>NC_073252.2:149884500-151226500 GCF_029289425.2 Pan paniscus | reverse complement strand
TCTATTACAAGAATACACTCCATTGATGACAGAACATTCCCATGTCATAAAGCAAAAGCATTGAGTTTAAGGCTGTGTTGCTTTCAAAAGTTAATGGAAGTGCTGTACATTCATTGGAACAACATAGCCAATTTATTAATCTATTCTAGAATATTAATAGCTTTCATACATTCTCCACAAACAGACCACACAATCACTGCCACACAATTCATCTTTAGAAAGTTTTTAAGCATCATGATTTGTAGCTTACTGTCATTGAAAACAAAACAAATAATTCTTTATTTATACCAAACAAATCTTTGATGGGCACTTAGTTTCCTTTATGGCAATACTAGATTTCTAGTTATCAAAAATATTAAAGTAATTATAAAGTTTAAAACCCTGCAACATTTACAGAAACCAACAGTATTACCACTTTCACTTTTAAGCTAAATTAGATAATGTTTGCATGAAATAGCTTTCATTTTTTCCTACCTGGAGATGTCTTGTTTTTAAATTATTAAATTGTCAAACTAAAAATACTCCTCCCTTTTCAGAAGCTAGTGAAAAGAGAGGGTACTATAGAGTCTACAAAAAGATTTTTCCCATTTGAAGTAATCTGCAGATTACCTAATGTTTATTTACTACTTCCTCCAATTAACTAAGTAGGTATTACCAAAGCATTTCTGTTAACCCGTCAGTGCTAAGGATTCACAGATACTTGCTAGTGTACTGCTATTCCAGTTAACTCCATGTTAGGACATACCCTGTATATTTAGTAGTGGAAGCAAGTGTGTTCTAGCTGCATGGATCTGGAGTATTTATTTGCTTCAAATCTAGTCACAGTAAATTAAAATAAGGAAACTTAGGGACTTGTTTAGTTCTGGAGACTAAAGTTTGATCAAAATACTAAGTACCATTAAAAAAAAATGGCAAACAGTCATAAAGGACTTGTAGTCATGTATTTCTGGATGGTCAAGTGACTCTCTGCCTCCCCATGTCCAGCAAGGGGGGCTGGGGGGTCTGTACTGGGAGGAAATGCGTCGTCACTGACCTTGAAATCCCAACCGGCAATATTTTGCCTTACGTGCCCAGGGGAAATTTGAATGAGTAATTTTTCAGTGCTACTTATCATGAATGTATGACAGGTTCTATACACTTGACAAAGAGAAATCAAACAATAATGGTAGCCCAGAAAAAAGCCACTTATTTTAATATCCTTCTCAGTTTACCAGAAACCATTTTCCATAGAATGTGACAAAATTTCATTTAAATTTTGTCTACTTGTATCATATCAGCAGCACTTTCCCCCAAAAATATGCTTACCAAGAAATACAGTAAATGCACATATGTATCCAAGTGTGAAATGTTATCTATACTTTAACATATATAATCACATATTTTTTGGAAAAAATATAGTGTTTCCTGGAGTGCCCATAGCATGTGTTTTAGCAACACATAGTGGAGCAGGTCTGAATCAAACTATTCTTTCATTCCAGTTTGTGCCAATATTGACATGTAAAAAAAATTAGCTTTGTATTCAGTCTACTATTGAGATATCTAGCCTGATAGGATATGATATGATGGCTGGTTAGATTGTAAGTTAATTTCTAAGTTCACAAATATAATTGAAATGTTGTGCAAAAAAACTCTTTAAATCAACTAGTTTTAAGATCAACAGCCTGGGACAGAAAGAATCTAAATAAAAAGCCATTTTTACTTGTGAAAATGAACTAAAATTAATGTAACCAATTTGAAAAGTTTCTTTTAAACAATCTAGACAAGAGTCTAGCCTGTCTTTTGTGCAGAACGTTAGTACGTGGCAAAATGAAATTCCCACCCCAGAATGTCAGCTCTGAGGGGGCAGCGATTTTTTACCTGTTTTGTCCATCACTGTATTTCCAGTGCCTAAAAGAGTACTTGGTACCTAGTAGGTACTCAGTAAATATGAATGTTTAAATTCAAAGATGTATCTCACTGATGTTAGGAAACAGTGTCTTCATTTAACATTCTAAAAAGTTATTGAATTTTATAGCTTTATCACGGACAGGCTCAAATATTTTTTAAAACTCTAACTAACTAAAAAAATATTAAACCTAAATGTAAATCTTCCTGGAAAAACCTTTTTTCAGAGGTTGATTTGGGCATAATAAATTTAACAGACAATTTGAAGTAGCTAGATTTCCCTTCTAAATTTTAAGAAGTCCTATATAGAGAATGACTGAATTATAAATTAATAAGCAATAAACATCACATTCATATAATTATACATAGGGGAAATGTTTTCTTATAGTACAGTTCTAAGGTGCTTTCAGTGAAGAAGACCCCAAAGTCACTATCGAAAATGTCAAACATGACATCCTATTTGGTAGAACTGAGTAGAAAATTAAACAGTGGAAATAGACCACAGCTTATTTTACAGTACCAATGACAGATGAACGATTGACTAAATTGTTCTTAACATTTCTCAAAATGCATTTATATTTAAATTAAATGTAACTCAAGTTCAACTTTTATTTTGACCTGTTGGGTTTTTTATGTGTGTGTGTGGTTTTTTTTTTGTTTTTTTTTGAAAGCACAGAAGGCCATTTTCTGACTAAAAGCCACCACCGTCATTCTTGGAAAATGGCAAAAATTAAATCTGCTTTAGGGCTTGCTCCACTAGGACGGCTTCAAACTGCTTAGTAAAGGAATATGCTGAAGAATGGCTGGACGAAGCTTCTGTCTTTCAGAGTGCTGCCTATTTCAATACACCAAAGATTCAGCTATATATATGTGTGTGTGTGTATATATATATATATAATACATTCTATCTTACCCTAATCATGTATACATAGTCCCTTGACACCTCTACTGTTCATTAAACAATGATAAATAACCATAACATGCCCTTACCTGTAATGCTTTCAAGATAACACAACTTTGGTAACACTTGCTTTCTAAGGGGGAATCATTAATCAATCACATGCCTTTGGTTGACACCATCAGTCCTCCAAAGGGCTACTTATGGCTCTCTGTCCTAGGATACTGGTGTCCTACTACATGTGCTGACATTTGCAGGAGGTAAAGCTTTCGCTTTCAGGAAGTCGAAGAGAAGAGACACGTGTGAAAACATGGTACATAAAACATGACTAACTTTCTTGATTACATTCCAGTGCAATGATCTGGAGTTAACGGGGCAGTTTGTTTCCCAAAAGGTAGCATTACTTTTGTAATATGCTTTTCAAGGCATTAGAAATTTCAGGTTTCCCTGAAGAAGTACTTTGTTTTCTGATACAAGGTGAGCCAAAGGGGTGGTGAAAAGAACACACAAAAAAGGATCTTTGTCTAACCCAGAAAGGTTGAGAAATTTGCACTGATACTTAAGTTCTGAACTCCAGAGGGCTGCTAATCAGAGCTGGGATCATTTTGCAAGACAGCCTTACTTTTTCTAAAGTAATTTATATTTAGTTGTTGATAACCAAAAAAATGTCACAAGAGTAATACCTACTGTAAAAGTGAGGTTAGAAGATTCCCTGGGTCTTGTGACCTAGGTTAAATGAAGTATATAACTACAATAGATTTTGTTTTTGTTTTGCTTTTGGAAGTTCTGTGCAAAAGCTACCATTCACAGGATTAACGAATACCTTTACATATGCTAGTTTTTTTAAGTGTCTGTTTGATTTGCAAAATTAGTTTAGCTACATAAATCCTGTCCCTTAAGCCATAGTTCACAGATGTAAAACTGCAGTTTTTATAGATTCAGTAGAAGAGTTTTTTTTAACCCTAAAAGTGAAATACAGAAACTGGATAAGTCATTTTTAAGGAAATTGTTACATTCAGAAATAACCTTGGAAAGTTCACCAATGATTCTTTCTGGCATAAAAACTCTAGTCATAATCTGGTCCCGCATTGAGAAATCCATTCCAGTTTATAGTGCAAGACCATGGAAGCGGGTATCCAGCTGCCCACCATTACTGTAAGTATCGATAGACTTTGAAACAGTGATTTCCAGAGTCTGCAACCACAACATGACCATCTGAAGTTAGGGCCAGGCCTTGGGGGCCATAGAGTGGGTCAGCAGATGTGTTAATGTAGGACAAAAATGATCCACTCCCATCAAAAACCTGTAAACAAATAGGAAGTCAGAATGTTATAGGAGAAGTTATAGTAATATGCTGAACATGGGTGAGAAAACTCTTGATGCTAATGTTTTTCTGTTTCTTTCTTTCTTTTTTTTTTTCTTTCTTTTTGACAGGGTCTCACTCTGTCACCCAGGCTGGTGTGCCGTGGTGTGAAGACAGCTTACTGTAACCTTTAATTCGTAGGCTCAAGCGATTCTCCTGATTCAGCCTCCCAAAGTGCTAAGATTATAGCCATGAGCCACCATGCCCAGTATATATGCTTTTATATTTAAAACATTAGCATAAGCCAGGTGCAGTGGCTTATATCTGTAATGCCAGTACTTTGGTAGGTGAAGGTGGGAGGATCCCTTGAGGCCAGGAGTTGAAGAACAGCCTGAGCAAAATAGCGAGACCCTGTCTTTTAAAAAAAGAAGCAGGAAAAAAAAAAAAAGCAAAACAAAAAAGCACTTAAGTAATCATCTATCCATCTATGGATATGTCTTTGTTTATGTCACTATCATATCTATAATCCTACTCTCCACTTACCTTGCTTTCTCTCCTCTCCCCATCTATTTCCAGGTGGTGGAGAAGAATATGCCATTGGCTGCTAGCTTTCACTTGTATTCCTATAGTGGTCACAACAAATATTGGGTGGGAAGGGCCCTAGATGGTGCTTAAAAATGAATGAACCTTATCGTTCATGTTAAATCTTCACTTATTCCACTTCCAGCCTCACATCCTTTTCCTCCCCCCCACTTATAAGGGGAAAAATCAGCAACTAGATGATGGAGGAATGTTCCTGAGTCATAATAGCAATGAGACAGTAGAAATTATTTTTTCCTTTTTAGAAAAGAGTGGGTTGTAAGAAGTCAATGGTTCAACATGTAAAGCCATCCCCTGGTATCCCAGGAGACTGATACCAAAATCTTCAGAGTCTCAAGTCCTTTATATAAAATAGCCTAGTATTTGCACCTAACCTGTGCACATCCCCCCATATATTTTAAATCATCTCTAGATTACTTCTAATACCTAGAGCATTGTAAATGCTATATAATGTAAATAATATCATGTATTTTTACAGTTTGTATTATTTTTAATCATTGTATTTAATAAATTATTTTTCCTGAAATTTTTGATCTGTATTTGGTTGAATTCACAAATGTGGGATTTGGGCGTACGGGGGGCTGATCATATGTTTGGATGTGAAATCACTTTCTTTTGGTCTATCAGTTTCTGCTTTGTTACTTTTGTTAAATTTTTATTTTGAAATAATTATAGATTCATAGGAAGTGGCAAAGATAGTAGAGAAAGGTCCCTACTTCACTCAGTTTCCTCCAATGGTCACATCTTCTATAATTATGGTACCACACAAAACCCAATACGTCGACTTTGGGTTGTGTGTGTACAGTTTTATGTCATTTTATCGTGTGTGTAGATTTACCACTGCAACCAACGTACAGAATTATCCCATCAACATAAAGATCTCCCTCTTGCTACATCTTTATGGTCATACTTACTCCCCTTTCCTCACATCTCTAATCCTTGCCAACCACTAATCTGTTTTCCTTCTCTATAATTTTGTTATTTTTTTGAGAATGGTACACAAATAGAATCATATAGTATGTAACCTTCTGAAAATGGCTTTTTTTCACTCAGCATCATGCCCTTGAGATGCATCAGAGTTGTTGAGTGTATCATTAGTCTGTTCCGTTTTAATGCCAAGTCATATTCCATAGTATAGACATACCAGTTTGTTTAGTCATGAACCTATTGAAAGACATCTGGGTTATTTTCAGTTTGGGGCTATTACAAATAAACCTTCTACAAACAACAATGTATAGGTTTTTGTGTGGACGTAAGTTTTCATTTCTCTGGGACAGACAGCCAGGAGTATAATTTATGGGTTGTATGGTAAGTATATGTTTAGTTTTTAAAGAAACTGCCAAACTATTTTCAAGGCTGACTGTGTAGTTTTGCATTTCTACCAGCAATGCATGAGAGATCTGGTTTCTCTACATGCTCTCCAGCGTTTGGCATTATTAATATTTTTAATTTTAGCTATCCTTATAAGTGTGCAGTAATATCTCACCATGGTCTTAATTTGTACTTCCCTAATGTCTAGTGATATTGCACATCTTTTTATGTATACATCCTCTTCGGTAAAATTTCTCTTTATGCCTTTTGCTCATTTTTCTTTTCTTTTTTTTTTTTTTGAGACGAAATTTCACTCTTGTCACCCAGGCTGGAGTGCAATGGTGTGATCATGGCTCACTGCAACCTCCGCTTTCTGGGTTCAAGTGATTCTCCTGCCTCAGCCTCCCAAGTAGCTGGGATTACAGGCACACACCACCACACCCGCTAATTTTTGTATTTTTAGTAGAGACGCTGTTTTGCCATGTTGGCCAGGCTGGTCTCAAACTCCTGACCTCAGGTCATCCACCCGCCTTGGCCTCCCAAAGTGCTGGGATTACAGATGTGAGCCACAGCACCCAGCCACCTTTTGCTCATTATTCTAATTGGATTGTTAAATTATTTTACTGCTGAGTCTTGAGAATCTTTACATATTCTAGGTATAATTCCTTTGTCAGAAATTCAGTTGGTAAATATTTTCTCTCAGTCTGTTGCCTATCTTTTTATCCTCTTAAAGAGATCTTTCACAGAGCAAAACCTTTTATTTTTTAATGAAACCCAATTTGTTAATTGTTTTTCTTTTATGGATTATAGTTTGGGTATTATGTCTAAAAACTCTTCATGGAGCCCTAGGTCCCAAAGATTTTCTCTTAAATTATTCTAAAAGTTTATCTCCTCAAATATTATCTTCTAAAAATGTTATAGTTTTACATTTTACAGTTAAATCTACAGTCCCTTTTCTAAAAGTTTATCTCCTCAAACATTATCTTCTAAAAATGTTATAGTTTTACATTTTACAGTTAAATCTACAGTCCATTTTGAGTCAACTTTTTGTACAAATTAATGTTCATTCTTTTTTTCCTCTGTGGCGGTCTTAGTTGTTCCAGTCCCATTTGTTGAAAAGGCCGTCATTCCTCCATTGAATTGCTTTTGTACCTTTGTCAAAATGCAATAGGCTATACAACTGTGGGAGCAATTTCTAGATTCTCTATTCTGTCCCACTGATGTATGTGTTTATTCCTCCACCATATTACATAGACTTGATTATGGTAACTATATAGTAAGTCATATAGCTTACTCTATGCGTTTGTAAGGGTAGAGTGATTCCTCTCAATTTATTCTTCTTTTTCAAAATTGTTTTAGCTATTTCCTTTGCCTTGCCATATAAATTTTAAAATAAGATTTATATCTGCAAAAAATCCTGCTGAGATTTTGTGTTAAACCTGTCTATTAATTTGAAGACAACTGACATCATTGTTGAGTCTTGCAATCCATGAACACAGTTGTTTCTCCATTTACTTAGAACTTCTTTGATTTCTTTTGCCAGCATTTTATAGTTTTCAGCATACGAATAATTGAATATGTTTTGTTATAATATCTAAGCATATATTTTTTCAGTGATTCTAAATGGTATTGTATTTTTAATTTTGGTTTTCACTGTTAGTTGCTAGTTTATAAAAACATAATTTTTTTTTGTTTTTTCTTAAGAGACAGGGTCTTGCTCTGTCACCCAGGCTGGAGTGCAGTAGCACAATCATAGCTCACTGCAGTCTCCAACTCCCAGACTTAAGGAATCCTCATGCCTCAGCCTCCTGAGTGGCTGAGCCTATAGACATGTGCCACCATGTCTGGCTAATCTTTGTATTTTTTTGTAGAGTTAGTGTCGTCCTGTGTTGCCCAGGCTAGTCTCAAACTCCTGGCCTCAAGCAATCTTCCCACCTTGGCCTCCTAAAGTGCTGGCGTTACATGCATGAGCCACCGTGCCTGACCATAATTGATTTTTGTATGTTGATCTTATATTCTGCAATCTTGCTGAACTCACCTATTCTAGGAACTGTTTTTATAGATTCTTTGGGATTTTCTATGTAAACATCATGTTATCTGCAAACAGGGAGAGTGGTTAATTTCTTCCACTCTAATTTGTAAGCTTTTTATTTCCTTTCTACCTTTTGTGCTGGCTAGAACTTCTAGTATTATATTGAACAAGAATGGTGAGACATCCTTGCAGACATCCTTGCTCTATAGGGAATGCATTCAGTCTTTTACTATGAAGTATGGTGTTAGCTATGGTTTTCATAGATGTTGTTTATCAAGTTGAGAGAGTCTTAGTTTTCTGAGAGTTTTGTCATGAATGGGTATTAAATTTTGTCAAATGATTTTTCAGTGTCAATTGATATGATCATATAGTTTTTCTTCTTTAGAATTTTACTATGGTGGATTATTACATTGACTATTTTCTTTATTTTTATTTTTATTTTTTAAAGGGCAGCCTCCTAAGCCAGAGTAGCTCAGAGACTCCCTGATTTTCTAATACTAAACCAGTCTTGCATTCCTGGAATAAACTCCACTTGGTCATGGAGCAATTTGTACATATTGCTGAATTATATTTGTTAATATATCTTTAAGAATTTTTACACACAGGAGGAATATTGGTCTGTAGCTTTCTTTTTTGTACTGTCTTAGCCTGGTTTTGGTATCAGGGCTTCAAAAGCTGATTGGAAAATGAGTTGGGAAGTATTCTCTTATCTTCTATTTTCTGGAAGAAATTGTATACAATTGTTACTAAATTCTTTAAACATTTGGAAGAATTCCATGATGAAATCATCTCCATCTAGACATTTCTTTTTGGTGTTTTAAAATTATGAATTAAATTTTCTTAATAGTTATAGGGCTATTCAAATTACTTCATACTGGAGTTGTGGAGTTGGTATTTTTTGAGGAGTTGTCTATTTCATCTAAGTTGTCAAACTTATGTATGTAGAGTTGTTCACAGAATTCCCTTATTATCCTTTTGATGTCTACAGAACATGTATTAATATTAGTATTTTGTGTCTTTTCTCTTATTTCCTTTGTCAGTCTTGCTAGGGTTTTGTTGGTTTTATTATCTTTTCAAAGAGCCAGTTCGCTATTTCATGGATTTTCCCTATTGCTTTTCTGTTTTGAATTTCATATTTCTTTTTTTTTTTAATTTTTTGAGACAGAGTCTCCTTCTGTTGCCCAGGCTGGAGTGCAATGATGTGATCTTGGCTCACTGAAGCCTCTGCCTCCTGGGTTCAAGCGATTCTCCTGCTTTAGCCTCCTGAGTAGCTGGGCTTGCAGGCGCCTGCCACCACACCTGGCAAATTTTTTGTATTTTTAGTAGAGATGGGGTTACACCGTGTTGGCCAGGCTTGTCTCGAACTCCTGACCTCAAGTGATCTGCCTGCCTTGGCCTCCCAAAGTGCTGGGATTAAAGGCGTGAGCCACAGTGCCCAGCCTTTAATTTCGGCCTTGCTTCCTTCTGCTTGTTTGGGGTTTGCTCTTTTCTTTCTAGCTTCTTGAGATGGCAGCTTAGACCATTGATTTAAAATGTTTCCTCTTTTCTAATAGAAGCATTTAGCATATTTCCCTCTCAGCATTGTTTTTCCTAAATTCCACAAATTTTGATACGTTCTATTTGCATTTTCATTCAGTCCAATATATTTTACAATTTTCCTTGAGACTCCCTCTTTGACTCATGGGTCATTTAGCACAATAGTGTTTTAAAATTCATAAAACAAAACACATGGGATTGTAAAAAACCATATTAAAATATAGCTATTGAAATATTACTAAATTATGATAGAGCAATATGTGTGTGCTTCTAAAAATTAGCACATTAAATAATAAGAAATAGTAATGGGTCTAATAATTACTGTAATTTTGAAGTAGTGATGAGAGTAAGTGACAATTCAAGATTTTTGCAACAATATGATATGAAAATTTCTGTGATTTTTCTTGGTGACAAAGTCATAGGCATTACTAAAATTACTATGATTGTTGCTTATATTCATGATTAAGGGAAATGATAATTTTCAGCCAGAGGTTCATAAATATAATAATGTAATATTTTTATTCAATGGCCCCCTTGAATTCTATCTTCAGACCCTTTGTGGGGGTCTGTGGGGTCCATATTAAAACCCCAATTTAGAGGGTTTCAGTCTGGTAACATTTTTTCTACTCCATCTTGCTGAGTTTGGTCCTTCTGGTGAGAGTATCTATGGTCCTATGTCCTAACCAATGGAAAAGAGAAAACATTCCAGTTTGGGGGACAGCAAATTCTTCACTTTTAACAAATACCAAACACTCTAACCATATGCATTAGCACATTGATCTACCTGGATCCTGCTGTTTCCCCAGTCAGCCACAATGATGTTTCCATTTGAATCCACTGCTACACCTGTTGGAGCATTAAACTGCCCATTTCCTTCTCCATTTGAGCCAAACTTCAACATGAATTCTCCTTCCTGATTAAACACCTGTATGAAATATTTTTAAATTATTTTGTTTTACATCAAAATACTTGAACCAACATGATGGATTAAAAAAATATCTATTTGAGCAGGTTATTTATAACAAGACCTATCATTTAAGACATTCTAAAAAAAGAAAATGAAATCTACAAGACAGACTGCATATCATTGTGGTTCCCCAAATTACTGTATAAATCTGATTTATCATTTGTTAAATCATCACTTTTTTTGGCTTATATCTGGTTATTAAATCCTTATGTGAATGATACCTTTGTTATAAAATACTGTACAAGTAAGTATGAGTAAGAAGTGCTATAATTTTCAATAATATTATTCTTCCCACCTTTAAAGAAATTGCTAAATTTCAAGAATGGGCATTATATTTATATTTCTAACAGGATGGATGACCATTAAAAGTTGGATCAGAGAGTAGGAGTTTTTTGTTATGCCAGATGCTCAGAATTTATTATCATTTTACTACATCAACATAACTAGAAAGAGTAGGCTGGACTCCATACTTACAATGGGAGAAATTCATTGCATGTGTGTGTGCACATGTGTGGTAGCAGCAGGTGAGAAATAAGAGAAGGGCTTTTTTATTTACCCTCAGAAGATATTTTAGTTCGAGAGTTTATATGATCCTAAGGCTTTGATGAATATAAAAGTAGTTTCTATTACTCTATTTTCTATTACTCTTTTATCTCTCAGTAGAGAGACGGGAAGCTGTTAGAAGTAGGGGGCTAAACAGAACTCTTAAGCAAATTCTCTAACATCTGATATGGTCAAGCAGTGGAGTGCTGTGGTTAATTACATATTCTTATTAATGGAGTGCTACTAAATATGTATCAATACAGATCACTGATTTTGAAAAAAGTAAATGTTAATGTTTAATGATAACACTATTGTGAGCATAATTGTATCTTGATGATTCAGATGATACCTAATGGTTTTGAAATGTCTCCAGGACATTATTTTTAACTTCCATTGTCATGATGCCTAGATGCATAGAAATATTCATTGACAAATCTGAAAGTATTATGTAAAAGGCACTTTGAGAGTAAGGTTTCCTCAAATGTAGAACTGAAAGAGCTCACTATATTTGAGTATAGATCTTCATTTGGGGATGATCTCAAGACCTTTTAGAGAGCCACCTGTTGTCATCTCTGATTACAAAAGATCAAAATGACCATTACTTTTAGGTAAGTACCTCGGGAAAGTAGGACACTTCCATCTCTACAGGCTAAACTCACATTACGATAAAAAAGAAAGAGTCATGGCTACTTCCTGAATTCATTACATACTTGCCAAGAAAGCAAGCCACCTTTGTGGTTCTTTAGAAAGGACCAGGGCAAGAACAACCAGCTTTTCCTAAGATGCCATATTTAAATTTTTTTTCTGACTCTTTTTGTCTCCTTTTACATAACACATTGTAGTTTTAAAGACCAGTGGGAACATGTTTATGCTGGACACAATTTATTATTCTCTATTTTTTTCCCTTATTAAGCCCTACAAATAATCATTTTGTTTATCTTTCTTTCTTTTTTTTTTTTTTTTTGAGATGGAGTCTTATTCTGTCACCCAGGCTGGAATGCAGTGGCACAATCTTGGCTCACCGCAACCTCCACTTCCTGGTTCAAGCAATTCTCCTGCCTCAACCTCCTGAGGGCCTGGGGTTACAGGCGCCCACCACCACGCCCGGCTAATTTTTGTATTTTTACTGGAGACGAGGTTTCGCCCTGTTGGCTAGGCTGGTCTCGAACTCCTGACCTCAGGTGAGCTGTCCGCCTTGGCGTCCCAGAGTGCTGGGATTACAGGCGTGAGCCACTGCGCCCAGCCTTGTTTATCTTTCTGAGTCAATATGTTTTCCTGGGCATAATCCAAATGACTCAAGTAGTTTTGCTTCATTTTGGGATAATGAAGGATGCCAAATCTAGTCTTACTTGTTTTGTGATGAAAAGAAAATATATTCTGCAGATAGCTAAGAAGCTAACAAGACCCCTTGTTAGCACTGACCTATAGATACGCATTTTACACTTATCAACAGAGAAGTGACCTGAATTCAGAACTATTGCTAACTGCTCAGCATTACATGGGGAAGAAAAACCCAAGTATTCCATAAAACTTATTTGGCAATAGTTGTCAAAAAGAAGAGAAACAACAACGAAAGGCTATGGTTTTTTAAAACAAGAAGAAAATTGAGTTTAAATAAATAGCTAAAATAATCTACTTCTACCATGCTGAAAACTTGAAGAGTTTTCAGAATATTAAGAATTATAAATGTTTCATATTTTCTATTTTTCCTGACTAAAATGCCATTTAATTACTTAAAAATTATTCACATGAAAACAAATTAAGAGGCAGAAGTATGAGCTTAAATAGTTTTTACAGCTTTGCTTTTTACAATAAATATTTAAAGCAAGTTTTTTAAAAAAATCACCTTGATGATAGCCCTTTCCTGATTTCAAAATTCTGCTCATGTCAAATACCATCTCCACTTGGAAGTCTCCTCTGATCATCTTAATTAAGGAAATCTTCTCTTTTCTTTTGGAAAGTTAGGAAACTTTATATGTACCTATTTTATGCAACTATTTAGTGCTACCTGCCTTGCATTTTGGCTACTTACATATGTTTTAATTCTTTCTACAGTGTCAGCCAGGACTGGTAAATAGGAGCCGTCCCACATACCAATGCCAGTTGATTCTTAGAGGTTGCCTGGAGCACTGGACAGGAAAGGCTCTGAGATCACAGTTGCGCTTAGTAGAAAAGAGCCACTTGATTAATTATGACTGTCTTTCAGTTGGGAGTGGGCAGAACCTATGTAAGCATTTGCTGGCCTTTGTACTATTAGGATCTCATATGGGTTTCCTTCTTGCTGAATGCCCTGTAGTTATATGAATGATTCCTCTACAAAGTGAGTGAGAGTAGGAAGTATGAGAACAACCTGTGTTATCCTTTGACAGTTGTGCTCATTCTCCAGCACTGTTATAACTCCTGGGGAGGCAGTCCCCAGCCCGGTTACTGCTGCCTCTTTGCTCTCTACTTCCGTCCTTCTTTGGTTACCAACTTTTTCCACTATCCTATTCTTTTACCAAGACACTTCCCATGGACAGTAGTTTCAGCAGAGAATGCAGATTATCTGCATTTGAGTGTAGGGGGGACTTATGCCACCATGTGAGCATCTCTGGAGAGACAATATGGCAGGGAGCAGTTTCAGAAAAAAGCAATGGTGGGCACCCTGTTCCCTTATCCTGACCCCATTTCCGCAGCCCACTGTGCGCTACTGTCTGCACAGGGACTTGGCACCCATCAAAAAGATCCAAGCCCTCTCCATTTACTCAGGTTAGAGGCTTTCCAGGATGCAGAAAGGACATCACAGAGAGTACCTTTGGGTGTTAAAAATCCTACCCCTTATCTAGCTATCGCAGTCATTAGCACTGATAAGTCATTATTAATTTTGGTTGCTCAGTCATTGTTTCTAAGTGCAAACTTTACTCACTGGCATACCATCCTCTGCTGTTTCCTTATCATTTTTCCTTTAAAATGACTCACCTTTTAAAATTTAGATTAATGTATTTAAAGAAAAACTTTATTATGTCTGTAAGTGCAAAACAGCATCACTTGATGTAAACAAAAGGTAGCCCTAAAATAAATGCATAACTTAAAATAAAAATATCCACCAGTGTACTGCCTATGGCCACGGATCATACCTTCAGTGGAACATGCATCACACCTTGAGAAGCTTGATCTAGGATATTACTAAATATTTCCTCATCATTTCAGTAAGTGAGTAATGTGTTTTGAACCATTTTATTATTTCCTGATTTTCTCATAATAAAGTTCAAATCTCTCTCCCCTGGTACCTAGTAAGAAAGATATACTATAGGTCACTGTTTTCTAAAGAACACCAAATGTGTGAAAGCATTCTAAGAAGTATAAAATATACTGTATGAATGTATGCTAGGATTATCCCCCTCCCCATGCTGTCTGTTGTTGTAACAGAGTCGAACATCTAATTTTTTTTTTAACAAAAAGATGCGGAAAATTGAAAAAGTGATTTTAATTTATTGACTAGCCACAAAACATTAAGCTTCAGAAAGTTCTGCCTCTAAGTTCAACGAATTGCTTTTTAAAATTTAATTTTCAAGTCCTCTTCATCTGCACCAGTTTCAAATTAAGCAACTTATTGCCACCACATTTTATTCAATTTCCTGACTTTCCAAGGTCTGTAAGTCCCAGTTAAAACCGGCATCTTTGAGCAGAAGCAAAGTCTACTCTGCTGGTTAACTCCCTTTGGTGCCATATGTAAGTATTGCATTATTTTCTCACAGACCAATTTCTCCATAAAAGCAGTTAAAAGTTAACAACAACTCATGTGCTTGTAGTACCTTGACAGAATGATTATGGAAATCTGTAATAATAATCTCATTATTGCTATTTACAGCTGCAAAATGGGGACCTGCAATAAAGATGGAAAAAAATATGTGATGACTACAACAAAAGTGATTACATATAGCAGTTACTGTAACAAACAAACTTAATATATTAACTTAGTTATTTAAGAAAGTACAAAGAATCATAGACTCAGTCTTTGAAAGATCATTCAGCCAGACCTCCAGTTCCAGATAACATGGATCCTATATTATTGTCTACTTGCGCCAGTCTATTCTGACTCTTTCCCAAGCAGGCTGGGAGTTCTAGCAGCCCTAATGAAGTGGGAGGAGCAGTAAGCATCAGGATTCATTCTCTGTGCCACCATCTAAAAGTCACATCTGCCAGCTTCCCTGAATATATGTTAGTCATTTTAGAGCCCTCAGCTCCCACCGAGGAAAGACGTGGCAACTCAGCATTGGAAAAGAGACTCCAATATGTAATTTTTAAAAAATTGATTAGCTGGACATGGTGGCACACGCCTGTAGTCCCAGCTACTTGGAGGGCTGAGGCAGGAGGATCACTTGAACCCAGGAGGTCGAGGCTGCAGTGAGCTGAGATCACGCCACTGCACTCCAGCCTGGGTGACAGAGCGAGACCCTGTCTCAAAAACAAAACAAAACAAAACAAAACAACAGAACAGAAAACCCACATTATAATTCTGGGTGACATTCAAAACCTTGGCAGAACTGGAGACAAAGCACAAACAAATATTATGCAAATTAATACTAAATGCCAAAAGCATCCTTTCAAAAAGAAAATTAATAAGCTATTTTCAGCCTCTTCTTGCAAATGCAAAAACCTAAATAAGCTTGTGATTGCAAAGTGCTACACCAGAGAGACGTAAAACAGACTGCCCTCCTTAAACCTAGCAAATATTCTAGACTCCTGTTCTCTTACAGTAACCTAGAAAGGTGAAAAAAAATTCTCATTCAGTGGCTTTTTAAGCAAAGCTACAGCTAGGCTGAAACAGTAGTTATTCCTTGTTTTTCAAATATTTTTATTTAAAAATTTATACCTTATTTAATATGAATATTTCAAAGCTAGACTTCTGAGTTGTGAACTGCCACCAATAAAAACCACACATGGACTGCAGCTCAACTTACTGCCGGGTGGGTGGCGGTGACTAAGACTCAAGCAACGAACCATGCTTTTGCTTAGATTTTATCCCCAGCATCTTTCCCAAAGCCAGCAAACACACTAGGGATGCGGTGTCTTCAACATGCTCCAACATCATGCAAATGTGAGCAGAAGAAGCATAAAAAAGGGGGTTTACATATTACCATCGAGTGTACCTGCAAACTGCCTGTCCCCATTTCCTCGGCTACCAAACCTGGTGACTATTTTCCCGTTTGGCTGGAAGATAAACACGCAGCACGCCTTGTTGTCCACAACAATAATGTGCCCATTGCGGTCCACAGAAACTCCTTTGGGTCCCATCAGCTTTCCTGATCCAATTTTTGTCTGTTTGAAACAAGTACAGAAATAGAAGTACAGTATAGAGTCAAAGTTTAAACCACTACAGAACATGAAGATAAACACTGTTTTGGTCAACATTTACCTGAAGGTTCAAACGGGTACACAGCTACTCATATATCACAATGAACTTCTGTCTTGGAAAACTGGCTTTGTCACATCCATTATCTGCTACTGATATCTATATAAATCCTTATTCTTTTATTTATTTATTTTTGAGACAAAGTCTCATTCTGTTGTCCCAGCTGGAGTGCAGTGGTGCAATCTCGGCTCACTGCAACCTCCACCTCCTGAGTTCAAGCAATTCTCCTGCCTCAGCCTTCTGAGTAGCTGAGACTACAGGCGTGCACCACCATGCCCGGCTAATTTTTTTTGTATTTTTAGTAGAGACAGAGTTTCACTTTGTTGGCCAGGCTCGTCTTGAACTCCTGACCTCATGATCCACCCACCTCGACCTCCCAAAGTGCTGGGATTACAGGCATGAGCCCTCGTGCCCAGCCCTTAAAATCCTTATTCTTAAAAGAGATCACCACCAAAAATAGTCTAGGATCCCCTAAACTGGGGTCACAGTTCCCTGCTGAAGAGGCAGTGTGATCTGGTGAAAGATCACTGGATTATGACTCAGAAGAATGACCTACTTCCATTGCTTGCTTTAAACACACCTGGAATAGCACATATGGATTTCATTTCCTTAAACTTCAGATTCCTTATACATTAAAAAATGTCCAAAAAATGACAACTCGACAACTCCCAATGGCATTTTTGGAAGATGTATTAAGTAAAATAAGGTAGGTAAAGGGTTTACTGTAGAGTGTAGCACACAGCAAGCAGTCACTGTAGGGAAGCCATCACTGTCATTATTATAGGTCATAATATCAAAATTGCCTGGCATCTAGCATTGAACTTTACGAGAATTAAGTTCTCCTTGGGCGGGAGTCACATCTGTTTTATTCACCATTGTGTACTCAGGGGCAACATACTTCTTGGTGCATAATAAATATTCAATGAATATCTATTGAATACATTAATTTTAAAAGTCTAGCATTATTATAGGGCCATCATAATGATTAAATGGCTCCACTTTTTATCATATTTTAAAATAGGGGAAAAGCATTTGATTTCTATCAATCATATACCGTATTTTAAATTTTATTCCTGTTCCTGAGTAGACTGTGGTGTGTATTTAAATGTCTATTTGCCATGAGATACAGGTCTTGTACCTTTACTTTTCTTTCTATAGCTTCATTTTCTAGACTACATATAAAGAAGTACTTCACTCATTCACTTATTTATTTCCTAATTCTACAAACACTGCCCAAGCACCCACTATGTGCCTGACGGTATTCTAGGCACATGGCAAACAAACACAAATAAGACGTAGCTCTTGCCCTCAAGTATGTCTCAGTCACATTGCAGGGACAAACATGTCTACTGTATCTCTTTAAAGAGTGTGGTATTGAGTCTTCATTTTAGTATACTTGGGAGAATTCAATTAGGCCATCTCAGAATGCATGTGAAGTGATAACTTGATGACGCCACAGCAGACAAGGAAGGCGAAGGACCACCCCAGGTGGGGGAACAGCAGGAAGGAATGTATGTTAAGTCAGGGAAACTATAAGAACCACAGTTCTCCCTGGCACCCAGGCTTGACGTGTTGGAGGGAAGCAGATCTATGTGTTTTTATGAAAGAACTCTTCGCCGGGCGCAGTGGCTCACACCTGTAATCCCAGCACCTTGGGAGGCCGAGGTGGGTGGATAACTTGAGGTCAGGAGTTCGAGACCAGTGTGGCCAAGGTGGTGAAACCCCATCTCTACTAAAAATACAAAAATTAGCTGGGTGTGGTGGTGGGTGCCTGTAATTCCAGCTACTCAGGAGGCTGAGGCAGGAGAATCACTTGAACCCGGGAGATGAAGGTTGCAGTTAGCCGAGGTCGCGCCACCTCACTCCAGCCTGGGTGACAGAGCGAGACTCTGTCTCAAAAACAACAACAACAACAAAAACTCTCAGACATGCTATTAAACAAATTAAGGTAAGGAACAATGAGTGTAGTCTGAGTCCACATGTGTTATATGTGTGCATGTATGTACATAGACTTCTGGAAGGAAAAGTGAGAAATCAGCGTCTATATCTTAGAAAACCCAAAAAGTTATATTCTCATAGGTTATGCTTTAGCCTTCTTATTTTATCTCTCTATATTAGTGCTGTCTGATAGAAATATAATGTGAACCACATATGTATTTTTAAATTTTCTAGTAGCAGGATGGGACTTTGCATGATGGGGACTTTAGACTTTATATGCTCCTTTTATTTTTCTAAGTTTATAAATGATGAAGATTCAGATTTCATCTCTTTAGAGCAAAGGAACACAATTACTTAGGAAAGAAACAGTGGTTTTCTTGGCAAGAGGAACTGCTGTGTAAATTTGATTCTGATTCTCCAATCTAGCCCAAAGATCAAAGAGGCTATAACACAATGGTGGGTAAAGAAATGGCATTTGTTGTTTGATGTCTAAATGGAGGGTAAGTCAGCCGAGATCAAAAGGGAGAGAAGGCACTTCGATGATTAAAACAAGAATGTCATTACTACCTAACATTATGAACACTTGTAGTTGCTTAGATGACTCAACCAAATAATATCAAATGGATAATTATCTAGAATAAAAAGAGAAAATAAAGGGTTACTTCCATTCTATCATGTAGTGACAACTAGGGCAGATCTGAAAGAATAACTTAAACATTGAACCAAAATTTCTTTCCACTTCCCTTCATCACTCCTAGTTTAGCTGCACTGGATTCAACCAAGTGAAAGGTAAGAATCCCTGCATTTCCCTGATTGTGTCAACCCCATCTTAAACAGAATAGTAAACAACAACAACAACAAAATATATATATATATTTTTTGAGACAGAGTTTTGCTCTTGTTGCCCAGGCTGGAGTGCAATGGCGCAATCTCAGCTCATTGCAACCTCTGCCTCCCGGGTTCAAGTGATCCTCCTGCCTCAGCCTCCCGAGTAGCTAGGATTACAGGCACCCATCACCATGCCCAGATAATTTTTTGTGTTTTTAGTAGAGATGGGATTTCACCATGTTGGCCAGGCTGGTCTTGAACTCCTGACCTCAGGTGATTTGCCCACTGCGGCCTCCCAAGGTGCTGGGATTACAGATGTGAGCCACTGTGCCCGGCCCAGCAAAAATATTTTAACCCTGCCTTTGGAATGGTTTAATCAGGGTATTTAACTCAACAAATAGTTCCTTAAATTGAACAGGAAAGAGATGAGATATTTTAGAGTAAGGTGGCCAGAGGTGTCTCCATTTGTTTGGATAGAAAAGGTTTCTAGATGGGCTGGAAGATAGGAGGCAGTGGGGAAGATAGAATAAATTTAGAGGAGGCAGAGAGAAATAAAAATTAGGGCTAATAAATTGGTGAATAAAAGAAAAGGAGATAAGATGTTACGTCTCTGGAACTACTAGGAATAAATACAAAGAGTCTACACTGGTGTTAAACGTGTGTCTTTCTCAGCACTTGTTTAATTTTACTGAGTCCCACCAAAGAAGAAAAAGAAGAAAATAAGTATCTCTGTCTATACCTGTGGATATTCCACTTGGATGAACTCCTGTGAGGGTCCTAAAGTGTTTACACATGCTATCCCTTTACCCTTTGGGTTTTGATCAACACCTATAGAAGAGGGTATTGCTGAAACTACACCACCTCCACTCCCCCAGTCCTCTAGGGGGCATGAGTGTTCTTTAGAGTTTATTCTCATTATTACCTTTAATATTCCAACTCTAAGAACCCAGTTCTTCTAAGAGTGTCTATTACAGATAGACTGTTGAACCACTGAACAAAAAATGCTTAGAGAGCCCTTCTTCCTTAGACATAAAACTCCTGTCTCCGTAACTGAACCTATTTTAGTATTAGCTTCTGAATTTACAAAGACAGATCACGGTTTTACTACAGAATAAAACATAAACAAATGGGTTGCCTCCAAACTATATAAACATTTTCAAGATATTCAAGATATAAATATTCACATTAAACTTGTCATATTTGGGTATGTCTTACCACATATACAATTATTAAAATGCAAAAAAGGGGGAAGAAGTTAGAGCTACAGAAAGGAGATTTTTATGTATATGTGGTCATCATACAGAGCCATTAAATTTCTAGTGAAACCAAAAATTCAAGGGTGATTGAAGAATTGCATGCAATATTATGGAATAAAAAATGACAGTTTTTCAGTCTCCAAAATTGACAAGATGCTGCCTCACACAAAACAGAGGCTCAAATCTGAGAGTTTCACAATTACGTAACTCATTTCATTAAAACAATGAGGGGACTACAGTAGTCTGAAGACTTTAAAAAGGAAAACAGAAATTCTTCCAGTAAGAAACCAATGAGTACACTTTGAGTAATCTTTAGAATTCCAGAATGGATTATGAAAAGCAGCATCTCCAAACTCCTAGACAAAGTGATGACCACCAGGTGCCTGCGTGAGGACATGAAGCCCAGATCATAGCTGATCAAACAAGACTTCATTTTTTGGACAGGGTTACTAGCGGCATGGAAAAGAATATTCATTTCTTAGATCCTTATTTTGTATGTGGCACATAAAATCTCATTTAGTCTTTGCTTAAATCCTATGAGATAGGTCTTTTTTTTCTTTTGAGACAGGGTCTTACTCTGTCACCCAGGCTGCAGTGCACAGGTGTAGTCACGGGTGACTGCAGCCTCTAACTTCTGGGCTCAAGCAATCCTCCCACCTCAGCCTCCCAAGTGGCTGGGACTACAGGCCTGTGCAACCACACCTAGCTAATTTTATTTTTTGTAGAGGCAGGGTCTTGCCATGTTTTCCAGGCTGGTCTTGAACTCCTGGGCTCAAGCAATCCTCCTGCTTCAGCTTCCCAAAGTGCTGGGATTGCAGGCATGAGCCACCATGCCCAGGCAAGATAGACCTTTTTTTTTTTTTTTGAGACAGAGTCTTGCTCTGTCGCCCAGGCTGGAGTGCAGTGGCATGATCTTGGCTCACTGCAAGCTCCACCTCCCGGGGTTCACACCATTCTGCTGTCTCAGCCTCCCCAGCAGCTGGGACTACAGGTGCACGCCACCACGGCCGGCTAATTTTTTTGTATTTTTAGTAGAGACGGGGTTTCACCGTGTTAGCCAGGATGGTCTCGATCTCCTGATCTTGTGATCTGCCCGCCTTGGCCTCCCAAAGTGCTGGGATTACAGGCTGAGCCACCGCGCCTGGCCAAGATAGATCTTTTTTAAATCAAAATTTTAAAAACGAGGCTATTGAAGCTCAAGGAAGTTACGATTTGCCGATGGCCAAACAGTAATAAGCTGGGATGGCAATGTGTTGATCTGAGTTAAAACTCATGTTATCAACAGAAATAGAAGTCTCTAGTAGGCTGGACGGGGAAATATATAAGGCATAATGCGGCCAGGCGCGGTGGCTCACGCCTGTAATCCCAGCACTTTGGGAGGCCGAGGCGGGCGGATCATGAGGTCAGGAGATCGAGACCATCCTAGCTAACACGGTGAAACCCCATCTCTACTAAAAATGCAAAAAGTTAGCCGGGCATGGTGGCGAGCACCTGTAGTCCCAGCTACTCAGGAGGCTGAGGCAGGAGAATGGCGTGAACCTGGGAGGCAGAGCTTGCAGTGAGCCGAGATCGCACCACTGCACTCCAGACTGGGCGACAGAGCAAGACTCCGTCTCAAAAAAAAAAAAAAAAAGGCATAATGCAAATGGCCCTTACAAAGATCTTTGACGAGGTGTCTCACAATTTTTTTATGAACAAATGTAGAAAATGGGCGGGCTGATACAATTCTTTGATGACACTTCATAAGAGAGATTTCTGTTATCACCAGAGGGCTCTCTACTCTTTGGCAATTAGGTGAAGACATTGAGTTAAATTTTTATTTGCAAAAAGCTGATGCTGGGAATGATAGCAAATATATCAAACAATGGGATCCCTCAAAGTGTAGCTCCACTTGCATTTTCTCTGGAAATTCAGTCTTTTCTTTTTTTTTCCAAGTCCCATATTATGTACGTATGTTTTCAGATTGTATCAATGTACGACTCATTAGAGACTGACATAAATTGTTTTCTGTCATTTCTTGTGTGTGAGTCTTTTTTCCAAAATGGGCCTGTACATTTTTAAAAGGTGGAAACTATTTTTTATAATTCTGTTTCTCCCATATCATCTGTCACAGGCCTGAGAAAGTAAAAAGTACTTCCTAAGTGACAACATGTAGACTAATTTGAGAAATATAAACTGCCTCTTAATAACTCTTTTGAAAACCTTGTTGTTTTTCATTGAATTGAGGTAACAGGACCAGTTTCCCTGTAAATCTACGGTTTTAAAGAAAAAAAGTGACTGACAACCTAATTGCTTTAAAAAACAAAGCCACATTTAGGATATATACGAATAGATTTATGAAATTATCACTGTTACTCTCACTTCACAAACTTAGATGTCAGATATCTTTGTGTATGAAGAACTGTTGAATGTTGCACTGCATCTCAAAAAAGAAATATGCAATTTCATCTTGTATTTCCTATTCCTTCTCTCCATTGTTTAGTGAACAATTAGTAGTTAATCTTACCTTAAATTTCCCATCAGAGGAGAAAATGCTGACCCATTTATTATCATAATCGGCAATGATTATGTCCCCACTGGGATGTACAGCCACTCCTGTGGGCCGCTGCAGCTGCCCCGGAGAGCGTCCCCGTATGCCAAAACGACTTTTGAACTGGCCATCATTGGAAAATATCTGTAAGATAAATTACATTCATTGGAATGTGAACTAGTACAGGCATCGCTGAGGAAGGCATAGGCAAAAACATCTGCCATACATACAGAGATCAGAACACGTAAACTCTATTTGAAGAAAAGTCTACATAAACATAAGCTTTTTTCCTTACACCATGTATCTGAAGTCTAAAGTAGGAATATATGTAACTATATCTATTTTTATCAATATAAGTAGTTAAAGGTATATAATTAGGGGCTATACCTGCACACATTGGTTGTTACTGTCTGCAATTAATATCTTTCCATTTGTAGATGCAGCTACCCCCTGAAGATTTGTAAACTCTCCTTTATTTCTTCCTTTGGTACCTAAAATAAATGATAAAATCATAAAAATTAAGCACTAAAGGGTTAGATTTCTCTGTTTCAGCAAGAGAATAATTCAGATTTCCACAGGTACCTGAGAATGCATTGTTTTTAAATATACTTTAAAAAAAGGGCACCCTCCCTCCCCAATGATCTAATCCATATGCTATTAAACCTCTCTTCCTGACCAACAGTCTCTGCAAAACCACTTTTTTAAGTAAATGTCAATCTTCTCTTATTAATTTGTAGCTGCATATTAACATGTTTAAAATATTCTTAGATCCCACAAAGACATCATGATAAAAACTAATACGGCCTGCCTTTATCTGACATGGCTTTCCCACTTTACCCTATGGCACTGCTATCTGCCAGGTCTGTGCTGCCTTGGGCATGGCAATAAACATTCTCAGCCCTGGTCACTCTGCCTCTGTCTTCTATCTTTGTGGATCTGGTTTGCATTTGGGGTGTGTGGGGCATTTGGGATGGTTCAGACTCAGTTTGGGTCTTGCCATTCTTGGTTTTAGTGGGAGAGGGAAACCTGGCAAAGGGGCCTTGCCCTAAGGATATGCAACAGGAAAGGGCCTTATTTTATAGTTTTGCCAAAATTCTACCCTCTCACTCAGCAGCTCTCGGAAGAAATGTGGATGCTTGGCTTTCAGTACATTTGACAAACCGAAGGCCACAGATGTTATAAAAATAGTAGGCGATTTTCATATTATGGATTTACTTGTAGATTATTTTCAAAGATTCAATATCTCACAGGCTGGATACTCTTCCTGAAATTATAAAAAGATATTCTCACAGGGTGCTTTGTAGATTAAATAAGAAAGGCAAAAGGAAATTCATTAATCCAAGAAAATATTTCCACCCATACCAGATTCTTTTTTTGATTTGTTTTGTTTTGTTTTGTTTGTTTGAGACAGGGTCTTGCGATATTGCCCAGGCTGGTCTCAAACTCCTGGGCCTAAGCGATTCTCCTGTGTCAGCCTCTCAACTAGTTGGAACTATAGGTACATACCACAATAACCACCACACCTGGCCATACTAGACTCTCTTTTAAAAGAATAGATGAGGCAGAGAGAAAAACAGCAAATCATCTACACGTTAACAGACATCTGGTTTTGTTTTAAAAGAAGTTTTTATGATTTATTTCAATAGGATGATGTAAATATTAATGAATGGAAACAATGAATTTTGCTCAAAAATGACCAGGAAGAAAGATAAATTTTTCATAGAGAGAGAGAACGATTCTTCAGGTTTATAATTTCATTTATATTCAAAAGAGCAATTTGGGCCGGGAACAGTGGCTCATGCCTATAATCCCAGCACTTTGTGAGGCCGAGATGGACGAATTACCTGAGGTCAGGAGTTCGAGACCAGCCTGGCCAACATGGTGAAACCCCATCTCTACTAAAAATACAAAAACTAACTGGGCATGGCAGTGTGTGCCTGTAATCCCAGCTACTCGGTAGGCTGAGGCAGGAGAATCGCTTAAACAAACATGGGAGGTGGAGGTTGCAGTGAACTGAGATCACACCACTGCACTCTAGCCTAGATGACAGAGCAAGACTCTGTCTCAAAAAAAAAAAAAAAAAAAGAGCCATTGCTATTTTGTTTTTCGACATCAACGCAGTGCCTTAGGAAAGGGTAGACAAGGATGCACTGGTGGTGGCCAATGTAAAACACCTGCTTAAGCACTGTTTGGGAACAGACTTGTCTGAAACAGATTTTTGGGTTTAGGAATTGAAATTGGTGATGGATTAAACTTAGAATAAAATCAACAACAAAATTGCTGGGCAGAATCATCATAGACGAGCTGGTTCTCACCAGACCCAGGTGGTGGTCAGTTCATTGAATCATGGACCCTATCAAGTTTACTCACTAACTCTGCATCTCATCTACTCGCACTAGCATGAAAGAAAAATTTGAGATCCAGATACTGTCATATTTTAATTCAAAAGTATCAGAAGAAAGGATCTTTGATACTTGATCCACATAGAATCCCCATAATATGCATGAATATGGAAGCAGTGAACACTCGTGAAATGGCGAGTTGTTTCTGGTAGTGGGGAGCAGGAAAGGAGTGGTTGGCCCTCGAAGGGGATATGTGCCAACATGGTTTGAAGTTAAGGAGAGCTTGAGTCTGTTTCCCACATGTAAGTTAAATCACAAGGTCGGAGGAACATCTGTTTGTCTAACGTTGCTTATATATTTCTGAAAGAATCTAGATGAAACGGGCACTGCCATTTTTATTTTATATTTGTTTTAAAACAAATATTATTTTTGGTCTTTCCCCCATGTCTGAATAATAGCTAGGTAACAGGTACAGCAAAACAGATGGGCTAGAAACAGAAACAATTCTAAAATGCTCAGCTTAGAAATAATTTTTCAAAGGTGGTATGGACAAGCCAGGGTCTCTTAAGAATAAAAACTTTGCTATTGTGAATAATGCCGCAATAAACATACGTGTGCATGTGTCTTTATAGCAGCATGATTTATATAGTCCTTTGGATATATACCCAGTAATGGGATGGCTGGGTCGAATGGTATTTCTAGTTCTAGATCCCTGAGGAATCGCCACACTGACTTCCACAATGGTTGAACTAGTTTACAGTCCCACCAACAGTGTAAACGTATTCCTATTTCTCCACATCCTCTCCAGCACCTGTTGTTTCCTGACTTTTTAATGATTGCCATTCTAACTGGTGTGAGATGGTATCTCATCGTGGTTTTGATTTGCATTTCTCTGATGGCCAGTGATGGTGAGCATTTTTTCCTGTGTTTTTTGGCTGCATAAATGTCTTCTTTTGAGAAGTGTCTGTTCATGTCCTTCGCCCACTTTTTGATGGGGTTGTTTGTTGCGGCATTATTCACAATAGCAAAGAATTGGAACCAACCCAAATGTCCAACAATGATAGACTGGATTAAGAAAATGTGGCACATATACACCATGGAATACTATGCAGCCATAAAAAATGATGAGTTCATGTCCTTTGTAGGGACATGGATAAAATTGGAAATCATCATTCTCAGTAAACTATCGCAAGAACAAAAAACCAAACACCACATATTCTCACTCATAGGTGGGAATTGAACAATGAGAACACATGCACACAGGAAGGGGAACATCACACTCTGGGGACTGTTGTGGGGTGGGGGAGGGGGGAGGGATAGCATTGGGAGATATACCTAATGCTAGATGACGAGTTAGTGGATGCAGCGCACCAGCATGCACATGTATACATATGTAACTAACATGCACATTGTGCACATGTACCCTAAAACTTAAAGTATAATAATAATAAATAAATAAATAAAAGAATAAAAACTTCATTTATCAAAAACATTTTATAGGCCAGGCATCATAGCTCGCGCCTGTAATCACAGCACTTTGGGAGGCTTAGGCAGGAGGATTGCTTGAGGCCAAGAGTTCGAGACAGCCTGGGCAACACAGTAAGAACCCATCTCTACAAAAAAAAAAAAAATTGATAAACACAAGCATGGAATTAAACAAGATGAGGAAATGAGGACCAATTAACTGAGACTGGACCATAAACCAAAGAAGTGACTATATAAAACCCAGGCTATTCTAGATTCTTGCTTATATAAAATTGAAAGTGCACCCAGGCTTAGAGGGCATACAAGGAAGGGAACGAAATACTGAAAAACAGGAGAGAAGGGGCTAAAAAGCACCTGAACAGAATAGATGAACACTGATTTACTGTCTTTGTGGTCCAGGTAGGGACAAAAACTGCCTGCTGCTCTCCTTCCTCTAACCTTTTGTCTATCCTGCTAGAATGATGCCTATTCTACTCAGAAGACCATGCAGACAGTAGCAGCTGATAAAAGGAAGAGAAAAAAAAAACAGAGAAAATAGTGCTTTAGTACTAGTCAAGAAGGTGTCTTAGTCAAAAAGAGTCTGTTTTCCTTTTGAAAATATGGACATGATGTTGCAGGAGGGAAAATATGAGGAAAAAGTACTACACTTTTTGCTCTTTACAGAAATAAACACACGTTTTTTCAGTGTGAGTAGAAATGGGCAATAGTTGTATTTTGGGGTATAATTTTAAAACTTGGGAAGATATTTAGTTGGATTCCATAGTAATAGACCATTCAGAGCAAGGAGAAGGAAGACTCTATGCTTAGCTTGAAATGAATGTGAGATGTTCCATACCTGCTAATACTAGGTCACAAGAGCAATGGACTGTGTTGCAAAAGACCACACTGCTGGAAAGAGGTTCCATGACCTCTGCTGAACTCAAGGGCAATGTGTTGGCCCAGCTCTTATTCTTGGTTTGAATTTAAGGAGAGCTCAAGTCTGTTGCCCACATGTAAATTAAATCACAAGGTCAGAGGAATATCTGTTTGTCTAACATTGCTTATATATTTTTGAAAGAAGCTAAACGAAACAGGCACTACCATTTTTATTTTGCAATACTTGTTTTTAAAAAATCTTTTCTTTAAGCTCTATGGCTCGGTTTCTGAATGGCTGGTTGGGATTCCTGGTAACATCTCCTGATTCTTACGGTCCTCTTTTGTCGTATTGGAGATTATTGATTATTATTATTTTTTAAACTCTACCTGAAAGCACAGCAGAATCAATGTGTTACTCCTGAAGATTAAAAGGACACCACTAGCATATACTTGGGAAGACAATTGATGCCGACTATTTTCACCAACAGTTAGACTAGAAATATCTTGATGGTGATGCAGCACTACAGCAGATTGTCATTATGCTGAAATGTTCAAGTGTTTGCAAAGTGTCTTAAGGCAATTCCAGAAGTTAGAAATAATTTGGGATCATGCCTTACTCTTCAAGCTTTTCAGTAAATTCTGTTTCATTTGTAGAAAGTCTCTTCTCTCTCTCTAAAGTATTCTAAATATATAATAAAAACTAGTTCTTTCATAACAAATATAAATAACACAAAACACATATAATACTTATAAAATATTTTTCTATCTACATTAATGTAAAAGATTTCATTTGATGGTTACATATTAGCTAGTAGAATGAATAACAAGAATTTTTAAAGTAATTATAATCAATTTAACAATTATTCTATAATTCCATAATTAAATCATTTTGTTTTTCCAGATGCAAGTCTAGCCTATGAAGTACAAAATGAATTTTTAATTCAACAGCTTCTCACCCATATTCTTCCTGGTCACTTCCACCTACCCCTCCAGGAAGATTACATAAGGTGAACGCTTAGACTGAAATAGGGGATCAATAAATGCAGATTTCCTCTCACCACCCACTCCAACTTAATATGAAATTAATGCTGGCCGGGCACAATGGCTTACACCTGTAATCCCAGCACTTTGGGAGGCCAAGGTGGGTGGATCACTTGAGGTCAGGAATTTGAGACCAGCCTGGCCAACATAATGAAACCCCATCCCTACTACTAAAAATACAAAAAATTAGCTGAGCATGGTGGCGCATGCCTGTAATCCCAGCTACTCAGGAGGCCGAGGCAGGAGAATTGTTTGAACCCAGGAGGCAGTGGTTGCAGTGGGCTGAGATCATGCCACTGTACTTCAGCCTGCAAGACTCCATCTCAAAAAAAAAAAAAAAAAAAAAAAGGAAGTTAATGCTAAATAAATCTAGATGTTTTGAATGGAATCATGCAACAAGATGAAACTGAGCCAAGTGTAAGATCTAACACAGGATCTTCAATCAAGTAGGTGCTTAACAAATGTTTGCTGGATGAAAAAGTGCATGAATAAGTTATTAATGAGTGAGTAAATTACAACCCCCATTGTATCACTGGAAAACAAAATGTTCAATTATATTTATAGCACTTTCATGTACATTTTCTCACATACCATCCCATGAGATAGCAGGACAAACATTATCATCCCCATTTTATAGATGAGAAAGTTGAAGCTAGACACATTACCGAGATCATCAGAGACGGGGAAGAATAAAACCTGGTTCTCCTGATCCTTTACATAACACTTTTTTCCCCAATACACACATGGCTTCTTCTGGGTTTTGGTGGTGAAGATAATTACATTTTGGGCTCACATGAATCATGTTTTCTCTTTAAAATCCTTTAGAAACCCCATCCTTTAACACATGATACTTTATTTAACTGTCTGTATCCTTCACTACACTGTAAGTTGCTTGAGGGCAGGAGCAACATCTGTCCTGTACACCATTGCACCCTATAACACAGCATAGTGCCTAGCACTTAGTCAATATTAGTTGCATCTTTTTCCACTTGAAATGCAAGAAGAGTTCCCAAGGATGAGATTCTCAAGGATGGGGTGAAGGTCCTATAATGACCTAAGATGCCAACTTAGCACGACCTCCCTCCTCATATATTTTAGGGAGGAAAGGTGGTAGTTTGCAGAGGTGGGGCAGGGGAGAGGGGCATAAAATAATATATTTTCACCTCAGCATCTGGGGACGCTCTCAGGTCTTGGTGCCCAGCCCAGCTTCCTTCAAAATATCTGCTGTTCATGAAATCCTGTGCAAGCTCAGCTTGGAGGGTGAACACTCTACACTCCCAAGTGCATTTGGGTCAGTCAAAGCCTACACCAAATTTGATGCTGAGCAGGATGCTTTGAACATTGAAATGGCCATCAAGACCAAAGGTGTGGATGAGATCACCACTGTCAACATTTTGACTAACCACAGCAATGCACAGAGACAGGATATTGCCTTCATCTACCAGAGAAGGACCAAAAAGGAACTTGTATCAGCACTTAAGTCAGCCTTATCTGGCCACCTAGATAGTGGCTTTGGGCCTATTAAAGACACCTGCTCAGTATGATGCTTCTGAGCTAAAATCTTCCATGAAGGGGCTGGGAACCAACAAGGACTCCCTCATTGAGATCATCTGCTCAAGAACCAACCAAGAGCTGCAGGAAATTAACAGTCTACAAGGAAATGTACAAGACTGATCTGGAGAAGGACATTATTTCGGACACATCTGGTGACTTCTGCAAGCTGATGGTTGCCCTGGCAAAGGGTAGAAGAGCAGAGGATGGCTCTGTCATTGATTATGAACTGATTGACCAAGATGCCCGGGATCTCTATGACGCTGGGGTGAAGAGGAAAGGAACTGAAGTTCCCAAGTGGATCAGCGTCATGACCGAGCGGAGCATGTCCCACTTCCAGAAAGTATTTGATAGGTACAAGAGCTACAGTCCTTATGACATGTTGGAGAGCATCAAGAAAGAGGTTAAAGGAGACCTGGAAAATGCTTTCCTGAACCTGGTCCAGTGTATTCAGAACAAGCCCCTGTATTTTGCTGACCGGCTGTACGACTCCATAACGGGCAAGGGGACTCAAGATAAGGTCCTGATCAGAATCATGGTCTCCCACAATGAAGTGGACATGTTGAAAATTAGGTCTGAATTCAAGAGAAAGTATTGCAAGTCCCTGTACTATTACATCCAGCAAGACACTAAGGGTGCTGTACCTGTGTGGTGGAGATAGCTGAAGCCCGACACAGCATGAGCGTCCAGAAATGGTGCTCCCCATGCTTCCAGCTAACAGGTCTAGAAAACCAGCTTGTGACTAGCAGTCCCTGTGGCTGTTCCTGTGAGGATGACGTTAGCATTGCCCCCAACCTCATTTTAGTTGCCTAAGCATTGCCTGGCTTTCCTGTCTAGTCTCTCCTGTAAGCCAAAGAAATGAACATTCCAAGGAGTTGGAAGTGAAGTCTATGATGTGAAACACTTTGCCTCCTGTGTACTGTGTCATAAATGGATTAATAAACTGAATTTGTACTTTAGAAACAAGTAAAAAAAATATTTTTTTTTCCTGTAAAGTCTCTGAATTCATGCTAAGCGATTTTACACATCCATTTTAAATTACACTGTTCTAGAGTAAAACGAGTGTTTCATTCAACTTCTCATCGACTCATTAAGGTATGGTGTATAATGAATTAAATAATTTGAGACTATTCACCTGTAATTCTTTCATTCCCTCCCACATCATCTGACTTCCCCTTTGTTCAATGACTCTTTTTAGTATAATAGCTAATAAAACCAGCTCATGGTTTCTAGTCAGCAAACTCTTTAACAGTCAAGGAAATATAATCCCTGTGTTTTAAATCATCATCAACAGATGCTCTAAGCTATTTCTCTAAACTCATTCAGGGTTGTTTTCTAATACAATATTAGAGTAATGTAATAACTCACTCACAGTGGGCATACACTTAAGTTTTCAAGTATTAGAAGCATCAAATATATCAACTTTGGAAAACCAAATAGTTAAAGGGCATTTTCAATGAAGAGGAATCATTGTGCAATTTAAAAGGCAGGGGCTTCACTTCTCTAAGCTTCCATTTCTTCAACAGTAAGGATAATTATATGTTGTCCTAGTAATATGGCTCTTGGCAGGGCAAGGACTGGGAGCCTGGGAGGCCAGGGGAGCTCTGATATGTAGCATTTCCCATTTCTATAGTGTAAATGCTTTCATCAAGGCCAATTGCAAGCTACCAATATGAAGTCACTGAATAAGCCAGTATGGCCTGGCTCCAGCATAACAAATATGATGCTGTAGGGTTATTGGGAATGGAAAGTATATTATATCTACTAAGAATTGTAAGTAGCAATTCTTGCCTGGCTCAGAGAATGCCTGTTCGTTTCTCCTGCTTCCATTCCCCATCTATTCCTTCTTGAACTACAACGCCTATCTTTGACATTTCACTGAAGCTAATGATTTAAAGTAACTTCTCTATACTTTTTGCTTCCAAATTGATGTCTCTAGCCCTGACTTCTTTGCTGAGCTCCAAACCTATACTGCAAACTGCCTACTATACACTTCAACCTGGAAGATCAAAACTGACACATATCTGCTCTTCATCTTGGCTTCCTTTTCTTGGTTAATAATGATAATGACAATAGCAGTCAATATTTATTGAGTCCTTACCATGTGCCTGCACTGTTCTAAGCCTTTACATGCATTATTTTAATACTCACCATATGTGGTATACATTAATATCATTCCCATTTTACAGATAAAGAAACTAAGGCACAGAGAGGTTAAATAATTTCCCCTAAGTCATATGGCTAATAATAGCAGGCTGGGATTCAAACTGAGCAATTAAACTTTTTTTTTTTTGAGATGGAGTCTTGCTCTGTCATCCAGGCTGGAGTGCAATGGCATGATCTTGGCTCAATGCAACCTCTACCTCCCGGGTTCGAGCGATTCTCCAGCCTCCTGAGTAGCTGGGATTACAGGCACCCGTCACCATGCCCGGCTAATTTTTGTGTTTTTAGTAGAGACGGGGTTTCACCATGTTGGTCAGGCTGGTCTCAAACTCCTGACCTCGTGATCTGCCCACCTCAGCCTCCCAAAGTGCTCCCACAGGCATGAGCAATTAAACTTTTGATCTCTGCTATAGTTTGAATGGGTCCCCCCAGAAAGTTACTGTTATTAGAACCTTAATTCCCAAAGTGGTAGTGTTGAGAGGTGAGGCTTTTAAGGGGTTATTGTGTTGTGAGGGCAGAGCCCTCATGAATAGATCAATACCATTTTGGAGGGGTGAGTTCTCACAAGAATGAGTTGTTTTAAAAGGGAGCTGAGCTTGTTCTTGTGGTCTCTTTTGCATTTGCTCACTTATCCTTCAGCTTTTCCACCATATTATGATGCAGTACAGAAGCCCTAGCCAGAAGCTGCCACCATGCCTCTGGACTTCACAGCCTCCAGAACCATGAGCCAAATACAATTCTTTCCTTTATAAATTACCCAGTCTTAGGTATTCTGTTATAGCAACAGAAAAGGGACTGAGACAAGCTCTTTATCTACCATATTTCTATTTATGTTAACTATTAGTTCTAGACTACAACTATGAATATGCTAACTAGTACTACCTACTTTGCCTCTCTAAAATGTATTGGACACTATTTAATTCCAGGCATTGTTCCAAGCTTTTTTTGGTGTTAATTAATTTAATTCTCAAAACAAAGGAAACTTTGTAACTTTATAAAGGAAACCGAGGCACTGAGAGGCTAAGCAACTTACCAAAAATTGCACAGATAGAAAAGTAGCAGTGTTGGGGCAGTCTAGCTTCAGAGTTCACAGCCTTAACTATCTACTCTACTGCATCACTTCCCTACAGCACTCAAGTCTAACGGCTGGGAGTTTAAATAGTTCACCAAATTTCTCTCTCTCCTTCCAAAACATTTTATAAACATGCTGTTTTCTGTCTACTCCATCACATCACTCTAAATCCTGGCCCTTATAATAGCTCATGTGGACTACTGCAAAAGCTTCTTAATCATCTCCCTGCTCCCTTGGGAAACATTTCCAATAGATCTCCTATAATGCCTCCAGGTTCTCTGGAAAGTAAATATCTTAGTAAGTCACTATACTACATTACACCATTCAAAGCCTTCTCACCACCTGTATAATAACTATGGTTTCCAAACCTTAGTGTGCATAAGTAGCACTGGAGCTTGCAGAATGCAGATCCTTGGTACATCTCAAGAGATTCTAATTCTGTAAGAGCAGTTTGGAATTCAGAGATTTTAAATTATACCAGGCACCTCAAGGCATTCTCGTGCATGTGGTTTATGGACAACACTTTGAGGAACACAGGTTCAGAGAACAAAGTCCCAGCTCCTTATCAAGGAAACAACCTCCTCTCTGCTTGTATCTCATTTCATTTGATGCTCCAAAATAATGGAATCATTTACAGTTCCTCAAACTACTCAGTTTCTCACTTTCATGCCTTTGTACCTGCTTTCCCTTCCTCTAAAACACTCTTTTCCTCCTTCCATCTGACAAATTATTTCTCTTTCAAACCCAGCTTAAATTTAAATGTCATCTCAAGGGGCCGGGCATGGTGGCTCACGCCTGTAATCCCAGCACTTTAGGAGGCCAAGGCGGGCAGATCACTTGAGGCCAGGAGTTGAAGACGAGCCTGGCCAACATGGTAAAAGCCCATCTCTACTGAAAATACAAAAATTAGCCAGGTGTGGTGGTGCATGCCTGTAGCCCCAGCTACTTGGGAGGCTGAAGCAAGAGAATCACTTGAACCCAGGAGGTGGAGATTAAAGTGAGCTGAGATCATGTCACTGCACTTCGGCCTGGGCAACAGAGCAAGACACTGTCTCAAAAAAAGAAAGAAAGAAAGAAAAAAAAAGTCATCTCTAGGAACCTTCCTTAACTTCTTTCCACATGCCAGCCTTCTCCCCCCACCATCCTGACTTCTGTGCCTTGATTTATACTGAAGGCACTCCATCTTTTACATGTCTGTCTCCTTCTAAACTGTGGCCTCCTCTAGATCAGAGTAAGCATCTCATCGTCTTTTATAAGGATGACCTAACATAGAAGGTGCTCAAACAGCAGTCACATCCAACTAGAAGGCTGGATAATGAATGGGCAAAGATGAAAATCTGAGTTGAAATTACCCCAAAAAATATAAAGGTATTGCCCAGAAAATGACGAATGTCATGAATCTATAAAATTAATACATGTATTTAGGGTTGTTGTATAAACACCAATACATGTTTTATGAAATGATGTATCTTTAAGCATAAAATTAATGCTACAAAAAGCTTAGTATGTATGTTACCGGCTGAAAAGCAGAATCACCGTTGCCATCTCACATGTGTATGTGATTGGCTTTGAATGATTTCTGGATTACATGTGGCAGGCTTCACCACATGCACAAAATGATTATTCAATTCATAAATGTTCTGTTATCACATACCTAGCAGCACAAAGGCATAATTGTAGAAGAAAGTTGAACTCTTTTTTTTTTTTTTTTCTGAGATGGAGTCTCACTCTGTCACCCAGGCTGGAGTACAGTGGCAAGATCTTGGCTCACTGCAATCTCCGCCTCCTGGGTTCCAGCGATTCTCCTGCCTCAGCCTCCCAGGTAGCTGGGATTACAGGTGCGTGCCACCATGCCTGGCTGATTTTTATATTTTTTTTTTTTTAGTAGAGACGGGGCTTCACCATGTTGGCCAAGCTGGTCTCAAACTGCTGACCTCAGGTGGTCCGCCCGCCACAGCCTCCCAAAGTGCCAGGATTACAGGCATAAGCCACGGCGTCCAGCCAAAAGTTGAATCTTTTAATGATAACATAAACTCTACTGATTTGTAGTCAAAGGTACGGATGTTGAAAAGCCAAGTTCTTAGGCCAGTGCTGTTTGATATTGCCTAGCATAGTCCCATGCGTGTGAATATGAATGATTACCCCTGCAGCTGAATGCATTGTCACCTGATCTGTGTGTTCCTGGGCCTCCAAACGAGCATGACGGTGGTGAGAGGGAAGTTAAATCATGAGGTAGTTCACAACTTATCCTATTCAAATGGGCAAAGTACTTATGCAAATCATTCTTCTGGGTATTTTTTGGGAATTATAAATGATTAAAGACACCATCCTTGACCTTAAGGAATTTACCATCTTGGGTAATAAGACCCAGGCATAAGTAACAATAATCAAAGTGTATTTTGAAAGAGAAGGTGGTTTTTGAGGGAAGATAAAATTGGGAAAAGAATTCATGCACAAAGGTGTGTGAGAGCACAGAGGGAGTTCAAGTAGCCTCCACTGCTGATTTGTCCAACCTCATTACTTTTAATCCCTTTGACCTTTTCACACTATATGGGATGTGTCTCCAAAATAACAATCATGTCCTCTCCTCTTCACCTTTCTGTACTTCTTCACACTGGTCCCTTTGCCTGGGATACCAATTCTGCCTGCCAACCTGGGTAAGTCCTACCCATCATTAAAGTCCCAGTTTAAATTCCTTCCCATTTCTACAGCTTACCATCACCTATCTCATGCTGTTAGTTGCTCATACATCTATCATCCCAAACTGTCAGCTGAAGAGGGTGACAGAGATGTCATTTCCTTCATCTCTATATTCCCATCACCTAGAATAACGCCTGGCAGGCACTAGGTGCCCTAGAAATGTTTTTTGAGATATATTATTGCATAGTGAGTGTTGTCTTTTGACTAGATACTGGATTTGAATGTAAAGTTAAAGACGAATGCAAGAAAAAGAAAAAAACTAACAACAACAACAATGTAGGGATGAATTTAACCAAGGAGGTAAAAGATCTGTACACAGAAAACTATAAGACATTGATGAAAAAAACCGAAGACAACATAAATAAATAAAAAGATGGCTCAAGTTCATAGATTGGAAGAATATTAATAAAATGCCCATACCCCTAAGTGATCTAAAATGCAACTGCTATCAAAATATCAATGACATTTTTTCACAGAAATAGAAAAAGCAATCCTAAAATTCATATGGAGTCACAAAACCTCCCAAATAGCCAAAGCAATGTTAAGCCAAAAGAACAAAGCTGGTGGCATCACACCATCTTATTTCAAAATTGACTTCAAAGCTATAGTAATTAAAACAGCATGGTACTGGCTTAAAAACATAGACCACTGGTACAGAATAGAGAGCTCAGAAATAAATCCATACATTTATAGTTGATTTTCAACAAAGATGCCAACAGCACACAATGAGGAAAGATCAGTCTCTTCAATAAATGGTGCTAGGAAAACTGCATGTCTACATGCAGAACAATGAAATCAGACTTTCATCTCACACCATATACAAAAATCAACTCAAACTGGATTAAAGACTTAAACATAACACCTGGAACTGTAAAACCACTAGCAGAAAACATAGGGAAAAAGCTCCATGACACTGTTCTGGGCAACGATTTTTTGAATATGAATGCGAAAGCACAGGCAACAAAAGCAAAAATGGATACATGGAATTACATCAAACTAAAAAGCTGTACAGCAAAGGATCACCAGAGTGAAGAGACAACCTACAGAATGGGAGAATATTACATCTTGATAAGAGGTTAATATCTAAAATACACAAGAAATTCAAACAACTCAATAGAATGAAAAAAATAGCCTGATTTTAAAATAGGCAAAGGTTGGCTGGGTGTGGTGTGCATACCTATAGTTCCAGCTACTCCAGAGGTTGAGATGGGAGAACCACTTGAGCCTATTGAGCCCAGAGTTTGTATTCAGCCTGGGCAACAAGGTGAGACCCCATGTCTATTTTTTTTTTTTTGAGATAGAGTCTCGCTCTGTCACTCAGGCTGGAATGCAGTGGCGCGATCTTGGCTCACTGCAGCCTCTGCCTCCTGGGTTCAAGCGATTCTCCTGCCTCAGCCTCCCGAGTAGCTGGGACTACAGGCATTTTCCACCACACCTGGCTAATTTTTATATTTTCAGTAGAGATGAGGTTTCATCATGTTGGCTAGGCTAGTCTCGAACTCCTGCCCTCAGGTGATCCGCCCACCTGGACCTCCCAAGGTGCTGGGATTAAAGGCATCATCCACTGTGCCCGGCCCCCATGTCTATTTTTAAAATAAAAATAAAATTAAAAAAAGAAAGGCAAAGAACCTGAATAGACATTTATCAAAAGAAGACATACAAATGGCCAACCAGTATATAAAAAATGTAATCTCAGCACTTTGGGAGGCCGAGGTGGGTGGATCACAAGGTCAAGAGATCAAGACCATCCTGGCCAACATGGTGAAACCCTGTCTCTACTAAAAATACAAAAATTAGCTGGGTGTGCTAGTGCGTGCCTGTAGTCTCAGCTACTTGGGAAGCTTAAAACTGGGAGGCGGAGGTTACAGTAAGCTGAGATCACGCCACTGCACACCAGCCTGGCGACAGAGTAAGAATCTGTCTCAAAAAAAAAAAAATGTTGAACATCACTAATCATCACGGATATGAAAATTAAAACCACAATGAGATAATACCTCATACCTGTTAGAATGGCTATTACCAAAAACACAAAAGAAAAAATTAGTCAGTTATGGCGGCACATGTCTGTGGTCCCAGCTGCTTGAGAGGCTGAAGTGGGAAGATCTGGAGGTTAAGGCTGCAGTGAACCATGACCTCGCCATTGTACTCCAGCCTGGGGAAACAGAGCAAGACTCTGTCTCAAAAAAAAGACAAAAGATATCAAGTGTTGGCAGAGATGTGGAGACAGTGAACCCTGGCACAGGTTGGTGGGAATGTAAATTAGTACAGCCATTATGGAAAACAGTATAGAAGTTCTTCAAAAAATTAAAAATACAATTATCATATGAACCAGCAATCCCAGTACTGGGTATATATCTGTTAGAAACAAATTTTCGGTGCCGCAAAGAAATAGCACTCAAACATAAATTTAATTTTCTCAGCAAGGCAATTTTTACTTCTATAGAAGGGTGTGACTTGCAAACGGAGTAATGGTGAGAGCACACCTGACAAGGGAGGGAAGGGGTTCTTATTCCTGACGCAGGTAGCTCCTACTGCTGTGTTGTTCGCCTATTGGCTAGGGTTGGACCACACAGTCTAAGCTAATTCCAACTGGCTATTTTAAAAAGAGTACAGGTATGAGCCAGAGTGGTGGGGTGAGTAGTTCGGCGGGAAGGACGGTTAGGAACAGGTAACTAAAGGTGACTTAGGTCAGAGCAGGTGACCAGGGGTGACTCGGGTCAAAGCAGGTGATCGGGATGAGTCAGGACGGAGCAGGTGACCAGGGGAACAAATGTGAACTACCGATTAAAACTGATGGAAAAAGTTGTTTACTGAAACTACAAGGAAGTTAAACTTTAAAATGGAGGACAAAGAACTGAACATACTGACATACTGATTCTTTGAAAAGAAATCTAGAACTCACTGTATCTAACATATCTAAAGAAACTGAAGTCAGGATGTCAAAGAGATATCTGCATCCTCATGTTTCACTGCAGCACTGTTCACAATAGCCAAGATATGGAATCAACCTAAGTGTCCATCAACAAATGAATAAAGAAAATGTGGTATATATATACACAGTCTTTCACTGTGTGTGTATATATATATATACACACACAATGGAATACTATTCAGCTTCAAAAATTGAGGAAATCCTGTCATTTGTGACAATATGGGTGAACCTGGAGGACATTATGCCAGGCACAGAAAGACAAATAATACATGATCTCACTTATATGAGGAGTCTAAAAATGTTGAATTCATAGCAACAGACAGTAAAATGGTGGATACCAGAGGCTGGGGAGGGTGGGGGTAAAAGGACTGGAGAGATGTTGATAAAAAGACAGAAAAATTTAGGTAAATAAGAGGGATAAGTTCAAGAGAACTATTGTAAATCATGGTGATTGTAGTTAATATATTATGGCGAGGCATGGTGGCTCACGCTGGTAATCCCAGCACTTTGGGAGGCTGAGATGGGGAGATTGTTTGAACCCAGGAGTTTGAGACTAGCCTGGGCAACATGGCGAGACCCAACCCCTAAAAAAAACAAAAACAAAAATTAGCTGGGCTTGGTGACATGCAGCTGTGGTCCCTGCTACTTGGGAGGCTGAGGTGGGAGGATCACCTGAGCCCAGGAGGTAGAGGCTACAATGAGCCATGATCACGCTACTATACTCCAGCCTGGCCAACAGAGCAAGGCCCTGCTTCAATAACAAGAAAAGAAATATATTACATACACTTGAAAGTTGCTGAAAGAGTGGATTGTAAGTGTTCTCTATAAAAAAAATGATAAATATGTGAGGTAAGGCATATGTTAGCCTGATTTAGCCATTCAATAAGGTATACATATATCAAAACATCATGTTGTACACCATGAATATATACACATTTGGAGATTAGGTCTTTGAAGGGGTGATCAAATTAAAATGAGGCTGTTAAAGCGGGGCCCTAATTCAGTATGATTGGTGTTCTTATAAGAAGAGGAAGAGACAGTAGGGGCTGAGCCACAAAGGGATGACTATGTGAGGACAAAGAGGCAAGAAGGTGGCCATCTGCAAGGACAGAGGCCTCAGAGGAAACCCACCCTCCCAGCACCTGGATTTTGGACTTCTAACTCTAAAACAGTTCCAGTTTTTCAGAACCATGAGAAAATAAATGTCCATCATTTAAGTCACTCAGACTGTGGAATTTTGTTATGGCAGCCTTAGCAAACTAAGACAGCATCTTTACTTCATTGATAAACTCAGACATCATGCTGCATGCCAGGCACTGTTCTAAGTTCTTCACAAATGTTTACATATTTAAACACCTTTCCAGCAGTGCCAATACATCACTATGGCTGCATTTCTCAGTAGGTAGGAGGGGAGAAGATATACCCCCTTGTCCCTGGGGTGGGATCTGGAGGCTCAAAACCAATATAGTCTGAGCACAGGAAACCCCTGAAAGACATGTCTCTTTCCTCAAGCGGGTATCAGAGATGATGATGATGATGACGATGATGAATAATAAGAGTAAAATCTTAGCTACCATTAATTGAGCTCTTGCTGTACACAGGCACATGCCAGGCATATTACAAGAATTCTCTCATTTCACCCCCAACAGCAACCTTAAGATTTAGGTAATATTTCATTCCCTTTGTTTTACAGAGGAGAAAACACTGTTCAAAACGGGTAAGTAAGCCAGTTGCCCAGCTGGTGAGAAGAATCAAGATTCCAACCCAGATCTGCCCAATTCCAGTTCTGAGTCTTTCACTGCACATGGCCTAGGGGAGTAGACTGGGGTCACTTGGTGGGAGGTGTGGGGGATGGAGGTTTAAATGGGAAAATGAATTTGTTCGTAATGCAAGAGATCAGTGGGGAGCCAGCAAGTTTTTTGAAAAGAAAAGGTAGTAGGGATAATCTAAAAGCCTTAACAATTATATGTACAAAAACAATAGCTCTCATTCATTTAGCTCCTCCTACATGTCAGGCATTCAGCTTGGAACTTAGAATAGTTCTGATAAGCAGATATTTTTGCATTTTCATTTCATGGACATAGAAGTTGAAGTACAGGGAAGCTGAAAGATTTGCCCAAGGCTCAAGTAAGTGGCTGAACCGGAGTGGCAGACCTGGGCGCCTCCCAGTCCTGCATCCACCCAAGCTCGTCCACTCTGCTCTGGTGGAGAATCAACAACCCCTGCACCCATATCGCACATCTGGCCGTGAATGTATGAGGGCTTCCATGCTCTGAACAGACAAGTTACATATCATATCATGGTCTTTGCGAAGATTCAGCCTGAAGCATTAACATTGAGCAGCTCTGCCCAAGAACGTTCCACAGAGCCTTCATTTCCCAAGACGTTCCATGGAAAAAGTTCTATGGTTGGAAGTTTGGATGTGCTGCCTGTTATCTATCCCTCTCCTGCCTCAGAGACCTACAATGTACATCAGCAGATTCTAAAGGTTTTAAGAAGTTCTGCAATTTAAAAAAGTGCACTTCCTTCATTTAGCCTAAGGTTTCCCAAATTTATCTGAACCATAGAATTGTTTTTCTACATGTGCCAGCTAATATACAGTGCAGCACTCTTTCAGAGATACTGCATTGTTAAATGGAAGAGGGAGGAAGAGAAGTCTGCTGGAGCTACTTTTTGAAGCTAACTAAAATGCAGACTTTTCTCCCTTAAGAATCATCAAGCCTTTTGCTGTTTACATTTAGTTGCTTTCTACTGAGAACATAGAAAGTTTAAAAAGAGAGAGACCATAAATCAGAGGAGGGAAGGGCTATTTGCATTCCTAACTCTCTTGGCTCATCGGGTACCTTCTTGCTTCCACCCCAACCCCGCCTCAACCCCATTCTTTCTCCAAGTTTCCACCCCTCCTCCTCTCCTTGGGGCTGCTCTCCAGCTACACACAGCTGGAGGTGGTTGCAACTTGCAATGCACACATCCCCTCCCTCCTGCAATGCAGAAGCAGTGACAGGGAGGCATCACATGCTCTGCCAACCGTACAGCCTCAGCTCTGGCACAAGAAGACCCTCCCAGGGAAGAGGGGCGTTGGTGGTGGGGGTTAGGGGGAGGATTGCCAATTTTTCCTTCAAGATTTTCAGATTACGGGTGCTATGATTTTTCTATTTCTCTTTTTGCTTATTTTCAGCTTGTAATTTCCTACAATGAATATGCAGCACTTGTGTCTTAAGGAAGAGGAAGAAGAGAAAGGAGGGAGTAGGGAGGAGACTAGAGGCGGAGGAGAAGGAAATACCATCTCTGGAGGAGACTGCATAAGCTCGACTAACAAAATATATCAAATTTTATAGCAGTACATCTCCTAACACCTGCAGGTAGAGTTCTGGGCTGCAGTGTTGCTATTTGCAATGACACGTGCCCAGTTACCCCTTAACCAGTGCCAGCTCAGGCGTCGGGCACAGAAGCCCTCTCCTTACCCACTCGAAAGATCAAATCGTCTTCGATGGGATTCTCTTTTCGTTTTCCAGTGCTGTACATGCTTGCGGGTCTTTTCACAGCTTTCTGCTTGACGTGGCCGCTCCCCGGGGACTTAACGCGCCTCTTCACGCCTTCGGTGGTGGGAGACACATCAGCGGATCGGATCACTTTCAGCTTAAACGGGCTGCCTCGGATGTGCTGGTCATAGAGTCTCAGAGACAGGGTAAAGTCCCCTTCCTTCTGGACAGTGTACAAAAACTCATAGGTGCCGTTCTTGTTGTCCAGGATCTCCCCGTCTGCCACGCTCCCGTCGGGGGTGCTCAGTTCGGCGGTGAGGTAGGCGTTGCCGGTTTTGCACAGCTCACCGTCTTTGTCCTTGGTGGTGATGGTGACGGACATGGGCTGCCCGATGATGGTCTGCCGCAGCCCCTCGCCCGTGGCCACTGTCTCTGAGGCAACGGCGTTGGTGGTTAAGATCGTCCCGAGGTTGTGGATGGACTTCTTCAGCCCCTCGGTTTCCACGATGAAATCCAGCTGGTCGTTCTCCCGCGGGTGCAAGGGGAAGTCCTGGTCGGCCAGCTCGTTCAGCTTCTCGCTCATCTGCTTCTTCACCAGTAGGACCTCGGTCTCCGTGCCATGGTTGAGGGCCTGCGCTGTGAAGTTGCTGCAGCTCTTAATGCTCTCCTGCCCCTGGAGCAGAGTATCCAGCTGCGACTGGAGGACCTGCGGGAAAACCGGAGGCCTGGTGAGCTCGTCCCACAGGGCGGGGCCTAGCCCGGGGCAGTGCCCTCCCCCGGCGAGAAGGAGACTCTACACCTGCCCACACAGGTGGCTCTGAGCCAGCGGTGTTTGTCAACCCAGGGAACCCAGTGCTAACGCAAAGTCCTAAACTGCATTCCCAGTACCTTTTCGAGGTTTCCCTTCCGCCTCGCCCTCTCTTCCACACATGTATTTCTTGGCTCATGGGTTTTGGAGAGGGGAAAACAGAAAGGTCACTACCAAGAGCATAGCAAATTAATTGCTATGCCTGACATCTGAAATATTCATTATTCAGTATCTTTCCCCATGTCCCCATGTCCATCACCACCTAAAGGAACAGGAAGTAAACAAATGAAAACTCTCCACACCTGAACATCAGAGATTTTTTATCCCTGTTTTGTGAACAGACATGCAGAGTTAAACAAAGGCTGCAGTCAGGGTTCATTTTGAAGCTGACTAACAGGTTGGTGTGGGTGAGAGAGCAATTAAGAAACTATTTCATCTTATAATTGAGGAATGAAAGCAATCCAGTTTAACTCTAAATGCTAAAAGCATTACATTATATTCAACCTTGCCTCTTGTCAAATTATAAACTAGTACTTAAAGTCACAGAGTCATCGAATTTTGCTGAAAATAGGGGAAAAAAATAGCTGGATATTACATTCAGTGAAACCTAAAGTTTACTATACAACGATGACACTTAAGGACCCCTTGTTGCTATTAGGAAACAATAAGCTAGTGCCCTTGGATATCATGTCTCTTCCAGGACATCTGTAATGATTCTGGTCTTACTTTGTGTTTGAGGCCATAGTTGACCTCCAATTCCATAAGCAGCACACTCTTGCGCACATTTAAAGTCTTCTGGAGCTCATCAAAGGTGGAATGAATGTCATCCACGATGCTGGCCTTTTGGTTGGTTAACTGATGAATGATTTCAGAGATGAACTGAAGAGCAGAATCTATTTCTGGGAGCCTGGTGGACAGTTGTTAAAGGTCGTTATTTAACCTCAACCCAGAAATATTCCAAAATCTATCTAAACACTACATTTTGTTTAAAAAAATTCTATGCCTTTCATCATCTTTAAAAAAACAATAACCAGAGAACAGAATAAGATATGACATAATTACTGCCTTAGAGAGAAGAGATTTTGTCTCTTCAGAGACAATCAAAATTGTCAATTTCAATCTACCATCAATTGTCCAATTTTAATAATTAATTAAGTGTATAAAGACTCGAAGCTCTCTGAAAAGCCATTCTGGCCAGGTTAATTCTTTGTTGCAGGGGCCATCTGGTGCATTGTAGGATGTTTAACAGCAGCCTGTCCTCTACCAGATGCCAATAGCTCTCCCCGCCCTGCCTCCCTCTCCCCAACCCCCTGCCAAAACACACAGTTGTGACACCAAAAATGTCTCCAGGCATTGCCGAATGGCTGAGAACCACTATTCTAGATAGCTGTATCTTTTCCCCTAGCCACATAAAACATTTATCCAAACCTACTTTCTTGAGAACTTCTCGTAAGTTTCCAAGTTCTTTGAATTACTATAGAACAACCACACTTTTCTCACTACAGCTATCAGTGGAGAGATGTATTTTGTCTGCTTTTCTGCTGGCTTCTCATTTCCTCTCTTTGGTCTTTTTCATGCACCACTCAGCTACTCTGTTCCTTCATGTCTATGCCAAAGAAGGAACTTGGAAGCAGGAAAACAAGGAAAATTAGCAATCACTGCTCAAGACCATTTTGCAGAGCTCAGACAGAAAGGAGCCAATCACAGCCAACAAAATGGCCTGTATGTGTGTCAGGAACAGCAGATAAGGAAGGCTCCTCAGAGAGCCTGGTTTCAGGGATGAATTTCAGAACTCTCCTGAGAGCAGTTTATTTGAGTGTACTTTAATTCACGTAATCATACTTAGGTACTAAAACAAAAATGCCACTCATAAGGAGGCTGGAGTTCTACCAACAGGCAGAAGACAACCTTCCTCACTCATTAGTTTATGACAACAAATCCATGATAAAAGAACTTATTTACCCACAAAGCCTGATATCTCAAGGGAAATATGAACCTACTGTTGTACCTACACAAGAGGCCATGAGGCCAGGCCTCAAGTACAGGCAGCCAGTTGGGGGTTTGGGGAGGGGTCCCCCACCTTTTGTTGACAGCATCCAGCTGGACCTGGAGCGAGGCCTTGTGCTGTTCCACCACATCCTTGAGTGGAACTGTGGGGTGCTCCGCGTGCTCCCCCTCCGTGCACTCCCGACACATGGCAGTCTCACAGGACTGGCAGTAAAATTCCATCACCTGTGGATGACACAAGAAAAGTTCCTCGTTCTGGGCCACGGGTTGAGGGCTTACTCTACACTAAGCACTTGCCTTGCAGTCTCTCATAATTAAATGAGAGCCACCCCAGAATGTCAGCATTATTAAGTCTAGCTTCACAGGAGAAAAGGAAGGACACATTTTTATGTGACAGGTCTCAGAAATGGAGCTGACTTCTAAGCTGCTTCTATAACCATAAAACCAGCTTTTGGGTATCCACTGCCCTAAGGCAGTACAGTATAGGGCTGTGGTGCTCAAACATTTTTATATCAGGACCCCGTTATAATCTTTAAAAATTATTGAGGACTCCAAAAGAGCTTTCGTGTATGTGGGTTATATTTATAGATATTTCTTATATTAAAAATTGAAACTAGGCTGGGTGCAGTGGCGTATGCCTATAATCCCAGCACTTTGGGAGGCCAAGGCTGGAGGATTACTTGAGGCCAGGAGTTAAGACCAGCCTGGGAAACATAGCGAGACTCTGTCTCTACAAAAAATTTTAAAATTAGTATTTAATCAAATTTTTAAAAATTAGAACTGATAAAAATTTTAAAGTATTTAATTTATTAAAAGCAGTAATAAGCCCATTAAATGTTAATGTGAATAATGTAATTTATGAAAATAAATATATGGTGAAAAACAAAAAAATTTGTGGGAAAAATGGTATTGTTTTCCATTTTTGTAAATATCTGCAGCGTCTGGCTTAACAGAAGATGGCTGGAGACTTGTATCCACTTCTGCATTGAGTCTATTGTGATAGCATACATCACACAGCCTGTGGAAAATTCCACTGTACACTCTTGAGAGAATGAGAGTGAAAAAAGCAAATAATGTCTTCATATGATTACGAATATAGTATTGACCTTGAAGACTGCTTGAAAACGTCTTGGGACCCACAAGGGTTCCTGGACCACACTTTGAGAACTGCTACTGTTTGGCTAAGAGACTTATCCAAATGAGAAGTCTGGACTGAGCAGTTTGTCTCCTGGCTTCACCACTTATTTAGCTGAATGACCTTGGACAAATTTTCAGCCTCACTGTGTCACAACTTCTGTCTCTGTCAAATGGAGATAGTAACAGTAACCTACTTCACAGGGCTACTATGAAGAATAAGTAGGTTAGTATGCACGAAGAACTCAGATGGCACCTGGCTTTGGTACATAATAAGTTCTTAATATGTAGTAGCTGCTGTGGGGATGATGATGATGATGATGATGACATCATCTGCTTACCTGAAAATAAAAAAAATATTACCCTGACAATGACGAACTTTCAGTAACAATATAATATAAAGCCAGAAAATTAGCTTCCTTGCAGAGGTATTACCTTGTTTTCTCAGCTGGAAATAATGTCTTCCAGTTTTCAATTCCCAAAGCACTTTTAGGAGGAACTTTTTCTTGACATATAACACAATACAGAAAAGGGCATAAATCTTAATGCAGCTTGATGGATTTTCACAAAGTGAAGGCAGTCACCAAATCACTTTTATTTATACCCAATTTATGAAATAAAAGATTTTAAATTCCTAAGCCCAGGAACTCTCCCACCCAGAGCCTAGATAATACCATACATTTAGTAGGTATTCAATAACACTACTGAATGAATAAATGAGAGGAGGCTCTTAGCCATGATTCAGGTGGCATGTGTAAGACCAACCAAGGGACACCTCCTTCCTCATTAAGACTCACTATGTTACATAGTGCTTTCTGGAGAAGATTCTCCTAGGAATAAAGCACTCAGCTTGCTCATACTACATGTGTTTTGGAAAAAACCTTTTCTGGTGAACCAAATTCAGATAAAAGTCATTCAAACCATGTCCAAGATAATTTTAAATTTCATATTTATCATAGTTTCAAGTAGGTACATAGTAAGAGGTTTAGAAGGACACTTTTTTTTTTGTCATATAAAGACACTTTTTTTTTGTCATATAAAGCTGTAATTTCATGTACTTTGCTCCTCTGCAGGCCTTTTAGGAATAGGCTTGAAACATTAACTGGAAATTTCTTGTATGCATTCTCTGCTCAAAAACATTTCTCAGCTGGGTGCAGTGGCTCACACCTGTAATCCCAGCACTTTGGAAGGCCAAGGTGGGAGGATCACCTGAGGCCAGGGGTTTGAGACCAGCCGGGGAACCACAGCAAAGCTCTGTCTCCACAAAAAAATTTAAAAAATTAACTGGACGTGGTGGCACATGCCTGTAGTCCCAGCTACTTGGGAGGCTGAGGTGGGAGGATTGCTTGAGCTTCGGAGTTCGAGGTTGCAGTGAGCCATGATTGTGCCACTGCACTCCAGCCTGGGTATCGGAGCAAGATCCTATTTCAAAAAGCAAAAAAGTATTCACACTTCTCATTAAAATATGTTTTAATAAACTCAAATGAAAATTCAAATATCCCACAGAAAGACTATAATACTGGTCATTTGCACCTTATTTTGGTACAAGTCTGATACAATCCAGCAGAAAGCACAGCTTATAGAAGCTGTTCAATAATTATTCGCTGAGGGGCAATATGAGCTAAGGGGTACTTCCAAGGGATTTCCCCAGTGAGGGAAGACTATACTTTGGGTTGCATTTGTGTATTTTACCATATTGCTTTCCTTCATGTGTTCAGGAAATAGAATGATCTAAAATTATACTCAGTGTCAGCAAATGCTTGGTAACAATATATAAGCCTCATATCATAAATATTTTACTTGTTATTAGAAAAAAATTCTTAATCCAAGAAGTTTCCTGTTTTTCAAAGGGCTGGCAGAAGGCAGGATAAATGAGCATTCCCCACTAAATTCTGAGATTTCTTTGGAAAAATTTCATCCCCTGGGGTTTGTGAAACATAATTCCTATGAAGGCTGAGCTTCTTTATTACTTCATGGCTTCAGCCAGAGGTGGTTTACTTTTACCAGACATTTTATTTCTAGATTATATATAACTAGAATAGTATTTACTAATATTTCATCTTCATGGTCAGTGCTCAGGAGGTCTCTTTAAAGCAGGTTGTCACTGCCAGTCACATGTACCAGAGGACAGCCCAAAAACAGAATGTGAAAAGACTTCTTCCCTCAGGTTATTTAGGGTGTTGGGGCAAATATAAGTGTATGGACTGAGGGAATATGCCACATTAACAGTGCTTAGTCAATCCAATGGCACTCTTCCCAAACCAATCTAGCCTGGGACTGAGTTCCCACATCTTCACTGGAAGAAGGGAGCATGGCCTCATGTCTAGAATGGGTCTAGACCAATGGCAAATTTTACTTGGGAATCAGTGTGCACATTGCATTTAGAAGTTGCAAATACTATATCATATTTGTTGCATTTTGTGGTCTGAGTTGAAGTTCCCCAGCAGTATAAGAAACGAGATGACAAAGAATACTCATTGGAAGACAGAAAAGGATGCAAAATAATATAGAGTCGCGAAAAATGTAAAAAATCCTCAAGACCAGAGTTCATCATGTATGAAAAAAGATCAGCATCCATTACTATTATTATCCTTCTTTTTAATTCATATTTTTAAATGATTACAGGGAAGTGATGTTACTGAAAACAGCAGCATAAGAAAATCTATGTCAGGTCACTGGTTGGTAGCTAATCTACTGGAACAGACTTCATTAGCCACATATGACAAAACATACAAACTTTACAAAATTAGTTGCATTGGATAATAAAAGTGAGGAACGAAAAAAATATAAAATAATTAGTTTAGAAAAGTCACCAAACAACAACAGCAAAAAACTATAATAATCATCAACAAAAAAACCCTGGGGAGAGGGGAGACTCTGATTTCCAGAGTTGCCACAATATAGTACTTTAAATGTTCAGTTTCCAATGGAAAAAAGTGAAGCACACAAAAAAGGACAAAGTTCACAAAGAGGAATAAAAGAAATTTATAGGCACTCTCCCTAAAGAAGCCCAGATTGGACTTACTTGACTTTAACTCTTTCATATATGCTCACAGAGCTAATGGAAACCATATATAAAAAACTATGAGAACACTGTCTCACTAAATGGAGAATATTAATAGAGAGATAAGAATTATTTTTTAAAAGCCAAATAGAAATATCGTAGGGTTAAAAAATATAACTGCAATGAAAAATTCACTAGAAAAGTTCCACAGAAAATTCAAGCAGGAAGAAGAAGGTTAACTTGAAGATGGGCCTATTGAGATTATACAGTCTGTGAGGCAGAAAAAAAAAAAAAGGAAGAAAAAGTAACAAAACCTAAGAGGCCCGTGGGACACCATCAAGTGTACCAAATATACCTAATGAGAGTCCCAGAGGAGAGGAAGAGAGAAAGGGAAAGAACCGATATTTGCAAAAGTAATGGCTGGAAACTTCCCAAATTTGATAAAAGACACAATCTACACATCCAAAAAACTTAATAAACTCCAAACAGGAAACTCAAAGACATCCAAACCAGGAAACAGTATAACCAAACCATAAAAAGACAAAAACAAAGAGAGAATCTTGAAAGCAGCAAGACAGAGGTGACTCATCTTGTATAAGAAATATTCCATAAGCAGATTTTTTTTCTTTTTTCTGAGATGAGTCTCACTCTGTCACCCAGGCTGGAGTGCAGTGGCTCAATCTTGGCTCACTGCAACCTCTGGCTCCCAAGTTCAAGCGATTCTCCTGTCTCAGCCTCCTGAGTAGCTGGGATTACAGGTGCGTGCCACCATCCCTGGCTAATTTTTGTATTTTTAGTAGAGACAAGGTTTCACCATGTTGGCCAGGCTGGTCTGAAACTCCTGACCTCAGGTGATCCACCTGCCTCAGCCTCCCAAATTATTGGGATTACAGGTGCGAGCCACCATGCCCGGCTGCAGATTTTTTAATAGCAGATATCTCATCAGAAACTATAGAGGCCAGAAATCAATGGGGTAACATATTCAAACTGCTGAAAAAAAAATAAACCTGACAACTAATAATTTTTTATCTGGCAAAACTATCCTTCAAACATGAAGGAAAAATTAACACATTACCAGAAATACAAAAACTGAGTGTCTGTTGCTAGTATACCTTCCCTACAAGTCATGCCAAAGGGATTCCTGCAAGCTGACCTGATTTGATACACTACAAAGTAACCTGGGTCCACATGAAAAAAACAAGGAAAGCAGGTAAAGGTAACTACACAGATAAATATAAAGGTCAGTATTAATGTATTTTAGTTTTCTAACTCCTACATGACATAAAATAAAACTGCATAAAACAGCATAATCTATAATTACAAACCTATGTAGCTGAGCATACAACATATAAATATAAGCTAAAAGAAGCAAGGATTTTACATACTATTGAAATTATGTTGGTATTAATTTGAATTAAATCATTATAAGCTAAAATGTTAATTATAACCCTCAGGGCAAACAATAAAGAAAAATAAAAATATGTATAGTAAAAGAAATGAGAAGGGAATCAAAATGGTTCACTAGAAAATATCTATTAAACATAAAAGAAGGCAGTAATGGAGGAATAGAGGAACAAAAAGATATGCCATACAGAAAAAGAATAGTAAATGGCAAAAGGAAAGAAAGCCTTTCTTTTCAGTAATTAAGTTAATTAATTTAAATGGATTAAACTCTCCAATCAAAGGGCTGATACTGGCAGATTGGATTGAAAACATAATCCAACTATATGCTCTCTATAAGAGACTAATTTTAGATTCAGAGACTCAAATAGGTTGAAAGTGACAGGATGGCCCAGATATGGTGGCTCATGCCTGTAATCCCAGTACTTTGGGAGACAGAGGCAGGAGGATTGCCTGAGTCCAGGAGGTCAAGACCAGCTTGAAAAACATAGTGAGAGACCCTGTCTATTAAAAAAATACAAAAATTAGCTGAGCACAGTGGCGTGTGCCTGTAGTCCTGGCCTTCAGGAGGCTGAGGCAGGAATATCAATTGAACCCAAGATTATGAGGCTGCAGTGAGCTATGATCATGCCACTGTACTCCAGCCTGGGAAACAGAGCAAGACCATCTCTTAAAAAAAGAGAGAGAGAAAAAGGAAAAGAAAAAAAAGAAAGTGAAAGAATGAAAAAAATATTTCATGCAAACTGTAACCAAAAGGGAGCTAGAGTGGCTATTCTAATATCAGAAAAAATAGACTTAAGACAAAAATTGGATAGTATATAATTGACAGAAAGGATATTATAAAATTGATAAAACTTTAGTTAGACTGACCAGAGAGAGAGAGAGAGTGAGATGGTGGGGGGGTGCGGGGCGGTGGGTGTGTGTGTGTGGCAGGGGTGGTGTGGGAGAAGAGAGAAAGAAGACTCAAATTACAAAAATCAGGAAGGAAAGTGGTGGGGAAATTACTACTGACATCATAGAAATAAAAAGGATTATAACAGAATACTGTGGATAGTTTTATGCTAACACATTGAATAACTTAGATGAAATGGACAAATTCCTAAAAACACACAAACTACCAAAACTGACATGAAGAAATACAAAGTCTGAATAGACCTGTAATATGTAAGGAGATTGAATCAATAATCAGGAAACTTCCAACACAGAAAAGCCCAGGACCAGATGGCTTCACTGGTGAATTCAACCAAATATTTTAAGAAGAACTAACACCAATCTTTCTTAAACTCTTAAAAAAAAAATAGAAGAGATTGAGGGGTAATACTTCCTAACTCATTCTATTAGGCCAGTATTTCCCTGATACCAAAGCCAAAGATACCACAAGAAAATTACAGACCAATAACCCTTATAAATATGGATGAAAAAATTCTTAATAAAATGCTAGCAAACTGAATCCAGCTGTATATTAAAGAGATTATACATCATGAGCAGGTGGGATTTATCCCAGGAATGCAAGGGTGGCTTACCTAGACAAATTACTGTATGTAATACATCACATTAATAGAATGAAAGAAAAAACTCATTATCATCTGAATTAATGTGGGAAAAGCATTTAACAAAATCCAATATCCTTTCATGCCAAACTAGAAACAGAAGCGAACTTCCTCCTCCTAATAAAGAGCATCTACAAAAAACCCACAGCTAACATCATACTTAATCAAGAACAAGAGGATATTCACTCTTATCACTTCTAGTCAACGGTGTACTGAAGGTGCTGACCAGGGCATTTAGGCAAGAAAAAGAAATAAAATGCATCCAAATTGGAAAGGAAGAATTAAGAATTTCTCTATACAGAGATGATATGATCTTATATACAGAAAATCCTAAAGAATACACACACACACACACACACGCACACACATTCACACAATTAGAGCTAATAAATGAATTCAGCAAAGTTGCAGGATACAAGATTAACAAACAAAAATCAGTTGTATCTCTAAACACTAACAATGAATAATCCAAAAGTGAAATTAAGAAAACAATTCCCAGCTAGGCATGGTGGCTCATACCTGTAATCCCAGGACTTTGGGAGGCTGAGGCAGGAGGATTGCTTGCCCCAAGACCAGGCTGGCCAAAATAGTGAGACCTATCTCTATTTTTTTAAAAAAATCCATTTACAATATTATCAAAAAGAATATAACATAGTTGGGAATAAATTTAACCAAGGAAGTGCAAGACTTGAATACTGAAAACTACTAAATAGCCAAAACAATCTTGAAAAAGAACAAAATTGGAGGACTCATAGTTACCAATTTCAAAACTGACTATAATGCTACAGTAATCAAAACAATGTAGTACTGGCATGAGAATAGGCATATAGATCAATGGAATAAGATGGGAAGTACAGAAAGAAGCCCATACATCCATGGTCAATTGATTCTTGACAAGGGTGTCAACACAACTCAATGGGAAAAATCGCCTTTTCAACATATTATGCTGAGGTAACTAGAAATTCACATGTACAAGAATGAAATTTAACCCTTCCTTCAAACCACATACAAAAATTAACTCAAGATACATAAAAGACCTAAATGTAAGCTAAAACTATAAAAATCTTAGAAGGAAACAGGGGTGAATTTTCACGACCTTGAATCAGCAATGGATTCTTAGCTATGACACCAAAAGCACAAGCAACAAAAGAAAAAAATAGAGAAATTAGGCTTCATTAAATTAAAAGTATTTTTGAATCAAAGGACACTAATAAGAAAGTGAAAAGAAACCCCACAAAATGGGAGAAAATATGGCTAGTCATATATCTGATAAGGGTATAATAATCCAGAACATATTAAAAATTCTACAACTCAACAACAAAAAGATAAACAACCCAATTCAAAAACGGGCAAAGAACTTGAATAGACTTTCTCCAAAGAAGATATACAAATGGTCAATTAGCACATGAAAATATGATCAGCATTGTTAATCATTTGGCAAATGCAAATCAAAACCGCAACAAGATACCACTACATACTCACTAGAATCAAAAGTCAGGATCAAAAAGTCAAATAATAATAAGGGTTGGTAAAGATGCTGAGAAATTAGAACCCTTATGCTTTGCTAGTGGAAATGTAAACTGGTGCAGCCACTGTGAAAACAGTTGGTGGTTCCAGGCCAGGCATGGTGGCTCATGCCTGTAATCCCAGCACTTTGGGAGGCCAAGGCTGGCAGATCACTTGAGGCCAGGAATTCAAGACCAGCCTGGCCAACACAGCGGAAACCCCATCTCTACTAAAAATACAAAAAAATTAGCCAGGCATGGTGGTGGGCGCCTGTAATGCCAGCTACTCAGGAGGCTGAGGCAGGAGAATCACTCGAACCCAGGAGGCAGAGGTTGGAGTAAACCAAGATCACGTCACTGCACTCCAGCCTGGGCAACAGAGTGAGACTCTGTCTAAAAAAAAACCAAAAACCAAAAAACAAAACAAAAAAAACCAGGCCAGGCGCAATGGCTTATGCCTGTAATCCCAGCACTTTGGGAGGCCAAAGTGGGCGGATCACCTGAGGTCAGGAGTTTGAGACCTGCCTGGCCAACATGGTGAAACCCCATCTCTACTGAAAAAAAAAAAATACAAAAATTAGCTGGGCATGGTGACATGCACCTGTAATCCCAGCTACTCAGGAGGCTGAGGCAGGAGAATTGCTTGAACCCAGGAGGAGAGGCTGCAGTGAGCTGAGATTGCACCACTGCATTCCAGCCTGGGCAGCAGAGCAAGTCTCTGTCTCAAAAAAAAAAAAAGATCAAGGCCATCCTGGCCAAGATGATGAAACCCCATCTCTACTAAAAATACAAAAAATTCATGGGGCGTGGTGGCATGCACCTGTAGTCCCAGCTACTTGGGAGGCTGAGGCAAGGGAATTGCTTGAACCTGGGAGGCAGAAGTTGCAGTGAGCCAAGTTTCCGCCACTGCACTCCAGCCTGGCAAAAGAGCAAGACTCTGTCTCAAAAAAAAAAAAAAAAAAAAAAAAAAAAAAACAGTTGACGGTTCCTTAAAAAGTTAAACATGGAATTATCATATGGTCTAGCAATTCCACTTTTAGGTACATACCCAGGACAACTGAAAGCATATGTCTACACAAAAACATGTACATGAATGTTCACAGCAGCATTATTCATAACAGCCAAAAAGTGGAAACAACTCAAATGTCCATCAACTGATGAATGAATCGATAAATTGTGATATATCTATATAATGGAATATTATTTAGCCATTAAAAAGAGTACTAATATACCATAACATGGATGAACCTTGAAAACATGCTAATTGATGGAAGCCAGACTCTAAAACTCACATATTGTATGATTCCATTTATATCAAATGTCCATAAGTGGCAAATCCAGAGACAGAATGCAGGCTGATGGTTGCCAGGGATTAGTGGGAGGAGGGAGTAGGAGGTGACTGCTTAACGGGCATGGAGTTTCTTTTTGGGGTGATGAATACGTTCTGAAATTTAGACAGTGGTGATGTTTGCTCAACTTTGTGACTATACTAAAAACCACATTAGCTGTGCTTTTCTAAATGGTTGAGACCTGGTGCAGTGGCTCACTCCTGTAATCCCAGCACTTTGGGAGGTCCAGGCAGGAGGATCCTTTGAGCCTAGGAGTTGGAGACCAGCCTGGGCAACATAGCAAAACCCATCTCTTAAAAAAAAAATTAGCTAGGTTGGTGGCATGCGCCTATAGTCCCAGTTACTCGGGAGGCTGAAGTGGGAGGATCACTTGAGCCTGGGAGATTAAGGCTGCCGTGAGCCATGATCATGCCACTGCACTCCAGCCTGGGTGACAGAGTGAGACTTTTTTGTCTCTAAAAAAAGATTAAAAATAAAAAACATCATTATAAAAAGAAAAACAAAAAAAAACAGGCCAGGCTCGGTGCCTTAACACCTGTAATCCCAGCACTCTGGGAAGTTGAGGCAGGCAGATTGCTTAAGCCCAGGAATTTGAGACTAGCCTGGGTGACAGAGTGAGATCCTGTCTCAAAACAAAAAAACAAACAAACAAATAAAATTGTTGAAATATTAAATTTTATGTGATGTGAATTTTATTTTTTATCTTGTATTTATGTATTTATTTACTTTTGTAGAGAAAGGGTCTCACTTTGTTGCTCAGGCATGTCTCAAACTCCTGGCCTCAAGTGATCCTCCTGCCTTGGCCTCCCAAAGTGAGCCACCAAGCCCAGCCTGAATTTTACTTCAGAAACAAACAAAAAAATATTGATCTCAGCTTTGAAGAGACAGCAGCAGACCTGGCTTATTATTCCTAGTTCAATATCTTAAGTGTGTCTTGGGAAGCCAAGGCCCTGAAATGATTTTGAATTATCAATAGCTAGTCATTTTCAAAGGCTTCTGCTTCGGTTCTGACAGCTTTGGTTTAAGCTGAGAGCTAATTGTGTGGGGCGTGTAATTCTGCTGAGCTCATCCATTTCATCCATCTCCAGTGAGATGATGCTGGTGCAGCCTGGGGTGGGTGGGCAGGCCAAAAGCTAGGATGAGCTTGTTGTTGATGGATAGTCACCATTTATGTTCACCAGAAGAGACTGGCAGGATCCTATGCATTCCTAACATGCAAAAAAGATGGTCAAGGCCTTGCAGCCAACCCTGAGGCTTGGCTTCTTAAGGGCACTGACAGTTGATCCTGATATGGAAGTGGAAACTTGTTAGTGGCAGGGCAGTCTTAATGAGGACCTCTCCTTTGCACCTTTGACACCCTTGATAGTCAGGTGCCTAAGCAACCAATAACAGGGTTTAATGATCATTTGTGTTCCAGGGACCATGAGGCATGAGCTCAAGTGTCTGCTTTAAGTGCAAAGAACCTGTTAGATCACTGACCATTATTTTTCTTTTTCTTTTGTATTTGAACAATGCCACCATGGCAGTTTAATTAGAAGACAGATAGTGTCACAGCACTTAAAGTTGATGACAGGCTTTCATCCACACGTGCCAATCAGCATCAGACAGTGGAGATGGCAGCACCCTGCTTTATTGTTAATGAATTGATTTTATTAACCTTCAGATGCTTGGATTGTTTTTAAAGATCTACTCACAGCAACTAACTGCAGCAATTTATCTGGAACATTGCATGAATTTGGCTTGAATATGCAATGAAGACTTCTGTTTCAAAACAGCAGCAGTGAACTTCTACAATCTATAATCAAACAATAGAATGATTTAAGGCTCATGCTGCTAATTTGCCAAGCATTCTTGCCCCCTAATGTTGCACATTTAGATTATTTCCAATTTTTGAGCTTTATCTTCCGCTCCAGCTATTTCCTTAGAAATATTTCCACTGGTGGAATTACTGGATTAAGAGATGAGAGGTTGTATAAAACACTCATTATATTTTGTCAAATTGATGTAAACTTTCTGAAGAGCAATTTACCCTTCCACCCACAGCATATGAAAATGTCTCACCATACATACTCTCAAGAGCGCTGGTTACTACCTTTTAAAAAATTTGTAGTTAATTTGAAAAGAACTGATTATCTGTGAAGCTTGACATTTTTCCATAAATGATTTTTAGGCATTTATACATCCTCTGTGGATTTTCTGAGTTATTTGCTCATTTTCTTTTATGATGCTCATATTTTTCTTAATTTGTAAGTGCTCTTACATATTAAGAATTTGCAGGCCGGGCGCGGTGGCTCACACCTGTAATCCCAGCACTTTGGGAGGCCGAGGCGGGCAGATCACGAGGTCAGGAGATCGAGACCATCCTGGCTAACATGGTGAAACCCCATCTCTACTAAAAATACAAAAAATTAGCCAAGTGTGGTGGCGGGCATCTGTAGTCCCAGCTACTCGGGCGGCTGAGGCAGGAGAATGGTGTGAACCTGGGAGGCAGAGCTTGTAGTCAGCCAAGATGGCGCCGCTGCACTCCAGCCTGGGCAACAGAGTGAGACTCCGTCTCAAAAAAAAAAAAAAAAAAAAGAATTTGCTGGTGGGCTGGACATAGTGGCTCATGCCTGTAATCCTAGCACTTTGGGAGGTCCAGGTGGGAGGATCCCTTGAGGCCAGTTTGCAACCAGCCTGGGCAACATAAGACCTTTTCTCAACAAAAACTTAAAGAATTAGCCAGGCATGGTAGCATGTTCCTGTAGTCCCAGCTACTCTGGAGGCTGAGACAGGGGTATCACTTGAGTCCTGGAGTTGGAGGTTACAGTGAACCATGATAGATAGTGCCACTTGCACTCTAGCCTTGGTGACAGAGTGAGACCCAGCAAAAAAAAAAAAAAAAAGGGATTTGCTGGGGTATTTTAATTAATAATTTTACAGCCAATGTCATAAATTAAGCTACTAATGATTTTCTTTTTGTTCTATCTTCATTAGGTTTTGGTATCAGGGTTATAAGCGTATCACAAATGAAATGGGAGATCTTTCTAGCTTTTCCTACAATGCAGAAATATATATACTATGTATTTAATAAACATACTATACTATGTATAGATATTTCTGTTCTTTTCTTTCTTTGTGTATGTTCCATATGTTTATTTTATTACTCTTTTTCTAACTTGAGTTGAATTCTTTTTTTTGGGGGGGGGGTAGGGGCAGGGTCTCGCTTTATCACCCAAGCAGGAGTACTTTGGCACGATCACAGCTCATTGCTGCCTCAACCTTCTGGGCTCAAGCAATCCTCTTGCTCCACTATCCCCCCTCGCCCTTTTTTTTTTTTTTTGAGACAGAGTCTCACTCTGTTGCCCAAGCTGGAGTGCAGTGGCACAATCTTGGCTCACTGCAATCTCTGCTTCCCAGGTTCAAATAATTCTCCTGCCTCAGCCTCCTGAGTAGCTGCGACTACAGTCATGTGCCACCATGCCCAGCTAATTTTTGTATTTTTAATAGAGACAGAGTTTTACCATGTTGGCCGGGCTGGTCTCGAACTCCTGACCTCAGGTGATCCACCTGTCTCGGCCTCCCAAAGTGCTGAGATTATAGGTATGAGCCACTGTGCTTGGCCTCATGTTTTGATTTTTTTGTAGAGATGAGGACTCACTATGTTGCCCAGGCTGGAATTCTTTTTAAATAAAGGAAAATACTTAAACCTATAAAATTTCCTGGGTAGAGATTTGACCCTACACATTGGATAGAAAAAGTTTCCACTTCCAATACTTTGTAAATAGTCCAATTTTCTATTATTTCTATTATTTTCTATTATTTCTTTGATTAAATAATAATTAAGTTTTAAAGGAGATTTGTTTTTTCCCCATAAACATGTGTTACTAATGTAATTTTAGTGCATTGTAGGGCAGGAACTTGCTTTACACAATGGGAAAATATAGTGGTATTTTCTTTGTGACCTAGTATAAGATTAATTTTAGTTGCTGAAGTTCTCACGATCTAATAGCTTAGCTTAACAGACTTTAGCACAGGCCTTTTTATTTGTGGGAGGCAGATTCTTGAGTCAAAGAGTACTCTTTTCTCTGAAATTCACGCTGTCTTCCCCAGGCCCATTGATGCTATTCTAGTTCCACCTCTTATCTCTCATTTGGACAATTCAGTAAACTCATAATTGGTTTCCCAGCCTTTAGTGTCTGCCACCCCATTCCTCCAAAATGTCAATAAAATACCTATCTCCTGTTCGGAAGGCTTTGATGCTTTTGCAATTTAAGAAATTGACGTCAAACATGTTCTTAATGATATTCACAGCTCATCCCAATCTCTCCACATCTATCTTTTCAGGCCCACCTGTGTCCCACCCTCAACTCCGCTGTCTCCATGTTCTAGCCGCTTCCTTGCGCTATAAGCTGTTGCCTGAATTTCATGACATTCTCACTTTACTTATGGAGGTAACATTTATTTATTTTTTCTTAATTTTTTTTTTTTTGAGACAGAGTCTTGCTCTGTCACCTGGGTTGGAGCGCAGAGGCGCAATCATGGCTCACTGAAGCCTCAATGTCTGGACCCACAGGATCCTCCTACCTCAGCCTCTGAACAGCTGGGACTACAGGTGCAGCCCCATCATGCCCAGCTGATTTTTGTATTTTTGGTAGAGGTGGGATTTCGCCATGTTGCCCAGTCAGGTCTCAAACTCCTGGGCTCAAGCGATTGGCTTGCCTCAGCCTCCCAAAGTGCTGGGATTACAGGCATGAGCCACCATGTCCGGCCCTTAGAAACATTAGGAGACCTACTATAGACACTGGTGTAAATTTGGGATATGAAGGGGCTGTCATGTAGAATGAGAAATAATGACAGTTAGAAATATTAGCTTGGCCGGGCACAGTGGCGCATACCTGTAATTTCAGCACTTTGGGAGGCCAAGGCAGGTGAATCACTTGGGACCAGGAGTTTGAGACCAGTCTTGGCAACATAGTGGTCTCAAACTCTACAGAAAATACAAAAATTAGCTGGGCGTGGTGGCATGCACCTGTAGTCCCAGATACTGGGGCAGAGGACAGGACTGAGGTGGAAAGATCGCTTAAGCCAGGAGGTCGAGGCTTCAGTGAGCTATGATCGTGCCACTGCACTCCAGCCTGGATGACAGATTGAGACTCTGTCTCAGAAACAAAAACAAAAACTAAAAAACCCATAAAAAATAAAACAACCTAATGTTTCTAAGACTTTACTCCTCTATCAAGTCACGTCTCCAGAGAGCCTCATTTTAAGGGGCGCTCTTACACCTGATAGAAATACCTTCCCATAACTAGTATTTAGAGTGCAAGCTCCAGGCAAAGACAGCCTCAGCATTCACTAAGCACCAGTGTGAGAAGTGGTCATGAGGAAAATACTCAACCTGCTTTCAAAAGCAGCATTTAAAAGTTCTTTTTACAAAATTTAGATGATCAATTTCCCTTGGCATAAAATGCATGGAAAACTGATAGCTATTAATAGCCTGGTGTGCTTTCAATTAAATTATTACAGATGTGTAAGCCATGGTGTCCTTCTCTTGTTTTGGCTACCAGAAAGCTCAGGATGCTATTTCTTCCAGGGCTAGCTTTTACAATGTGCCCAGCAAGCTTTGTGACTTAAACTGTTCCAGCCTCAGTTTCTTCATCTTATAAAGTGAAAGTAACCAACAACTACTTTGCAGAGGGGGGTTTAAGGAGCCAAATACGGTGTCTGGCAAATTTGTTCAACAAATATTTATTGACTTCTATGTATAAGACACTGCCCTCAGTGCTAGGGGTCTAATGACAGGTCCTTGCCCTCCCAGAGCTCACATTCTAGAGGGAAAGCCAGGACTAATAAGTACACAAATACACAGCTGATGGCAAGCAGACCACAGTGAGCACCAGGGAGGAAAGAAAGCAGGGACATGATGGAGGGTAACCAGCTGTAAGAGGCAACCTGTGTTAGACGGTACAGGTGGAGAAGACTGCTGTGTGCAGGAGAAATTTGCAGTGAGACTTCAAGGAAGAGAATAAGCTCGCCACATAAAGAGGAAACAAAGAGCAACCCAGGCAGAAGGAACAGAACAGCCAGGCCCCAAGGAGGGAAACCATTTGGCAGGTTCTAGGAGGCTGGTGAGGCTCCAGCACAGTGTGCAGAGAGAATGCTGGGAGATGAGGTAAACAAACAGTAGTGTGGCTAATAAGAATTGCTTTGCTCTAATGATTGCTTGCTTGTCTTAGTGGTTTTGTTATACCTGGGCCTTTTGTTTTAAGCAGTTTCAAATACTTTTGAAGTGACCAATATACAAATGAGATGAATATAAAGTAATTAATGAAAAAATGTTAAAGCTGACATTTATCAAGATCCTACTATATGATTTACATGACTTGAACATTTAATTCTTCCAATATTCTATATGGTAAATACTATTATTACTTTTTTTTAACTGATAAAGAAATGAGACAGAGAGTTTAATAAACTTACCAAAGCTGGCACAGGGAATAAGTTTAAGAGCAGGATTTGAATCAGGCAGCCTGACTCCAAAGCCAATGTCCTTAGACGCTACACAATGCTGCCTCTTCAGGTTACATAGCTATTGTGAATCAGTTACTTGATGGTACCCACAGGTCCTCCTGAGCTTCTAACAGTTATTGTACTCACTAGTAGCAAGAAATATGTTTGGAATTCATAATCTATAATCTACTATCAGGGATTCACATAGCTTCAAATTCTATCTATTAATAAGGAATAAGGTCTAACGTAGCATGAGAAAATTTCCCTCCCAAGAAAAATAAAGAACTCTAATTAACATTTTAATAATCATTCTCAACTTACAGAACTTATCCATTGTTAAATCTGTATCCATAATTTATTACACAGATGTTTATGTAGGTCAGCTTGCAAATAGCTACTGGTTTGCTGTCCTGGGGATACCAACAATATGTGTGAAGGAGACACAGTGGAGATTGATTTCGTTATTTAAATAGTTCTGGTCAAAGAAAGTGAGCAGGTAGTCTGAGGGCTGGTAAAAATCTTTTTTAATTACTGATTTTTCCAGATGGAGTTCTGTTTCAATGTGTAATCTCTGATGTACCCAAAGCCTCCCCAAGGCCACAGTAGTCATGCTCCCGGGCAGCATCTGCCATCCCAGCCACTTACATTCCCATCGTGGTTTGGGCAAGAGAGAGGCTTTCCCGCAGCCACAGCAGTGACTGTCTCCAGGATGGAAGACTCCTCAACGTTGCTGCCTGGAGTTCGCTGCAGCACGTCCATCAGGTTTGTGATGAAGAAATTGTTCTGGAGCGCGGCCACCCCTTTCTCGGGCAGGATGGAGGTCTGGCGGCACACTGGGCAGGAGAGGGTTAAACTGTGGGCAGGAATGTAGTTCTGCAGGCACCTGTTGCAGAAGCAGAGGTGGACAGCTTAGCACAGTGCAGAACCTCCACTTCTCACAGGTACCATACATGTTCTCAGTGACTACACAAGGTATTTGGCAGAAACTCCCATCCCAGTCTCCTTTACTAGGAAAATAATATTTCAGAAACCAACAGGTAAGCTGTACTGACACTAATGAGGCAAATGATTATGCTCAAGGAAATAAAAAATGTCATTGACTTTTGTAGTGTTTTCTAGTGCCTTGGCACACAAAGTGTGGTTCATGGATGAGCAGCGTCAGCCTCCCTGGGGGGTGCATTTGATAGAAATGCAGAATCTTAGACCCTATCCAACACCTGCTGAATCAGCTCCCCATGTGATTTGCATACATGTTAAAGTTTGAGAAGCACTGGCCCACAATATCTAGCAGTGGGCTCATAAATGTGTGGACTTTGAAATTGAAAGAAACACATCAAATATTTTTGTTAGCAATAAAATTCTTCTTACGTACAAAATCATAATGAGATATGAAAAACACATCAAAGTGGAAATGTTTGCTTGAAGCAAGAATGGGACACCCAGAGTCAGAGCCACACCATCTCTTCTCCTTGTCTCTACTCAACAGGTATCAACTTAACTCATTTAGTTAAAGAAGTGTGTCACTAATAATGACTCACACATATGCTGCTCATTGAATTCAAAGTACTTCCAATGAGCCTATGAGATAGGTACTGTTATGATTCCTTGAGACACGTGATGCAACAGACAGAGACAGGCCAGCGTACTTGTCCAAGATACTTAGCTGGTCAGGGGCAGAGTACAAAGTACAAAAGCAAACACAGGCAGTTTGGCACCATAATCTAAGCTCTCAATAATTAGACTATACAATTTTTTCCAGTACCTAGCCAAACAATTCAAAACACACCAACCTAGCCCCATTCCCCTTATTTTGCAGATGAATTGACCTGACATCAGAGACATTCATTGATCTTGTCTATGTCACAGAGGTAGCTAGCCCTGAACCAATACCAGACATGAAACAGCTTTTGCTAAGGTCATTAATGACGTCTGAATCCAGCACATGTTTTTCAATTTTATCTTACTAGACTTCTGGGAAGTATCATTAAGCTTGATTATTGCTCTGCTCACCTTCCTTTTTATTGAAAAATTTCTCTTCCCTTGACTTTATGACACCACACTCACATGGTTCTCCTGTCTGCTCTATCTTTTCTGAGTCAATACAGTTTTGAGTTAATCAAGGTTCCATTCATCATGAGACCTCTTCTCTTTCTGGAATATTATATTCATATCACAAGTGTGGCTACAAGCATCAGGCTCCCAAAATTATATTTCTTCCCACAGACATCTCCTTTGAGCCTCATTAACTGACTTCTTGACATCTTTTCTTAGATGTCTTGCAGGTCCTAAAACTCAACATGAACAAAACCAAACCCATTATCTGCCCCCCAGACTGTATCCTCTCCCATTCCTGATGAATAGCACCTCCATCTATTTATTTAAACAAACCAGAAACTAGGAGTCATTCTTAAAACAGTAACTCCCTTACTGTCCTTCATTTTCCATATCTAACCCATCACCAAAGCATGTCCAAATGCCTACATATCTTTCTAACCTCTCCAGTTCTCTTCATGCCCTGCTATATAACCATCCTTGTACCCTCTAACAATTCTCCACATTGCAACCAGAGTGACCTTCTCAAAACTCAAAGCGAGCCATTTAAATCTCCCTCCCACACCATCTGAGATGAAAGCCATGCCATGGTTTCCACTTCCACTGCTCTTACAACAAAGACAAAAATCCATATATGGCAACATGGATTACACATCTCATATGGCCTAGCACCTACATACTTTCTGTCTCTTCCCCTCATTTGCTGCATACCAGCCACAGTGGACTTATTTAAGTTCTTCCTCAGTGTTGAATAACCCTCTCACTGTAGCACCTCTCACTCACTATAGCAACCTCCCACTATAGCACCTTTGCACATACCTGAAATTCTATTCACTCCCCTTTGTTTAGTTAATTTTTACTCATCATTGGGGTTTCTGCGTAATCATCACTTCTGCAAGGAAGCCTTCCCCGATTAGGGCAAATTCCTCTATTATATTGTTTCCTGTATACTTCTGGTGTACAGCACTTGTCACTGGTTTAATTTCACATTAGTCTGAGCAATTAGGGGGTTAGTGACTGGCTCCTCCACTAGGCTGTGAGTTCCAAGGGGCCAGCAGCTATGTCTGGCTTTGCTCTCCTTCAAGCCTTTTGATGCTGTTTTGGAAGATGTGGGATAAGAGTGACTGTAAGGGCTGGGCGTGGTGGCTCACGCCTGTAATGCCAGCACTCTGGGAGGCCAAGGCGGGTGGATCACGAGGGCAGGAGATCGAGACCATCCTGGCTAACACGGTGAAACCCCGTTTCTACTAAAAATACAAAAAAAAAAAAAAAAAATTAGCCGGGCGTGGTGGCGGGCGCCTGTAGTCCCAGCTACTTGGGAGGCTGAGGCAGGAGAATGGCGTGAACCCGGGAGGTGGAGCTTGCAGTGAGCCGAGATCGCGCCACGGCACTCCAGCCCGGGCGGCAGAGCGAGACTCTGTCTCAAAAAAAAAAAAAAAGAGTGACTGTAAGGTGCTCACTGAGTAGCCAGTATGAATGTCCAGCAGAGGCTGAACATGGGGGTCCTAGAGCTCACTCTCCTGACAGTGAGACAAGCTGTAAAGTTTTGTCTCTGCATAAACAAAAATTTCCCCACCGGGCGCAGTGACTCATGCCTGTAATCCCTGCTCTTTGGGAGGCCGACGTGGGCAGATCACGAGGTCAAGAGATCGAGACCATCCTGGCCAACATGGCGAAACCCCGTCTCTACTAAAAATACAAAAATTAGCTGGGCATAGTGGCGCATGCCTGTAGTCCCAGCTACTCGGGAGGCTGAGGCAGGAGAATCACTTAACCCAGGAGGCGGAAGTTGCGGTGAGCCGAGATCGCGCCACTGCACTCCAGCCTGGTGACAGAGCAAGACTCCGTCTCAAAAACAAACAAACAAACAAAAAAAACCACCCCATTTTAAGGAAAGTTGCCAGCACCTTCAACACCTTCAAACAGAAATCTTCTCGGCTGGACGCAGTGGCTCACGCCTGTAAGCTCAACAGTTTGGGAGGCCAAGGTAGTTGGATTGCTTGCGCTCAGGAGTTTGAGACCAGCCTGGGCAACATGGAGAAACCCTGTCTCTATAGTCAGGCATGGTGGTGTGCACCTGTGGTCCCAACTACTCAAGAAGTTGAGGTGGGAAGATCTCTGGAGCCTGGGAAATTGAGGCTGCAGTGAACTGTGATTGTGCCACTGCACTCTAGACTGGGTGACAGAGTGAGATCCTGTCTCAAAATAAATAAATTAATAAATAATTAATAAAATAAAAAATAAAAGAAGAGGAAATCTGGCCAGGCGCAGTGGCTCACGCCTGTAATCCCAGCACTTTGGGAGGCCGAGGTGGGCAGATCATGAGGTCAGGAGATCAAGACCATTCTGGCTAACACAGTGAAACCTCGTCTCTACTAAAAATACAAAAAATTAGCTGGGCGTGGTGGCAGGCACCTGTAGTCCTAGCTACTCAGGAGGCTGAGGCAGAAGAATGGTGTGAACCCGGGAGGCAGAGCTTGCAGTTAGCTGAGTTTGCGCCACTGCACTCCAGCCTGGGCAACAGAGTGCGACTCCATCTCAAAATTAAAAATAAAATAAAATAAAAAAGAAGAGGAAATCATCTCAACATGCATGAGGCTGGAACAATGTTAACACAGAGCATTGTGTAAGGACTTGCTGTAGCAGAATCTCACAAATCTCTACCACCAGCTATTGGGTGGGGAGTGGAAGTGGGTTGGGCTAGATCCCCAAAGAAGATAGCAGGGGCAGACCTAGGGCAGCCAGAGTGTTGCTTCTCACCTGTCAGAGTGAGGAAGTAGGACCCAAACAATAGATAGGCTGGACACTGAATACTGGGATATGGGGCAATTCTGCCAAGTTCAGACTGAGTGGCTCTGAATGCACTTCTACAGAGAGTATCAGCCAAGCTATGCCGACTGCTGCACATCAGGTAACGATCTTCCCATGTGTGCCCAGGGACACATGGACGATTAGTTGGTATTCATGTTTTAGGTGCACCCATTAAGGGGATGGAGGAATCACACTCTAATTATTTTGTAATATGAATTACCAAGCACTTAAGCCAAAGTATAAAATGAATAAAATAAAAAGTGCCCTATATACCACCACTAAAACAAACCAAAACCCATATACACAAGCACACGCACACACACAAAACCCCACAACAACCCAAAACAAACAAAAAAGCCACAACTACTAGTAACAAATCTACCTTCTCCTTCTATCCATCACCACCATGAAGGATATGGTTATTCTTTTGCAATTGAACCTTGCAAAGTGAATCAACTCAAAAAATGGTCAATCAGATAATAAAGACATGTTAAATCAGATATTTGTGTAATCAGCATAGATTTGAAGCCATTTGAAATACTGATTTCCAGTTCTATCACAGGAAGTAAAGCATTTTAAGTATGTATATTAAATAATGATAAAAATGTACTTAATAAAATGCTATAAAACACAATTACCATATTTATTTTTAAGAAAGATACATAACTTTACTAGGGAAATATTTATAAGTAAGATAAACTAATTACTAACAAACTTATGCTTAATTGCTTACATGGTAAGTTAAACAATGGGGTAAAAGTATATTTTGATAACTGATTAACGCCCCTCTCCAAAAACAAATACTCTATCAAGAAGATAAATAAGAAGTCTGTTTTCACATACAGCAAATTACATAGTCAGGTAATTTATTTAATATATATTTTTTTCTTTATCTAAAACATCATAGCATTCAAATGTGACATTAGTATGTGTCTGAAGAATCTTTGAAAAAGAAGCTATACCTTTTGAAGTAACAACTCATGTATGCAGATGTTTTACCTGATTTGTTATATGGGAGGAAATGATAGATTTTTTAAATTGACTCTCAAAGACCCTCTGTAGGGATCTGCTGGGGACAAAAATTGTTTCACAAAGAACAAAGGGAAGTTTTAAAAGATTTTTCAACTTAACATTCTTATTTAATGCTCCATCTCTTGTGTAAACGAATCAGTAGTTACTGGATTGCTTTCTCCTGCTTATAATGGTTTGAAATAAAGTAAATTATTTGCAACTCATGATTCTGTTTTTCAATGTCTGGCAGAAGCACAAGAGATTCGTTTTCTCTCAAAGGTAACTGTAGAATTCTGGGAAAGAATCCTGCAGTAGGTTGTAGGAGGTCAGCCTGCGAAACTCCCTTCTCCAAGCACAAAGGAGGCTTACCTCTCGCAGAAAGTGTGCAGGCAGGGGAGAACCTTGGGATTCTTGTACCGTTCCAGGCATATACTGCAAATCAGAAACTGCTTGTCAATCTGGCGCACCACAGGACTTGGGATGTTGGTGCCTTCACTGGCCATCCTAGACCACTGACATGGGGGGCCGGCTGTCTTTGACCCTGCACGCTGCTGCTGTCAGACAGAAAATCAAAACAGAAAAACATATAATGATCTGTAGGTACAAGTCAATCACTGGCTCTTTCACCATAAGCATTGTGCTATAAATAAAGGTAGAAGTCGGCCAGGTGTGGTGGCTCATGCCTGTAATCCCAGCACTTTGGGAGGCCGAGGTGGGCGGATCATGAGGTCAAGAGATCGAGACCCTCCTGGCTAACACAGTGAAACCCCGTCTCTACTAAAAATACAAAAAATTAGCCGGGTGTGGTGGCACACGCCTGTTGTCTCAGCTACTCAGGAGGCTGAGGCAGGAGAATCACCTGAACCCAGGAGGCAGAGGTTGCAGTGAGCTGAGATCGCGCCACGGCACTCCAGCCTGGGTGAGTGCAGTGAGACTCCATCTCAAAAAAATAAAAAATAAAATAAAAAATAAATAAATAAAGGTAGAAGTCAATGCCAGTGACCTCAAAATGACCAATAAGCCAACCTTTATTGCTGTACAAGTACAGTCAGCTCCCTGTTGTTTATTTTGTAAATCAATAAAATCCTCACATGTTCGCCAGGCAAACAAAACAAATTAAAAGAGGGCATGTTGTACAAAGAGGTATGCTCGCTGGGCTTCAAAGCAGTGGTAACTAAGGGGATAAATACTTCATATAGCTATGTCTGCTTATGCCTTTAGCCATGACTATATTTAAACATATATTTACCTTTCATATTCTTATTGAAATTGAATATGTTTTTCCAACTATTGTAGTTGAAGAGGTTGGACTGTGTCACATCAAAATATGTCACTTTGATATAAGGATTATTTTGAGCTGAAAGCTATATAGAAAGAACAGACAGAAAAGGACCTCTCTGCCCTTCCCCATCTGCCTAAAAGCAGAGCATAAATTTCTCTTTTGTAAAGGAAATTTCCATTTGTAAAGGTGCCTCTCTCTCCAGAGCCAGGAAGAGAAGTCTCTTAAACACTGAAGACTGCAAGGAGATGATCTTGCAAAATGATCTTACTAAACAAACCTTATCTACCATACATTTCCTACAATTTACTGCCCCAGGAGTCCAAACCCCTCTTTCTTTTGTCTAGGCAGTTCTCCGCAATATATTGTCCTTTGTCAAAATGGTATATAAAACCCAAAGAGGAGGTTGTGAAGCCCTTGATAATGTAAAATTAAAAATAGTATCAAAAAAAGTGTATGCCTTTTTCTCCTGTTAATCTGTCTTTTGTCACTTCAATTTATAGACCCTAGGCACATACTCTAGGAGGGCAGAAGAAAAGTTTTTCCTCCCCTACATGCTATTAATATGCATGGGGGTGAAAATTAGAATTTTAATTAAAAATTTTGTATATGGTTCAGAGTGTTTTCTTCAGGACTAAAGGTTTATAGATTTGAAACTAAAATATATTTGCTATGGGGTAGGGACAAAGGCTAGAGGTATTCCCTATAATTTAAAAGAAATATCTGTTGGTATTCATGTCTGGGCATTTGAAAGACCTGGTGAAGTGAATTAATTCAGAGGAGGTTTCAAAATGTTAGGGATCATGCCAGGAAAGGAGAATTAGAAGAGGGCAACACAGAAAGAGAAGACAGCAAAGAGTTTGAGAGCACAAGAGAGGAAAAAGTTACAACACAAAACACAGCTCCTTTTACCACCTTAAAGAATTCCTGGCTTCTACACCGAAGGCATAAACCAAGGCTGAGCTAAAATTTACCTCTTCATTTTCTAAATATTTGGTAAGGTGTCCAGAGCCCTCTAATTCCCTATGGAAATACTCTTTACCAAAAAGAAAATAAAAGACAGAGAGAAAGTGAAACTGCCTTTGCAAAAACTGTAACTGAGAAAATTATGGCAGTGAAAGAGATCAGACCTAACCGACTCCATCTTGTTTCTAACCTTTAAGCTGTCCTTGTTCATTCCCGGGCATAGGTTAAACTAACCTTGGGAAGGAATTGAGCTTATAGTTCGACTCTGAAACAAAATTGATAATGGCCCTTTTCCAAAAAGACCCCTTCTTGCCTGAGGACCAGTCTCCCTTTGTAGGACTAACAAATTAGCTACAAGATTAGAAATTAAGGTTTAGGGGCCATGCAGCCTCTGGCTGCAAGAGTCTGAACCTCCCTAAATTGCTCTTCGCGATAACAAAACTATTGTAAAACCAAAGATCAGTGCTTGAGATGTTTTGCAGAGCCTGCACTCAGTGGATCAGCTGACACCACCCAGACCGGTAATCTGGCTCAACAAGCTCCGTGATCCCATCCAGGAACAGAAGGCAGCAAGAAAACCTCACTTTGACTCCTCTATGATTCCATCTCCAACCTGACCAGTCAGCACTCCCTACTTCTCCTGCCCCTACCTGCTAAATTATCTTTAAAAACTCCGATCCCAAATGCTCAGAGAGACTGGTTTGAGTAATAATAAAACTCTGGTCTCCTGCACAGCTGGCTCTGAGTGAATTACTCTTTCTCCTTTGCAATCCCCTGTCTTGATAAATTGGCTCTATCTAGGCAGCAGGCGAGGTGAACCTGTTGGGTGGTTACGAAAGAAAGAAAGGGAAGAAAGAAAAGAAAGAAATAAAGAAGGAAAAGAAAGAGAGAGAAGGAAGGAAGGAAAGAAAAGAGGTTTAATATTTAATATGACCCTAGGCAGGAGGTCATACTATTATTCTTTATTCTTTATTATTACTATTATTTTTTGAGATGGAGTCTCGCTTTGTCACCCAGGCTGGAGTGCAGTGGAGCGATCTCGCCACACTGCAAGCTCCGCCTCCCGGATTCACAACATTCTCTGCCTCAGCCTCCCCAGTAGCTGGGACTACAGGGGCCCGCCACCATGCCCGGCTAATTTTTTGTATTTTTTTTAGTAGAGACGGGGTTTCACCGTGTTAGCCAGGATGGTCTCGATCTCCTGACCTCATGATCCACCTGCCTCAGCCTCCCAAAGTGCTGGGATTACAGGCATGAGGGGTCATACTATTATTCTTATTCTATAGATTAGAAGAAACAAAACAGAGGCTCAGTCAAGAAGTTTACCAGAATGCAAATCCAAGGAGTATATGTCTCTAAAACCCATGGCCTTTTCACTACTTAAACCACAACACCACCTTTGACCTTGTGTTTTAAAAAGGCTGCACTACAGAAGCTTGGTTTACATATGACACTTTAACTTGGCCTGGTGCCTGTTTTTAAAGCTTGGAAATACTCCATATTTACAGAAGCAACACTTCTATACTTTCTAAAGAAAACATTCTTTTCCAAATATAAATAATAGTTCTCCTTCCTACCAAGTCACCAAATTTTTAAAAAGCGTATCAACTTTTATTAGGAAAATTCGGCTGCTGGCTGGTCCAAGTGCAGTGGTGTTTACAGGTAACCGATCACAACCAGTTACAGATTTTGTTTCTCCTTCTCCACTCCCACTGCTTCACTTGACTAGTCAAAAAAACAAAAAACAAAAAAAAAAAACCAGAAAATTCTGCTGTTTATGTATGAGTATAGTTACAAACATGACACACCCATTTTCCAACTTTGTACCTTTTAGATAAGTTTATTAAAGATATGATTTTAAAAACAGGCTGGGTGTCGTCTCTCACGCCTGTAATCCCAGCACTTTGGGAGTTCGGGTGAACAGATCACTTGAGCCCAGCAGTTCAAGATCAGCCTGGGCAACATGGTGAATCCCCATCTCTACAAAAAAATACAAAAAAAAAAAAAAAAAGGTCGGGCACAGTGGCTCACACCTGTAATCCCAGCACTCTGGGAGGTCGAGGTGGGCAGATCACGAGGTCAAGAGATCCAGACCATCCTGGCCAACATGGTAAAACTCCATCTCTACCAAAAATATAAAAATTAGCTGGGTGTGGTGGTGCGCACCTGTAGTCCCAGCTACTCAGGAGGCTGAGGCAGGAGAATCGCTTGAACCTGGGAGACAGAGGTTGCAGTGAGCCGAGATCGTGCCACTGCACTCCAGCCTGGTGACAGAGTCAGACTCCGTCTCAAAAAAGAAAAAAAAAAAAAACCCAAAAATTAGCCAGGCATGGTGGCACACATACATAGTCCCAGCTGTTCAGGAGGCTGAGGTGGGAGGATTGCTTGAGCTCGGGAGGTCAAGGCTGCAATGAGCCGTTAGCATGCTCCTGCACTCCAGCCTGGGGCACTCACAGAGTAAGACTCTGGCTCAAAATAAAATAATAAAATAAAATAACATATAGAACCTTGTGAAGCACCTGCTATACAAGAGTGTCACATTCAGACAGAACTCACTGCATAGTTAAACGGTATAGGTATGACATCCGATCAGCCACCATTATCTGCTAGACTTTCCATAGAGTGTCTCTCTAAAGTAGCTCATCTCTCAGGGGCTCAAAATGTTGAGAGCCTGTCTGTTTTCTTAACCACATCCCTATGACATCAGACTAGGGGAGGAATGGACTTGTCTGTCTTAATCAAAACCAATGCTGAGGGTTTAAATGACTGGCCCAAGGTCATTCAGTAAAATCAGTGAATCAGAAAGGTCAGATTTCAAGTTTTCTGCCTTATCTGATAAATCGATGACGTAAGTTTAACACTTCACTAGAGTGTGTGTGTGTGTGTAACTTGTAAAAATGATGAGTGCTCACTTTTGTAGCACTAAAATTTGAATGATACAGAAAATATTGCCCCTGAGCAAGAATGGCATGCAAATTGTGAAGTGTTCCATATTTTCTTTAAAAAGATGTTAAACTGGCCATGCGCGGTGGCTCAAGCATGTAATCCCAGGACTTTGGGAGGCCGAGGTGGGTGGATCACGAGGTCAGGAGATCAAGACCATCCTGGCTAACACAGTGAAACCCTGTCTCTACTAAAAATACAAAAAATTAGTCAGGCGTGGCGGCAGGCGCCTGTAGCCCCAGCTACTCTGGAGGCTAAGGCAGGAGAATGGTGTGAATCCAGGAGGGAGAGCTTGCAGTGAGCCAAGACATGCCACTGCATTCTAGCCTGGGCAACAGAGTGAGACTCCGTCTTAAAAAAAACAAAACAAACAAACAAACAAAAAAAACAACAAAAAAAACAAAAACAAAAAAACTTTTCCGTCGAAATCAGTTAAAAATAATTTTATTTTGAACAGCTTTTGAAATTTTTCATAGTACCCTTTGAAATAATCAGAGCCATGCTGGGTATTGAAAAAAGCAGAGAGAAAGCATCATATTGGACTTTATTCCTTTTTTTTTTTAACCTTAGAATTTTGGATTTTTGGCAAGAAAAAAATTTGTTTTAATCAAATGATATACGTTGACTAAATGAAATTTCTTGAGCCAATATTTTATGCTCTAAAGCCAAAAATGAAAACATTTCATTCTAACTTTATGATAATTATTGTAGTGGGTGAGAGCAAGTCTCTATATTGTAGTATTGTTAATTTGCATGGTAAATTAATTAAGTTTACTCCTTAACACTAATTTAAAATCATGACAGTATCACAGATCTGTCACAAGTGACCTGTTGAAGGCATCTGGATTTTTAGAACTCCAAGAATCGACACAAAAGGTTTCCAATCCCCAAAGATCCCCAAATTTGCCAGGATAATGATCCTTCCCTGGATACCCACACTAGGAAGAACATTTGACTACTCCTAATGGGACAATGTGCTCAGAAGAACTGAGGCACAGAATGAGCTAATAAGCACTGTGGAAAGTCTGAATCAGTCCGAATATGTCATGAGGAATACACTCAATATACAACAGCCTTCAATCAAAGCGTTGGGGCACTACCACAGTTTCTGGTCTCCTTGATTAAAAAAGCAACAAATGTTTTATATACATGCTTTGCTGGTCTCCTTTCCCCATCTTGTTTTCTAAATTGTCAGAGACCCTTCTTACCCACATAACCAGTGGAAGTCAGTGCACTATAATGAAAGAAATCAGAATATAGAACTGCTCTTCTATATGCTGGAGGGCTGCAAAACTAACTTCTGAAGGGATCCGTGTGAAAACATGCCTGGGGTGGACTTTGCCTGTAAAGAAGCGTGAATGCTTTTGGATGTAGGAACTAACATCAGACACATTGACAAAAAGCCAGTAGAAAGGAAATGGTAGCAAACGCAGAAAGAACCACTTTAAAATAATACAAATGGTCAACATTAGTTTGATATTGACCTTAGCCAAAAAGAGTTTTCATATGGAAGACTAGCTGAGGTTCCCTGTCTGTGGAAAACAAACAGCAAGACCTCTTACAAAGAAGCTCACTCCCCTTTGTCCAGCTCAGTGTCACCTGCTCAATCTGACCATTCTGTTCAAAATTGCATATTGCCACCAGTTACCTAGCACTGCTATCCCCAGTCCTTGCTAGGTTTTTCTCCGTAGCACGGGTCACCTCCTGTTATAGACTCCATGTCTGTGTCCCTCCCAAATTCATATGTTGAAGCCCTAACCCCCAATGTGATTGGATCAGGAGGTGAGGCCTTTGGGAGGTGATTAGGTCATGAGGGTAGAGCCCTTATGATGGGATTAGTGCCCCTGTAAGAGGAGATAAGAGGGAGACTGCTTTCCCACTCTGTCTGCTCTCTGCCATGTGGGCCATCTGCCTATAAAGCCAGAAGAGGGCCTCACTAGAACCCACCATGGGGGCACCCTGATCTCAGATTTCCTAACCTCTAGAACTGTGAGACAATACATTCTTTTTGTTTAAGTCATCCAATCTATGGCATTTTTGTTATAGCAGCTGGAACTAAGCCTTCCGACATACTATGTAATTTATATATTTTGGATATTGTCTCCGCCCTCCCCCTAGAATGTAAGGCCTACAAGGGCACAGATTTGCATCTGATTATTCACTGCAGTAGCTCCAGCACCTAGAAGTGTCCTGGTACATAGTAGACATTATCTTTTGAATGAATCAAACTAGCGAAATATAACAAGGAAACGGACTTATTCACAGCAGCAGCAAAGAGCAGCACTTGCTGAATTCCATGATAAAGAGTGTGGTTGTTGCTGGTCATCTGAATGTTTGCACTTGACCTTGGACATTACCTGCTTCCCAATGTGATAGTCTTTTTTTTTTTTCTTTTTGAGACAGGGTCTCTCTCTGTCACCCGTGCTGCAGTGCAGTGACATGCTCACAGCTCACTGCAACCTCCACCTCCGAGGCTCAAGTGAGAGTCCCACCTTAGCCTCCCAAGTAGCTGGGACCACAAGTGGGCACCACCACGCCCAGCTAATTTTTGTATTTTTGTAGAGAAGGGGTGCCACTATGTTGCACAGCTGGTTTCGGACTCTTGGGCTCAAGTGATCCTCTCGCTTCAGCCTCCCAAACTGCTGGGATTACAGGTGTGAACTACCATGCCCAGCCTCCCATGTGATAGTCTAATGCTTAGCAACATAAACCATCATCCAGAGGGTAAACATTAGTGACATATTTTAACATGTTCATAGATGCAGAAAAAGAAACAGAACTATTGAGTACATGAAAGCGCCTTCACAAAAATTATGACAGTGAGAAACATCTGGCATAGAAAAATTATGACAGTGAAAGGAATCTGACATAGGTGACTCCATCTTGCTTCTAACCTCCATGCTGTCTTTGTTTATTCCTAGATGTAGGCCGAACTAACTTTGGGAGCAATTTAGTTTATAGTTTAACTTTAAAACAGGAATGATAACAGCCCTTTCCTGAAACAAGCCTCTCCTTGCTCAGGATCAAAACCACCTTTATAAAACTAACAAATCAGCCACAAGGTTAGAATTATGGTTCAGTAAGGAGCCATGTAGCCACAGGTCGCAAGATTCCTACCCTCCCCAATTGCTCCTACAGATAACATCACTATTGTATTGTGCAGGGTCTGGATTTTATTGAATAAATAAATACAATAAAAAATAAAAAACATCACTATTGTAAAACCTAAGATTGGTGTTCAAGATATTTTTCAGACCCTGTATTCTGATGGACCAGCTGGCACCACCCAAACCAGTAAACTGGCTCCACGAGTTTTGTAATTCCATCCAGGAAGTGAAGACCGCCAGAAGACAGCTTCGACCTCCTATGATTTCATCCCTGACCCAAGCAATCAACACTCCCCATTCCCTAGCCCCCTGCCCACCAAACTACCCTTGAAAAACCCTAGCCTTGGAATTTTGGGGGAGTCTGATTTCAGTAATAAAGTCCAGTCTTCCACTTAGCTGGTTCTGCATTTATTAAACTCTTTCTCTATTGCAATACTGTTGTCTTGGTAAATCGGCTGTATCTGTGCACTGGGCAAGAAGAACTATTGGGCAATTACAGACACATATGCATGAAAATAAAAAGCCTAAGAAGGTTGGCACATAAATCCCTTATTAATGGGGGCTTGCCAACTAAACAGAGCTTGTTGTGGGAAAAGCAATTCAATGATCACATAACAAAATCCTTGGGCATAAAAATATTCAGCTCCAGTGTTTCTTCCCTCACATCATCTCTGGTGTTTTTCCTGGCTCACTTTCTCAAGTCTCCTACAATTTGGTGGAAATTAACCACCAAATGCAAAAGAACTTGATAGGAGAAGCTGAAATGAGAGAAAAATGCCTATGTCCACAATTCTAAGATTTAGACCACATTTACCATTTAGATCAGAAAACTATCCACACTCTTTATTGCTGACACCACAGTGAGTAAGAGCAGGAAGAAAGAATGGCAGAGAAAAGCCAAAGTTAAATTGCTTTTCTGGAGAAGGGGAGGGAGCTGGCAAAATCTTGTTTGCCTGTTGTAGAGAATGTGGTAGGGTAACAGAGGCCAAGATTCTACTGAAAAACAAAATTTTAACATGTGATTTGTGGGTAAGAGGTCGCATATTTGATTATACATCATCCTAAAGGTACTCAATTACATTCCTACAGTTTAATTTTATGGCATTCCTGCGTTACTGCTTCTCTTTGGTGCCACTTTAGTTGGACTTATTTATTAAGATGCCTTTTTTTTTCTCTCCCTAAGACAGAGTCTCCCTCTGTCTCCCAGGCTGGAGTACAGTGGTGTGATCTTGGCTTACTGCAACGTCCACCTCCCAGGTTCAAGTGATGCTCCTGCCTCAGCCTCCAGCATAGCTAGGATTACAGGTGTACCCCACCACACCCAGCTAAATTTTTGTATTTTTAGTAGCGAGAGGGTGTCACCATACTGGCCAGGCTGGTCTCGAACTCCTGGGCTCAAGCAATCCACTGGCCTTGGCCTCTTAAAATGCTGGGATTACAGGCATGAGTCACTGTGCCTGGCCCAGCCCATTTTTTATTGTTCTCATGCAGACATGCAAACATCTGCTTTCCAAGCAATTACAAATCTTCTGGTACATTTATAGAAAGGAAATCCTGAACCATTTGGATTATCTATAAATCACAGTATGCTACCCTGTACCTGCCAGAACATGTGGTATAAATTAAAACATGATGAAAAGGGTATTCTTAATTTTTTAAATTTCAGCCTATTATAATTTGCCTGCAATTGGATTGCATTGTTACTGAGGTCTCAATTAGAAGAAAAGAGGACAATCTTTAGTGAAATTAAAACAGGGTGACCCATTTCCAGTTAAATCAAGCCTCTATCCCAGATGGGCCATTTTGTAAATCAGAAGGCTAGATGCATTACCTTTCCTGATGATGATGATGATGATGATGATGATGATGTGTGTGTGTGTGTGTGTGTGAGGGGGTGGGTGTGTGGGTGGGTGTGTGTGTTTTGGGGGGAAGGCATTCAGAAGCCATCCCCTTTAACTTTTGTCTTCAGGCAGGGTGTGTCCAAGCTCTCCAAGGTTCTTTTTCTCCTTATTTTCAGAGTCAGATGTATGACAGCTTCCTCAGATGAATTGGTTTTTACCAAATGGAAGCTGATTTTTAAGCTGAGCCCCTGACTTGTCTTTATGATATATCATAAAGACATATTTCCCCTACCTCTTTCTTTAGTATATAAAGAAGGCCATTGCCTCACCTTTGTCAGCCGATTGTTAAGATTAGGCTGGGTCTGTGTGGTGGAATGTTAAGTGGTCAGGCTAATAGACATTCATCTCACAGCACTCTGGGACAGTCAAGATGCTCGGGGTCTCCTCTCTCCACACCCATCACTTTGCCAGGTCTCCTCCCTTGCTTTGCTTGGGGACTACACAAAGAGGCTAAGTATTCTGGGACCACAAAAAAGGTAGAGGTCAGCAAGGGGACTAGGTGCTGGTACCAATTCTAGGGGTTGGAAGAAACTAGCAAGAAGGGAAAAGAGAAAATTATTTCACAACAGAACTAAGAGACACAGCTCTACATAATAGGAACCTCCTCTTTGCTCCTGGTATATACGAAGCACATTATTTAATTCTGTTGTTGATTAGAATAAGTACTTAAATTAATAATGTTTAAAAACAATAATAAAAAGCACTTAATGGAAAAATGGAGGCTGTCGAGAATGTGAAGACCGAAGAGGTAAAGTAGAAGGGAATAGAAAGATTTGCATACTAAAAGCAGAAATCTGTTTCCTGCAGTGATGCTATTTGAATACTTGGCTCATTATTTTCTCACTTTCTGGTCCAATCTAAAGCTCCAGTTTCTATGAGGAAATCTAATCCGTTAAATTCAGACCATCTGCACAATAAAAATATTCAGAAAACCCTAATAGCCAACCCTATAATGGAGCAAATTCTACTCTGAACTACAGCCTTTATATAAGTAATAAAGGGACAGAGATGGCACCAGAGATTAAAGAAAAAGGCTATCACCGGTATGTGCAAATCATCATTTTGCCATAGTAAAAAGTAATTGAAGTCATATTTTTTGAAGAAAAAACTATGACAGTAAATAATTTGGCAGCAAATTTTTTAAAATTCAAAAGTATTTATCTTCTACACATTTCAATAATACATCAAATATTTGGGTAGTTTTAGTTTTACAAGAGAAATAATTAAAAGAGGCACAAGGGAGTCTTAGAAATTGCTACATATTTGGGATTTTCCCCTACCTAATAAAAAGAGATAAAAGAAAGGCCTAAGTATGGAGAAATTAACGCCTAAGGATACCCAGATAAAGAACATTTTCATTTCTTAGTAAGACAAAGAATGAATGTTTTAACTTTATTTCACAAGCAACAAAATCCATGAAGCTTTTGTTATAATAAAAAAAAATTAAGTCATTGCAGGACTATAGTATTACCTATGGAAAAAACGTGTATAGATTTTAGTCTTCTTTTAAAAAATGTGTGGGTTATATATGCTGCATTCATATATCTTGAAACAGCACGTTCTATCAGAGAAAATTTTTACATTCAGCTGTGTTTTAACCTTTCCAATGCAAATCACTTGTGTCTTCCTAGGAGAAAATTGGACAGAAACACTTAAAGGTTTAGGAAGGGTTACTACTCCTGTCTCTGCATCCGAAAGCTGCTTTCTCATACCACAGCACACATGAAACTTCTCATTGTGTGCTGCTTGGGAGGGGCGTGCATTATTTAACATTATAGTGGGTTAGGAACAGTGGGGCTCAAGCCTCTGCCTGAAATAATGAAAGACACCAGAAAACAGATTCACACTAGGCAGAACTGAATCCTAACACTTAAGACGTCATTTGAAGAATTCTGCATGAACAAATGGCTCTCCTTACATATATATTGGAGTTTAAAACCTTCTTTTAAAACAAATTTTCGTAAGGCATAAAACGCTGTAACATGATCTAAGCCAGAGAAACAATCTTTTAAACACCTCATTCTGAAAGCTATTACATTGAAACTGTCTTTTCCTTAAGACAATAATACCATTTTATCTTTTGGTTCAGAAATCCATTTATTAACATTCAATTTTTAATTTAAAACAAACTGCCTTGCTACTTGCTCTCCTATCCCCCCAAAAGAAGGAATAATGTCAGGGTGGGGCATACTTGTAGAAAAAGCTCTGACACAAAAATAATCCCCACTGTTTCAGGAAGCAAACATAAGGACCAACCCAAAACCCAAGGGTTTTTTTTCTTTTTCTTTTTTCCTGTGTAATGCTATCATTGAGCTCCATCCAGATTTGACTGTACTTCAAAGGCAAGAAAAAAAAATTGTCAGAAAAAAAGCAAATTATCTCCTACATGTTTGTTTGCTGGCCCTCAATGGCATTCAGAAATCGGAGGGTCGAGTCATGCATTATGAATGAATGGGTTTCCAATGGTAACTGCCAGCCATGGAACTCAACCCCAGGATTCCCTAATAGAGGACAGAGTGGGGGGAGGGTCGCACGTTCTCCTCTACCCTGGGGCAGCCAGGAAGGAATCCTGCAAATCAAATATTTCATCTCCATGTTTGCACCCAACAGAGAGATGCAGGGGGCAAAATTCTTCTATTTAAAACAAGCCAAGATACACACTAAAATAAAGACTGGTAAAAATACAAATCTAGTCAGATCACATTAGAACTTGATAAGAAAATCTTGCATGATTTTCTCCCCATACTTGTTAATTTGGTGCCTTTGTTTAAGCAAAGAATGGGTCTGCATTTTACAGCTACAGAGGATGCAGCATCGCCATGAGAGATGAAGGGAGAAAAAGGAACCGAGAGAGCAGGAGAAATCAGTTATCCACCTGGCACAATACTAAGCAGTCTGAACATTTAGGACCTACCCATTTCTGAAGACAAACAGACTAACCAACGAGGCAAAGAATTAAATCCTCCCAAGTCTGTCGCTGCAGCTACGCGGCAATCCAAAAGAACAACGCACGTTTCTGCTAACACTTCAAGTTGGGAAGCACCATGCAAAGAGACTGGTTAAAATTCCCTACCATGCAGTGCGGCCATCATCAGAAGCCCAGCATATCTTCTGCTCTAAGTAGTGATGTGCCAGTTCATGCACAGAACAGAGGAAGAGAAAAATGGAGGAAATGAGAGAAGGCTGGAAGTCGGCAGGAATGTTTCTGGGTCATTAACAAGTGGAAGACCCCCTTCAGTATTCACACCAATCGGTCTTGATCTTACAGGACATCTTTTTCCCACTGAGCGTCTGTTGAAAAGACTGCAGCAAACCAGGCAAGGGATTATGGGATAGGGATGCAGCAGCGAGCTGCAATGAGATTCGTGGGTGGCTTGCTTTCCCTCTGAGTCAGCAGTCAGCTGTTTCCATGCTCTCGTGCTGGGCCGCTGAGCTCCATCACCAGAAAGTGACTGCAGGATTAACCAGGGGAGAGGCGACCAGTGCAGTCTCCGCGCAACGCAGCCGGGGCAGGTACAGGGAGTGCTACAAATCAGACGAAGGGAGTGCTGGGACGCAAACGGTGAACGCAGTGAGAAGAGATTCTAGGAAGAAACTGGGCATATGGTACCTCAATATGAAAAGTTCACATTTAGAGAAGAGCTTTGCGTGAGTGTGAGAGCACACACTTGCTCGTTAGAAAGAGAGACGATTGATTTCCTTAGATGTCTCAAGTAGCTTGAAACACATATCATAATTTTTTTAAATGCAAAAAACAAACAATCAAACAAACAGTCCAGTTCCACAAGCCCTTACTACTTTTCCTCTCTTGGTATTTACCCCAGGGCAGGGTCTATAAAGTACGGTTCCACAAAGTCAAATCATGCAATGACATTTCTTTGCTTTTTGTGGTTCTAATGATTCAGAGAAAAATCATATGGTACATATTTTGATTCGGGGATAACCAGAACTTGTTCTTCTTCTGATCATGAAGTTTTCAGTTAAAAGTTGAGAAACTTGACAAATAACATAACTTAATTTCCTGCCAAGTCATTAAACTTAGTTGTAAAAGGTATAAATAATGTAAAAATGATCAGCAAGTAGCCATATGATAGTGATTAGGTCTCCATATTACAAATAATAATTTAGAATAAAAAATCTTACATATCAGAGTAGAATTCACAACCGTTCCTTTTTCTACAACAATAAAGGCAGGGAACAGTATTGCATCCTATTCCTTGGTTAGTTACTAGTTTCAAAGGGATTGCTAATAATGTTTATTTTTAAAAACTGGGCATCTGCATATTTGATTACATTAATATTTATCACATTCTTTCCACGCAGTCAAGCATTACAGTGAGCCCTTGAAGGGGCCTCAGCTCTGCAGAGCAGTGGTGATTACCTTTGGTGGTAGTAGGAGGAGGGGGATCACAGAGAATACAGCAAAATTGACAGACCCCAGAAATGCACATACATGCCAACTTTGGCGTGCCATTTTAGGTGATACACAGTTCTCAAAATCCCAGTTAACACCCTATCTTAGAAGTTTTGTGGATTTTTTTAAAGCTTCATTGAATTGTAATTCACATACCATATAATTCACCCATTTAAAGTGTACAATTTAATGGCTTTTAGTATATTCATAGATGTGGGCAACTATTACCACAGCCAATTTTGGAACATTTTCATCACCTCAGACAAACAAACAAACAAACACCCAACCCATACCCTTTAGCTATCACTCTCTTCCCTCCCACATCACATCCCCACAGTCCTAAGCAATCACTAATCTACTTTCTGTCGCTAAAGGTTTCCCTATTCTGGAATGGAATCATATAATATGTGGTCTTGCGTGTCTTGCTCTTTTCACTTGGCAGAATGTTTTCCAAGTTCATCCATGTGGTAGCATGTGTCAGTCTTTCGTTCCTTTGTATGGCTGAACGATATTCCATTGCGTGAATTTAGCACATTTTGTTCATCTGTTCGTCAGTCGATGGACACTGGGTTGTTTCCACTTTTTGGCCATTATGAACAGTGCTGCTATAAACATTTGTGCACAAGGTTTTGTGCGGACATATGTTCTGCTTTAGAAGTTTACAGTTTAATTAGGACCCACTCCTAAAGCTGGAAGCAGGCTACCCCCACTGAGTTTTACAAGCCTAAGACAGGCCATCAGACAGGTGTCTGACTTACTACAACAGGAGTCCTTTCTTCTTCTCATTCTGCTACTAAGCCTATCCCAAAGCCAAATTCATCAAATGCTGACCCCGCCCCCCAGCACATTCTTTGTCCTGATCTCTCTCATTCTCTTCTTCCAGTCAACCCAGATTCTTGAGACCTATAACTAGACCAGGTCTCTGTTCTCTGAAGGTGGAGAAGTGGGAGAGATCTTTGGTCTCGTTGCTGGGCTTCCAGCCAGAGGATGTTAACTTACTCATTCAATCATTCATTCCAATGAACACTTGTTGAGTGTCGTGTGTTCCAAGCACTGAGTAGGCAATGAGGATACAGAGAAGAATTTAATATTTCTGAGCCCTCAGGGAGGTCACAGTCTAGTGTGGGAGATGGATTAGTAAGCAGGCAATTGCAATGCAGAGTAGTAAATGCTTGACAGCAAGAGGAAGCAAATGCTCTGGGCGCCCACAGAAGGGATACACAGGGCCAGGGAGGTGTGCGGAGCATTGCAGGCACTGAGTGCAGCACAGTCAAAGGCATGAGATGGTTCATGGGACCTGAGAGTAATACCTAAGTATAGCTGAAGCCTGGGGTAAAGGTGGAACAAATACAGGTGATATCTGTTTCTGATCTTTTACCTGGAATTGGGAATATTTTTCCCCTGGAAATAGCATTACATAGGATAGCTGGGTTTCAAACACCCTCACCACAATGGCTTAACTACTATATGGGTTAAATGGGTTTTGGGGGCTCAGCTGTGAATCTAACAAACACACATAATATTGCTTATTATAGGAAAATGCAGCCTCATTTTTAGCATATGTCTTGGCAAATGAATCCAACTGTTTATAAGTTGGGGCTTGGGTAACCGTGGGAGGCCCCCACGGAAGTGCCAAGCATCATCTCCTTGGCACTTCCTGAAAACAGGTAGGTAGATGGTAATAGTGGCTGCTGGTTATGCTTCTGAGTTGGAGTTTCCCGTATTGTGGCCTCAAGTGGCCGGACTCGGGGGTCTCAAGGGCAGAGAAGAGCCCAGGATTCTTGGGATTACAGCCACTGCACACCTTATTGACTTCTTGGAGCTGTCTTGCCTCTCCCCACTGTTTCCATCCAGCTGAATGGAGATTAGAGCTAAACTGCCATCAGCCAGTCTGACTACGATTTGTGCACTGGAGAAGTATACAGGCAGTGCCTATGCATAAGAAGAGGATGTACGCTACTGAATTGGGATTGGCAGGAGCATGAGAGATAGCGATCCAGTATTTACTGACCCTGTATGATGTGCCAAGTTCAATCCATTGCACTTTATATACAGTCTGCCTATCCCTGCTCAAGAAAATTTATCCCAGAAAATGAACATCTTAGGATGGCATACAAAGTAATTTACAATCCGGCATCTGCTTCCTGATTATTTTCCACCCTCTGTCCTCCCTAGTCACACTCTGTTCATAAGACATTCTGTTACTGGAAAGCGGTCCCGATCCAGACCCCAAGAGAGGGTTCTTGGATCTCCTGCAAGAAGGAATTCAGGGCGAGTCCACAGTGCAAAGTAAAAGCAAGTTTATAAATAAAGTAAAGGAATAAAAGAATGGCCACTCCATAGACAGAGCAGCCCTGAGCGCTGCTGGTTCCCCATTTACATGGTTATTTCTTGATGATATGCTAAACAAGGGGTGGATTATTCATGCCTCCCCTTTCTCGAACATATAGGGTAACTTCCTGACGTTGCCATGGCATTTGTAAACTGTCGCAGCGCTGGTGGGAGTGTAACAGTGAGGAGGACCAGAGGTCACTCTGGAGGCCATCTTGGTTTTGGTGGGTTTGGGCCGGCTCCTTTACTACAACCTGTTTTATCAGCAAGGTCTGTATGTTGTGCCGACGTCCTATCTCATCCTATGACTTAGAATGGCTTAACCATCTGGGAATGCAGCCCAGTAGGTTTCAGCCTCATTTTACCTGACTCCTATTCAAGATGGAGTTGCTCAGGTTCAAACACCTCTGACAATTCCACATGTATTTTTTTAGCAGTGGCTCTCAGCCAAGGAATGGTACCAACCCCTCCCATGGGGTAGTAGGGTGTGCATTTGGAAATGTCAAGGGGCACTATGGCTGTCATACCCAGTGTGTGTGGGGGTGGGTAACTACTAACATTTAGTGCCTATGTGTAGGGATGCCAAACCTGCTCCGATGCTTGGGAGAGTACGTTAAAAGTACATCTGTCCCCACAACACTAATGTCAGTAGCATCTCCTTTGAGAAACACTAATCTCTAGGCTCACTTACCACTTCTTCTGCCAGGAACACTCTCAGCCTCTCCTGCCTCCTGCCCCTGGTTAACTTCTTGCGCTCCTTTAGAACTCAGCAAAGCCACCACTCACTTTAGGAAGGATTCTCTGAGTCTTCCTCTGATGCCCAGATCCTCCCACCCACAGTCTGGATTGAGTACCACTCCTGTGTACTCCACAGCATTCTTGCTGGAAACTGTTGAAGGTTCCATCTTTTACCTTTAACTCACTAACCCTTAGTGCAGTGCCTGTCACATACTAGGTGCCCAATAAGTAGATAGGGAATGATGAAAGTTCTATGAATAAACAAATGACATAATATGACATAAAGGTGAAAGTTCATCTCAGAATTAGTTGGATCAGAGACTGTTATGGATAGGCAATTCTTCATATCTGGTAGTTTATGATTTAGAAGGTACCTTCATAGGCCAGGAGTGGTGGCTTACGCCTGTAATCCCAGCACTTTGGGAGGCTGAAGTGGGTGGCTCACAAGGTCAGGAGTTCAAGACAAGCCTGGCCAAGATAGTGAAACCCCGTCACTAATAAAACTACAAAAATTAGCTGGGTGCAGTGGCAGGTGCCTGTGATCCCAGCTACTCAGGAGGCTGAGGCAGGAGAATCTTGAACCTGGGCAGCAGAGGTTGCAGTGAGCCGAGATCATGCCACTGCACTCCAGCCTGGGTGACAGAGTGAGACTCCATCTCAGAAAAAAGAAAGTACCTTCATAGATTTTCTCTTTGATCCTCAAAGCTAACCCAGAAACGGGTAGAGCAGGCATTGTTATTTTAGTGGAAATTGAGATTTAGAAAGGTAAAGTGACCAGCCCAGGATGGAGTAGCCATAATGTAATAGAGGTGAACTAGAGTCCAGGTCTTGTGGCTGGCACCGTTCCTCTTTCAGTATGTCACCTGCCCCAGGATGTGCAAGAACAGGAACAGTAATCAGGCAACTCCAGAGTAGAACAAAGCCAGCTAAGTAGAGAGGTGATGTGTTTCAGTGTGAGATAGATATAACCAACTAGAAGAGGCAAACAAATCAGGAGCTTATAAACACTGCCTAATGCAATCATTTCATTTTCTGTGTCTCTGATTTCAACAAGCTTTATTGCGGTTGGAGGAGGCAGATAGGGAGAGATTAGTCAACAGATATAAAGCTACAGTTAGATAGAAGGAATAAGTTCTGGTGTTCTATTGTACAGTAGAGTGACTACAGTTAACAATAATGTATCGTAGATTTCATTTTTTAACTTGTATTTTTTGAGACAGGGTGTCACCCTGTCACCCAACCTGGAGTGCAGTGGCGTGACTGCTGCTCGACCTCCTGGGCTCAAGCAATCCTCCCACCTTAGTCTCCCCAGTAGCTGGGACTACAGGCGTGTACCACCATGCTAAGTTAATTTTTTGTATTTTTTTATGGAGACAGGGTTTTGCCATGCTGCCCAGGCTGGTCTAGAACTCCTGGGCTCAAGTGATATGCCCATCTCAGCTTCCCAAAGTGTTGAAATTACAGGCATGAGCCACTGCACCTGGCCTGTATATTTCAAAATAGCTAGAAGAGAGAATTTTGAATGTTCTCACTACAAAGAAATAATAAAGGTATGAGGTGATGCATATGCTAAGTACCCTGATTTAATTATTACACAATGTGCATCCATATTGAAACATCACACTGTACCTCATTAACATGTCAAGTAGAAAAAAATTTTAAAGATATAAAGAAAAACCAACATAAAAACTTTATGAAAAGTATTGCCCAATGGTTTTATGAAAGAAGATGGTAAGAAGTAATTATTTCCAGCCTTCAGTTCAGTCATGAGCAACTGGAGAGGAAGTATTGTTATGATGGATCTCACAGTTCAGCACTCCAGGTGTGGCCCTCAAAGCCAAGCTCCTTCTGGACAGTCCAGACTCTCTGTAGTCAGTTTGATTGAGTGGTTTGGGTTGGACCCCAAGAGGCCGAGCCCCTTCCTCTCTACTGGCAGTAGCCCTGGTGAGGCCTCCTATGTTTAGGGGTTGGGATCATTCATTAGTGGCTGTGGGGGAGGTTTTAAGGACAAACAGGACTGTCAGGAAGTAATGATGAATGAAGCAGAAAGGACTTTCTCTTAAGCATCCTTAAAAGAGAAAAGGTGCAAGTTGGCCTTAACCTATTGGGGTTATGTGGATAGGAGTAGATTAATTGGGAACCAGCTGACCCAGTTCCAACCCAAGAATTCACACCAGAACTGGCCTGGCCTTCAGATGACCCTTTAATGTTATACACTGCACAAGTGATTGTGTGCCAGGTGGTATACAAGGCACTGGTGACAAAAAAATAAATGACACGAACAGAACCTCTCAAAATCACTCCTGGGGACTGAGTTATCTGCCTTCAGCTCAGAGTCTCAAGGATCAGGATAGCCCTTTGCAGCCGGGCTGTATTTGCAGTAAAGGTGACCCAGGTCAAGCACCCCTGACTCCCTGCCCAGTATGTTTCCCACAGGGAGCTGCCCCAAACTGAAGACATATCCAGGTGGGATCTGCCCAGCACAGAGCAGAGCAAGACCATCACTTTGCTTGCTCCAGGCTCTATCCTTCTATTAATTACCTCTGAGGTCCTGGCACTTTTCTCATATTGACTCATATTGGACATAAATTCATGCCCAGCAACCCTATCCAAGGAGGAATTTTGGTTGGTCTGGTATCATTTATTCTTATGGAACTCAGGATGCTTTTTTTTCTAGGTACTAAAAAACCATCCCATTAATATTCCTTCTCTAGCATTACTCTTGATAGGGAGTTCTGTAGTTTTGTAGAAAAGACTGAAGTAGGCCTGGTGTGGTGGCTCACGCCTGTAATCCCAGCACTTTTGGAGGCCAAGGTGGGCAGATCCCTTGAGGTCAGGCGCTCGAGACCAGCCTGGTCAACATGGCAAAACCCCGTCACTACTAAAAATACATAAATTAGCCAGGCATGGTGGCGCGTGCCTGTAGTCCCAGCTACTTGGGAGGCTGAGGCAGGAGAATCACTTGAACCCAAGAGGCCGAGGTTGTAGTGAGCTGAGATGGGGCCTCTGTACTCCAGTCTGGGTGACAGAGTGAGGCCCTGTCTTTAAAAAAGAAAAGAAAAGAAAAAAAAAAAAGACAAGCAAAACACAAGGCTCTGCCATGCACTGATTATTAAATGCCCAAGTAATAACATGTCTACTCCTTCATTATTCTTTGTCCTGCTCTGACTGTAACAAAAAGCAAAAGCATGCAAACACAAAGCTCTTTTGTTTCGCCCATTGTTTGGCCTGGAGAATTCAAAGTTGACTCTATCTATCTTGAGTATACCCGGAATGTAATCTCCCGGTGCTAACTATGGGTTCCTGATTGCATCCGTGTCCACATCGATGTGCACATCGGTATCAAGTATTGTTTTTCTCTTAAGCAGAGCTCCATTACCACACTTCTCATTTTAACAATTAAATTCAAGGCGGTGTCAAGTTCCTGCTTGCCTCACCAGTTTACCTTGTTTAATTAATGCAGTGGTTTTGACTACAGGGCTGGGATTTAAGAGTTCGGGAGTCTCCGTGGGCGACTGAGCTGGTGGAGGCTGAACAGAGGGCCCCCAGGGCCGGGGCGGGAGCAGGGAGGTGGCCGAGGCGGGAGCAGGGAGGTGGCCGAGGCGGGCGCGCTGCTAATAATGCCTGCCTCTTCCACACATTCTTTCCTCTCGGTCCCAGATAGTGGATTACTTTTAGACCAACATGTAATTCAGAGAGAACCTCACAAATGTTCCTCTCTACTGACCAAATCACCCGACCTCTACGATTCCATCCTGCGGTCCTAACCACCGACCTGGGGAAATCTCAGACAGCCCCGGCCACGCATGCCAGGCGGAGCCCTAGGGGCTTTCACCCCGCAGGCTCTGCCGGGGCCCGGGCTCCATAGCAACAGGCCCCGCCCCGAGGCGGGAGCCGAGCTGCGCTCAGGCGGAAGAAAAGAAGGCGGGTCCCCTCCACCCAGATGGCGATTGCGCGCCGGTATTCCGAACCTCTGTCTTTCCCCCACCCCCTCTAGGTTTCCTTTTCTAACCTTTTTCTCTCACCAGGAAATAGAACCACTTTGTAAAAGAACTGATTCAAGTGGTGGTGATGTGGGGAAGAGGAGGGAGTAAGGCCCGCGGTGACAGCATTAAAAGCTGGGAGCCCTGGGGATCGCCCCCGCCTGGCCCTCCAGCAACAGGAGTTCTCCCGACTGTGGCCTTTTCCCTTGTCCGGGGTCGACAGCTCTTTGCCTGCTTACCCTGGAGGGTTCTGAGCCGATGCGCCCATGCTGGGGGTGGGACTTTCTCCGAGTAACATGCTTGGGTTTCCATGCTTTGAAACCTGGAGGTGACACTGAAGTAGGAGCCTGGGCACCTTGGCAGAGGGAGCTAATCAGAGGACAGGGGAATCTGACACCATCCTCAGAAGGCTGCCCCTCCAACATGTTACCAGAAGAGTCTTTTCCTAAGCAACCTGCCTGGCACTACAACTCAGGGTCACTTTCATCCACGATTAGAATCCTATGATGAAAGTCAGAATGCATCTGCGATTAAGGCACGGGCTCTGGAGACATATCTGGATTTGCTTTATCTGCAGGTTGCTCCTTGCCTGTCTGTTAGCTCGTTTGTAAAATGCTACCTCCTGATGCCATTGTGATGATTAAATGATCCAGTGTGTCACTGTCAGCCCCATGCCTAACACACAGTAAGTCTCAGGTGCGGTAGTGGAGAAGAGGATGGGCTCTAGAGCCAAGAATGGGTTTGGATACTGGCTCTGCCACTTACAAGTTGTATAACCCTGGGTAAGTAATTTAACCTGTATTCCTCAATTACCTCAAGTGTACGGGGGATGACAAGGGTACTGACTACATAGCGTTGTTAGGAGAAGGAAATGTTTTGTTTAGTCTATGTAAAGAACCTGATCTAGGCCGGGTGCGGTGGCTCACGCCTGTAATCTCAGCACTTTGGGAGGCTGAGACACGTGGATCACCTGAGCTGAGGAGTTCAAGACTAGCCTGGCCAACATGGTGAAACCCTGTCTCTATTAAAAGTACAAAAATTAGCCGGGCATGGTGGCAGGCGCCTGTAATCCCAGCTATTCAGGAGGCTGAAGCACAAGAATCGCTTGAATCCCGGAGGCGGACGCGCCAGTGAGCAGAGACTGTGTCACCGCACTCCAGCCTGGGGGACAGAGCGAGACTCCATCTCAAAAAAAAAAAAAACAACACATGATCCAATGCCTGATGCATCATAAGCAGTCAGAACATAAATTATTACTATCATTATTATGGCCACTACTAGATTTATGAGTTCCTTTAGAAATGACTGATAATTCACTTTTTTTACTCCTGGAGCTGGGCTCATTTAAGGATTCAGTAAGCATTTGTGGGGTTTTTTTGGACATATGAATAGTTTAATAAAACACTACACTTCATCACCTTTTCATAAGCCAAATAAAATACATCAATAAATGATAGCGAGCAGAATCATGCAAAATCAGAAGAGATATGCCTATACAGTTTTGTTTTGCTTTTTTTTTTGAGACAGAGTCTCACTCTGTTTCCCAGGCTGGAGTGTGGTGGCGCTATCTCAGCTCACAGCAACCTCAGCCTCCTGGGTGCAAGCAATTCTCCTGCCTCAGCCTCCTGAGTAGCTGGGATTACAGGCATGTGCCACTATGTCCAGCTAATTTTTTTGTATTTTTAGTAGAGATGGGGTTTTGGCATGTTGGCCAGGCTGATTTCAAACTCCTGACCTTAAATGATCTGCCTGCCTCGGCCTCCCGAAGTGCTGGGACTACAGGCGTGAGTGACCGCGCCTGGTGCCTAGACACTTATCACACCAGGCTGGACACAGCCTCCCTCTGCATCCTCACCCACTTAGCACTGGTGTCTCCCTGCTGGTTTTGACACAGCTGAGAGGCTGCAGTGCTACTTTGTTACTCTTGCTGAGGTCTCACACTAACTCTAGTCCCAGGCCAGTCCCAGGAAGGAAGAGAGTCTGTTCATGCCTACCTGCCACTGGTTCTCATGAGAAAGAAACCTGGACTTTTGTGCTGGTCAGCGGCCTGTGGAAATGAGTCCTCAGTGGCCAGCATCTCTCCCTTAGAGCCAGCAGCCTTCTTAAAAAGATCAGAAGAGAAATGATTCCTTTTGGTCCCCTTCCAGCGTCAGTTTTGCCCTTTGATGTAAGTCATCGTCTCTGGACATGAGAACGGGAGGCCTCACTTCCACATCCTCCTCCAAATGAATGCACTCTAAACAAACATTGATGCGCCTCTCAAGGTTGGCATTGCATCTGGACCAGTGCCAGGAAGCCACAAGGCCACCAGAGGCAGAGGGGAAGAGCAAGGGCGGAAGAATAGAAGTCAAGCAGCAGCAGATGGAATGTGTGCACGGTCAGGTGAGGCCTGACCCGAGGGTGTTGTGAGCCCTTGGTCAGGGTGAGCCCAGTGCCAAGCAGAGCCATCCATGACCTTAGGGCCAATGCTAGGCACCCTGACTCTTCCTTGATAATGTCTCTCATCCTCTATTCTTCCTCCCCCTTTCTCCCACCCTCTTTCCTACTCCCTATCCACTTCATTCAACAGATTTTTAACTTAGCTTCTGCTGTGTGCTAGGCACTGTGTTAGGAGCCACAGATAGTCACTATCCTTAAGGAATGTACACATTCTCATAACAGAGACAGATACTAAATCTCAAATAATAAACTAAATTAAATTACTTGAAATAGAAGTTAATTAAGCTTCAGACAATTAACAATTTTTATCTGTGGCCTCTACTTCAGACCCACCTAGGAAATACAGGCATGTTGGTATTCTGTGGTGGATAAGAATCCAGGCCCTGGAATCAGACAAATGTGGGTACAAATCCCAGCTCTGATACTGCCCAACAGTGTGATTTTGGCCAAATTACACCACCTCTCTTACCCTCCTTTTCTTCATCTGTAAAAAGTAAAAGAGATACTTTTTACTTTTTAAAAGAGATACTTTTTATAGGGTTGTTATGAGGATTAAACAATGCCCAAAAGATGCTTAGCACATTGCCTGGCACATAGGAAGACTCAAAATATGTGAACTATTGTTGCTGTTTAATTATACAAGCAAAGAGGTCAGCAAACCTTTTCTGTAAAGGGCCAGTATAGCAAACACTTTATTGACTTGTGAGTCAATACAGTATCCGTTGCAACTGCCCAATTTTATTGTAGTGTTAGAGCAGCCATTAACAGTAGGTAAAGGGGCTGGGTGTGGTGTCTCATGCCTGTAATCCCAGCACTTTCAGAGGCTGAGGCAGGCAGATTGCTTGAGCTCAGAAAATTGAGACCAGCCTGGGCAACATGGCAAAACCCTGTCTCTACAAAAAATACAAAGAAACTAGCCATGCATGGTGGTGCACACCTGTAGTCCCAAATACTTCGGAGGCTGAGGTGGGAGGATCGCTTGAACCCGGGAGGAGAGGTTGCAGTGAGCTGTGATTGCACCATGCACTGCCATCCTGAGCAACAAAGACAGACCCTGTCTCAAAATAAATAAGTATATAAACAAATAAATAACAGTTGGTAAAGGAATGATTATAACTGTGTTCAATAAAATTATATTTATAAACACTGAAACTTGAAATAATTTTCTCATGTCACAGAATATTATTTTTCTGTTGGTTTTTTCCAAATTATTTAAACATGTAAAAACCATCATTAGCTCACTGGTTGTACAAAAACAGGCCGTGGGCCAGATTTGGCTCACAGGCCATAGTTTGCCCGCCCCTGCTCAAGCCTAACAAAATGGCTGACACACCTTTTGTAGATTTTGCTTCAGAGGAAAATCCAGTTGGTGGGTCTGTAATACCCTAACTCACTGTCTGGACATTAAGACACAAACTGGTCTGACTAACATTATAAACCAACCCAAGGATAGCAAAAACCTCGTAAATGAAAAACAATACCTACAGTTTACTTGTGCATAAGCCAAGATAAGTAAGTAAACAGAACTTACCATTGGCTTGTGCAGAAGATAAGAAATGGAAAAGATAATCAGTTCCTTAGACGCATGATCACCCTGTGTTTTGCAGGTGGAGGCAAGCTGCTCCTGACAGGTGCAAGAACTGACTGTGTGTGTACTTTGCTTCTCAGTGCTGTGCACAGACACGTGCAGCAAGAACCATCTCAGAGGGTCACAAACCCCCTAGATTTTACCCACAGAAGATGGGAGAAAAAAGAACCTGTGATGAATGAAGAAAGCTGGGGAAAATGAGGGAAGGCAGGAGGAACCTGCCAGAAACAGGCCAAGTCCCACCAACATGGAAATCAGATCACAAATGATTTAGCTGTAAAACAGGTATCCCAAGTTATGCCATGTAATTCCCAATTCCATTCTTTCCTTTCCTTCTCCCTTTCCCTCTTAAGTATCTGTGGATAGAAACAGGATGTTATGTTTTACTTTCTCCTGCAATGTAGGAAGATATTTATTCTCTAGTTCATATCCAATTATTTGCAGGCCAGAAATTCTTTCTCTAATAATATTAAAATATGTACCTGTTCCAAAGACACTGCAATTAATAAAGTTGTTTCCCTCGACCCAGAGGAAATGCAAAGCTTTCTTATAAATCCATTCCAAGAATCAAATTTGTTCTTGTACATCTTCAAAAAACTATGTGTTGCTAGGTGCAGTGGTACACACCTGTAATCTCAGCTACTTTGGAGACTAAGGCAGGAGGATTGCTTGAGCCCAGGAGTTCAAGATCAGCTCGGGCAACATAGTGAGGCCTCCTCTCTAATTAAAAAATGAAGAAGAAGAAGAAGAAGAAAGAAGAAGGAAGAAGAGGAAGCAGGAGAAGAAGGAGAAGAAGGAGGAGAAGAGGAAGGAGAAGGAAAAGGAGAAGAAGAAGAAGAAGATGGCGGCGGCACAGTAGCTCATGTGTGTAATCCCAGCACTTTGGGAGGCTGAGGCAAGAGGATTGCTTGAGGCTAGGATTTCCAGACTAGCCTGGGCCACATAGGGAGACCCCATTTCTACAGAAAAATTTAGAAATTAGCAGGAAGTGATGGCGCATGCCTGTGGTCCCAGCTACTTGGGAGGCTGAGGCAGGAGGGTCACTTGAGCCTGGGAGGTTGAGGCTGCAGCAAGCAGTGATTGTGCCACTGCTCTCTCTCCAGTCTGGGCAATAGAATGAGAGATCCTGTCTCAAGGGGGGGAAAAAAAAAAAAAGGAGGGGGAGGAGGAAGGAGAATAAGAAACCACATATTATCCATGCCTAGCCATTTTTACTAGATAAAGAATTTGCTTATCTAGCCTGATTGACATGTTGAACTGTCCTCAAGGTCAGATGTCACAATAACACCCTCTGACTTAGTAAGGACTCTCCTCTGGGAAGAACATGGCCCAGGTACAGATGTCTCCATCCTTAATAGTTTGAGTCATAGATAACCAGTTGGCTGCCTATCAGGTTGCCACTTGGTTTTAACTACTATCTGCTGAAGAAAGAAAGCAAGTCTATTACCTTAGACTTCTGTCAAAAGCAAAAAGTGAGGATCTGGGATCTAGCAAGGATGTAACTGCATCCAGTGCTCCCCATCCCTAGCCATGAAGAAGCAAAGCCCACAGTCAAGGAACCTGGCACTGCTCTTCGTCTTTGCCCTGCCACATGGCACAGCACTGGTACTCTCTCAACGAAGAGTCACCCCTTCATATGGATCTTCAGTTTTAAACCCAACAACCTGAATCAAGGGCATAAACTCCATCACCTTCTCTATCACTTTCCAATTGTGTGGGGGGCTTCAGTTCAGTTTGGCGGTGCTGATAGGAAGCTTGGGGGCTCCACCCTAGCCTCAGGCCTACCTCCTAGTCCACTTCCCTCCTTGCCTTGGCAGGGCCTCTCCACCAGTAATGAAGCAGGAAGGCAGAAGACTGTCATCCTTTCATAGAATCAGAGGTGTGTTTGAAGTTGGAAACGACCTTGGAGGTGACAGAGTCCTGTGGTTTTAAAGCCATGAAATCCTTTCTCTAGAGAGCTGCCCGGGCCCTGGGGCCCCTGCCAACATGCTCACCTCCCACTCATGCTGCCTCCACCCCCGCCCATCTCTTCAGGACACCTGGTGCTCAGTGGAGATACCCAGTTTGATCACCATTGTATAGACAAAGAAACAGAGCTGGGGAGATGATTTGATCCCAGCCCCCACCATGCCTTACAACCTGCAAGTGGCAAAGCCATTCGCAGATCTCAGGCCTGACTCCGAGTGCCTGCTGCTCTCCATCTGCCCCAGCGTCCTCTCTTTACAGGCAGACCCAGGGAGCTGGAGGTCTGTGCAGGCTGCCTGAGTTTCTTTACAATTTCAGTAGTTCTGTCAAGCCTGTTCCACAACAGACACAAATGGAAATACAACAAGCAAAGGTCTTGCTAAGTGAGACTAGAAAACGATGCTGAGGAATAGCAAATAGCTCTCATGCTGCAGCTGGTCTGCTTGAAGAGTTAATGGTTAAGAGTTTATAAATATGCAAACACCAAGGTCGAACAGCAGGAGTTCCCGAGATAGCAGAGAAACAGGAACCTACCACAAAGGATTATGGTACTAAAAGGTTAAAAATCCGCCCATCCACATGGCAAAGGGCAGGGAATAAATAAACCACGACATCCTGTTAGAGGGGGATTCACAGAGAAGGCAGACTCCTGGGAATAGGAAAGAAAAAAAAAAAGATACAAGACAAAATAGACCAAGGCTAAGTACCAACTTTGTGTAGTTAAGAATCCGCATATCCTCGGAGTGACCTTGACAATAAAAATCCAACACTAAAATAAACATGTAAGAGCGGAGTTACATCATTAGCAGTTGTGCAGACTGTTATGAAGCCTTTTAATCCGGTCAAATTGGTGAGCAGGGTGAAGTGATAAAAGCACACAGATTTATTCAAAGGACCCACGTGGTTGGCATCAGATGGCTAGCATGTTCCAGCACCTTGCCTGCCCCCTGTTCCATAATGGGCCTCAGTAGAATTCCCATTCTATTTTTAATTAGCTATTAACACATGTTTGTTTGCCCCCAGAAATGGGAAAACCCAATCTTCATTTAAACTTAGACTGTAAAAGTTATTCATTATAAAAACAGGTTTCATTTCTATTTTTCTGTTTACTCTAATGGCCAGTGCTCTCCTAGCAGCATCCTGGGACCTTTATCCGGCATACGTGTGGCCTCTCCTCCATTCTCTCTGTACTGTTTCTGGCTTTTCAAGAATCTGTGCACCCGTTTCCTCAGGTCGAAATTCTGAGATAAGTTCAGAAAAGGAGGCCGCCTTGTTTTAGTTCATGGCTAAATGAATGGATCTTCATGAGCAACGAGGCGCTCTTAATGCAAGGTTCCTGCTCCTCCTAGCCCTGCTGTTGCTCCTGCTCCCTGGGTTCTCTGCTCCTGGGTTCTCTGCTCACATGCTCAAATGCTGCCTCCTCTCTGAGGCCTTCCTAACCCTCCTGACTTAAGTGGGTGTGCCCCTTTGTTATGTATCACTCTGCCCCATTTGAATCCTTCATGGCAGTTGTCACAGTTCGTAAAGGAATATTTGTTTGTTTAGTTAGAGGTGTCTCGCCCACAAACCTGTGACCTCCATCGGGGAGGGGGCAGGACCATCCCCCAACGATGGTGCAGCACAAATGCAGTCTTGGCACATGGCTTCCAACAATGTGCGATGAGGAAGGACTGGGTGTCCAGCCTGCCTAGACATTAGCCAGAGCTGTGTGATCAATGCTGCTCTGGAGAACACAGCCTCCTAGACCAGGTACTCCTGTGAAACACCTCAGAACTACTTGTTATGATCGGACATCTGCTAAAGTTCCCTTTGAGCTCTTGTAGAAGGGATCTGTTAGGAAAATGGCGTAAGCAAGATCATCTTAACCTACTTAAGAGTGACACACTCTACAGGAAAAGGTTTTTTTGTTTGTTTGTTTTTCTGAGAGGGAGTCTCGCTCTGTCACTCAGGCTGGAGTGCAGTGGCGCAATCTCGGCTCACTGCAACCTCCGCCTCCCAGGTTCAAGCGATTCTCCTGCCTCAGCCTCCGGAGTAGCTGGGATTACAGCTGTGCGTCACCACGCCCAGCTAATTTTTGTATTTTTAGTAGAGACAAGGTTTCACCATGTTGATCAGGCTGGTCTCAAACTCCAGACTTTGTGATCCGCCTGCTTCGGCCTCCCAAAGTGCTGGGATTACAGGCGTGAGCCACCACGCCTGGCCAGGGAAATGATTTTAATATACTTACTGAAAATATTCTCCTCCAGTCATTGAGGTATGCTTTATAATATATTTACATGGTTATATGGTTATTGGATACATGCAAATACTGGAAGTAATAAAATTAAAACAACTGTTTAAATATTCTGTAGTTCGCTCTTGCTTTTTCATGTATTCTGAATTCATGAGCTGTTAAAATCTGGAGAGCCCTAGAAGCATAGGTAGTAACCTTCTACTGATAATAGAAGCAGTGTAGGAAAAGATACCATTTACCCTAAACTAAGTCCTTTCACAGTGGCTGAAGGTAGTCTAATTACTAAACATTATTTGATTTTTGTTTTAAGTAGGAGAAAAATATTTACTGTTTATGCAAATATGTAGTATAAACTATGATACAAAACCTCTTCCTTCCAACTGGGAGTCTGAAAACAATATTGAAAAGAAAACACTACCAAATAAGATATTGTGTCTTACTTTTATTGCCTGGCTTCAGGTATTTGCAATATTATTAAAGGAAAACATTTTCAAACATAGTCTACCAATTCTTATGCACAGTTAGGCAGCGATAATCTTTTGTATTTAAACCAAGTAAGGAATTGTGGGTATGAGTATGATATTCAGCCTTTATTAGGGATCCTACTTACTGCTGCAGAAAGTTAGGATGCTGGCCAGGCGTGGTGGCTTATGCCTGTAATCCCAGCATTTTGGGAGGCTGAGACGGGTGGATTGTTTGAGCCCAGGAGTACGAGACCAGCCTGGGCAACATGGTGAAACCCCCTCTCTACTAAAAATAGAAAAATTAGCTGGGCATGTGGTGCGTGGATTCAGTCCCAACTACTCGGGAGGCTGAGACAGGAGAATTGCTTGAGCCTGCCTCCCAGGAGGCGGAGGTTGCAGATAACGCCACTGCACTCCAGCCTGGGTGACAGAGCAAGACTCCATCTTACAAAAAAACAAAAAAGAAATTAAGAAAGTTAGGATGCTGTCATGCATAGACATTTCATATTGCTCGAAAATGTTGTTTCTTATTAAGGCAAAGACGAACAAAGGAGACATGTATATACCTAATAAAAGATGTTATGTGTTGAAGAGAAAGGAGAACAAGAAAGGCAAGAGAGAAGACAGAACGAGAAGAAAACCTGGTGCAGGCCACTTACTTCTAACATTCATGTATTCATTCATTTATTCCACTTTCATGCAATGATGATGCAACTGCTTACTAGACACAAGGCACTTTTACACTAAAGGGGATGTGAAGCAGTATCATGGTGATTGCATTCTTTAACACTTACAAATAGAGGATAACTTTCTCTCTTAGTTAGAAAGGAATAGAAAGAAAATAACAGAAAGGCAGAGAGAGAGAGAGAGCACACTATCTTTATGATAAAATCTCCAAAACAATTCTATCAGAGCCAGAGTTCTTTTTTTTTTTTTTTTTTTTTTTTTTGAGACGGAGTCACGCTGTGTCTCCTAGGCTGGAGTGCAGTGGCACGATCTCGGCTCACTGCAAGCTCTGCCACCCGCGTTCACGCCATCCTCCTGCCTCAGCCTCCAGAGTAGCTGGGACTACAGGTGCCCGCTACCACGCCTGGCTAATTTTTTGTATTTTTAGTAGAGATGGGGTTTCGCTGTGTTAGCCAGGATGGTCTCGATCATCTGACCTCGTGATCCACCCACCTCGGCCTCCCAAAGTGCTGGGATTACAGGCGTGAGCCACCACGCCCGGCCGCCAGAGTTATTTTCTAACTAAGGAGACTGAGCACTAATCCTGTCAACAAGGCCTCAGCCACCTCTCATGATCTTATCTAACCCTAATCACCTTCCAAAGGCTCCATCTCCAAATACCATCACAGTGGGGTTAAGCCTTCAACATATGATTTTGGGGGGATTCATGAACATTCAGTCCATAATAGAGAGCCCTTAGGTTTCTGTACAAGACAGTCTGTCTCTTCTGTCTCTGTGACCCCATCTCCTGGCCTCTTGCAGTGACTTAAAGCATCCAAACCTCTTCAAGTGCTGGACATGCTGCAATTCCATGACCCAATCACAGGACATTTAAGCACAGCAGGTCTAGTGCATGCGACTGGAGCTGGAATTGCTACATTTCTTGGCTCCAGGCTTGTTGCCTTCCAACAAGTCTTCTTTAAAAGACTTAAAATGCACTGATTCTATGCCTCCAGAGAATCCTGGGTTATTCCAGTTCTCTCTTTTTCTTAAACCGTTATACCTTTATACATGCTTTTCCTCTCCCTGGAGTCCAGTCCTTTCTTCCCTTGCCAGAGATTCATACGATGCTTCCCAGGGCCAACCTCAAAAGTACTTAGAAGTCAATTTTTGGTCATTGCCAATATATTCTACATGTCTCTCCTGTCTCCAGTAAAGGAATGTGTGATTTTTCACAACTGCTAATTCATTACCTTTACCTCCATGAACTTTGCTTGGGTACAAATTGTGAAATGTGTGATGTCATGTGTCATGCTTTATCAATTTGGAGGTTAGTACTTAATGAAACATGTAAACAACTGAGAACTTGCAAATCTGCCCTAAAAATGATGTGTTAATTGGCTTATGGACTGGTTTCTAAGCATTGCTTGGAGGGTGGACTGACACACACAGAAGCCACTGTCACCATCACCTTCAGGCTCACCCTTACCCAGGGGTTAGATAGGGAGAGGGGCAGAAGGACAAATAAACAAGAAGGCCCAACTTCCTGGGCCCTTTTTCTTGGAGGTAAGAGGTTCAGGTTCAAAGATGAAAGAAACTGAGCTTTGGTTCACCTGGACTCAGAACTGGCTCCTGAGGTCATGCCACTGCCACTCCCCACAATGGCAGGTCACTTACCACACACTCCCACAGAAGCTTTCGAATGACTAGCGAAGGTGTAAGTCACAGAGGGAGGGAGCTGGAGAGCATATTACCAATGGACCTTCTGTTTTTTTGAAAAAAAGATACAATTAAGTTGTAATATTTGTATAATATTTGTATAACCATTTGTATAACCATTCATAGATGTCCTGACTTTGATAAAGTAGAAAGTATGTATGTATACAACTACCACTCATAAATGTGTTTATGTATTTACATTTTCACATTTCATATATTTTGACTCTTTTTTTTTTGAGTCGGAGTCTCGCACTGTTGCCTGGGCTGAAATGCAATGGCGCAATCTCAGCTCACTGCAACTTCCGCCTCCTGAGTTCAAGTGATTCTCCTGCCTCAGCCTCCTGAGTAGTTGGGATTACAGGTGCCTGCCACCACCCTCGGCTAATTTTTTGTATTTTCAGTAGAGACAGGGTTTCACTATGTTGGTCAGGCTGGTCTCAAACTCCTGACCTCGTGATCCACCCACCTCAGCCTCCCAAAGTGCTGGGATTATAGGCATGAGCCACTGCTCCTGGCCTCTTGACTCTTTTTTTATTAGTATGCACACTCCTAAGTAACTAAGAGCCATAAACAATAGCATTAAAGGTATATTAGTACTAAAATTAATATTAATAATCAATTAATCAAAAATGCCTACAACAATGTGGTTATAATATGGTACTAATGTTTACATGCCTAATTGCTAAATGTAGCAACTCCAGCTCCAATTGCATGTAGAAGAAATATATTTAAGAGTCAAAAGACAAGTTAAACCTTAATTTCCCACACCCCAACCCCCAAAAGTTAAATTAGCAAGCAGAAAGCACAACCAAATCTAGCTGATTTTCAATTCTATTTGTTTCCTCAAACACTTATGAGAAAAGACAAGCAATGTAATGTCCTTGATACTGTAAGTTTACAAAGATGTTTAAGACATAATCCTCTGGCTGTACGAGGTGGCTCATGCATATTACATGAGCACTTTGGGAGGCCCAGGCAGGAGGATTGCTTAAGCCTAGGAGTTTGAGACCAGGCCTAGGCAACATAGTGAGACCCCCATCTCTACCAAAAATTTAAAAATTAGCCAGGTATGGTGGTACACACCTATAGTCCTAGCTACTGAGGAGGCTGAGTTGGGAGGATCTCTTGAACCCAGGAGGTCGAGGCTGCAGTGAGTTGTGATTGTACCACTGCACTCCAGCCAAGGTGACAAGAGTGAGACCCTGTCTCAAGAGAAAAGAAAAGAAAGGAAAAAGAAAAGAAAAGAAAAGAAAAGAAAAGGAAAAGACACAATCCTCAGACTCAAAGAACTTGCCATAAAAAAACAAGTATGTAAAGAAACTGCTATATAAAGGACAATCTTCTCCACAAGAAAAGTCCATAGTGGGTTGCTGTGGGATGCAAAGCAGAATTGAGGACAACTACTACTGTTTGTTTAAAAAAAGTAGATCACTAAACGTTCTAGAATTGTCATGTGGTAGCATTTGAGAGGGCTTTAGTGGGTTTGTGGGGCTAAACAGAAAGAGCCAGCATGAATAGGCATACAAGGAAATGAGGTATGGGGCACAGTGAGGGAGTAAGGAGCCTAGTTTTCCATGGTATGAGGTACAAGATGAGGATAAGTAGAAGAAAAGGCTAGAACATGCAATAGAAGCCATGTTGGGGATGGCCTTAACTGTATCCATGCATTCCCATGCTGCTATGAAGAAATACCCGACACTGGGTAATTTATAAAGAAAAAAAGGTTTAATTGACTCACAGTTCTGCAGGACTGGGAAGGCCTCAGTAAACTTACAATCATGGCAGAAGGCACCTCTTCACAGGGTGGCAGGAGGGAGAATGAGTGCAAGCAGAAGAAATGCGAGATGCTTATAAAACCATCGGATCTCAAGAGAACTCTGTCACAATCATGAGTACAGCATGGGGGAAACTGTCCCCATGATTTGATCCCCACCAGATCCCTCCCACGACACATGGGGATTATGGGAACTATTAGGTTGGTGCAAAAGTAATTGCGGTTTCCACCATTACCTCCAGTGGCAAAAACTGCAATTACTTCTGCACAAACCTAATACAATTGAAGATGAGATATGTGGGGGGACACAGCCAAACCATATCACTAACTGCCAATGTTAGCAGAGTACACTCATCAGAGCATTCTGAGAAGCACAGGCAAGTGACAAAACTCTGCTTTAAGAAGACTAATCTGGCTGCAATTAATAGGATAAATTTCCTGAAAGTGAGAAAGCAGGGTCACCAGTAAGGAAATTATCACAACCATTTGCTCATTCACTCATTCATGCATGCATTATTTCATCAATATGTCAAGTACCTGCATGACCATATGTCAAGTACCTACATGTACTGAGGGAGCTTTGGATACAGTGACAAACTGTATGTCACATGGAGCCCTCAGGAGACTTAGAATCTAGGGGGAAAGAAGGTATCATAGTTTAGGTGGTCAAGAATTCTGATGGAGGTGAGCACAGGATGTTGGCAGGGTCCTGGAGGAGGTGACACTTGGGTTGAGCCTTGAGGGAGGAGTAGGGCTTGGTCAAAGGAAGAAGTGTGGAAAAGGTAATCTGACCAGAAGGAATAGCTGGTGCAAAACTGCAAAGCTCTTCAACAACCTGACACATTCAGGTCTGTAAGAAGCTCTAGAAAGAGGTGAATTGAGCCTTCTTTAAAAATGAAAAAGAATCACAGCCATTTATTAACTACTCTGTATGTGCTGGGTACTATTCTATACACACAATAATTCATTTAATTCTCTTAACTTGGTGGGGCACCATGGCTCACACCTGTAATCCCAGCATTTTGGGAGGCTGAGGCAGGTGGATCACTTAAGTTGAGGAGTTCGAAACCAGCCTGGGCAACATGGTGAAACCTCATCTCTATGAAAAATACAAAAAATTAGGCAGGCATGGTTGTGCCTGCCTGTAGTCCCAGCTACTTGGGAGGCTGAGGCAGGAGAATTCCTTGAGCTTGGGAGGTCAAGGCTGTAGTGAGCAGTGATCATGCCACTGCACTCCAACCTGGGCAACAGAGCAAGACCTTGTCTCAAAAAAAAAAAAAAATTATCTTAACTCTATGAAGCAGGCACAGCTTTTCCCATTTTACAGAGGCACAAACTGACTTTGAGTGCTTCAGAAATTTGCTTCTCAGAGTCACACAGCTGTCACCAATGATTAGTGACTTCAAGCCTACATCTTTCTGACTGGAAAACCAATTTGTATTAAGCCCTGAAGGATGGGAAAGAGTGAGTCATACAACAAAAAAGTGGAACAAGCATTCAAGGCAGAGGAAACCTGAAGACATATGTGTGTTAGTGGAGGAAGACCAACTAGAAGCAGTTTGGAAGCACCACATACGAAGTACACAGCCGGGGGCAGCAGAGGGGTCTGTGTGCTCGAGGGTGGGACAGGGCACTGGGAAGGTTAAGAATTGGAGAGAGAAAGTGGCAATGAATTGAGTTCCACTTTGGACATGCTGAGTTGGAGATGCATGTAGAACAACTGCCTGGAGATGTCAAATAGCTGCTGAGTTATAGTTCTAGGCTCAGAAGAAAGGTCTGGGCATTGAATAAAAATTTGACCTATACATCTAGGCAGGAAAACAAATCATCATCACAAGCATTGACTGTTAACCAGGCACAGCACCTAATGCTACCTATGCATTTTCTGTTTAACACTCTCAACAGCCATACAGAGTAGGTAACTTATGAGCCTCATTTTACAGACAATGACTCTAAGCCACAAGACATTCAGTAGCCTGCCTAGGGTCATAAAGGATCTGCATACTTCTACATTCAGTTTCCAAACTTTTGTGACTGAGATCCGCAGCAGAAATGTATTTTATGTTGCAGTCCAGTAATAGATACATATATTTCACTGAAACAAAGGTTGCATGAGATCACATTTAGCCCGATGCCCTCTGCTATTTCCTATTCTATTTCATTTTTCAGTAAACTGGCTGCAACTCACTAACTTGATTCACAACCCGCTCATGAAGCCCACAGTTTGGGAATCGCTATCCAACACCTTCTTTCCTCCCACCCCTGAATCACAGTGCGACTGCAAGGATGAGGGAGATGCAGGCAACATCATAGATGTCAAGGAGAAAACTGCACTTCTGAGTGGTTGTGAGTCTTGAGCATAAAATGATGAGAATTCAATCTCTTCTGCCAAATAATGCCCCAAGGACATGTCTGTGGAAGCTAGCTCTTCCACAGTGACTCATTTACACCTGTCAGGAGTAGTTATGGGGATTGAAGCCGTTATTGCTGCCAAGCTTTCTCACTGTATGGTGCAGGAAAAGATGCAGATGCACTTAACTTTGAAGAATTTTAAAGTTGTTAGTTCTAAAATTGCTATGGTATTACATTAGAGCAGGATTTGGGCACATATCCCAAAGCAAAGCAGCCCGGTGCCTGTACTCCCCTTGCATGTAATTCCTGCAAACAGTGATTGCAACAGGAAATCATACCTCCGTGGCAGAAATTATACAATGCAACATTTAACATCTCTCTCAGCAGGAAATGGTTTTGCTGGCAGGAGTTTTGGAATTAACCATAAAAAGATATCATAGACCCTGAATGTATGCATCCATCCTTCCTTCTACTTCATAGGAAGAGAGGAAATGTTCCTTCCCACCAAAATTGAAGCATTCTCAGTGGCCCACCTGCCTCCCTACCACCTCCATGCCTCACTCCTTCAACCCTTTCCTCTTTAACACCATCATCTCCTCCTTTCCCATGGGTTTCTTCCTTTCTGACTTCAAATACACATTGGTTTCCTCTAAAAAAACAAAAAAGCACCTCAGCAACAAAGAATTTTGGGGGTGATATAATTGGTCCTATCTCAACAGTAGTCATGGTTACAGAACTATATTCATTTGTCAAAATTCACAGAATTGAACACCAGAAAAGGTGAATTTGACTGTAAGTAAAGTAATCAATATCTCAAAAAGAAAACCCCACAACTTTCCAATAAAAACCCCCCACACCATTTTCTAAATCCTGCCACCCTGTAATTGTCATCTGACTTCCTTCCTTCCTTTCTTTGGCACTTTCTTTTCCCCATGTCCTCATTTTAGCTAAACCAAAGTCTTCTCCCAGTCGTCCCTCTTCTCCTCCCACCTTCTACTGGAAACTCTTTTTCTTTGGCTTTGGAGGTAGAGAACTTTACCATTTCTCCTCTACTTTAAATGCTTCTTATCCTTATTCTTAGCAATCTTCTAATTCCGGGAATTTGCCAAAACATCAAGCCACTGCTCTTCTCCTACATTCACTCACTCAGAGACCGCACCCACTCTTGTGATTAGATGACTGCTGGAATGCATTTGACTTCCAAATCTATGTCTAGAGAGGGGGCAGCTGGCTTAGGTTTCCAGTGGCCCAGGGGACAGCTCCACCCGGCTCTGTCACCACCTCCAATTCAGCACCTGCAGCTCTGAGTCTCCCCCTGCTGCCTTTGCTAGCCACTCTCACCGGAGTGGCTGACCTTATCACTGGAGCTTCTCCCAGGGCCAGAAACCCTGAAGACACCACTCAGCCCCTAAGTCAGGTACAAAGGAGAAAGGAGACATGGGAATGTTCTGTAAACTGTTATGTTCTAGACTTAACGACACATTACCATTGTTACTACTTAAATCTTTTCAACTCTTCCTTTGAAATGTGTCTTGATTTTATCTACTTTTCTCCACCCCCGCCCCAACCTATGGCCTCTAGTTCCCTCCCTTCCCTCCAGCATATTCTGCATGCTGGGGTCAGTCCACTCTCACTAAAACACCTCTTTGCCTCTCACTGTGCTGGTCACGACTCAATTTTTTTAATTTTTGAAAATTTATTATTTATTTATTGTTTTGAGATGCAGCCTCACTCTGTCACCAGGCTGGAGTGCAGTGGCATGATCTTGGCTCACTGCAACCTCTGCCTCCCAGGTTCAAACGATTCTTCTGCCTCAGCCTGCCAAGTAGCTGGGACTACAGGCGTGCGCCACCACGACCAGCTAATTTTTGTATTTTTAGTAGAGACGGGGTTTCACCATGTTGGCCAGGCTGGTCTCGATCCACCTGCCCGCCTCGGCCTCCCAAAGTGCTGGGATTACAGGCGTCAGCCACCTCGCCTGGCTACTCATGACTCTTTAAAGGTGGCTGTTAGAGTTGAATTGTGTCCCCCTCCCTCCAAAAAGATATATTGATGTCTCCCAGTACCTCAGATTGTGACTGTATTTGGAAATACTACAAGTTGAGTATCTTTTATCCTAAATGCTTGGGGCCAGAAGTATTTTTGGATTTTGGATTTTTTTTCATATTTTGTAATATGTGCAGATACTGACTGGTTGAGCATCCGCAATCCAAAAGACTGAAATCTGAAATGCTCCAATGAGCATTTCCTTTGAGCATCATGTCAGCACCCAAAATGTTTTGGACTTGGAGCATTTCAGATTTTTGGATTTGGGATGCTCAACCTGTACAGTGTAGGTCTTTAGGGAGGTAATCAAGTTAAAATGAAGTCATTAGAGTGGGCCCTAATCCAATATGACTGATGTCCTTACAAAAAGGGGGAATTTGGACACAGAGACAGGCATGGAGGGACGATTATGTGAAGACACAGAACATTATTTACAAGCCAAGGGAAGCGTGGGACAGCCGGACGCTAGGACAGAGGCATGGAGCAGATTCTCCCTCATGCCACCACCCTTTAGAGCACCTAAGCATCAAGTCTGTATTTCTCCAATGGGCACTGAAGATCCTCTTTGATTCCACCTCCTTATTTCACCTCAATGCCCACGACTTCCTTGCCTAGACCTGCTCAGTCCCTCCTCCCATCAGATGTGTCTGGCTCCTAATCCCTGTCTGGAAAACGACTCTCCACCTTTGCTTGGGTTGTTCCCAATACCCATTGTGCCCTTCCCACTTCCCTCTTCCATCTAAATCTTGCACATTCTTTAAGTTCTAACTTTAGTCCCTCTTCCTCAATTATATTATCCTTGATTTATTACCTTATTGTGTTCTCTCTCTTTTCTGAACCATCATTGTACTTAATGTCTGTATCATATGAGTTGACATTTGATTGTCTTGTTCACATGACTCCCTAATGGTTTCTTATGTGATATTCTTGGGTCTAGAGTTAAATTTAAAGTAAACAATCTCTATCGAAAACCACTTTTCCAGACACTTTCCTAGATTTGTTTTCTCAACAAAACATCCTTTCTTCTAGAGCTTCCCACAATTCTTGTATCCATTTATCATATGTCAACCAATCAAGTATACTTGAGCGTGTATTTCAGTGAGAAAGACATCCTAGGTGTGAGTCCTGACTCCCGCTTTACTGGAAAAGTCACTTGACTTCTTGGAAACTTAGTTTCCTCGCTTCTAAGATGTTACCTCTCAGGGACATTGTCAAGATAAGATGGAATTATTTCTGTGAAAGTGATTTTTAAACAGTAAAGCCTTGCTCAAATGAGAGGTTAAATCATTATTATGATCTCAGTTCCAAGTGAGCTCAGCTAGTTACCTGCTATGCTGATGAAATTATAGGCTTGAACCAAGTGAGCTGGTTCTTCTAGATTTGTGCCACAGGGGCCAATAAATTTCATAACTAATAAAAATTGATAGGATGGATGGAGAAAACTACAAAGCATATCCTGGTGGGTCAACAGGGTTATCTTCATAAATAAAAGACAGATAGCATACTGTCACCTCAATCTCCCTTAAGGCATGCAATATCCCAGGTTCTCAGGAGAAACTGACAGTCCCCATATTTCCAGCTGTGGTACAATAAATCAACAAGGTAATATGTTATGCCTGAGACAAGTGTTTGTTTGGTGTGTTTTTTGTTTTTGTAACTGAATTCTACTGGTTTTAAGACTGAACATGGGCTGGGTGCAGTGGCTCATGTCTGTAATGCCAGCACTTTGGGGAGGTGGAGGCAGGCAGATCGCTTGAGCCCAGGAGTTGGAGACCAGCCTGGACAGCATGTCAAAACCCTGTCCTGCAAAAAATATACAAAAAGTAGCCAGTTATGGTGGTGTGCACCTGCAATTCCAGCTACTCGGGAGGCTGAGATGGGAGGATAGCTTGAGCCCTGGAGGCAAAGGCTGCAGTGAGCCATGATCAAGCCACTGCACTCCAGCCTGGGCAGCAGAGCAAGACCTTGTCTCTTAAAAAAAAAAATAGTGTGGATGGCAAACGTATTGAGACTGTAAGTACCGTAGCAGTCATCATGTGTAAAATTCAGAAAGCCAGGGCCTAGGCCCCTACAGACTGAAAGACAGATCTAGGACACGGGCAGGGGTGTATGTGCCTTGCCTTCTTCTCTCGGGTTAGCCTGTGAACTCCTGTCCCCCTCGGCCCCCATCAACAGATAGTAGCTGAATGAACTGGCTGAATAAGGAAGATTGAAGACTAAACTCTGCAGAGGTAGAAAGACCTGGCAGTACTTGGTGAATGCATTTATCCAAGGGACTTGAACGAGAGAAAATGCTTAGAAAAAAAATCTAAGGAAAGAAATGTATTTAGTTCTATCAAGATTTAGTTTTAGCATGGAGTATACTGTGTGCAGTAAGCCCCAAAGATGCCAGGAATATTTTGTACTGCATTACAAATGAAAACCAGCTTCCGTGCAGATGGGATTCAGAATTTCATACCCTGGCAAATCTGTCTTCCTTCTATTACAGAAACTACTTCAACTGTTCCAAGCAAATGCTTAATAATTATTTCCCCTTCTTGATGTTTAAAGGCTTTTTAACAAGAAAAATGAATTTGATTTCTAATAGATACTGTTTAAAAATTCAGAATCTGGCCAGGTGCGATGGCCCACGCCTGTAATCCCAGCACTTTGGGAGGCCGAGGCAGGCGGATCACCTGAGGTCAGGAATTTGAGACGAGCCTGGGCAACATGGCAAAACCCTGTCTCTACCAAAAAATACAAAAATTAACCAGGCGTGGGACCTGTAGTCCCAGCTACTTGGGAGGCTGAGGCAGGAGAATGGTTTAAACCCGGGAGGCGGAGGTTACAGTGAGCAGAGATTGCACCACTGCACTCCAGCCTGAGTGACAGAGTGAGACTCTGACTCAAACAAAACAAAACAAGACAAAACGAAACAAAAAAATTCAGAATATTTGTTTAAGTGAAACAATATATGTGGACTACAAGAAAAATGCTTATAGAGGAAATCCCTAAGAAATCGAATTTCTTTGTCCTTTAATGAAATTGTGTTAAAAATGAGTAAAATATACTTTCTTCTCCAAGGTCTGTAGCTTAAGCAGAGACTTTAGAGTAAATGTCACAAGAAAAAGCAGCACTTTGCACAGGGCCCCATGTACCCTCACTCCCACCTCTTCCCTTTCCAGGCTCCCAGATCTTTTCCTGTTGTTTTAGTGGGGGTTTGTGGTCTCTGAGTGGATTTTAGCCTTCAGTCATTGGTTGCTTTATACGTGAGGTTACTAGATTGAGACACCATTTGTGGGGGGAAAAGGATGAAGGATACTCAAAGGCTAATTGCTACTTGAAGGCAGAAAATGGGGAAAAACAGCAAAAAGACTGCAGTTAGCCTCTGCTCATCCTTCCTCTAAATAAATGGTCACTTGATTGTACATGACTATGACTGCCGCGTGACCTGGGGCAAAAGAGAGCACATATCATTGAAGGCTCATTTGCTGTACAGCGTGTGTGCCACAACAGATGGACAAAGCATTGTTTTTATAAGATGGAAAGTAGCTTTGTAAGAAAGAATTCTGTTTAATGGTGGCAGGAGTCTGGAGACCATATTCTGTAACTGTTGAATTGAGTTTTGATTGCTGGCTTCGTTATTGGCTAAGATTGAGAAGCTAAAGATACCCAGTTATTGCCATTTGTTTTCTGCAGCAACCCAGATCCGAACATCCAGAATACCCTCTATGAAACTGTATAGATTAAGTGTTATCTTTTAGCAAGCCACATTTAGTTTTTCTCTCTGGAGTTACTTTTAAAGCTATTCAGACAGCTCATCTTAGCCATCAGACCCACACATGGGGTAAAGTGGCTGAGGACCCATGGGTATTTCTGTTCTAGAGGTCTCAGGAAGTACTAAGTATATGGCCAGGATTTGGGTGGTGAAGGAAATGGAGTGACAAGGATGATTCATACTTGGAAGGAGAGGAAGGACAGGGTGTCAGATGAAGCATCCACACAGTTGACAAGGGTGTTTATGGATAGAGAGTAGCTGATCCTGTGGCCTTCAGCCCATTTGGGTACCCTTTTATCCACTTTCTGTGGGTGACATCTCATTGGTCACGCTAAATAAGGGGATATCCAAAATGTTTACCTCGCATAAGAGGTTCACTTTTATAATCTCTTTCTTGGACTAACATGGTAATTATTTTGCCTTCCATAAGCAGAATCCAGTGCATTGGAGGGAACCCTGGACATATGGTGAACAATAAGGAGAGCCAGCTGCCCAATATCTGCAAGGAGATTGTTCACAGCCAATACCGAGGAGAGTACTAAACACTGAGATAGATTTTGCTGCTGCTAAGGCAAACTATTATAATCTTGAACTACAAAAAGTGGGGGAGGGTGTGGTCAGACAAGTTCCAGCCCTTCCCCTTCCCCCACCGTAACTCTAGTTCACAATTTTAATTCCCAGGAGAATCACAACTGAAGCAGACTACCCAGCTGAAAAGAGAGACGTGCACCCTCCATTGTGTCCAATAGCCGAGGACATACAGGCAAGCTAACGAGATGCAAATCCCATTCAATGTGGCTAATGCCCTTTTTATCCCTAACCAAAGACCTAGAAAACTCATTCAATTTGGTGGTTTTCTAATATAGCTTCCACACCATCGTTGAATGTGCAACACTAATTTAAATAAATTGCATGTAGTCAGCAAAAGAGACAGTTCTGTCTTTGTTTAGTCTCAGAGGCTATTTTGGCGATTAAAGAGACCCGATCTCATCCTCTTAATTAAGGCAAAGCTCAAGCCTATCTACTATTCACCCTCAAGCAGTGTTTCTATGATGGGTTATTTTGGCGCTACCCAGGGCCACTGTTGAATTGTCTGGTAGCTGAGGAGAGGACATTTTAGGAATAGAACCGTGCACTGAACAAGAGTCTTGGAGTTAAGTAGCAAATGCCACTTCACCCAGGTAATGCTGAAAGAGCCTTTTACCGACACACCTTTCACTGCCAAAGGAAACAAATTTTAGGTTGGGGCCAACTTGATTCTCTCAGAAAGTGTTTGTAGCTGAACCACTGCAGAGGGTTCTACCACAGCCAGAGCTGATTTCCTCACTGAGGAAAGACTTGAGGAGCTCAGAGAACAGGAGGGAGAAGGATGCTCACTAATGCCTAAAGGTACCACCAGGACTTGAAAATTCCTTCAAGACTTGTTCTTTGCCTTTTAGGCTATTGTACTTTCCAGATCATAAGCAGGGGGCTCAGAACATAGTATTTGCTCAATAAATCCTTGTTGGCTAGCAGACTGGGGCATGGGCTTGAAAATTATCTTTCCTTTCTTCTACCTGATTGGGCAGAACATTCTAAAAGGAAACTTGTTCTAATCTTTCACATTTTTGGTCTTAGATCTCTCTTTTCAGGAGTCTTAATCTGAGAGACTTTCCATTTTGTTTGCTTCCTGGTCCTCAAAGTCATCATCCCCGAAGGTCAGCAATGAGAGTACTAAAACGCTAGTCCTCATCCTAATGGGAGATAAGTAGGTCAGCAACTCTGTGCCTCTCTTAATATTTTAGGTTGGACCAATGACTGCATTAAACTAAAAAAGGCGTCCCTCAAACAGCAGACATTCTGAAACCTGAAAAACACTTACACTGAAGAGATGTCAGTTTAAAAGGGTATTCATCTCTCAAAACTCCAACTGCCTGCAGCATATTTCTACAAATTGCCCTTGTTCCAGAAGTCAGCATGTCTTAGGTTAGTTCGTTTTACTGCAGTTAAGACAGAAGCAAAACCTGTATCCACAGCTTCTATTTGAGCCCTTCTAAACAGTCTTAAATTAATAAAGATGCTGACATATATGGTATTTTTTTTAGACTCAAGAACACATTTTAGTCTCTTGGGCCAGCCCTTCTGCATAGACACATTTCATCTACATATACAGTATATTATGAAAAAGGAAAATATTAAAAATTCTAGGGAGAGGATATTTCTGTTCAAGGATTAAGATGAGATTCAAAGGCAGGACATAGGCCAGGCACAGTGGCTCGAGCCTATAATTCCAGCACTTTGGGAGGCCAAAGCAGGAGGATCGCTTGAGGCCAGGAGCTCAAGGAGAGCTTGGGCAACACAGTGAGCCACTGTTTCTACAAAAAATTTAAAAATTAGTCAGGTGTGGTGGCACATGCCTGTAGTCCCAGCTACTCGGGAGGCTGAGGTGGGAGAATAGCTTGAGCCCAGGAGTTGGAAGATGCTGTGAACCATGATTGTGCCACTGCACTGAAGTTTGGGTGACAGAGTCTCTAAAAAAATTTAAAAAGTAAAACCACAAACAACCAAAGGCAGGATATGCAAAAATAATATAGCGTTACATAGGAAATAACTATATTAGTAATACAAAATATTTGCCAACAAAAGCTCACTTTCTGAGATTGAATTTCCAGTAAACCCTCTAACCAGACATAAAAGCTGAGTGTCTAGTAAATAGTGGCTCAAGGTCATGAAATTCACTCCCCTTAATTTCCTCTCTACCTATTTATCTCAAAGGTTGCACTTGCCAATTCTTTTAACCCTTAAACCAAATACTACCCATTTCTAAAGACCTGTCATTTTCTTCCAGAGAAAATACTAAATTAAACTCATAGATGGACTTTTTCAGACATGCCAACTAACAGGTCAGGCTGAAGGTCTAAAATGTAAAAGTATAAGAAATAATGTTGGGACTAAGTATGATATTATGCCAGCCTTTGCCTCAAGCATTTTAAGATAACATTCACAGAATAGCCTCTCAAACAGACATTCTAAGCAGGAAGTCTTTTCTCAAGAAACCAAAAAGGAAAACCATCATTGTTCCTGTCTTCATCATTAGTAGCAGCATCAAAAGCATTTGCCAGGTGCTGACCCACCAGCATAAACTTTTAGTACCTGTACAAATCAAGCTAAAGCTGTCTTTGGGAATTTATAATCGAAGACATATTTGATATAAACCAAGCAGTGTCATTTTTCATGGAGTGGTGAAAGAAGGAGAAAGTTCTGATAATGTTATTGCACCAGGATTTCAGGGCTTCAAGATGTCATTTTCAAAGCTTCCTAGGGCCTTGCTATATTACCCAATTGAGTTATCATCATTGAATAGGCCAAATTCTTACCAATCAGCACTAGGAGAGGTAGTGAGTAACTGCTGCTCAGAAAAGGCCAAGTAAACAGATCATTCCTGACACACAAAATAACTATCCAACCTCTTTCTAGAGTAGTCAGTGGTCAGAAATTGAAAGGATAGAATTCAACCCAAGGACAGACTAAAGAAAAGGTCAGAAAATAAGATGTTAACTCTCACTGAGACTATCTAACCCATTTATATTTAGTGTCTTATAACAACTTCCTTCCATTTGTATTTAAATTTGAAGTAGAAATCAGGAAGCCATGCAAGTCAGCATTAAAATGATGATGCAAGAAAAATATTCAAGATGTGAGTGTGATGCTTATTTTTGACAGATACAATGGAATTTCTAGTGGAGGATTTAATCGACATAGAATTTTCCAGGAAAATAAAGGCAGGAATTGGAAAAATGTTCTCAGGGAATACTGATAAGGGACAGTCATCTAAACAAACCTTGTCAGTGATGGTATCCTAGATTCCATGATCCAAAGTAGAGTTATGGTGGGTAGCTAAATGGGATTATATAGAAAAGGATAGAAAGAAAAGGGAGGCTGCTAGGAAAAGAATGAGTTAAAAGAATGAGTTAATGAGGGCAAATGGGATGTGGTGTTCTGTACCTAGCCCAGAACAGGCCAGATTACCTCACCTAGAAGACTTTTCATTAGTGTAGATGGCCCTGCCCAACTCAGCCCTAAGGGAATCCATATTTACCCTAAGGGAGAAGGGAGGTGGAGTTCATTTTAATTGATCCTTCATTGTTATATGAACCTAAGTTGGAAAGGGAAGGAAATGCAATGTGTATCATAAAGAATTTAATCAAGTACTTTCTATCTCTAGCTAAGGGTGAGGTAGTCAAAGCCTTCTGACTCACCCCTGCTCTTTTGTTTCTTGGAGCTGAAGGGCAGGTACCAGTTCTGCCAAAGATGAAATCAAGTGGAAATTTGAGAGGAAAGGTCACGTGGAGCTGGGAAGCAGTGGACCCAGCACAATACCTACTCCCACCCCCGGGAAAGGAACCCTCAATACAAGTTGTCAGGCAACAACTCTTAACTACATTCTAAAAATATTGATGTAAAATTTAATCTCCATTTTTAGAAGAAAACAATGAAGAAAGGCATAGATGTGCATACTGCTACAAGAACAACCCCTCACACCCTAAGGGGCTAGCCTAATCTTTGGATGGCTGGAATTCTAAGTGCTCTAAAATTAACTCTTTAAAAGTCTTTGAATCTAAAGCTGTCTCTGTTCCACAAATTAAAGCTGGTGATTTCCCGGGAAAGCGAAGGGGCCTGGTGGAAGGCATCAGTTGCTCCATGGGGTTGGATTACAGGTCGGAACGAATTTGGGGTTCACAGAATGCTTTGGATCTGACAGGCATTTAGTGAGACGAACCGTCCTCCACACTCCCAGCTTTTTATCTGCTTTGTCAGCGGCATGCAGCTTTCAACGCCGGGCAAGTATTTTCAGAATACATACACCAACCAGAAAGAGCCCTGCAAACCCTCAAAAGTCACCATCTCCCTGCTCTAATAAGCCCGAACTGTAGTACGAGCTGGGGCAGAGGATAAAAGAGGAGGCTAAAGGAAGGAAAGTAGTTTTAGGAAAACGACCAAACGTTTTTAAAGAAAAAGAGGAAGCCGATCTTTTCAAAATTACTACAGTCCTGCTTTCAGATTGCTCAGTATCTTTTTTTCTCTGCAAAATGACTTTGAAAGCTATCCTGCATGACGCGGGTGACTGAGGACGGCAGAGGTCCGCGACTCCCGGGAGAGCTCCCCGGGCAGGGCCTGGGAGCCGCGCCGCGTCCAGGTTCTGCAGCTCAGCGGCCCTGTTGCTGACAGCTCTGCGCCGCGCCGACCCACTGCACCCGCTCCAGGCCGGCTGCCAGCCCCGCAGCGCCCGTCCGGAAATGGACTCTGGGCAGGCTTCCCGCACGCTCCGGCCACCGGACCTTGCCCGGGCGGGAGGGTTCCCAGGGCACAGCCCGAGCCACGACTTACTACGAGACGGCGACTCGCTTCGCGGGAACAGCGCGCGCTCCGGAGTGGCCTGGGCCTCACCCCTCGGGCCTGGGCCTCGCTGCGCCCCCAGCCAGGGCCGAGGTGCCCTAGCTCACGACATCAGGCAGCGGGCAGGCGACCCAGGACTTCGCACCCGCTCCTCTCCGCCTCCTCCTTCCTCCCCCGCAGCCGCCCTTCTGCAGCCTCAGGCGATCTGAAGGTGAAACTGCTTTGTCCAAGGCAGTTTTCTGAGCGAGCGGCTCAAGTAGTAAAAACAGACCAGAGGAGGAAAGTCGGCCTCCTGGCTGGACTCTGAATGGCTTTCACCGGGTGTCCTCGGCTCCAAATGGCTCTCTGGTCGGTCATTTCCATTCTGTGCTCAGGCCCAGAGCAGTGAGACATCTGTTTTCCATCAACCGCGAGGCAGAGGCAAATCCTGGATTAGATGTCGCCGGGCGCTCGCAGCATTTTCAGGCCCGGCACGACAGCTAATCCCCGCACAAAGAGCATGAAAACAAACACGCAAGTTGGTGCCCGGTTCCAGAAAGATTTCCCTGTGCGATGACTAAAGGCTCCTGCAGCCAGCCTCCAAGATGGGCCAATCGCAGCACAGGGGGGCAGGAAAAGGGGGTTGGCTCGGTTTTCAGGTCTCCTGAAAACGCATCCTCTTCCCCAGTCCCGTAAACACAAATGCAAACACTGTCCTTTCAGGGGAAGTGAGTTCAGCTTGACGGGGCTGAGAGAGCTGAAATGGGCCGGCCTCCATCATGACAGTTCATTATAAGCAAGCACAGCTCCTGAATGTGAGCGAAGAAAAAAATCTCTGCGTTTCCTTCAAGTGAATGTTAACAAATGAGTCAAGTATGATACAATCAGTCCTGAAAATGATAAGCCATGACTGTCTCTACAGGTCTTTTTACTCCGTAAAAGAAGTTGGAGTAGGGACCCTTCTTTCTCTCTCTCTTTCCTTCCTTCCTTCCTCCCTCCCTCCCTCGCTCTTTCCTTCTTTTCTCCCTCCCTTCCTTCCTCTCTCGCTCCCTCCCTCCTCCCTTCCTCCTTCCCTTCCTTCCTCCCTCGCTCCCTCCCTCCTCCCTTCCTCCTTCCCTTCCTTCCTCCCTCGCTCCCTCCCTCCTCCCTTCCTCCTTCCCTTCCTATCTCCCTCGCTCCCTCCCTCCTCCCTTCCTCCTTCCCTTCCTTCCTCCCTCCCTCCCTTCCTTCCTTGCTCTTTCCTTCCTTCCTCCTTCCTTCCTTCCTCCCTCGCTCCCTCCCTCCTTCTTTCCTCCCTCCCTCCCTCCCTCGCTCTTTCCTTCCTTGCTTGCTCTTTCCTTCCTTCCTCTCTCCCTTCCTTCCTTCCTCTCTCCCTTCCTTCCTTCCTCCCTTCCTCCCTCTTTCCTTCCTTCCTCACTTTCGTTCCTTTTCTCCCCCTCTCCCTCCCTCCCTTCCTTCCTCCCTTGCTCCCTCCCTCCCTCCTTCCTTCCTCCTTCCCTTCCTTCCTCTCTCCCTTCTTTCCTCACGCGTTCCTTCCTTCCTTCCTTATTTCCTCCCTCCCTCCCTTCCTTCCTCGCTCTTTCCTTCCTTCTTTTCTTTTTTCCTTCCTTCCTCCCTCCATCCTTCCTTCCTTCCTCCTTCCTTACCTTCCTCCCTTCCTTCATCTGTCACAAGGCTGAGAATACAAAGCTTGAAAAAGCATGAGCCTACTTTCAAGGGCCTTATCTTCTTTGGGGGGCAGGGGGGAAGGTGGGGAGGGACGACCTACAATTTCAAAACACTATAAAATGATAGAAGTGTATGGACAGAGGGTTATAGGAACATAGAAGCAGGAAACGAAGAAAGGCCTCCCAGAGGAGGCTGCATTTGTTTGGTTTTTTTGTTTGTTTGTTTTGAGACAGGGTCTCGTTCTGTTGTCCAGACTGGAGTGCAGTGTCACAAACATGGCTCACTGCAGCCTTGGCTTCCTGGGCTCAAGCGATCTTCACATCTCAGCCTCCCGAGTAATTGGGATTATAGGCACACCGCCACACTCGGACATTTCATATAAATGAAATCATATAATATGTGTGGGCTTTTGTGTCTGGCTTCTTTCACTCAGCAAAATTTTTTCAGTTTACTCAGGAATCCGCGTAGCATGTGTCAGTACTTCATGACTTTTTATTGCCAAAGAATGTTATATTATATAAATACACCACATTTTGCTTATCTGTTCAACATTTGATAGACATTTGGATCATTTCCACTTGTGGCTAGTATAAATAATGCTGCTATGAACATTTGAATGCAAGTTTTTGAGTGGACATATATTTTCATTTCTCTTGGGTATTTACCTAGGAGTGAAATCGCTGGGTCATACACTAATTCTATGCTTAACATTTTGAGGAACTGCCAGACTGTTTTCCAAAGCAGTTACACCATTTTACACTACCACGAGTAATGTATGAGGGTTTCAATTTCTTGGTGGGTGTGAAGTGGTATTTCATTGTAGTTTTGCTTTGCATTTCCCTAATGACAAATAATGTTAAGTATCTTTTCATGTGCTTGTTGACCATTTGGGTATCTTCCTTGTAGAAATGCCTACTGAAATGTTTGCTCATTTAAAAAAAATTTATTTTTAAAATTAGGGTTAAATATATATAACAAAACTTACTATTTTGTTATATCAAAATGTATATATACTGTGAACAGTACATTTACATTGTTGTACAACCAACACTATTTGCCCATTTTAAATTGTCCTTTTAAACTTGTCTTTTATTGTTGAATTCTCACATTCTGGATGTGAGTTCCTTATCAGATGTGTGCTTTGAAAATATTTGTTCTTATTCTATGGGCTGTCCTTTCACTTTCTTGATGGTGTCCTAATAGTCTTTAATAAATTTCTTTTACTTTCAGACTAACTAGAGTTAGTCTGTTGTCAGAAGCTAAGAACACTCACAGATGCACTGTGTCCTGTTAAATGCCATCTTTTTCTATAACAACCTGTCTCTCATCATATCTTCTATCCAATATTGCCTTAGAACTTTGATTTTTTTTTTCTAAAGCTTTTCTCATTCTATCTGAATCCCACCTACGTCTTATATTTACTGGGCACAGACTCAAAGCATCAGCAGTCACCACCAACACAATTATGAGCAGTTACCAGTGGCCTTCCTATTTATTTCCCACTTCTAACCCAATTCTGGCTCAAAACCCTGCAGTCAAGGGCAATGACCTCCCCGTCTCTTGACTCCTTTTACACTGTTCCTCCCTTTCCTCAATTACATTGCCATAGCCACATGGGATCTTATGAGATCAACGTCCTATTTAATCTCTGGATCATCCTTAGTGCCCAGGACAAGGCTTTGCAAAATCCTGGATTACAATAAATGTGTATTAAATGGAAATGAATCTTGTGCTCTATTTCCTTCATTTTATTTTATTTTACTCATTTTATTTATTTTTATTTTTTCGAGACAGGATCTGGCTCTGTCACTGAAGCTAGGGTGCAGTGGCACAACCTCGGCTCACTGCAACCTCTGCCTCCCAAGCTCAAGCCATCCTCCCACCTCAGCCTGCCGAGTAGCTGGGACCAGAGGCATGTGCCACCTCACCTGGCTAATTTTTATATTTTTCAGGGAGACAGGGTCTTACTTTGTTTCCCAGGCTGGTCTTGAACTCCTGAGCTCAAGTGATCCACCCATCTTGGCCTCCTAAAGTGTTGAGTTACAGGCGTAAGCTACCGTTCTAGGCCCATTTTTAAAATTCTAAAATAATATTTATGCAGTCCTTGATTTTAAACTTTTCTCTCAATGGCCACATGTGGAAGATGAGGGCCTGAAACTGGGTTTCAGGGCAAATCTGTGGTGTTCAATTTAGGAATGAAAAGGTGGAATTCTTTTGGGAAATAATTTTTAGAAGTTTGTGAGATGGTGAAAGAAGGTAGGGCTTCACAGATAAAGTTCTCAGGACCCATAAAGGCACTAAGTAGTATTATTTGGGGCATCAGAAGTCTAAGGTGAATTCATTTCCTGGTAGATTTTTTTCTGGCAGATCGGGCTTTATGACTGCCACTCCTCAACAGTTGGGTCTGCTTTTTGCATGGCACTCTGAAACTTTGGATTCCAGACTAACTGAAATGCACCTCTTTGAAATAGCTGGAAAGAGCCAGTTTCATTCTGTCATAAGATCAACCAATGTTTACTGACCACACACCTTATGTAAAACACTACCCTGGGCACACAGAGATATGAGATTAGTTTCCTATAGTAAGGAGTTGGATGACTAATGGGTGCTATGGTTAAGATAAACACAATTAACTATAATCCAGAGCAGAATGGGGGGTCAGGACAAGGACAATCATCTGTAATCCAAAGCAAAGCAGGGTGTTTTACTCTCCATAATAGAGGCATAAAAAACTGTTTTGAGAATTCAGGGAAGAAGTAATCACCTTTTTTTTTTCTTTGAGTAGTAGAAAAGGCTTCATGGAGAAGGTAGGGAAGGAGAACTAGTCTTTTGCCTAAAAATTTACGATTTCTACACCACAATCCTTACTCTTCAGTAACTCCCTTACTAGTTGGGAAGAAAGTCATACATACAAGTGGCTACAACTCAAGACCATATATGAAAAGACTCATTTGGAAGGGTCACAGAAAAATGAGAGAGCACTTCCTAAAGTCCAGGAAATACTATATGGAAAGGGTAGACTTGTAGACTTGACTTGGGACCTAAAAGATGGAAAGGATTTATTAAAATGCATGTTTTTGATAAAAGGCAATTAAATATTCTAGAAAATTTGGAAAACCCATGAAAGTATAAAGAATAAAATAGGTCGGGCACAGTGGCTCACACCTGAATCCCAGCACTTTGGGAGACCAAGGTGGGAGGATCACTTGAGCTCAAGAATTGGAGGCCACCCTGGGCAACGTAGAGAGACCCTGTCTCTACAAAAAGAATAAAATAATTAGCTGAGTGTGGTGGTGCATGCCTGTAGTCCCTGCTACTCGGGAGGCTGAGGTGGGTAGATTGCTTGAGCCCAGGAGCAAAAGGCTGCAGTGAGCTGTGATTGCACCACTGCACTCCAGCCTGGGTGACAGAGCAAGACATAAAATAGAAATCATTTACAGATCCACTGCCTACAGATAAATCCATTGCCAGACATACAATATGCTTGATAAATATTTGCAATTGAATAGGTGAATAAATTATATTACAATTTATAGTCTCTATTTTTTCTTGTACACAACTGCTTTTTACAAAGGTGGTACCAATTTACATTCTCATTAGCAATGCATGAAATTAAGATACACATATTCACCAGCAGTGTTATTTTTAAATATTTGTGAATGATAGGAAGAAAATAATAACTTCCTTCTGAAATTTAGATTTCTGGGATCATTGGTGATGTTGAACATTTTACATACGATCATTAACCACTACTATTTCCTTTAAATTGCCTATTCATGATCTGTGTACATTTTTCTTTGGAGAACTTGGAGAAAATCTGAAATTTTCTCAATCTTGGTTCCCCTGTGGCTATGACTGTGTGAACATCCTGCCATGGTAAGTGTGATTTACTTTCTAAAAATACATTCTTATCCTTATTCTCTGTCTCTCTCTGCTCTCCAACATAGCCTCTAAACACAGCCAACTGCTTCATCTGGTGATCAATCAAAGAAATCATGATTTGTTGCAACACTGGAAGGACATCTTGGTGGTGTGAGAATTACTGAGAGGCAGTATGTTCAGATTGTCAAGCATCACTGAGTCACCATGGCTCTCTTTTTTAAGTGCTGGTTTTAGAACTTAACTTCCTCCTATGCTGTAAAATTAAACTTCACAGCAATTCTTGCACTGACTCCCTCAGTTTCAACTGACCTGCACTTTCTTGCCTTTGAAGTGTCTGTTCCTGCTGAGTCTGGGGTGGCCGTTTCTTCATCTTCCCCTGTCCAAATCTTGCCTGTTCCTGATGAAGTTCAACTGGTACCCATGGATGAGAATGACCTCTTCCTCTGAATCCCATACACTTTGTATTTCAGTGACAGCACTTCCAGCCTCCTGGGTACTTGGGTTATCTGTACATGTACAGATACCTCATCTGCTTATTACCCTGTATATTCCTTGGAGAGTTTATGTCTTCTTTATGTCTAGGGTCCCATAATTCAATTAGCAGAAACCCCAAAACATTTTACAAATTAAAAAATAAAATCATGTCATTTAACAGAAACATGAGCAGAAAAAAAGAGCCACTTTGAAAGGAAAATCAAAGCTTAATTTTCAGTTGTATTGACTGTGCTCATGGTAAGATGTTGGGGAGAAACAAAAGTTCATCTAAACAAAGTTCATCTAAATCAAAGAACTCACAGAATCTCATTGCTGTGGCCTGAATGTGTGCCCCCAACTTCGTATGTTGAAACTTAACTGCCAATGTGATAGTATTAAGAGGTTGGTGCCTTTAGGAAGTGTTTCGATCATGAGGGCTCCCCTTTCATGAATGGATTAATGCCTTTATAAAACGACTTGAGGGAACTAGCAAGCCCTTTTGTCCTTCCATCCCCTTCGCAATGTAAAGACGCTCACGGCACCACCTTGGAATCAGAGAGCAGCCCTCAGCAGACACCAAACCTCCTGGTGCCTTGCTCTTGAACTTTCCAGCCTCCAGAACTAAAAATAAATTTCTATTGTCTATAAATTCGCCAGCCTCAGGCATTTTGTTATAGTAGCACAAATGGACTTGGACATTCATCTTGAGAACTTCTGGGGATAGAAACTAAGGGAAGAATTGAGAGACATGCCTCCTTTTGTCAAAAGAATGTACAAGCTGCCCTCTTATTCTGCAGCCCTTTAAACCCTCTGCAGGAGAGGAACAGAATATCATGAAAGTTGCAACTGGAGTCTAGGGACTAAGAAAGTGAACTGGGACAAACAATTAATTTTAGATTGAACATAGAGTCAGCATAGGAAAGTAAGTACTAAAATAATATTAAAAAATAGCTGGGAAATTGACAAGGAAATTGCTACTGGCTTCCATTAGAGTAAGAGCATACTTTCTTGTAATATTTTCTTGAAATGATGATACATTGATCTTCTTTGACTAATCCATTAGCATAGAAAGATGTTTCTTAGTCTCCAGGGATGCTTACTCAATAGAGGCTCCAGGTCACATTACGGAACCATACACTGCTTCAAACCAAATATTAAGAAAGAGCACATGACAAAGCCAAGACAGAAAGAGAACAACTCTCTTTGGAGTCTTGGTGATTTTTCTCAATTGCTTGCCAAAAATCCCACTCATCATAAATCTGCTTATTTTTAATATGTGTCAGGCTTTTGAAGTTTCCAGCTAAAAACCTCATTTGCATAAACCAACAACAAAAAAATAAAAACAGGCAAAAAAGTTTTTTGAACTGTATTGCTTGGGACTAGTGTGACTGAATGTTTAATTCTCAAATTACAGATGAAAAAACAAATAAAAGGAACCATGAAAGGGTTTCTTTTGAAATCTTCTATCCAAAGTGTGAAAAAAAATATGATAATTGATTTTTTTTTATTCTTTATATTAATCATAGATTTCAATGCCTGTTTTTAATTTCTAAAAGCTATATTCCATATGGAGGGGTTTTATTTAAGAAACCTTTTTTCTTGCAAACCCTCATATGTTGAAATTTTTAATAAATATAATTCAAAAACATAGAAGTTCACAAATCCTAAGGCAACAGCTCAACGGAATATTACAAAGGGATGGTAACAGGGTAAAAACACCATCCAGAACAAGAATTGGGATATTTCAAACACTCCAGATGCACCCCTCCCTAATGTAGTTTTGAGCTTGATTTTTTTTTATAGAAATATTATAAATGGCAGCAAGTGCCCAGATCAGCCCACAAAAACCAGAAAATGTACTTGGACTCTAGCAAAATGGCACCACATCAACATCAGTGTTTCCATGGGGAAATGCATTTTCAGCTCTGAACAGTGATCCCAGGGGGCGTGCCCCAGACTCATGATCCTTGAACCCCAAGGGTTTCCAATGTAGGGATTCTTGGTGGGTGGGCCTATGTGGAGGAGAGGAGGAGGTATGTCTAGATCTCAGTAATCAGTTCCCAGTCTACATCGGCTTCAGGGTCTAAACAAGAGAAAGTGGCACTTTAGCCAGGCATATGCTAGGTATACTGACTTAGGAAAAAGATGCCAGTTAGGGGTTCTAGTGAGGCACTGAAGTGTATGTTTGAGTTAGTGTGATTTGCAAGTTGCATCTGCCTGTATAATAGACATTCAAGAGAATTAAGAAATGTACATTTAGGGAACCAGTGTGGGTGAAGAATGCTAAGTGAGGCTAGTATATGATTGTTGCTTCTGTTGCAATGACTGATCGTTGTAGATTTTCTCTTTAACACCTGATTCCAATTAAAAGCAAGCATTCTAATGTTAATAGCTTAACATTGAAAAAAGAACCTACTACAGTAATTTTATTGTGTTTTCTAGTAGTTTCCAAAATCCTCAGAAAATAAAAAACACCTAGTATGCTTGTCAAAACACAGATTTAAGGCTCCAACCCAGACCTCCTAAATCAGAACTTATCTAGGGGAGGCCTGATTATTTATGATGATCTAGCTAACAACACCTCTTGGTATTTCTTATCATCAGGAAAGTACAAGAAACATTGGCTTGGTCTAAGAAATATGAAAGAGGCATGTGTTCAGTCAAAAGTGCAATATAAACCTTAGTTGCTGTTGTCGTTATTCATAACGATGAAAATGATGTGGAACGCTGAGAGGCTGCTTTGGACAAAAGTTTTCCGTAGGGTAAACAGTTCTGGTTCCAAATTTTCTTTATTGTTTCTTTTGTTCCAAGATTCTGAGTTACAAAAAGCAATTTTACAGATACCTGATACTGTCTTCAGCATATTAGATAGTTCCTCTTAAATAAAACTTGTATTTTAAAATGGACAGAAAAGAGTTTGACCCTCTTAATCTCTTAAATCCAAGCTCTCCTCAACACTATGCAGGTTATTGGAGGCTATGCTGGTCAGGTTTTACTGCCAAGGGACTTAGAGGGGCATCTCCATTTATCAGTGGCTTATCTAACTTTTAGAGTCCTTGATCAATTACACAGTGCTCATGGAAATGCAAATGAGCATGATCAACCAGTGTTATTGAAAAGCACTTTTGTAAGATGTATCAAAAACGTTTTAAATGTTTATATCTTATGCTCTAGTAATTTCACTTTAAAAATCTTTCTTGAGGCACAATCAGAGGTGTGGTCACAGATATTGTCTAGACACTATCATAAGAGTACCAGCTCTGGGTTTCAATGCCAGCCCATCCACTTTTTTTTCTTTTTTCCTCACTATGTCTTATGGTGCTAAGCTGCCACTTTCTAATTGTGCAATCTGGAACAAAATATGTAGCCAACTGTCCTGTGCCTCGTTTCCCTCTTCTGTTAAATGGTAATAATAGTAGGTTTGTTACAAAGATTAAATTCGTTAAATAGTAATAATAGTAGGATTTGCCAGGCACAGTGGTTCACACCTGTAATCCCAGCACTTTGGGAGGCCGAGGCGGGTGGATCACCTGAGGTCAGGAGTTCGAGACCAGCTGGCTAACATGGTGAAACCCGTCTCTACTAAAAATACAAAAGTCAGCCAGGCATGGTGGCATGCACCTGTAATCCTGACTACTTGGGAGGCTGAGGCAGGAGAATTGCTTGAACTCGGGAGGCAGAGGTTGCAGTGAGCCAAAATCGTGCCACTGCACTCCAGCCTGGGTGACAGAGCGAGACTTTGTCTCAAAAAATAAATAAATAAATAAAAAATAATAGTGGGATTACTACAGATTAAATTAATTAAGATGCATAAAGAACTTGAAACAGAGCCCATCACATTGTTAGCAATTCAACAAATGTTAACTATTATTATAAGCTATTATTGCAAAAACATTCATTGCTGTATTATTTGTGATAGAAAAAAATTGAAACAAGTTAAATGAACATGCTTCTATTTAGAAGCATGAAGACATATTTTTGCACATTCATGCAAAAGAATATAATGTACCCTGGAGGCATCACATAATGGTTAAAAACACAGGCTCTGGAACCTGAATGCTGGCCTGCCCCTGACCAGCTGTGCGGCTTGGGACAATTTTCTCAACAATCTGAGCCTCAGTTTCCTCACCTGAAAATGGAGAAGTAATAGTGGGCTGACTGGCTCATACACATAAAGCACTTAGAACAGTTCCTGGCACACAGTCATTGCTTCATCAGTTAGTCTCTCCACTTACAGTCAAGTTGGTAGCCTGGCAGACCGGTGATATCTCATGCACACAAAGCTTCCCAGGCAGTAGCTGTGAAAGTACATGCCCTGGTAGGAGATGAACTGAACAAAGCCTAAATTTCCCTTTATATGAATAGACAAAATGACTGATGCAAGCCCAGGCCTGGAGGCTACGTGCACAACCACCATGCAAAGGAACTGGAAAGAGTTGTTTCACTGCAGTACCAGAACAGACTGCTTTGATTAACAGAAAAAAGAAAAGGGAATAAAGAAGACAGGCTCCCAAACAAAACCACCCACCAAAGCCACAAACAAGACTTGGCAAGAGAAAGGAGCTGAAAAGGCTTTCCTAAATCTCCAGTCTGCATCCACATCTTTTCTTTTTCTTTCTTTTTCTTTTTTTCCTAGAGACAGAGTCTCACTTCGTTGCCCAGGCTGGAGTGCAGTGATGCAATCACAGCTCACTGCCTTGAACTCTCAGGCTCAAGCAATTCTCTCTCCTCAGCCTCCTGAATAGCTGGGACCACAGGCATACACAACCACAAGTGCAGCTTTCTTACATGGAAATATTGCGTAATGGTGAAGTCTGGGCTTTTAGTGTACTCATCATCTGAGTAATGTACATTATACCCAATAGGCAATATTTCATCCTTTATCCCCTTCCATCTTCCCACCTTTTGGAGCCTCCAATGCCTATTATTCCACTCTCTATGTCCACATATACCCACTGTGTACCTCCCACTTATAACTGAGAACATGCAGTTTTTGGCTTTCTGTTTCTGACTCATTTCACTTAGGATAATGGCCTCCAGGTTCGTCCATGCTGCTGCCAAAGGCATGATTTCATTCTTTTTATGGCTGAGTAGTATTCCATGGTGTATATGTACCACACTTTAATCATCATCTGTTGACAGACACTTAGCTTGATGACTTTGCTAAAGGACAGCTTTATTTCTCATAAAGGTTGAAGCCTGCAGAGAGGCCATTCTGACAGGCTGGGAAATGTAGCCTACTGCCAGAAGCTAGAAGCAAGCACTTCCTCCTCACTCTGAGTTTTTGAAAGACTAAGGGAAAGAGAATAGAGAAGGGATATTTCCATCTACCGGGGAAAAGATGTGCAGTAACAAACCATCTTGGGAGACAGTCTTCTCACAGATTTAGAAAAGTATATTTAAATTTTGATGAACCTTTTCAAGTATTAAAGTTTGAGTTACAAGCACAAGAGAGGATAAAACAAATCCAAGCAGAGATTCAAACTGTCATACAAGAATTTGTAGGCTGGGTGAGGTGGTTCATGCCTGTAATCCAGCACTTTGGGAGGCCCAGGTGGGCAGATTATTTGGGCCCAGGAGTTCAGAGACTAGCCCAGGCAACATGGTAAAATCCCATATCTACAAAAAAACAAAAAATAATTAGCCAGGCATGGTGGTGCATGCCTGTAGTCCCAGGTACTTGGGAGGCTAAGGTGGGAGAATCACCTGTCTGGGAGGTGAAGGCTGCAGTGAGCCATGATTGCACCACTGCACTCCAACCTGGGCAACAGTGTGCAACCCTGTCTCAAAAAAAAAAAGAAAAAGAAAAAACAAAAAAGCAAGCAGGCAAGCAAAAACAAACGAACAAATGAACTAAGATCTGCTCCCATGTTGCCCCACCTTGCTCCTAAAGGTTGGATGTGGTTTCTTTTATCAAGGAGCAGGTTTACAACCAGCCTTGGAAGCCTGGAAGGTATTGAGATGTTTCTCTGACCCAGTAACCCCAATTCCTAGAAAGGACAGGGATCAGCAGTCACTACACTCTTCTTCCAACCAGCCCTGTCCAGAGCTGACCTCAGGTTACCTCACTGTCAGCAGCACCCCCTTCCCCAAGGACCCTGCCCCCAAAACCACACCTGGAAGCTTGAGACACCACCAGGTCGGTGTGCAGATGGCCATTATGGATTCCTGGTGAGCATGGCTTGTGAGAAAAAAAGGCAGCCTCATATTGGAAGCCTGTGTTTCCTGAATGCCCCTGGACAGTGATGAGGAGGGGTGGGTAGGCTGCCATTGCCCCATCCCCTGTCTCCTTCCAGCCCTCCAGTGACAGCTCAGACAATGGTGCCCTGCATGTCTGGGTTTACTGCATGTGTTGAGTGTGGGAAGAGAGCTGCTTTTTTCAGATCTTGTCACTATCTTTCCTTGTCACAGTTCCAACACGGCTTCTGGGGCTTCTAGGGTCACTGCTGCCTTATGGGGTCTTTTCATTTTCTTTTTGTAATGGCCAGCATTAATATTTATGCTGTGCCTCCAGTATGTCCAGAACACACAGAGTGTCCAGGAAACACAAGAGCTAGCCTCACTGAAGGTGTATTTAAAGGGGCCACATTTCTAAGAAATCACTGATTGCTGCTGTTTCGTTAAAAATGCTCTCAAGAAAATAGAATCATCCAGTGAAGAGCACAAATCAAGAATCAAATATTTTGAGAGCTCTAGTTCCTTCCTTTTGGTCCCCAGTGGAATAACCTGCATGTCAGTGAGCTATTAAAAGGATTTGGCTCCATTTGGCATTCCTGGAAATGCAATTATTGCCCGGTTGCCTGTGAAACATTTGGGGACCCATGAAAAAGATGGCCTTGCAGATTTCACAGGACTTTTGCTGTGAAAGAGACTCCTCAGCAACATTTTGCTTGATGTCCCTACATTTAAAATTAAGTCACCCAGGCCAGGCACGGTGGATCACGCCTGAAATCCCATTACTTTGGGAGGTCAAGGCAGGCAGATCACCTGAGGTCAGGAGTTTGAGACCGGCCTGGCCAACGTGGCAAAACCCTGTCTCTCCTAAAAATACAAAAATTAGCCATGCGTGGTAGCAGGTGTCTGTAATCCCAGCTACTTGGGAGGCTGAGGCAGAAGAATCGCTTGAACCTGGGAGGTGAAAGTTGCAGTGAGCCGAGATCTCGCCACTGCTCTCCAGACTGGGCGACAGAGTGAGACTCCATCTCAAAAAAAAAAAAAAAAAAAAAAATTAAATCACCCAATGTGGCAACTAGGAATATCTTGGAAAACTATATGGATTTGAAAGTATCTTGAAAAGCACAAATGCTCTTTATGGTGCATGATTCTGAGATCAGATTACAGCTTTAAAGTTCAGTTGAAACTCTATTTTATTCTCCTGCAAAGAGTGAGAGAAGTCATATGGAGGAAAAAACCCATCCTTGGAAGGTCTCTGGTGGGATATACTTAACTACTTACCATATCAAAGAACACACATTGAAAAGTGCCAGACCAGGTTTAGAGTGAGGCTTTGAGGGTACTACAGATTTAAATGTCTTCCTCCCACACACTAAGGAATAGATCTCATTTTTCAAGTTGGTAACGTTCATGAAGTCAGACACTGACCCTTTGTCTCCCACGGTTTCTAGAGTCAACAGTTTGAGGAATTTCATTGAAGTTCTATTTGCATAACAGTTGCAAAATGTGAAGTGTACCATTCCCTTCGGTTCCAACTTGTTAAGTACGGTACTTGAAGGCACAGGTGGACAGTGGGCAAATACACCTGGTAGTTGAAGACCTATATATCAGGAAATGCTCCCTTAAAAAGCTGAGCAGGACTGGAGGTGTGATAAGGGATCTTGTACCCAGCATGTGCCTTAAGGTGAGACTATGCATATCTAAACAACTCCCAGGGCCCCTCTAGGGAGTGCAATTCCAGTTGAGTTTTCTGGTTCATCTTCCATCTTTTATGGGGGTGGGTCCCTTGAACATATCGGAGTGATAAAACAGCATGCTAATAAGTGTGGGAGGTGGTGTGAGTGTCCCTTGTTTGAAAATTTAAGTAGATTTAAAAATTCTTAAATGCAAGGGATTATGAATGTAAACCACATTGGTGTTCCATTACTCTAGTTAGGGAGGCTTTGGGTGCACCAAGGTCACCAGGCTCCCTGCTCCTTACATGCCTTCAGGGGCCTGTCCACCATTTTTCCTGATTCCGCTGTGTTAGATCTTTGGCTGCTGGACCTCAGTTTTCCCAGGGTTTTTCATAAAATGGGCCTGGTGAAGAAATGACTCCAGTCTTGTCAAATCTTAGGAAGAAGGAATTGATGCTGGATCTTCTAAACGAACACATTTCTTTGTGTGTGTGGATATGGTTCTCAGTACCCACCCACTGCTCCAGATGTGCTCCCAGCTCCAGACCTTGCCTTGCAGGCTCACACTTTTGTAATGTACGGAAATTGTAAATGTTCTCTGCTTGGAATCCTCTGGAGCATCATCTAGAAACTTCCATCGGGATGGATGCGGTGTTCCATCTGGGAGGGAAAAGGAATGACCCCATGCCAAGCACTATGGAGGGCAGTCTACATGTTCTAGCTTTCCATTCTCATCATAGCCCAATAAGGCAGACAATATCGTTCCCATTTTCAGGTGAGGAAAACAAGAACTGGAGAGGGTGAGTGACTTGCCCAAGGTCACTAGCAGTCAACCAGCAGACCTGGGACTCGAGTTCAGCTCTGTTTGACCTATGTTCTGGTCTTGACACATCTACAGGATATTATATTTTCCATACAACTTACTATGAAAATTTTAGATAATGACAAATTTTACATAAATGAGTTTTAGATTTATTTATTAAATAATAAAATTATTTATTATAATTTTAGATAAAGATAAATTTATCTAAAATTGTGTAATTTCTTTGTGTAAGAAATTACACAAATTTCTTCTTGTGTAAAGTAACCAACTTGAATGTATCATTACCTCCTGTGAAAATAAAAAGTGTACTTTCCTTTTGAGACAAGGTCTTGCCCAGGCTGGAGTGGACTGGCACAATCATAGCTCACTGCAGCTTCCACCTCCCAGGCTCAAGTGATCCTACCGCCTCAGCCTCCTGAGTAGCTGAGACCACAGGTGTGTACCACCATGCCCAGCTAATTTTTATTTTTATTTTTTAGAGACAAAGTCTCACTATGTTGCCCAGGCTGGTCTTGAACTTTTGGCCTCAAGTGATCCTTCCACCTTGGCCTCCCAAAGTGCTGGCATTACAGGCCAGAAGTGAACTTTTCAAACCACACACAAGACCCATCTATTATTTCTGGATGAGCCTTCAACATGGATAAGCATGATCAGCAAGGAGCTCAAGGGTGATTTCAAACCATGTTTAACTTATGGCTCATGAGTTCCTCCGGGGAGATTTCCGTCAGATCTAAAGTCATAGATAGAAGCTAGAATGGACTTTGAAGACCATGCCTCAGGACAGATAGAAAACCGTGACCCTGAGGGACTCCCTTTTCCAGAGCCACCTGCTGGCCAGTCCCGGATGGAGACCAGAACGCTGATGTCCAGCCCGCCCTTCTTTCCACTGCACTGCATTCTCTTAGCATTTCCTTTATCCAATGTCACCAGTAAATCAGAGAGACATTTGGCAAACTTAGACAGTATTTAGGACTGTCGTTAGATGCTGGTAGCAGTCATAATAAAATAATTAATATTCACTGAATATTTGCTGTGCACTGAGTGCTGTATAAGGAACTCTGATGCATGACCACATTTAAACCTCACAATCATCCAGTGAAACAGATTGTCATCCCATTATTTGGCTGAAGGACTTAGGGAGATTTGGTAACTTGCCCAATAACATATAAGTAAAACAACGAAAGTGAGGCTGGACTCCAGGTTCGTCTGAATCAAAGCTCTTGCTCTTAACCCCTTGTTTTTAAACCCGTGTTCTTTGGCTTCTGCCTCTGTGTGTCGTCTGTCCCCCATCGGCCACCGCACCGCATAGGCCTACCAGTGTGGCTGGCCCTTCCTGGGATTTAGCGAATTTTACAGATAAGGGAACTCGGGCACAGAGAGGTTAGGGAACTTGCACAGAGTTACACAGTGAGTAAGTGACCTGAAGTGTGAATCATGAGGAAGGTGTGATATTGTGATTTATAATAAGAAATATATATTTGGTCTTGTCTCTGCTTCCTGGCACATAGTTCTTAAAATCCTTGCAATTGGCTGGGCATGGGGGCATGCACCTGTAATCCCAGCACTTTGGTAGGCTGAGGCGGGAGGATCTGGAGGATCGCTTGAGCCCAAGGGGTCAAGGCTGCAGTGAGCCGTGATCATGCCACTGCACTCCAGCCTGGGTGACGGAGCAAGACCCTGTCTCAAATTTAAAAAAGAAAGAAAGAAAACCCCTTGGAATGTACAAAGTGATAAAGATCCTTTTTGTATGCCAATGAGATGATTGACGACTGAGGGCTCCCGGATTGCCTCTGGAGGGGGCTGGTTGCCAGGGGAACCAAGCAAGTGATTAGAGAGTTGGAACTTTCAGCCCCTTTCTCCCTACTCCACCCATACACAACCCCTGACCCTGTTTCCAGGGAGCAAAGAGGGGCAGGAGGTTGACTCAATCACCGATGGCCAATGGTTTGATCAATCATGCCTTTGTAATGAGGCCTCCATAAAAACCCAAAGGAGCGGGTCTGGAGGGCTTCTGGATAGCTGAACACATGGAGACGCCGCTGGGAGAGTGGCGCCCGGAGAGGACATGAAAGCTCCAAGACCCTCCCTAGCCATCTCTTCACCTGGCTGTATGTATTCATTCAACTGTATCCTTTGTAATACCCTTTATAATAAATTGGTAAATGGAATTAAGTGTCTCCCTGCGTTCCGTGAGCTATGCTAACAAAACAGTGACCCCAAGAAGTCAATCTCTGACTTACAGCACAAAGTTAGACAAAGTTACACAGCTTGTAATCTACCTGAGGAAGGATCGTGAGAACTTCTCATGGATAGCCAGCTAGTCAGAAGCACAAGTGACAACCTTCAGCCTGCAACTGGCCTCTGAGGTCAGGGCAGCCTGGTAGGACTGAGCCCTTAAACCTCAGGGTCTGCACTCACTGCAGTTAGTGTCAGAATTGAGTTAAACTGTGGGACACCTAGTTAGGTGGGAAGGTGAGAATGCATTGACCTGACCAAATGGGATTTGTGAGGCCTGCGGTGGGCCTGGAGGGTGAATGATGCACACCTGTCCTTTCCCTTTGGAGCCTCCACCCCACCTGGGACAGTCAAAAGTTCACTGGCAGAGTCAGAATTTCCATTCCTTGTCAGGACCTCCTCGTGGGTGACTCATCCCTCTCCGGGGCTCTAGGACCACTCCAGGAGAACCTGGCCTCACTTAGAGACTGCCTGTTTTCATTACAATGGGTTCAAGCATTCATGTTGCTTGGCGTCAAATTCATTTGAAAAACACCCTTTGTATTCTGACTTAATACCTCCAGGATCCGCAAACAGCATGGTGGCTTTAAACAAGGTGTACCTAGATAATAGATACAAGTTGTGGGAATTTGGAGAGGTGGGGAGACTTTCAAAGCATTAAATGTATTGAAGTCCCATGGTTCACCTCTAGCTTTATCTAAAAATTAAACCTCACCTTTTCATTTTATCAGGCTCCTGTCGATAACAAACACAAACCGCAAGTTCACTGACTCCACACCACGGGGCTCACCAGAAACTTATCTGATCAAAGCTGCCGTAGGTGATTCTTTTCTTCAGCAGCAGGAGGAGGAGGAGGACTTTCTAAAGCAACTCCCAGGACTCGAGATGTTGTAGCCCCCTCCCCACCTTACAGGTCGCAATGACAGCACAACCCTTTCCTTGCCCTTTGCGCACCCCGTGAGCTACGACAGGTGCCTCACTGAGCACCGAATGAGCCAGCCAAGAGATAAAGCAGGCACCAAAGACCGGTGCCTGAGTGGTTTTCCACCCTCACCCATTCACACCCCGGAAACCAGCAAGCACCCCGAGGTGTGGCTGGCTGAGCCCACATCAGGCTTCACCCCCGACTCACATGGCGTCCCCAGGCTCTGCTGACTTCTCACTTGGGTAGTCAAGGACAAACGCTCTATTCACCTGGGGCTATTTCTTCATTCCACAGCCGCACGGCAGAGGGACATAGTACCCTTTGAGCACTTTTATGGGGCAGTAAAACTTTACAGTCTCCTGTCTGCTCTAAACTGTTCCCACATTTCTGAATAGACCTATTTATAACATGCAAGACTACTACAGTTTGCCCTTTGAAAATACTAGCAGATATTAGGTCCTTTCAAATGGGGTCGACTGAGTTACATCGGCTAGCAGCTGGCTTACAGAAACCCCGGAGAGGCCCAGCTAAGCTCCGTACTGTGACTACCTATGTTAGGAAATAAAACAGCATTTGAGTCTCACAACATCACTGGAACTGGCCTTATGCTTTGCCACATTCATGTTGCTTTGGTGTCAAATCCAGCTGTGTCTCTCCCTCGATTTTTTGCTTCCTTACTCCCTTCCTGCCTGGATTAACAGAGCTCACTGTGAGCTTTGTCAGCAAATCCCAGTCTTTTCCTTCCCTCTTCTGCAGGGAAAAAATTAAAACCAGGAAAAAGTAGCAACCCAATCACAACTTGTTTCTCCCAGCCCCGGATTAACCAGCTGGCCCAGAAAAAGAATTATCCCACATTGAGAAGCGTCCTTACCTGCGTTCCATAACGGCCACTCCTGTGCATCGAAGACCACAGCCAGCCTCCTCCAATCTGGGGACTCAGCTCCCCGCAGCCCGCAGACAATTGGGCCCATTATAGTCATCAAGCTGCCGAGTTAAAGGGTGGCCCTTACTAAAATATAAACAGCTAGTCAGCACAAGCCAAAGGGGCGGGACTGCAGTATCAGGGGACAATGAGAGCCAATGATCAGCCTCTTTGGGCTCTGTTTGCTTAAGATATTGTGTTTCATTCCGAAGTAGGGGAGACGGGAGTGAGAAACACTGAAGAGTAAGGGCTGAGTTATCATCTTTACAGCCCCCAGTAGGAAAAGCGTCCAAGTTGAAAAGTTTAAATCACTGCCCACAGAAGACCAATTTCAGGAAAGTGTTTGTAGACTGCACACATAATAATATGTATTTTTAAAGCCACAGATATTTATGTTGCATTAGCTATCTGTTGTCTTCCGGGGTTAATAAATGTGGTATTCATGAGGTCAACGGGAGTTTTTCAACCAAAGAACAAAGGCCGAGAAAGTTAGTTTGATGACATGCTTATTTTATTGAATATACTATCTGATCAGGAGCACTCACCTCATCTACAGAGCAAACACTTGTTTGATTGGCACATCTTTATTTTATTTATTTATTTATTTATTTATTTATTTATTTATTTATTTATTTATTGAGATGGAGTCTCACTCTGTTGCCCAGGCCGGAGTGCAGTGGCACAATCTCGGCTCACTGCAACCGTAGCCTCCTGGGTTCAAGTGATTCTCCTGCCTCAGCCTCCTGAGTAGCTGGAATTACAGGAATGCACCACCATGCCTGGTGAATTTTTGTATTTTTAGTAGAGACGGGGTTTTGCCATGTTGGCCAGGTGGGTCTTGAACTCCTGGCTTCAAGTGATCCACCCGCCTTGGCCTCCCAAAGTGCTGGGATTACAGGAGTGTGCCACTGCGCCTAGTCTACTATTTTTTTTTTTTTTGACACAGAGTCTTGCTGTGTTGACCAGGCTGGAGTGCAGTGGTGTGATCTCAGCTCACTGCAAGATTGGTACATCTTTAGAACCCAGAGATATGGACTTATTGTATGCCCAAGTCAGCAAAATGGCTCACATTTGATGTGTTTATGTTCTTCTTCGTGTGTGTGTGTGTGTGTGTGTGTGTGTGTGTGTGTGTGTGTGTAGAGATGCGGGTCTCACTATATCACCCAAGGTGGAGTGCAGTGGCTATTCACAGGCACAATCATTGTGCACTGTAGCCTCAAACTCCTGGGCTCAGGTCATCCTCCTGCCTCAGCCTCCCTAGTAGCTGGGATTACAGGCTTGCACCTATAATCATGCCAGACCATGAGCATTTCATCTGATCAAACATATCAGAAGTTCAGTATATTTGGAAGAAGGCAGGAGAGCCGTGGCTTCTTTCTGTCCCCCAAACTTAACTAAATTCCACTCTTTTTTTTTTTTTTTTTTTTGAGACGGAGTCTTGCTCTGTCGCCAGGCTTGAGTGCAGTGGCACAATCTTGGCTCACTGCAACCTCCACCTCCCAGGTTCAAGTGATTCTTGTGCCTCAGCCTCCTGAGTAGCTGGGACTACAGATGTGCACCACCACGACCAGCTAATTTTTGTATTTTTAGTAGAGACAGGGTTTCATCATGTTGGCCAGGCTGGTCTCAGTCTCTTGACCTCGTGATCTGCCCACCTCGGCCTCCCAAAGTGCTGGGATTACAGGTGTGAGCCACCACGCCCAGCCTTAAATTCCCCTTTTAAAGCTACTACAGCAGCTTAACCTTCCAATGCCCTTTGATAATAACCAAGAACCAGAAAGTAAACTGTAGGGCTTTTTTTCTTATATAATTTCTTTTTATTTTTTATTTTTTTTGAGACGGAGTCTCGCTCTGTCACCCAGGCTGGAGTGCAGTGGCGTGATCTCGGCTCACTGCAAGCTCTGCCTCTCGGGTTCAGGCCATTCTCCTGCCTCAGACTCCCGAGTAGCTGGGACTACAGGCGCATGCCGCCATGCCCGGCTAATTTTATTTATTTATTTATTTATTTTTTAGTAGAGTTGGGTTTCAGCCAGGATGGCTGGATCTCCTGACCTCGTGATCTGCCCGCCTTGGCCTCCCAAAATGCTGGGATTACAGGCACGAGCCAACGCGGCTGGCCTCCTTATATCATTTCTAAATAATACACTGAAGTAAAAATAAAGTTAAGAGTTATTTGGTTGATTGTGTGGCATTGCATAAATTATAGGCATACAAACTGTGAAAAGTACAGTCATTACATTTGAAATAGTTTCATCGTTTATAAAGTGATATAGTAGTTATCAAAATGAACACAGTAGTTGTCAAAATGAATTATCAGAGAAAAATGTTGAAATGTATTTATTTTCCGCAAACTTTTCCTCAAGCCCTTCTGATATGATTATAAAAATAATAATCCCCAAATGCCATCCTTTCTAATCTATATTAGTTTGAAAATGTTTGATTCTGCCACTGGTGTTTAATTTGTATTAAAGTAAAATTCCTCCAGAACCTTTTCTAAATGATGTGTGAGGCTCCTTCTGGCCCTTGTATCCTTCTAATTATTTCAAAAGAGCTGTTACATCCATACTTTCACAATTTTGACTTTAAGGTACAGGTTATCTTCCTGAAATAATCTAGTTTTCTTCTAAGGTGTGTGAACCCAGAAAATCTGAGACAGCTCTCAATTAACCTAGAAAGTTTATTTTTCCAAGGTTGAGGACACGCCCGTGACATAGCCTTCACAAGTGTTAGGATCCTGTCATTTTAAAAAGCTTCAGGACACCATGAGCAGCCAAAAGAAAAAATTCGATAAATTGGACTTCGTTAAAATTTTAAATTTTTTCTTTCTTTTTTTCTTCCTTTAGAGACAAAGTCCTACTCTGTCACCCAGGCTGGAGTGCAGTGGCCAGATCATAGCTTCATAGCTCACTGCAGCTTTTACCTCCCATCCTCAAGCTATCTTCCTGCTTGGGCCTCCCTAGTGCTCAGAAACCACAGCACATAACCAAAATTAAAACCTTCTGTGCTTCAAAAGACATTATCAAGAAAGTGAAAAGACAACCTATAGAATGGGAGAAAATATTTGCAAATAATATATCTGATAAGGTTCTAGTATCCAGGATATATTTTTAAAACTCCTTCAATTCAACAATAAAAAGACAAACAACCCAACCTAAAGATGGGCAAAGGTCTTAAATATATATTTCTCTAAGAATAATACATAAATGTCCAACAAACACATGAAAAGATGCTCAACATTAGTCATTAGGGAAGTGCAAATCAAAAACACATTGAGGCTGGGCACGGTGGCTCACGCCTGTAATCCCAGCACTTTGGGAGGCCGAGTTGGGTGGATCATCTGAGGTCAAAAGTTCGAGACCAGTCTGGCCAACATGGCAAAATTCTGTCTCTACTAAAAATACAAAAATTAGCCAGGCGTGGTGGTGCATGCCTGTAATCCCAGCTACTCGGTAGGTTGAGGAAGGAGAATTGCTTGAACCCAGGAGGTGGAGGTTGCAGTGAGCTGACATCATGCCACTGCACTCCAGCCTGGGCAATGGAGCAAGACTATGTCTCAGAAGAAAAAAAAACCCAAAAAACCAAATGAGACCAGGTGTGGTGGCTCATACCTGTAATCCCAGGAATTTGGGAGGCTAAGGCAGGAGGATCACTTGAGCCCAGGAGTTAGAGATTAGCCTGGGGAACATAGTGAGCCCCGGTCTCTATTAAAAAATAATAACAATAATAAGGAAAAGAAAAAAGAAAAAAAAACACAATGAGGTGCCACTTTACACCTACTAGGATAGCCATATATATACATATTTTTTTTCTTAATAAAAAGGAAGAAAACAAGTGTTGAGGAGGATGTGGAGAAACGAGAACCCTTGTACATTGCTGGTGGAATGTAAAATGGTTCAGCTGCTGTGGGAAACAGCTCTACAGTTCTTCAAAAAGCTAAACATAGAATTACCATATGAGCAAGCAATTCTACTTCTGGATAGATACCCAAAACAATTGAAAATGGGGGCTGAAACAAATATGTGTACATCCTATATTCATAGCAGCACTATTCACAATAGCTAAAGGATGGAAACAGCCCAAATGTCCATCAAAAGATGAATGGATAAACACATTGTGATATATATATACAGTGGGATATTTTTCAGCCATAAAAAGAAATGAAGTTCTACAACAAAGATGAATCCCTAAAACATTATGCTAAGTGAAAGAAGCCAGACACAAAAGGTTGCATATTGTATGATTATGGGCAACACAGGGAGACTCCCTTTTCTAAAACAATTTTAAAAATTAGCTGGCCGGCTGAGCACAGTGGCTCACGCCTGTAATCCTAGCACTTTGGGAGGCCGATCACTTGAGGTAAGGAGTTCGAGACCAACCTGGCCAACATGGAGAAACCCCGTCTTTACTAAAAATTCAAAAATTAGGTGGGCGTGGTGGTGGTGCCTGTAATCCCAGCTACTCAGGAGGCTGAGGCAGGAGAATCGCTTGAACCCAGGAGGCGGAGGTTACAGTGAGCCAAGATCATACCACTGCACTCCAGCCTGGGCGACAAAGTGAGACTCCATCTCAAAAAAAAAAAAAAAAAAAATTAGCTGGCCATGGTGGTGCCTGCCTGTAGTCCCAGCTACTCCAGAGGCTGAGGCGGGAGGATTACTTGAGAACAGGAATTTTAGGCTTCAATGACCTATGATGGTACCAGTACACTTCAGCCTGGGCAACAGAGCAAGACCCTGTCTCTAAAAAAATATGATAAAAATAAAAAATAAATAAATAAAAAGAGGATTTATTAAATGAATTCATCCATTATATTTGCGCATCACTCAGCATCTATTAAGCTCCAGGCACTGTGAGGCAGGTGGGTGCCAGTAGACCTGCTTGCACCCTTTCTATGGAAGGTAAGGAAGAATGCTGTTTTCCAATGCAAATGAAAATAATAATAATAATAACTGACTAAGATTTATTAAAAAGCATTTTAAATGTCAAAAAGTGTAAGTGTGGAACAGGCACAGGCTGGCAGCAAGTCAGAAAGCCACTCTGCAAGCAAACAGATTCGTTATAGTATTAATAGATATCATTCCTACCCTCTGTAAACTCTGAGTATATAATGACCTGCAGATTATGTTTGACATTCTCAGTGAGTTTCCTACTTCTTTCAGCATATATTTCATTAAAATCAATCAAGAAAAGAGATATTCACAAGTTTTTATCTGGGAAGGACTATATTTGAACTCAGTTCATTTTAACATAGGTAAACCCCTTGGAAGGTTGAAACAGGAAATCAACTGACAACGAGGAGGAAGAGGAGACTTTGAAAACATGGAAAGAAGACTTTGCCAGAAATTTCGTCAAGAAAACACAATTCTGTAGAGCTGAAACTGTCTGACAAAGCTGTTTCACATATCCCTGGGGCCTATTTCTTTCCTGATCATCATATCACTTAGCATTGGCCTATTGCTGTTATTAAAAATAATAAACAAAATGATTACAGAGGCAGATGTTGTTCTTTTAAAAGATGGAGAGATGACATCACTACTTTCTAAATTTCGAACCATTAGATTATGCAGTTCAGAAAATTGCTACATGCCCTTTGAGAATGCTCATCATCTAATTAAAATTTTACCCTTGATCCAAAACAGCTACCTCTTAGTCACCCAATTCTTGGCAACCTGAAGCCTCAATTACCCATAAGCAGAGCTTCACCAAACCCTTCTAAAGAGCCAAAGCCCAATTAACTGACTTAGCTCAATATCCAGTACCGCACTCATTATCAAGTCCCTGATTTGCCAACATACAAAACACTTTACCAGGGGAAAACATTAAATTGCTTACTGATTTTTAAAAAAATGATATACACATAAAACTATATTCTCATGTCAAGAGACCATATAAATATGGTGAATGGAACTGGGTGAAGTCACAACAGAGGCCCTTTGGATAATACATAGATGAATGCTGTACTAGTCCGTTTTTACGCTGCTGACAAAGACATACCCGAGACTGAGAAGAAAAGGAATTTAATTGGACTTACAGTTCCACATGGCTGGGGAGGTCTCGTAATCATGGTGGAGGGTGAAAGGCATGTCTTACATGGTGGCAGCAAGAGAGAATGAGGGGGAAGCAAAAGCAGAAACCCCTGATAAACCCATGAGATCTCATGAGACTTATTCACTATCATGAGAATAGCACAGTAAAGACCAACCTCCACGATTGAATTACCTCCCCCTGGGTCCCTCCCACAACATGCGGGAATTCTGGGAGATACAATTCAAGTTGAGATTTGGGTGGGGTCACAGCCAAACCATATCAAATGCTCAGACCTCCTAAGTCTCAGATGATTCTGGAAATCACAAATCTCTAAGCTTAAATTATGTGTTTTAGAATCCTTTAATTTCTTTTTTAAAATAATAAAAAGAATATTGTCTTAGTCTATTTGGGCTGTTATAACAAAATGCCATAAGCTGGGTGGCTTATAAGCAACCGGAATTTATGTCTTACAGTTCTGGAGGCTGGAAGTCCAAGATTAAAGTGCTGGCAGATTCCACATTGGTGAGGGCCTGTTTTCTCATTAAGAGACAGCTGTCTTTTTGCCGCCCTCACAGGGTAGAAGGGGCAAAAGAGCTCTCGGGTCTCTCATTTATTTATTTATTTATTTTGAGACAGAGTTTCGCTCTTGTTGCCCAGGCTGGAGTACAGTGGTGCGATCTTGGCTCACTAGAACCTCTGCCTTCTGGGTTCAAGCAATTCTCCTGCCTCAGCCTCCTGAGTAGCTGGGATTACAGACGCCCGTCACCACGCCTGGCTAACTTTTTGTATTTTTAGTAGAGATGGGGTTTCTCCATATTGGCCAGGCTGGTCTCGAGATCCTGACCTCAGGTAATCCACCCGCCTCGGCCTCCCATACTGCTGGGGTTACAGACATGAGCCACTTGGTCTCTTTTATAAGAGCACTAATCCCATTCATGAGGGTTCTGCACTCATGACCTAATCACCTCCCAAACGCCCCACCTCCTAAGACCATCACCTTGGGGGCTGGGATTTCAGTGATGGATTAAGGGAGAACACAAACATTGAGTCCATAGCAGATGCACAGGCAGCATGGCTTAATAAAGAGGGGAGCTAGAGACTTAGCCTTCAGTGACATTGAAGGGCTTTGTAAATAGAAGGAATGAAAGCTGCAGTCTTTCTTGGCTTTGATGAAGCTTTTGATTTTGTTTTGCTTACCTGTTCCTCAGTGCATTGTAAATTATGGATAAAAAATACTCTTAGGTTAACTCACAACCCATTAAGGAGGTGAAAAGTTCTAAACTCATTCCATTAAACTTACTACCTGGAAGCTCCATATTTATTATTCTACATAATTTCTTCGTATTTCTTTGAGAAAGAAAGTGGCGGCAAGGCCTAAAGTCAGTTTCATATGTAGTCAGACAGTGAAGAAGATGCTGCTAACCACACATCAACACAGTGTGGACTTCTGTCTTTCCAAACATGCCAATGGGTTTTTTATAAGCCTCCTACATTTTTTTGCTCGGTCTGCATATGACCAATGGCCCACACATGGAAAAGGATGCCTAAAGTTAGGCTGAAGCTGTGGAACAAAGAACAGTAAATTGGCTTTGATGGTGGACCAAGCAATGGCCTGGGAGCCCTTTGCTCATCTCCAACCATTGAGGTAAACCATGACTAATTTTAACACCACTGAGGTTTTCTGTTTGTTGGGAGAGATCATAAAGGGATTTGCTGAAAACCTAGTTCAGAATTAATCCCAGGACCCATACAAAGACTTTCTCACACCATCACCCAAGATCCAAGACTAATGCAACATTTCATCAATAACCCTGACGGAAGAAAATGTACCATTAATTTTGAAGAAGCTACCAGCAGAGCCACCCCTTGGAAAGTGTGAGCAGTACCTAGTAATAACGGTAATGACATGAATACAGCATTTGTTACATGCTGGGTACTGTTCTAAAGCATTTACATGTATGGACTCATTGAATCCTCACAACCAACCCCAGGCATAGGAACTCACGCTCATTCTGCAGACAAGGAAATGGAAACTTTGTTTACTTTTTTATTTTTATTTTTTTAAGAGACAGGGTCTTGCCCTGTCCCACAGGCTGGAGTACAGTGGTGTGATCATAGCTCACTGCAGCCTTGACCTCCTGGGCTCAAGCAATCCTCCCGCCTCAACTTCCTGAGTACCTGGAACTACAGGCATGCACCACTGCACCCAGTGTGTGTGTGTGTGTGTGTGTGTGTGTGTGTGTGTGTGTGTGTGTGTGTGGTAGGAATGGGGTCTTGCCATGTTGCCCAAGCTGGTCTCAAACTCCTGGGCTCAAGCCATCCTCCTGCTCAGCCTCCCGACGTGCTGGGATTACAGGTGTGAGCCACCCTGCCCGGTCAATGTTCATTAACTTCTCAAAGTTTCCCTTTTCTGGCCAGGCACAGTGGCTCACGCCTGTAATCCCAGCATTTTAAGAGGCCGAGACAGGTGTATCACTTGAGGCCAGGTGTTCAAGACTAGCCTGGCCTACATGGCAAACCCCCGTCTTTACTAAAAACACAAAAATTAGCCAGGCATAATGGTGCACGCCAGTAATCCCTGCTACTTGGGAGACAGGCATCAGAATTGCTTGAATCTTGGAGGCGGAGGTTGCAGTGAGCTGAAATTGCCCCACTGCACTCCAGCCTGGGCGACAAAGCAAGAATCCATCTCAAAAAATAATAAAAAAAAGAAGTAAATGAACATGTTCAGCTAGGTAGAAATGGTCAAATACTAAGAGAATAAAATTCTAACAGGATTAGTTCAGAGAATGAAGAACAAACAGCGGAAACAAAATACAGTGGTAGAACTAAGGACAGTAGCAACAAAAGTACCTAGTGGCCTGATTTCCTGAGCTGCCATAACATATTACTATGAGCTTAAAACAACACAAATGTAGGGCTCCTGCTGGAGGCTCTGAAGGAGAATCCTCCTCTCTCCTAGCTTTGGTGGCTGCCAGCAATTCTTTCTTTTTCTTTTGAGACTGGGTCTCACTTTTTCTCCCAGGCTGGAGCGTAGTGGTGCGATCTCAGCTCACTGCAACCTCAACCTCCTATGCTCAGATGATCCTCCCACATCAGCCTCCTGAGTAGCTGGGACCACCACAGGCACATGCCACCACATCCAGCTAATGTTTGTATTTTTTGTAGAGATGGGGTTTTGCCAGTTTTCCCAGGCTGCTCTCCTGGGCTCAAGTAATCCACCTGCCTCAGCCTCCCAAAGTGCTGGGATTACAGGCCTGAGCCACCGTGCCTAGCTGCCAGCAATTCTTAGTGTTCCTTGGCTTGCAGGAACTCCCGTCTCTGTCTCTGTCTTCACATGGCCTTCCCTCTTTGGTGTCTCTGTCCTTTTCTATCTCTCATGAGGACAATCACCATTGGATTTAAGGCCCACCCTAATCCAGGATGATTTTTATCTTGACATCCTTACCTTAATTACAATGGCAAAGACTCTTATGCTAAATAAGGTCTGGCAAAGACCTTTATTCTAAATAAGGTCACATTTTGTGGTTCTACGTAGACATATCTTCTGGGGACCAGAATTCAATCCACTTAGAAGCCCCAAGAAGTTGCTCCAGGGCTGGAGAGGTTTCCTCACACAGGCAAGGGAGACAGAAATAAGTGTAATCAATCCCTAAAGGGAAAATAAGCTAAGCAGGAGTTTTTAACCACCACCCCTCATCTCCAACTTAAGAAGAAAACCTAGAAGAAAAGAAATTATTTATCAAATCTTAGGAGAAGATGAGAGTTCCCAACTTAAAAACCTTGGGAAAACAGTGTAAATTTGGATGCTTTTTGACGCTAGTGAACACCTGTGAAACCATCACCACAATGAAGATAGGAATATACTTATCACCCCAAAAACTTCCTTGGACCCCTTTGTAATCCCTCCCTTCCAGTCCTTCCTGCATCCCCCAGCTCCATCCCCAAGCATCCACTGACCCGTTTTCTGTCACTATCAATTGGTTTGCATCGCCTAAAATTTTATGTAAATGGAATCATATAGATTATACTTTTTGTTTGGTTTCTTTCATTCCACTTAATCATTTTGAGGTTGATCCATGTTGTTGCATCAACCAAAATGATTAAGTGGAATGAAAATGATTTCATTTTGATTAAGTGGAGTGAAAGAAACCAAAATGTTGTTCATTCTCTTTATTTCTAAGCAGTGTTTCTTTATATGCACATACTACAATTGGTTTATCCACTCACTTCTTTTTTTTTTTTTTTTTTTTTTTTTTTTTTGAGACGGAGTCTCACTCTGTCACCCAGGCTGGAATGCAGTGGCGCGATCTCGGCTCACTGCAAGCTCCGCCTCCCGGGTTCACGCCATTCTCCTGCCTCAGCCTCCCGAGTAGTTGGGACTACAGGCGCCCGCCACCACGCCCAGCTAATTTTTTGTATTTTTAGTAGAGATGGGGTTTCACCGTGTTAGGATGGTCTCGATCTCCTGACCTCATGATCCACCCACCTCGGCCTCCCAAAGTGCTGGGATTACAAGCGTGAGCCATATCCACTCACTTCTTAAAGAAGTTTTAATCGATGAATATATTTGATAATCTAAGATTAGGGGAGAGATGAGAGAATATGAATGCAAATTTCTGAGAATCTGTGTTTCCTCTCTCTTTCCTTCTTCGCTCTTTCCCCACCTCACTCTTAAATTACATATACTTAGGCTCATGCCCACACTTGCTTCCCCAACCCTTGTTTTGCGTAAGCCACTGGCTGGATGCTGGCTCCTGAATTCCAGGCCGTAGTGAAGGGTCCCTGGGGGCCACCAGTGGAAGCCTCATTCAGTTTGTCCAGGCTTCTCAGTCAGTCTCTCCTAGTGCCTGTGCTTCTCTCTGTATATCCTGGGGGTCCCGCATCCCTGTTCTCACTTGCACATCCTTCTCTCCATTTCTTTTGCCACTTCTGAGTCTCTCAGTTCATCTCTCCCACACTTGGATTTGATTCACTGCCTCCTCTGCAGCATCTGCGCTCAATTCACCTTGCCCAGGAAGCTCTCCGTGGCTGGCCCCAGCCCAAATCTGTCCAATTTTGTGTTTCTGCTATATTTCAGTTATTTAATTAATAAAGGCAGCATGGTAGTGTTTGAGAGCAGACTCAGAATAGGCCACACGCCCACTGTGATTCATGACTGCACCTATGTTTCCTTATCCACAAAATGGGGAAGATAATAGTCCTACCCCACATGATTGTTGTGAGGATTAAATGAGATATAGTTGTCAATCATTTAGAACAGTGTTTAGCATATAGCAAGCATTATATACATTCTCCATAAAATAAATAAATAAAAATGTTCAAGTGCTCTTCCTCACCACAAAGAATTCTACTTGCATTCATAGATTTCTTCACTTAAAGATTATTCATGGGCCAGGCGCGGTGGCTCATGCCTGTAATCCCAGCACTTTGGGAGGACAAGGCGAGTGGATCACGAGGTCAGGAGATCGAGACCATCCTAGCTAACACAGTGAAACCCCGTCTCTACTAAAAATACAAAAAATTAGTCTGGCGTGGTGGCGGGCACCTGTAGTCCCAGCTACTCAGGAGGCTGAGGCAGGAGAATGTCATGAACCTGGGAGGCAGAGCTTGCAGGGAGCTGAGATCGCGACACTTCATTCCAGCCTGGGCGACAGAGTGAGACTCTGTCTCAAAAAAAAAAAAAAAAAAAAAAAAGATTATTCACTAAGGGTCCCTCTGTGGTAGGCATGCTCCTAAGAGATGAGGAATAAAGCAGTGAACAAAACATACAGAAGTTACATTCTACTAGGGTAGACAGACAATTACAGATAGACAACTAAAACTATAGACCATGTCCAGTAAGTGCTGCCAGGAAAAATAAAACAGCTTTAAAAGAGGATTGGGAACGACTGATGGTGGACTTGGGTGGGCTGGTCTGAACCAGAAAGCCACGGTTTTAAATAGGATGGTCAAGGAAGGCCTCACTGAGAAACACTTTCTGTGAGAAGATCTGGATGGGCCCATCAAGTGTGCCATGGGCTGTCTGGGAAAACAGCATCCTTGGTAGTGTTTGGAACAGTGGGTGCAGAGGCCCGGGGACTCCTGGATCTAGTGCTTAGTGGCTGTTTCGGATCTGCTGACTGTGATGGGCACAATATATTGAACTGTCATCATTAATTCCATTTGTTCTACTTGCTGTTAGAATCTCTTAACTTTCTTTTTTTTTTTTTTTTTTTGAGATAGGGTCTCTGTCACCCTGGCTGGGATGCAATGGCATGATCATGGCTCACCGTAAACTTGACCTTCCAGGCTCAGGTGGTCCTTCCACCTCAGCCTCCTGAGTAACTGGGACTACTGGCGCCCACCACTACGCCCAGCTAATTTTTGTATTTTTTGTAGAGATGGGGTTTTGCCATGTTTCCCAGGCTGGTCTCAAACTCCTGAGCTCAAGTGATCCACCTGCCTTGGCCTCTCGGTGTTGGGATTACAGGTGTGAGCCACCACTCCCAGCCTAGATTCTCTTAACCTTGATGTACATTTTCTCCCCCACTGTTTAGAGATTGATGCTTTGATTGTAATGTAGAGACTTGACACTTTTTAGAATACAGATACAATGCTGGTTATAGTGGAATTCAAATGCAACGAGTTGGCCTGTGGCCCTGTGCTTAAACAATCACTGTGGTGCGGGATGCCTGGGGAAGGGTGTGGGGTGAGGAATTGTCTTTGTTGCTCTGGGGTTTCACTAAAAGACTGACCAATTAGATCTGGGCTTGGCAACAAAAAGGGGTACGTGGAGATGGCAGAGGAGTTTCACAGAGAATAAATGAGATAATAAAAGGGCTGACTGGACAATAAACCCAGAGGGGACATGCTAGGAGCTGAGGATGCAACTACGTGGTTTGACGAAGGGAAGCTTCTATGCTCATACCCATTTCTTCTGAGAACAAACTCAAAGAAAACAGGCTTAACTTGCGGCACAATGACTTTAGGGATGTTTATGAAAAGGAGCTTCTATATACTATAGGAAGGCTTGTTAAACATTGCAGACTGTGTGACTCCCAGTCTCTGAAATTACTGAAATGAAGAAGCTTATGAAAACAAAAATCCTTTCAACCTTGTCATCAGGCTCACTTATTTTCAGAACTATATCATCATGAAGGAAATCTACCGTTTAAAAAATAAATAAGAATTACCAAACAATAGCTTAGAATGCCTCTCCAGAATTGTGCCTAAGAAGAAAAAATCTGGGTACATTTTCTGAAAGCACAGCCTGTCTGATTTCTGGTGAATCCCCATACATCTCAGTTATACAGCTATGCAGTTCTCACTTAAATATTTTACGTTTAAAGTAACCTGTGTTCCTCATTATTGTATTTTTAAGCATCCACTGGGGGATGGCTGTTCAATTTAAAGTGTTATCTCTTTCTCTGGGATTGTCCGGGACACAGGGATGGCCCCCAAGGCCGTGTTTGTGCTATATGATCTCGCTCATGATTAATCCAAGCTAAGCCAATAATTTTTCTCAGACTGTTTAGCCACAGATGACTGATCTGGAAAAGGGGGGTTGGGGAAAACAAGGGAGGCCCCAACTCAAACTAAGCCCATCATTGGACTTTTTGAACTAAAACTAAGGGAAAAGAAGCAATCCTTGTCTGCTGCTTGACTCCATAAGATAGGAGGTCACCAGCTTTAATCATCTGTATTCCTGCCAAGTGAAAAAAGCTAAGCTTCAGGAGAAGAGAATAAAGCTAAAAGGCATAGAGAAGGAGAAATAAGAGACAGAGAAAAAGAATAGCATTCCAGGCTGGGCGCGGTGGCTCACGCCTGTAATCCCAGCACTTTGGGAAGCTGAGGTGGTGGATCGCTTGGGGTCAGGAGTTCGAGACCAGCCTGGCCAACATGGTAAAACCCTGTCTCTACTAAAATACAAAAATTGGCTGGGCATGATGGCGGCCACTTGTAACCCCAGCTACCCGGGGTGCTGAGGCAGGAGAATTGCGTGAAACCAGGAGGCAGAGGTTGCAGTGAGCTGAAATCGTGCCACTGCATTCCAGCCTGGGCAACAGAGTGAGACTCTATCTCGAAAAATACAAAATAAAAAAAAAGAATAGCATTCCAGACCCTGGTTGCAGCTGTCCCTAATGTCCAAATGCATCTCTGAGTCTTGTCAGATGCCCTAGTATTCCCCCCAATGACATCCATCTTTTTTCTGAGTTAGTTTGAGTTTTGTTTCTATTTCTTGTCATGAAAAGATGGTTAACAGTAGATTCTGGAGTCAGGCCCCATAACTTATATGCTTTGAGATTTTGGGCCGCTTTAAAAAAAAATCTTTAAGCCTCAACTTCTTCATATGTAAACTGGTGATAATATTAGCATCCTCCCCTAAGTCCTGTGAAGAATACAGAGATAAATCATAAAATGCACTTAGCACAGTGCCAGGCACAATGTAGGTGCTCAGTAAATGTTACTTACTGTAATGAATGGCACTAAAAATCAAGTCATACCCACCACTATCTGCTATTCTGTTTGTTTCCATCTGGCTATTATTTAAGGTACAGCCTCTTTTTCCTGCTGTCATTCCCACATCTTCTCTTACACGTCTTTGGATACAGAATTCATCTTCTCTACAGTACTTCCTTTCTAGCAGAAAAACACCCTTCATTCTTGAATCACTAGCTTTCCTGAGAAACTAACTGTAACTCACCAATGTCAACTGTTTTTCCCAACTCCATCTGCAAGCCGAAAGGAATTTGCTGAGCTTTAAACTTAGATTTTATTACAGGGTTCTATTATATGCCCATCTGTTATAAACATTTCTCCCTTCCAAGATGGATTTGATTTAAATCAAATCTACATAAATATTAATTTAAATCACTAGTTAGGATAAGTTGAACCCCCACCAAGATATTCATATTGCCTCATACCATCATTCTCTACACCCCACTTCAATTCAAAACTACATTCTTTTGAATCTTGAAATGTCACTTCTAAAGAAATGTCTGTTGTGTATACTTTAGAGGAAACAATAGAAATGATAAATCTTCAATTTGCATATGCTATTGTTACTGATTCATTAAATAAACCGCAGGTGGCTACAGTGTTCCAGGCATTGTTCTGGGTGCTGGACATACAAGGATTAATCAATGGTTAAACAAGACACAGGGTGAGTGCCGTCACAGGGAGGCATGAGCTTGAGAGTTACAGCAGCACAGAGGAAGGGGCCTCCCTCAGTCGAGTTGGCGTGTAGGGTGGAATAGTGGACAGGGGATATTAGGCAGGAGAATTTCCCAGACACCATAATCCCATTCGAGTGCCTCACAGCCACATCACAGACAAGTACACACCGTGATCCAGATGCGACCACAGCAGGTCACCTTCAGCCAGCTCTGTGGTTTCCTAATCAACAAGCCCAGGTATCAGTCACCAATTAGAACATGCCAAGACTTTGCTCTCCTAAAATAGGACAGAGACAGTTCAATACGTTTTGGCTTTTAAAGACCTACGCCATTTCCTCTCCCTTGAATCTCATCCACCAGGGAAACTAGACTCTGTTTTGGATTAGATTTCCTGCTTGGCAGTGAAACTTTTCACCTCATCTCTCAATCATTGGTCTCTCAGTCTTCATTTTATTCTTTACCGAAGTACAAGAAGCCAACAGCATTCTAGTTAGAAATGGCCTCTCCAGGCCGGTGCGGTGACTCATGCCTGTGATTATAGCATTTTGGGAGGCTGAGGTGGGAGAGTTGCTTGAGCCCAGGAGTTTGAGAACAGTCTGGACAACAGCCCCATCTCTATTTGATAAAATTAATTGTTTTTTTTTTTAAAGAAAGAAATGGCCTGTGCAAAGCCATGGAGATGTAAATGATTATCCACAAATGAAGGGAGTATGGGGAGTGGTAAGCAGGGGCCAGGTTATGAAAGACTTTGGATTTTCTGGGTATAAAATGTACAGTTTGAGAAATAAAATTAAACTTCTTCTGAAGGTAAAAATGTTTTAATGTAAAACAAGATTCTTTATGTGAACACAGGACAGGACAGAAAATGATTTGGATGACTGTTTCCTCATCCTTCCTTTTTTTTTTTTTTTTCAGGGAAAGGCTGGTCTCAAACTCCTGGCCTCAAGTGATCCTCTCACCTCAGCCTCCCAAAGCACTGGGATTATAGGCATGAGCCACTGTGCCAGCCCCTCATCCCTTCCAAGGATGCTCAGAGAACCATTCTAACTGCAAAAGAGAGGAGTGAATTCAGAAATGGGTGCCTTGGGGCATGGGTTTATATCCCTCAGGGAACCCCAGGGAAGAACAAGGCTAATAGACTGACTGAGGAGCCATCAGTTTTTTGCTTTTGTTTTTTATGGGGTTGTTGTTGTTTTGAGACAGAGTCTCACTTTGTCACCTAGGCTAAAGTGCAGTGGTATGGTCTCAGCTCACTGCAGCCTCTACCTCTCGAGCTCAGATGATCCTCCCACCTCAGCCTCCTGAGTAGCTGGGACTACAGGTGTGCATCACCATGCCCCGCTAACTTCCGTATTTTTTGTAGAGAAGGCGTTTCACCATGTTGCCCAGGCTGGTCTCAAACTCCAGGGTTCAAGCAATCCACCCACTGAAGACTCCCAAGGTGTTAGGATTACAGGCGTGAGCCACCGCGCCTGGCCCTCGCTTTTACAAGTATTCTGTACACTTTAAAAATGTTCCTTCCAGTGTTAGAATAACAACTCCAGCTTCTTATGATTTAGAGCTTCTGTGCTTTCATCCTAGGAACCTGAAGGGCAGATATGGGAACGCTTGGCTGCTTCTTTCTCTTTCTTCTAGATTCTACTTCCTCCTCCTGTAGCCTGTGAGGTCCTCCCAGAGTTGGCCTATGAAGGGGACTTAGGAAAACATAGTCATAGTCTTTGGGTTATATAATAGGACCAGATATAATAGGACGTTGTGCACTCAGGACTTGGCGGACGTCTGAAGCTGGCATTTGTCTCCAGGAAAGCTTGTGTGGGGCCTTGGAGATGGCTCTGCTGTGAATCCCCCTTTGAAACACCTGTGATGCGGCCGCCATTTTTCTGCCTGTCACTGAACCTCAGTGCCGGATCATCCAGGGGTCTACCTCACACAGACTTCCCCTTTGTCAGGGCCCAGTCACTCCTCCATGCAGCCCACCTGGGCGAGGCTCTGTGACAGGCTCCCCACTGGACCCTCAGGAGAGGTCTGGTTGGCCTACTGAAAAACTGCATTCTTGCCCCAACAGCTGGGGTACAGCAGTGGCTCTCAACGCAGCCTTCTTCCTCTCTCTCTGCTCTTATCCATTCCTGCACTCCTCTAACCTGCGGATGAGCATGAAGCTCTCTCAGTATTCCTCTTGATCTCTCCCTTGTCACTTGGTGAGAAGGAAGCACCTCTTCCCTCTGCCATGGCCCTGGTGGGTCAGAGAAGCTGACACATTGACAACCTTTCCAAAGATCCAGAGTAACCCTCCAGGTCGGTAAATGGGCTTAGGGTTGCAAAACAGCTACCGGCTGGCCCTTTAGTAAGTCCTTGATGGTGGACTTACCTTGCTTTGTAATATGAGAGTAATGGGCATCTACAAATTTTTTTTCATCCTTTGGGGCCCCAGTTTACATTGATAGAAAAAATGTGCTGTTTTAGCATTCTAATTACACATACATGATTTGTGACTGTAACGAAATTCCCGACACTTCCATGAAAACATTGCCAAACATTCTGAAATTTAAAATTATCATACGTATGACCTGGTGATAGATCCTTCATCAGGGTTATCTTCCTGTGGAATTTTCTCTTCGTAAACAGCATGCTTTACAAGGATGATTTGAATTTTTAACATTGGATTTTTAAAATAGTTCATTAAACAGCCTTTACTATTTTGTGGCAAGGGGATTCTATTGGAAGCAATTGCTTTTTCTGGAAAGTCCCAGTACATGTAATAGCATCCCTCTGTCTTGGCAATTCTGACAATCAGTGCTCCCTTTAGGCTGGCTTCCCCACACAGGTAGAGCTTGTTTTTTTTCTCATATTCTCCCTCTGGTCATTTCTTAAGGTCTAGAGGAGCAGGCTTTTTTTGATGTGAACAGAGACAGGTATCAGGTGAGGGTGTGGCTCAAATTCAGCCAGAGGAGGTGGAATAATGGTGCAGGCGTGGGAAAGGCTTCCCCTTTCGGGGACTTGGCAGTGGGGACAAGACTTGAAAAGGGGCCCTCAGGTGCCCTTGGCTGGCATCTTAGTCCTGCGTAACTCGAGGAGAAGGTTCTGCTCTGGGCTGTCCCTTGAGCGCCAACAAAAATTCCTTCCTTAGAGACAAAGCACCAGAACGAGGCCCTTTCAGCTCCTTTTACAGCTCCTTAAGAGGGTGAAATGGTTCAAAGTTTTAAGTATTTACCTGAGGTTAAGCGCTATTTCCTAGAAAGTCTCTTAAATGCCCTCCATATTTCTTCTGATTTTTTTAAAGCATGATAGTCTAAAGACATTCACACCCCACCTTTAATCTCTAGTTAAAGTTAGCTTCACCAAATCACAGAATGTTAGGGCTGAATGTAACCTAAGAGATCATTATGTCACAGATAAGTAAACTGAGACCCAAGGAGGAAAAGTGACCCAGTTCCCAGCACTCAGACCACGCCCCGACCCTCCCTCAGGCTGCCATGAGGTTTTTCAGCCTGGGCACTGCTGATGTTGTGGGACAGATGATTCTTTGTGGTGGGGGTCTGTGCTGTGCATTGCAGGATGTGTACCAGCCTCCCTGGCCTCTACCCACTCGGTACCAGTAGCATTTCCCCCACCTTAGTTGTGAGAACCAACAATGTCTCTAGACATTGCCAAATTTTCCCTTGGGGGCAAAATCACCCCTGGTCTAGCAATTTCCTCAGCCCCCTGCCCACAGGAGCAGTCAGCAATAGTTGTCTGGAAAGTGCACTTTACTCTGTTCATGTCTCCTAATCAGCTGCTAATTGAACCCAGTCTTTCTTATCAAACTCCTCCTCAGGGAGAGAGAAGCCCTGGCAGGTTAACTGGCCCCCAGGAATCATGAAACCATCTTCTGGTTTCTCAGTGCTCCTCATGGAACCTCTCATGTGTATGTCCTGTCTCCCCAGCTCCTTCCTAAGCTCCCCAGAGGTAGAGGCATCTCCTCCCTGATGGGCATAATTTATCCCAGGGTTCCTACTGCTTACGTGGAGGGACAAAGCAGAAACTCAATAAATGCTACTGGCTACACAGCTCCTCAGTGAGACCTGGCTCTTTTCAAACACAAAGGCACAGCTGCTGAGATCACACATGAAAATATCAGAGCCAATAAAAAAGGAGTATTCCTCAGAAAATGACAGATTGGCAGTCCCTGCTGTGGCTCAAGATCCACTCATCACACCGAGACATGCAGTAGGCTGTGCAGAGTATGATCAAGCCTCTGCTTTATTGAAGTAAGGTTGGAACTGAGTAAACATGGTGTAAAAAGGCCAATGCAGTGAAAATCAAAATATTCCTGAGATTTCCAAATTTATGAACTGAGTGAATAGCTCTCTGAGAGGGAGCCTGTCATGTAAGAAGCTAACACTTATTGGGTGATCTACTGGCCAGTAGGTTTTCTTTGTGTGTGTGGAAAGAAAGAATAAACTCTGCTCTTGGGGAACCACAATCACAATGAAAACAACTCATTCATTCATTCATTCACTCACTTATTTGTTTTGGAATTCATTCAATACATACACAGGAAGAATGCGTTAAAAAGAATACAAAGGGCAAATCACTGTGGAACGATGCTGCTGAAAGAATGTCGAGATTCCTGTCTGGGGAACTTGTCCTAGAAAACGGTATTTGGAAATGGAATAGGACACAATTTGACTCTAAAAAGAAGAAATGGCATTCCCCATAGGGAAAACGTTGTTGTCGTTTTGAGACAGAGTCTCACTCTGTCACCCAGGCTGGAGTGCAGTGGTATGGTCTCAGTGGTATGGTCTCAGTGGTATGGTCTGTGGCTGCTCTGGATGGAAATGTGTCACCAGGCATGAAGGTGGCAGCAGGACATGTGCTTTCCTTCTGATGAGGTTTCTCGTATCTGAGAGACCTTACTCCACTTCCCAAAGACAGGATAAAAGCAGCAGTATTGATGGTGATTTCTCAATGAACTCTGAAGACTGAGTTTTCCAATACACACAGTGGAATATCACTTTAAGGACAATTCCAGGTGAGCAAAACTGAATTCAACCATTCTCACATCTGGTATGAAAAGCCAGGCCACACTGGGGAGACTGGACTGGGGCTCTGTTCAGAGTGCTCAGAGGACTTCTTGTCACTTAAGCTACCCTTTACCCTACTTGTTATGAACTGAATGTTTGTGTCAACTCTAAATGCATCCATTGAAACCCTAGCCCCCAATGTGGCTGTATTTGGATATGAGGCCTCTAAGGAAGTAATTAAGTTAAACGAGGTCATAAGGCTGGACCCTGGTTCGACAGAATTAGTGTCCTTATCAGAAGAGCCATCAGAGCATGTGTCCTCTCTCTCTCCACGTGTGCACATCAAGGAAAGGCCATGTAAGCACATAGTCAGAAGACAGCTGTCTGCAAGCCAGGAAATGAGCCCTCAGCAGGAACCAACCACACTGACACCCTGACCTTAGACTTCCAGCCTCCAAAACTGTGAGAAAATAAATTTCTGTTGTTGAAGACACCCAGTCCATGGTATTTTGCTATGGCAGCCCGAGCAGACTAAGACACCCTGCCTCCCCCATGAGCTAGAATCCCTGCCCAAGGTAAAGACCCTTGGTTCACCCATGCCCTTCAGGAAGCTCATCCCCATGCAGCTTAGCCTTCCACTGCTGCAGACATTACATTCTTGGGTAGTGCTACATGCTTCACCTTTGTCCTCCCATTTAATCCCTATGAGGTAGGCAATATTACCTTAATTTCCCAGAGGAGGAAGCCAAAGCTCAGAAAAGTTAAGACACTTACCCAGTTTAAGACTGACTAAGTAGAGGAGCTAGAACTGGAACACAGGTCTGCAAGGAGATTGTCTCCCTTACACCTACAAGGGATCCTAATCTCTGTTCAGTGCGGTCCAGCTTTTCCTTCGGTGGGTCCCCTGGGCTCTTTCTAACCCTTAGCAAAGCCCCTGCACTCCAGGCCTCCTCCTTTGGCCAAACTTCTTACACACTGGTACAGACTGATCTGATGTCTTGAACCCAGCCCGTCCTCTCATATGAGTTTCAGCCTCTGCTCATCCCTGCACAACCGTGCCTGGGGATATTATCTGCTTGCTTCTCGGGTTCAGCTGTGCTCCAGAACCTGGTCCCATAGCACCCTTCCCCCTTTGTCTATGGCCCTCTGGACAATCATGCCCCACTCCGTGGGTGTCGCTCAGGTTCCCACACCTGTGCTCAGAGCTGGAGCCTCAGACATGCTCCACATCGCTGCTCCAACCCTTGTCACTCTCTTAAAGCAGCTGTTCTCCGCCCCTCAGCAGAGGACTTTTTCTTCTACTTCACAATACATGCCTTCAAGGAACATTTATCATTCAGCTGGGCACTGGGCCTTATCACGGGGAATGTGAAATAATGCAACCGTCAAATCATCAAGGCAGGTACAAGGAGGAGAAGCAGCCCATGCATCACTGCCCAGTGGTGGTGCAGACCACGACAGCTGTGTGTTCAGAGGAGAGAGGCAGCTCTGCACTGGCAAGACAGGAGAGGCCCTGGAGGAAGTGGACTATGGCAGGGTCAGTCAGTGGATCACAGGCTTTGAGGCTAAACACACCAGCCCACACTTCCTATTCAGCCACTCATTCATTCATTCATTTATTCATTCTTTCATTCATCAAATCTTTAGTATGTTCCAAGTGCTATGCTAGGTGATACAGCAGTGAACAAGCACCCGGGGGAAATTAAACAATAAACAAATAAGGTCACGGCCTGGGACAGTGGCTCTGAAGGAATAACTGGGGTATTGGGATAGAGGGTCCCAGGGAAAAGGCATTTGAGAAGGTGGGTAGAGCATCTTAGACAGGGGAAAGGAACAAGTGCAATAGCCCCCAGGTAGGGAAGCACTTTTAGAGACTAAGGAACAAAAAGGGGGATGACGGGGCTGGGAGAATCTAAGTAACATTTTAAATAATTTAACCCAAGTATTAGGTTATTCTGAAACACCTAACAGATTTTAGGAGAAATCCATAAGATCATAAAATGAGCCATTCCATATTTGTGTGCACCCTAAATACTGAAATGAACTCTTGTTTATGGTTCGAATACTGAGTGGTTCCTGCTGCAGGGCAGGCACTGTGCTCACAGCTTTTATTTATATGAATTAGCTCACTTAGCCCTAATAACAATCCCATGGGGTGTGTACTATTTATAAATGAGGAAACTGAGTCACGGGCAACATGTTGCCCAAGGTCACAGAGCTGAGAAGTGGGGTCAGTGGGCGTGAGCTGTGCAGGTGGACTCTACGGTGGTGTTCAGCCAAGACACCACACACCTCTCAGGACTCTTTTTCCCAAGGTCCCATTTGTGGGCAATTACATCAGGGAGCCTGGTTGGACCCCAGTCTCTTCACTTGCCGTTTCCAGCCACTACAATAACAAAAATACCTAGCATCTGCAGATCCAATGGTATCTGGCTACAGCCTTAGGAGGTGCCCCTCCTTGGCGCTCTTACCCCTTCTAGCTTCACTTCTGGTTCTGATTCTGAACCAAAGAGCTTCTTCCTCACCTCCCTCTACCACGTCTTATCTCTCTGAGGGCCTCAGTTTCCTCATCTGTAAAATGGGCTGCTTGGGCACTCGGTAGACTGAGATGGGTGGGGAGCCTCATGCATCCTGTTCCCTTAAAATATGAAGAAAGCATCAGAGTTGAGGGTGGAGTAAAGCTGTTCATTAGGACCCAGTCATGTCTTTTTCTAGAACACACCCATTTCTAAAAGCAAAGTGCTCCATTGCCAGGCCCTCAGGGTAGGAACCTCTGTCTTCTGACTCCTGTGAGGCACCCGCCCCGGCACGCAGCCCCCTCCTGAGTCATCTGGGGAGACATGAGCTGGGCCAAGAAAGGGGCAAGGCAGGGAACGGGCACCCAACGATCCTGAGTAGAGGGGATGCCTTCCACCTGCCCACCTCCAGCCCAGGTGTACAAGGCTGCTGGGATGAGTCCACACGAGACAAGAAGGGCCCTGGGGACTCATCGCTGCCACATCCCACCTCCTGTGCTCTGAGCGTGTCTAGCCCTATGCCCCATACATACATCTCATCCCTGGTGCATGAGGGAAGGTTGAACGCCAGAGCTGTCTTCAGCCTGGGAGGTGGCAGCATGTGTGGTCATGAGCCTCTCATGGCCTAGAAGGTCTCTGTGTGTCTCCCTGGCCTGTCCCCTGGGGCAAGGAGGGCAAGTGAGCCTTCATTCTGCTCAAATGGTGACTCAGCCTGACACAGAACCTGGCCATCACATGGTCGCTGCCTTGTTTATTGGAACCATTCCCCTCTCCTGAAACTGTGACCAGGGCCCACAGGGCCTCCAGAACTGTCTTCGTTTCCTGCCTGCCTTTGAAAGGCTTTCTAGAGAGCAGGAGAGCACAGTTAAATGCTAAATGCCTGCACTGAATCCCACCTGTTCTGTGAGACCTGGACAAGTCATGGAGCTGCTATGGGCCTCAATTTCATCATCTGAAAAGATGGATTCAATAATGGTATCCACATCAAAGAGGTGTTAGGAGAATACATAAGTTCGTACTTAGAATCATGCCAGCTCATCCTGTGAGAGTTCGCTCTTTTTATCATTATTATTGGAATTACAAACACCCACCCTGAGGTCCCACTCCTCAGCCCTTCTCACTTTTCTATATGCAAGGTGGGCTCACCAACACCTGCTGGGGCTCTTTGTGACACTTGGGACAAGTGTATAGGCAATCTCTTTGAGGGCAGGGGCTTCCCCAGCACTCAGGCCAATGCCTGGCACAAGCAGGCACTTAATAGATATTTATAGTATGAATGGATGGGTGGATGGAGTGCTCGGTGGGATGCCCACAGGAGTTGGCAGAGGAGTGTTAGTACTTTTCCCAAGGGACTCTTAAAAATATTTCTAGGTGGCCGGGTGCTGTGGCTCAGGCCTGTAATCCCAGCTACTCGGGAGGCTGAGGCAGGAGAATCACTTGAACCCGGGAGGTGGAGTTTGCAGTGAGCCAAGATTGCACAGCAAGACTCTGTCTCAAAAAACAAACAAATAAACAAACAAAAATATTTGTAGGCAAGATGGCAACTGGGAAAACGTGCCTTTCACAGGCTGTGTGCCCTGACAGCTAAGCCTCAGGACCAGGGGGTTCAAGGCTCTGTCTCTGGCAGGTCCCAATTAGCTGCATGACCCCAGGCTGTCGAGAACCTTGTTCTTCCTGGCAAAAATACTAACACCTAGGAGTATTGTAAAAATTAATGAGACAGCATGTGAAATGTGCCATGAGCGTCACAAAAGAGAGCCTGACATTACTACACAGCAAAATAATGAAAAATGTACCCAAAATGAGTAGAGTTAATGGGGCTGTTGATTTCTTGAAGACAAATCATTCTGCCCGTTTAGTTAGCATCAGAGGCCAGGCTGCAGTGTTATCACTTGACTCTCCCAGGAGAAAGCAAATACATTTCATTCACTGCGGGTTGCATATGGAAAGTGAAAATATCTGTCCTCATCTTCTCACCAGCTCACATAAAACTCACTTGAGTACTGAATTCTGATAACTTGACATGGTTTAGACGAAAACTCCAGGCCTCCAATGCTTGGCCAATTAACCGTATAGATTTAGCAATAAAAATCTCACCATTAAAGGTTGTCCTCTGTCTGGAGGGGCATCTTCAACACAGTGGCTGGATATCTAAATAGAGGCTCCCGTTGTGAGCCTCAGGAGGGCCACGATGGCCCAAGGGTCACACACACAGTGACTGCAGTCTAGCCTTGACACAAATAAGGTGCTGATTTTCTAAACACCCCTTTAAAAACTCTCAGGTGTCAGTACACCTCCCCCCTTGAGAGTGCAGCTTCCATTTGCTTTCACATTCAGCCACGTGAAAAAAATCTTGTCATTATGCGTAAACAGTGACTTAAGTGCCCGTTCTGTGAAATACCCAGAACCCAGAATCCCTGCTCCAGAATAAAAGCTAAAGTCTGTGCAGTGCGGGCTTCAAGATCCAAAAGCATGTCTTGGTACAGCATTTTCCAAGGGAGGCTCCTACTTGCAGGAGTGAAGCAGGTAGGTGGCAACAGAGGAAAAAAGTTGGGGAAATAAGTCTGGGAGGCTGTGAATTAAATAGACATCTTTTTGCAGGACTTCTCAGAGCTCTTATTTTATTAATAATAAAATAATAATATTTAACATTAAATATTAATTTTAATATCAATAAATAATTTATTAAATACTTTAATTAAAATTTAATTTATTTTAACAAATTTATTTTAAGTATTAATATTAATAAATTAATTTTATTATTAAATAAGTATTTACTTAACATTATTTATTTTAAAAATAAAATGAATGTATTAATATCAAAATTGCTATTAATAAATTACTGTTACTATTTAATTGATATTAATTAAAAATTAATTAATGGCTGGAGTGCAGTGGTGAGATCATGGCTCACTGCAGCTTTGACCTTCACCCGCCTCAATCTCCCAAGTAGCTGGGACCACAAGTGCCACCATACCCGGGCTAATTTTTAAATTTTTTGTAGAGATGAGGTCTCACTGTGTTTGTTGCCCAGGCTAGTCTCAAACTCCTGAGCTCAAGCAATCCTCCTACCTTGGCCTCCCAAAGTGTTGGAGCTTGAGACCTGACAACTTTCAGAAAACTTCTGGCAGATTCCTTTTACTTGAAGAGAAGTAAATTTTACTCTTGATTAAGCTACTGTCATATGTTTTCTGTGACAGCTGCATTAAGTCTTAACTAATATAATAAATAGCACATAAAATTTTTCTTATTGGGAAATAATTTTAAACTTACAGAAAAGTTGCAGGAACAGAGGGCCTCTCAGAGCCTTTAAAGTATTAATGTGCATTGTGAATCTCTAAGAGAAGGCTACAGGATGCATGAGTCTCAAATTTTTTTGACCAGGAGTCATTCTGTATTATCCCCTGCATTAAAGCCAACATCTCAAGGAACCAAAAACACTGTTTATTAGCTAGCATAGTGAGCTTTTCAACAAAATAGGCATTTTTACCCTCTCTCAACTGCAAAATAAGTGTGACTTCTGTTTCACTATAAGCACAGGAGGCAGCCAGAAGGCACTAGAGCCTTCATTCTGACTCAAGGTATTCTCTTCAGTTTTGTTTTCTTTTTTAATCATTTGTTCTCTTACACAAAAGCCACGTGAGGGATTAATCTTCAAGTACTGGTCATCGACGAGTGGATCTCCTACAGTCCAGAGTTCGGCGTGGGGTTGGGGTGTTGGGGGTGCATGCTTGAGATGGCAGGAGGTTACGGAACCTACAGCCTGCACATCACCCCCTGTGCTAACCGAGCTGCATTACGAGACAGGGCCAGCCTGACCTCTCAGTGGGGCTCTTGGGTCCCAGATTTTATGGAGGCTGCCAGGAGCCAAACTGTCTTCTGAAGAGGACTTGATTTGATAGAAACTGCTAATCATGGCCAGGTGCGGTGGCTCACAGCTGTAATCCCAACACCTTGGGAGGCCGAGGTGTGCAGATTGCTTGAGCCCAGGAGTTTGAGAGTGGTCTGGGCAAACTGGTGAAATCCTATCTCTACAAAAAATACAAAAATTAGCCAGGCGTGGTGGTGTGCACCTGTAGTCCCACCTACTCGTTAGGCTGAGGTGGAAGGATCACTGGAGTCCTGGAGGTGGAGGTTGCAGTGAGCCAAGACCGCCCCACTGCACTTCAGCCTGGGTGACAAGATCGAGACTCCATCAAGGAAGAGAGGAAAGAGAGAAAGAGAAAGAAAGTAGAGGAAGGAAGGAGGGAGGATGGGAGGGAAGGAAGGAAGGAAGGAAGGAGCGAGCCACCATCCATTCTCCCTTTCTTCCATATTCTAGGACTCCTGATTTTTTTTTTTTTTTTTTTTGGAGAAGGAGTCTTGCTCTGTTGCCCAGGCTGGAGTGAAGTGGCATGATCTCAGCTCACTGCAGTCTCTGTCTCCTAGGTTCAAGTGATTCTCCTGCCTCAGCCTCCCAAGTAGCTGGGATTACAGGCATGTGCCACCATGCCTGGCCAATTTTTGTATTTTTAGTAGAGACGGGGTTTCACCATGTTGGCCAGGCTGGTCTCAAACTCCTGATCCACCCACCTTGGCCTCCCAGAGTGCTGGGATTACAGGCATGAGCCACTGCGCCCAGCCAGACTCCTGTTTTTTAAGTGGGCCTAGGAATACCCAGAATAAAGACTTCATTTCCTGGTTGCTGTGCAGCTATCTGTGGTCATGAGACTATATTTTTGCCAATGGGGTGTACGTGAAAATATTGAGTGACAACTTTCAGGGAACCTCGTCTTATGACAAGAGCCAGCAGGAGCCCTTTTGTTCCCTTCCCCATTTTCTTCAAGCCTTTCCCTTCCTGCCAGCTGGAATGTAGGAAATGGCTGGTACTTAGCCATGCTAGCTCCTGAGGCGGAAGCCAGTTGCTGGGGATTCTCCAACAACAAAAGAGATGCAGCTGAGACCTGGCAACTTTATGAACTAGACTGCTCATCTGGAAGATTCCTTCTACTTGAAGAGAAGTAAACCTCACTCTTGATTAAGCTATTTTCATGGGTTTTCTGTCACAGCTGAATTAAGTCTTAACTAATACAATAAATAGCATGTAGGCTAGGTGCGGTGGCTCACGCCTGTAATCACAGCAATTTGGGAAGCTGAGGCGGGTGGATCTCCTGAGGTCAGGAGTTCGAGACCAGCCTGGCCAACATGGTGACACCCCGTCTCTACTAAAAATTCAAAAATTAGCCGGGTGTGGTGGCACACACCTGTGGTCCCAGCTACTTGGGAGGCTGAGGCTCGAGAATCGCTTGAACCTGGGAGGTGGAGGTTGTGGTGAGCCGAAATTGTGCCACTGCACTCCAGCCTGGGCAACAGAGTGAGACTCTGTCACAAAAATAAAATAAAATAAAAATAAGCAATAAGTAGCACATGAAATTTTTCTTATTGGGAAATAATTTTAAACCTATAGAAAAATTGCAAGAATAATACAGAGAACTCTGGTATACTCTTGACTTAGATTTACCTGTTGTTAATATTTTGCCACATTTGCTGTATCATTCCTTTTTTTTTTTTTGAGGCAGGATCTCACTCTGTTGCCCAGTCTGGAGTGCAGTAGTTTAACCAGAGCTCACTGCAGCCTCAACATTTTGGACTCAAACAATCCTCCCACCTCAGCCTCCCTAGTAGCTGGAATTACAAGTGCACACCACCGCACTTGGCTAATTTTTTATTTTTTGTAGACATGAGGTCGCACTATGTTGCTCAGGCTGGTCTCAAACTCCTGGGCTCAAGTAACCCGCCTGCCTCCGCCTCCCAAAGTGCCAAAATTATAGGCGGAAGCCACTGTGCCTGGCCCTGCTTTATCATTCTTAATATCTTTCTCTTCACACACACATATAAAAATTTTAACCATCTTAGGGTGAAGTGCATATATCGTGCCCCTTTACTCTTAAAAAAAAGTTTTTTTTTTAGAGGTGGAGTCTCACTATGTTGCCCAGGCTGGAGTGCAATGGCTATCCACAGGCACGATCAGGGTGTACTATAGCCTCAAACTCCTGGGCTCCACTGATTCTCTCGCCTCAGCCTCCTAAGTATGAGACTACAGGTGCATACCAGAGCACTCAGCTGCCCCTTTACTCTGAAATACCTTAATGTGTATTTCCTAAGAGTTCCCACATAACCAGTTATCAAATTCAGGAATTTTCACAATACAGCACTGTTACCTAATCTATAGTCCATGTTCCAACTTCACCAATTATCCCAATAATGTCCTTTCCAGTCCAGGATCCACTCAGGATCACACACTTGTCATGTCTCAGATATCACTTTTTAAGAGAGTATTTTGTAAAAAGAAAGAGGAGAAAACTCCAAATTAAAAAGACATCATGTTGTTTGCATATGTAGCCTATTGCCACTTTGACCTCCTTACTCTTCTAAATTCACCATCCGCCTTCCTCCTGCTATTCAACTCCACCCAGGCCCTGTCCATGGAAGCTTCCTGAGTGTGTTTTCCTAGATCTGCCATGCACCCCCTCCCCCCGCTGTTTCCCAATCCTGTTCTGAGAGTCCAGTCTCGGTGAAGGCCACCGTCAACGCAGTGTGAGAGTTCTTGCATTGCTCAAGGATACGGAATATCCGGCTGTACGCATCACTTCCGATAACTGCCCAAGGAAATCAATACGCCGGAAAAAAACTGCACCAGTTGGGGCCGGGCTCGGTGGCTCAGGCCTGTAATCCCAGCACGTTGGGAAGCCGAGGCGGGTGGATCACGAGGTCAGCAGTTCGAGACCAGCCTGACCAACATGGTGAAACCCCGTCTCTACTAAAAATACAAAAAAAAATTAGCTGGGCATTGTGGCAGACGCCTGTAATTCCAGTGACTTGGGAGGCTGAGGCAGGAGAATCGCTTGAAACCGGAAGGCGGAGGTTGCTGTGAGCCGAGATTGCACCACTGCACCCTAGCCTGGGCAATAAGAGCAAATGTCTGTCTCAAAAACAACACCACCACCAACAACAAAAACTGCACCAGTTGACAAAGATGTAGGAACTTGGATCATCTAAGCCTCCCGAATGGAAGCAGCCATTAAACGGTTACTTGTGTTTTGTTCACATACACTGGCAATCTTGCCATGTATTTGATAAAGATGGCTGAGGAGATGTGATTTACTCATCCTTGAGAGTTTATTTTCCTCTCACCTGTCTTTACGGCAAGAACTAGGCTTGCTAATGGCCTTTTATTCACATACTGCAGAGCTCTCTCTAGCGTCACTGAGTTTATTCTTCAGGTAGTGGTCAATTGCCTGCCTTTATAATAAAGAGAAACATAATTTTTTAAACTAATGAAATTCAGTGAGATGAATAATTGGTGAGTATATTGCTGCTGAAATCACCGCCCTGCTCTCAGGAAACTGTTCTGGAAGGATCCTGGTGCTGGCAGGTTGGCCGCAGCCCTGGGAAAGGGCAGCCTGTCTGATCTGTGGGCAACAAGGCCCTGCTCCTTTGCACACCCGGTGGGGGCAGGGGGCCTGACCAGGAGCCAGAGAAGCCCCCACACTAACAGCGGGTACTGGGAGGCCTGGGAGGTGCTTATGTCCTTCTCTCTCTGTTCACCCTGAGTCTCAGGACTGATTCCTGGATCTTATACCAGAAGAGGAAAGAAAGAGGGAAGGGATGGAAAGGTCTGGCTTTCCTGGGAAATGGAATACATCAGCCACACTTTCAGGGAGGGCCACCGTTCTTACACTTCTGGTGACTCTAAGTCAATGGCACTGCCACATCTTCAAACTGCAGTGCCATTGACTTAGAATCACCAGAAGTGTAAGGAGAAGGAGAAATAAAACCCATAGGCAATGCAAGGGTTTCCACTGAAAACGGTGCTGTCATTAAGATGACAGCCCTTGGATGCTAGACCTCTAGACCTTCACTGCTGGGTGGTGCTCTGCCATCGGGCACTTCAGGCACCCACGAGAGCTACTCCCACCCGGGGGCCTGGGGCTTCTGCTACTGTCCCTCCTGTGGCCACCTTGAGAATGTGTTGCTTGCATTTCCTTTTGTTTTTATGTATTTATTAATTATTATTCTTATATTTTGAGACACAGTCTCACTTTGTCACCCAGGATAGACTGCAGTGGCACGATCTTGGCTCTGCAATCTTTGCCTCCCAGGTTCAAGCGATTCTTCTGCCTCAGCCTTCTGAGTAGCTGGGACCACAGGCGTGTGCCACCACACCTGGCTGATTTTTGTATTTTTAGTAGCGATGGGGTTTTTCCATGTTGGTCCGGCTGGTCTCAAACTCCTGACCTCGTAATCCACCCCCATCGGCCTCCCAAAGTGCTGGGATTACAGGTGTGAGCCACTGTGTCTGGTCTATTTTTTAATTTAAGAAAATTTAAATAGAGGTAGGGGCTCACCATGTTGGCCAGGCTGGTCTCAAACTCTTGGCCTCAGGCAATCCTCCAGACCCCAAAGCGTTGGGATTACAGGCGTGAGCCACTCCATGCCTGGCGTTTCTGGGCTTTGAACCTGATAGTGCAGACACCAGTGCTCTGCCTTCTGGGCCCTTCCAGCACTCCCTCCTCAACCCCTAAGCCTTGAGTGTGCGATGGCACAAGTGCAGGTGAGGGCGATTAGAGACACCTAAACCCAGGCCGAAGGGTGTCACTTTGCACTCCAGCCACATCCCCATGCCATTAGCTGGTAAGGAAATTTTTGAAACCTGGTTAAATCAGGGGTGATAACGTGACATCAATCATTTTGCACTGTGCCCAGGTTAAAATCCATTCTCTTCCCAAGCCCCTGGGGATGTGGCCCCAAGGAGCCCTTCTACCTCCCACATTCATGCAGTGTGCTTGTTTCTCTGGCTGTAACTCACTGAGCTCTTTGCTGTCTCTGTCTTGAGCCCTTGTTCCTTCTGCCTGGAACACTGCTCTCCAGATGTTCATTACTGAGGTCTCAAAATGTTACTGCTTCAGTCCTTCTCGAACTACCCCCTCTAAAGCCACCACCCCCCTCCCCTGATCCTGGTTATTCTCTATGTTCCTATCCTGTTTTATGGCCACTCATCACTTTCCAGCAGACAGGGCACTGGGATACCACTGTATCTCCGGCATCGGGCACAGGGTGGGCACACAGTGGGCATTCAGTACACATTTGCGCTGAATGAACAATTATGATCTAACCGAGAATTCCCAAATCTCCTGAAAACTGAGCATCAACTTCCTTCCAGAAAGTGTTTCCAGAGTCAGTTAAAAATCACTGTAATAGGCTGGGTGTAGTGGCTCATGCCTGTAATCCCAGCACTTTGGGAGGCCAAGGCGGGCGGATCACGGGGTCAGGAGATCGAGACCATCCTGGCTAACATGGTGAAAACCCGTCTCTACTAAAAATACAAAAAATTAGCTGGGCGTGGTGGCGGGCGCCTGTAGTCCCAGCTACTCGGGAGGCTGAGGCAGGAGAATGGCGTGAACCCAGGAGGTGGAGCTTGCAGTGAGCCGAGATAGCACCACTGCACTCCGGCCTGGGTGAAAGAGCAAGACTCTGTCTCAAAAAAAAAAAAAAAAAAAAAATCACTGTAATAAATGCCGTGGTTTCTAAAAAAAAAAAAAAAGAAATTACTATCATAAAAGGGGAGGTGAAACTATGAGAGAAAATACAAGAGACATAACCAAATACACTGTGCACATAATTTCCATTCTGATTCCACAAACTAACTGCAGAAAGACACCTTTGAGGTAATCAGTTTGAATATGGTCTAGGTATTACATTATATTTAAAAATTATTGTTAATATTAGGTATAATAATTCCATGGTGGTTACTTTTTAAAAACCCTTATCTGTTAGTTATCCATAGTGACATATGAATCAAAATATCTGAGATTTGCTTTAAAATACATTAGCAAAAAAAAAAAAAAAAAGCCCCAAAACGAAAATATGGCAAAAAGCTGGGATGCGGGGAGGGACAAGGTTGGCAAAATGTTGGTAACTGTTGTCACTGAATTTGGATTCATGGAGGTTTCATGCTCTTTCTACTTTTGTGTAATTTTCCAATTTTCCAAAAGAAACATATTTTAAATGTCACTGAAGCCCTTAAACCAGGACGTACTATCTTTTTTTCCCATTAACCAATCCAATTCATATATATATATATATTTTTTGTTTTGTTTTGTGTTTTTGAGATGGAGTCTCGCTCTGTTGCCTAGGCTAGAGTGAAATTATGTGATCTCAGCTCACTGCAAACTCTGCCTCCTGGGTTCAAGTGATTCTTCTGCCTCAGCCTCCCAAGTAGCTGGGATTACAGGCACCCGCCACCATGCCTGGCTAATTTTTGTATTTTTAGTGGAGACGGGGTTTCACCATGTTGGTCAGGCTGGTCTGGTACTCCCAACCTCAGGTGATCCGCCTGCCTCAGCCTCCCAGATTGCTGGGATTACAGGCGTGAGTCACCACGCCTAGCCCCAATTCATACTGATTGAAACTTTGCTGTGTTAAAGTGTGCTGGTAGGATTTGTGAGGGGTGCAGAGCTACATCAGACATGATCAAATATCAAATATGTACAGGATAAGTATCTATAGTAGTTTACATTTCGCCACCTGGGCATGGAAAACGCTGACCCTTCCCAGATGCTGGATATGCTGATTCAACAAACTCTTGGGACCTGCTGTCCCACAGCCTCGGTCCTAAGGCTAACAACCCATCCTTACTAAAAAAGGGAAGGTGGGACTATGAAAGCTATCTTGGGAAAGCCACTTACTTTTTCTAGATCTCCATTTCCTCATTTATAAAAAGCAGCTAATGGTAGTTATGAGTGTAAAGTAAGATAATAATAGTCTTAGCCTGGTGCCTGCCAAGTCTACTGATCAGGTGTCAGTGGTTATAGCTAACATCACATCTAGTTGGGCAGCCCACCAGTAGCCCTTTGTGTGATTAGAAAAAGGTGTCCTTTTCTCAGGGCTGGCATAGCCCTCAACAGGGTGAAGGGCTTGATGAGCAAAGGGACAGCTGTTTTTACCCCCGGCTGAGCTCCCTGGCATAGGGTTCAATCTGGACATCATATACAGGGCCTCTGAGTAGGTTTCCCAGGCTCACCTCATCCCCACCAAATTTCCCAAGAGGAGTAAAAGCTCCAGGGCTTGCCTACAATTTAGCTTGTAGGTGAATGTGCTCAGCATTCAAAAAGCAGTTGTGTGGTACTAACCAGCTTGTGTTTGGGGGTTGCTGTGGCATAACCGCAGGATTTTTTTAAAAAGCAACCATGCGGCAGATGCTTTGCAACTAATCTGCTCCCTGCCACCACCCCCAATACCACCCCTTTTATAGCCACAATGCCCTGCACCATCAGCCTGAAGCTCACTAGGCTGGGGTCCGGTTAAACATGCCATTCCTAGTGTTCAAGGGATACCAGACAATTATATTGATTAGTTTAAAAACATATTCTAATGAACATATTCATATTCACTGAAAAGTGGTGATAGAGATGGTAACTAATTTGTCAATGTAGATTAACTTGTTTGTTACAATCAGAATGAAAGTTACTGTATAACTGAGGTTGATTAAACCTTGTCTTGTCTCTTACCCTTCATTCTCCTTCTCCTCCACCTCCCTTTTCCCCCTCTTCCTCCTCCTTCTCCTTCTTCTTCAGTAAAAAGGCTAACACTGTTATCCTCAACAATCAGGCCATTCACTTCAGCATGTATTTTGCTATGCAGTGGATTGAAATGTACCATCCACATCCAAGCTGCAGGCGCCATGAATACATCCATGGATGGCCACACAAGTGCACATCTGTTCTTTAGATGCAGATGAAGTTAGAATGTGCCTGATCGTGTAGACGGCCATTGTGGAGAGACACGCGCCTCACTCACACAAAGTGCTGTGCTATAGAGGAAAATGAACATGGTTCACGTATCCCATATTTAGGCATGGAAAGATGCCACACGTAGACATTTGGAAATCTTGAAAATTCAAATACATTCCAATTATAGACTATGTGCAAGTCTGGAGGAATATTTCACAAGGTTGATTCTTTTGTCAATGTTAGAGTGAAGAATCACAGAGAGCTTTCATCAATATTAAAATCTTTACAAATTCTATGGCTTAATTTTTTTTGTTTTTTAGTAAAACATCATATAAATACATATACATTCATATATACAATATACACACACATACAGTTGTATATATTTACAAAACTTGAAATATGCCAGAAAAATGATAGGTCAAAAAAATGCTACCTCAAATAGGCAAGTGAAATTAAATCAAAAGTCACATACCCAGGTGGATCATAATAAGAAGAGCATATTACACAGTTTATCTTGGAATAATCTGATAACTAAGCCTGCTGTCTCCCAGAAAACAAACGTAGGGAACTGTTAAATAAAGCAAACTGGATAGGTTCAATGTGTACATTAAAGCATGGTGTGGGAGTCTAAGTTTTCTGAGGCAGGTCAGTCACAGCAAAGTTTCTTTCAAGACTCTGCCTGAAATATTGGCCCCAAGTGTGTCGTAAGTAACAGCCTCTCCACTCTTCAATATGTATCAAGTTCTTGAAGAGAACAAGATGCCTCCACTGTGGAAGGATTTTTTAATCAAATGAAACTCTTAAAGAATTTTGAATAAGTGCTAGGTTAGAGCTGAGAAGAATCAACACCATGAGAATGTATTTTAAAGACTTTTTTTTTTTTGAGATAAGTCTCGCTCTGTCATCCAGGTGGGAGTGCAGTGGTACAATCAGCTCACTGCAGCCTCAGCCTCTCAAGCTCAAGTGATCCTCCCACCTCAGCCTCCTGAGTGTCTGGGACTACAGGCATGTGCCACCATGCCCAGCTATTGATTGACTGATTGATTGATTGATTAGTAGAGACGGGGTCTTGCTATATTGCTCAGGCTGGTCTTGAACTCCTAACCTCAAGTAGTCCCTCCCAAAGTGCTGGGATTACAGGTGAGTGCCAATACACCCAGCCTTAGAGAACTTCTAAAAATGCAATTAAACCAACTGCTATATACAAATATACTTCCTAATTTAAGAAACACTATTTTATATCTTTAAGTCTACTCAATTGATTTTCTTTGATTTTTTTTTTTTTTTCAGAAAAACTTATTTGACACTCCCTTGCTTCCCCACCCAACTGGTTTTATTTGAGAAAATGAAAAAAATGTTTCGAGTTATTTCCCATAAAGTTTCTACAGTGTTAATCCCAGGCAATCATGATTATCTAATTTGTTGTTATTAAGATCATTTTCATCTAACTCTGTGGTTCCCAGTGCCTGCAGATCATTTTCATCTAACTCTGTGGTTCCCAGTGCCTGCCTTTGGTCACTGCCTGTCTTTGGTCACTTTTTTCTCTAGTTCCAAAGCAATAAATGCTCTTTGCAAAAATTCATATAACATCCTACCACAGAGAAATCATTACTTAACAATTTAGTATCATGCAAGACGGTTTCCTAGGAAAACATATTATCAAAACAGTGCCTATTAAAACAAAACAATTTATGTAATTTATTATTTATTTTGCCTTCTTACCAAGAATATATCATGGATAACTTTCCTTATAGAAATATTTAGTTCTATATGCTCATTTGTGTGTGTGTGGTTGCATAGCATGCTATTTTATGAATGTAGCACAATTTATTTAACCAATTCCCTAATGTAGGTAAATGAATATAAACAAATGCAAAAAAAAAATCCTTGTACACACACCTTTGTAAATTTTTCCTATTTAAAATGTTTACTTATAAGTAGCTGGCTACATTTTCTCTATTTTTAAAAATCACAAATAAACCAAGAATTAATTAATGGCAAAGAAACTGGCAAATGAGCCTCAGAAAGTACATGTTTTTATATTTCATGTTATCCATCACTTATGTGTTTTACCATTTCCTGTGCTTCCAAGTCAGAAAGTCTGCAGAAGAGAAATTCTGGGCAGAGGGATTCAGGATCACTTTCAGCAACCCCTGGAAGCCTAGGACCACTGGTGGACAGAACCTCATGCCTGTGTCCTTTAAATTAGGCGCTGTTTGTGAAGGTTTGACCTAAGTCTGCGCTCTTTTCCCCTGCACTTTTCTCCAGGCAATTGTTCTTCTCCTTCCAGTTACTGTGGAGGGTGTAGGATTCACTGCACCCCCATAGTTTTATACTTGTCCCAGGGGCAAAGGGAATTAAGAGCTGAGAAAGATCCCATGCTATTTCTAAGTATGGTGGTAAACTGAAAATAAATAACTTGGTAAGACTGCGAGAGTAAAGTCAAACATGAAAACTGAGTAAGACTTCAAAATAAACATTGTTTCTTTGCCATTTTGTTGGACAGTTTTTGATCTTTTTGTAATATAAAATTTTCATTCAGGACTTCTTTCCATGTTGCAATTTGCCATTGCGTCATCCTCAAATCATGGTATGTTTTTCAATGGGTTATTTGTTTAGAGACTTTGTTCCTTTTCTTATTGCCAAATTCTGTGAACAATGAATTACTTCAGTGGGAAACACCATACCATCTTCGCGGCAAGATCATGTGTGCAATTGTATTCCTTTGTGCTTTCATTGGTTTGGTTATGTGTTATAAAAGAAAGCATTCTTACAGTACAAAACTGATAGACCGTGAAGAAAAGAAATAAAATCCAAATGTGTTCTTTACCTCCCTGGACACTGTGGTATTCACCTTTAGTGTGGAGTCACCAACTGCAGGGCTTAGGGAACTTGACCAAGGTCATGCAACTAGTAACTACCAGAGCCAGGATTTAAACTCAAACATTCTGGCTGTAGGGTCCATACTCTTGAGATCATTATGTGGCTAATTTTACCACACACACCCTGCCAGCCCTGTGGTTAAGTAAAATGCTGAAAAATTAACAGCCTCTATTCAAGAGGAGAAATTTAATCTGAGGTCTCCAGACAGACCCCTGGGAGGTGGAAGCATACCAAACTGAAAGCTGGAGATTAAAGTGAAGTCTGTATACTGAATGGTAGGCATTCCAGATTCTGTTCCATTTCATGCTCCTAGAATGGTGGAAGTCACTTTTATCTACCCAAAGCAGAAGTATTCTTAGGAGGTTTCTTAGTCTTAGAAGAAACTAAATGGTCCCATTAAAGAAAAATACACCTGGGCATGGTGGCTTAAGCCTCTGTAGTCCCACCTGCTAGGGAGGCAGATGCAGGAGGATCACATGAGCCCAGGTTGAGGGTGAGGTTGCAATGAGCTATGATTGTGCCACTGCACTCCAGCCTGGGTGGCGGAGTGAGACCTCATCTCCAAAAAAAAGAAAGAGAGAGAGAGAAAAGGAGGGAAGGAAGGAAGGAAAGAAGGAAGGAAGGAAGGAAAAGAAAAGAGGGAGGAAAGGAAGGAAGGGAGGGAGGGAGGGAAAAATCCTTCCAGCGCTGCCTTTTGGGATCACCCAAAGAAAAACCTAGATTACTGCCAGATCACCCTACAAAGGTCTTGTCCCAATTACCAAACCTATCAATCACACAAAGACTCCAATCAAGTGTTATAGAACCTCACTCTTAAATACGAATGGACAGTCAGAGATCACTAGACATTTGTGAAAATAAGAAGTCTGAAACAAATAAACAAAAAAAAAACAAATGGAAAAAAGGAACTCAAAGGACAAAGAAACAATACAAGGGGTAGAAGAAAAGTTTTTTAAAATTCACTATATTTAGTATCTTCAGAGCAAAAAAAAAGATATTGCATCCATGAAATAAGAACAGGATATTTTTTTAAAAAAGAACAAGGAGTGAGCCCTTGGAAATTGAAAGTTTGAAAAGAAAAGATTTCAATGGCATTAAAGATAAGAAAATTAGAGGATCAATCTAAGTGGTGCAGTTTCCAGCCAACTGGAGTTCCAGAAGAGAGAACAGAGAAAATAAAAGGGAGAAGATTAGCAAAGATAAAAATAGAAGACATCTTCCCATAAATGAGAGGCATACATTTCCATATTTAAAAGAGCCAAGTGATCAAAATAATTAATAGAAAAACCCCTCAAATCATGGCAAGTCACCATGAAATATGAGAATACACAGTAAGAAAAAATAGTTCACAAGGAAGGAAAAGGAGAGTGAGGATGGCTATGGAGGACCCAGCAGCAATGGTAGAGACTAGAAGGAACACAGGGCATAGTGGAGAGTGGTACAGAATCATGGAGTCACCTACAAAATTCTGAAGAGAAACAATTTTTTACCTGAGGATTCTATATCTAGCCAAACTAAGAAGCGTCGGGGTAGAATAAATATATTTTGAGATTTTGGGAGGCTTAGATGGGAGGATGGCTTGAGCCCGGGAGTTCGAGACCAGCCTGGGCAACACAGTGAGACTCCATCTCTATAAACAAACAAACAAAAATAGCCAGGCATGGTGGCATGTGTTTGTAGTCCCAGTTACTTGGGAGGCTGAGGCAGGAGGATCACTTGAGCCCAGGAGGTTGAGGCTGCAGTGAGCCATGATCATGCCACTACACTCCAGCCTGGGCAACAGAGTGAGACCCTGTCTCAAAATAAGTAAAAATTTAAAAACTAAAAAGCAAGGGGCTCAAAAATTACCTTCAACGTATCCTTTCTTAAGAAACTACTGGAGGATTTATTTCAGAAAAACAGAATTAAAACAAGCAAGGAAAAGATATGGGGTTCTAGGAAAAGAGAATCTAATATAGAAGAATTACAAAAGCAAGCCCCAAACAATAGCATCTTGGGGCGGAAATAAAACCAGTCCAAATTGGGGTGGGATTGAGAACTAAGAGAGGAAAATCCCAGAGGGAGTGGAGAAGTGGAACCCATAAAGTGTCGGGAACATTTTGAATTAAACAAAAAACTTTAATAATCGTGACATATCTGTTGGAGCATTTGAAGAAGACTAACAATAAACCCATAGAAAATCTAGTAGAAAAAAATGAAGTAATTATTAGCTCTGGATAAAACAAAACAAAAAAAAATCCAGCCTATAAAAGGAAACACAACTATAGTAAACTACTTGACTCAGCAGTGACAGTATTTACATGGTCCTAGTAATATAAATACAGACGTAATCAAGACTTGTACTATAAGTAAGTTATAGGAAAGGAAAGACAGAAAGTAGAGTGTAGAAGAGAAAGCTAAGTTCTCATCTACCATAAGTGAGAGTCAACAGATAATACAAAAAATTTATCAATAATCAGTAGTATATGTATATCCAAGGACATTTCAGGAAGGATATGGGAGAGGCTGGTAATACTGGTTGCCTGCCAAGAGAAAATTCGGGAGGCTGGGGACCAGGGTAGGAAAGAGACTTTGACTGTTTTTATCTTTTTTTTTCTTGAATGTTGAACTATGTAAATATATTACTTATTTGAATAAAAGAAGGAAAAATGTAAAAGAAATAGCAGAAAGAAGACAATTTTTAGAAACATGGAAGCAACTAGCAGAAGAATGGCTAAGAATGTTGAAAGGGGCTGTCTTTAGGGAGGAAGCCTCTTTTAGTAAGGAGAAAAGAGACTGCTGTATTTAGATATAAGCTTTTAAAAGTACCATCTTATTTTTAAAAATTAAGTGCATGTGAGCTGAGCATGGTGGTATATGCCTGTAAATGTAATCCCAGCACTTTGGGAGACTGAGTTAGGAAGATTGCTTGAGGCCAGGAGTTAAAGGTTACAGTGAGCTATGACTGCACAACTGTACTTCAGCTTGGGTGACAGAGGGAGACCCTGTCTCAAAACAAAACAAAACAAAACAATTAAGTACATGTGTTTATATAAATAAAAAGTTATTAAAACAAAGTTAGAATATGAGAACTGCTTCTTTTCGGGGAGAAGTTAGCTTAATTGTACAGATAAACTAAATTAGATAAACAAAAACTTGCTACAGTAAGAAATCCGTGCAGTCCCAAGCCAAGTGAGCAAAATGCTAATATCATTAATAACAGTTTTTTTGTTTTCCCACAACATTGTCTTAAAAGGTACAGTCTAAAATGGATTTGTATGTGAATAACAAAAATACAGCTTAAATCACAAAGCAGGGATATGTTTCCTAGGCTTCTTTAGTTTGCAGCACATTTTAAGATGTAAATCGGCTGAGCACGGTGGCTCATGCCTGTAATCCCAACACTCTGGGAGGCCGAGGCGGGCAGATCACCTGAGGTCAGGAGTTCGAGACCAGCCTGGCCAACCTGGTGAAACCCCGTCTCTACTAAAAATACAAAAATTAGCCAGGCATGGTGGCACTCGCCTGTAATCCCAGCTACTCTGGAGGCTGAGGCAGGAAAATTGCTTAAACCTGGGAGGCGGAGGTTGCAGTGAGCTGAGATCATGCCATTGCACTCCAGCCTAGGTGAGAGAACAAGACTCTGCCTCAAAAAAAAAAAAAAAAAAGAAGATGTAAATCTAGGTTGGGTGCAGTGGTTCATGCCTTTAATTCCAGCACTTTGGGAGGCTGAGGCAGGAAGATAGCTTGAGGCCAGGAGTTTGAGACCAGCCTGGACAACATAGTGAGACCTCATCTCTACAAAAAATAATAAATTAGCCAGGCATGGTGGCTCATGCATGTAGTCCCAGATACTCAGGAGGCTGAGATGGGAGGATTGCCCGAGCCCAGGAGTTGGAGGCTGTAGTGGGCCAAGATTGCGCCCCTGCACTCCAGCCTGGGCAACAGAGCAAGACCCTGTCTCAAAGAAAAAAAAATGATGTAAATCTAGAAATGGATCCCATTATAATTTTAGAGAAGCAATAATCTACAAGTTTCAGATATTTACAGTAACCACTGAGTTGCATTAAATCAACTAAACAAAGTAGTCAAATGTGGCTACATACACTCAGGTAAAGGTTATTTTTTTCCCACAAATTCTTAGAAAAACTAGGGTCTTACATGATAGGATTCCACTTCCAAAAAATCTTACCTCTTAGAAAGACACCCTTTTCACCCTCAGTTCTGGAGAGCATGGTACATGTCCCAACCTGTTTCTTTAATTCACATAATTCAGTGGTAACTGATCACTTGGGCACAAGTGGCCACATGAGAATTCCCCTCAGGTGGCATCTTGGGTTCAAGCCCTATAGTCTGTTGGTGCTGCCTCACTGGAAAGAAGAGCTCTTCCTATTACTGAGGTGTGGTGTAACTCAAGGCTACAACAGAGGCCAATGCCTGAAGTCCACTTGCTCTGCCACAGTTCAGAAACTACTGTTTCTCATTTACTCATTCACTCATTGTAATGGCTAATTTTGTGTGTCTATGTGCCTGAGCCATGCAGTGCCCAGATATTTGGTCAAACATTATTCTGGGTATTTCTATGGGGGTCTTTTTGCCTGAGATTAGTGTTTTCATCAGTAAAGCAGATTGCCCTCCATAATGTGGGTGGGTCTTATTTAACTAATGCAGGTGTCACTAGAACAAAAGGATGAATGCTTTCCTGTGTAAGAGAGAACTTTCCAGCAGATGGTCTGTGGACTTCAGCTGAAGCATCAGCTCTTCCTGACTGAAGGCCTTGGAATTGGAACTCTGGCTTTCCTTGGGTCTCTAGCATGCTGCCCCATCCTACAGATTGGACTTGTCTATCTCCATAATCATATGAGCCAATTCCTTATAATAAATCTCTGTATATATCAATATCCATATCATCTATATCTATATCATCTATATATCTACATGTATATATCTCCCACTGGTTCTGTTTTTCTGGAGAACCCTGATACACTCAATCCAAACAAGTATTTCTTGAAGATGTACTATATGCCAAGCAGTAAGCTAAATGACTAAATGCCAGAATAAAGAGTTAAAACTACAGTCCTTACCCTTGAAAGTTTAGAAATTTGGCAAGAATGCAGACAACAAAAAGCTTTTCCTTAAAGTAAGCTGGCCAAATTGGTCCCACGCAGAGAGAATGTACACACGAATTTCATTTCGGAGGTTTATGCTTAATCATAATCAGAGTCTGGCCAAATTTGCTTAAGCACTCATTTTTTTCTAGTGGATGGAAGTTTCCAGTGAAATATTGCAACTTTTTGTTCCCTAATAAGTTAGCTGCAGAGGACAATTGTACATTGATTTGCTCTTGATCCATGGAGCAATCCTTGCTAATGCTTTTGTGTGAGTCTTAGACATAATTGACCACCTTGGAATACTGCCCAATATTCAGTCATCTAGGAAATCTGTTGGACCTGCCTTGTAGCAGTTGGCCTGTGAGAACCAAAGGATACAAAGAAAACTAATAAGTGTACTAGCATTGTCTGTGAGAGTTCTTTGAGCACGAAGCACTCACTAAGCAGGGAACTCCAAGGGGAGCAGAATATTCCCAAGGATTCTGCTGTGCATCATGTCATATGCAGAGTATATCAATCAGGAAAAGCGATGGCTTTAAAGTCAGACAGACATGACTCCAACTCCTGCACCTGCTTTTTAATAGCTAGCAACTTTGCAAAATGTACTCAATCTCTCTAAGTCTCAGTTTTCTCATCTCTAAAACGAGGATGATAACTTTTCATAGGATAACTGTTAAGGCTGAATGGGATCATGCATGCACAGTGACAAGAATGATGCCTACCATATAGCACGTACATTCAATTCATGGAGGTTCTTTCTAGCACAAAGCTTTTGTGTATATTTGATTCATCTCTGTGCTTGTAAAAGCAGTAGGGGCTGGTTATAAACATTTGCTTGCAAAGTGTTTCTGTATAAATACAGTCTCCATCTCAAAATTTAGTATTGCGTTCTTAGAACAAACAAGCTATTTTAGTTTAAAGTACAACAAAATCTTTGTTCCTCAGAATACTAGAGAATGAGCAGTAAATGGATGTCCGAAGAGGCTGGCCAATGAAGAGTTAATCACATTGGCAAGATGAGCATGCCTGGTCTTCCTCTCCCTCCCAGGGAAACATAAAAATGCAATTGAAAGAACAGAAATTGAAGTCATTATTGTTTGTGAGCCAGAGAGCTAGCTCCCAACCCTCCCCTCCCCTTTTTAAAAATGAAGCCTGGCCAGGCATGGTGGCTCACGCCTGTAACTGCAGCACTTCGGGAGGCTAAAGCAGGAGGATCAGATCACTTCGGCCCAGGAGTTTGAGATCAGCCCCGGGCAACATACAGAGACCCTTGTCTCTATGAAAAAAAATAAATTTTAAAAATTAGCCAGGTGTGGTGGTGCATGCCTATAGTCCCAGCTACTTGGGAGGCTGAGGTATAAGGATTGCTTGAGCCTGAGAGGTTGAGGCTGCAGTGAGCCATGATCACACTACTGTACTCCAGCTTGGGCAACAGGGTGGGAACCTTGTCTCCAAACAAACAAACAAACAAACATCCCTTGAAGCCTAGATGGCCAGCATGGTGGCTCATGCCTATAATCCCAGCACTTTGGGAAGCTGAAGTGGGAGGATGCCTTGAGGCCAGGAGTTCAAGATCAGCCTGGACAACACAGTGAGTCCCCATCTCTTTAAAATGAGGCCTGGAAAACTCTAAAAATCCCAGTAGTAGCTCACAAGACTTATTTGTTTCCTTTGGAGAAGCTAATGAGATTGGTGATTTTTGCTCGCCTGTCTCAAAAGCGCTTATTTCTAGAACCTTGAAGCTTTGTTGAATCTCCGATTCATCTTTGTGCTTGTAAAAGCAGTAGAAAAGTGTTAGATAACACAGTTTACTCTACTCAATTATAATGCTTAACAAAGACTAACTCAAGGGAATTAAGGAAAGGGGAGAGGGAAAGCAGGGGAAATTTTCAGAGAAATATTTCACTTAGAAGGTCATAAAAAGATGGTTCAAAACTGCAGTGTAAAGATTGTAACTGACTCATATTCTAAAAATTGCACTAAACAGTTCAGGGAAGTTGTAAAATAGAGATATAACAATGGAAACATTACTCATCACCAAACCAAAAGCATAGCAAAGTTGTAACTCTTACTTAAAATAGCTAAAAATAATGGGTTGTGGGAAAATGTTCAAGAATAATATACTAATGGAAACAGACGATCCTACATATTTGATAAATATTTTCAAGTACTGAATTTTTTCAAAGTTTATTTCTCGTGGCATCAAATAGTAGGCATAGCTTATTACATAATTAAACTCGGAGCTACTGTTAGCTCTTCAGAAAGGCTGGAGATAACACAATGCTGACCATAAACCACATGGTTTACTGACAAACCATCTTGGGAGACAGTCTTCTTACAGATTTAGAAAAGTATATTCAAATTTTCATGAATCTTTTCAAGTATTAAAGCTTGAGTTACAAGCACAAGAGAGAAGAAAAAAAAATCTAAGCAGAGATTCAAAAGGTCATATAAGAATTTTTAGGCTGGTGTGGCTCATGCCTGTAATCCTAGCACTTTGGGAGGCTGAAGCTGGAGGATCGCTTGAGCCCAGGAGTTCAAGACCAGCATGAACAACATGGCGAGACCCTGTCTCTTCAAAAAATAATTTAAAAAAATTAGCCGGGTTTGGTAGTGCACACTTGTGGTCCCAGCTACTTGGGAGGTTGACACGAGAGGATCACTTGAGTCCAGAACCAAGCAGCAGTGACCTATGATCATGTCACTGCACTCCAGCCTCAACAACAGAGTAAGATACTGTCTCTACAAAAAAAAAAAAAAAAAAAAAAAAAAAAAAAAAGATTTTGTAAAAACTCAATGAACTTCTAATGTAAAGTGGTATAAAAATGCTTTCACTTCCTAAAGCCACCATAGGGTGGCTTCATATGGTCTTGAGAACAAGTTCAAAGTCCTCATTCTGATATTGAAGTAAGATACAGTTCGTTTTATGTCTTTGTCCTGAAAAAAATACTCATCACAGACTAATCATCTGTATGCAATGAACAGTGCTGGACACTTTATATCAATTTTCTTTAATCCTTAGAACAACCTACAATGGCTCAGTTGTTCATTTACAGATAAGAAAACTGAGACACTGCATCTTAAGCAAATTGCTCAAGGTCACACACCTTTGAAATACAAACCCCAACCACCGGTCTCCAAGAAGAAAGCCTGTCTTCTTTCTCCCCATATCAAATGAGTTGCCAAATCCATGCTCCTGCAGCCTTTTGAGCCACTGCTCAAGCTGTTTGCCTTTAGGTGAAAAGTATTTCCACCTTCTCTGCTTACCTTTCCAGTTCTAGATCACCGCTCAAAGCCCTAGAGCCAGCACTCATAACCTGATTGTGTCCAAGAATATCAGTTTCCCCTCTTCTAGCCTTGGTGTAGAACAGGCTATCCGCACCACTTGTCCCAGCATTTGATTAGCCAGTCTAGCACTCCACCTGACACTGTCTTTGTTTTATTTTTTATCTGTTTTTTTTTAATTGTGCAAATCTTTCTTCTAAACATGATGGCAAGAGCTAATGTTTTAAAATTGCCACATGCTTCCTTTGCTTTTTTTCATTCTCAGTAGGAACAAGAGTGATTATTTAACAGATTTAAAGTTTCCTGCATTTTTGTTGCCCATTACATATCACTATACCTTAGGAGGAGAATTTACTTTTTGATTTGCCACTATACAATGATCAAAATAATCTACTTTAAATAAAATTTCCAATGAAATTGTTTTTACAAACCAATTATAGTTCATAGGATTGCATAATTGAGCTTTCCTAATATTCTTACTAATTTCATATAACAAGAATTATTGATCAGGACAGGGATGAATTGAATAGTTGCTTTTTAGCCAACAGTATGAAATTTTCCCTTCGTTGATTTTTCTGCTACCACCACAACAAGGTTCAAAGCAATAGACTGGGGTTTTACCTTCTCTCTCTGTCCCTGGACACACTTAAGTAGATCTTCCGTTAAGTAGTCAATTTGTCAAAAAGAAAGAGCCAACAGGAAAGCTCTAGAATAGAGAGGCAACCGGGTAAACTACCTCAAGAAAAAACACAAACTGACTGTGTAAACCCTGGCTGACAAGCTCATCGGCCAAAATTCTCCATAGGGAACCTGTCATTATCAAGCCAGAAATAGTCAGAGCCTGACATTCCAGGTGCCAGTGCAAAGCAGTGGATGGTATTTAGCCACTGCCCTGGAAAAGAGGACAGGAATACTGATCCCCAAGGTTGGTCTCATGCCTGAAAGGAGCATGTAGGAAGAACCTTGTGTGCAGCCCATTTTGGGGCACAGCTGTGAGGCTGCTTAGTGGCTTGAAGCAAGGCACTGTGAGACTGTTAAATGGGTGTCAGAGCACCCCACTATTCATCCCCTGCTCCTCAGGATCTGGTCTAGCTGGGGGCAGAGGGTAATGCAGTGGAATGTGCTAATCTATGATTCCAGGAAAAGAATCAACCACATTTTTTACGCAGTCACTAAGAGAGAGGGAGAGAGATTATGCCAGGGTAGAGCATCTCAGCCTGAGCCTATGGTTTTGGCAACTCAAAATTGGGGCTGATGTGGCTTCTGCTCCTCCAAGAAACATATTTCTGTGTTTGAACCAGAATCCAACCAAACAGCTGGATCTTACTTCCTTTCCTTTTCCCTGGGCCATTTACACATTCTAACTTCAAAACTCCCCTTACCTTCTCATTGATAGTGAAATCTTTGGACCACAAGCCAAAGATTTGACTTTGGAGAACCAAGAGGCTGGCAAAAGGACTGGAGACAGCATGGCCATGGCTTTGGGGTTTTTCTTTTTTTGTGACCTTTGGAGGGGAACGTGACACCTGCTCATAGTCACTCTGGTTTTGCCTGCTTAGCCTGTGGGAACTGAAAACAGGCAGCTGCTTAAGGATGTTAATTTAATTTATATACAGTGCAACCTTGCTAAACAACGCTGTTTTGAACAAAGCTGGCTTCTGTGTATCAGCACTGGAGTAAGTGCCCATCTCTTCTGCACCACATCTCTGCCACCTTGCACACACAGGTCTCTCTGCCACCCTGGAAGGCTGTCAGTGCCTCATCATTGGGAAGGAAGAGAGGTGTCACCCTGGTCTTAGCACTACAGCAGGGTGGGCAGGCAGGGGCGGGGAATGCTAGACAGGCAGGTGATCTGCCTTCCTGTTACTTCACCACCTGGCCCCACCATCCAAAGTACAACAGCCCTAACCCACAGGGGAGAGGCAGGGAGAATCCAGTCAACTCTCAGTGCTAGTCCGCCTGGATTTGTTGTACCTCTGGTCAAGATATTCTTGTCTATGCAGAGAGGTGTCGATTGCTCCTCTTTGGTGATGGAGACATACTATACTCCATGGCTTGTGTGGCTTAGAGAAGGCTAGAGGGAAATTCAAGAGATGAGTGAACTGGGAATTTTAGAGTCTCATTTGTAAGAATCATACTTCAACAATGGTGCTGCTTATAAGCTTATATATATGATCAATCCATACTCCTCCCCTCCCCTGCAAGAGATGGGGCACCAGGAGGCAGCTTCAGGACACTTCCCAGGCCTCCTGAACCCCATTCACCCCATCTCCATCACCAGTGGAGGGAGCAAGGGAGCTGGGAGTGGCGGATGTGGGGGAGGTGGCAGGCGTGGTTAAGAATGGTTAGAATTCTCACTGTCTCAGAATCTCCAGGGGGCAGCCTCCTTAATTTACAGCCAGGGTAAGATTAGGGAACTAGAAACGTTCCTTTATTCAAACAATCCAGAGAGATCTATGGAGGGGTAGACACTCGGCCAGGAAGACATGACATGCCTTTAAAAAGACTGAGGCCAAGAGATGTTTCTTCAGGTTAAAAAGAAAGCATCAAATCATAAAACTGAAGCTAGAAGAGGCCCCGGGAGAGCTCCCATTCACACCCGTTACCCACAAAGAAGGCAAAAGTCTGGTCGCAGTTGCCTATCTGGACGGGGGGCCAGCTTCGGCTGGGGTGTTTTGTTCAGCAAGCACGAAACATTTTAAAATGCTTTACCCTTAATTAGTTGCCAACCTCTAAAGATCTGGAGATGTCATATTCACAAATGTAAAAACCAAAAATTCCAGCTTCCCTTGGCAAATCAGAAGATCTGGAGAACATTGAGTGTGGCTCACAGCTGCCTCCTCAGCAAGTGAACCCCAGCAGGTCCTGGCCCTCCTCGGATATCTATGCTCCCTGCCTGGCCCTGCAGTGGTAGACTTTGTCCTCTTAGGCATGGACCAACGTTTCTCTACCTAGTGTTTTGCCTAGGGAGCTCCTAGAACATATCCATACCTGGGCTTATACCAGTTAAGTCAGAATCTTGGAGTCTGGGGAAGGATCCAGGTTCAGAGGAGTTTTTAAGTCCCCAGGTGATTCTAGCCTGCAGCTAGGGTAAAGAATGGCTGGGCTGGGGCCATGAAAGGCAGATGATAAATTGTTCACTTCTAGACGCCTCTTGGTGGTTAATTTTACTTTTTCGCCATTTTGTAAGTTTTTCATTATATCCAATCAAAATCTGGTTTTCTCTTACTCCATCCTTCTCAGCCCTTCACACATTTGACAGTAACGAAGTCGCCACTCCACCTTCTGTCCCTAAAACAGCCTCGGTTCTTTTAGTCTCTCCTCTTTCCACCTCATTATTTGATTTCCCCATTCTGAACCCCTTCCCTCCAATTTCTGCATATTCTTTTTAAAGTACAGTGGACAAAATTAAGAACAATACCCTAACCATTATTTTACTAGAGTAGAATTCAGTAGAAGTATTTATTTCTAGTTTTGATATGTCATATGTAATATTTCAGAATCACATTTCTTTCTTTTAACAACACTTCTACTTAATCATCATCTGGTTTTTATTAACAAGAAACTCATGTGCAAAAATCTGAGAAACCCCACTCCGAGATGGAAAACCAAAATTTGGGACAAATTTTTTCTTTCTTTCTTTTTTTTTGAGACGGAGTCTCACCCTGTTGCCCAGGCTGGAGTGCAATGGTGCGATCTCGGCTCACTGCAACCTCTGCCTCCTGGGTTCAAACAATTCCCCTGCCTCACCCTCTCTAGTAGCTGGGATTACAGGTGCCCACCATTACGCCTGGCTATTTTTTGTATTTTCAGTAGAGACGGAGTTTCACCATTTTGGCCAGGCTGGTCTTGAACTCCTGACCTCAGGTGGTCCGCCTGCCTCGGCCTCCCAAAGTGCTGGGATTACAGGCGTGAGCCACTGTGCCTGGCCAATTTGGGGCAAATTTAAGCACCAAATGTCAAGCATTATTTTTGAGGCAGACAGACATCAATCTTTCCCCAGGGCCATAACCTGATAAATAAAATTAAAGAGACCATATGTGTCCATATGTACACCATATGTGTACAAGCAATTGGTTAGTGTATTTTTAGGCAAATTCTAAGCTATACTGATTACTACTTTTCTGAGGATTATTATATTTTCATTTTTCCACTTTGTAGTCTTTCTGTCTTTTCTACTTGCTCTCATTAAGCCAATCCTCCAATGTCAGGTTAAAAGAAAAGCTGCTTGGTGGGAGATGGAAGACACGCAGAAATCGTAGCCTATCTCTTAGGCTAGGAGTTAGATATTACTTTGATGGATATCTGATATTATCATGTTACACCCATTATATGGATGAGGAAACGGAGACCTGGAAAGTTTAAGTAGTTGTTCACTGTTCATTGCTCACACTTCTAACACAGGGTCCTGGCTCTGGTAAGCCCCTCTGGGGAAGGTGAGGTCTTCCATTGGCTATCAGCCCCTGACCGTGGAGGCCAGACACCACATCAAGAAACCTGAGCCTCAGAGACTGCAGTAGTTAGACTTCAGGTCCCCTAAGAGAAGAGCCTGCCTCTGTATCACATATTTGGGCCTCAGCTAAATCAACACAGAAATGCACCTGAAACATTAAACAGGACGTTCTGAAACCACGTGACTCTGTGAAACGCTCCTCGGAACCTTTAGGGAAGGGCCAAGTTTCTTTAAGAAATGTGTAAACGACAGAGACACACACCCTTGCATGATGCCAGCTCTGTAAAATTAAAACCTTGTCTGGAATTAAATATAAAACTGAGTTGAACTTCAAGATTCCTTTTAGCAATCTATAGCAAGGAAAAAAAAAAACCACACCGCCTCACACTCATATTTTGGGGAGAAAGGAGGGAATTGAGGTCTTTTCACTTCACGTCTGCCCTGTTAAACCCCTTGTGCGAAGAGAAGGAAGAAACGAGTTCTGGGCGCGGCGAGAGACTGAGGCCTGCAGGGCTCTGAAATCCCAAAGGCGCTGAGATCTCAAAGAAACCCGGACGCGCCCCCTCCGGGGCCCGGACTCAGCGATGCGCGCCGCTCCCTGAGACGCCGCCACGCCCGTGTCCCTGCAGGACCGGCCGCAGCCGCCACTGCGCAGCGCACAAAGGTCCCCACGGGCTGTAACACTGGCCTCATCTCGTTTCGAGCCAACCGTAAAACGCGCCTTCTCTCCATCTTCAAAAAGGGCCGGAAAGATCGGGGGCGGGACGGGGCTGCCTGCCCTGGCTGCCTAGGCCAAGGTTATTTCCTTTGTGTGTGGATCCCCAAAGCATAGGGCGGTTCCAAGCCCGGCGCTGGCAACCCTGCACTCAACGCCCCCGTCTGCAGCCTTCCGGGCTGTCGCCTCCTCGCCAGCGCGCACCACCTCCAGACAAGGCGTGGCGACGCGCGTCTCGGGGCCCTCCCGCAGCCCCGCCGCACGCGCGCCCGCCTCTCCTATCCCTGCCTTTCCGTCCCCGCCACCGGTCTGGAAGCTTCAAGCGCCTAGCCGCCTGCCAGCAGTGCGGGGGACACAGATACTCACGTTTCCAATTGCGTCCCGAAGCGCGCACTGCCCCCGCCGCTGTAATTAGAAGGACAGGAAAGCGCTCTGAGAGCTGCCTTTCAGGCAGCGAGAGGTGACAAGCAGGCGACCAGCTGAAAGCCCCTCATTTTCTGCAAGCTCACTCAAAATGCTCCTCAGTGCCGCCAGCGCAGCTGCCAGGTTTAATAACTGTGTCAGACCGCCCGCCCCTCCCCCACAAGGAGCCACAAAGATGACAGGCGGGGAACTAAATCCGCATGCCTAGCCGCAGTCACCCGGCCTCAGCCCCAGCGACGCCGCCGCTGAAGTGACTGTGCAGGGAAAGACCATGAAAAGGTGCAAATGCCAGCCCTGACCTAGGAATTCTCCAGAGACCACTTCCTTCACTCCGAGCAGAAATCGGATCCTTTTCCCAACAGTATTTCTGAAACAAAACAAGAGGCAGGCGCCTTTCCAGTTAACCTAACATGCATTTCAAATGTAAAAGGCTCTTTCGCAGCAACACTCGTCCCTATTTCTACTGGATTTCTGGGTATCGGTGGGATATTCTGCGCACCATGCAAAGCGTAAGAAGCTCATTCAACTGCTCTGCTCCCGTTTCAGTCGCGCGCACCAACACTCGTGTCTGTCCCCAGGACCCTGGCCAACAGAACCTTACTGTCTGAGGGGGCTCCTTGGCAGTTCCTCGTCGATTTGGACCATTTCCAAAGCACGGGCAGCTCCTCGATAGCGACTCAATCTTGTCAAGCAGGAAGGAATCAGTGGTTCTGTTTTGCAAGTGGAATATCAAAGTAAAGTACTCCACCGAAGTTAGAATTTTATAACATATATATATGTGTATATATATATATATGTATAAAAAGACTGATCCCGAGCGCACGGCAGCCCGGCGACCACGCCCCAGGCCCCGAGTGCCCCGACTCCGCCCAGAGAGCCCTTCCCCGCGAGGCCCAGCCAGCCGCACCTGCCTCTGCGGGGGGTGGTTTCCCGGGAAACTCCGGAGAGCCTGTTCTCCCTCCAGACACGCGGTTCCCTTGACAACTGCGACTTAGCACTAGGCCTTCTAAGAAGAATGTCCATGAATGCCTGTTTTAAATTACAGATTCAAAGAGATTGACGAGGGTGGTTGGGCAGGAATAAGACGGCAGTGATTTGGGGGAATGGAAGAGGGGCCGCCCGAGCCCGAGTGGGGTCAGTGGCTATCGCAGGCGAGGGACTGCGTCGCTCGCCCTTCCCTACCAGTGAGTTAATACCTGGCTTTAGAATGAATTCCATCATTGCCTTCGGCTTATTTCCTTTTCTCTATTTATTTTCCTTAAGATACTATTTAAACAGTTATTTTGCACTGACAGAGCACTAGCTGGCTCCAGGTAGGAGTGAGGAGAAGCCCATAAAGATGTATGAAACAGAGGTGAGACTTCATGGGAATAATATTTGGCTATAGATGATCTCGTGCACAGAAATTCAAGAATTGTTTCAAATACAGTCTTGCATCATCAGGCCATGATGCTTATGAAATTTCACTCATGATTTCAGTCGGTTTCTATGGAGAAAAGAGGAAGTGTAGATGAGACTATGCATATTTATTAAACATTTAAATGTTCACATGCCACCTGGTTCCTTTTGTTTTGGTTTTGTTGTTGTTGTTTGTTTGTTTGTTGAGACACAGCTTCACTCTGTTGCCCAGGCTGGAGTGCAGTGGTGCCATCTTTGCTCACTGCAACCTCCGCCTCCTGGGTTCAGGTGATTCTCGAGTCTCAGCTTCCCGAATAGCTGGGAATACAGGCGTGAGCCACCAAGCCAGGCTAATTTTTGTATTTTTAGTAGCGATAGGGTTTCACCATGTTGGCCAGGCTGGTCTTGAGCTCCTGGCCTCAAGTGATCCGCCCACCTTGGCCTTCTCAAGTACAGCTATTACAGGTGTGAGCCACTGCCTGACCTCTATCTTGTTACTTTTGGTTACAGACGTATCATACTAATCACACCACAAATAGGCGCTAAAAGGTAAAATGAAACAAGTTAATGAGCTTGCATCTAAGGCATAAGAAGATTGTATATAAAAAAAATTACACATGCCCCGTACTGGTTTCTCCTATGATCAATTATGTATTCCGTATTCGAGCTATTAAAAGTTAAAGATCAGTGGCATGTTTGAATTAATGAGATTTTACTATACACATTATGGTAATATGATTATATTAATCTCCGGGTTGAGACTGAAATATGTACATACAAATGCATCCTTTAAAAAGTCATAAATTCATTTCTGAAAAGTTTCACATGCATCCAATTTTCACAAAGCAAGTGATATTTCCATATTCTAGGGAAACGGTTTATGCAAAATAAAACACACAAGAAAATTTCTTCATAAAGCAAAAAAACCTTTTTGTTAAGAAAAATCATGCCTGTAATCCCAGCACTTTGGGAGGCTGAGGCGGGCGGATCACGAGGTCAGGAGATCAAGACCATACTGGCCAACATGGTGAAACCCTGTCTCTACTACAATACAAAAAAAAAAATTAGCCAGGTGTGGTGGTATGCGCATGTAGTCCCAGCTACTCGGGAGGCTGAGGCAAGGGAATCGCTTGAATCTGGGAGGCAGAGATTGCAGTAAGACAAGATCGCACCACTGCACTCCAGCCTGGCGACAAGAGCGAGACTCCAACTCAAAAAAAAAGAAAGAGAAAAATCATCTAATTTCTGTTTTTAAATTTTGTTTATTTATTTATTATTTTGAGATGGAGTCTCACTCTGTCACCCAGGCTGGAGTGCAGAGGTGTGATTCTGGCTCACTGCAACCTCTGCCTCCCAGGTTCAAGCCATTCTCCTGCCTCAGCTTCTCAAGTAGCTGGTGCTCACCACCAAGCCCGGCTAATTTTTGTATTTTTAGAAGCGTCGGAGTTTCACCATGTTGGCCAGGCCTGTCTCGAACTCCTGACCTCAAGTGATCCACCCATCTCAGCCTCCCAAAATGCTGAGATTACAGGTGTGAGCCTGTGCCTAGCCTAATTTCTGTTTTTAAAATTCACATGCTGTATCCTGAATCTGCTTTGAAGCACAAATTTTGTAAACATGTGACACACATGTTTATTTGCAAATGGAGATCCCTAAAGCAGAAATATGTATACCCAGCAATAGAATAGACATCCCTACATAGGCATCTCCTAATACATTTCATGTTTGAGAAAACAGAAAATTCTAAACAGATCATCTTCACTTTTAACAAAAATTAACAATGAACATTGTAGAAGTCAGTTAAAAGATACTAAGAATGCAGTCATTGAAAAATGTCTTTCTAAAGGATAATTAAGAGCAGGACGATTATATTCAGAATATTATATTAACTGATAATATTAAGTGAGATTCAAAACAGTAGATAGTTCTGATTCCAATCTTTTTCAAAATTATATGTGTGTATACTTACGACTATGATGATTTGAGGGAATTCTTGGCTTTATACTTGCCAATTTTTTTTCTTTTTCCTTTCATCTTTTTCTTTTTTCTTTTTTTTTTTTCTTACTCTGCCCCCCAGGTTGCAGTGCAGTGGTACAAACATGGCTCACTGAAGCCTTGATCTCCTGGGCTCAAGTAATCCTTCTGCCTCAGCCTCTCTGAGTAGCTGGGACTACAGGTGTGTACCACCATGCTTGACTAATTTAACAAATTTTTTTTTTGTAGAGACAGGGTCTTGCCATGTTGCCCAGGTTGGCCTCAAACTCCTGGGCTCAAGCAATCCTCTCGCCTTGGCCTCCCAAAGTGCTGGGATTACAGGCATGAGCCACCATGCCTGGCAATATTTTCTATTTCATTTTATTTTCTATTTTATTTATTTTAGAGACAAGGTCTCGCTATGCTGCCCAGGCTGGTCTTGAACTCCTGGCCTCAATCAATCCTCCTGCCTTGACCCCTATATTTTCCATGACAGACATTTCCATGGAAAGCAGTGTGGTAGAGTGGTTAAGATGGTAGATTCAAAGTCAGAGGCCAGGTGCAGTGGCTCATGCTTGTAATCCCAGCACTTTGCCGGGCTGAGGTGGGAGGATTGCTTGAGGCCAGGAGGTTGAGACCAGCCTGGACAACACAGGGAGATCTTGTCCTACCAAAAATAAAAAATTAGCTGGGTGTGGTGGTGGGTGCCTGTAGTTCCAGCTATTCGGGAGACTAAGATGGGAAGATCCCTTGAGCCTAAGAGATTGAGGCTGCAATGAGCTTTGACTGCATCACTGCATTCCAGCCTAAGTGGCAGAGTGAGACTCTCTAAAAAACAAACAAACAAACAACCCCCCCAAAAGTCGGATAGATCTGGCTTTAAATCTCAGCTGCTAGTTCCTGTGTGTTCTCATTTGGAAAATGGGATTAATAATAGCACGTTACTCAGCATGGTTGGAAGGATTAAGTGAGATAATGCCTGAAGAATACTCAGCACGGGACCCGGCACATGGAAGAATGTGCTCATTTTGGCAAATGTGTTTATCCTAATTTGTAGGCTTTTTTTTTTTTCCAGGATTTTAGTTCTACATTGCACATTTTTGACCCTTCAATTAGACCTTCTTTTTCTTCTTCTCCTTTGTCTTTGTCTTTCTTCTTCTGACAGGATCTCACTGTGTTGCCCAGGCTACAGTGCAGTGGCGAGATCACAGCTCATAGCAGCCTCCACCTCCTGGGCTCAAGTGATCCTCCCACCTCAGCCTCTTGAGTAGTTGGGACCACAGGCACATGCCCCCACTCCCAGCTAATTTTTTAAATTTTTAATAGAGAAGAGGTCTTGCTATGTTGCCAAGTGGGTCTCGAACTCCTGAGCTCAAGCAATTCTCACCTTGGCCTCCCAAAGTGCCCAGCCCACTATTATTAATATTTTATAAATGCAACATTGCTTATATTTGTACACAGTTTTTACCTATATTTCTCATCATTCTTTTTTGCTTCTCAGAATGTCCTTCTGGGATCATTCTCCTTTTCCTTAAAGTACATCCCTGGGAAGATTCATAGAGTGTTTTATTACTGAATGATCTCAGCTTTGGTTTGATAATGTCTTCATTTTGGTTTTGTTCTGATATACAGTTTCACTTGACATGATTTTGGGGTTCACGGTTATTTCTTTTTCTTTTTCTTTCTTTTTTTTTTTTTTGAGACAGAGTCTCACTCATCGCCCAGGCTGGAATGAATGCAATGTTGTGATTATGGCTCACTGAAGCCTCTATCTCTTGGGCTCAAGTGATCCTCCCACCTCAGCCTCCAGAGTAGCTGGGACTATGGGCGCATGCCACATGCCTGGCTAATTTTTTGTATTTTTTTTGTAGAAACGGGGTTTCACCATGTTGCCCAGGCTGGTCTCAAACTCCTGGCCTCAAGCAATCCACCTACCTTGGCCTCCTAAAGTGCTGGGATTACAGATGTGAGCCACCACGCCCAGTCTCATGGTTATTTTCAAGTAATACTTTGAAATATAATTCCGCTGTCTTACAGCTTCACTGTTGCTATTGAGGAATCAGCTGCCATCTAATTTTTGCTTCTTTTTCTAGTTAATCTGTCAACTTTAGGTGTTTTGCTTCATGTTATGCTTGTATTCCATTATATTATTTTTACAAAATGTCAAACACACTTATTTAATATTCCATACCAACCACTCTAGTATTCAGCCTTTGCAGGTTTAACTCAGCAGCTTTTTGTCTCAGCTGACACTTACTCATGTCTTATTTTCCTGTTTATTTAGTGGTTTTTATTTATGGTGAATTCTTGTATCTGGAAGCTTTATCCTGTGGGAACTCTGTGTTAAAGTGCATTGCCCAGGTAGATGAATTAGGAAGACTGAGACACTTCCCACATGAAACCACTTTAAAATAAATTTTATGTTTAAAATTTTCAAGCCCAGTAGCAAGTGTACATTTCAGGTTCACACACTTGTGAGTTGGAGCATATGGTTGGGCAGTTCTGAGCATTTCTCCATACTTCGCCCAGAGCCAAGCCTGAGATAGGTAACATGGTGTTATGTAGGTACATTTTCCCCTTGTATAATCATTGTGTTCCTTTTCAGGGGTTCTGGCTTCAGATTGGGCATCTCTTATCTGGCCTCCAGCCCTGCTCAAGCCCCAGGCTTTTTATCTTCTTCCCTTGTATGTGGCTCATTCAAATTCAAACCGTAAGCCACGGATAGTTGGCAGACATTCTCCACCCCCACCCATAAAAAGGCCTGCTCTACCCTGTTTCCCTCCTGCAATCAAGCTTTCTTACAGTTCGGCCTTCTTCTTCTTTCTTCTTTCTTCTTCTTCTCTTCTCCTTCTCCTTCTCCTTCTTCTTCTTTTTTTTTGGAGATAGAGTCTCGCTCCGTCGACCAGGCTGGAGTGCAGTGGCGTGATCTCAGCTCACTGCAACCTCCATCTCCCAGATTCAAGCAATTCTCCTGCCTCAGCCTCTGGAGTAGCTAGGATTACAGGTGCATGCCATCATGCCCAGCTAATTTTTGTATTTTAGTAGAGACGGGGTTTCACTAGGTTGGCCAGGCTGGTCTCAAACCCCTGACCTCAGGTGATCTACCCACCTCGGCCTCCCAAAGTACTGGGATTACAGACGTGAGCCACCGCACCCAGCCAGTTCTGTCTTTTATTAACTTTACCATCAGCCAAGCAGAGCTTTGAAATAATAAGACAAATAATCCAATTTAAAAAGTGGGCTAAAGATTTGGACAGACATTTTACTAAAGAATGAACAGGCATGGTGGCTCATGCCTGTAATCCCAGTGCCTTGGGAGGCTAAGTCAGGGTGATTGCTTGAGCCCAGGAGTTTGAGACTAGCCTAGGCAACATAGTGAGGCTCCGTCTCTACAAATATAAAAAATAAAGTTAGCTGGGCCTTGTGGTGCACGGCTGTAGTCCCAGCTACTAGGGAGGCTGAGATGGGAAGATCTCTTGAGTCAGGGAGTTCAAGGTTACAGTGAGCTATGATCATGCCACTGCACTTCAGCCTGAGCAACAGAGCAAGACTTGTCTAAAAAAAAAAAAAAAAAAAAAAAAAAAAAGATACACAGGGATAGCAAATAAGCATATGAAAAGATGCCTAACACTATTAGCCATTAGGGAAATGCAAATTAAAACCACAATGAAATGCCACTACATGAGAATGGTTAAAAATCAAAAAGACTGACAATATCAAGTATTGTCAAGAATGTGGAACAACTGGAACTCTCCTACATTGCTGGTAGAAGTGTAAAATGGTGTAGCTGCTTTTGGAAACAATTTAGCAGGTTTCTTATGAAGTTAAACATACACATACCATATGTATTAGTTTTCTATCGTTGTAACAAATCATCACAAACAGTGGCTTATAACTACATTTATTTGTTAGCTCACAGTTCTCATGGTTCTATAGGTCAGCAGGCTTGAACATTGTGGCGGGTTTTCTGCTTATGGTATCACAGGATGGACTTGAAGGTGTTGACTGGGCTGAATTATCTTCTGGAGGCTCTAGGATGAAATCCACCTCCAAGTTCATTCAGGCTGTTGGCAGAATTCAGTTCCTTGAAGTTGCAGGACTGCAGTCACCATTTTCCTTTTTTTTTTTTTTTTTTGAGATGGAATGTCACTCCTGCTGCCCAGGCTGGAGTGCAATGGCACGATCTCGGCTCACCACAACTTCCGCCTTCCAGGTTCAAGTGATTCTCCTGCCTCAGCCTCCCAAGTAGCTGGGATTACAGACATACGCCACCATGCCTGGCTAATTTTGTATTTTTAGTAGAGATGGGGTTTCTCCATGTTGGTCAGGCTGGTCTTGAACTCCCGACCTCAGGTGATCAGCCCGCCTTGGCCTCCCAAAGTGCTGAGATTAAAGACGTGAGCCACCGCACCTGGCCTGCAGTCATCATTTTCTTGCTAGCTGTCAGCTGGGGCCTCTCTCAGCTGCTAAGGCCACCCACATTCCTTCTTAGGGGAGTCCTTCATCTTCAAGCCAGTACGGATGCATTGAATCCCCCCTGTGCTTCAAATCTCTCTGACTTTCTTTTTTGCTTGCCAGCATTTAAAGGGCTCACATGATTAGATTAGATCCCCTCAGATAATCTTGCTTTACCCTGTAAGATAATCATGGGAGCGATAGCTTAAGTTTTATAATCATAAATTTGACCCATAATCAAAGAGGTAGTGATTATCAAAGGGCTAGGTCACTAGGAGTCATTTTTAGAGCTCTGCTTACCATACCCAGCCATTCCACTCCTAGGTATCTACCTAAGAAAAGTAAAAACATATGTCTACCCAAAGACTTGTAGGTGAATATTTATATCAACTTTATTCATAATAGCTAAAAGCCAGAATGAACTCAAATGTCCATTAATTGGTGAATTAATAAAACAAATCGTGGTATATCCACTCTGTAGAATACTACTTACCAAGAGAAAGACACAGACTCCTGACATGCATCACAAGAAGAAATCTCAGAAGCACCATGTTACATGACAGACTACATATGATTTAATTTATAGGAAATTTTAGAAAAAGCAAAACAGGAGGAAGATCAGTGGATGCCTGGGGTCAGAAGGTAGCTGGAAGGGACTGGCCGTAAAGGGGCACAAGGGAACTTCAGGAATGATGGACGTGTGCTATGTCATGATGTGGTGGCAGTGACAGGACTCTATACATTTGTCAATACTCATTGAATTGTACAGTTAAAATCAGTGAATTTCATTGTATGTAAATTATAACAACAAAATTGGCAAAACAGTCTTTTTAAATACTTTATTCAGCAGTTTAAGATGCTCTATATTGGGAGTTTCTCTACACATTTAATTCACAAAATTCATGTGAGACTTTCTTAACATGCCTAAATATGTCTATATTTTAACCGATAGCACTTACTGTAGGTGGGCTTGCATACGTATTTGATGATTACCTAGCTCCCTTGTGCTAGACCGTAAACCCAAGTGGACAGGCCACCATTATACCCATACCTGGCACATACTGGGCCTTTAAGAAATATTTGTTGAATAAATGCATAACCCCTCCCCCAGAGCAAATCTGAACACTGGAAAATCTGATTATACATCTTTCCTCCAGCTGATCTCTGATTACCTTCGATTTCATTACTAAAATCTTTTCTGAGCCACAGATGAAAGTGGGAGTTAGAAATCTTTCATTTAACCCCATTATGTTATAGAAACCACTTATCCTGGCTGCATTTATCTGGGCTGCATGCCCAGTGTGCACTCAAGAGTGTCACCATATGGGCTGAGAGGGAGGACATTCAGCAGCCAAGGGCTGCGTCTGTGGGCTGCTGTGTCTGACCTTGCTGATCTCCTTCCATTTCCAGTCTTCTTTTGTTACCACAGACTAAGCATCCTATTTCACCTCAAGGCTTAAATCCAAGGTTTTCCTTTTAATGCATACATAATTCGTCTAAGCATTAAAACATAGTATTAGTCAGAGGGCAATGTGATTGGAATCAGGTGAGAAATCAATGGAAGCCAAAGAATGCAGAGGCCTTTGGGCTGGAGCCAACAGCCCCTTCGGAGAGGACTGAGGCCAGGAAGGCACCAGACGTTTCTCTGTTTAGGGAATGAATTACATCATCCATTCATTTGACCTTGGTCTTCAGTTACTTATCTATAAATGCCACACCCTCCTCCTTTCCAGGTCAGAACCAAGGTGCAAAAATGCCAAGTGCCAAAATCCTTCCTGGTTATTGTGATCGATCAACAGGAAAAAAACAAAACAAAAAATAACAACAACAAAACACACACACACACAAGAATCAGGCATTTCTCTTGTCTTTGTTCTTTGTATAGAAATCTGTAAGCACAAATTGTATAAATTTGGTGGCTTCTCTTAAAATGTAATGTAGTACACATTGGCTATTTGATACCCTGCATCTATATTCTCTCCTGGCTACAAGAACACAGATTTCCAGAGTGAATTTGGCTTGAGTGGGACTGAACCCTCCCCAAGTGCCTGGAGTGGTTTCTGGCTGGCTTAAACCAACGGGCACACCCACCATGGCCCCAAGCCAAATGGACTGGTTTGGAGACTGGCACTACCAAATCAGAGGCAACAAGCCAGGAGGACATTTGCCGGGGCTTTTGGGAAGAATAAACCTATTTTATAGTAGCTCTGAAAAAGAGACCATCCTTTTTACCCGAATGGTGAATTTTGGAGCAGCTACAGCCTTTTTCCAGTAATTGAGATCCTGGAGCAGCCTCTGGGGCCACCTTGTGGAATCTGTGGATAAAGCCAACACCATATAAAGCAGATTGAGGACAGAAGGCAGGCTGTTGGTGACATTTTTTGAGCTGCTGGATCAAATGTCACCTGAAATTATTACCTTTAGAGTTTTAGTTACCATTAAGTCAATAAACTACCTTTCTCTTATAGGCCAGCCTGGTTTCAATTTCCTTTTGTATTTTGTGCAAATCACTTTCATTTGTAATTTTTTAAAAAAAATTTTTATTTATTTATTTATTTATTTATTTTATTTATTTTTTGAGACAAGGTCTTCCTCTGTTGCCCAGGCTAGAGTGCAGTGGCGCCATCTCAGCTCACTGCAACCTCCGCATCCCAGGTTCAAGCAATTCTCGTGCCTCAGTCACTGAGTAGTGGGGATTACAGGTGTGTGTCAACACACCCGGCTAATTTTTGTGTTTTTAGTAGAGACAGGGTTTCGCCATGTTGCCCAGGCTGGTCTTGAACTCCTGAACTCAAGTGATCTGCCTGCCTCGGCCTCCCAAAGTGCTGGGATTACAGGCGTGAGCCACCATGGCTGGCCAAGTCTGTTCTTAACCAGTTCTCCATACTCTTCTCAAGTCAAACCTGTCTACCACAGTTGAAATCATTCCAGTATTTCATCCAAACAACAGTCATTCATTACTACCTTACCCTAATCCAACCGGAGATCATGAAAGCTCTTTTCTGTAAATGAACCACCCTCCACCTGCCCTGAAATTCCTGCCACTCTTTGTCTCTCAGGGCTGACACAGAGGAGGAGAAAACTCCTTGCAGAAGTGGGAAAGTTGTGGGTTTGGAGATTCACACTTTGCTTTCCCACCCATCAGTTAAAATCTTAGGCACCCTCAGTCGGAAATCTCCCTTTCGCAGACCAAAGCAGGCAGCTCCTTTGGAGAAGCCTAGAGCCCTTCCACCTCCTCTTCATTTCTGTGGCTGCCTGGCAGCTGCTGGCTGCACACCTGTGCACAGGGCTCCATTGTTTTCCCTGTGCACTTGTCTCATGCTTTCTCTTAAAATGTTGCCCCTTCTCATTCTTGAAGCACAAAAGCACATAGCATGGGTCTAATATATTGTCAACAATTTTTTTTTTGAAATAGAAAGAAAGAGGCTGGGCATGGTGGTTCATGCCTGTAATCCCGGCACTTTGGGAGGCCAAGGCGGGTGGATCACCTGAGGTCAGGATTCCGAGACTAGCCTGGCCAACATGGCAAAACCCTGTCTCTACTAAAAATACATATTAGCCGGGCATGGTAGCACATGCCTGTAATCCCAGCTACTCTGGAGGCTGAGGCAGAAGAATCACTTGAACCCAGGAGGCAGAGGTTTCAGTGAGCTGAGATGCATCACTGCACTCCAGTGTGGACTACAGAGCAAGACTCTGTTAAAGCAAAAAAAAGAAAGAAAGAAAGGGAAGGGAAGGGAGGGGAAGGGAAGGGAAGGGAGGAGGGAGGGAGGGAAGGAGGGAAGGTAGGAAGGAAGGGAGGGAGGGAGGGAGGGAAGGAAGGAAGGAAAAGAAGAAAGGAAGGAAAAGAAGAAAGAAAGAAAAAGAAAGAAAGAGAAAGAAGGAAAGAAGGACAAAGAAAGAGAAAGAAAGAAAGACAGAAAGAAAGAAAACAGAAAGAAAGAAAGAGGAAAAGAAAGAAAAGTATTTGAACAGCAGTGTGGTCTGTCACTGGCTGGCTGGTTCCGCAAGGGGAACTGGGATTTTTGCAAGCACCTACCCAGCTCCTCTATGCATGTCTTTTTTTTGAGCTGCCCCACACTCTAGTAGGCAGGTATCTTATTCCCATTTTACAGATGGGGAGACAGGAGGACTTGCCCAGGGTCACAGAGCAGTGGTGGGGCCACTCTTTGAACCAGGCTGTGTGGTTCTAATGCTTAAGCTCTCATACTGCACCACCCAGGGAAAAGCCAGGACTGTGGGCTGGGGGCAGCTGGGCCTTCAGGTTGAGAATGAGAAGCACTGCCGTACCAAAGGCCACCAGGATTGCCAATCAAAGCAGGAATTAAGGCCCCACGTGGCACCTAATAAAAGGCTGAGGAGAGCATGGCCTTAGAGTCAGGAGCAACAGGGAGGCCAGGCACATTGGTTCGTGCCTATAATTCCAGGACTTTGGGAGGCTGAGGTGGGAGGATGGCTTGAGCCCAGGAGTTTGAGACCAGCCTGGGCAACATAGGGAAACCCTGTCTTTAAAAAAAAATTAAAAACTAGCTGGATGTGATGGCATACACCTGTGGTCCCAGCTACTCAGGAGGCTGAGCTGGGAGGATCATCTGAGCCTGGAGGCAGAGGTTGCAGTGAGCCGAGATTGCACCACTGTGCTCCAGCCTGGGTGACCCTATCTCAAAGAAAAGAAAAGAAAAGAAAAAGAACGTCAGGGAAGTGGGGAAGGGACAAGGGACAAGGAGTGTGGCAAAGGACCAGAAGCAAAAACCCAACTTTTTGTTCCCTTCATTTTGCCCAAAGTAGCCACAGCTTTAATGGGGAGTGCAGGCAGCAGCGGCCTGGTGAGGGCTGCTGCATCCCGGGGGACTGAGGTCACAGTCTCACTGTTGCTCAGAACTCCATGGTAGCTTCTTTCTGCTGAGCAGGGCCTTCCCCTGAATTCCTGTTAAACCTCAATCTTTCCTGGTCATATGAACATTCATTATGTGGTTTTATGACATTTTGTCATCCTCTATTCCCTGTCTCCAACAACCCCAACAAAAACTTGCCTTTCTGGAGATGGATGGTGATGATGGTTGCACAACAATGTGAACGTATTTAGTGCCATGGAACCGTATGCTTAAGAATGGTGAAGACGGTAAGTTTTATGTATATTTTACCACCATTAAAAACTGTGATAAAAACGTGCTTATCCAAACTTTTCACTGACTTATAGTTAGGTACTGTGACTTTATGGCCACACTGAAACATTCTAGAGGCTTGTACCAAATGTTCCCCACCCATTCCATCCCCCACTTCAGCCTCATTCACACTTCTACAAGCTGAGGCCAGTCTGGACTGGACAAGAGGGGTCAGGTGGGTGGGCATGGGGGGAGGGGGCCTGTATTAGTCAGGGTTCTCTAGAGGGACAGAATTAATAGGATAGATGTATATATAAAAGGGAGTTTATTAAGGAGTATTGACTCACACAATCACAAGGTCCCACAATAGGCCATCTGCAAGCTGAGGAGCAAGGAAGCCAGTCCGAGTCCCAAAACCTCAAAAGTAGGAAGGCTGACAGTGCAGCCTTCAGTCTGTGGCCAAAGGCCCAATAGCCCCTGGCAAACCACTGGTGTAAGTTCAAGAGTCCAAAAGAACTTGGAGCCTGATGTTCGAGGGCAGGAAGCATCCAGCACGGGAGAAATATGAAGTCTGGAAGACTCAGCCTGTCTATCCCTTCCATGTTTTTCTCCCTGCTTTTATCCTAGACACGCTGACGGCTGATTAGATGGTGCCCATCCACATTGAGGGTGGGTCTGCCTCTCCCAGTCCACTGACTCAAATGTTAATCTCCTTTAGCAACACCCTCACAGACACACCCAGGATCAATACTTTGCATCCTTCAATCCAATCATGTTGACACTCAATATTAACCATCACAAGGTATTTGCCGTCAAAACAGAGCAGTGGTCCCTGCTCCTCTTGGCCTGGTGAAGCTTTGGTGCCAGTGTCTGCAATTTTAGACACAATATAAATCAAGGCATGCATAGAATTCACTGGCCTGAGAAGGCACAGTGCATGCATATGTAGAGCTTTTGGCAGCACTGGTGTTTCTAAGGCAGGTACTGGGCATAAAATCTCCTTTCCTGCAGGTACTAGAAACAAAGTGTTTTCTCCAACACATGGTACAGGAGAGGCCCCGGGGTATGGAAACTTCTGGGGGTGGAGCCAGGGACCCCTTTCTGATGTTTTATAGTGTCTAGTTTCTTCCTTGATTTCAGTGAGCATAACAATGTTCTCTGTTCACATTGCCTATATTAGCATTGGCTGGTTTGTAAAATTCAGAAATTGACTCAAAATGGGCAGCGTATTAAAGTGCCACAGGTATGACTCTATGTTATATTACAAAGGAGTGGGGAGAAAATTAGTTATTAAAACATGATAATAACAGCTAACATTACTGAGTGTTATTCTGTACCAGGCACTGGGCTAATTGTTTTTCATGTTGTAGGTTACGTAATCATCCCAGCCCTATGTGGCAGGCTGGTGGCACAGATGAGGAAGTTGTGGCACAAAGCGATAATTTAGCTTACTCCAGATCCCAGGGGACAATAAATGGCAAAGCCATTGCAGGCGGCCTAATATCAGAGCCCCTCATGCTTTCTGTTACATAAAAGCACAGTGGAACCTACTGTATATGAGGTTATTGATGCATCCCTTTTTAAAAAACAGAAACATTAAGTACTGAAGACAATCGTACCATAAATCTTTCCATTTTGTTTATTCAGATCTTCATTTATCAGATTTTATTTTTATTTTATCCGATTTTAAGTGCAACACACTTTCATATAGTTCACTCAAGATATTTTGAGGCAAATTTAACATTGCATTGTCAAAGCCATGATCACAATTCAGTAATTGTTATGCTCTGCAGCAATTAAGACAGAAATGAACATTTCTACTACCAATGGCTTTTGTTTAAAAGAAGAAAAAGGGCACTTAACTCTCTAAGGCATAGAAGGCTTCTGTCATTTTAGATAAGCCGCCAGCCACCAACCAGAACCCACAGGCCAGGGGTGGGTGTCCCCATTCAGATAAGGACTGCGTATGACCAAGGCAGGAAATAAAATAAAACCCAAACAGCAGTTGTGAGGAGGATAAAGATGCTGATGCCAATGAGGTCCTTGGGTGCTTTCTCCTTTTCAACCAATGCCAGCCTCAGCTGTCTCCCAGGAATGCCAGACCCCCTGATGTGTGTGGTCAGTGATTCTTGGCTCACACTGGATCGGGGTTGTTCAGGGCTGGTGGAATCCAGTGCCCGACCCCTGGAACCTGAGAAGCAGATTTCTCCCTCGGGAGCCTCTTGGGCTGCTTCGGCTTGAGAAACAGCTGCTAATTCTGGTAATTTCTGGCCTCGCTCTCCTTTTTTGGAGTGACAGGGTCTTGCTCTGTCACCCAGGCTGGAGTACAGTGGCACAATCATAGCTCACTGCAGCCTTGAACTCCTGTGCTCAAGGGATCCTCCTTCCTTGGCCTCCCAAGTAGCTGGGAATACAAGTCCCCACCACCCTGCCCATTTTTTTTTCACTTTTGCAGAGATGGGGTCTTGCTGTGTTGCCCAGGCTGGGCTCCAGTTCGGGCCTCAAGCGATCCTCCCACCTCTGCCAGTTAAAATGCTGGGATTACAGGCGTGAGCCACTGCACCCAGCCATGCTTTTATTTTTCATCCTCCCACACAGCATCCTCTGCCCTTTCTCCTACAGTGCTCCTTCTCAGTAACTCAGACTGAAGGATCCTTCGTGTTAAACACCTGCCATGCATCTATCGCTGCCACTGAATAATAATAATAATAATAATAATAATAATAATAAAAACCCACCTCTTTTAGAAAGCGCAATAAAGTAATGGGGGGAACCATCCTCTTGAGACCTTCCCTTCCCTCTTTCTCATATTGAAACATTAAAAAAAAATAGAGAGCTCCCCTAAGACATATTAAATACAATTTAATTTGGAAAGATTCCATTTATCAGATGCACAGCAATTCTTTTCACTGTAATTTGGCAAGTTCGATGCCAAGTTAACACCGCCCTCTGTCTAGCAGTCTCCTGAAGATTGTGAGTCATCTGCAATTCTGCATCCTTGGCCTGGGGGAGGAGTGAGAAGCATGCCAGGAGAGGCAGTACTTGGAGAGTGTGACTCCTGAAACTTCCAGACCTTCATTTATGGTTTTCAGATATGGTCCAACTCAATAGAGAGGGGCGTTACCTGCTTTTGTTATTCTGCAGTTCCTGACACTGCTCAGATGTAAGGTTATCTGTCCCACCGTAGCTGACATGGGACCAGGCACTGGATGCAGAAGGAGTTGGGTTCCAGGGAACCGATTCCTCATGGCACTTTAATGGCCACCGCAGATGTATCTTCTGGCACCTGGCTGACAATCTCCCATGAGTAATCTAATGTCTCTCCCTTTCTTTCACAGCTCAGACTCTCCTATTCTGTCTGCATGAAAAATGCAAGTGGGTCATTTTCTCCAAAACGCAACTTTACTTCCACCTCTGTTAAAATCCCCATGCTCCTCCCAGCCAGGTGTAGCCAGCAGGGCCTGTGGACTTTTCAGGGGAATGACATCAGCTAGTCAGCGCCCACTGTGAAGTGCCAGAGTATTCTCAGCTGCAGCTCTTCACGCGTAGGGCCATTTCTCCAGTGCCTCTCTATCAGCAAAGATGCTGCCCTGCCTTCAGAAAGTCTCATTACAATTCTGGAAACACTCACTTGGCATCTCCCTTCTGGAGTATCTGCTTCGAAACCATTCTATCTGGGATTTACACCGCAATCATTGTCCTAGTCAGCTTTTTCTACTTTTCACTTTTGAAAGTCATAATGAGGGTGACACATGTGAAATCCCACAGTATTTTCCAACTAGTACATAGGGCGAGGAAAAGAGCATGAAAAGCCTCACAGGTGTCTACCACAGTCATGTGAAAGCACATCTAGAAAATAGCTGTGTGTCTATGTATGCAAGTATATATCCATGTACTTACACATAAAACAAAATTATTATTAAAAAGTAACTACAGGCTGGGCGTGGTGGCCCACGCCTGTAATCCCTGCACTTTGGGAGGCCGAGACGGGCGGATCACAAGGTCAGGAGATCGAGACCACCCTGGCTAACATGGTGAAACCCTATCTCTACTAAAAATACAAAAATTAGCCAGGCATGGTGGCACGCGCCTGTAGTCCCAGCTACTCAGGAGGCTGAGGCACGAGAATTGCTTGAACCCGGGAGGTGGAGGTTGCAGTGAGCCGAGATTGTGCCATTGCACTCCAGCCTGAGTGACAGAGTGAGACTCCATCTCAAAAAAAAAAAAGTAACTACAATAAAATACATTTTGACAAGGAAAAAAATCACCCACTATTCTTTCATTGATGCAACAATGGTTTTCCTTCCTTTCTTCCTTCCTTCCTTCTTTCCTTCCTTCCTTCCTTCCTTCCTCTTTCTTTCTTTCTTTCTTTCTTTCTTTCTTTCTTTCTTTCTTTCTTTCTTTCTTTCTTTCTTTCTTTCTTTCTTTCTTTCATTCCTTTTTTGAGACAGGGTCTTACTCTGTTGCCCAGGCTGGAGTGCAGTGGCAGGATTATAGCTTACAGCGGCCTCAGACTCCTGGGCTGAAGTGACCCTCTTGCCTCAGCCTCCTGAGTACCCAGGACTACAGGAGCATACCAGTACACCCAACTAATTTTTAAATTTTTTGTAGAGATGGGGTCTCGCCATGTTGTCCAGGCTGGTCTTGAACTCCTGGGCTTAAGCAATCCTCCCGCCTGAGCCTCCCAAAGTGCTGGGATTACAGGAGTAAGTAAAAATTATATTCATAATGGTGTATTCCAATCCCACCTTTGCCAAATACATACGTTTTGTATGTTGGATCACAGAACACATGCAGTTTTATTTTCTGATAAAGGAATTACAGTTGACAGTTGTGCTTTTCTTTGCATCTGCCCTCACAGCATATCATATAATCTGTATTTCTATTCTAGCAATGATTTCCCTGCACCACAATTAATATTTGTGCACCAATCTCCCCTTTTCCTGGAGGAGAGAGAAAGGGTCATATTTATCTTTATGTTCCTAGTGTGTGGCATAGTGTCTGCACACAGTAGGTCTGTGTTCTTAGTGTGCGGCACAGTGTCTGGTACACAGTAGGCACTTGATAAGTGCCTGTTGAATGAGTGATTACAAGTACAGTGTAATCAGACAAGATGAGTCTAGCCTGGAATTTTGCTGTTCAAGGGGCTGTTTGTACAGAGTCCAGAGTCCATGGGAGCCTTGACATTTAGCACATGGGATTAGAGGGGAGAGCCTGACATTTGCAAGAAGCATTCCTGTAGTAACTTCTCAGTAAGATAGAATCTAGCAGCAAGACGCTGGGTAGACATGCAAAGGCACGGGGCGAAAAGAGCCACAGCTTGACGTGGAGTGGCTCAGGCCTTGGGTGGACCTGCTGAGTCACAGGCCTTGAGGATTGCTGATTGCCTAATGAGATTTCAAAGTACCCAGAGCTCCCATAGCGTTCAGATCTAGTTTGCCAGAGTAATAAAGAACATACACTTTGGCCAGGGGTGGTGGCTCACGCCTGTAATCCCAACACTTTGGGAGGCCAAGGTGGGTGGATCATCTGAGGTCAGGAGTTCAAGACCAGCCTGACCAATATGGTGAAACCCCGTCTCTACTAAATTACAAAAATTAGCCGGGCACGGTGGCATGCATCTGTAGTCCCAGCTACTCAGGAAGCTGAGGCAGGAGAATCGCTGAAATCCGGGAGGCGGAGGTTGCAGTGAGCTGAGATTGTGCCACTCCAGCCTGGGCGACAGAGCGAGACTGTCTCAAAAAAAAAAAGAACATACTTTTTTGAGGTAACTAATGATCCTTGATATGATTAATAACCCCAGCCTGAATCTGCATGATTCAAATGGATCAGGTTCAAAGCAAATAGCAAAATGAAAGGCAAATTGAATTTTCATTGTCAAGGAAGTGGTCCGAGAAGGATTCTGGAAAGGCAGCAGTGGTGACAGCGTAGTCTTTGAATCACACCAATTCCCCCGTAAAACCAGAAGAGCAACCAAGTAGCAAAACCAAAAACCCACAGACCTTTATAATGAAACTGGAAGTTAGGCTGTCCCCACAACTCCCAAACTATAAGCAACAAAGAGCAAACCACCAACACCTACAAGGCCTGCATGGTAATCAGTATCGGTGCGGAAGAAAGGTGAGGGAGGCAGTGGGGCATCAGCACAGGAGACCCCCGAGGCAGTCATCAGGTGTTCCCTGGAAAGCAAGATGGAGCCATTTGAGAAGAGCAGCCGAAACCAGAAGGGCTTTGCCTAGGCTCATGGTGGGTGCAGGTGAGAAGTCCCTGGTAGCTCAGAGGAGGCCAGACCTGTCTAACCCCGATGAGCTCTCTAACCAGTCCAGCCAGGGCACCCTTCAGGCACAAAACTCCACACTGAGGACAAATTGTGGGAGCACAGTCAAAACAGATCAGGATGTGGACTGCTCAGACAGGAAAAGACAAGGTCCAGATAAAAGTGGTGGAGGGGACCAGCGTCAGGAAATCTCAGAAAGCAAGTTACACACACACACACACACACACACACACACTCACACACTGAAAAACCAGAGGGTGCTCTGTAAAGACAGAAAATTCATGCTGCCTCCTTCTAAACTTAAGGACAATTGATTTTGCTTATAAATGAATAATAGGAAAATAAAACCAAATTCCATAGAAAAGTCTTTAAAAAAAGAATAAATGCAGAATAACAATACTACAGACCTTGTAAGCACACCAGGAAAAAAATGTCCACAGAAAAGATCGCAACTGTAACTTTCTCTTTGAAAATGAGCTAAGAGACATTAAGAAAACGATATGACTGGACAGACATTTCTCCAAAGAAAACATACAAATAGCCAATAAGCACATAAAAATATATTCATCATCATTAGCCACCAGGGAAATGCATGTCAAAACCACAATGAAAAACCACTTGAGCAGGCCAGGTGCTGTGGCTCACGCCTGTAATCCCAGCACATTGGGAGGCCGAGGCGGGTGGATCATGAGGTCAGGAGATCGAGACCATCTTGGTCAACATGGTGAAACCCCATCTCTACTAAAAATACAAAAATTAGCAAGATGTGGTGGTGCATGCCTGTAGTCCCAGCTACTCAGGAGGCTGAGGCAGGAGAATCGCTTGAACACAGGAGGTGGAGGCTGTAGTGAGCCGAGATCGTGCCACTGCACTGCACTCCAGCCTGGGTGACAGAGCGAGACTCTGTCTCAAAAAAACCAAAACAAAACAAAAAACAAAAAAAAAAACCCAATTGAACACTCAGTAGAATGGCTATAAAAGACAGGTAATAACAAGTGTTGACAAGAATGTGGAGAAATAGAAACCTTCATACACTGCTGGTGGGAATTTAAAATGGTTCAGAAACTCTGGAAAACAGCTTGGCAGTGCCCCACAAGGTTAAACATAGAGGACCATATGACCCAGCATTTCTACTCCTAGTTTTATACCCAAGAGAACTGAAAACATGTCTACACAGAAACTTGTGCATGAGGCTGGGCACGGTGGCTCATGCCTGTAACCCCAGCACTTCAGGAGGCTGAGGCAGGAGGATCGCTTGAGCCCAGGAGTTTGAGACCAGCCTGGGCAACATGACAAGACCCCGTCCCTAAAAAAATTCAAAAAAATTAGCTGGCTTGGTGGTGTGCACCTGTAGTCCCAACTACTTGGGAGGCTGAGGTGGGAGGATTGCTTGAGCCTGGGAGGCGGAGGTTGCAGTAAGCCATGATTGTGCCACTGCACTCCAGCCTGGGCAACAGAGGAAGGCTCTGTCTCAAAAAGAAACAAACAAAAAACATGTACATGAATATTGATAGCAGTGTCATTAATAAAAGCTGAAAAGTGGAAATAATCCTAATGTATATCAACGAATGAATGGGTAGACAAATATTATGTCTATACATGGAATGTTATTTAGCCATAAAAGTTAATAAAGTATTGTTACATGCCATAACATTAATGAACCTTGAAAACATTGCGCTAAAAAGCCAGACACAAAAGACCACATATTGTATGGTTTTATGTATATGAAACGTCTGAATAGACAAATCTTTAAAGACAGAAAGTGGATTAGTGGTTGCCTTGGGAGCGGGGAAAGACATAGGTAGTGACTGCTAATTTCTAATTTTTTCTGAGTTCTATCACCGCAGTTTTGAATTTGTCTGATTCTGATTTGTGTTATTTTGTCTTTTGTAATTGTCTTCCCTTAAATAAGAGCTTTTTGATAAAAAAAATTTACATAGCATACAGTTCACCTACTTAAAGTGTATAATTGAATGGTTTTTTGTGTATTCATAGAGCTATGTCAAAAGGACTCAGAATCCAGTGTGAAGAGGGGCCATTGGTCAAATAAGGGACAATTTGAGTGTCAAGAAGCATAATGAATCCATTGATTGAAATCATGAAATATTTTTTAAATTCATGAGTTTACAAGGATATAAATAAATCTCATTGGTCACCTTTAGAGGGCGATGAGGAACCGTTATCACTAACTATTATGTATAACAAACTCCCCCCAAGACGAAGCAGTGTAAACACCAGTTCTATCATGCATATGGATTCTGTATTTCAGGACTTCAGATAGGGCCTGGTGGACCTGGCTCTGTGACATCTGGGACCTCAGCTGGAAAGACCAAATGGCTGGGACTGGAGTCATCTGGAGGCCACTTCACTTGCACATTTGGGTCTGGGTTGGGATGACGGAAGCCTGTGCTCAGCTGGGCTGCTATCCAGAGTGCCCATATGCAGCCTTTCTGAGGCAGTGTTCTCAGCGGAGCTGGATTTCTCACAGGGCGGCCACGGGCTCCATGAGCATGTGTCCGAGGAAACAAGGTAGAAGCTGTGTGGCCTTTTATGATGTAGGCATGGAAGTCACAAATTGTCTTTTTTTTTTTTTTAAACAGAGTCTTGCTCTGTCACCCAGGCTGGAGTGCAGTGGCGCAATCTTGGCTCACTACAATCTCTGCCTCCTGGGTTCAAGCAATTCTCCTGCCTCAGCCTCCTGAGTAGTTGGGATTACAGGTGTCCACCACCACGCCTGGCTAATTTTTGCATTTTTAGTAAAGACAGGGTTTCACCATGTTGGCCAGGCTGGTCTCAAACTCCTGACCTCAGGCGATCTGCCTGCCTCAGCCTCCCAAAGTGCTGGGATTACAGGCAGGAGCCACTGCACCCGGCACAAATTGTCATTTTTAATGCTCTCCTATGCCCCTCCAGATTCAACAAGCGGGATGTAGATCCCATCTCTTGAAGGCAGAAGCGCTGCAGAATTTGCAGTCAAGTTTTACAACCACCACGGGAACACATTCACTTTCTTGAAAACTGGGTAATTAAAGCAAAGAAAATCAAGTTTTTTTCTATGTGAACTGTACCGCGGAGAAATCAAATACAGCAAGAAGGGCAGAAATGCTTACTAAAAGTATTTTAACTAAAGGATGCAAAATAAATGGTGACATTAGAATACCGTCATTTTGCAGACCACATAAATCTAGCCACTGAGCTGATGAAAGGACACAGCACTACCTAGAATCTTGCCAAAGAGACAACACGAGTCTAGGGATAGAACAGGAGTCTGACGCAGCCTCTGGCCCCAGCTTCCAAGTTGGCAGGAAAGACAGACAGAGGAACATGTTGAATTGCACCATGAGCCTGCAGTCACCTCAGAGCCAGACTCTGAGATGTTCTACACATCAAATACCCCAGCTTCTTCAGCAGGCAAACTGCAAGGAATGGAGAGAAGCCTATACATTATAATAAACTTAAAAGACATAAGGTAGAAAAATTTGGGGAGGTACAGACTAAACTAAAGTGTCTAGTCAGGCACATTTGGGTCCTAAAACCAAAAAGAAACAGGAAAGTCACTACAGTAAAAGGACAGTGGTTCCTTTTTGGGGAAGGGAGGGAGTTGAGGCTGGAACAGCACAATGGAGTGTTCTGGGGTGACTGGCTCTTTTGGTTACATGGGCGTTCACCTTATTATGACTCATTAAGTTCTACTTTTATTTTGGAAGGTTTCTATATGTTTTATTTTACAATAAAAAGTAAAAGAGGAGCAGAGAAATACAGAAAGAAAGTGATTTTGATGATGGTGGTGGTGATTGAGGCGGTGGTGATTGAGGCAGTGGTGGTGATGGCAGTGGTGATGCTATTGGTGGTGGGGGTGGTGGTGGTAGTGATATGGTGGTGATGGTGATGGTGATGGTGGTGGTGGTGATGGTGGTGGTGATGGTGGTGATGGTGGTGGTGGTGGTAGTGATATGGTGGTGATGGTGATGGTGGTGGTGATGGTGGTGATGGTGGTGATGGTAGTGGTGGTGGTGGTGGTGGTAGTGATATGGTGGTGATGGTGGTGGTGGTGGGGGTGGTGATGGTGGTAATGGTGGTGGTGGTGGTGGTGATGGTGGTGGTGATGGTGGTAATGATGGTGGTGGGGGTGGTGATGGTGGTGATGCTGGTGGTGGTGGGGGTGGTGATGGTGGTGGTGGTGATGGTGGTAGTGGTATGGTAGTGATGGTGATGGTGGTGGTGGTGGTGATGGTGGTGATGGTAGTGGTGGTGGTGGTAGTGATATGGTGGTGATGGTGATGGTGGTGGTGATGGTGGTGATAGTAGTGGTGGTGGTGGTGGTGGTAGTGATAGTGATATGGTGGTGGTGGGGGTGGTGATGGTGGTAATGGTGATGGTGGTGGTGGTGATGGTGGTGATGGTAGTGATGGTGGTGGTGATGGTGTTGATGGTGGTGGTGGGGGTGGTGATGGTGGTGATGGTGATGGTGGTGGTGATGCTGGTGGTGGTGGTGGTGATGGTGGTGGTGGTGGGGGTGGTGATGGTGGTAACGGTGATGGTGGTGGTGATGGTGGTAATGGTGATGGTGGTGGTGGTGGTGATGGTGGTGATGGTAGTGGTGATGGTGGTGATGGTGGTGATGGTGGTGGTGGTGGTGGTGATGGTGGTGATGCTGGTGGTGGTGATGGTGGTGGTGGTGGTAGTGATATGGTGGTGATGGTGATGGTGGTGGTGGTGGTGATGGGGGTGGTGATGGTGTTAATGGTGATGGTGGTGGTGGTGGTGATGGTGGTGGTGATGGTGGTAATGGTGGTGGTGGGGGTGGTGATGGTGGTGATGCTGGTGGTGGTGGGGGTGGTGATGGTGGTGGTAGTGATGGTGGTAGTGGTATGGTGGTGATGGTGATGGTGGTGGTGGTGGTGATGGTGGTGATGGTAGTGGTGGTGGTGGTGGTAGTGATATGGTGGTGATGGTGATGGTGGTGGTGGTGGTGGTGATGGTGGTGATGGTAGTGGTGGTGGTGGTGGTGGTGGTAGTGATAGTGATATGGTGTTGATGGTGGTGGTGGGGGTGGTGATGGTGGTGATGGTGATGGTGGTGGTGATGGTGGTGGTGTTGCTGGTGGTGGTGGTGATGCTGGTGGTGGTGGTGGGGGGGTGGTGATGGTGGTAATGGTGATGGTGGTGGTGGTGGTGATGGTGGTGATGGTGGTGGTGATGGTGGTGATGCTGGTGGTGGTGATGGTGGTGATGCTGGTGGTGGTGGTGGTGGTGGTGATGGTGGTGGTGGTGGTGATGGTGGTAGTGGTATGGTGGTGATGGTGATGGTGGTGGTGGTGGTGATGGTGGTGATGGTAGTGGTGGTGGTGGTGGTAGTGATGTGGTGGTGATGGTGATGGTGGTGGTGGTGGTGGTGATGGTGGTGATGGTAGTGGTGGTGGTGGTGGTGGTAGTGATAGTGATATGGTGTTGATGGTGGTGGTGGGGGTGGTGATGGTGGTGATGGTGATGGTGGTGGTGATGGTGGTGGTGATGCTGGTGGTTGTGGTGATGCTGGTGGTGGTGGTGGTGATGGTGGTGGTGGTGGGGGTGGTGATGGTGGTAATGGTGATGGTGGTGGTGGTGGTGATGGTGGTGATGGTGGTGATGGTGGTGGTGATGGTGGTGATGGTGGTGGTGGTGGTGGTGATGGTGGTGATGCTGGTGGTGGTGGTGGTGGTGATGGTGGTGGTGGTGGTGATGGTGGTGGTGGTGATGGTGGTAGTGGTATGGTGGTGGTGATGGTGGTGGTGGTAGTGGTTATGGTGGAGGTAGTGGTATGTTGGTGGTGGTGGTAATGGTGGTGGTGATGCTGATGGTGGTGATGGCAGTGGTGACAGTAGTGGTGGTGGGGGTAATGGTGGCAGTTGTGGTGATGGTGGTAGTGGTGGTGGTGATGGTGGTGGCTAACATTTATTGAACATTTATTAAATGCAAGGCACTGTGCCCAGCACCTACCACAGGTTAGCTCATTTAATTCCCCCCACTATTATCCCCCTTTTTCATATAGTGAGACTGAGATTTACAAACTTTAAGTAATCTTCCCAAGGTCTTATGTTACTGAGTGATAGACCTGAAATTTGCTGATGATCCACAAACTGAACAGTCCCACAAGTGAGGTTAAGGGAATGGCAAGGCCATGGGGATTCTATTCCCCTCTTCTCGGCTGAGTGAAAAAAAAAAGTAAATACAGAGTATTATGCTCTGTAATCTTCAGTCTGGAGAGACTGAAATAAATGTTTCACTTTTGATAAACAGGACTTTAGGGGAGTAGAGAATATTGCTCTAAGCACTTTGTGATAAATTATTGATTTTATTTGGGATTTACATGGAATAATTGATCTTCATGTAGTGATTTTAAAGATCCAGTTATCTTTACTGAAAACAAATGTCCTACACACCTTTGCTATTTATCTTGTTTCTACTCTTTTAAAAGGAAGGCTTTGTTTGTTTGTTTTTTAGGGATAGGGTCTTGCTCTGTTGTCCAAGCTGGGGTGCAGGGGCGCGATCACAGTGCCCTGCAGCCTGGAACTCCCAGGCTCAAGGGACTCTCCCACTTCAGCCTCCTGAGTAGCTGGGACTAGAGAAATGGCTGCCATGCCTGGCTAATTTTTGTATTTTTTGTACAGACAGGGTCTCTCTATGTTACCCAGGCTGGTCTGGAACTCTTGGGCTCAAGCGATCCTTCTGCCTCAGCCTCCCAAAGTGCTTGGATTACAGGTGAGAGCCATTGCGCCAGGCCAGGAAGCCGTTTAAATCATATAAATTCAAAAATAATTCAAATAGAGAAAGAAAATAAATCGTTAGATTTTTAAAATGAAATTTTGGCTATAAAAGAAAGTCATACCTTTTTAAGAAACACGATTAAAAGAATAGATTCTCTGGTCTCTCCAAATCACACTGAAAATCCCAAAGCAAGCTGTTTAATCTTCTAACATAAAAGCAGGCCCTTTGAATGCAGGGAACATGTCATAATTTCTTTTGTGTTCTCTACCAAGAACATTCAAATTCAGCGCCCGCTTGATAACCAGACCAATGCTTTACAGAATTTGCAATTAGTGGATTGTCCAGAAGAGGGCGCGCGTTGCCCATGTTACTCAAAGGCGCCGCCAGACCCGGCCGAAGCTGAGTAGCTAAGAACAAAAGATGCACATTCCTCTCTGAGGACAGAACAAAAGGGTGGGTTTTAAAAAGCAAAAGAAACGCAACATTTAACGCTGCCTCCCATAATCTCCACGAACACCCTACAACTCAGCCACAGCTGGTCACAGGCAGGCTGAATATTACATTGTAAAAAACAAACTGGAAAGCAGCTGTTTTTAAAACAGATATCGTTTGCTTGGTGTAATTCCATCCGGGTAATGCCTATTTATTCAACAGTCAATTCTGCCTGAGTTGTGTTTTCCCGTTACGAGATGCAGGTGGGCATCGCTGAATCCAAAACCAGTACATAGTAGAGACAAAAGTATAGATGCTCCATTTTGTAAGTTCGTGGTGGGACACTGCATTCCCCCAAATAATGCCTCGTATTCTCACCCCTCACTTTGTTTGCTCTCATTACCAGTGAAAAACGCATCTCATCCACATGAATAGCTCCACTCAAATGATAATGCTTTTTTTTTTTTTTTTTTTTTTTTTTCTGAGACAGAGTCTTACTCTGTAGCCCAGGCTGGAGTACAGTGGCGCAATCTCGGCTCACTGCAACCTCCGTCTCCCGGGTTCAGGCGATTCTCCTGCCTCACCCTCGCGAGTAGCTGAGATTACAAGCGCGCACCACCACGCCCAGCTAAGTTTTCGTATTTTTACTAGAGATGGGGTTGCTCCATGTTGGCCAGGATGGTCTCGAACTCCTGACCTCAAGTGATCTGCCCACCTCAGCCTCCCAAAGTGCTGGGATTACAGGCGTGAGCCATGGCGCCCGGCCTGATAAATCTTTTTAAAACTTAGTTATAGCCACTTTCATGGTCAGCTTTTAAGAAAGCAGTAAATATTCCTCAGCAAAGGCAAAGATAGCAATATCTCAGAGCAGGCAACTCAAAGCAAACACACAAAAGGAAAACCCAGCCCCCTTGTTTACTTACGGGTCTTCAAGCTCCTAATATTGACATGAGTTTCTGAGGTCTCCTGTGCATTTTCTTTTCTACAGCAAACAACAGGGCTTTTAACCTGTAAAGAGGTAGATCTGGCTGCCCCAGAAAGGTGGGTTAACTGTCCCCCAACAGACTAAAGGAGAGTGAACGGTGCTGAAGAGCAACAGGCAAGAAGTCTTAGGAAAATAAGCTCCTCTGCATGAGTTATAGTGAGGCATTAGCGAATTTGAGGCGAAGACCCAGAACAGGAAACAGCCATCAGATTTGCGTTTGAGAAGTATTCAGCTACAGCTTTTTCTTAGGGTCTGTTTGAAAGTATTACATTTAACTTCAGCATGCCTTTCCAAAAGGTATATTTAGAAGCAATTAGGTTAAAAGCTTTGAGCTCCTTGGAGTTCTATCTATACAGATATCTACTGGCCTAGGGGACCTTAAGGTATTGAATTAAATGAGTCTCCCCAGCCTTTTTGTTGAGACAGGGTCTAGCTCTGTCACCCAGGCTGGAGTGCAGTGATGCATGATCATGGTTTGCTGCAGCTTCGAATTTCTGGGCTCAAGTGATCCTCCTACTTCAGCCTCCCGAATAGCTGGGACTACAAATGCGAGACACCATGCCCAGCTAATTTTTAAATTTTTTGTAGATATGGGGGTTTTGCCATGTTGCTCAGACTGGTATAAAACTCCTGGGCTCCAGTGAACTTCCCACCTCGGCCTCCCAAAGCATTGGGATTATAAGTATGAGTCACCACTCCTGGCCAAGTCTCCTTTTAAGATGCAAGAGCCTCCATATATAAAGAAAGCAGCTAGACTTGGAGCACGCAAGCTTTAAGGCATTTGGAAAAGATCAGGTGCACCTCAGTATGAGGGCTACTTAGGAGTTGAGAGCTGTTGCTCTCAGCAGTCATTTTCCCTGTGGGGCAGATTGCTCAGGTAGGAGCCCTCTGAAGGTGTGAGACAGGACTCAGGTGTGAGACAGGACTCAGGTGTATCTCTGCCTGCCCACACCCAGGAGGGTCTCAACGAGCAGAATCAGGGGACAGGCAAATGAGAGAGCCCTCCCCAGCATGCCTTCCCCACACCTGCTGCCTGGCTCGCTGAGCTGTCTTGACTGCCTACTTTTGGCTTAGGAAACCAGGCTGAGGCCTAGGCAGCCTGCAGACCCTCTGCAGACCCTCTGCAGACCCAAGCCCTATTCAGCCCAAGCTCACCCTTCCCTCTGATCACATCTTCCCTTGGTGCCATTTTTAACTTCAACTCCAGTTACTTCCTGTTTGTTTTCAAGTGTGGGAGTTTTGATCCTGGGGCCTTAAGCATGGACCCTTAAGGGGGCTGAAATGCTCTAAAGTCATCTGCAAAATGTGTGGTTATAAATATGTTTCCTTTTTCCTGAGAGGTGACCCTTTGCTTTCACCAGATTCTCAAAGGAATTTACAGCCACCAAAAGGCCGTAGAAACCAATCCAGGGGGATTGTGAATGAACCGAGGTTGGAGACACTGCACTGTGTCAGCGTTAAGCCACAGCTGTCAAGTCGTGACAGGCAGAAGAGTCTAAGGAGCTCACTGGGCCAGGCACCATGGCTCACGCCTCTAATCCCAGCACTTTGGGAGGCTGAGGTGGGCAGATCACCTGAGGCCAGGAGTTCGAGACCAGCCTGGCCAGCATGGTAGAAACCCTGTCTCTACTAAACTACTAAAACTACAAAAATTAGTTGAGTGTGGTGGCGGGTGCCTGTAATCCCAGCTGCTTGGGAGGCTGAGGTGGGAGGATTGCTTGAGCCCAGGAGGTGGAGGCTGCAGTGAGTCAAGATCGCCTCACTGCACTCCAGCCTGGGTGACAGAGTAAGACTCCGTCTCAAGAAGAAGAAGGAAAAAAGAGCTTGCCAGATCCTTCCCTAGCATTTAGATGACATATAGGGACCTTGGAGATCACCTAATCCAAACCCTTTATTGTATAAATAAGGAAACTGAGTCTCAAAGTCACACAGGGCAGGTGTCAGGCCCAGCATCTGAATCTCCTCTCAACCCTGCTTCTTGTAAAATCACTCATGAGGGTCAAGTTCTTCTAGTTCTGATCCTGGAAATGGTGGGAAGATGTTGAAGGAGAGAGACGAGTTGCATATCTTCAGAGTTGTTGTAGAGTAGACTTTATAGAGTTCATATAAGCAGCATATCATTAGGAGTGTGGAGTCTGGAACCTGAGTTTGCATGTTGACTCTGCCTCTTACTACGTGACCTTAGGGAAGCCATCTCGCCCTATGCACCCAGTTTCCTTAGTGTAGAGAGGGAGTGAGAGTAGCAGGCACCCTGCAAGACTGCTGTGAGGATTACGTGTGTGCACTCACAGTCACTCAATACATACAGAGCTGAGAATAAGGTCTGACATATATTAAGCACTCATCCTTCTCCTCCTCAGCCTCATCTATTGGTATATTTCAACAAGCATTTATCAAGCACTTGCTGTATTCAAAGCATTGTGCCAAACACCAAGGATATAAAGATAAAAGATTCAGCTTAGTCCCTCCAGTCAGGAGCAGGCGGTGGGGAGCCACAGTTAATCAAAATATATTGTGACATGAGCTTCGAGAGTGGTCAGCCCCATGCCCTTGGTAACTGGAGAGGCACTGATTAACATCCAGTCTCTTAAATTTTCCCTGAGACTCAAAATGCAAACCTACACAGATAAAACATAGTATGCTCTCTGGACCTACCTACCAAGGCACTCTGGAGCGACTGGAGGGTATCTGATGTACCAGCACACAGACGTTAGTTATCTGGCAACCCCAAGGACAGGGCTGACAGGTATTGCCAAGTGACAGATTGGGATTGGAGATAAGAGGGAAGTTGGGGCTAAAGGTATGGGGCTGGGAAGTGGCTGCCTGAAGACTAAATACAGCAAAAGCAGCCAGGAGAGCCTGGGATCTAATTATGCCCAGAGTTTGTGGGCCCACAGGAGCAAAGACACAGAGAAGCAGAGATGGATTAAGACATGAGTTGCCTGGGCTCATTTACTCTATACTGGCTGTGTGTTCTGTGTCCCTTTTTGCAGGCATGAGGGTAGGGCCCCAAGCTGACCAACTCTAAGGGTTAAATGCAAAGCTCTCTGTATTAGTCAAGGGTCTCCAGAGAAATAGAACCAGTCAAATCCATACATAGATATATAAAGAGAGATTCATTTTAAGGAATTGGTGCATGCTGTTGTGGGGGCTGGCAAGCCTGAAATTTGTAGGGCAGGCCAGCAGACCAGAAGCTCAGACAGGACCTGATGTTGCAGTCCTGAGTCCACAGGCTGGAAAGTCGGGCAGAATTTCCATGTTACCATATTAGGAACAATGCCTTCCTCATTAGGGGAGCCTGTCTTTAACATGTTCAATGTGTAATGGGTGAGACCGCTATGTCCATTACATCCACCTTATGGTATGGAGTGATGTGCTTTACTCAAAGTCTGCTGGTTTAAGTGTTAATCACATCTAAACACTACCTTCACAGCAACAGTGAGACTGGTGTTTGACCAAACAACTGGGCTGGCCTAGCCAAGTTGACACATAAAATTCACCATCTGACTCCATCATGGACCAAAGACTGTGACTCTGTAAGGGCACATTAAGTCAGGAGGGAAGGGAGAGGCTTTTACATTTAAATCCGTAGCATATCTGAACCTTTTCTTCCGAACTCTCGGTTCACCTGTCACCTCCCCTAGAAGGTGCCCTCTGATCACTGCTGTGAGTGACACGCCCCTCTTCTGTGAACCTGTCTGCCCACTGCCTGCCTCTGTGACCCTGTTAGTACTGTGTTGTAACGGTGTGCTCATTCTTCCAACTCTGTCTTTTATCCTTGCAATCCGGACCTAGCTTTCATTGTACCTACTGTGCACAGTTAGTACTTAGGATGTGTGTATTTGGTGATGAAATTTCTGCTTTTGGAATTCCACCTGAGCCTCTACGCCAATAAAAAAAGGAATTCAAGTTGCCTGACAAACCTTGATGCCAAGAGAGCCCAGCATCTGAGATGGCAGACGGCCTGTATATTTGTGTTGACATTGAACTTACGGAAACACATGGCCCAGAAATGAGTACTATTCTTCTATGTAATGTGCTCATAGAAACCTGTATTTTTCTCACTCACCATCACGTAGCAGGCATGAATCACTTTCTCAGGAGCAGGGGTTCAAATTAAGGATCTCGATAAGGAACATTCTAGACCCAGTCCTCTTGGCCTATTTTGCCTTTCTTCCCCCAGCGATAAGTATTGATTAGGGGCTGACCACGTGCTAGGGTCATGGTCCCAGCACTCATGGAATTCATGGCCTAGGGCTCAATATTTCACTTATATCTTGTTTTAAAAAGGCCAGATTCATTTGATATTTTGCAATAAGGAAAGGTAGTAGATCTTAGGTTTAAAATGACCTTATTTTTAAATCTGACAGCAAGTCAAAACTTTGGGCTCTGTGAGGCTCTGGGTCACTTCAAATTTTGTTCCATTTTTTTTTTCTCTAGCAGAATATGATATATAAGAGTACCCCACATAAGGCTGTAAATTCTGACCCTGTAACTACTGCAAACTTAGAAAAACCAAAGGCAGCTGAAAAAAAAACGTTCTTTACTCCCTCTTTGTCTGGCCCAAACTTCAAAACTGAACTTGGAAAACCAGAGGGGAAATAAAGGTTTCCTCTGTAATTATCACAAAATTAGCATACTGTATAATTTTTAAATTTATTTAATTTAATTTTATGAGACTGGATCTTACTCTGTTGCCCAGGCTGGAGTACAGTGGGGCAACTGTGGCTCACTGCAGCCTCAGCCTCCCAAAGTGTTGGGATTACAAGTGTGAACCACCGTGCCCAGGCTTATTTTTTCTTAGAAGCAGGATCTCTCTCTGTTGCCCAAGCTGGAATGCAGTGGTCAAACTCCTGGGCTCAAGAGATCCTCTCACCTCAGCCTCTTGGGTAACTGTGACTACAGGTGTGTGCCACCATGCCCAGCTAATTTTTATTTTTATTTTTTGTAGAAATGGGGTCCTCTATGTTGCCCAGGCTGGTCTTGAACTCCTGGGCTTAAGTGATCCTACCACCTCAGCCTTCTGAGTAGCTGGGACTATAGACATAAGCCACTGCATCTGGCTAATGATTTTTATTTAGAGATGGGGTCTCACTAGGTTGCCCAGGCTTGGTCTCCAACTCCTGGCCTCCAGTGACCCACCTGCCTCAGCTTCCAAAAGTGCTGGGATTACAGGCATGAACCACCACACCTAGCCAGCATATTGTGTTACTTTAGATTACAAACTAGAAAATAAATTTGTCCAGAGTGATGCTTATAAAACCGAATACACTTCAAGGTACAAAAAGTCAGCCAGTAGCATTTTGTATTAATAAGCCCATCTGTGCAAAGACCCCTCTGAGGCAGCCCTCTTCTCCTGGCCGGGTGCCAAAGAAGCGTTGGAGGTGAGTGTTTCTTGACATTGGCTTTATTCCACATGGTGAAATGAAGACATTAACCAGGAGGTTTCCACCTCCATTCTGCTGTTTTCATTCCTATGTATGGCTCAGGAAAACACAGCCACATGCTGCATACAATATGCACTATAAAGGAAAGAAACTAGATGACAGACAGATTTTCTTAAGTAAGGTACAATATGAAAATATCTAGATATTTCAAGAGCATTCTAGCTGTAGGTGTTAGATTTATCTGAACTTTTTTTTTTTTTTTTTTTTTTTTTTTCGAGACAGAGTCTCGCTCTGTCGCCCAGGCTGGAGTGCAGTGGCGCGATCTCGGCCCATGCAAGCTCTGCCTCCCAGGTTCACGCCATTCTCCTGCCTCAGCCTCCCAAGTAGCTGGGACTACAGGAGTCCGCCACCACGCCCGGCTAATTTTTTTTGTATTTTTAGTAGAGACAGGGTTTCACCGTGTTAGCCAGGATGGTCTTGATCTCCTGACCTCGTGATCCGCCCGCCTCGACCTCCCAAAGTGCTGGGATTACAGGCGTGAGCCACCGCGCTCGGCCTATCTGAACTTTTAAGTCAACAGAATTTGGAAAGCAGTTTTGACAACACGGCAGACTGAGCTAAGATGACCACTTCCCAGTGGTGTGCTGGTAAATGTTTAACAACCAGCTCTTCCAAAATAATGCCATATATTTGTGTGTGTGTGTGTGTGTGTGTGTGTCATACATTTTATTGATATAAAGGATGTATATAACATACAATTTACAAATAATAATTAAATACAAAAACTTTTTTATTGTAAATTCTGTACAGCCAATTGATTCTCACAGAATATTTTTGTTGAGTTTTGCAGAACATTTACTGTAGCCAACCTATGGTTGCAATTTAACCATAATTTGACAAATAGAGCTGCATTGTAATCTGTTAACTCTCTTGCCAATAAGTTTATTGTTATAAAATCTGATATGTGATCTACTGTTAAACTATTTCTTATGCTTATGTAAATTATATTCATTAAGCTGAAACCTCTTTAAGCTTCAGCACTAGATATGACCTACTTTTAACTTTAATCTGAATTATTAACATTTTCTCATCACTTTCTTAATTCTAGACCAGGGTTGACAAACTATGGCCAGTGGGCCATAATCAGGCTCACAGACTGTTTTGCAAATAAAGTTTTATTGGCAAACAGCTGCACCCATTTATTTACCAATGGTTTGTGGCGGCTTTTGCACTACAAGGGCAGAGTTGAGTAGTTATAACAGAAACTGTATGGACCACAAAGCCTAAAATATTTACTATCTGGCCCTTTACAGAATAAATTTGTCAACCCTTAATCTAGTTGATCACCAAAACAACAAATCAAGCCCTGATCCACTGTGTTAGCAGGAAATACTCTCATCATGGCCAATTTCAAGTTACCAGTGTGAACTCCAGTCAGGGAGAGGTGCTCAGTAGAACACCATTACACACACAGACACAGAACATGCTAATAACCTTCAGAGCAGAGAGAACAGAAAAATGTAGTACAAAAATTTGGAGTGACAAGTTTTGAGTTCTTTTTACCTTTGTTATTATGATAATTTATTGATTTTTGAGTTTATACAATTTAATTTTTAATAATGGCTATGTTCAGCAACTGCCTCCTTGTGGGGACAAAAGTGACTCCATCTTGGATGCTAATCTGCCATCTTGACTTCTGATTAGCCCCAGTCCTGTGAATGACTCCTGATTCCTACTTTATTTACTGTCCATAGCATAGGAACATGCAACCTTGATGTTATCACACAAATTATAGGCTGTGATGCACAGAGCATTCTTGCCTGTTCCGAAGGATTGCCTTTAATTGTCTCACTGGAGCACGCATACCCTTTCCCTATAGTACATAAGCCCTCAGTGTGGGGAGGAACAGTGTGGAAATCCACCTGTCTTGTGGCCACCCAAGCCCACGCTTCTGTCTGTAAGTTCCCCAATAAAACAAACTGAATTTGTCTGCCTTGTTCTTTGGTTTCTTGGCTCCGTCAGCATTTGAGGACCACTTTGCAAATGCAGCCCTTTCATCGAACACTCACAACATTCCTAAATATTTAACAGTTGGTTCCTGTGAACTGATACTGGCCAATCCCAGTACACCACCGCCACCTCCCAGATAAAAAAATCCATGGCAATGCTGGTTAAACGATAACATGAATTCATAACATTCATTTCTGAGCTTGAAGGAAATAAGATGTGTGACACTGTGATATAATAACAAACACATATTTCGTCTTTGTAATATGGTTCCTGGCTCAGAGCCCCTAAAACCCCTGTAATTCCCTGAGCATTAGTGGTGACAGCAGTGTGTTTTGTCACTTATCATAAGCCCCCTTTCAACCACACCTTATTATGCTGATAAGGTGACTCTCACTGGGGCCCTAGATAGCTTCTGGATGGGGGCTGGTGTCAGAGGAACCAACCATAGGATTAGAAGGTTGGAACTTTCAGCTGGACAGGAGGGGAGAGGGACTGAAGATTGAGTCCATCACCAGTGGCTGATGATTTAATCAATCATGTCTATGTAATAAATAGAACCTCCAATAAAAACCCCTACATAGAGGGGTTCACAGAGTTTCTGGGTTGGTCAATACATGCACGTGCCAGGAGAGTGATGCACCCCAACTCCACAGGCGAAGTTACAGACCGGGAGAAGATATTTGCAATTTGTGTAACTAGTGAAACATTTGACTCCAGAAAAATTTTAAATCCTGCAATTCAATTAAAAAAAAGAACAAATAAATTAACGATTAACAGAAGAGAAAATGTGTATGGCTATTAAAAAATGAAAAATAGGCGGGGTGCAGTAGCTCACGCCTATAATCCCAGCACTTTTGAAGACTGAGGCAGGCAGATTGTTTGAGCCTAGGAGTTTGCAACCAGCTTGGGCAACATAGTGAGACCCTCTTCTCTAAAAAAATACAAAAAATAGCCAGACCTGGTAGCAGGTGCCTGTAATCTCAGCTGCCAAGGAGGCTGAGATGAGAGAGTTACAGGAAAGGGGTCCTGATCCAGAACCCAAGTGAGGGTTCCTAGATGTCACGCAAGAAAGAATTCAGGGTGAGTCCATAGAGTAAAGTGAAAGCAAGTTTATTAGTAAAGTAAAGGAATCAAAGAATGGCTACTCCATAGACAGAGCAGCCCCGAGGGCTGCTGGTTGCCCATTTTGTGATTATTTCTTGATGATATGCTAAACAAGGAGTGGATTATTCATACCTCCCCTTTTTAGACCATATAGGGTAAGTTCCTGACGTTGCCATGGCATTTGTAAACTGTCACGGCGCTGGTGAATGTGTAGCAGTGAAGACGACCAGAGGTCACTCTCGTGGCCATCTTAGTTTTGGTGGGTTTTAGGCGGCTTCTTTACTGCAAACTTTTACCAGCAAGGTCTTTATGACCTGTATCTTGTGCCGACCTCCTATCTCATTCTGTGACTAGATATGCCTTAACCCTCTGGGAATGCAGCCCAGTAGGTCTCAGCCTCATTTTACCCAGCTCCTATTCGAGACAGAGTTGCTCTGGTTCAAACGCCTCTGACAGGAGGATCACATGAGCTTGGGGAGTCGAGGCTGCAGTGATCCTAGATCACACTACCGCATTTTAGCCAGGGGGGACAGAGTGAGACCCTGTCTCAAATTAAAAAAAAAAAAAAAAGGAAAAAACAAAAATATGTTCTACCTCATTAGTAATCAAGGAAACGCAAATCAGCATAACCATGAGATGGCATTTCATCCCTATCGAACTGGCAAAAATGTTAAAAACCTAAAACCAAGCACAGTATTGGCAAGGATGTGGGTAAATGTGGAGCCTCATTCAGCTCTGGTGGGAATATAAATGGCGCCATCACGTGGGAGAGCAATTTGTCATCTAAACAGCAAACATGGAAAATGGAAAGTGCCAATCAGTAGGAAACCGGTTAAATAAATCGTGGTGATATTCATATATTGGAATGTCATACAAATGAACAAAGTAGATGTACATGTATCAATATAGATAGATTTGAAAATACTGCAAAATAGGTATAAAAGGCACATGATGGATATATATAAACTATATATGTGTTTATAAAAACACTGAACAACAGTATATATTTTGAAATTATAAAACCATTGGTAAAAGGCACATACCAGTTTCAGGATCATCGCTTCTGGAGAGAAAGGAAGGGAAGGAGATAAATGGGTTGAAAGTGAGGACTTCAACTGTATCTATAAAGATTTAGATTGATTGAAAAATGTTAAAATGTGTTCAATGTTGGAGGTCGAAACATGGGCATCTGTGTTTTGTTTCTGTTTTTGTTTTTTAGTGCTTTTGTGTGTGTGTTTGAAGTCTTTTTTTTTTTTTTTTTTTTAAGAGTGTCTAGGAAGTGGTCAGGGCTAATTCCAACCACTTCATAAATTGTAGGAAATTGGAACTAGAAGACCCTTCAGCTCCATCTATTCAGCTCCCTTATCTTAGAAGACAGAAAACAGTAGGGCTAATGTTTATGTTTATCTATCATCTGTCTGTCTGTCTATCTATCATCTATCTATCTATCATCTATCTATCTATCTATCTATCTATCTATCTATCTATCTATCTATCTATCATCTATCTATCTAATGCAATTTATAGATGGAAAATTTCCTGATTATTTTCTGGCATATATTTTGCACATAGTAGGCAGTCATTCAAATACTTGTGAAATGGAGGCTGGGCGGGGTGGCTCATGCCTGTAACCCTAGCACTTTGGGAGGCCAAGAGAGGCAGATAACATGAGTCCAGGAGTTCAAGACCAGCCTGGGCAACATAGCGAGACCTTGTCTATATAAAAAATACAAAAATTAGCCAGGTGTGGTGGCATGCACTTGTGGTCCCAGCTACTCAGGAGGCTAAGGTGGGAGGATTGCTTGAGTCTGGGAGGTGGAGGTTGCAGTGAGCTGAGATCCTGCCACTGCATTCCATCCTGGGTGACACAATGAAACCCTTTCTCAAAAAAACAAAAACAAACTTGTATAATGGATAGGCACCCCCAAAAGTGTCCACATGCTGCCTATTGCATTCATTTGCTCATCACTTACCTTGCAGGTGCATAGACTGAGGCCTGTGGCTTCAAATCATGTCACTGCTCTGATGCCTATGTCTACTCTGAACTAGTGGTTTTTAAATTAGAGTGTCATCTGGGAACTTAATAAAACTGCAATTTCTTTGGTTTTAATGCCAAAGACACTGATTTGGTGGATGGAGGTGGGGTGGAGGGAAGTGGGGGAGGTGGGCTGATTTGGGAGGTGGCGATGGAGTTATTTTAATGTGCACTTCAGATGTTGCTAATTTGCTGGCCTGCAGACTGCGCTCTGAGAACAACAGCTCCAGCGTCTTGGCCACCTTCACTAAATACTTGCCTTGGTTTCCTCTTCTTTAAAAAAAAAAGAAAAGAAAAGAAACCAGGGGAAAAAGGAGGCCTGGCTTACTGCTGGTGAACATGAAACCTCAGAAACCAGGGCAAGGCTCATCACCCAGCTTCGTGGAAAAAAATACCAGCCTAGTCGCCAAAATGAAAGTAGATTACCTCTGTGGCTAAAAACGGAAGCGGCAAGTTTCCACTGCAAGTGCCAGGGGTGGTAGAGAAATGGTAAGGCAGTGCTTAAGAAAAAGGAGTCCAGTCTTTCTCCCCTCTACCACCCCACCTCCCATCTTGATGGGCAGAGGGAGAAAAACAGGAGGAATCCAGCTGAGAAAGTCCCTGATTTATTAACAACTGTGTACTGATGACTAATCACTTACTAATGTTTGCAAAGTGATTGGAGCCTTTCTATAAAAAGGGGACAAAATGTGGGCAACATATTCATAGTTATGACATCAAAGAAGAGGCCCAGCAGGAACATGAAGATGGCCGCTGACATGCCACATGCAGAACTTGCTAGCAGGACAGACAGACAGGACAGACTGGTGGCCAGAACTTTGGAATGGCATAATTAAACATTGTGCCACCCTGCCTCCCTCCCCGTTCCATTCACGTTCCCTTCCCAAAGCCCCAGAGTCTGTAACAGCCAACAGGTCCAGTGTTGTCTTGCTGAACAGCAATGAGAGCTGCGGACTCTCAGGATGAGCACCATGGGCGGCCGTCATCTCTGCAGCCACCCAGAGTGACACTTGATAAGTCTTAAGGGTGCAGTCAAAATGGCCCATTGCCTTTCCCCCTCCTGGGAAGCCAGGGCACAGGCACCGACCCTAGTGAAGCAGAGACAGGGATGAGAGGAGGAGGCTGTTTTTCAGGCGGTGACAACGATGGCAGCAGGCAGTGATGACGTCCAGAGTCTGGTGTGCACAGGTTCTAGGGTATGGTTTTGGTTGAGGCTGACCTCAGGGCTCCCTTTAGTCCCGCAGTTTTTCAGTCTTCCCAGTGGCCCTGTGAGCTACCCAGTACTCTTTCAGTCCATTTTTTCTGCTTGTAACACCCAGAGCTTGGTGTCCATTGCTTACATCTACGAGCCCCAGCTGACTCACCAACGCCTCAGAGGAGGGAAGAGTTCCAGGCAAAGCAAACTACCCAGTTAAAAAAATATCCTCACAGTTTCAGAGACAATAACGTCAGGAGCTTCAAAGCCTCGTTTGTTATTGTGGTGAATGGGCATCAGAGCTCTCTATACTTTTAGGAAGTGGCACACGCCTTTTGGCATAGCATTTCCCGGTCTATGACTTTATCTCCAGAGACACTCCCACAAGGACTATGCTAGCTGTTGGGCGTGACTGCAAGTGAGATGGTGGCACCATTTTCTGAGGACCGATGGAGGGAACCAGTTGGGTGGTGGGGAGGGGGTGGGGGAGATCAAGGGTGACATTTAGGAAATGTTAAATTTCAGATGCCCCTGAAATACCTAAAGAAGTCACCAAGGAAGGATACGGAGGGCTTGAGTCTAGATTCAAATGAAAAAATAAATTTGGAGTTCATCAGCAAATGGATGGTGTTTAAAGCTAAGAATGAAAAATACATCGACAGATAAGAATAAGAGGTCGTATCTAGAGGTCAGGGAGAGGGGGACCTAGTGAGGAAGGTTGGTTAGAAGTGTCTGGTGGGATAAGAGAAAAATCTATTTGCTGTATCATGGGCAATGAGAGAGGAGAGGGGTCTAAGAAGAGGGGGCGGGCAGTTGTGTTTCACCTTACAGCCTTCTCCTCTGTCAATTTCTTTTTTCTAGGTGTTTTTATAATAGACAAAGTTGGGTTTGACAGCATGGAGCTTATCGATGCCCTTGACACAGAGGTCACTGACACCCTTGACAAAAGGAGTTTCGGGGGAGTGGAGAAGCCAGAAGCCAGACTGGAGGAGACTGAAGAGTAGGTGAAGAAGCAGAAGGAAGGATGGGTGAGGCCAAGATGTTAGTGTGCAGACCGCTTGTGGGAGAAGTTTTGCTATGAAACAGGATGGGGAACGGGAGGGAACACTGAGAGTCTGTCGAGCCACAGAAAGACTTCTTCTAATGAGAGATTCCAGCACGTCTTTGTGTGTGAGTGGAAATGATTCAGTGGAGAGGAGATCGAGGGTGCAGGAGGAGATAACTGGAGGAAGGAAGTCATCCTTCATTCAACCAACACCAAGAGCTTCCCATGCCAGGCATCGTTTGGGTGTGAGCCACAGAGCACCAAGTGGCCTGGGCAAGGCTGCCTCTCTCAAGAGCGCCTGTGCTGGAGTGAGTTCAGGTCGGGGAGCAGGGTGCTTGGGGTGTGACAAGACAGATGTAGCTGTGAGTCTACCTGTGCATTTGGAGATGAGAAGAGAATTGCGCTCCCCTCTGATATGTGTATTTACTCAGCTCCATGTGGGGCAGGTCATGCATTCACCATGGGAGATGTGAAGAGAGAGATGCTGCCGGGGAAAGTCAACTCACAATGGAAATGGACAGAGTAGCTAAGCAGTGCCCATTAGAGGTTTGTGGCCATGAACTTAAAGTGAAACCAGTCAGCCCGACGGTGTGACTTTTCCTGTTGTGGTCAGCTGTGCATCCAAGTCAATACTAGAATCAGCCAAGGTTGAGGTTTTGCAGGATAAGTATGACTTAGAGAAGAGAGAAGCAAGGGGTTGAGGAATTCTGCCAGGGAGAGGTTGTAATGAGGCAACTTGCAGTGTGAGCTGAGTAAGGAGGGCAGCAATGAGGGAAGGAATGACAGAAAACGCACAGGCAGGGACGTCAGTGAATGAGAGCCCTTGGGCTAGAGTCCTAGAGCACAAGAGAGCTGGGAGGATGTCTGAGATCGATAATTTAAAGGTGGCTGAGATGCTTGTTATGACAAGGTCTACGGTGTGACCATGAGACTAGAGTGGCTCAGGTGGGAAACAGGATAAGGCACTGAGTTCAGTTGAAAGGTGGGCTCCAAAAAGATATGTCAGTGTCCTGGAACTTGCGACCCTGTGACTATAATCTTATTTGGAAAAAGAGTCTTGGCAGATATAATTCAATTAAAGATCAATGGATGAGATCATCCTGGATTAGCCATGTGGGCCCTAAATCCAGTAAGTGTCCTTGTAATAGAAAGAAGGGGAGACAGACACACAGACACAGGAGAAGACCAAGTGAAGAGATTGGAGTTACACAGTCACAGGCCAAGGAACCACCAGAAGCTGGAAGAGGCCAGGAAGAGTTCGCCCAAAGCCTCCAGAGGCACTGTGACCCTGTCCATGCCTTGATTTTGGATTTCCAGCCTCTAGATCTGTGAGAGAATCAATTTCTGTTATGCTAAGCCACCGATTTGAAGCAATTTGTTTCAGCGGCCCTAGGGAACTGCTACTGAGACTTAGAAGCTCTAGTGTTGGTTGGCTCCTCCATACGGATGTAAAAATCAGGGGAAATGTGGAGGAGAAGGTAGTGAGGCAGAACTAGAGTTTTTAATGAATGGGATAATCAGAGGTTGGTAAGGACCATGATGAGGAAAGGCAGGATGTGGTGGAGCTGAATGGCACAGCTTCACATAAGCTGTGGGTTCTAGAGAAAAAAGAGAGAGATGTAATTTGGAAATGGCAGTAGGGGTGGGGGCTCCAAGGTGACCAGAGTCCCAGGGAACAGTTGGCCTTCAGTCCACACAGACACCAGGGCCAAGCAAGGAAGGGGCCGAAGATGTGGGAGCGTGCGGACCACAGCAGGGCTGGGTGTGGTGAGAAGGGGCTATGCTCCACGGGGTGGGGGTATGGAGAGAGCAGAGCGGAGCAGGGTGTGGGGACAGCTGGATGGAAGCTATAGGACCTCTCCTGGGACCCCGCCAGTAGACACGTGAGGCCTGCTGCACCCAGTTCTTCTGTCCTGAGAGGGCTGCGGGCCATGTGCAGGAGCTGTGCTTCCTGGCACTAAGCTTGATTGTTGGCCTTTGAAGACTGCTCCCTCTGACAGCTGATGACGCCTTAGGGGCCACCACAGGCTTTCCCGGCACCTGCGTGCGGGTGCCTCGGGACTGCTCCAGCTCACAGCTGTCTTTACAGCTTCCAATACTGCCCTAAGGGCAGAGCTAAACTAAAGCTTTGGAGCTCGTTTGTCTAGATTGATGCCCAGATTATATCTCAGGATTTATATTAATGCATGTCTAACAATAAGTAATCTGTTAAATAAATTACAATACATTCATATGATGGGAGGCTATGCGACCATTACAAATTATGCGGTTGAAAACCACGGGAAAATGCTCACAACAGATAGTGTCTTGGTTTGTTTGGGCGGCTGCCATGACACCGTGCCATAAACAAGGGGGCTTATAAACAACAGAAATTTATTTTTCACAGTTTTGGAAGGGGTGGGGGCCAAGATCAAGGTGTCGGCTGATTCAGTGTCTAGTGAGGACCTTTTTCCTGGTTCACAGGTGACACCTTCTCCCTGTGTCCTCACCTGGTAGAAGGGGCCAGGGGTTCTCCAGGGCCTCCTCTCGAGGGACACTAAACCCATGCTTGAGAGCTCTGCCCTCATGACCTAATCACCGCCCAGTAGCACCCACTCCTAATACCACCACCTTGGGGGTTAGGTTTCAACATATGAATGTGGCGGGGACGCAAACATTCTGACTATAGCAGGTAGTTAAGTGCAAAAATCCTACCAGATGATCCCAACCCAGCTAACTAATGAACAAACGTTTATCCACAGGCATACAGACACCTGGAAATAGACTATACATGAAAAGAACAGTTCTGTGTGGATACGAGTAAGGGAAATCTGTATGTTCTTCCTACTTTACTGTATTTTCCAAAAGGATGATGAATGTCTGTCACTTTCATGATCTGAAGAAAAAAAGGAAGAAAATTGGTCCTAACGAGCTTCTCAAATACTTGTTTCCCCTCTCTCTGATAGGAATATTTGGAGAGATTCTCATGGTTGCCTCTGGCTCCCAGTAGGTGTGAGACCCCATTCCCCTCCAGCTCAGCCTTCTCATCTCCCAGCTCCCTTCCCACTCCTGCGCTCTGCCCTGCTCATGTCAGGTGCCTCTCCAATGTGAGCCCTAACTGTCCCCGCAACACCGAATCCAAGGATCTGGGCTTGGAATGACTGTGTGCTCATCTGGCCCAACCTGGGTCAGTGAATCTTTTCTACAATGTCCTAGACGAGTGACCTCCTGGACAAGGTCTGTTGCTTTTTGGGTGTGACACCCACCACGTGTGCAACTTTTTTTTTTTCTTCTAAGACTTCCGGCCTTCACCTGGTGCCTTTAAGGGTGTCCAGGGCACTCAGCCATCATTCCTCTGGCTGCTCCTCAGTGGGTGGTGCAGTGACCCACTGGGCCCTCCCTTCCTTCCCAGCACCCTCCACTCCTCTCCAGCTCCCCCATCTCCTCTTGATCCCTGGCCTCAGATGCCCTTTCTGGCACTTCCCCTGTTCCTGGGTCTCAGCCGGTATTAACTTGTCTTGCTCCCTTGGGTTCATCCTTAGTGTCCGGTTCCTTCTGCTCCATCCTACCCCCCACAGGATGCCCCAGCCTCTCTTGGACTCTTTGGGACTGTCTATTTCACCTCCTCCCTGATTGGTCTTTGGAATCAGAGAGATGACCAGGGAAGATTTGGAGAGACAACTTCTTTTTTTTTTTTTTTTTTTTTTGGGACTGAGTCTCGCTCTGTCACCCAGACTGGAGTGCAGTGGCGCAGTTTCGGCTCACTGCAAGCTACACCTCCCGGGTTCACACCATTCTCCTGCCTCAGCCTCCCGTGTAGCTGGGACTACAGGCACCTGCCGCCACGCCCGGCTTACTTTTTGTATTTTTAGTAGAGATGGGGTTTCACCGTGTTAGTCAACTTCTTATGTTGCTCCAGGAATTTGCATTCAGTTCAAACCGACCTACCTTAAAAACTTTTTAAATCTTAATTGGTTTCAAGCCATTTATAAATATGTTTGCATGTTATCTCTGCTTTTTGTAACTTTTATTTTCAGTTCAGGGATATATGCGTAGGTAGTTATGTAGCCAAACTTGTGTCACAGGAGTTTGTTGTACAGATTATTTTGTCACCCAGGTACTAACAGTAGTACCCAATAGCTGTTTTTTCTGCTCCTCTCCCTTCTCTCACCCTCCACCCTCAAGTAGGCCCCAGTGTCTGTTGTTCCTCTCTTTGGGTCCATGTGTTCTCATCATTTAGCTCCCACTTAGAAGTGAGAACATGTAGTATTTGGTTTTCTGTTGTTGCATTAGTTTGCTAAGGATAATGGTTTCCAGCTCCATCTACGTTCCTGCAAAGAACATGATCTCATTCTTTGTTATGGCTGCATAGTACGCCACGGTGTATATGTACCGCATTTTCTTTATCCAGCCTGTCATTGATAGACATTTAGGTTGATTCCATGTCTTTGTTATTGTGAGTAGTGCTGCAATGAACATTCATGTGCATGTGTCTTTATGGTAGAATGACTTATATTCCTCTGGGTGTATACCCAGTAATGAGATTGTTGATTGAACAGTAGTTCTATTTTTAGCTTTCTGAGGAATCACCACACTGCTTTACACAATGGCTGAACTAATTTACATTCCCACCAACAATGTGTAAGTATTCCCTTTTCTCTGAAACCTTGCCAGCATGTGTTATTTTTTGACCTTTTAATAATAGCCATTCTGACGTGTAAGATGGCATCTTATTGTGGTCTTGATTTGCATTTCTCTAATGATCAGTGATGTTGAACTTTGTTTTATATGCTTGTTGGCCACATGTGTGTCTTCTTTTGAAAAGTGTCATGTCCTTTGCCCACTTTTTTTCTCTCTCTCTCTCTTTTTTTTTTTTTTTTTTTTTGACAGTCTCACTCTGTTGCCCAGGCTGGAGTGCAGTGGTGTGATCTTGGCTCACTGCAACCTTCACCTCCCAGGTTCAAAAGATTCTCATGCCTCAGCCTCCCAAGTAGCTAGCATTACAGGTGTGTGCCTCCACACCTGGCTAATTTTTGTTTTTTGTGTGTTTGTGTGTGTGTGTGTGTTTTTTTTTTTAGTAGAGATGGGGTTTCACCATGTTGACCAGGCTGGTCTCGAACTGGCCTTAAGTGATTTACCTGGCCTCCCAAAGTGCTGGGATTACAGGCTTGAGCCACTGTGCCCAGCCTCCTTTGCCTACTTTTTAATGGCTTTTTTCTTGTAAGTTTAAGTTACTTATAGATGCTGGATATTAGACTTTTGTCAGATACATAGTTTGCAAATATTTTCTCCCATTCTGTAGGTTGTCTGTTTACTCTGTTGATAGTTCCTTTTGCTGTATAGAAGCTCTTAAGTTTAATTGGAGCCCATTTGTCAATTTTTGCTTTTGTTGCGATTGCTTTCGGCCTCTTCGTCATGAAGTCTTTGCCCATTCCTATTTGCAGAATGGTATTGCCTAGGTTGTCTTCCAGGGTTTTTAAGTTTTGGGTTTTACATTTAAGCCTTTTATCCATCTTGAGTTGATTTTTGTATATGGTGTAAGAAATCTTCAGCATATGTCTAGCCAGTTATCCCAGCACCTTTTATTGAATAAGGAGTACTTTCCCCATTGCTTGTTTTTGTAAGCTTTGCAAAGATCAGATACTTGCAGGTATGTGGCCTTATTTCTGGGCTCTATATTCCATCCCACTGATCTATGTGTCTGCTTTTGTACCTGTAGCATGCTGTTTTGGTTACTCATCCATGTAGTACAGTTTGAAGTCAAGTAGCATGATGCCTCCAGCTTTGTTCCCTTTGCTTGGGATTGCCTTGGCTATTTGGGCTCTTTTTTGGTTTCACATGAATTTTTAAATAGTTTTTTTCTAGTTATGTGAAGAATGTCGTTGATAGTTTGATGGGAATAGCATTGAATCTGTAAATTGCTTTGGGCAGTATGGCCATTTTAATGATATTGATTCTCCCTGTCCATGAGCATGGAATGTTTTCCATTTGCTTGTGCCATCTCTGATTTCTCTGAGTGGTGTTTTGTAATTCTCATTGTAGAGATCTTTCACCTCCCTGGTTAGCTGTATTCCTGGGTATTTTATTCTTTCTGTGGCAATTGTGAATGGGATAGTGTTCCTGATTTGGCTCTTGCCTTGGCTGTTGTTGTGTATAGGAATGTTAGTAATTTTTGCACATTGATTTTGTATCCTGAAACTTTGCTGAAGTTGTTTATCACCTTAAGAAGCTTTTGGGAATGCTCGGACATCTAGGATCATCATGGCAGCGAGAGGCAGGACTAGATTGCAGCTTTGACTTGGATGGACAGAGCAGCATGAGGAGGCTCACATCATGAATTTTAGCTCCAGAAGAACTGCAGGAATAAACCAGGAATCTCGAGAGGACCCACAGATCCTCTGAAGGAAGCAGACTGCTCCTGTAGGACCCAGGAGACACTCTAAATACTGCGAATGCCCACACTGTGGAAGTGGAAAAGAGACACCCTCCTTTCCCGAACACACACCCCCACTCAGGAAACTGAAGGTCTAGTTTGCAGGAGAAGATTCCGACCTTACCTGGAGCCGAGTCAATTTAGAGAGCCGAGTGAAATACAGGGGTGGAGGAAGCAGTGGGAAAGGCCCTGGGAGCTTGCTGGGTCCCAAGCAGGCCATTCCTGCCTGGCACCACAGGGATCCTTTGGGAGGATGGCCAGCAGTGCAGGGAAAATGCCACAGGGAGAAGGAAGTCTCCAGCTGAACTTTGTAACCTGTTGAGAAGCCTCCTGGCCAGAACTCGGGGGAGGGCACGAATCTGGTGTGCAGACCTGGGGGTGGGGGGCGGGGGGACCTAAATAAAGCCTTTTTCTTTTGCAGCCGGGAGGCGTGTAGCCTGAAGCAAGTTCTCAGTTCTGCTTGCCCACTGCCCACTGCCTGGAAACAGACTTGTGCTGCTGGTGGGGACATGATGGAAGTGAGACTGGCCCTTTGGATTGTGTGGTAGCTGGGTGAGGCCTGTGACTGCTGGCTTTTTCCACTTCCCTGATAACCTGTAGGACTCAGCAGAGGCAGCCATAATCCTCCTAGGTTCACAACTCCATTGACCTGGGAACCTCACCCTCATCCCCTACAGCTGCTGCAGCAAGACCTGCCCAAGGAGAGACTGAGCTCAGACTTGCCTAGCCCTGCCCCCACCTGATGGTCCCGCCCTGGTAGCTGAAGACAAAGGGCATATACTCTTGGGAGTTCCAGGACTCTGCCTACTGCTGAGCCCTCACCACACTACCATGCAGATGCTCTCTGGAAAGCGCCACCTCCCAGCAGGAGGCCAACCAGCACAAAAATAAAGTATTAAACCACCAAAGCTAAGAACCCTCGCAGAGTCCATTTCACTTCCCTGCCACCTCCACCAGAACAGGTGCTGGTATCCATGGCTGAGAGACCCATAGATGGTTAACATCACAGGAATCTGTGCAGACAAATGCCAGTACCAGCCCAGAGCCTGGTAGACTTGCTGGGTAGCTAGACTCAGAAGAGAAATAACTATCACTACAGCTCAACTCTCAGGAAGCCGCATCCATAGGAAAATGGGGAGAATACTACACATCAAGAGAACACCCCATGGGACAAAAGAAGCTGAACAACAGCCTTCAGCCCTAGACCTTCCCTCTGACAGAGCCAATCCAAATGAGAAGAAACCAGAAAACCAGCTTTGGCGATATGGCAAAACAAGCTCTTTAACACCCCTAAGAAAATCACACTAGCTCACCAGCAATGTATCCAAACCAAGAAGAAATCCCTGATTTACCTGAAAAAGAATTCAAGAGGTTATCAAGTTAAACAGGGAGGCAAAGCCCAATGGAAGGAAATCAAAAAAATGATACAAGAAGTGAAGGGAGAAATATTGAAGCAAATAAACAGCATAAAGAAAAAACAATCAAAACTTCAGGAAACATTGGACACACTTGTAGAAATGCAAAATGTACTGGAAGTCTCAGCAATAGAATTGAACAAGTAGAAGAAAGAAATTCAGAGCTTGAAGACAAGGTCTTTGAATTAACCCAATCCAACAAAGACAAAGAAAAAAGAATAAGAAAATATGAACAAAGCCTCCAAGAAGTCTGGGATTATGTTAAATGACCAAGCCTAAGAATAATCAGTGTTCCTGAGGAAGAACAGAAACCTAAAAGTTTGGGAAACATATTTTGGGGGAAAAATGGAGTAAAACTTCCCTGGCCTTGCTAGATACCTAGACATCCAAATACAAGAAGCACAAAGAACACCTGGGAAATTCATTGCAAAAAGATCATTGCCTAGGCTTAAGAGCTGTGAGACCAAAGTACCAGGTAACATATAAAGGAAAACCTATCAGATTAACAGCAGATTTCTCAGCAGAAATCCTACAAGCTAAAAGAGATTGGGGCCCTATCTTCAGCCTCGTCAAACAAAACAGTTATCAGCCAAGAATTTTGTATCCAGCAAAACTAAGCATTACATATGAAGGCAAGATACAGTCTTTTTCAGACAAACAAATGCTCAGAGAATTTGACACTACCAAGCCACCACTACAAGAACTGCTAAAAGGAGCTCTAAATCTTGAAACAAATCTTGGAAACACATCAAAACAGGACCTCTTTAAAGCATACATCTCACAGGACCTATAAAACAAAATACAATTTAAAAAGCAAAAGGTACACAGGCAACAAATAGTATGATGAACGGAACGGTACCTCACATCTCAATGCTAACATTGATGTAAATGGCCTAAATGCTCCACTTAAAAGATATAGAACTGCGGAATGGATAAGACTTCACCAACCAACTATCTGCTGCCTTCAAGAGACTCACCTAACAAGTAAGGACTCAGATAAAATAAAGAGGTGGAAAAAGGCATTTCATGCAAATGGACACCAAAAGCAAGAAGGGGTAGCCATTCTTATGTCAGACAAAACAAACTTGAAAGCAACAGCAGTTAAAAAAGACAAAGAGGGACATTATATAATGGTAAAAGGCCTTGTCCAGCAGGAAAATATCACAATCCTAAACATATATGCAGCTAACACTGGAGCTTCCAAATGTATCAATTACTAATAGACCTAAGAAATGAGATAGACAGCAACATAATAATGGGAGGACTTCAATACTCCACTGACTGCACTAGACAGGTCATCAAGACAGAAAGTCAACAAAAAAATAATGAATTTAAACTATACCTAGGAACAAATGGACTTAACAGATACATATAGAACCTCCCATCCAACAACCACAGAATACACCTTCAATTCAACAGTGCATGGAACTTTCTCCTAGATAAACCATATGATAGGACACAAAATGAGCCTCAATAGATTTGAGAAAATTGAAATTATATCAAGCACTCTCTCAGACCACAGTGGAATAAAACTGGAAATCAACCCCAAAAGGAACCCTCAAAACCATGCAAATACTTGGAAATTAAATAACCTGCTCTGGAATAATCATTGGGTCAAAAACAAAATCAAGATAGAAATTTAAAAATTCTTTGAACTGAATGACAATGGTGATACAACCTATCAAAACCTCTGGGAAACAGCAAAGGTGGTGTTAAGAGGAAAGTTCATAGCCCTAAACACCTACATCAAAAAGTCTGAAAGAACACAAACTGGCAATCTAAGGTCACACCTCAAGGAACTAGAGACACAAGAACAAACCAAACCCAAACCAACCCAGCTGAGGAAAGGAAATAACCAGGATCAGAGCAGAACTAAATGAAATAGAAACAACACCACCACCAAAAAAAAAAAATTAAAAAACATAAATGAAACAAAAGCTGGTTTTTGAAGAGATAAATAAAATTGATAGACCATTAGCATGATTAACCAAGAAAAGAAGACAGAAAATCCAAATAACCTCAATAAGAAATAAAACAGGAGATATTACAACTGACACCACTGAAATGCAAAAGATTATTCAAGGCTTCTACGAACACCCTTCTGCACATAAACTAGAAAACCTAGAAGAGATGGATAAATTCCTGGAAAAATACAATCCTCCTAGCTTAAATCAGGAAGAATTAGATACCCTGAAAAGACCAATAACAAGCAACAAGATTGAAACAGTAATTTAAAAATTACCAACCAAAAAAAGTCCAGGACCAGACGGATTCACAGCAGAATTCTACCAGACATTCAAAGAAGAATTGATACTAATCCTACTAATACTATTCCACAAGATGGAGAAAGAGGGAACTCTCCTTAATTCATTCTATGAAGCCAGCATCACCCTAATACCAAAACCAGGAAAGGACACAACCAAAAAACTACAGACTGGTATCCCTGATGAACATAGATGCTAAAATCCTTAACAAAATACTAGCTAATTGAATCCAAAACATAACAAAAAGATAATCCACTATGATCAAGTGGGTTTCATACTGGGGATGCAGGGATGGTTTAACATACACAAGCTAATAAATGTGATACACCAACTAAACAGAATTAAAAACAAAAATCACATGATCATCTAAATAGATGCAGGAAAAGCATTAGACAAAATCCAGCATCACTTTACGATTAAAACTCTCAGCAAAATTGGTATACAAGGACATACCTTACTGTAATAAAAGCCATATATGACAAATCTACAGCCAACATAATGGAAAAGTTGAAAACATTCCCCCTGAGAACTGGAACAAGACAAGGATGCTCACTCTCACCACTCCTCTTCAACATAGTACTGAAAGTCCTAGTCAGGCAATCAGAGAGGAGAAAAAAATAAAGGGCATCCAAATTGGTAAAGAAGAAGTCAAACTGTCACTATTTGCTGATGATATGATTGTTTACCTCAAAAACTCTAAAGACTCCTCCAGAAAGCTCCTAGAACTGATAAAAGAATTGAGCAAAGTTTCTAGATATAAGATTAATGTACACAAATCAGTAGTTCTTCTATACATCAACAACAATCAAGCAGAGAATCAAATCAAGAACTCAACCCCTTTTATAATAGCTGCCAAAAAAGAAAGCACTTAGGAATATACCTAACCAAGGAGGCAAAAGATCTCTATAAGGAAAACTACAAAACACTGCTGAAAGAAATCATAGATGACACAAACAAATGGAAACACATCCCATGCTCAGGGATGGGTAGAATCAATATTGTGAAAAAGACCATGCTGCCAAAAGCAATCTACAAATTCAGTGCAATCTCCATGAAAATACCACCATCATCATTCTTCACAGAATTAGACAAAACAATTCTAAAATTCATATGGAACCAACAAAAGAGCCCACATAGCCAAAGCAAGACTAAGCAAAAAGAACACATCTGGAGGCATCACATTACCTGATTTCAAAGTATACTATAAGGCGTCACCAAAACAGCGTGGTACTGGTATAAAAATAGGCACATAGACCAATGGAACAGAATAGAGAACCCAGAAATAAAACCAAATACTTACAGCCAACTGATCTTTGACAAAGCAAACAAAACATGAAGTGAGGGAAGGACACCCTTTTCAACAAATGGTACTGGGATAATTGGCTAGCCATATGTAGGAGAATGAAACTGGATCCTCATCTCTCACCTTATGCAAAAATGAACTCAAGATGGATGAACGACTTAAATCTAAGACCTGAAACTATAAAAATTCTAGAACATTGGAATAACCCTTCTAGACATTGGCTTAGACACGGATTTCATGACCAACAACCCAAAAGCAAATGCAATAAAAGCAAAGATAAATAGCTGGGACCTAATTAAACTAAAGAGCTTTTGCGCAGCAAAAGAAACAGTCAGCAGAGTAAACAGACAACCGACAGAGTGGGAGAAAATCTTCACAATCTATACGTCTGACAAAAGGCTAATATCCAGAATCTACAATGAACTCAAACAAATCAGTAAGAAAAGAACAAACAATCCTACCAAAAAGTGGGCTGAGGACATGAATAGACAATTCTCAAAAGAAGATACACAAATGGCCGACAAACATATGAAAAAATGCTCAACATTACTAATGATCAGGGAAATGCAAGTCAAAAACCACAATGCGATATCACCTTACCACTGCAAGAATGGCCATAATAAAAAAATCAGAAAACAGTAGATGTTGGTGTTAACTAGTAAAGCCACTATGGAAAACAGTGTGGAGATTTCTTAAAGAACTAAAAGTAGAACTACCATTTGATCCAGCAATCCCACTACTGGGTATCTACCCAGAGGAAAAGAAGTCATTACACAAAAATATACTTCATTCATGTTTATAGCAGCACAATTTGCAATTGCAAAATCGTGGAACCAACCCAAATGCCCATCAATCAACGAGTGGATAAACTGTGATATGTATATATATATATATATATATATATATATATATATATATATACACACACACACACACACACACGATGGAATACTACTTAGCCATAAAAAGGAATGGATTAACAGCATTTGCAGTGACCTGGATGAGACTGGAGACTATTATTCTAAGTGAAGCAACTCAGGAATGGAAAACCAAATGCCATATGTTCTCACTGATATGTGGGAGCTAAGCTATGAGGACGCAAAGGCATAAGAATGATACAATGGACCTTGGGGCTTTGTGGGGAAGGTCGCGAGGAGGGCAAGGGATAAAAGACTATAAATATGGTGCAGTGTATACAGCTTGGGTGATGGGTGCACCAAAATCTCACAAATCACCACTAAAGAACTTACTCATGTAACCAAACACCACCTGTACCCCAATAACCTATGGAAAATTTTTTTTAAAAAAAAGCTTTTGGGCTGAAACAATGGGGTTTTCTAGATACAGGATCATGTCACTGCAAAGAGGGATAGTTTGACTTTCTCCCTGTTTGAATGCCCTTTATTTCTTTCTCTTGCCTGATTGCTGTGGCCAGGGCTTCCAGTACTACGTTGAATAGGAGCAGTGAGAGACGGCATCCTTGTCTTGTGCAGGTTTTCAAGGGGAATGCTTCCAGCTTTTGCTTATGTAGTATGATGTTGACTGTGGGTTTGTCATAGATGGCTTTTATTATTTTGAGGTATGTTCCTTCAATACATAGTTTATTGAGAGTTTTTAACACAAAGGAATGTTGAATTTTATCAAAAGTCTTTTCTGCATTTATTGAGATAATCATGTGGTTTTTGTCTTTAGTTGTGTTTATGTGATGAATCACATTTATTGATTTGTATAAGTTGAACCAACCTTGCATCCCAGGGATAAAGCCTACTTGATTGCGGTGGATTAGGTTTTCAATGTGCTGCTGGATTCAGTTGGCAAGTATTTTGTTGAAGATTTTTACATCTACGTTCGTCAAGGATATGTACATCGATGTTCATTAAGGTCTGAAGTTTTCTTTATTTGTTTTGTCTCTGCCAGCTTCTGGTATCAGGATAATGCTGGCCTCATAGAATGAGTTGGGGGAGGAGCCTCTCCTCCTCAATTTTTTGGAATAGTTTCAGTAGGAATGCTGCCAGCTCATCTTTGTACATCTGGTAGAATTTGTCTGTGAATCCATTTGGTTTTGGGCTTTTTTCAGTTGGTAGGCTGTTTATTACTGATTCAATTTCAGGCTCATTATTGGTCTGTACAGTGAATCAATTCCTTCCTGGTTCAGTCTTGGGAATGTCTCTGTGTCCAGAAATTTATCCATCTCTTCTAGGTTTTCTAGTTTGTGTACATAGAGGTGTTTGTCACAGTCTGATCATTGTTTGTATTTCTGTGGGGTCAGTGGTAACATCCCCTTTGTCATTTCTCAATGTATTCATTTGGATCTTCTCTCTTTTCTTCTTTATTAATCTAGCTAGTGGCCTATCTTATTAACTTTTTCAAAAAAACAGCTCGGGTTTGTTAATCTTTTAATGGTTGCTTGTGTCTTGATCTCCTTTGGTTCAGCTTTGATTGTGGTTATTTCTTGTCTTCTGCTAGCTTTGGGGTTGGTTTGCTCTTGATTCTCTAGTTCTTTTAGTTGTGATATTAGGTTGTTAATTTGAGATCTTTTTAACTTTTTGATGTGGCTATTTAATACTATAGATTTCCCTCTTAACACTGTCTTAGCTGTGTCCCAGAGAATCTGGTATGTTGTATCTTTGTTCTCCTTAATTCCAAAGAACTTCTTGATTTCTGCCTTAATTTCATTTCATTATTTACCCAAAAGTCATTCAGGAGCCAGTTGTTTAATTTTCATGAAATTTCATGGAGACCTGTGTAAAAAAGCAGTCTGACCACATTTTTGTAGAACAGCTGTGCTGTGCTGGGGGCCTGCACCAGCCCCAGTTGCCTCAGACTCTCCAAAGCCCGAAGGCAAAAACAGCTAAGGCTGCTAAACAGCTAAGATGGCTGCCACCTCTCTCCCTGGGAGCTCCATCCCAGGGATATGTAATGTTGTTACCCATGGCTGGCTGGAGTTCCAAACTAGTGGGTCTTATCCTGCAAGGTGCAATGGAAGAAGGGTCTGCAGACCATCGCTGCTCAGTCCTCTGGATTCAGCCCCTTTCTTAGGGGTATGTACCAGGTTCTAACCTCCCATTTTACTGGGGTTGCAGTCACTTTTGCCAGGAAGCCCAGATATCTAAAGCTCCTGGGGCTCCACATGTGCCTAGGCAGCTGCTCTCCCAAGACTCCACATAGCTCCACATGTCAGACGGCAGGCCCTGGTGGAGTGGGTTCACAAGGGGATCTTCTGACCTTAGGGTTGCAAAGATCCGTGGGCAAAGGTGGGTCCCTGGGGTTGCTCATTCACTCACCACTTCCCTAGGCAGGGGAGGCTCCCCTGGCTCCATGTTGTTCCTGGCTGTGCTGTCATCTTGCCTTGCTTTTCTCAGTTTTCTATGGGTTGAGTTGTTTTCGTGATGAATTCAAATGCATGTACCTGGGTGTTTCAATTGAAGGTGCTGTATTTACTCCCCCCATCTATTTCTCCTCATGATAGTGGCACACACACACTAGTTGCTTCTTTCAGCTATCCTGTGTTTTATCCCCAACTCCCCTTTTGCTTTTGACATAGGGCCTCACTCTGTCAGTCAGGTTGGAGTACAGTGGCACAATCGTGGCTCACTGCTGTCTCAACCTCCTGGGCTCAAGGGATCATCCCAACTCAATGTCCCAAGTAGTTGGGACCACGGGCGTGTGCCACCACACCCTACTTTTTTTTTTTTTGTACAGACAGGTTCTTGCTATGCTGCCCAGCCTGGTCTCAAACTCCTGGGCTAAAGCAATCCTCTTGCCCTGGCCTCCCAAAGTGCTGGGATTACAGGCATGAACCACTGCGCCCAGCCTTGTCTCTGCTTTCTAAGAAGACATTGGTGAGCTTACTGACTAGATCAGAACAGAGCCCAGGTGCAGGTCTCTAGAAAACTCTTGTAAGACCAACACTCACAGAACACAGTAACTGTACCCATCTAATGTCTATGATTCAGTCCACAATTCTCCACATGTTGACAACACCAATGTTCAAGGCCTTGCTGAAATTGCAGCACAGATACATCAGCACTCCCTGGTCTACCAGGCCAGGCTGCTTCCTCATTCACTGTGCTGCTGGGTAACTTAGAGCCTCACTCTTCTTGTCTGTAAAATAAAGATGAGGATGACAGCAGGCTCAGAGGCTGCTGTGAGATGATGTATGTAAAGCACTTTGTGGCTCATAATTTAAGAGTGTCACCCAGATGGCGGTGGTTGGAAGTTGAAATCCTACCAAGGCAAGGCTGAGAGTCCGGAATGACCTGTTTGTCATTTGGGTCTCCCCCAATGATCACAACTTTCCATTCTCAGTGCTCACAAATCATCCACTTAATAATCTGTTCTAGAATTTTGCTAGAAATTTATTACAAACTCAATGGCCTATAGCTCATAAAACTAATCCTCTTCCCTCTTTGGAGAACTGAAGTAAAGCATCACACCTTGATCTATAACTGACATGAGAATAATACCCAGATTATATAGAGAACCTGTGTAAATCAAGAGGAAAAAGAGAAACAACCCAATAGAAAAACTGGCAAAGGACGTGAATAAGCAATTCACGGAAGACGAAAACTGAACAGCCCATAAAAATACAAAAACATGCTCAACTTCATTTGTAATCAGGGAAGCATGAATTAAAATCATGGTGAGCAACAATTTCACACCCTTTATGTTAGGAACTCCATAAGTCTGGCAGTTCTGAGCGCTGTGAGGATGTGGAGGAAGGGAACCCTTACACACTGCAGTGGAGTGAGAATCGGGACTTTCTGGCGAACAACAGCAAGTGAAGCTGCAGACCCCACCCCTCAGGGAGACAACGCCCGGGTACACACCTGCGATAAGCTCAAATGTTCCAACAGTGTTGTTTATTAAGAGAAACGGTGCAAACAACTTACACGTTTATCAATTAAAAAACGGATTAAGAAATAATATGTTTATACAATGGAATACTACTTAGCAATTTAAATGAATGAACATGAAAGGGGGTGCAAGGAAAGCTTCTAAGTCCTGGTAACCAGCTGCTTAATTTTTTTAAACAAATAATGTTTCCACGGGTGTAACCACTTTGAAAAATTCCTTAAGCTGCACCTTTAAGATTTGTGAATTTTATTAATGGATATTATGCTCCAATAAAAAAGTGCACAAAAATAAATGAATGTAAAATTCATGTGTCACATAGATCAATCTCAAAACCACAGGGTTCAAAAAACATGTTGCTGAAGGCATAAATGAGTTACATATGTTGCTGAAGGGATTAAATAAGTTGCATAAAATATAGTGCAGCTGAGCATGGTGGCTCACACCTGTAATCCCAGCAGTTTGAGAGGTCGAGGTGGGAGGATCACTTGAGCCCAGAAGTTTGAGAACAGCCTGGGCAACATAATGAGACTCCCGTCTCAACAACAACATTAAAAATCAGCTGGATGTGGTGGTGTGAGCCTGTGGTCCCAGCTACTCAAGAGGTTCAGGTGGGTGGGTGGATTGCTTGAACCCAGGAGTTTGAGACTAGCCTGTGCAACAAGGTGAAACTAGGTACAAAAAATATTAAAATTAGCCAGGTGTGGTGGTGCGTGCTTGTTGTCCCAGAGCTGGGGAGGCTGAGGTGGGAGGATCACTTGAGCCCTGGAGGTTGAGGCTGGAGTGAGCTGTGAGCATACCACTGCACTCCAGTCTGCTGGGTGATAGACTGAGACCCTGTCTCAAAAAATGTGTGTGTGTGTGTGTGTGTGTGTGTGTGTGTGTGTAGTACCATTTATATAAAGTTTTAAAACTTGCCCAACTATTTGATATGCCATTTATGAATATACACAGATGTGGCAAAATTGAACAAACAGGCAGGGAGGTGAGGAGGGAGCAACAGAAATGGGTGTAGAAGGGCCACAGGCAACAAATAACTGAAATGTTTACGTCTTAAGCTGGGTGGTGGGTACGCAGGTATGTCATTGTATTATTGTCTGTATTTTTGTATGAATATACTTTATTTAAAGCTTTTTAAAATAAAAAATCAGGACACATCATGTCTCTGCAGTCTTCTGCTTCCCTCTGTTTCCCCAGGATTCTCAAAGATGGCCCCTGAAGCTGAGCATTGTCTGCCGTGTTTCTCATGCTGAGCGGAGGTAGTGGCTAAGAACATGAGCTCTGGAGCCAGGCTGCCTGGGTGCAAATCCCAGCTCTGCCATTTGCTAGCTGTGTGACCTTGGGCAAGTGATTTAACCTCTCTGTGCCTCAATGTAGTAATCTGTAAAGTGAGGATTATAGCAAGACCTGTTGAATAGGGATGTTGATGGGATTAAATCAGTTGAAATGCCTAAAATGGTGTCTGCCATTTTGTCTACACTAATGTGTCAGCTCTTATGATGGCCTTGCTAGGCCAGAAGTCTGGACTGTTGCAGAAGCTGAGTGCTACTTCAACGTGAACATTCCTTTCACTCTTAGCCTGTTCCACCCTCTCCAGCCCTCCTTCTTTTTATTTTTATTTTTCAGAGATGGAGTCTTGCTCTGTCTTCCAGGCTGGAGTGCAATGATGTGATCACAGCTCACTGTAGCCTCAAACTCCTGGATTCAAGCGATCCTCCCACCTCGGCCTTCTGAGTAGCTAGTACTACAGGTGCGTGCCACCATGTCTACATATTTTGTATATGGGGTCTTGCTATGTTGCTCAGGCTTATCTTGAACTTCTGGGCTCAAGCAATCCACCCATCTCAGTCTCCCAAAGTGCTGATATGACAGGCATGTGCCACCAGGCCCAGCCTCCAGCCTTCCTCATAATAGAAGGCACAGAAACAAGAAAAAGCAGAGCATTCTCACAGTTCGTTTCCCTCATGGTCCACCCTGAGTGAAAGGCCTAGAGCTTCTTCGCTTGCCTTTCTTCTCTGCCTCACACTCTGGAACCCCACCGCAGTCACCTTAAAGGCTTTCCCTCAAGCCTGAGCACACTCAGGGCCTGGACTCCCTGACCTTCTGCTTCGGAAGCCACTCATTGTTTCATTGGGCCCACGTGATGTTTAAAATATTTGAAACAGTTGCCTATGTTTATAAATCAGGAGAGTTCCTATTACAGTCTGGACCTTAGTCTCTCTTGCAAAATAGAAAGATCTGACAACGTCAGGCCCATAGGGCATGTGGCTGAGTGACAGCCCTGGTGAAAGTGAACTCCACAGTCCTCCCTGCTGCCATACCCGGGCACTGCACACAGAAAGCAGATGTGTCATATGCGAGGCTCCTTGCCATGGTACCAGGGCCTGGAAGGTGCCTAGGCTCTGCTTGCCGAGCAGTGGCCCTGACACGAGGATGCCTGTCCCAGCAGAAGGGCCCCATTGCATCAATGACCCAGAGATGCCATATGGACCTGGGGCAGCTCTGTCTTGTTGCCTGGCCTGCTCTGGGCATCTGAGTTGGCAGGTACCACTTAAGCTGAAGGTCCCATGGCCTTTTTATTGTGCTGTTCTGTTCTGCCACCCTCCTCCCACCTTTAAAATGTGAGCTCCCTGATGGGCCCTCTGTAAAGTGTATCTATCCTTTAAGGTCCTGTGAGGCAGCATCTGAAGGTGACTTTCCTTTGGGGAGACAATCTCTCATTGAAGTTAAACCTCTCATCCGAAGTTCCCTGAGATGTGAATCATCATCTGGGACACTCCGATGGCGCCTGTGCTTTCACTCCTGCCTTCCACACCTGGACAGCCACTCCCACCCCAAGGAGAGCCACCCAGGTGTCTGGAGCAGGGGGAGGCTGTGGTGGAGCAAAGGGGACAAGGAAGGAGGGGGCAGGAACAGGGGGCAGCCGACCTTGGTGTCACCTGTGGAAATGGCTGCTCTGAGGCTCTGAGATGTTGGCCGCCTCTGGGATTTCTTCATCATTGCATATGTCTGACCCTCTTCTGTCCTTCTCAGTGAATTGCCAATAAAATACCTTATGCCCAAGGGGTTGGATGCAGATTTGCAGGAATGGCAGGAAAAATATTGAGCCTCAGGACTGTCCACCTCAGCCAGGGATTTGGAGGAGAGAGAAACCAAAAGCACAGTGGGTGTAGGTCTGATGAGGATGGGAACAGGACCTCACTCCAGGCCTGCAGGATACCAGGAGGAAGCAGGCCTGATCCAAGAAAGAGAGACCGCAGGGCAGAACCAGCAGGATTCATGTCGGCTTCCAAAGGTGCCCTTTCCCCAACAATAGACCCATTCATATTTCTCTGCTTGGAATTTTATTTCTGAGAAGCTCCCTTTTTTTTTTTTTCTTGACTCTTCTCTCTTTTAGAATCACAGATCTGGAAACCTGCCATTCTAAATTCAGCAATTTCTAGCCCAAACATCAAAACCTCTTGCAGGGCCCCACATGAGGGTCATGCTATCATTTATTCAGCTGAAGGTATGATTGGGGTTTATATGGAATCAGGTGTCCTGGGAAATAACTCCACACCCATCCCCACTGTCAGGGTCACAGACACTTTACTCCTTTGGCCCAAATTAGATGCAAAGCAGACCTCTCTCCACTGCCTCTGAGAGTCCTTTTACCAAGTCCTCAATGCTCAGAGGAGCAATGCTTTAACCGGGACTCTGCAAATTGGAGGGAAAAGAGGATCTGGGGACATGATTTCAAGTGGTTCGAGGTGGCGTACATACTTAAGTCTCTTTTACTTCTAAGTTTCAGGTTTAGTGCTTTTTGTACCTTCCATCAAAAAATGAATTGCAAACCCAGTTATCAGATTTCAGCCAGGACTGAATACACACTAATGGGCAGCTGTGGGGAGGGAGGGGCAGGCTGAGGAGAGCAGGGGAGGGTGGGAGTGACACACTGGTGAGCAAGTACGGATGATCTCTACCCCCACACCCAGAGGGTGGCAAAGGGGGAAACTTTAGCTTTCACATATTACTCCTCCTAATTAGGATAAAGTCTGCTTGTTGTTTCAGGAAAAATTAAGGAGAAAAGCTATCTTCTTGATTTTTAAAAATCTGTCAGAATACAGGTGGAAGTACTTATGGTAGAAACATAAAAGGCAATGCAAGTCTGATAATATCCTTTATACTTAATGAATGGACATAAATATGAATGGAAGCAGTTCATTCATGTTTCTGCAGCTCTAAATTCCTATGGCTCAGACCCTTTTTCTCCTGTGAAGCTATTCTAGGACAGAAAAGGAATACATTTCAATTCTCTGTCACTGTACCAGAGATATTTCTGGCTCACCAAACAGCCACGTGCTCTCCCCGACTTCCTAGCCCCCTTGCAGTAAGGCGCGGACAATGTGCTGTGAGCACAGTGACAATGTGCTGTGTGCTTTTGGACAAAGCACATTGTCTCTCTGCCACAGTGACCAGCAGTGCTCCATCAGCCTGGACTCCTGAGTGACCATATGGAGCAGAGGACTTCTCTACCTACAACCCGCATTGGCAGGGGCACGAATAAGAAAAAACTACTGTAATGAGTCATTGAAATTTGGAGGTCAATTTGAAATTGTATGACCTTGGGTAAGTAACTTAATCTAGCCTATTTAATCTAGCCTATTCTGATAATACAAAAAATTATATTTATCAGTACACATATATACAACACACATATACACTCTCCTTCTATCATCCCTCTGCTTTTCTAAAGTTTAAGAAAACATATACATCTTTCAGGTCCTGTAATTACTTTCTCACAATACTGTCTCTATTGGCTATGACTAGACCTAGTTTTCTTTGTGGGGAAGAAATACATATCAATGAAGACCAAGGCGAAAACATGGAGAGGGAGAATGGAGATGGAATGAAAGCACAGCCAAAGGGCAGGCATTTTGAAAGGATGCCTGAGCATTTTGGGAGTGCTGATTTGCAGGAGTTGACAGTCATGTTGATTCTGAGGTCTTTTCAGTGGGAAGCTGGAGTGCAGAAGTAGGTTTTGTAGCGAGACTGCAGAATTAGCAGAAAGGTCTCTGCACCAGCCATCTGCAGACCTGAGTTCCCTGGCTCTATCCTTTCTGTAACATTTACCTTTTAAAGGAGATAATAAGGCCAGGCATGGTGGCTCACACCTGTAATCCCAGCACTTTGGGAGGCCGAGGTGGGCAGATCACCTGAGGTCAGGAGTTTGAGACCAGCCTGTCCAACATGGTGTAAACCTTGTCTCTACTAAAAATACAAAAATTAGCCAGGCATGGTGGTGGGCACCTGTAATCCCAGCTACTCAGGAGGCTGAGGCAGGAGAATCACTTGAACCTAGGAGGCAGAGGTTGCCGTGAGCCGATATCACACCACTGCACTCCAGCCTGGGCAACAGAGCATTACTCCGTCTCAAAAAAAAATTAAATAAATAAATAAATAAAAGGAGATAATAAAATCCAACACTTCCACAGTGATTTCAATAAGCCTGACTCCATTCAAAGCTTTTTATGTACCTTGGCTCATTTGAGCCTCCCCACAACCCTTTGAAGTTGGCACTATTATTAACGGTTGAAGTAGACTTAAGTAACTGTCTCCAAAAAGATCAGATCCAAATTCCTAGAACATGTCAAATGTGACCTTATATGGAAAAAGGATCTTTGCAGGTGTGATTAAGTTAAAAATCTTGAGGTGGGGGTGTCACCCTGAGTTATCCAGGTGGGCCCTAAATGCCATCAAGAGGGTCCTTATAAGAGAAATGTGGGGCATTACGAATGCACAGAAGAGGAGAATGCCATGTGACCATGGAGGCAGAGACTGGAGGGCTGCAGCCTAAGCCAAGGAATGCTGGCTCAGCCAGGAGCTGGGCCAGGCAAGGCAAGGATTCTCCCCTTAGTGACTCTGGAGGGAGCGCTGCCTCACCAGCACTTTTTTTGTTTGTTTTTTTTTTTGAGACGGAGTTTCACTCTTGTTGCCCAGGCTGGAGTGCAATGGCATGATTTTGGCTCACCGCAACCTCCGCCTCCTGGTTTCAAGAGATTCTCCTGCCTCAGCCTCCCAAGTAGCTGGGATTACAGGCATGCGCCACCACGCCTGGCTAATTTTGTATTTTTAGTAGAGACGGGGTTTCACCATATTGGCCAGGTTGGTCTCAAACTCCTAACCTCATGATCCGCCCGCCTTGGCCTCCCGACGTGCTGGGATTACAAGTGTGAGCCACTGTGTCCGGCCCCACCTGCACTTTTATTTCAGTCCAGTGATAGAGACTTCAGACTTTTGGTCTCCAGGTTTGTGAGAGAATAAATTTCTATCGTTTGAAGCCACCAAATTTGTGGTAATTTGTTACAAAGGTTGTAAATTTGTTACAGAAATCACAGGAAACTAGAATACCTCTATTCTATAGATGAGGAAACTGAGGCACAAAAAGACAATGTAACTTGCCTAGGTCCCCCGGGTGATGAGTAGCACAGTCAGGTTTAAACCAGATCAGCATGTCTTTGGGGTCTGGGCTCTGAATGCCTCTGCCTGCTGCTAAGAGGACCTGGGAGCTCAGCAGATGTTAAGACACTACTGTTGTGTGTAGGGCAAGCAGCTTTGCTCAGAGGCAGAAGAGTCATCCAGGCTCCACCTCAGCCCCATGTTCTCTGGTAGTTTAGCCACTATCCTCAGGCACTGGTGTTTCCCCAGTCTGTACAGGCCTGGTGGGCTTCAGAGTTTCCTCTGTCAGCTGCAGGTGATTCCCTGGATGGTCCACGTCCTCTACAGATGAGAACCACAGCAGCGCAAGCTGGCACCTGGAGGAGAAGGGTTCCAGCTCCTCCTCACTGCAGCACCTGGAGGCTTCCGGTGGGTTCTGGTCTGGAATGACATCCCTGAGAATTAGATTTACAAGTGATCCGTGGAAGAAAAAGTGAGACTAGACATGAAATTTGGCTCTTCCTTAATAAAGACATAAATGCAAACCTATCGAGCCAGACAGGAGGCTGGTTGGTGCCATGGGGGAGCTGGTTTCCTGTACTGGTTGGTGCCAGGTGAGCATTGCAGGTCTTTGCCCTCTGCTAACACAGGTGTAACTTCCTTTTCTAGACAAGCAGAGAAATTGTGCCAATTCAAAGAACAGTGCCCAGGCTCCTTCATGCATTCGTACCTTTGGCTAATTCCTTATGACAGAGACCCCCAGTATCTGTTCTCCCCTTGTTGCTTCACAACACAGCCCCTGGTGTGTAGCTGGGCGTGTGGCTGCCCAGAATAAAGGCCACATTTTCTAGCCTCCCTTGCAACTAGGTGGGGCCATACAACTAATTTCTGGCTGACGGGATGCAGGTGGAACTGTGTGAGACTTTTAAGAAGCAACCTTAAAGGGAGGGGCATGCCCTTCTTCTCTCCACCCTCTTTCCTGCTGGCTAAAATCCACACATAATGGCTGGAGCCCATGCAACCATCTTAAAGCAATGAGGTGGAAGCCTCATGGTGAGGGTTGGTGGAGCAGCAGGAGAGAAGCAGCTTTGGTCCTTGAAGCATGGGCATAGACTGCCTGCCTTCAGTCTTCTTTCACATGAGACCGCTGCTATTTTGGGTTTAGCCAAAACTGATAACCTCTCTTTCCTCAATCGTAACCACCCTTATTTGTGACCTTGCTTGACCAGAGATTCATTGTCTCCAAACCCTTCTAATTTCAGCCAGCATCATTGTCCCCACTTAGAGAAAGCAAAGAGAAGACATATGTAGTGGGAAGTGTTCTGATTCTGCCTTTATGAAAGACGAAGCCGAAATACAGAAGCTGTTTTAAGATAACTTTAAAGCCAGACCTATTATGCCTCTGTCACCCATTTGTTGTGCCTGAAATGCCTCATCGTGTGGTTTCAGTTCCAAAAGAGGAAAGGGATGCATTCAGATCGCAGGCAAGGCTGCTCTGCGGCGTTAATTGTATGCCTGCGCTTGTGTGTCCACTTGTCATGTGTCTTATATTGCCAACTACATGGTGAATTAGCTTGAAGCCAGGGACCAGGTCTGGAATGAGCCACTTCTAATACATGTTTTGCATCCTGCATGGAGCTGGGTACATGGGCTGCCTGTTATAAATGTGCTTACTGGGATGATGCATGCAAAACCTTTGCCAGGATTGCTTTAGATATGTCAACCATCTGCACATTCACATGTGGTAGACAAAATTGCAAGTCTCACTTGGTTTTCCTGCTTTGTTTTCCTTCCTCCCGGTTTACTCTAAAAAAATTTCTAATAATCTTTAGAATTTCTCCTTAAAGTAAGCTTTCGTGACTTTTTTTGTGTGTTCTGAGAATTAGATGCAAATAAGTTTTGACTTGCAAATTCTAACTCAGCAGCTGAAGGCTTCAAGCAGAGGCCCTTATGTTCCTTTGCCTTTCTCTACATAGACTCATTCAGAAACATAATTACACTCTTAAAAAACATAACCCTTCTTATTTCAAAAGCATCAGTATTGTAATTGCCTTTATTATGATTAACCTATACAACTGTCTTTGGAATTGCTTTAAAATAACAATCTACTGGCATAATTAAACACACTTTAGCAATGCATACTGTATTTATATGGTATCTTAAAGCTTTTCTTCAATGATTTTGCAAGGCTTACACTTCCTGCAAAGAAATTTACTAGTTCATTAAGCTATTTCATTGTCACTTAGGTTTTTAAAAACATGTACTGCCAGAATCCTCAGCTATAGCTTTAATCTTGCTATTTATAACTGGAACAGAAATTGAGTCAGTACTTCCAAAACAAACCTTTCTGATTCAGAGGTCAGCCAATCTTAACTCAGATTCAAAATTTACAGATGTGGCAAGCCCTCCTGTGTACAGGCTGTAGGTAGCTCCAAAACTGTCCACCTGAGACATCTCATCATATTTGGGAAGAAGCTCCCAAAGAAAATGACCAGTAGCCTCAGCCCTCATCCCCAAACAGTTCTTTTCTATAATTGGAGGCAGCATCCAATCTCCAGGGCATCAGCCAAGTTTGACACCCAGCCAGTCAGTGATAAACCAGGTGAGCTTGTGGAGTCGGTTTGTGCAACATGCGTTCATCTTAGCTTTCCACATCAACTCACAGGAAGAACCCAAAAAGAAAGTCATCTAGTTAAAGATGGGAGGCAGTAAAAACAAAATGGAGCTGGGGTCCCTTCTCCTACAGTTAAGGAGATGATCTACATTGGTGCCCACACTCAAAAGCATCTGGGCATATGTAGAGCATATCTAGGGTATATCTAGGGCATATGTAGGGCATATATAAGGTTTATCTAAGATATATTTAGGGTGTATATAAGGTATATCTAGGGCAGATGTAGGGTATATGTAGGGCATACGGAGGGTGTATGTAGAGAATATATAGGGTATATCTAGGGCATACATAGGGCATACATAGGGCGTATGTAGAGAATATATAGGGTATATCTAGGGCATACATATATCTAGGGCATACTAGTTCATATGTAGGACATACCTAGGACACACCTAGGGCATACCTAAGGCATATATAGGGTTTATGTAGAGCATATGTGTGGTATATCTAGGGTATACCTAGGGCATATGTAGGGTATATCTAGGGCATACATAGGGCATACTGGGTCTTATGTAAGGCATACCTAGGATATATCTAGGGCATACGTAGGGTATATGTAGGGCATACATAGGGCATACCTAGGACTTATCTAGGACATATGTGGGGTATATGTAGGGTTTATGTACAGCCTATGTATGGTATACCTAGGGCATATCTAGGGCATATGTAGGGTATATGTAGGGCATATGTAGGGTATATGTAGGGTTTATGTAGAGCATATGTATGGTATACCTAGGGCATAGCTAGGGCATATGTAGGGAACATGTCATACCCTAGATCTGAGCCTGCTGCACCGGCCCCTCTTGGTGCTGCTTCTACATTTCATTTCATTCCAGTGAGGTTTTATGGGACTTGGCATGTCCCAGAACAAGCTCTGAAAGGCTTCTTTGATATCCAGTAGAAATTTGTTTAGAAAGTAGACAATAGAGGCTCTCTGTTCTGAAAAGAATAGATATTCATCCAGAAAGAGTTTTCTCCCCTCTGCACGTTGAATTTAACTGAAACAGATAGCAAAATTCACCAAGTAGTGCAGTCGGAAAAGCCCATAACGTGAGGCAGAACCTGAGGCTGATGTTCGAGGTTGCCACCTATCGTTGGCCTCTCTTTATAGACTGCGACACCCCGCTTCATCTCTTCCTGCTGCTAGCTCACATCGGGATTTTGTCATTGACTGCCCAGTTTACTGGAAGAACCTTCTTCCATTTCTCCGCTCCCTTCAGCCTCCATACTACTGCCGCTACGATTGCTCTAGAAATGGTGTTGGCCTAGTTAGTCTCTTATGGAAACTCTTGACACCATTCCATGGCCTTCGGAATAGAATTGAACTCCTTCTCTTAAGCCCTCATGTCCTCCCTGCTCTGAGGCCTGCCTACCTCTCCAAACCTCCTCTGGCAGCTGCCTACACATTTCCTTGCCTCAGTCATCCAGAATGAGCCCCAAACACATCATGATTTTTATCCCTTTGCCAAGATCTCTTTCTGCCAAGTGCATCCTCCCTACCCTCCTCTCCTTTCACTTGTTAATTTCTTGGCCTCTAACTCTGTTGCTAAGAGTCAGTAACCTGGAAGGCCTTCCCTGACTCTTCCGCCTCTCTCTGTGCCTGGGAGTGCCTCTGTGCTGACTTTATCTCACTGTGTGGTTGACACCAACTGCAGTGCATCGTAAGCACCTAGAGAATATAGACTGTAAGATCCCTGTGGGCAGGGCTGTGCATTATTCATCAGTGCTTGACATGGTGTTTGGCACAAATTATATGCTTAATAAGTATTATTGATTAAATGGATCTACAGCCAGGAAGAAATGGAGTGAAGGCATCATACCCATGATGCCAAATGCAGTTCCAGACACCATGAAGCCATCTTCTCTCTCCATCACTCTCCCATTTTACCCTGTTTCTCCCTTTTTCTCCCCAACTCACCATAGGCACCAGCATCATCAGCAGGCCCGAGAACATGCTGGGGTTGGGCAATGGCATAGGAAGGGGAATGTTCTAGAAAGTTGTGTTTGTCTCTTTACTTCCATCTACATTTCTATTAACCCCATTCATATTGGAAATTGTGTGAGAACCACTTTAAAAGGCAAAGAAGAGCAGAGACCGGGGTTGGGAGAGGAGAGGAGAGGAGAAAAAACAACAACAACAAAAAACACCACACTTTTTTTGGTAATACCATTAGAAATACAGTATTATAAACGAGGAACCTCTTCAAATTGAGAGAAGCAGAGTTGAATATAAATCACCCAAATATTTTTGGGTGCATATGCATAATCCGTTGGCTGTGCATGTTCCTCTATGTTCTGAGATCCAGTTCCACCCTGCTCTGTGCCCTGGAAGGAAGGCATCCATAAGCTGCATCAGTTGGGCTCCTTACTCCCTAGCTCTGACTTAGATCATGACCATAGGACACACACCATTAGTAAATTAAAGAGAAGGGGGAGAAAGTCAAGGTATTTGTTTCTTTTTCTCTCTCCTTGTCTCCTTAGCTCCTGGCAAGGCTCACCTGTCCTATTTTCAACAGAACTGCCAGTCCAGTCTCAAACAGGATAAAGGTGTCCACACTTACTTAAAGAATACAGCAACTACAGGAGTACCTGGTCTTTCTAATGTCATTGTTACAAAAACAGAGGCAGCCAGGGAGATTTCTACTCCAAGGGTTCCCAGCTGGTCTCCTGAGCTATTGTGGATAGTGTAAAATGAGACTTTCTCTGAGTTTCCCTTCCAGCTCCTCTCTCCTGAGACAGGGGCCACTTCTGACCTCTGCTCACGCCCCTTCCCCTTCCTTCATCTAACAAACATTTTTAGAATACCCAACACATTCAATCTATGACAATGAATTTGAGCCATGTTGGCACCAAAATGTCATTTGCACTCTTCCTTCACTCAGTAACCAAAGTCTAAAGTTCCATTCAAAAGCAAAATATCTTTCACGCTTTCTTCAGTGGTCTTTGGGGTCCTCACTCCTACTTTCAGATCTAAATGGGGAATGTAAGGAGTGTCACCCATCGTAGGGGGCATTACAAATACAGTTAAATAGCTCCAGGGTGAAGACAGAGTCATTTAGAGATGTGTCCCTTACCAGGGTCAGGCACAGGACTAAGCAATTCCACATCACCACCTAATTTAATCTGCTTAAAAACCCTTGAGGTAACGAGCATGATTTCCCTCATTTCATAGATAAGAAAAGTGATTACTGAGAAGTTATGAAACTCCTCCAAGGTTACACTAGTTCCTGACTGCCAAGCCAGGATTCAGACACTAAGACGCCAGAATGCTTGCTCTTAACCACCGTACTCTACCACTGTGAGAGCTCAGACAAGCCTGCCATCATCTCTAAGCCTGAATTTCCTCCAGTGAAAATGACAGCACAAGATTGAATCACTTAGAAAGTCCCTCTTGCTCCAAACCCGGGCAGTTCTCCTCAAGAGGCTGCTCTACCTCCATCTACCACCAGGTGGCGGGCAGCCAGCCGTGCAAACGGGTTGCTTGGGCTGCAGGGCGAGGACCTATTATCCCCCTCAACCCTGTCTGACTGTGGCGTGGGAATGGAGTGGAAACTTGTTCCCAGTAGTAATTGGTGTCGAGCCACAAAACTTCTAAGGTGGCAGAGTCAAGAGTTTAACCAGTTGGTCGAATGCCTTTGGGCATGTATTTCCATCAGCTGCAGCTGCTACTGCTTAGTTGACAAGTAACACAGGAGACCCTGGGATCTCACACCACCAGTTCCTGGCGGCTCTATTCCTGCAAATGGTGTGTTGGAACCAACATTCAAAGTAACTACAGGTAAAGAAGTAGGTGCATGGCATCCCAAGGTGGATGTTGTTGATCAGCGAAGGACTGAACTGCTGCCAATAGCAACACAAACCCACTCCCTGAAGCCCCAGTGAGGCCTCTAACTGGTAGCGCCCAATTGGATGTGTGAAAATAAGAATGAACTGAACTTGGCCTGGGAAGATGAAGACACGGTTTGTGACAGATGCACAGCCCGGGGCTGGCTTCCCATAGATCCAGCTTTTGAGCCCACAGATGGCATCTTCAGGGAGACGTCACGGAACCATGGATGGTGTTGCCACATGCATGCTCTGACAACCTCAGCCAAATGAGAAGGAGCAGGGGCTGTCCTCAGTGTGTTGACTCTTCCCTGCTGGTGGCGTCAGGGACATCCTGGCCACCCCAGCAGAGGCCTGCCTCGTTCCCACACTCTGAGATTAAACCCTGAGGGTGGAAATGAGACAGTGATGCCTCAGGACTTGGGAAATGAAGGGTAAAAGTGGCGATGGATTCTTCTATCCTAGTCCTCTGCCTAAGGGTGAGTGTGTGAGTGTGTGTGTGCATGCAGACTAAATAATAAAACTGGGTGACTGCCCCACATCAAACGTTGCCATGGAGAGAAAGTGAAATGCAGGGAGGTGAGCAGGACTATTTCACCGGGGTACAAGGATTCCAAATTCCAAAGGCATTGTTCTTACCTCTCCCCATACTGCACTGCAAACTCACAGCCGCTCTCCAGATTTTGGAAACGTCTGTGGGGAGATCGAGTCATTTCACTAAACTCATAAAGTGAGAAGTTTTACCTGTCGTAATTCTGGCTAAGTTCAGTCTTTTGGAAAAGCAGTAAAAGATGTTTGCTAAGGAAAAGAAAATTATAAAGGTCACTATGTTCATTTAAAACTGAGTTTTCCAAATTAAATTCCTGTTTTCTTAGTGAAAGAGAAAAAAAACCCAGTATTGGTCTCCAAAAGATAATTAAAAAAAAATTAAACTGAAGTGATTTATTTAGAAAGCCAGTGTAAAGAATGAAGCATTTATCTCCCCCTAAAGCAAGGTCACCCAAACCCTCTGAGAGCTAGAAGTCAGCTATGAATCCAGCATCAGCATGCTTGTTGGGAGCAATTAGCACTGAGTCAGGTCCGCATGCATGTTGGGAGCTGATACGACCTTAATTGTTGCATCCCACTGTGTGAAGAAATAAGCACGTATATTAGCTCTAGGTCAATGACTGTGGCTCCCCCACATTTATGAGCTTGGAGTCTTGTCAGGCTGAACAAATAAAATAATACTTGTGGCTCCTTTGGTCCCAGCATCTTCCCAGGGATTGACTGTTCTTCCCGTGAAATGTCAGCTTTCATCAGCAAAGAGAACAAAGCAAGCCAGAATATTAGCTTGAGGAGGACTAAGGCACCATCTGGTGGCCGTTTACTATAAATCTTTGCCTCAGATGCAAATTCCTCGCACAAAGGAGCCCTGCCTTCTGATCTGTAGGCTGCGGGGAAGCAGTCGGTGTGACCTGGGAAAGCTGGAGAATACCCACACTTCCACAGCACAGCAGGCTTCTTTTAAAGGTTTGTCCCAGTGTAAAGTCCTCAGCCCCAAGTTTTATAACAACATCCTCACCACGAAGCCCAGAGAGGGAGCACCCCCTGAGGTCTTCACAGCTTGAGAAAAAGAAAGAGCCATTTGGGCTGTAACATTTTAGAAGGTTCTTGAAAGGAAAAGATGCCCAAGAAATCCTACTTTTTTTCCTCATGAATATTCTGCAGTACATAGAAAAAATATAAAGATCCTGCCTGTCCGGTTACTCTTCTCATTTAAAACCTTCTTAATTGACTAAAGAGCATTTTTACAAGACAAGTGCATTACAGACTTACCCTTCCCCAAGTGCAACCTCTCCCCCTTGGGCTCCCTGACCACAGACTGGCCTTTGTCCTCCCTGACAGATGGCAATGACTAAAGTGACCCCAACTTGACATTTTTCAATCAGCAGCCACAGAGCAAGGCCATCACTGAGCAAAATTCCCAAGTGAGTGAAGTTCTTCCCTGAAGTCCCTTCTCCCCACTCCAGCCGCCCGTATCCATCCCCTTCACCCCCTTCTCTCCCCAGCCCCGCTATTGACCCATCCTGACCGAGGTGTGGGGGTGTGTCTCAATTCTGGAAAGTCTTGCTTGCTAGGATGAAATGCTCTCTCAGAGGATTTCCACATTACCAGGGAGGGGCTCTGTAAAACTTGTATGAGCCAAAGGATAGAGTTTCCAATCATGTCATCTGGGGAGGGGGTGACAAGTTGTGACACATGACTCTGGGGAGTAGACCCTGCTTGAAGCCCCTCAACTGTGGAGAGCTACAGCTTTGCCTGCTGGTAAGGCTGGCCCTACAGAGAGGAGCCCTAAGACCCTGAGCTTCACACTCAGTGAATGAACGCGCTTCTTCCTGGTGCCGGCCCCGTGCCCATGGCTCTCGTCTGCATGAGCGAAGAAACTTTACCACTTCTGTCTCCTGCTGTGGTTGGTAGAGCTGTGTTTAGACTTGCCTGGTCTGAAATAAATAGTCGGGCACTTCTCAGAAACGGGCAGTTCACACTAATTAACAGGAAGAAGATGAAACAGGAACCCAGCTCAGAAGAGCTGTTCACCTCACAGATCAAGAGTAACCTGGTGTGGGAGGGGGCCGGGGTGTGGAGGAAGGAATGGGTGCCACTGAGAGGAAAAGTTTTCTCAGCACGAATTGGCTTGGGTTTCCTTGTTTGGGGCTAGAAAGGGGAGAAAGGAGGACAACTGCTTATCACTCACTTGCCTGGACACTATATTTAACACTAGAGGGGTCACCAATGAACCCCCATTTGCAAAGGTCAAAGGATGGCACCACTCATCAGTTTGCTGTTTCAAGAGGCCGAATGCAGCTGGACTCCAGTTAATAAGGAGAAAGAGCAGAGTTACACACAGGGTACTGCAGGACCGTTTTGTTTGTTTGTTTGTTTTTAGCTGGAATAATCTCTAAGTGCCCAAGGAGAGGCATCCTGGAGGCCACTTGTTGTGCTGCAGCTTCTGGAATGCAGAGGCCACTGCCACAGACTGGCTCCGAGAGAGGACAAGGGGAAGACCCCACAGTGTGGAGCACTCCATTACCTGGGGCCGGTTCAGGACTCCCCCCCGGCTCTGACCTCATGACTTCTCAGATGTCAAGTACTCCCCATAAGCCAGGGAAGCGAGAGTTCATCAAATGTACTCAGCCACTGGAAAGGTTTGACAGAAAAATTACGAGGTATTAGCACCGAGGCAGCACCTTGGGAACAGAAACACAACTGGAGGAGAGGTCAGGAGAACCAGAGTGTGGTGGGTTGACTTGTGTCCCCCCGCAAATATATATTGGCTTTCTGGGAGCTCAGCCCTCAAAATGGGACTATTTGGACATAGAGTCTTTACAGAGGTAATCAAGTTAAAAAGTGCTCATGAGGGGGGCCCTAGTCCAACTTGACTGATGCCCTTGTAAAAGGGGAAATTTACAGGAAGAATGCCATGTGAGCATGAAGTTGTCCATCCATAAGCCAAGGAGAGAGGCCTGGAACAGAACCTTCCCTCATAACTCTCAGGAGGAAGAACCCTTGGACTGGTATCCTCCAGAACTGAGAGGCAAGACATCGCTGCTATTTAAGCCAGCAGGATGTGGTATTTCATGATGGCAGCCCTCACAATAGCATACGCAGGGTCTGTGTCTTTGCATAGGTCCCTCCACCTCTCTGGATAATTAGAAGTTCAACCAGACACATTCAGAATCCCTTGCAGCCCAACACTCTCTGACTTTCTGGCCGCCGGGCCTGGAATAACAAGGGGGAGCCTCTGGCCCCCTCAGAACCTAAAGAGTTGACAGACTGAGCCCTGCTTTTGTGCAACACATCCCAAATCACCACATTCCAAAGGCAGCCGAGCCTAGAGATGGGCTGGGAATTACTGCTTGGTTCTGAAGCGTTGTTTAAAATAGTATAGAGCTAGAATTTGAAACTCATTTAAAATAAGTCAGTAAATCGGTTAAAGAGTTATCTTTCTTTACAAGCCTTGGTCCTCCTCCAGCCATGCTGGCCTTCAGGTTCAGGGTGCGTTGTTCGTATGTGCTATTATTGGATGGTAGTAGTAAAGAAGCCCACGCATTTGAATGCGTCTTGCTAATCACATTCTCTATTACTGCCTCTTTCCACAGCTGCTACCATCAGTTGTGTTTGGTTTTGCCTGGGAATAGGCATGTGTTTGGTGAACTCTGAGTGTGTTTGGGTTGCAGGTATAGTGCTTGTTGGATGAGGAGGTGCAGGAGGGGAGTGGTGAGGGTGGACACCAAGGTTGGCACATGACAGCAAGCTGGGGATGTTTTGGAGGGTCTATGGATTCCTGCAGATGCCTTCTCCTATGAATACTTTTCATAGTATCTTGCAAAGGAAAGAACCTTTTCCTTTGCAAGATGTCTATGAAACTGGCAGCAGCTATGGAAGCCAGACCTGAAATTTAACAGATCAATTAAATACCTTGTTTTGACATTTTGGTACCGAGGTTGGCAAGACCACTCCAGGAATGGGTCTAATTGGGAAGAGTCCTGAGCTCTCTTTATCCAGACACTTCCTGGTGTGTAACTGCTCACACCGGTGCCAGAACTCAGAAAAGGGATCCTGGGCACAGAAAAAGCCATACCTGAGGCTGACCTAAGGTAGCTTCACACTCCTGGCTGCTGCTGCTGCTGCTACTGGTGCTGGGGTAAGCCTCTAATGTGGCAGGAAAAGGGAGGGAGGGGGAGAGGGAAAGGGGGAGACGGGAGGCAGGCTCCTTTGAGGTGGTTCCATCTGTGCTGAGTGACTAAAATGAGGGTGATGTAATAAATAATCTGCAGACTTCCAACTGCTATAATTCTGTGTGAATAATTCTGATAATGACCCTTTACTCAGCAAGGGTGGCATCCAGATAAGCAGATTGCTAGAGCCTTCCTGTCAGCTTATGTTAACAGCGCATTCGATTGCCATCTGACATGATGTAACACACCACCGTGACGGACATGTCCCTGTTGGGCCTGCTGGGACACCGGAGAAATGATGAAACGAGAACCTGTCTACATGGAGGGAGAGCCACCCCACAAAGTGCTCAGGGCTTGTTCACTTCCTCTGTGCTCCCAGGGCAATTCCTTCCTCTCCTTCCTTTGGGTGAGCACCTGGTGCCCACCCACACTTCCCAGGCCAAGGGAAGGTCAGATGGACAGAGGCTTCAGTCTTAAGCAGGGGGAGTTCAAGGTTTTCTTGCTGTAAGCGGTCTGTGTGAAGGGGACAGAAGTTGTCATGACAAAATGGCTGGGCTGTGGTTTATTTGTGCATCTCAAAGTCAAAATTCTGACACCATCAAGTGCTCTTACGATCCACATGCAATGAAGTTTTGTGTTAGCTTTTCCAAAACCTCTTTCCCCATTTTGGTAAGAGCACTTCTACATCCTCTTGGGGAACCACCCGTTCCTCCATTCCCAGCCCAGATCAGATGAGCCCTAAAAGGGAGCTTGTAACCCAGCCTGGCCAGTGAGAATACTGCCCTTCCCAGGCATGGCCGATCGGGGACACTCTTGGGATTTTGGTCACAGTCGTTGGGAAAGGGATGCTTTATTTCTGCTAGAGTTGCTAAACTAGTAGGAATAATCTAGAAGGGCCAGGGGCACCTCTGCCAAATTGGGAAAAGAGGCTGACCAAGAATAAAGCCACACAGAATAAAGCCAAACAGAGCTGAGAAGTGGGTAGGGGGGCGGGAGGTTGGGGTGAGATTTCTGGCATCCATTCAAACGTCTAGACCCAACTTTGTTTAAAATCGATACTATATTTTTCAGTCATACAAGTCAGTAAATTATATGTCTCTCTCTTTTCCATTTTGGGTTAGGTCTCCATCATTTGCAACAGACAGAGTCAGGACCAATACACAAAGCCCATCGGCTCCAAAGGCTCAGCATACAGAATCCACCAAGGCCTCTCACATAACCTGCTCTGCCCTTTGGGGCAGCAGGAGATGGGCTGCCTCTCCCAGAGGGGCCAATGGATCTGAATCTGTGCTGGCAATATCCCCTCAATGCCCCTCCTTATTTAACTTTTGTCCTTTTCCTCTACTCCCTGATCCAGTTTTCTATTTTTTTTTTAACCTTCTTTCCTTTCCTTCTTTCTCTTTCCTAATTTTACTGGGTTTTTAAAAGATGCTAAACATCTTATAGAAAGTAAGAAAATGTTCAAAAAAATGATGTCACACAAGGACACAGGAGCAGCTGGAAGGGGCTCTTCCTAGGCAATTCTGGAGCCATTTGAGCACGAAATAATGAGGTAAGGGCAGTAATAAATTATATTAATAGATTATTAAAAATGGGAATCTATGGGTCTACACCAGTAATAAATACATAAAAAAATGAACAACCAACCAACCAACAAATATAGATGCTCTTTGAGCTACAATGGGATTATATCATAATAAACCCGTTGTAAGTTGAAAATATCATATTGAAAATCCATTTAATGCACCTAACCTACTGAACATCATAGCTTAGCCTAACTTACTTAAACATGCTCAGAGCACTTACATTAGCCTACAGCTGGGCAAAATCATTTAATACAGATCCCATTTTATACGAAAGTGTTGAATATCTCATGTAATTTGAAAAGTGAAAAACAGAATGGTTGTAGGGGTGCTCAAAATATGGTTTCTGCTGAATGTGTATCACTTTCATACCATCGTAAAGTTGATAAATCAGTTGATAAATATGTTGGGGATCATCCGTAAATAAATAGAGGAAAAGAAAGGGCTTTACTTGCAGCAGGATATCAAGTGCCAGCCAGTAAATGTGGAGGAAATCATTGTTGAAAACGTTTGAAATTTTTTCATGTTGAAAAATCATCATTGTAAAGTCATCATGGTAAAGATTTTGATAGCAATTACATTTAATCTGTAGATCACTTTGGGTAGCATGGACATTTTAACAATATTAATTCTTTTAATCCATGAACATGGGATGTCTTTTCATTTATTTGTGTTTTCTTTAATCTCCTTTAGCAATATTCCATAGTTTTCAGTGCAGAAGTCTTTCCTATGTGTATTATTCATACATGTGTTATTCTTTTTGATGCTATTGTAAGTGGGATTGCTTTCTTAATTTCCCTTTTGAATGGTTGGTAGAATATAGAAATGAAACTGATTTTTGTGTGTTGATTTTGTCTCCAACAACTTTATGGAATTCATTTATTAGTTATAACTTTGTGTGTGTGTGTGTGTGTGATCTTTAGCGTTTTCCACATATGAATGTTTTATTTTTTAAAAAAAGAATGCTATTCTTTGCAAATGTTGAAATTATTAAAAAATAAGAAAAATTATGGAACTATTTCAGAATAAAGAAGACTAAAGGAGCACAGGATCTAAATGGAATACCTGATCCTAGACTGCATCCCATATTGGAGCAGGTAAAAATGGTAAGGGACGTTATTAGAACAATTAACAAAATTGCAGAACAAATTGATAGATTAGGTAAAAGAATAGTATCACTATTTAGTTCCCTGAAGTTAATAACTCCACTGTAGTTCTGCAAGGGAATAGCATTATTCTTAGTAAACATACACAGAAATATTTAGGGGCAGAGAGCTTTGGAATATGTCACCCTCAAATGGTTAAAAAAATAGCTAGATAGAGCAAGAGAATGGTAGAGGGAGAGAGACAGGGAGGAGGAGAGACATAATGAGCACAAATAATAAAATGGGACAAAAAGGTGACTCTGATAAAAGTATATATGCTGTTTATACACCATATAAATAAATAAACATATAAAGTATGTATGCTACTTACTATTCCTATTCTTATAACTCCTCCGTACACTTCAAACTATTGTTGTTGGTTTTATGATGCTGGTGCTAGCGCAGGGCTGTTTTCCCTTCCTTGCCTGGGGATAGCAGTTCCCACCAGCTGTGCACTTTGCTGGACAACTCCTCCTGCCCCACCAGGCCCTGCTGTAACTACAGGAGCAGCACGTGAGACTTCTTTCCACATGGATTGGTAGTTCTGTCAAGTGGAATTTAATCCTTCCAAATCAGAAGGATTATTTTGGATAAGCCATTAAAATTGTTAATTAAAATGTTAGTGTCTGATTGCCATTATTCTCTGTTTATAAGAATTCTCTCAGATCCTGGTGTGTGGCACCTCTCTTTCCGCACTCCCATCTAACCCAAGTGAAACCCAGGGCCTTGCTATTACCTTCATTCCTGCCTGTGCCTGAGGAACCCTCCAAAGGTGGGCATGAGGCCTAAAATGAAAAGGGCATTTAAAGACACACTCGAAGGTGAAAGAAGACAGAATATTTGGACTGAATATTTCTGGAGCCTCTAGCATATGCAGGGTAACTTTGGTGAAGAAGAATTAGACATGGTCATTGTCCTCAAGCAGCTTACCATCTAAAGTGAGAAAGCACAAAAGTTTAGACAGTCCTAGAAGGTGTATTTGCATAGTTCTCCAGGTGAGAAACATCATCAAGTAATAGAAATTGATTGCCTGTTAGTGAAACAGACTATAAGGACTCCAAATGTCCAGAAAAGGAAAGGATCCCTGTAGGCTGAGTGGTCTGAGGAGACTTTACTGAACCAAGATGTAAGGCTGGATGGGATTTGAGCAGGATTTGTGATAGAAGACGGGAGTTTCCAAGAGGGAAGAACCCATGAATCAGAATATGGAGATGAGAATGCTCAGGCCTCTTTGAATACTATACTGAAAGGACCGGCTCATCAAGAGTTTGAGGGTTTGGAAAGGAGAATTAGGGGTAAATTTCTTTGAGTAAGTTGGTCACAGTGGCCTAGAGCCCTGAATTCCAGCAGCTTGGCATGTGTGGGTGATGGAGGATCTGAGAAAGTTTTAGAGCTGAGGTGGGAAGAGCCCTTCAGGCTATTGACTATTAGAGCCCATTATTGAACACCCATTGTGTTCACTCTAATCCTTACAGAACCCTGCAAGGCAGATACAATCACTTTCACCATGGCTTGAAGAACTGCAGTTCCCAGGGAAGGCAAGGGGGTGGGGGGCATCAAATGGAGGCTTATCAGATGTGAGATGAGGCTCTCTCCAACACACCATTTTCCCTCCCTGTTGCTATAGTGGGGCATGAAGCCAGGACGCCTGCACGAGATGTGGAAAGATTAAGAAAGATGTGAGGAAAACATGAAGGAAAAACTGACAAGACCGGGTGAGCAATTACATTTGGGAGGTGACTAAAAAAGAAGAGTTAAATAAAGCCTCATTTTATTCTTTAAGCAAGAACTTACTGTTACTACCATTGTCACTGGTACTGTTACTACCAGTAAGTAGTAACTTACTGTTACTACTGTTGTCTCTTTGAAGAGAGAACAAACGACTGTAATATTGTCCCTCTACTCAGAACATTACAGTCAAGTATGAGATGTTATAAATATACATTAATATGTATAATATAGGAAAGAATTAGATAAATGCTATAAAAGCAACATATACAGTCCTGTAGAAGATTAGAAGGAGAAAAATCTAAGTGGTAAAATCAAGCATTAACTGAAAAGAAAATATTTGATCTGGACTTTAAGAAATGGATACAGCTTTGACTGGCAGGGAGAGGAAGTGAGAAGAGGATTGTCTAGCTCAGAGTTTCCCCACCTTGGCACTATTGATATTTTGGGTGGATAATTCTTTGCTGGGGGCGGGGGCTGTCCTGTGCATTGTAGAATGTTTAGCAGCATCTCTGGCCCCTACTTGCTAGATACATCTCCCAGCTGTGACAACCAAAAATGTCTCCAGACATTGCTGAATTTCCCTTGGAGGGCAACCTTGGTTAAGAACCACTGTTCTAATCTAAGAGGATGATGTGAGAAAGAGAGTATGTTTGGGGAATAAAGAGGCATCTGTATCAGCCTGTTTGAAAATGTATTTCTTGGAACATTAGTGTCTTGTGAGATAAGTGATAGTCCCTTAAACAGGATTCATGGTCAAATAGCATTGAGAAATACCACATACTTTTCCCCTCAATTGGAGGCTCACAATGTATATTAGAATAGTAAAGGCTTTGAGAGATTGTGCAAGAAAGCTGTCTGACTTTGGTTAAATTTAATTACCACAGAACATTTTTATTCAAGAAATAGTATTAGCCTCCTGAAGGGCTCTATTGTATGGCAGAACACAACTTGGAAAATGATTTGTATTCAACCAAAATATAGGGTGTATGAAAGGTTTAAAGCTGAAGAAGTATAGATAGAGTCTAGAACCAGATTCAAAGGGCTTGGAACTAAGCTAAGAAGTCTGAATTTTATGTAGTCAACAAGAGGGAGGTAACCAGCAGGTAACATGATTAAAACTATGCTTTAATTATTCATTCAACAGATATTAAACAACATTTGTCTGGTGGCAGCAAGCCAAATAGATTAGAAGATAGAGAAACAGGAACTAAAGCACCTTGTTACTGTAAAAGCAATAACTTAAGAGTGATAATGATGAAAAGAAGGGGAACATGTAAACATGTAACAAATATCTAGAGATTAACAGAATATAATGTCTGATTTGTTGGATGGTGGAACAAGAAAAGGAGTCAATGATGACTATGACTTTTTAGGCCCAAGTTACTAGGAGCTTCTTGATATCTTTAACAGAGAAAGAATAGTAAGGAAAAGTAGCAGATTTGGGGAGAAAGTAACTCACTTTTGGACATTTTGAGTTTGAGATGTTGGCAGGACATCCAGGAATAGGTATCCAGGGGGTAGCTGGAATTATGAGTGAAGAGTGAAAATTCAATTGCAAATAAATTTTGTGGTGTTATCTTCCTTAAGGTAATAATATAAGTTGTGAATTGAATGTGGTAACTAATGGGAGAAGAGTAGGGAAAGAAGAAAAGGAGAAGGCTCAGAACAGGGACTTGGAGAATATCTACATTGAAAGAGAGAACTATCATATAATAATCTTAATATGCTATGGTTTGGCTGTATCCCCACCCAAATCTCATCTTGAACTGTAGCTCCCATAATTCCCATGTGTTGTGGGAGGGACCCAGTGGGAGATAACTGAATCATAAAGGTGGTTTCCCTAATACTGTTCTCATGGTAGTGAATAAGTCTCACAAAATCTGATAATTTTATCTTGGCTCTCATTCCCTCTTGCCTGCCACCATGGTAGAAGTCCCTTTGCTCTTCCTTCATCTTCCACCATGATTTTGAGGCCTTCCCAGCCATGTGGAACTGTGAGTCAATTAAACCTCTTTCCTTTATAAATTACCCAGTCTCAGTATGTCTTTATTAGCAGTGTGAGAACAGACTAATACATAATAGATGCAGAAAAAGCATTTGATTAAATTCAATATACATTGATGACAAAATAGAAGAGAACTTGCTTAATCTGATAAAAGATATCTACAAGAAAATCTATAGCAAACATCATATTTAATCATCCAATATTAAAATCCTTTCCCTGAGATTGGTAATGACACAGAGATGCCCCCATTACCACTTTTATTTCAGAGGCCTTAGCCAGTGCAAGAAGGCAAGAAAAAAAATGTAAAAGGATTGGGAAAGAAGAAATAAAACCACCATTTTTATTTTCAAAAGTCCAATAAAATCTACAGATGAGCTATTAGAATTAATAAATTCAACAAATTTGCTGGCTATAAAGTCAATACATAAAAATCAATTATATTTCAAAATATCCACAACAAATAATTAGAAAGCTAATTTTAAAACTTGATGCCATTTACAATAGCATTAATAGAATCAAACGTTTAGGAATAAATTCAACAAACAAGTAAAAGATCTCTATACATAAACTATAAACATTTTCTGACATTAAAGAAAATCTAAATAAATCTAAGAAAATCTAAATAAATCTAAATAATACTTGTGGATTGGAACACATAGTGTAAAAATGTCAATTTCCCTTCAAATTCATCCATAGATTCAATATAAACCTCAAAGATATCTTGGCAGGCTTATTTTGTTTTGTTTGTATGTGGAATACAAAGGACCAAGAGTGTTTAGGACAATCTTGAAGAACAACACTGAAACACTTACACTAGATAACACAAGTAATAAGAATGCTGGATAATTCAGTCACTGTGGTATTGGCAGAAAGAGAGACAAGTAGATCAATGGAACAGAATAGAGTACAAAAACTAGACCAACACTTGATTTATAACAAAGATGGTATTGTACAGAAGGAAAAGGACAGTCTGCTTAATGAGTGGTTCTGGGCCAATAGATATGAGAATGGAAAAAACCTCATCTTAATCTATCTCACATCATTAAAAAAAAATCCAGCTGGATAGTAGATCTAAAATGTGAAAAGTGAAACAATTACAATTTAAAAGATAACACAGGAGATATCTTTATGATAGTAAGGTATGCAAAGATTTCTTAAGCAGGACATGAAAATCACCAACCAGAAGAGAAAACATCTATAAATTAGACTATTTAAAATAAAGAATTTCTGTTCATCAATAGATACCATTTTAAGATAGTGAAAAGGGAAGCAAGCCACAGACTGAAAGAAGAGATATGCAATATATATTTCTAACAAAGGACTCATTCAGAGTGAATAAAGAAGTCCTTTAAGTTACTGAGAGAAAAAAAAAACAAACAGGAAAGGAAAGTATTTAAAAAATGGGCAAGAGACTTAGCATGTACATCACAAGAGATTATCCAGATGGCCAATATGCATCTGAAAAGGTAGTCAGTCTAATTATTCATCAAGAAAATGCAAATGTCAACCACAATTAAATACCATTTTTTAACTTGCCAGAATGGCCAATAGTAAACAATTAAGTATTGGTGAGGATGTGGAACAACTAGAAGTCTCATACTCTGTTGGTGGGTATGCAAACTGGTACAACTTTGGAAAACTGTTTGGCAGCATCTGCTAAAGCTGAACATATGCATACCTGTGACTCAGACATTCTACTCCTAGGTATATAGTCAACAGAAATGCATGCATGTGTACATAAAAAGACATGTTAAAAACTTTATAGGAGTACTATTCATAATAAAAACAAGAAACAACACAAATGTCCTTCAATATTTATAATTTGTTATATAAGTAAATGATAATAAATTTGCTTAATGAAATATTATAAAGCATTGAAAATTAATTAAATATTGCTCTATCCAATAACATGGATGATTCTCACAAAATAATATTAAGCAAAATAGGCTAGAAACAAAATAATATGTATTGAGTGATTCAATTTATACAAAGTTCAAAAACAAAGTGAACCACCTCACACTCATTAGGTGGCTGGTTGCTATTAACAAAAGCAAAAATAAAACAACAACAACAATTCAGAAAATAACCAGTGTTGGCAAAGATGTGGAGAGTTTGAAACTCTTGTGCACCATTAGTGGGAATAAAAAATGGTGCAGCTGCTTTGGAAAACAGTATGGCTGATACAGTTTGACTGTGTCCCCACCCAAATCTCATCTTGAATTCCCACATGCTGTGGGAGGGACCCGGTGGGATGTAATTGAATCATGGGGGCAGGTCTTTCCCAGGCTGTTCTTGTGATAGTGAACAAGTCTCACTAGATCTGATGGTTTTAAAAACGGAAATTTCCCTGCACAAGCTCTCTTCTCTTGTCTGCTGCCATGTGAAACGTGCCTTTCCCCTTCCGCCATGATTGTGAGGCCTTCCCAGCTACTTGGAACTGTAAGTCCATTAAACCTCTTTCTTTTGTAAATTGTGCAGTCTCGGGTATGTCTTTATTGGCAATGTGAAAACGGACTAATACAGTGGCGGTTCCTGAAAAAGTTAAAAATAGGATTACTATTGATCCAGCAACTCCACCTCTGGATACCCATCCAAAAGAATTGAAAGCAGGGTCTTGAAGAGATGTTAGTACACCCATGTTTATAGCAGTATTATTCACAATAGTGAAAAGGTTGAAGCAACTCAAGTGCCCATGGACAAATAAAATGTAGAATATACATACAGTAGAATATTATTCAGCCTTAAAAAGAAATACAGTTCTTACACATGCTACAACATGGATGAACCTTGAAGAAATTATGCTAAGTGAAATGAACCAGTCACAAAAAAAAAATAAAACTTCTGTATGATTTCACTTATATGAGGTACCTAAAATAGCCAAATTCATAGAGACAGAAAGTAGCATGGTGGTTGCTAGGGGCTATGGGAAGGGACAATGGGGAGTAGTGTTTATTAGATATGGAGTTTTAGTTTTGCAAGATGAGAAGAGTTCTGGAGATTGGCTGCACAGCAATGTGAATGTTCTCAACATTACTGGGTTGTAACTTAAAAAGGGTCAAGATGCTAAATTTTATGTTGTGCATTTTTTACCACAATTTAAAAAAATTTAAATATATATAGACAAAGGCAAAATGGATGTGATGATTGACATCAGTATAGTGGTTACCTCTGGGGAGGCCCTAGTGACTGGTAGGGACACATGAGGGGTTTTGGAGGTTCTGGAAAGGTTCTATTTCCTGACCTGGGTAGTGGGAACATGAGTGTTTTCTCTTTTGAATATTGATCAAGCCACGAACTTTGACTTGTGTGCTTTTCTATATGCTTCTACTAAATCAACAACAAAAATTACTTTAAAAATAAGTCAAAATAGAACACATAAAAATAGCCAAGGTTTTTTTTTGGGGGTAGGGGAATGAATTTTATCTGATATCAAAATATATTATACAACTATTTAAAAAGTGTGGTTGCTGGCACAGACATAGACAATTAAATCAATGGACAAAAACAGAGTCTAAAAATCAACCAGCCAGGGCAACAAAGTGAGACCCCGTCTCTATAAAAAATAAAAAACTTAGCCAGGCGTGGTGACACACGCTAAGGAGCTACTCAGAAGGCTGGGGCAGGAGGCTCGCATTAGGCCAGGAGTTTGAGGCTGCAGCAAGCTATGATGGCACCACTGCACTCCAGCCTGGGAGACAGAGCCAGACCCTGACTCTAAAAATAAAACAAAACAAAAAACAGAACCATGTAATAAATGAGAATTTAATATGTGGTCAACGAGGCATTTTAAATCAAAGGGGAAAAGATAAATTATCCGTAAATAATACTGAAGCAATTGGTCAATTATTTGGGTGTCAAAGAGCCTAAAATATGCCTTATACACAAAAGGAAATGCTGTTAGAGCTAAGATTTGCAATTTAAAATGCACTGTAACTATTCCATTGTTAAAAGAAAAATGTAAGACAAATGTATTAGGTCATTCTCACATTGCTATAAAGAAATATCTGAGACTTGGCTGGGTGCACAGTGGCTCATGCCTATAATCCCAGCACTTTGAGAGGCCAAGGGTAGTGGATCACCTGAGGTCAGGAGTTTGAGACCGGCCTGACCAACATGATGAAACCTCATCTCTACTAAAAATACAAAATTAGCTGGGTGTGGTGGTGGGTGCCTGTAATCCCAGCTACTTGGGAGGCTGAGGCAGGAGAATCGCTTGATCTTGGGAGGCAGAGGCTGCAATGAGCCGAGATTGCGCCACTGCACTCCAGCCTGGGTGACAGAGTGAGACTCTGTCTCAAAAAAAAAAAAAAGAAAGAAAGAAAGAAAAAAAGAAAGACCTGAGACTGATTAATTTATAAGAAAAGAGGCTTAATTGGCTCATGGTTCTGCAGGCTGTACAGGAAGCTTAGAGACATCTGTTTCCAGACAGGTCTCAGGAAGCTTCCAATCATGGCAGCAGGCAAAGGGGGAGCAGGCACATCACATGGCGAAGCAAGGGCAAGGGGGGGAGGTGCCACACACTTTTAAATGACCAGATCTCGTGAGAACTCACTCACTGTCATGAGAACAGTACCAAGGGGATGGCACTAAACCGTTCATGAGAAATCCTCCCCCATGATCCAATCACCTCCCACCAGGCCCCACCTCCAACACTGGGGATTATAGTTCGGTATGAGATTTGGGCAAGGACACACATCCAAACTATATTAACAAATTACATTTAATTGAGTTTAATAGAGCAAAGAACCATTCATGAGTTAGGCAGTGCCAGGAACCAGCATAGGTTCAGAGAGACTCCAGCGCTGCCACGTGGCTGGAGAGAACTTATGGACAAAACAAGGAAAGTGAGATGTAGAAAATGGAAGTGAAATACAGAATCTGCCGGACTGGTTACAGCTCTGCGTTTGCCTTATTGGAACACAGTTTGAATAGTTGGCTGCCTGTGAGTGGTTGAAGTACGGCTGCTGTGATGGACTGAAACTCGGCTACTTGTTATAAGAGCAGATCATAGTCTGTTTACACATCCAGTTAGGTTAGATTTCACCATGCAAGGAGAAACCTTTAGATCAAGCTTAAAATACGTAAGGAGGCAGCTTTAGGCGAAACTTAACACTGTACTAATAATTATGTCATAGTTCTAACATTTTTATGCATAGGCCCTCAAAACACTAATAAATTTGACCTCTTTAAAAATCAAAGGTTTCTATACTATTGTATTTGTACCAAAATTTAAAATAAACTTCTCTTTGATCCAGCAATGTAACTTGTAAACATTTACCTTTAAGTAAATAACCAGCCAAAATCCAAAGGATGTCCATTGCAACATCGTTGATAATTGTGAACTTCAGGAAAAAATTTATATCAAACCAGAGGTGGTTAATAAATTATGATACATACAACAGAATAGTAAGTAGTCATGAGAATTGGTTCTATTTATCACTTTAGAAAGATATGTTGATGAGTTAAAAAAAAAAGCAGTTACAAAAAAACAAGGGTAACATCTCCTTGTTGTAAATCTACTGATAGGTACACGTATACACACTGTTACAGGCTGATACGTGTCCCCTTAAAATTCCTTTGTTAAAGTTTTAACACCTCGGAATGTGTTTATATTTGGAAATAGGGTCTTTAAAGAACAAATTAAGTGAAAATGAGTTCTCTAGAGGGACCCTAGTCCAATACGACTGGTGTTCCTTGTAAGAAGAAGACATGTGGAAAGAGACATGACCGAGAGAGAAAAGACCACCTGAAGTGTCAGGGAGAAAGCCCTCTACAAGCCAAGGAGAGAGGCATCAGAAGAAACCAGACCCGCTGACACCTTGACCTCAGACCTCTACCCTCTAGAACTGTGAGAGAGCAAGTTTCTGCTGTCTAAGCCACCCCGTTTTTGGTACTTTGTCATAGTAGCCCTAGCAAACTAATACACATACCTACACAGATATCTGGAAAAATATTCACCAGATTGGAACAGTGGTTATCTCAGAGTGGTAGAGCTCGGCTTTCTTTTTAATACTTTCAGTATTGGAATTTTTTTCCAATAAGTAATACATCATTTTTATGATAAAAAAAAAAAAGCAATGTTAGTCTCTTGTGAAAAATAAAAGGTCAGGGGACAATAACCTGGTCTCTATTAGTCACAGGCCACCCTGTCACACTCCTGTGCTGCTTGCTGTCTTTCCAGCTTATCCTCTGAACCTCCCACTGAAATAGCAAACCAAACTGAGAAGGAAAGAATTGGGGGATGGGGGGACCTTTGGAACTCAAAGTGACTCATGCCTTTGCTGAGTTTACAGAGTGGCACACTCAAGCGGTGCAGCACAGTGACTGGAAGGCCTTCTCTGCACCATACATAGTGCAAAGGACTGAGATCCTTTGCTTGGACTCAATGTTTGCCTTCCCTTAGCTGCTGGGGGATATGCCTCCCTTTTAGGCCCCCTCCAGAGGGCCGCAGAGCAGGAAATCAGGTCTGGGAGGTCCTCAAGACTCCAGCTTGTTATTTCTGTATGGGGAGGAGTTCTGGCTGGGTTGGGGCTTTGCATTTTTATAGGCCTTTCACTAGGGATCTAAGACTTGGGAGGCACTAACCCATTTCTTTTTCTTTTCTTTCTTTTGTTTTGAGACAGAGTCTCACTCTGTCACCCAGGCTGCAGTGCAGTGGCACAATCATGGTTCACTACAGCCTCTGCCTCCCAGGCTCAAGTGATCCTCGCCTCAGCCTCCCTGGTAGCTGGGACTACAGGTGTGTGCCACCACACTCAGCAAATTTTTGTATTTTTTGCAGAGATGGGGTTTCGCCATGTTACCCAGGCTGGTCTCGAACTCCTGGGCTCAAGTGCTCTGCCCACCTTGGCCTCCCAAAGTGCTGGGATTACAGGCGTGAGCCACTGCGCTCACCTGAGCCACTAATCCTCATCTTAAACTCTGGAGGCCTATGAGAGGCAGAAAGGGACAAGTTGATCTGGGTTTTAGGGGAGACATGAGGTTCTACCAACAATCCATATACTGTTTGTATTAGTCAGGCTTCTCCAGAGAAACAGCACCAACAGGATGTGCATATATTTACACTGGGTCCTCTGCATCTGGAACCTCCACATCTGTGGATTCAACCAACTGGGGCTAAAAAATATTTTTTAAGAAAAGCATCTAACTGAACACATGCAGACTTTTTTCTTGTTATGTCATTATTCCCTAAACAGTATAGTATAACAACTATTTACATAGCATTTATGTTGTATGAGGTATTATAAGTAATCTAGAGATGATTTAAAGTACATGGAAGGGTATGTGTAAGATATATGCCGATAATACATCATTTTATATCAGGGACTTCAGCATTCATGGTTGGTATCTGTGGGGGTCCTGAAACTAATCACTCATGGATATTGAAGGGCAACTTTGTGTGTGCGTGCGTGTGTGTGTGTGTGTGTGTACATAGAAAAAGAGAGAGAGATTTTAAGGAGTTGGCTCACATAGTTGTGGAGGTGCAAGTCCAAAGTCTGCAGGGTAGGCTGGCAGGCTGGAAACCCAGGGAAGAGTTACAGTTGGAGTCCAAAGGCAGCCTGCTGGCAGATTACTTCTTATACTGGGAGGTCAATCTTTGTTCCTGTAAGGCCTTCAGCTGATGGGATGAGGCCCACCTGTGATATGGAGAGTAATCTGCTTCACTCAAAGTCTACTGATTTAAATGTTAGTATTATCCAAAGTCACCCTTATAGAAACACCCAGAAGGTTTCACGTCACTGTGGCCCAGCCAAGTTGATGTATAAAATTAATCATCACGCAGATGATTGGGTGATGGGTGTTCTACCAGAAGAAGTTTGAAATGTTCAGCCCCGCTCATAACCTGTTTGTCACCACATTGACAAATCCTACAGAGAGAGACATAATTTTCACTGTAATCAGCATCTAGGAGATAGTAACTCAGTTAAAAGAAGGAGGCAAGCAAGAGAAGAAAGGAAACATTTGGAATCTGAGCCTCATAAGACAGTCCTTCCAAGAATCACATTGTTTCAACCCAGTGAGTACCACTTTGATAAGAACTTGAATAACTGGAAATTTTGACTTCCTTTCAAGTGGTTCCTGCCAGTATAGACATCTCAATGCACTGGACATTCTTTACAAGGAACAAAGCTTGATAGGATTTCTAATTTTATATAGCTACAGTTTTGAGAACAGGAGATGTTCAGGGCATTGTCCCCAAAGCCTGAAGAATGGGTACCCGGATCTCCAGACAACGCTCTTCCCGGACCTGCAAGCAAACACCTCTGCTTAGAGAGCAGCCCCAACCAGGAAGCCAGGCTCGGTCACGTGGCTCACCCCCACACCAACTCCTAACTTGCGCAGGGCACCTCCAGCTAATCTGGAAGTTTGATTATAAGCCAAGGGGAACGGTTATATAACTCTGAAGGTTTAAACTTGGATAAACACACACACATACACAAACAGGAGCCCAGGTAAAAGGAGAAAACCACAGACTGGATCCCGTTTCCTTAGTTTATTGCCTTGTAAAGCAATAAGATGTATTAATGATTACATCGACCTGTCTTCCCGGCTGTCCAAATGGCCATGTCATCAAACTAATTAAAAAGTGTCTGCTGCCTCCCAGGTCCCTTTGAATGTCATCCCTGTGTGCCGATAAAGGTGAAAATTCTTATACATGTCAGTTGTACTCATCTTTGCTTCTCTTTCTTATGACCAGTACTGGGGGGCGCATCTCCCAACCCAAGGGAGCTCCTGCCTGGAGCCTGCGTGTCCCCAAGGCCCTGAAATTCCATTGTCAGCAGGCAGCACCCCCTTCCCACGGCTCCACGGGAGGCTGAAGGCAGCTGAAGCCACAAGAACAAGCTGAGAGGAGAGGACTAAGATCCGAGAGACATGGCCCAGCCCCTAGAAGCCAGCTTCTGGCCCTGTGCCGCTGTTTTCTTCAGCCTCTTTGCTCCAGAAAGCTCCACGGAGAGCCACAGGACCAGGCGGGCCAGCAGACTGGCAGGTAGCAGCAAGGCGGGCCGCCTTCCCAGGTAGGTGCAGAGAGCCAGGAAAAGAAGTGTGCGCTTCCCCGTGAGAGACCGGGCGACTGGGCCTCAGGCTAATCCCTGTGAGAACTGTTCTCTGGGGAGAGCAAGGGCAGGAGTCCAGAAGCCAGGGCCCTGGGCTGCCCCATGAGACAGCTAATGCCACCGCCCCGCTCAGAGGGAGAGGGTCGTGGGTAGGCTGGGAGACAGCCAGGAACCAGGCAGGGCACTGTCCCTGAAAGCAAGCCGCCCCCCAACAAGCCGGGCAGCAACTCTCCTCAGTCCTGCTTGCATAGCTGAGTCCGGATCCTACTGTCCTGGGGCTCTGTTTATCACAGTTCTAGAGGGAGATGCGTGGAGGGGGGACAGTTAGCCTGATTAGTGCATTTTGCTTTGACAGAATGAGAAAAATAAGGACAGTGTAGTGAGATTTTCACAAAGCTAAATGAATTTAAAGACTGTTCTTATTCTAATTGCAGGTTAAGCCTGATGTTTTGATTCACTTTATTGATAGGTGATGGTTGATAGGTGCTAATTGTTGCTGTTGTTTTTAATGTCCTTACTGGCTAACTTGTTCATCTTTTTTTTTTTTTTTTTTTTTTTTTCAATTTTACTGGCCCATGAAAACTCAAACTTCAGGGGAGAAAAGCCTTCCAAGGATGTGTTTTGGCCTGTTTCTTCTGTGATTAGTTTACCTATATTTCACTTCATACTATAAACTCCTAACATGCATTTCATTTAGTCATTGGACAGACACTAAGTAAGCATCTACCACATTCAGGATAAATATTTTGTTGATGTAATGATTACTTATTCGGGATAAAAGATTTGAATATTTCAAAAGTGAACAACATAAAACAAAAGTTTTAAATGGGTATCATATTTATCCCTGACACACGGAATCTGTGACAAACTTAACCATAGTTTAGCTGCTAGCATAGGTTTTTTTTTTCTCTTAGCAACATTGTAACTAAACAGTCACAAATCTAAATCTCCCCAAAATAATTTGCTCTCATTGACCTTCTTTTCAGTCGCTACCTGCATTTGACACTCCACGTACTTTACCTAGTGAATGAATGAGGTGGAGACTTCCAGAGACTGGATTTCAAGGTTCATTTGCTGCCTCAGCAGAGCCTAGGCTATCCTGACTCATACTAGGACTTTACCCATTTAAACTTTTTTCCCTCTGAGTGCTGAGTAGGGCCGACCTAACACCTGGATGAAGTAGGTTATTGTCCCAAAATATTTCTCTCTTTGTTGTCTAAGTTTCTACCTAAAGTGTTTTGTGTTTCTTTTTCTTTGTTGTTGTTGTTGTTGTTTTCCGGCAGAGTCTCATTCTGTCACCCAGGCTGGAGTGCAGTGGTGGAATCCTTGCTCACTGTAGCCTGGAACTCCTGGGCTCAAGCAATCTTCCTGCCTCAGTCTGTCAAGCAGCTGGGACTACAGGTGTGCACCACCACATCTAGCTAAGTTTTAAAAATTTTTTGTAGAGATGGGGGTCTTCCTATGTTGCCCACGGTAGTCTTGAACTCTTGACCTCCAGCAATCCTCCCACCTTGATCTCCCAAAGTGCTGGGATTATAGGCGTGAGCCATCGTACTTGCCCCCCTCCACCTTTTTTAAAAATTATAGATCGCCCTCTCCCTTTAGTCCTCTTTTAAGAGTTAAAACCTCCTAGGTTTTAGTGCCTTCTGCATGGCACTTATTGAGACCTTGGCCTGGCATTGCTGTCTCTGTGGCTTGCACAGGCTTGATCTTAGACATCACTGGAGTTGAGCCCTCAGGCCTTGCCAAGCTTCCCTTTCCTCAACTCAACCTCAGGCAACCTCAGGCCTCTCCAAGTTTCCCTTGCCCAGACTGTGATGTGGGGATAATAATAGTTCCTTTCTCATAGGGCTGTGCTGAGGAATAAGTGATAGAATGTGTGTAAACCACATAGTACTAGCTCAGTGGGTGGCGATGATTATTCTGGTGTGTATTAGTTGACTACAGCTGCCATAACAAAGCACCACAAACTAGGTGGCTTAGACTACAGAAATGTGTTGTCTCATAGTTGAAACTTGAAGTTCAAAGTCAACGTGTCATGAGGGTTGGTTCCTTCTGAGGCCCGGGAGGGAGGGTCTGTTCTGGGCCTCTCTCCTAGTTTCTGGTGGTGGCCGCCAGTCCTTGGTGCTCCCGGGCTGTGGCTGCAGCACCCTCATCTTGGCCTCTGTCATCACACAGTGTTCCCCCCGTGCCTCTGTCTTCATGTGTCTTCTTATGAGGATGCCAGTCATATCAGATTAGGGCTCCCCTTTCCCACTCCAGCATGAGCTCATCTGAACTAATTCCATCTGCAACAACCTTATTTTCTTTCTTTTTTTTTTTTTTGCTTATCTCTATTTTTTTCCTGAATAAACATGGATTTCCCTCAATAAACACATTTTCTTCAATAAATATTTTGAAGAAATATTTTATAATATAAAAAATCATTTAAGTGAATGGCACTAGGAAAAAAATAACATATAAACCGATTACTAGGCTATACCATATTCACTTTAAAAGAAAAAAAGCAAATGGTTATGCATATTTCTATGTGCTCATATTTTTCAAGCTGAAGTGCTACAGATGTCATCTTTTGCCCTTAGGGCTTTATTGCAGGCAAGAGCTGTCTCCTGTGCCATATGGCCAGGTGACATGGGAAGTGCATCCCAGGCCACAGCCTCAAGATTACTCACTGCACCAGCAGCTTTAATCTAGGACTTCTTGAGGTATAGCTGAATGTTCATACAAATTCTAGGTCATGAATTCACCCGTCATCTGAAATGATAAGTCACTTAATGGTTGCTTGAATATACTCTAAGTTCATTTGGGAAATATCTTCAGATTTTCTTCTCTTTTAAAGAATATGTACATATATACATATATATATGTATTCTATTGGTTCTGTTTTCTGTAAAGCCTTGACTAACAGAGCTGCTTAGTAAGCCAGATGTTCTCTGTCCTATTTTTGGTCTATATTAGCACAGCATAGTGGGCAATATGAGACTATATCAATGTTTGGGGCATAATTCAATCTGTATGTTTTCTTTTTTGCATGTATTGGATATGACCCTTACATACAACTTGTACAAAATTATCTGGTTTGAAACTAAATATTCTCTAAAAAACATATAGGATATATTTTTCTTTTTTTTTCTTCAACTTTTATTTAAAGTTCTGGGGTACATGTGCAGGATGTGCAGGTTTGTTACATAGGTAAACGTGTGCTATGGTGGTTTGCTGCACAGATCAGCTCATCACCCATGTATTAAGCCCAACATCCATGAGCTATCTTCCTGATGCCCTCCCTCCTCCAACCTCCCAGAAAGGCCCCAGTGTGTGTTGTTTCCCCAATGTGTTCATGTGTTCTCATCATTCAGCTCCCACTTAATAAGTGACAACATTCGGTGTTTGGTTTTCTGTTCCTGTGTTAGTTTGCTGAGGATAATAGCTTCCAGCTTTATCCATGTCCCTGCAAAGGACATGATCTCCTTCCTTTTTATGGCTTCATAGTATTCCATGGTTTATATTACCACATTTTCTTTATTCAGTCTGTCAATTATGGGCATTTGGGTTGCTTCTGTGTCTTTGCTATTGTGAATAGTGCTGCAATGAACATATGTGTGCATGTATCTTTATAATAGAATGATTTATATCCCTTTGGGTATTATTTACTCAGTAATGGAATTGCTGGGTTAAATGGTATTTCTGCTTCTAGATCTTTGAGGGATCGCCACACTGTCTTCCACAATGGTTGAACTAATTTACACTCCTACCAACAGTGTAAAAGCATTCCTTTTTCTCCGCAACCTCCCCAGCATCTGTTTCTTGACTTTTTAATAATAGCCATTCTGATTGGTGTGAGATGGTATCTCATTGTGGTTTTGATTTGCATTTCTCTAATGATCAGTGATGTTGAGGTTTTTTTCATATGTTCGTTGACTGCATGAATGTCTTCTTTTGAGAAATCTCTTTTCATGTTCACTTTTTAATAACAACCCTATTTTTAAATAAGGTCACATTTTGAGGTACTGAAGCTTAGGACTTCAACAAATCTTATTTTTGGGGACACAATTCAACTCATTACCTGGAAGATAAGAAGATAAGATTTTGTCTGTTGTTGCGACTATTGTTACTCTTTTCATTATTTTTCTTTCTTTCTTTTTAAAATAGAAATGTTTTCACCATGGTGCCCAGGCTGGTCTTGAACTCCTGGGCTCAGGCGATGCTTCTGCTGCAACCTCCCAAAGTGCTGGGATTACAGGCATGAGCCATCATGCCCGGCCTCATTATTTTTCTACTACTAACCAGCTTAGCACCCTGCACTAGCAGACCATCACCAAATGCCAGCTGAATGGCTGTTTCATGAGCAGTCTCCGCACAGGCTTCCACCGGCTGCTCCCATCCATCTGTCCAAGGCACTCCTTGGCCAGAGCAAATTACTCCTCTCCACCACAGGAGCTCCCTCTCCCTCACCACTCTCCATGTCATCGTCACCATCTCTCTGACTTCTTCCCACCACAGCCAGGGGAGGGGGGACATAGCAAATGGAAGCAGACAGCAGCCTGACCTCACTGGCTTGCAGTGTGCCTAGAACGTAATGAGACTGGCTCAGCAAACCTCCTGGGGAAGTGACTTGCTGCTGTGCAGCCACTCTTCGCACACCCACCAAACCTGCCACATGCACACCTGTTGTCCCTGCTCCCTGAAGATATCTGCCAGTGGCCCATCCCTCATACAGGAATAACTTGCTTTTGCAAGCCCCTGGCCAATCCTTCTTTTTTTCACCTTGCAAATGGAATCCTATTTTAAATGCACGAGGGGAGCTTAATAATTAAAGAAAGCCTATGATCGTCTTGTTGCCAACAGGATAAAATAATCACTCACTATGGTATTTTTGGTAAATATAGATTTTTATAGGTGGAATTGACTTTGCTTAAAGTGGAGTGCACCAAGGCACGTCTTTGCAGCTGAAAGACTTGGGTGTGACCATCAGTGTGAGATGAAGTGATGACAGGCATATTCGGCCCATTGATTTCTGACTTCTGTCAGGGCCTGTCTTGCAGGATTTTTGGTACCTGGGACTCAGTCTCTTCCCTCCCTGGAGGGCAGTCTGTGGGCCCCTGAAACCTGGGGTTCCTACATGGCATCCCAATCAGTCCTCTCCCAGGAAGGAGTGAGGTTCTGCACGTGGAACCCAATCCTTCATTCCAGACTGTCCGCACCTCAAGTCATATCAGAAGAAGCCTCAGGAGTTGAATTTCTGTGCCCAGAAGAATTCTTTTGGTCACACCTACCACCCTGACTTGGAGTGAAGGGAGAAGGGAAGGAAGGTTCTTAGCCCTCACTTTAGAGTTGCCAGATTTAGCAAATAAAAATACAGGACACTTGGTTAAATTATACTCCCAGATAACAAAAAACAAAACAAAACTCTTTTTTTTAAACTATCTTCGCCACTTTTAAGTGAATTATAGTTTAGTAGCACTGAGTGTATTCATATAACAACAAATAATTTCTTTTTTTAGATGAGGTCTTACTCTGTCACTCAGGCTGGAGTACAGTGGCTAAGATCATGGCTCACTGCAGCTTCAACCTCCTAGGCTCAGGTGATTCTCCCACCTCAGCCTCCTAAGTAGCTGGGACTACAGGCACGTGCTACGACACCCAGCTAACTTTTGTATTTTTTGTAGGGACGAGATCTCTCCATGTTGCCCAGGCTGGTCTCAAACTTCTGGTCTCAAGTGATCCACCCTCCTCGGCTTCCCAAAGTGTTGGGATTACAGGCGTGAGCTACTGCACCTGGCCACAATACAAAAATTGTTAATGTAGTATGTCCTAGTCAATATTTGAGATATGCTTACACTAAAAAGTAATAATTCATTGTTTATCTAAAATTCAGATTTAACTAGGTGTCCTGTGTTTTATCTGGCAACTCTAGCCCATCTGTCCTGGCTTATTTCATTCATTTATTTGTTTGTTTGTAGTGCCAGTTCCTTGTCTCTGCCAAGAGAAGGAATCCTCAGAGAACTGAGGCGGCCCTGCTCTCCAACCTTCAAGGGAAGAAGTTGGCAGCCTGGGGCACACATACCAAAACATTATGAAGTGATTTTGAGCAGTCATAAAATCACATAATCATTAAAGCAGAGGTGGTGTATCTTTGGCACTTCCCATCTCTCTGCAGTTTCCACTTGTCACCCTGCCCATCCCTGGGCAGCCTCCTTCCAGATCATTAACTCATCCTAGCTGAGCACTAACTGATAAGTATAAGGTGTTAGCTGCTGATAAACTTCACATGTGTCCTCTTCTTACCCAGACTCACTTTTTTTCCCCCAGTGGATTAAAATAATCAAGAAAGAAGGGTGTAGCCGGACACAGTGGCTCACACCTGTAATCCCAGTGACTCGGGAGGCTGAGGCAGGAGGATTGCTTAAACCCATGAGTTCGAGACCAGGCTGGGTGACAGAGTGAGACCCTTTCAGAAAGATGAAGAAAAGGAAAGAAAGAAGGAAGGAAGGAAGGAAGGAAGGAAGAAAGGAAAGAAAGAAAGAAAGAGAAAGAAAGAGAAAGAAGATGGACTGTTGGTGGCCAGAGAGAATGGCAAGTGTTGCTTGTGTGGGGTGTGCCTGCCCAGTACCGGGGGCTGTGTGAGACTATGGAGCCCGTGATCCCCATGACTGCTCACCTCTGCTAAGAATCCTCACCTTGCAGATCTTCTGAGGGAAAGAACATTTTGGCAAGGGAAAAAACAAAAACAAAAACAAAAAACTCCCCAAGAACTCTTTGTGTAATGGTAAATTCAAATCCCCCCGGTGTTCTATTTTTACAATACCTAGATTCCCAAAGTGGAGCTATTCGGGGAAAACCCCAAATGAGAAACCCTTACTGAAGAGCTCCAGTCTAACTGAGTTCAAGTCACTTGCAGCCCAGGTGCAAGGAGGCAGATACAAGGAGAGCTTGCACCTCATTGCTGTGCCAGGGGTTTTGGTTAGCTTTGGAAATATTAACACCTGCTTAGCTTGTGGGTTCTAGTGAGCCCAGATGCTCATTAAGGCAGTAATAGACAATGTGTTAAGCACCATTAGAATACACACAGTGATCCACACATGCACAACCAGTTCCCACTTTTAGGGGCTTTTGTGGCAACTAATTACAATAATACCAGAATAAACCATGTAAACATCTCATAGCTCACTGCAGTCTCAAGCTCCTGGGCTCAAGCAATCCTCCCACCTCAGCCTCAAGAGTAGCTGAGACTACAGGTGTGCACCACCATGCCCAACTAGTTTTTTTATTCTTTGTAGAGACAGGGTCTTGCTATGTTGCCCAGGCTGATCTCAAATTCCTGACCCAAAGTGATTCTCCCATCTCAGCCTCCCAAAGCACCATCTCAATAGGTTTCTAATGTCAATTCAGTTCCAAACACATTGGGCACTATTACATGCTCGACCGTGGGATAGATGCTAGAGTATATGGACAGCTAAGATATACCTCCTCACAAAGGAGCTTATGGTTAATTGGCAAAGATTGACAGCAGAACAACCAATCACAGCACAAAGTGATTTGTGCTGTAACAGAGGTATGCACAGGATGCATGGGAACATAGGGGATAGCTATAACCCAACCCACGTATGGTGGGATTGGGGAAGGGGTGCATGTAGCGGACAAAGAAGGCTTCCTGAAGGAAGCAACTCCTAGCAAGGTCTGAAGCAGCAAGTGGTGATTTCAACAAGGACATCTCTTCTTTGGCAGGGCTCTACAGTAGAAGCCCAACCCAAACAAAGGCTAAAGTTGGGCAGTAGGGACACTGGCTCAGTTCTATCTACCCTACTATTCTGGCCCCTCAGTTTCTTTTGAGTCTGCCTTTTAAAGTCTACCAGCATGAGTAGACAGAGAGGTGGAGTCCCCTCTCTCAAGCTTTCTATTTGTTGGTTTCAGCCAAGCAGTTAATTAATTTTGGGAGATTTTCAGAGTGATTCTAGTGCTTCCATCCAACTTCAATTACTGAAAAGCTTTACTGAGGTTGTTCTCCACAGCGTTCAGCTTTATTCTTTCTTGTTTTAACGTTGAGTAGGCTGTCTGTGAGACCAGCTGTTTAGGAGGGCTGCTCAGTTGTTTTGCTGGTCTCCATTTTCTGCAGCTCAGCTGTAACTAAGGATTTTCACCACCAACTGGGCTTCTACCACTATTTCTGCTCAAGGACCTGGTCATAAAGGCTGTTCTCAGCTCAGAGACCTTGTCCCACCCCCACTCCTATAGCCACTTCCCTCAATAACCACATCAACATTCATTCTGCTCACTCAACTCAATTTGCACTTGGAGGGCATTACAACTCTACCAAAATGTTTGAAATTGAGTCAATTGTAAGAGTCTTGGGGGAGGATTACCCAATAAAACCTCAAGGGTGAAACCACCAAGGAGCAATATCAGGGAGGAAATATAAACCCAGGGGCTCTCAGTCCAAGAAAGAGAAAATTAAGGGCAATTCCTATATTTGGAAGTGAGGATTTCTTCTGGCTGAGGGAACCCTGCAAGCATTATACTCCTCCAAACACCAGCTACATTTAGTTTGAGAAGATTCACTTGAAGGGCACAGCAACTAGATACATCAAAGGTGAAGGTGAATGACTGACAATAAGTTGGAGTGGGAAGAGGATATCTTTAAACTGAGCATATCTGTTGAGATGTGGGGCATTATAGTATCAGTAGCCTCCCAGAAGTTCAAGTGTAATGAGTTCTGCAATAGCCTTCCTCAATTAATCAATCATAGCCATGCCCTCTCCTCTCTCACTTCTGTCTCTCCTCTTCCTGCCTTTTACCTCTTCCTCGCCCTCTTTCTTCACTTCCATCTATTACTCTACTACAACTCCCCGTCTCCCCTCACCCCTACTCCTCCTATTGTTTATGGTCTCATTTTACTGTGGCACTTGCTTAGCTTTGATATGATTGAATTTGCCTTTACCCCAATCAATCACATCCTTATCTACCTCACCAAGAAGATAAGACCCAGATTCAAAATCAGAACCTTGGGTTAAAGAGGCCAAATTCAAACCATGAGGCTCAAGGAGATTCTAGAAAAGGTTTTTGTGAAAGCCATCCTGGGCTGGAAGAACTTATCAAATAAAAAAGAAATGTTACTTTTCTATAGAGGAAGCAAAAACAAAAAAACAAAAAATGGACGATTAGAAGAATAGGAGTGATAAGGCTAGAAGGATAGGATAGCCAGATGGAGAAGTGGATTATTGGCTCTAGTCTGAAGTCTCCCTTACTCCAAAAGACAAATCCACACCATCCAATGTTCCCTGAAGTGATCATTGTAATTCTTTCCTTCATGTCACTATCAAACTTTCAACTAGGAGGTATAGACTCCACTGCTTCAATTTCCCCACCACCATTCCCTCTTCCTCCTGCAACCAGATGAACTGGCACTCTCTGGGTCACTCACCCTGTGTTCACATCTAGTCCTCATTTATTTTTCTGTTTTGTTCCCCTTAATGGCAACCAATGATCATAGTCTCCTCAAAGTTGTTTCCTCTCTTGGCTTCTATATCAAAACCATTCTCTGGTTCTATTGCTACCTTCCTGGTGTTTTAACTCTACACACACACTCACTCACACACTTTCAGTCAATATGGCTGGCAAACTGGACTGACAGAGAAAAACCTACTCTACCATTTCAAACACCAATAAATTCTGAACTATTATCAGCTTAAATAGATATCTAATACATTGAAGCTTCCAGAAATAAACTGAGATCTCAAAGCCAGAACAGGAGTTGAAACATAATGGCTCATAGGGGTGTAAAAACTAAAAAACAGCTTTAACCACTGGAAGCTGAGGTTTTAATTCATACATAAAGCGGGAAGTCCAAGCCATATGCCCAATATGGAAAGGGAACTAGAACTGGGCTACCTGAGTAAAATCAAGATTCAAATATATATCCATGAAAAGAGACCAGAAAATCTCTGCCTACTAAGACAGTGTCAAGGAAACTTGCTTTCCACCTGGTCTTGTGTGTAGAAAAGTAATCAATCATAAAATTTAGAACCCTGATCGGTGCCATGCAGGCTCTGACATAGGAAGCCCAAACTGATAAATTAACATTAAAAATTGCTCCAGAATCCATGAATCATGTAGGATCCTAGCAGAGGCAAAGGAAAGACTAGATTCTAAAGATGTTTTCACAACCCAGAGCACATGGAATTTCTACAAAAACAATAACCCTGAAAATTAATTTATATTCAATAGTTAGAAATTACACAGGGAAACAAACTATCATAAGGAGAGTCAAGAATTACAAATAATAGAAAAAAATCTGAAAAATATTTAAGATAAAGGTATATTAAAATAATATTGAAAGTCATAAGGCAAGCATATAAAAGGTAGTCTCATATTTCTAAAAATAATGAACTTTAAAAAACTATAACTATTGATATACAAACAACAATGGACAAAGTTGAACAATTGATGGGATACAGTCAAAAAGAAAATTAGTCACTTTGAAGATAAATCTGAGAAAATCATCCAGAATGTAGCATAGAGATGGAGAGAGGAGACAAAGAGTCTATACTGAAAAGCTCTTACATGTTTCAAAGGAGAGGATGGAAAAGAAATAATGTTCAAATAGCTGAGTATACTCCAGAGTTAAAGAATGACAAGTATTCTCAAATTGAAAAGAATATCTGTGTTGTGTGCTGAATAAATAACAAATTTCTCATGTAAACACATAATGTTGAAACTTTAAAACACACACAAAAATTATAAAAATTACTAAAGAGTTAAGGCAGTATTTTTTTAAGAAAGACAATTAGAATGACTGTTGACTTTTCATCAGTGATAATGTATTCTACGAAACAAAAAATTTTATTTTTGAAAAAGAGAGGAATATTATTTTTCGAATTAGAATTATTTACCAGCCGAACTATCTTTCAAACCTGAAAGAAAATGAAGACATTTTCAGACATACAAAGATTTAGAGGGTTTACTTGTTATAGATTATCAGTCAAAGAACTACTAAATGATGGACATCAGCAAAAAAAAAAAAAAAAAAAAAAAAAAAAATTAAAGCCAAAAGAAAGTATGGGATGCAAAAAGTAATCATGAGTAAATAAATGGTTAACACATTTGTTGGAAAGTCAACATAAAACTTTAAAATTTAAAAGGGAAACTCCTTTTTGTAAAAAGGAAGAAGGAATAAAGAAAACACAATCAATCTAAAAGAAGAAAGGAAAGAAAAAACATGATGAATAAAAACTACTAAATAAGATGGCAAGTGTAAGTCTAAATATAGCACTATTAATGATATCAATAATGTTGTCCTTGCCAGTTAGGCCATAGAGGCACTCAATGAAAGAAAGAAAAATAAAGGAGTAAATAAATAAATAAATAATAAATCCAGGCTCACAATAGTCACACAAAATAAACTGACAGAAAAAATTTACAAATAATGGCAGGGGGAAATATATATATCTCAAGCAAATATTAATAAAAAAGATGATATAGTAATTTTAATGTTGGATATTATAGAATTTAGGGAAACAAATAACAATAGAATTAATGAAGAGCACTACATGTTGGTTAAAAAATGAAAAGATAAAGTAAGAAACAATTCACCAGGAAGATAGAATAATCATAAGTCTATCTAGACCTAACAACACAGCTTGGAAATTTACAAAACAAAAATTCTACCAAATTAGAAGGAGAAAATTCTCTCAGAACTACTAGACTGAGGTAAAGGGGCATCATATCTGCAACTTTGCCCAAATTATTCAGAGAATAAATTAGATCTTGATCTAAACGTAGATATAGATACAATAAATCATAAAGTAAGAGTGATAAAATGTTAACATTTTGGAAAACTGGGAGAGGGGATATGGAGATTTTTTGGACTATTTTGCAACTCTTTTGTATGTTTGAAATAAAAAGTTTTAATGTTTTAAAAAATATCAATGCTTGGGCTACACTGATTCCATTCATCAAAAATCCAGATTTAATCATCAGAGGTGGGATCTCAGCAAGAGCATTTATTTAAATTTCTCAGGTAACTCTGATACTTTTAAACCCTGATAAATCAAACATACAAGACATATGTAATAACAGAGAAGAATTTAATGGCACAATTATCAAGCATAATCTAATAGATATATTGAGCAGACAGCTCAGTCAGAAAAAAGGGTAAGATACTTAAATGGGCACTTCACCAAAGAGGGCAATGGTAAATAAACTGATGAAAAAATACTCAACTTTATGAGTCATCAGATAAATTCTAATTCAAACCATAGCAAGTGACCACTACACACCACCAGAATGGCTACTATGGAAAAGATAATATGAAGTGTTGAGAGAAGATGTGGAGTGACTAGAACTCTCATGCATCACTGGAGGAGTGTAAATTTGTTCATCTGCTTTGGAACACTGCTTAACAGCATCTACTAAAGCTATTTATAATGCATTCCCTATGAAACAGCAATTCTACTCCTAGGTATACACCCAACAGAGAAGCTTGCATCTGTCCATTAAAACACATATATAATAATGCTGATAGTAGCACTAATCATAGTAGCCAAAAACTGGGGCAAAAATGAAATATTCAACAATAGAGTTGATGTGGTTTGGCTGTGTCCCCACCCAAATCTCATCTTGAATTGTAGTTCCCATAATCCTCACATGTCTCAGGATGGACCTGGTGAGAAGTAATTTAATCATGGAGGTGGTTACCCTCATGCTATTCTTGTGGTAGTGAGTGAGTTCTCACAAGATCTGATGGTTTTATAAGGGGCTTTCCCCCCTTTTGCTGGGCACTTCTTCTTGCTGCCACATGTGAAGAAGGATGTACCTGCTTCTCCTTCCACCACTATTGTAAGTTTCTGGAGGCCTCCCCAGCCAGGCTGGATTGTGAGTCAATTGAACCTCTTTCCTTTATAAATTACCCAGTCTTGGATATGTCTTTATTAGCAGTGTGAGAATTGACTAATGCAAGAATGGATAAAAAATTATCATAAATTCATAAAATGGAATGCTATGTATCAATGATAATAAAGAAGCTACAACTACATATAATGGTATGGATAAAGCTTACAGATACAACGTTGAATAAAAGATGTCTAACACAGAAGAATAAGTGTTACATAATCATATTTATATAGAATTCCAAACCCAACACCCTGGGCAGGGTGGCTCACACCTGTAATCCTGACACTTTGGGAGGCCGAGGTGGGCGGATCACCTGAGGTCAGGAGTTAGAGACCAGCCTAGCCAAGATGGCGAAACCCCATCTCTACTAAAAATACAAAATTCAACCGGGCATGGTGGCACATGCCTGTAATCCCAGCTACTTGGGAGGCTGAGGCAGGAGAATTGCTTGAACCCGGGAGGTGGAGGTTGCAGTAAGCCGAGTTGGCACCACTGCACTCCAGCCTAGGTGACAAAGCAAGACGTCGTCTTGGGTTGGGGGTGGTGGGCAGAAATCATTCAGTAGTGTCAGAAGTCAGGGCAGTGGTGAGCTGGGGCAGGAGGGGGCTAATAATGATCTGGGTGCTAGACACATGAGTGCATTCATTTTGTGAAAATTCATCAATCTGTACATTTATGATGTGTGTACTTCTCTCCAGATGGTATACTTCAATAAAATGTCCACTGAAAATATAAAGTTCACACCTGTAATCCTAGCACTTTGGGAGGCCAAGGTGGGTGGATTGCTTGAGGCCAGGAGTTCAAAACCAGGGTAGTCAACATGGCATAACCCCATCTCTACTAAAAATACAAAAACCAGCCAGGCATGGTGGCACATGCCTATAATCCCAGCTACCCGGGAGGCTGAAGTAGGAGAATCGCCTGAACCCAGGAGGTGGAGGTTATAGTGAGCCGAGATCACACCATTACACTCTAGCCTGGACAGCAGAGTGAGACTCTGTCTCAAAAAAAAAAAAAGAAAAGAAAAAGGTAAAGTACATATTAGTTTAGCTTTTTATTATTATTTTAAAAAGTGGTTTAAGAGTATCCAACCTAAAAATTTAGGGAAAACTTATCAGGTGGGTGAGGACTTTAATTACTAAAAAATTATACTTTTTCTGGAAAAAAATAATAGCTATGAAGAGGACTTGCATTCATGAAATAGAGGCTGTAATCAAGGCAACATGGTATTGACACAAGAATATTTAAATAGATCCATAGAACAGAATCGAGAGCCCAGAAACAAACCTACACATATACAATATGTGACAAATCACATAGTTGATTCATGAAGCTTCTAGAAGAAAACATAAATGAATATTTTCTTTCTTTTTTTTTTCTGAGACAAAGTCTCCTTTTGTTGCCCAGGCTGGAGTGCAATGGTGATCATGGCTCACCATAGCCTCAAACTGCTGGGCTCAAGTGATTCTCCCATCTCAGCCTCCTGAGTGTCTGGGACTACAGATGCACATCACCATGCCTGGCTAATTTTTGTATTTTTTGTAGAGACTTTCACTGTATTGCCCAGGCTGGTCTCAAACTACTGGGCTCTAGTGATCCTTCTGCCTTGGCCTCCCAAAATGCTGAGATTATAGGCATGAGTGAACATGCCCAACCAAAAAGAATATTTTCATGACCATAGGGGTAGTCAAAGATTTCTTAAGTAGAACGGAAAAGGCACTAACTATTAAAAATTAAGGTTGATCAATGGACTACATTAAAATTAAGAAACTTCTCTTCACCAAAATATATATTAAGGGAGTGAAGAGGCAAACCACGGACTGAGAGATGTTCATATAGATATATCTGATAAAGCATCTATGTGCAGAATATGTAGTGAGCACCTTCAAATGAAAAAAGATAAATAATCAAAATTTCTAAATGAGCAAGAGATTTAAACAGGTACCATCTTAGCCCATTTTGTGTTGCTGTAAAGCAATACCTGAGACTGGGTAATTGCCAAAAATAAGCAATGGGGAAAGGACTCCCTGTTTAATAAATGGTGCTGTGATAACTGGCTAGCCATATGCAGAGGAATGAAACTGGACCCCTACCTATCACCATATGCAAAAAGTAATTCAAGATGGATTAGAGACTTAAATATAAGACCTCAAACTATAAGAATCCAAGAGGAAAATCTAGGAAATACCTTTCTCGACATCACCCTTGGAAAATAATTTATGCTAAGTCCTCAAAAGCAATTTCAACAAAAACAAAAATTGACAAGAGGTTCTGCACAACAAGGCAAACTATTAATGCAGTAAACAGACTACCTACAGAATGGGAGAAAATATTCACAGAACTCTGCATCTGGCAAAGGTCTACTATCCAGAATCTATAAGAAGCTTAAATTGATTCATGACAAAGGGACTCTGTCAATAAATGGTCCTGGGTCAAGTGTGTATCTATATGGGAAAAATGAACTTTCATACCTGCTTAATACTACACACAAAAATTAATTCAAAATAGGTTATAGGTCTTAATGTGAAAGGTAAAAAATACAGCTTCTAGAAGAAAACGTAGATGAATATTTTCTTTCTTTTTTTTTTCTGAGACAAAGTCTCCTTTTGTTGCCCAGGCTGGAGTGCAATGGTGACCATGGCAAAAAACAGATAACCCCATTAAAAAGTGGGCAAAGGACATGTATTTCTTCTCAGAAGACATATATGTGGCCAACAAACATGAAAAAATGCTCAACATCACTAATCACCAGAGAAATGCAAATTAAAACCACAGTGAGATACCACCTCAAACCACTCAGAATGCCCTTTGTTAAAAAGTAAAAAGGAAAAAAGGGAACACTTACACACTGTTGGTGGGAATGTAAGTTAGTTCAGCTGTGGATAGCAGTTTGGAGATTTTTCAAAGAACTAAGAGTTAACTATCATTTGATCCAGCATCTCATTATTGGGTATATACTCAAAGGAAAATAAATTGTTCTGCCAAAAAGAGGCATGCTCCCATATGTTCATCACAGCACTATTCACAATACCAAAGACATGGAATCAACCCAGGTGCTCATCAACAGTGGATTAGATAAAGAAAATGTGGTACATATACACCATGGAATACTATGCAGCCATAAAAAGAATGAAATCATGTTCTTTGCAGCAACATGGGTGCAGCTGAAGGCCATTATCCTAAGTGAATTAATGCAGGAATAGAAAACCAAATACCATATGTTCTCACTTATAAGTGGGAGCTAAACACTGGGTAAACACAGACAGCAAGATGGCAACAAAAACCACTGGGGATTCCAGAAGGGAGGAGGCGAGGACAAGGGTTGAAAAACTACCTATTGGGTACTGTGCTCTCGCTTCCTTGGTGGTGAGTTCAATCGTACTCCAAATCTCAGTATCACACAACATACCCACGTAGCAAATCTCTACACATACCCCTTGGATCTAAAATAAAAGTTGGAGTTAAAAAAAAAAAAAGTACAGCACCCAGCCATTCATGAGCAATCTGCCCCCATGACCCAAACATCTCCCATTAGGCTTTATCTTCCAACACTGCCACACCGGGTATCAAATTTCAACATGAACTTCAGTGAGGACAAACAAACCATATCCAAACCATGTCAGGTACTTTGCAAACAAGGATACCCAAATGGCCAATAAGTATATAAAAGTTACTTAACGTCAGTATGCATCAATAGATGCGCAGACAAATCGCAATGAAATACTGTCATACACCCGCCTGAATGACTAAAATTAAAAAAGCAATGAGGCAAAGTGTTGACAAGGTACTGAGTATCTGGTGCACTCATACTTCACTGGTGGGGGTGTAAATTAGTACAATTTGGAAACCGTTTGGCAGTATCTGCTATAGCTAAACTATGTCTACCCCGGGACCAAAAACTCCCACTAGGTATACAGTCTAGAGAAATGAGTTTGCCCTCTAAAAGACATGTACAAGAATGTCTATAACAGCTTAATTCAAAATAGCCAAAAACTGGAAAAAACTCAAATGTCCATCACTAGTGGAATGAATAAAAAATGAGGTATTCATACAATAGAAAACCACAGCAATAAAAAATAACTACTGCTACACACGACATGAAAGGATCTCACAGACATGTGAGATAAGCAAAAGAAGTCCAAAACTAAAGAGTACATACTGAGGCCAGGCGCAGTGGCTCACGCCTGTAATCCCAGCACTTTTGGGAGGCCGAGGTAGGCAGATTGCCTGAGGTCAGCAGTTCGAGACTAGCCTGGCTAACATGGTGAAACCCCGTCTCTACTAAAAAAATACAAAAATTAGCCGGGCATGGTGGTGGGCACCTGTAATCCCAGCTACTCGGGAGGCTGAGGCAGGAGAATTGCTTGGACCCGGGAGGTGGAGGTTGCAGTGAGCCAAGATAACGCCACTGCACTCCAGCCTGGGTGACAAGAATGAAACTGTCTCAAAAAAAAAAAAAAAAAAAAAGAGTGTATACTGTATGATTCCATTCATACGCATTTCAAGAACAGACAAAATTAATCCACAACTGACAGAAACCATTAAAGTCATTTTGTCTGGGGGAACAGTTGGTATTATCAGGTAAGGAGCATTCAGAAGCATTAGGAAGCTTCTGGGATGTTGGGAATATTTTCCATTTTGATCTGGGAGGTCAAGTATATACCTTTCTGTGTGTGCATGTGTTGTACAAAAATTCACTGAGTTACGCACTTGAAATCTGTGCTCCTCGTTGTATATATGCTATGCCTCAAAAAAACTTTCTGAGATAGGAATCTGTTTCATCCTAGCTGATACACAGAAGAAAAGTGTGATTCTATTCTACATTTGGATAAATGGGAAGGAAAAATAGAAACATTTTCTGGGGAAAATGTTGTGGACCCAAGAACTGCACAAAGTTTATTTGTAACTTCATTCATGTAACTTGTCTACCGCAGACTTCCACATAAGCATAGCTCTAGATTTGCAGGCAACTCTTGTAATCTACCCACTGGTGGGTTCAAATCATGAAGTCTCAATAGTGAGCTCCAGCTCAGTGAGAGGAAACTTAGTTCCAAAGGAAAATGAGCCTCGGCAGGGAGAAATGTGTGGGGAAATAAAGGAAATGGTCAGACTCCAGCAGAATTTTTCATTGTGGTGATAGGGGGTTACATGGTGGGTGAGGAGGAAGCCTTCCAGGCATCCTCCATCTTTTCCAATATCTGAGCTCCCGTCCCCGACTGCTAAGCCAAGATGGCGGCAAGAAGCATCGACAGGCATTCCAGGGAAGTCAGGTGGAAAAACCCCTCATCTTGCAATAATAGACACATGTGAACTATAGAAATAAGGAAAACAAATGGCAAGAAAATAAAAGTAAAGGGGTAGAATTCTGTGAATCAATTGAAGAGCCTGAGTGCTCTCTGCAATAAGCATGTCAGCAAGGATGCCAGGGTATGATCGTAGAGTATGCACCAGTGTGGACGAAGATCCCAAGAGAGGAAAGAAAATTCAGTCTCGAGTCAAGACAGAACTCTCCCCTGGCCACTATTAGCTGAGGCCCTCAAAATATCCTGGTGTGGGGTGAGATTTGGAGTTACCATCACCATCAATCAGCATTAATAGCTAACTGTGCTAAATGTTTAGCATACATTTCTAATTTAATCTTCAATAGTCCTACACATATGAAGTAGTACTATTATTATTCCTATTTTACATATGAGAAAACTGAAGAGTAGTAAAGTAACTTGCGCAAGGCCAATACAGAGAGTTAACACCAGAACAATGTCCTAGTTATATGTATCTGATCTGTTGTTGCAACCCATGTGCAGGAGTTGGTCCAGCCCAGGGGAGGTGTGGACATTGGGGCTGTAGCCAGGTCAGGATCCTGGGACTGAGGCAGGAAGGTAACAGGGGCTGAGAGTGAGAGCAAGCTCATGTCTTGTATTTTAGGTGTCTACAATCCTGACCACTTAAGGTCACCCAGCTGGTTAGTAGCAGGGCTGGATTAAAACTGTTTTATTGCTGTATCTTGAGCTTTCATTAAAGAATAAAAACAAGTGGAAGTTTGGCTTAGTAAGGATGGATTTCAAATTGATTGCCCCTGCAGTGTGTACAAAAGGGGAGGCCTGGGCAAAGGGAACTTGGGGGCAGGGGATGAGGAAAGAAAGTATCAAGAATGGGGAAGTGATGACTCGGAGGGGAAACTTTCCTACAGATGCTACCTCAAGTTAGCTGATCACACCTAAAACATCAAACAAGCCCGGTGGGTTGTTTTTGCACTTATGTTGAAAGGAAGAGATGGCTCCAAACCAAATACTATAGTTCCAGAAGAAAATGCATTGTTGCATGAGAGGAAGGCTGGGGGTACAAGACAGCTTCACCAAAGTAAATGGATCAATTGTACATTCTCAGCCTCCCAGATCACTGCTTTTAGCCTGGGAAACCATAGAACCCCCACACTGTGGCTTTCTGGAGCATTCCTCAAACCTCTCTCTAAACCCAGTATGTGCCAGTGTGGAACTCAGCCTAGTGAAGTGATGAGAAGAAAACCAAAACATGGATATAAATGATTACCAAGTCAACCAAAACTTTTCCTGAATATTTGCCAGTTCTGTGCCATCCATCACTCAGCTCCTGGATGAATCCAAAACACAACTACCTTTGTCTTCCATGTAGGGAATGGAAAGCAGATTCCAATACAAAAAGTATTTAACTTTTTAAAAATAAACTTTATTTTTTAGATTGGTTTTGGGTTCAAAGCAAAATTGAGAGGAAGGTATAGAGATTTCCCATATACTCTCTACCCTACACACACACACACACACAGCCTCCCCCATTATCAACATACCCCACCAGCATGGTACATTCATTGCAACTGATGAACTTACATTGACATATCATAATATCCAGAGTCCACAGTTTATATTAGCATTCAATCTTGATGTTAAGCATCCTATGGGTTTGGACAAATTTATAATGACATGTATCCACCATTACAGTGTCATAAAGAGTGGTTTCATTGCCCTCTCAATCCTCAGTGACCTACTAATCTCTCCCACCTCCCATCCCCCTAACCCCTGGCAACTGCTGAACTTTTTACTGTCTCCATTGATTTTCCTTTTCCAGAATGTCATATAGTTGGAATCATATGGTATGTAGCCTTTTCAGATTGGCTTCCTTCACTTAGTAATATGCATTTGAGGTTTCTCCATATCTTTTCATGGCTTGACATCTCATTCCTTTGTATTGCTGAATAATGTTCTGTCATATACACATACCACAGTTTGTTTATTTATTGGGTTATTGAAGAACATCTTCGTTGCTTCCAAATCTTAGCAATTATGAATAAAACTGCTATAAACAACCATATGCAGTTTTCTGTGTGGACATAAGTATTCAAGTTCTTTGAATAAACACCAAGAATCATGATTGTTGGATCATATGGTAAGAACATGTTGAGTTTTGTAAGAAACTGCCAAACTGTCTTCCAAAGTGGCTGTACCATTTTGCGTTTCCACCTGCAACAAATGGGAGCTCCTATTGCTCCACATCCTTGTCAGCACTTGGTGTTATCAGTGTTTCAGGTTTTAGATATTCTAATAGGTGTATAGTGATATCCCTTATTGTTTTCATTTGAATTTCCCCAGTGACATATGATATATAGCATATTTTCCAATGCTTATTTGTCATCTATATACTGTATCTTCTTCAGTGAGGTGTTTGTTCAGGTCTTTGGTCTATTTTTTAGGTGTGTTATTTATTTACTTGTTGAGTTTTAAGAAGTCTTTGTATATTTTGGATATCAATCCTTTATCAGATATGTCTTTTGCAAATATTTTCTCTGTCTGTGGCTTGTCTTTTCATTCTCTTACAGTTCATTTTTTTCATGTATTTATCTTATAGCAAAATGTATTACTAATCTTGTGCTAAGGTGAAGGTACGTAGAAGGCATGTTACTGATATAACTTCTTTTTTATTACATACAACTCATTAACTGTGGTACTTTATAAACTATCAAACTATCAAATACTCCCATCCAAAAGCTCTACCCCTGGGACGAGAGACAGCCTAGACTGGAAGTGAGTAGACTCTGAAAGGCATCACGTTCTTGCCTTTACCCTACTCCCTTGTCCCCCACCATCTAAGTCTCACCCTTTCCTCAAGGTCCAGTTCCATCCCACCTCTTCAGCAAGGCCTTCCCCAAGGTTGGAAATTCAGCATGATTGCCTGTGGTGAGGCCACAGACCTAGAAATGAAAGATGGGAGAGAAAGTTGAACAGAAGACACCTGGTAGATTTGGGAAAAGGTACACTTTGCTGCATGAATTTTACTTCAATTTAAAAGAAAAATGAATCACAATCACTCTAACTAATCACTTGGTGACCCTGTGATTGTAAACACAAAAGCAAATATAAACCCTACGACCCCACAGCATTGCTGTTCTAAGTGACTATCAGATGATCTAGGACTTTCAAAATCCTTCTAGAAGTTATAGACCCTTAAAAATATATTTTCAGACTTCCAGGAGTTTATGGACTACAACTTGAAAAGCACTGCCCTGAATCACATTTTAAAAAGTCCATTAGCATTAGGAATTACAGTAGAACTACTTCTCAGAATGGGGATACATTTTGAGAAATGCATTGTCAGGCAATTTCATTATGCAAACATCAGAGTGCATTTACACAAACCTACTGCACAATTAGGCTATATGGTACAGCCTATTGCTCCAAGGCTATAAAGGTGTATGGCGTGTTACTGTACTGAATACTGTAGGCAGTTGTGACACAATGGTAAGTATTTGTGTATCTAAACATAGAAAAGGTACAGTAAAAATACAGTATTATAATCTTATGGAACTACCATCTTATATGCAGTCCATTGTTGATGGAAACATTCTTACAAAGTACGTAATTGTCAATAGTGTTTTAGGTCATCATTATGTTTAGATAGATGATAATGTGACTGGTGCCCCAAGAGCTGTGCAGTGTGGTAGCTCTAGGTTCCCCCACATTCCTACTCCATTTAGTTTTTTGGTGGGATCAAATGTCTTCTTGTGGTGACACATCCATCTCATAGGCAGTTTCTTTATGCTTTCCCTTTTCACAATTTCCATAGCACTCAACTAGAACAAAAGCTCTCTCATCTAATTCCACACAAGGAAGTAAAAACAAGCCAAGGCCACATTGTTATGTGGGCCTGATGAGAGACAACTTTGTCTTACCTTCAAGCTTGGGAGTCTTAATTGTGGTAATAAAAGCAATTTTAGGCCAGGCACGGTGGCTCACGCCTGTAATCCCAGCACTTTGGGAGGCCGAGGTGGGCAGATCACAAGGTCAGGAGATTGAGACCATCCTGGCTAACACAGTGAAACCCCATCTCTACTAAAAATACAAAAAATTAGCTGGGTGTGGTGGCGGGCGCCTGTAGTCCCAGCTACTCGGGAGGCTGAGGCAGGAGAATCGTATGAACCCAGGAAGTAGAGCTTGCAGTAAGCCGAGATTGCGCCACTGCACTCCAGCCTAGGCAACAGAGCAAGACTCCGTCTCAAAAAAAAAAAAAAGCAATTTTATCTCCTCCAAAGTATTGCATTCCTCAACAATTTTATGCCTCTCTAGGAAAAAGCCAAGCAAAGGAAAAAGCATTTCTCCCAATATTTATGCAGGGTATCTATGCCCAGGTACCATATTTAGCATTTAGCTTTAAGTGTACTCCCAGCAGAGGGATCATAGGACCAAAGATCCAGTAAGAGGCCGGAGAGAACTAGACCTTCACCGCATGCCGCCAAGAGTGAGCACTTCTGGGAATTCACCAGTCAGTATATTTCACTGTTGGAGAGGGAAGAAAAATGCTGTCTGAGAAATGTCTTTGCTTGTCAGTAAAATGATGATGCCACAATAGCCATGGTCAGATCCTAAAACCATGACTGCTTAGTACACCTGTGTCACAACCATTGTCACTCTTCTGTGTAACCATGTATGCACACATACGCACATGCTCATGCTCAGACTTTCTAAGTCTGACTTTATAAGATGAGATATAAGATGAGATAAGACACAAACATTCTCAAAATCTTTTTCAATGACCTAGATGATTGAAATACTTGAGAGAATCATTACAGTAGAACTAAATAGTGTTTTGGCTGCTATTAGCTAAGAGTCTTTGATCCTTTGTGTTGTAGTTAGAAAGACTTGGGCAGGCTCTCCATAAAAGGTGTTGTATGCACTCAATATACTTAGTGAGAAACAGCAAGCCAACTCCTTGGGATTTCCTGGCTCTTCAACATAAATGTACAAACACACCAAAACGGTGATTGTAGAGAGCTGTGTCTGACCCTGATATCTGGGGTAATGACTTTCTAGCCAGGGAGATGAGAATACAAGAAACCCAGCTCCTTAGCAGGGATGGAGCAGTTTTATGCAGGTGCTTTCAGGTAATGTTCCAGGCCCAACTTAGAAAACAAACAAACCAGATAAATCTCTGCCTTGAGAGGTCAGGATGTGGGCATCTCTGGTTCAATCTAGAATGATGGCAGGACAGAAGCCAATATGGTTTGACTGTCCCCGCTAAAACTCATGTTGAAAGTTAATTACCAATGTAGCAGCATTGGGTGGTGGGGGCTTTAAAGGGTGATTAGGTCATGAAGGCTCTACCATCACGAACGGATTACCGTTGCTATCAGGGGAATAAGATAGTTATGGTGGGAATGAGTTCCTGATAAAAGAGTAAGTTCAACTCCCATTTTCTCTCTGTCTTGAACACTGGTTTGCCTGTCCACACTTCTGCCGTGGGATGATGCAGCACAAAGTCCCGCACCAGATGCTGGTGCCATGTTCTTGGACTTCCCAGCCTCTAGAACCATGAACCAAATAAACTTCTTTTCTTTATAAATTACCCAGTCTGTGGTATTCTGTTATAGCAACAGAAAATGGGCTAAGACAGAAGCCGTGGCAAGGAAATGGTAGTGTGGGAGAACAGCTTGGCTGCACTGCAATTGTTATGGGGAGCGCTGGCTGAGCATAATGTTTCTGTCATTATTCTAAATTCTGGTGATAGGAAATAGAGAGAAACATGCTACAATTTTAGAAGTGGTTAAAAGAGCAGAGGATCTGGGCTCAAAAAGAGCAAAATTAGTATTCCTACTGTAAATATGCCCCCAAATACATTCAAACACTGCATATAAATTAGGTGATCAAATGACATATATGTTAATAAATAGCTTTAGGTCTATAGTTGTGATTTTTAAAATAGATTCTCAGTCTATAATAAGCGCCCTTGTACAGATGATAAATTCAAGAGCAACAGTTTGTAGAATAAGTGCTCACACAATAATCAATATTTGCATATTCGTTTTTCTCATCAAAAACTAATACACAAGAAAATAGATAATAAGAAAAACTAAAGCCACACCACCAGATTTCCAGCTCTCTCTTCTCTACTTCCTTCCTGGCCAACCTGGCTATGCCCCACAGAATTGCATCAGTATCCCCAGCACTATGTAGAGTGGGCTGTGCTGATCCCAGGGCCCCAGACTGAAGGGTCTGGTGGACATTGTGGGCGCAACTTGAGTGCTTCTCATCTCTGTCATCAAGGCTGTGTCAGAGTTCTGCACAGGCCTGCCTCTCACCACAGCAAGATGGGCCTCAGATTGTAGCAGATGACTGTGGCTTCTCTGATCTCCATAAAGAAAGGCTTCTTTGTGAAGGGGATTTTGATCCCAAATTCAAATTGGCCAACTCCCTCCTCTTTCCTCACTCCCTCGCATTCTTCTGTCTCTCCCTCATTCATGTTTTAAATCACGCTAACCTGCTGCATCAAGTGAAAGGGCTCTCTCATTCTCCAAACCCTCTTTGATATTCCTCCAAACAAGAGGCTACCTCAGACAGTGTGGTGAAGGGGCTGGAGGACAGGTAGGGGAGTCAGAAATATCAGAATTTAAACCTGACCTTTTGCTGTGTCAACTTGAGTGAGTCCCTTAACCTTTCTGAGCCTTTGTTTCCTTACCTTTAATGCAGGGCTAATCATTGTGAGCTTATGTGTGTTCAGAGCTTAGCACCTTGTCTGACACTGGCTTCAGGGAATGGTAGTTATTGAAGCAAAGTGAAAAACAATGCGTGGTCCCTTGGTATCCCTGAACTGTTCAGCTTTGAGCTTAGGCAGCATTTCTTGGCTTTGGCTGCACATCAGAATTATCTGGAGAACTTTTAAAAATCCAGATGCCCAGACCTTACCCCTGTCCCATTACATCAGAATCTCTGAGGGTGGGACTCGGGCATCAGTCTTTTTTAAAGCTCCCCTGGTGATTCCAGGGTGTGGGCACCCCAGGTAAGGAAGCACTGGAAATAAAGCCAAGTGATAAACTTGCTCAGGGCACCTTCTCTGTTTGCCGCAGTACTAATTACAAAGGCTCGCGGGAGACACCACATACAGCCCAGAGTCAAGATGCCCAAACACCAGGTGGCTGGGAGCAGAGTAGAGAGCACTGCCAGCTGCAAAGGGGACCCAGCCCCGCCTGGGCACTGTGTGGCCTGTGCATCCCTCCCTGACACTCTCTGTGGACAAATGGAAGTGCTCGGCTTTCCTCTGCCCTGGCAGGGAACTTGGAAGCCCTGGTCTGCTCCTTCTGTTAGGGCCTCAGCTGTTTGTTTCTAGCAATGAGCAGTCCGTGTTCCCTATTACCTTAGGACACCTCACTGTGCAAATACTTCTATTTGCAGGCCATTGAGCTGCATTCATAAATAACCTCTGGGAAATACTGAGTAGTCCCCAGTGCTATTTACCTTTCCGCTCAGGAAACAGACAGGCAGTTCAACAGACCCGATATCCAGTGGGCCCCACAGGCTAATTCTACAGATGACACATGTTAAAAAGAAACAGGAAAAAGAACCAGGCTGCACTTAGTTCAACAGGGAGCCCAATGGTGGGATTTTCCAGAGGCCACCAGCACCCTGCCCTCTTCTGCTTTTCTGACGCTGGGAGTTGGCTCTAACCCTATGAATCCAAGGGGAGTTCCTGGAGATGGAACTTGGGTGGTGCTTCCTTAAGGGACTGTGTCAGAGAATAGGGTTGGGGGTTGGGCGGGAGGAGTTGAGTAAGAAGAGCCGTAAAAGAGAACAAGGCTTTAAAAGTATAAAGAGTATTTTGGCTTTTAGAATGGGATGTGTGAAAGAAAGTATGGAAAACAAATTAATTGAAAGGGAGAAAGAATGTGGAATGGAAAAGTTAAACTACAAGTGAAAAGATGCTGAAAATGATCATTTTTTGGTAACTGAGTAACAGGACATGGGTAACTTTTTTTCTACTTAAAAATTAATCAATGCAGATTTTTTTTTTTTTTTTGACGAAGTCTTGCTCTGTTGCCAGGTTGGAGTGCAGTGGCACGATCTTGGTTCACTGCAACCTCCACCTCCCAGGTTCAAGTGATTCTCCTGCCTCAGCCTCCCGAGTACCTGGGATTACAGATGCATGCCACCACGCCTGGCTAATTTTTGTATTTCTAAAAGAGATGGGTTTTCACCATATTGGCCGGGTTGGTCTCAAACTCCTGACCTTGTGAACTGCCCCCCTCAGCCTCCCAAAGTGCTGGGATTACAGGCATGATCCACCCCACCCGGCCAATACAGATTTAAAAAAAAAAAAAAAAACCAGACATTTTTAACTTAAAAAAGATGATGATTCCAGGTAAGATCATAAATTGGTATCATCAGCCAGGCACAATGGCTCACGTCTATAATCCCAGCACTTTGGGAGGCCAAGGTGGGAAGATTGCTTGAGCTCAGGAGTTCAAGACCAGCCTTGGCAACATGGAGAGAACCTGTCTCTTTAAAAAATAAAATAAAATATAAATAAATTGGTGTAACCCCTTTGGAAACCAGTACGACTACGCATTCAGCATTCTAATTTTAGGTATATCCGTAGTTGCAGATGTTGTCCACAGACATGGGGAAGAATGCTCATGAAGCACCTTCTATTTATCCACAAAAATTTAAAATAAAAAAGTTTTTAAAAGAATATTCTTGAAGATACTGTTCATTAGAGTCAAAACTCAGGAACATCCCAAATGTCCATTGACAAGAGAATGGATAAATTGTGGTATGCAAAGGACTAAACAGTACTGAAAGAATGAATGACAGCTGCGTGTATTAGAAAAAGTTAATCTCAAAAGCAGAATATTGAAAAACAGCATCAGTCACAAAAGGCTGTGAAAAAGAATGTACACAGTTTTATACCATTTATACCAAGACCCTCTGCAAGAAGGCAAAATATCATCTTGTGATATCATATGTGATTTTTAAAAAGTGCTAAACCCACAAAATTCAGAATAGTGGTTATTACCTCTGGGAGGAGGGAGACGGGGAGATGCAAATCAAGGTGGGAAGATTATAATCTGAATATTCTATTTCTCAAGCTGGGTACAGCATGTTTATTTTGTTATTCTTCTTTAAACCATACACATACATTCTATGCCCTCTTTCTAAGTGTTGCATTTTATAATAATATTCTCAAAGCCTCAGGGGGGAGGATTATGAAATAACAAGGAAAATAAGGAAGGAATAGAAGGAAGATTGCATGTGAGAAAGAAAATGATGACTAACAGAAAGTCATCCTGTTGAAAAGGCAAGAATCAGGCTTTGGTCTGAGCTGCCACAATGTTTCCGGGAGTTGTTAGGGTCTGTGTGCCTCTGCATGGGAAGCTGGTGGTGTGGGGACCCACAGGTCTTACCTGTGGCTCGCTGCTCTGCTGTACCTTTATATCGTCCTCGAGTGATTAAGCATCCTCACAGGGGGCTGTGGCTGACACCTGTAGTTCCAGCACTTTGGGAGGTTGAGGTGGGAGGATCGCATGAGCCTAGGAGTTTGAGACCAGCCTGGGCAATGTGGTGGAGCCCAGTCTTTAAAAAAAAGAAAAGAAAGAAAGAAAGAAAGAAAATCCTCATGGTTTTGACAACCATTAATATGCTGATTACGACCAAAGTTTTACCTTAAAATAAGTCAATAAGTCCTTTTGACCAAGTCCCAGGCTCCTCTTTCTAACTGCTTAGTGGACATCTTTACTTCTCCATCCACATAGGCATTCGGGCTCAACATGCCTGGAAATGAGCCCTGTCTTCTCTTCTATGTTGCCTTCCTCTGTGATCTCTTCCCACTACAAATGGCACTGCCACTCCCGCAGTGATTAGAATCATGAGTCGTCCTTGTCTCCTTTCCTCTTCCCCTTGCTCCATATTACTATTTATCAGCCCCTGAATTTTTTAATGCTCCTTTCCATCTCTCAAGTCCTTTGTGTATTTATTCTCATTGCCACAGTCACTCCCAGAGTTCAAGCCTCTCTCTCTTTCTTGGTTAGCTATAACAACTTTTTAACTAGACTCCCAGACTTTAGGCTTGGTGGCCTCAACTCTCCCTCCATCTACCACCCAAAGAATAGAAATCTAACACGAGGCTCACCTGCTTAAATCTTGAATGGCCGCTTACCACCTACAGGATCAAGTTCAAGCTCCTTACCGTTGTGTGCAAAGCCTGCCAAAATCTGCCCCATTCTGACCTCTCCAACCTCGCCTTTACTCTTGTTGACTCAAATTTTATACCACTACCACAAAGAATCACTTGTAGTTCACCACACACATACAAATCCTCCTCTTTTCTTATATTATACAATCTGTCTCTAATGCCCTCCCACCTCGCCCCCGGCTTCTCTTCCTTCCAAGACCAACTCATTATATACTAAGGAAGCTACTTCTTAGGGCTAGCCAGTTGTTGCTCAAGTTAAAATGTGGGCCCAAGGTTACCAGATATTCCATTTTGTTCCTAAGGGACATAAAACCATCTCAATTTTAATAAGAAATCAACCTACGATTTTTTATGTGAAATTTCTGAATATTTCAACATTTCAAATTTTTGCAAACATAGATACTCAACAAAACATATCTAGAATCTGGATTTAGACTGTGAATCACCATGTTGCAAATTTTGGTGAAGGTATTACACCCTAACATATTTAGATTTGCTTTCTAATAATTTCAACTAATTATCACATACTTTTATTTCTCTGAGAATAAAGCTCATAGCTTTCCATATAGATTCAATCAATAGATTGCTCAAAACAGCAGAAGCCAGATTTAGTCCACATTTTTAGGAGAAAGTATATTTTACAACCTATTATAATACTTAAATATTTAGAAATATGCAAACATAGTGGCATATATTGGATTCTCTGTTATAAAATATTAAAGAATGTTCTCAAATCATGAGAGTAATTATACATGAAAGAAGAAATTTGTCATAGCTCAAGCATCCTTCACCTTCCCCTCAACCTTGGTGTTGTGGGAAAGTTGAGTCACACGTTTCCTCCCGTGTCCCCATAATTCCATGGAATGGCCCCATCACTGCACCTGCCATATTGTTCCACATTCATCTGTGTAAGTGCCTGTCTCCTTCAAAAGACTATAAACTCCTGGCAGGGTCTAATAAAGTTCCTACAGGATTGTGAGGAGATTAAGTGATATCATATAGTAAAGTATCTAGAACAGTGCCTGGCCTATAGTAAGGAATGCATAAGTGCTTTCCTAAAAATTATTTTTTGTTGTCTAGCGTAGTGTCTATTTTATAGTAGTTGTAATGACTGAGTGAAAAAAATAAATGAATGAAGTCAACTTGAGCAAAAAAATCTAGCAGCAATGATATATATACCCCTAGTAGCAGCCACAAACCAAAGTAAAATCTTCTATTCATACATTCCTCAGGGATTCCCAAACGCAAATCCAATCTCACTAGAACAAACCTGGGGACTGTGTAATTGCTGTTTTATGCAGGCCACCAGCTGGGGCTTGGAAATATTTTATTGTGTAGAGATTCATTGTTGTTGCTAAAAGTGTTGTAATTGGATTTAACTAAGAGCTCTTCTAAAGCATGCATACACTCACAAAACCCATGAGAATGAAAAGAAAATGTATAAGACAATAATCTCATGTCCATATTTTTCCATTGAGAGAGCTACAATCTATGCAGCAATTTCCAACATGCCTCAAGGGACTGGAGCCCTTGGCTTCTGATATTGCATAATACCAAGAAGACAATTTCTGGTTTTAAAAACTGTCTTTTCAAATTATTTCTAATGGCATACTAGCCTTGTGCCTGAAGTAAGGTCCTAAGGGAAGAGAGAAGAGAGGCATTTTGAGACATGATTTTGATCCATCCCGAACCCCTTTGCTTGACAAATTAAGCTTAACAGAAAATAATTGAGGAAATTCAGATAAAGCAACATCACACACAACTGAATTTCCCCCTCTGTGGAATCCCAGAACATTTTTCCATAGAGTTCTAGAACAACCTGGAATGGCAAGCTCCTATCTACCTACTTTACAATGTCTCAGTGTCTAACTAGCTAAATGTGATCTGTTAAAATTCAACAAGAAATGAAGTACCAATTTTGTGCGACTTACTGTGCTAGCAGTAGGGATGTCGAGTCCGAAAGCCACAGCCCCTTCCTACAAGGAGTTCTCAGAGGGAGAAACCAGCAGGTAAACAGGTCGTTATGGTACACTATACCCATGCTCCCTTAGGGATAAGCTAGACAGAGCGAAGTTGCACTTCTTGTCTATAGTTATAAGTGAAAACTCAGCAGGGCCTTCATAAGAATTTACACAAATCCCTGCTTAGATTTGCCCAGAGTGTTTCAGAATAATGCAAACCTTTTCCTTAACAAAAAGAATAAAACTAAAAACCACACCTGATCAGCTCTTACTGAGATGTCATCCCAGATTTGAGTTAGAGACCATTTAGTGTTTCAGAGCAAATGGGTTTGAAAGCTTGCTATGGTTTTCCCTGTTTGGACAGTGTCTGATCTTGTTTTTATCCCTGCTTAGTTATTTGCTATAATAATATCTTGTGGCAGCGAGTTCTTCTGGGTTACTATTCACTGTGAAAGGGAAAGAACTATTTGTTTCATGGATTTAGACTCACAGGGGAACCTTTATTCTCTTGTTGAGAGAAGCGAAGTTTAAGCTGGTAACAGCAGCTGCAAAGGACCACTCATGGCTCTGCTGGGGATATGAATGGGGAAGAGAGGGTCAGGGATTCTGGCACCTGGTCTCCATTCGGGCTTCCATGTACAAGCCATTTTAATCATTCAACATCTTCATCTATGAGAAGAGAATAAAATGTCTTTTAAATATGCTTAAATGTCACACAGTGCCTGTGTACTGACAGAACAGTCCTTTCCTCTTTAAGGAAACACTACAGCATCATGGCACACAGATCACCGTGGGGCGAGCTTGAGGAAACACCAAAGAGGCAAAGGCCATGCATTCCACCTTATGTATTTTCACTTTTACTTCTTCTAAGGAAGCCTTTTTCCCCTACCTGTAATCACTCCATTTGCTCAATCTTTGGATAGTCTTTTGAACAAAGGGTTTTGACATTCCATCAGCAAATCAATGCATTTTTGGGTACTTATATCAGGTCTCAGACTAAGAACTCTAGGGCAAGGCTTCTCAAAGAGGGGTCCAGGAACACAAGGCCAAAAGTAAATAGATAAGTGGATTTTAATGTAATAGAGTATGAAAAGCTTATCGATATAGCTTCAGATTGCAACTTGCAAGTAATCTTTAAAAGAAACTATCACTTCCATATTACAACTAATCTTTTTTTTTTTTTCTTTCGGAGTCTTGCTCTGTTGCCAGGCTGGAATGCAGTGGCACAATCTCAGCTTACTGCAACCTCCGCCTCCTGGGTTCAAGCGATTCACCTGCTTCAGCCTCCCAAGTAGCTGGGACTACAGGTGCACACCACCACGCCCAGCTAATTTTTTGTGTTTTAGTAGAGATGGGGTTTCACCATGTTGGTGAAACCAACCCGTGATCCACACGCCTTGGCCTCCCAAAGTGCAGGGATTACAGGCGTGCATAACTAATCTTAAAAAGAAGTATGACTTGTCAATTTTTTTGTGTAGTATTAAAAAAGAATATCTACAACAATTTGAAAGGCTAATACAATGCTCTTCTCTTTTCCAACTACACTTCCGAGTCGGGTTGAGTTGTCTTAATATACTTCAATTAAAACAACATATTGTAAGAGATAGAATGCAGAAGCAAATATGAGAATCTAGCAGTCTTCTATTAAGCCAGACATCACAGAGATCTGAAAGATGAAAAACAATGCCACTTTTCTCACTAATTTTTCTTTGTTTTGGAAAATAGTCAATTTCCTAAATATATGCTATTCATGTTAATATATATATTAGGTATGATATTACATTGTTATTTTCAAATGAATTAAGTACATATTTTTAAATGTCTCTGTTTTGGTTTTTTGTTGTTTTTTTTAATGAGACAACGTCTCAGTTCTGTTACCCAGGCCAGTGTGCAGTGGTGCAATCACAGCTCACTGCAACCTTCACCTCGAGCAATCCTCCTACCTCAGCCTGCCAAGTGGCTGTGACTACAGACAGGCACCACCAGGCCCGGCTAATTTTTTTTTTTTTTTTTTTTTTTTTGAGACGGAGTCTCACTCTGTCGCCCAGGCTGGAGTGCAGTGGCTCAATCTCAGCTCACTGCAAGCTCCGCCTCCTGGGTTCATGCCATTCTCCTGCCTCAGCCTCCTGAGTAGCTGGGACTAGAGGCGCCCGCCACCACGCCCGGCTATTTTGTATTTTTAGTAGAGACAGGGTTTCTCCATGTTAGCCAGGATGGTCTTGATCTCCTGACCTTGTGATCTGCCCACCTCAGCCTCCCAAAGTCCTGGGATTACAGGCGTGAGCCACCACGCCCAGCCATTTTTTATTTTTTGTAGAGATGGGGTCTCATTATATTGCCCAGGCTTGTCTCAAACTCTTAGACTCAGATGATCCTCTCCCCTCGGCCTCCAAAAGTGCTGGGATTACAGGCATGAACCAGGGTACCTGACTTCTGGTTTAGTTGATCTTTTTTATTTTTTGAGACGGAGTTTCACTCCTGTTGCCCAGGCTGGAGTGCAGTGGTGCGATCTTGGCTCACTGCAACCTCTGCCTCCCGGGTTCAAGTGATTCTCCTGCCTCAGCTTCCTGAGTAGCTGGGATTACAGTCATGCACCACCACGCCTGGCTAATATTTGTATTTTTAGTAGAGATGGGGTTTCACCCTGTTGTCCAGGCTGGTCTTGAACTCCTGACCTCAGGTGATCTGCCTGCCTCGGCCTCCCAGAATGTTGGGATTACAGGCGTGAGTCATCACGCCTAGCCTGGATTAGTTTTTAATACACTAAATATCAATAGATATAATCAATGTAAGTAAGCTCTTTGCTGTTTCCAATAATTTTTAAATTAAACTTTTTATTTTGAGATAATTATAGATTCATATGCAGTTATACGAGGTAGTACAGAGAAATATTGGACATCTTTCACTCAATTTCCTAAGTAACAATGGTAACATCTTGCAAAACTATAGTACCTTATCACAAGCAGAAGATTGACACTGATACAGGGAAGATAAAGAATACTCCCATCCCCTACAAGGATTCCTCATGTTGCACTTTTACAGAGACCCCCACTTTCCTCCCATCCTGATCCCTTCCCTAATCCATAGCAAACACTAGTCTGTTCTCCTTTTCTATAATGTTGTTATTTCAAGAATGTTAAACAAATGCAATTATACAATATTGCATTTTGGAATTGCAATTTTAGAATTGGCTATTTTTTTTTAATTCAGCATAATTCTCTGGAGATTCATCCAGGTGCATATATCAACAGTTCATTCTTTTTTATTGCTGACTAGTATTCCATGGTATGGATACATTATGGTTTGCTTAGCCATTGGCTTATTGAAGGACGTTGTAGGCAAGGTGTCATTTTTCTGTGGCTGCTTTCAAGATTTTTTTTTTTTTTTTTTAGTTTTCAGAAGTTTATGATGCGTCTTGGCATGGATTTATTTGGGATTATCCTATTTTGGGTTTGCTTGGATTCTTGAATCTGCAGGTTTATGTATCTTGCCAAATTGAGACATTTTCAGCTATTATTTCTTTAAGTTGGTCTTCAGCTTTCTTCCCCTCCCCCTCCCGCTTCCATAACTTCAATTACATAACTCTTAGAGATTTTGTGATAGTCCCATAGGCCCCTGAGGCTCTGTTCACTTCGTTTTCAGTCCATTTTCTCTCTGTTTTTCAGATTGAGTAATTCCCATCCCTCTGTCTTCTGGTTCATTGATTCTTTCCTCTGTTCTCTCCATTCTGCTTTGAGCCCACCCACTGAGCTTTTTATGTCTTTTATTGTATCTTCCAGTTCTAAGATGTCTACTTGGTTCTTCTCTGTATCTTTTTTTTTCTGCTAAGGCTTTCTTTTTTTCATCTGTTTAAAGCATGTTCAAAATTACTTGTTGAAGCATTTTATCATGTCTGCCTTAAAATCTTTGCCTCATAATTCTACTTTCTCTGTCATCTTGGCATTGGCATCTATTGATGGCCTTTTTTTTTTTTCATTCAGCTTGAGGTCTTCCAGGCTCTTGGTATGATAAGTGATTTTTTTAAATTAAACCTGGACTCCTTTGCATTATGAGACTGTGGATCTTACTTAAATCATATGTTTTGACTGGCTGTCTCTGATGCCACTCTGACATGAAATAAGGGAGAGTAGCACCTCATCACTACAAGTGGAGGAAGCCCAGGGTTCCCACTCAACTCAGTGACAGCCAAGGTGGAGATGTCATATAGCCAGTAGGGGTGGGAGTTCTAGCTCCCAGTGGGTCTCCACTGACACTGTGGTGAAAGTGAACTCATTATCTCTAGGCAATGAATGCTGTGATGCTCTAGTAAACTTTCTCTGACATCACCCTATCAGGGAGGGAGGAGGGGTTCCTGCCTCATTGCTTCCAGGTCAGGGTGGATGTCCAAGTGCCAATATGGTTTCCATGTGTGTGTTTGTGTGTGTGTGTGTGTGTATGGTGTGTGATATTGTTTGAATGTCTTGTCCCCTCCAAATATGTTGAAATGTGACCTCCAACGTTGGAGGTGGGCATAGTGGGAGTTGTTTGGGTTATAGGGGCAGATCCCTCTTGAAGGGATTGGTGCCCTTCTCGAGGTAGTGATTGAGTTCTCTCTCTATGACTTCATGTGAGGTCTGGTTGTAAAAGAGTGTGATACCTCCCTGCTCTCACTCCTGCTCCCTCTGTCACCATATGACATGCCTGCTTCCCCTTTGCTTTCTGCCATGGTTGTAAGATTCCTGAGGCCCTCATCAGAGGCAGATGCTGGCACTATGTTTCATGTACAGCCTGTGAAACCATGAGCCAAATAAACCTCTTTTCTTTATAAGTTACCCAGCTTCAGGGATTCCTCTATAGGAACAGACTAACACGGGAAATTGGTACCAAGGAGTGGGGTGTTGCTATAAAGAGACCTGAAAATGTGAGAGCAGCTTTGGAGCTGGGTAATGGGCTGAGGTTGGAAGAGTTTGGAGGGCTCAGAAGACAGGAAGATGAGGGAAAGTTTGGCACTTCTTAGAGACTTGTTAAGTGGCTGGAACCAAAATGATGATAGAAATATGGGCAGCGAAAGCCAGGCTGATGAGGTTTTGGATGGAAATGAGGTAGTTATTGGGAACTAGAGCTAAGGTCACCTATGTTATACCTTAGCAAAGAACTTGGCTATGTGTGTCCATGTCCTAGGGATCTGTGGAAGGCTGAACTTAAGAGTGAAGACCTAGGGCATCTGGTGGAGGGAATTTCTAAGCCGAAAAGCATTCAAGAAGTGGCGTGGCTGCTTCTAAGAACCTGTGATCAGATACAGGAGCAAATGAATGATTAAAGTTTGGAATTTATATTTAAAAGGAAAGCAGAGCATAAAAGTTTGGAAAATTCAAAACAGGCCATGTGATAGAGAAGGAAAGAGCATTTCGGGGTGAGAAACACAAGTGGGCTGTGGAGTAATCACTTCCTAGAGAGATTTGCATGACTAAAAGGGAGCTAAGCGCTAATAGCCAAGACAATGAGGAAAAGGCTTCAAAGGCATTTCAGAAGTCTTTGGGACAGCCCCTCCCATCACAAGCCCAGAAGGAAGAATGGTTTCTGTGGCCAGAGTCCCACTTCCTTGTGCAGCCTCAGGACACAGCTCCCTGCATCCTCACTGCTGCAGCTCCAGTCATGGCTCAAAGGGCCCCTGGTACAACTCAAGCCACAGCTTCAGAGGACACAAGCCATAAGTGGCAGCTACCACACACTGTTAAGCCTGCAGGTGCACAGAATGCAAGAGTGAAGGAGGCTTGGCAGCTTCCACCTAGATTTAAGAGGACACATGAGAAAGCCTGGGTGCCCAGGCAGAAGACTGCCACACTGCCACGCCCCTGCAGACAGCCTCTACTAGAGCAATGCCAAGGGAAAATGTGGGGTTGGAGACCCCACACAACTGGGGGCTCTTGCACCCTGAGCCTGGAAGAGCCACAAGAACTCAACTCCAACCCATGAGAGCACCCACAGGGGCTTCACCCTGCAAATAAACAGGGACAGAGCTGCCAGGCCTTGTGAGCCCACCCCTTACATCAGTGTGCCCTAGATGTGGAACATGGAGTCAAGGATTTTGTTGAAGCTTTAAAGTTTAACGTCTGCCCTGCTGGATTTTGGTCTTGTGTGGAGCCTGTTTCCCCTTTCTTTTGGCTGACTTCTCCCTTTTGGAACAGAAATGCTTACCCAATGCCTGTGCCACCATTGTATCTTTGAAGTAAATAACTTGTTTTGATCCTACAAGCTCTTACAGGTTTAAAGGAACATGCCTTGAATCTCAGATGAGAGTCAGGACTTTCGACATGGGACTTTTGATCTGATGCTGAAACAAGTTAAGACTTTCGGGAACTCTTGAGGAAGGATGATGGTTTTGCAACGTGAGAAGGACATGAGATTTGGGGGCCAGGGGTGGAATGATATTGTTTGGATGTTTGTCCTCTCCAAATGTCATGTTGAAATGTAATCCCCAATGTTGGAGGCGGGGCCTGGTGGGAGGTGCATGAGTGATTGGGGCAGATCCCTCATGAATGGCTTGGTGCTGTCCTTGAGGTAATGAGTGAGTTCTCCCTCTGTGAGTTCACACAAAATCTGCTTGCTTAAAAGAGTCTGGAACTTCTTCCTCTCTCTCTTGCTCCTGCTCTTGCCGTGTGGTATGCTGGTCCTCCTTCACATTCTGCCATGACTGGAAGCTTTGTGGGGCCCTCACCAGAAGCAGATGCCAGCACCATGCTTCCTGTACAGTCTGCAGAACCATGAGCCAAAATAGACCTCTTTTCTTTAAAAATTACTCAGCGTCAGGTGTTTCTTTCTTTACAGCAGCACAACTGGACCAACACTGTGTGTGTGTGTGTGTGTGTGTGTGTGGTGTGAGTGTATTTGTGTGTGTCTGTGTGTATATATGTGTGTCTGGTGCACGTGTGTGTATGTGCATATGTGTGTGTGGTATGTGTATGTGTGTATGATGTGTGTATGTGTCTGCATATGTGTATGTGTCTGTGTATGTGTGTATATGTGTTTTGTGTGTGTATGTGTATGTATGTGTATGTATATGTGTATGTAGCTGTGTCTGGTGTGTGTACATGTGTATGTATGTGGTGTACACGTGTGTGTATATGTGTGTGTATGTGTGTGCATGTGTGTTGTGTGTATGTGTGTTGTGTGTGATGTGTGTATGTGTGTGGTGTGTGTGTATGTGTGTATGTGTGTGGTGTGTTTGTATGTGTGTATATGTGTAGTGTAGGTGTATGTGTGTGTGCACGTGTGTGTAAGTGTGGTGTGTATACATGTGTATATGTGTGTATGTGTGTGTATATGTGTGGTGCGTGTGTGTGTGTGTGAAAGAGAGACTCAGAGGCTGGCAGAGATGATATCCTGGCTCCCTTTGTGGCCTTCTCCGACAGTAGCCCGCTGAGGGTGCTGAGGAGCCTCGTTACAGCCTCATGAGAGTACAGGCCTAGGCACCCCACCTGCCTCTGCTCGCCTGGGTTTGGGTGTGGTCATGGGTTTTGGCTGGCCTAGGGTGATTATTGTCTACAAGTTTTCCGTCTTGTTTTGCTACCCCTTTCCTGGGCTTCTGGCTGGAGAGAGGAGGTTTTTGTTGGGGCTTTTCTGGTCTGCGCCCATTGATATTTCCAGGTTGCCTGCTTCTTCAGCTCCAAGTCTGGAATATACGCGACAAAAAGTGAGCCCAGGAACTTACCACTGTGTGACTCCTTGGGTCCTGCGGTTCCTAGCCAATCTGGCACCTTCTGTTCACCTTTCAGAGCTTTCTTATGTCTGTTTCAGACAGAATGTGCAGAGTTTTTAGCTGTACATAGTGGGAGGAATATGGAATTTTGTCTAATCTATCTTCCCAAAGGAGAAGACTCATTAATAATTTGTTAAGAGTCTGAAGACTTTAGCTGGGCACGGTGGCATGCACCTGTAGTCCCAGCTACTCAGGGGGCTCAGGCGGGAAGATTGTTGAGCCCAGGAGTTCCCGGCTGCAGTCAGCTGTGATCACATTGCTGCGCTCCAGCCTGTCTCTTAAAAAATAAAAGTGTGAAGAGTCTTGAGTTTGAGAACCTCTGCTCTAAAGGATACAAAGTGCAGTAAGTCACAAATTCTTGCTCTTGGGTTTATAATCCTGCTGTGAATGTGACATATTAGAAGTTTTTAATATTTAGCACTTTATGTTAAATGATATATTTTTTAAATAAAATAAGCAATATCCAATTATAAATGGTCCCAACAATCTCTCTCTTTCTGGTTACATGATTATTTTATAGGCTTGCATTTCTGTTTTCTACCCAGCATACCACACTGTATCATAACACCCTGTAATGACAGGATTAGCAACAATTCATATTTGCATAGCCTGTGACACTTTACAAAGTGCTCCCATGTTCATTATGATATTTGATCTTTACCACAGCCATATAAGGTCAGCAGAACAAGTATCATGATTACCAGGGCTGACATTCTCCTGGCACACACCAGTACATTTGTACTGGCTGCTAAAATAACAAGATGCTTCTGTAAAAGCTGCCACCCTGAGCCCCAGGCACCCCCTGCCACTCTGTACTGCCATCTCCTCATGACACTGCAGCTAAAAGGTTAATACAAGGCCCAAACAGGGACCTCAGCCAGTATCAGATCTTACTGGGTGGTGCCCGTGCTGCTACTATTGGTCACATGTTTGGACTCTCACCTCTTAGCCTTCTGCTCATGACACACTGAGGCTTCAAGAATAAGTGACCTGCTCATGGTCTCCAATCAGAGTTTTCAGGAATCAAAGGCCCTAATCTTTTAAATTACATTTTATTTTTTTGAGACAGACTCTCACTCTGTCACCCAGGCTGGAGTGTAGTGGCACAATTACAGCTCACTGCAGTCTTGACCTCCCAAGCTCAAGTGATCCTCCCACCTCAGCTTCCCCAAGTGTGTGCCACCACACCTGGCTAATTTTTGTAATTTTGTAGAGATGAGATTTTGCCTTGTTACCCAGGCTGGTCTCGAACTCCTGGGTTCAGGCGATCCTCCTGCCTTGGCCTCCCAAAGTGCTAGGATTACAGGCGTAAGCCATCTTGCCTGGCCCCCTGATCTTTTCCTGAATCAAGGAGTAGAATGACAGCACAGTTGCAGCCCCTCCAAGCCTCCACCCGTGTTCATTTTTCCTGCCTCTGTGCCTTGGCACCTGCTGTTTCCCCAAATGACCTGGAGCACCCACCCGTGGAGCCTTCTCCTGGAACCTGAGCCCACGCCACTCTTCCCCTCTAAACTTCCCTTCAGAACACCTCACCGAGCACTGCATACATCAACTTTACTTAGGGGGTGCACTGGGGAGGGGGCTCCATAGTGAATCACACATGTAACTTTTCTATTTTCCCCCAAAGATCATATGCTTCTTGAGGAGAAGGACCATGCCTTAAAATCCCAAATCATGCCAATGTGATGCACATAATGGGTTCTCCAAAACCCATAAAAAATGCTCACTGGTGGCAGGTTATCAGATGCAGAGCACAGGATGTCTCCGGCAGGAAAACGCAATCACACAACAGTTTCTGCTCTCTTTTTTCTCTTGTTGGTTTTCCACCCACATAAAGTTTCATACACATGTACACACTCGTGAAACAAGATCTGCATGACTCCAAATTTATTCCTCCGGCGCCCTTGAACATTTAAGGAAAGGCTTTCATTTGACAGTTATATGATTGGTGTGTGCTCACTCCCCATACAATTTCTTTGAGTATAAATATTTTAAAAAGAATAAAGAGGAATGGCATAACTCTGACGAGTTAATGGGAAAGGGAGTTTCTAAGTGGAGCCCTTCACTCTGCCTGAGAGTATCTGGTTGGAAAGTCACTGGGAGAATAAGCCACCTGGCTGCACAGCGTCAAAGGCTCTGACTGGCACTACCGCGTCCGCCAAGGGCTCTCCCGGGACAACAGAACCATCCTCAGAAAACATCACATGAAATCCTCTCCATCTATGGTGGCAGACGGTGTGGGATGACCCTGATGAAATGAGATGGTTTCTAATTTCTGAGACCTGACAGCCTGAGATAACGCGGACCACAGCCGCGGCCGGGAAGATCTGTGGGGACACGCTCCAGATAGAAGAATTTGTCTGGGCCTGAGGCAGCTGCATACAGAAACTGGGGATCTTCAGGGGGGTTCCTCGAGCTCACTGCTCCTCTGGAGCCTCTTTCTATTCTGCAGCAGGGGCTGCTCTTTTAAGAGTCTTTGGAGGAATAAACCATTTCCATCCTACTTGATTCGGAAGCTAGCTGTTGGGGGCTGGTGGTGCACCTTGACCCGCAGTTTGCTTCTCTCTTGAGAAAGACACTGTGAGAAGGTGGACAGGAAAGTGAGAGGATTAAAAATGACAAAGATGGGAGAAAGGGGGAAGAGGAGGCTGTGAGAAACGGAAGTGAGCAAGAGTTGCCCAGCCAGCACAGAGAAGTCCTGGGCCTGCGGGGACATGCAGGCACCTGGAGGTGCAGACAGGATGGCTCAGAGGTGCTCTGTGGGTCCAGCACCTACAGGTTTGCTTTTCTAGGACTGGAGGCAAGAAAACAACCTGAAGCATAAAACTTGCTGTCCCTTTGCTGATGTCAGAGTGGAGAAGTTGTAGGTGTGAGCATATGTGCTCTGTGGCAGGGCAGAGACAACAAGAGCTGCGGGAGTGCCAGCCCTGAGGGGCCCAGGGTCTTCAGGCCACCTCCCATCGACAAGGCTTGTGGCTGGTGCCTTCTCTCTCTGCATTTCTCTCTCCCCCTCCCCACCCCCACACTCAGAATGCCATGCCACATACCCCCTTTCCTCTGTGCTCCACTCTTGCCTGAAGGTCTCAGATGAGGCACTCCACTAAATTTAAAAACTCATCTCAAAGGCTCTGCCCAGGTAATCTATGTCTTAACAGGCATTTTAAAGACAGGGCCACACCCCTAGCAACACCAGCCCCTGAAGCAGCCAGCAGTGGAAGCAGCCTGGGTTTAGTGCCCCTAGACCCCACCCTGAGGGCCTGCGCCTGACCCTCACTCGTATGCTCAGGGTTCTGGTCTTTGCTCTTTTCCTGGAGACTTCAGTTATGAGAATTTGCTTTTATGGAAGTGTGTTTTTTTGTTTTGTTTGTTTGTTTTTTGAGACAGAATCTCTCTCTGTCGCCCAGGCTGGAGTGCAGTGGTGCGAGCTCAGCTCACTGCGACCTCTGCCTCCCTGGTTCAAGCCATTCTTGTGTCTCAGCCTCCCAAGTAGCTGGGACTACAGGCATGCACCACCACTCCTGGCTAATTTTTGTATTTTTAGCAGAGACGGGGTTTCTCCACGTTGGCCAGGCTGGCCTGGAACTCCTGACCTCAAGTGATCCGCCCGCCTCAGCCTCCCAAAGTGCTGGGATTACAGGAGTGAGACTTTTACATAACTGTGATTGTGGGTGGCTCAATTGTCTAAAGAAAAACAAAACAAAACAAAATGAAATCTCATACATTTCTTCCTATTGTCAACATTTTATCCCCCAAGGGTCGGTGAGCTCTGAGGAGAGTAGCTTTCCCAGAGATAATTACATCTTTAAGAAAACTGCAGCACTGTGCCTGAATGTGCAATGCCCAGGGGTTGTTTATTTCATGGGAGCCACACCCACTGTCTCGTTATCCAGTGCACCCCACCATTCTGCTGCCCAGGAGGCACCCTGCTACCCTCCACACAGGGCAAGCACCGCAGCTGCTCGGGGTGTGAGCCATGACAGGCCCGAGTGGGAGAGCTCCCTGGAGTGGGGACCCGCTGTTCTACCTGCCCAGGTGTGGGTGGCTCAGGTGGAAAAACAATGCTGTCTTTCATGGGAGGCAGGTGGCTTTGTTTCGACATAGCATGAGAAGAGGCAGGCCAAACTGTGAGAGGCTGTTCTGGTAATGGAAGGAAATGCATTTCCAGAGGGAAGGAACGGATCAAGTGCTGTCGACGTGCCCAGCCCTCACGCCACTTCAGGGCTGAGAGCCAGCAGGGATACTCCAGACCAGCTGAACCGCTTGTTAAAATAGTGAAATGCTTTGGTTCCGTGTGGCAAATAGTGGCTGTCTGGAGCCCTCCCGTGTCCCAGTCACCTGGACCTACCTCTGTGAGGTGCCTGGACCTTCCCAAGCCCAGCTGCTGAGGATTCCTATCAGGGCCCTCCAGGAACTTTGCTCTTCCCTGATGGGTCAGGCCTGTCAATCTATCACATGATTTTTAGCAGCGCCTCCTTCATAAAACCTCCCCACCCCCCACCCAAATCAGAATTCATTGCTCCTCAAGAAGTCAGATAGCATGTTGCTTACACACCGGGCCTTCACCACGTCCTTTCATGTTATTTATATGCAGTGTGGCTATTTACTTTCACATCTGTCTCCCTCTTTAGAGAATGCACTGTTCCCAGGACCCTTGTGCCGTTCGCCACAGCACCTAGCACAGACTAAATGCCACATAAGTGTTTGAGATACTGGTTTGAATTAGGAGTGGCCTGGAGGTGGGAAAGCAGGATGAGAACGAAGCCCCACTGGGACAAGCGACGTGTCCGTGTGTGCGTGTGTGCACATGGCAGTGGTGAGCAGGCATTTCTGCCATCTCTGCCCATCTGAATGTGGGGAATGAAGATGAGTGCTGGTTGGAACTGGGGAAGCCATGAAGCAGAGCAGCTTGGGCTAACGGTGGCCACACTGCAGCCACGACAGGCCTCCCCAGGGCTCTGGCTCTCATCACATCAGGCTCTTCGGCTCTATTCAAACAGAGGCTGCCGGCTGGAACTTTAGCTTCTTCTCACTGGGACTCTGAAAGAATGTGAGTCTATGCAGTTATCCCCAAGGCACTTGGCTGGAAGAGACCCCGGAAGGTTTCTAATTCAGTCTTTTCCCCGACAAATGGATAAAACAACCTAACACTGAGCTCTCTTCCCATGGCCTCCTGATGGTGATGCTGTCCACAGAGCAGGGATGCCACAGAACCCAAGGGGAACGTGTGGGTCTGCCCTGAGGGGGCTTCCCAGAGCCCTGCTCTGGCTCTGCTGTGCCCTGGCAGAGGGGCCTGGGCTGGAGCTCAAGCAGGGCAAGGACTGTGGATCCAGATCCGGGTTTTGGGGAGTCCAAATCTTACCCAACTGGGGGGAACATTTTTTAAGAGAAAGCATACAAAATTGCAAACACAAAATGAGGTACAGGGCTTTGGAAGGAGCCTGCACAAGGAAGGATCCGAATCTTACACTTCACGAGCTTCACAATAAACTAACCTCTGGGGCAACCTAATGAGCTGGGAGGGTGTGTTGGTTTCCTGCCTATTAGCTGCTGTGCCACAGTACTGCAAATCGGATGGATTAAAACAGAGGAAATATATTTTCCTACAGTTCCAGAGGCTTCGAGACTTAGGTCAAGGTGCTGGCAGGGCCATGCCGCCTCTGAAAGCCACAGGGGAGTCCTTCCTTGACTCTTCCTAGCTTCTGCGGGCTTGCTGGCAGTCTTTGGGGTTTCTAGGCTTGCAGCCTCATCACTCCAGTCTTTGCCTTCGTCCTCCCGCCACGTTCTCCCTGTGTGTCTGTGTTCACGTGGCTGTGTACATATAAGGACACCAGTCATCTAGGATTAGGGGCTCCCCCTACTCCAGTATGACTCCATCTAACTGACCACATCGGCAACAACCCTCTTTCCAAATGAGGTCACATTCTGAGGAATTGGGATAAGAGCTTCTCTATTTCAACATATCTCTATTTCGAGTATGGAGCACACAATTCAAACCATAACAGGTGCAGGAGGAGAGTGGGGAAGGAGGGGAGTGGGGCAGTAGTGAAGTGGTAGAAGCTGGGGGATCATTCTGGAGACAGGGTTGGGAGGTCACCAGTGGCTGTTCCACTAGGCTCTCTGGGTGAGGACAGCTTCCACCCCTTCCCGGGGCCACCTGGAGGACACAGAATCTCAGCAGACACCCTGCCAGCCGGCGCTGCTGCTTCATCTTTACTCCCACAGACTCGCAGCATCACATTGCTGATCCCAAGGAACCTTGGTGGTTTCCCTTGGAAGCCTTACGCATCCCGGTGAAGGCAGGCCCATGCGTGTGGGTGGAGCATGTGCTGGAGTGAGGTCCCCTGAAGCTCTGGTCTCCAGCAATTGAGAGTTCACAGCCTGGTGAAACACCAGGAATGAAGATCTGCCAACAAAACCACGTGTCGAAGCTTCCAGAGCCACAGAGCCACGAAGGTCAACTCCAAAATACTCACCACGCTCAGTGAAAGGGCAGATAAACAGGTGGTTAAAGCAGCAGGTAATTTTGGCTGGACTGCATCACTGTTTATGATTTTCTTTCCTCTAAGAGATTTGCCCTCTTAATTATGTTTTGCTTAATCTCCAAAATGAATTTACGTTCCCTGAGCAGCCTGCAGCACAGGGGCGGGAGAAGCCCAAAGTGTTCTGGGTGGCAGGGAGAAGCCAGATGGGATTAAAAACAGACAGATCATAACAAAGTGGGTGCTCCACATGCATTCAGTAAACACAGCCGGCCCAGCAAGGTCAACCATGGGCTGGTCTGGTTGCTTCAACATTCTAATTAACTGGGTGCCAGAGACGCCGTGCCATTTTCAAAGAATCAAGTTCCAGTGAAATACACCCAAGGTTAAAGTGCTCCAGAACACGGCCCACCCGTGCTGGTTTGTCGACACCTCAGAATCCAGCAGGGGCCCAGGGACATCGCCCTGCGTGTAAATTACCCATGGATACAGTGCTGCACTTGTGAGCCGTGTGGGGGACTGGCTACATCTTGCTGGCCCTGTGATATAACATAGAAGCTGCCTCTTAGTCACACCAGTCGATGATAGGAACAACAGGCTTCGGGGTCGTTTGGATTCTAGATTAAAAAGCAATGTTAAAATGGAGAGTTGATTGCATTTGTATTTGAGGTCATGGAACAGAGCGCACTGGTTGACCAGTTGTGTTAAGAGCATGTTTGAGCTTGCCAAGCAGGGAAAGGCAGGCTCTGTGTGACCCAGCCCCACCCCCACCCCCATCCCCACCCACACGCAGGAGAAGAAGAAGGACAGCCTCTCTGCCTTCTGTGTCTCTTTAGTTGGCTTTTGTGCCACCCTGCTGTGGGCTCATGGGCTTTCACTGAAAGAATCAAAACCTCCGTCCCCTCTGCCTTTTAGTCCCCCAGACCTTAAGTCTCACTTTTCTGTGGGGTGACAGTTCTCCTTCTCCCACACTTGTGCTCAGCAGCCGTCTTTCAGAAAGCAGGGCTGCCCTTCAGAGTCCACTGCCCACAGCAACCTCCTGACAGTCCTGCTCTCAGCTCCAGCCCCAGGAGACCCACGAAACAGCAGCTCACAGATATGCACAGTCTGCCGCCTTAAAAGCATGAAACAGGTCGTGGCCCATGGGAAAGCTTTTTTTGCAGCTGTCACCAAGCTGGCATGAGATGAGTGCTTGCAGTATGGTGGCTGAAAGCTGTTTAGTGTTGTCTGCTTTGTGTATGTCACCTAACTGTGGCCTTGCATTTATTCTACTTGGTGACTGCCAAAGCACTGCAAACTGGAAACATCTGCTAGATAATTGATATGTGATCAATAGGGACCATGTCTATGTTTGCTCTCATTCTAACCCCCAGTGACTGGCATAGTGCCCCGCACAGAGGAGGCCCTTTTAGTTAAATGAATAAAAGAGTAAATGAACAAATGACATCGAAATGAGAGGCATGGCGATCAGAACAGAAAAAACCCAGGTGAACCAAAGAAACTGGGCAAGGCTCCACGAAGGAGTGTGATCCTGTTTGGCTCTGCATCCCCACCCAAATCTCACCTAGAATTGTAATCTTCACGTGTCAAGGGAGGAGCTGGTGGGAGGTGATTGGATCATGGGGGCGGTTTCCCCTGTGGTGTTCTCCTGATAGTAAGTTCTCATGAGATCTGATGGTTTTAAAAGTGTAGTACCTCCCCCCTACCTCCTACTGCCATGTAAGATGTGTCTTGCTTCCCTTTTGGCTTCCGCCATGATTGTAAATTTCCTGAGACCTCTCCAGCCATGTGGAACTGTGAGTCAACTAAACCTCTTTCCTTTATAAATGACTCAGTCTCAGGTAGTTCTTTACAACAGTGTGAAAATGGACTAATACAGAGTAAGACCTGGACTGGGCAACTGAGACTAGTGGGATTTAACCCAGAAATAAGACGGAGAAACCAGAGCCATTTCTGTCAAATATCTTCCAGGGAGAAAAAGGCCTGTGCCACTAGGGATGTTGGGGGCTCAGTTAGTTAACAACCCTCCTTCCCTAGTCTCAGGGTGGTTATTTCTCCATGGGACCAAGCTAGATCCTGACATGGAAGCTTTAGGAATTCGAGATCATACAGCACAGCCAGCTGGTAGAGGCCAACAAGAGGCAAGGAAGGCAAAGAGATATAATCGTCCAGCGGGGGACTCTGTCACTAAGGTATTGGTAGTTAACTAGTCATCTATGCTACCAGAGTCCAAAAGATGCCTCCACTCCAGACCCCAAGAGCAATAGTGGGTGCAGGCAATGAGTCTGAATTCATGTTGTGCTTAGGCAATGGGGCCCTGACTGGCTGTGCTCTACGCTCTGGAGGAGAAGGATTAGAGAAAGTCTACATCATCCTTCTCCTTAGTACCCTGGACTCTTAACCACTTGCACTGACAGGTTTTCCACTCAGGCTTCTTGGATTTCCCCTAAGGAAATTTTTGAACAGCACCACCTACTCCCAGTGTCCCATTTTGGTTCTCACACAGGCTCATCCATTCACACATACTTATCCAGCACCTGCCATGTGCCAAGCTCTCTCCCAGGAACAGGCATGGTGCAAACCAGGCAGGGTCCCTGCCTTCATAGAACTTACAGTCTACAGCAAGGAAAACAGAGAACAAAGAAGGAGAGGGAAGGAAAGAAGGAAGGAGAGAAAAGGAAGGAAGGAAGGAAGAGGATGGGAAGGAAGGAGGAAGGGAGGGAGGGAGGGAGGGATTAATTGCTGGTGTTTGCTGGTATGAAAGGCACAATAAAGAACATCAGCCAGGACAGCATGACAGAGCATGTAATAACGTGCGTGGCAACTTTAGATACGGTGGTTTGTAAAAGAAGGTAGCGCTGAAGAAGTGACATTTGAACCGAAAGCCATAGGTAAAGAAAACTCGTGCCAAACGTCAATAAAGAAAGATAGGGAATAAAGTTTTGAAATTATCCCAATTAGACACTGAGATGTATTGTTATTAACAACAACTAACCAAAGCGGCTTAACTAAGTTAGAGGCTTATTTCTCTCACATAAAATAAATACATAAGTAAGCAGCCCTGAACTAGTACAGCAGCTCATCAGGGTTCTAGCTCTGTCTAGACTTCTGTTTCACTCTTTCTAGTACCTGGCTTCAAGCTTTACATTCACATCATGGCTCAATATAACTGCTAGAGCTCCAGCCATCACATGTGTATTTCGGGCAGAAAGAAGACAAACGGTAAGGAGAAATGAGGTCACTGCCCAGTTATGTGTCTTCCTTTGAGGGAATTTCCCTGAAAATTCCATCCAGTGAATTCTCATTTGCATATCTTTAACCAGAACTTAGTCTCATGGCCACAACAAGAGGCAAGGAAGGCAGAGAGATATAATCTTCCAGCGGGGTACTCTGTCACTAAGATATTGGTAGCTAACTAGTCACCAGAGTCTAAAAGATGTCTCCACACCAGACCCCAAGAGCATGAGCTTCCGTTGACAACACTGATGGGATAGAATTTAAAATAGGCCCCTTCCCCACAGGTGGGACTGAGGATCTAAATCAGAACTCAGAGGCGGGCTGCTCCCCCACCCTACAGAGCCCACCTTCAACCTTCCTGAGTTCATCTCCCTGTATTAACCTCATTTGGACACATGCTGTTCTTTCCCCTGAAGAACAGAGAATGAGTTGGGTTTTTTTTAAGTGCTTGTAGTAGATTTAATAGCGACCACTCAAAGATGTCAAGTCCTTATCCCTAAAACTGGTCAATGTTATCTTATTTGAAAAGGGGGTCTGTGCAGATGTGGTTAAATTAGGGATTTTGAGATGAGATTACCCTGGATTATGCAAGTAGGTACTAAATGCCCTCACAAGTGTCCCAATAAGACAGAAACAAAGGGAGTTTTGAGAAACAAACAGAAAAGAAAAGGAGGTAACGTGGCACGGAGGTAGAGATTAGAATGATACAGCCACAAGCCAGGGAACACCTGGGGCCACTAGAAGCTGGAAGAAACAGGAAACATATCTTCCCCAGAGCCTTCAGTGGGAGCAGGCCCTGCCAGCACCTGGATTTCAGACTTCTGACTTCCAGAATTGTGAGAGAATACATTTCTGTCGTTTTAAGCCACCCAACTTTTGGTACTGTGCTTCAACAGCTCAAGTAAACTAATCTGGTAGTATGCCAGCCTGGGGAAATACTGAGTTAGAGGTACATCTTCTACTATAGACTGGTGGGTTAAATTTTTCAAATAAAAAAAAATAAATCACAGAAAAACTGGTAGACAATGGAATATATATCAGATTTGTGAGAATATAACAAAAAATAAAAGAAATCTCAAAGAAAAAAGGTACAAATGTAGACATAAAATTATAAACTTCTATAAGAAAAATGATGAAAATATTTGAAGAATATGTGACAAGACTATAAAACTGGAGTATATGAAGAATGCATTCAAGTTTGTGAGCAAAACAGCTAGATCCTAACATAGAGACAGAAGTATATGAGTGGTTATCACAATGGGAAATTCAGTGAATGAGCACAGGACATCATAATAAAAATAGTTGCTTTTCATTGTGTCAGATTCCATGGTAGACTCTTCAAAAACACCATCTCAAATCGCTACACAAATCCTGCAAGGCAGATGTTCTTCCCATTTTATAGTTGAGTAAACTGAGGCCCAGGAGTATGAACAAGGCCTAGGGAAATGGAATTTGAACCTAAGCCTGAGAAAATAATTTTCATTGCAGATAATCATTCATTGATTTATTAAATATTTCCATTCTACTCTGTAGAAATGAGCACTGTGGTAGAATTGGGGATGTTAAAATTGATAAGATGCCTCTCTTTTCCTTGGAGACCTGAATGTAAGGGAGCAGGTAGAAAAGTGAGCTCTCAAAGACAACAATGAGAACATGAGAGAACCAAAGCTGCACACTTGGAGATGCCCATTTGCATCCAGACTGATTTTCAACGGTAACATCCAACAACAACCCCGGTTTCAGAGAGCAATTTTGCAATTCATAGCGGGAGCCACAAAGATATGCATACCCTTTGACCTAGTAATTCACTCCTGGAATTTTATCTTAATAAAATAATTCAAAAGAAATAAAAAAATCCTATGACACCATATGTTTATTGTAACATTGAAAAAAATCACAATAAGAAGCTGAGAAGAGGCAAGAGGCATTTTGAGACATCCTAGGACAAAAGCTTGGGCATGTGAGACTGATTGATAAACAGGAGGAAAGGCAGTTCAGAAGGGCTGGTCAAGCTATTCTGTGACCCAGTGCCTTGGTGCCCTGATTCCCCTGGACTTGCCCATTGCTTCTGCCTGAGTCACAGATTTAGCCTGTCCTGATCTCAGCATGTGTCTCTGTGAGCAGCCTCAATTCTGGCCTAGTCTGTGCACACAGCCAAGATGGCCAACATGAGGGACATATGTTTTAACAGATTAGGGAAGATAAACATGATGAACTATCATTCAACCATTTCAAAAGACATAATCAGGAAGGTTCTCTCGAAACATGGAAAAATGTTTCACAGCAGAGACAGCCTAGATGACCATAAGGGGAAGGACTTAATGGATTGAGGTGAATCAACACAATGGAACATTATAGCAGCTATTTTTTAAAAGGTAATTATGAAGACCACGTAGGGAGGTGGAAAAAATGTTTGCTATTGTAATAAGTAAAAATTGCTGAATACAGAATTATATAGGAACAGACTGTAAAAGGCTTGTCTACTTCTCAAATCTTCCATCATGTTATACAACTTTCATCATCATAAAAATGGAATGTATACAAATAGAAAGTGGCATGCCAAAGTTTCTGAGTTAGGGTGGAGTAAGTGAATGGAAACTGTAATTTTTCATTAGCATTATTTCAATATTTTTTCAGTAAAATGAACAAAGCATTGAAAAGACAATTCATTTCAAAATTAAGATAACTCTTCAAAACTAGCAGATAAATAAATATTTTTTGAGTGACTTCAGAAACATTGTTGTAGGCTCTTGTGGTAAAGGGTTAAGCAGCCAGACATGGTGCTTACTCCCTTGTTTTTCTGTCCCCAGCTTCGTGGCTAAAGAGCTGCAAAGACGGCACCCACAGTTCCTCCTGCTCTCCTGCATGCTCTTCCCACCAAGATGTGGAGATGACTTGGCCTCCTCTCACATCTCGGCTGGCTTATAACTTGCCTTGGCCATAGCACGTGGTGCAGGTGACACTGTATGACTCTGGGCCTTGGCGTGTGTTTCCTAGAAACACATGCTTCTGTTTTCACCCTCATGGGAGCCAACTGCCATGTACACAAATCCAGCTGTCCTGCTAGAGAGAGAAACCACATGGAGAGAGAGATGCTGAGGGGAGAGAATTTGACTCAGCCAGCTCCTGGGTGCTCCAGCCACCCTGCAGAGGTACCAGACTTGTGAGCAAGGCTATCTTGGATCCTCCAGCTCTGGTAGAACCACCCTCGCCAACACTATGTGGAGCAGAGATGAGCCATCTGCATTGAACTCTGCTCTAATTGCTGAACTGTAGGCAAATAAATGTTTGCTGCTATTTGCAGTCGCTAAGTTTTGAGATGGTAGCAATAGCTAACTGAAACAGCTCAAATCTTGAATAGACTGAAGGACTCCAGGACCAGTGCCAAGTCTCCCCTGGTTTTACATTTCCTTTCCCACACAGAGCCTGACACTTTATAAATGTTGGATGGATGGATTCAGGTGAGAAAGAGGAGGGAAGCAGAACAGGCATAATAATGCCTAACTTTTACTAGGCACATTAAAGCTCCTTTCTAAGTATTGACTCAGCTAATTCTCACCACAGCATGGTTGAAGAAATATGGCACAGAGAAGATAATCAACTTATTCAAGGAAAGCACAGTGATATCTGGGATTCAAACTCTGGCAGTCTAGGCCCCATGCATACAACTATTTTGTTATGTTAAATAACATGATGAAGATTAAGAAGTCTAAATACTGGCTCTTAACAGGCGTCTTCTCAAATAAGTATAGAGAGAACCAGGACAGGATAATTATCAGGCGAGGGCCTGTGGCTGGGCTTTAGGAGGGATGTTCTTGGCCTGGGGAGCCTGTGCCTGGTTCCACAGGGTAATTCTGCACACACACAAAACCCTGGGCAGGCTCCCCACCGTGCACCTGCAGCCTCCAGATTTCTGGAATTCAGGGATTCCTACAGGCTTACCCATGCAGGTGGGTGAGTTAAATAATCCACACCGCCCATTAGTTTCCATTTTATATAAACACTATGCTGGAGAAATGGTGAATCTTAACAGGCCTGAACCATTCAGTCCAGGGATTGGACAAGTATAGCCCAGGACCCAAATCCTGCCCACCACCTGTTTTTATATGACCTGCAGCTAATAACGTTTTTCACATTTTTTAATGGTAAAAGTGGAGGGAAAATAAAGAATAATACTATTTTTTGACATGTGAATATATTACATGAAATTCAAATTTTAGTGCCTGATATAGTTTGGATATTTGTCGCCACCCAAATCTCATGTTGAACTGTTGTCCCCAGTGTAAAAGGTGGAGCCTGGTGGGAGGTGTTTAGGTGTCATGGGAGTGGATCCCTCATGGCTTGCTGCTTTCCTTGCAATAGTGAGTGAGTTCTTGTAAGATCTAGCTGTGTGCATGTATGGCACCTCCCCCGCCCCAACTCTCTTGATCCTGCCACGTGATGTGCCTGTTTTCCCTTTGCTTTCCACCATTTTCAGTTTCCTGAGGGTTCTGCTATGCTTCCTGCACAGCTAACAGAACCATGAGCCAATTAAACCTGTTTTTTTTTAAAATAAGTTACCCAGTCTCAGATATTTCTTATAGCAATGCAAGAACAGCCGAATACAGAAAATTAGTGCCAGGAGTGCAGCATTTCCAAAATGTGGAAATGACTTTGGAACTGGCTAACAGGCAGAGGTTAGAAGAGTTTGGAGGGCTCAGAAGAAGACAGGAAGATGAGGGAAAGTTTGCAACTTTTTAGAGACTAGTTAAATGGTTCTAACCAAAATGTTGATAGTGATATGGACAATGAGGTCCAGGCTGATGAGGTTTCAGACGGAAATGAGGCAGTTATTGGGAATTGAAGCAAAGGTCACATGTGTTATGCCTTAGCAAAGAACCTGGTTGCGTTGCGCCTCTGCCCTGGGGATCTGTGGAAGTTTGAACTTCAGAATGATGATTTAGGGTATACAGTGGGAGAATTTTCTAAGCAGAAAGCATTCAATATGTGACCTGGCTGCTTCTAACAACCTATGCTAAGATGCGGGAACAAAGAAATGACTTGAATTTGGAATTCACATTTAAAAAGAAAGCAGAGAGTAAAAGCTTGGAAAATTTGCATCCTGGCCATGTAGCAGAGAAAGAAAAAGCATTTTCAGGGCAGGAGTTCAAGCAGGTTGTGGAGCAACCACTTGCTAGAGAAATTTGCGTAACTAAAAGGGAGCCAAGTGCTAACAGCCAAGACCTTGAAGATCTTTAAGGCATTTCAGAGATCTTTGTGGCAGCCCATCCCATCACAGGCCCAGAGTCCAAGGGGGAAAGAATGTTTTTGTGGGCCTGGCCCAGGGCCCTGTTGCTTTGTACTGCCTCGGGACACTGGTTCCCACATCCTAGCCACTCCAGCTCCAGCGATGGCTCAAAGGGGCCCACATACAGCTCAGGCTGCCACTTTGGAGAATGCAAGCCATAAACCTTGGTGGTTTCCATATGATGTTAAGCCTGCAGGCACACAGACTGCAAGAGTGAAGAATGTTTGGCAACCTCCACCTAGATTTCAGAGGATGTATGGAAAAGCTTGGGTGCCCAGGCAGAAGCCTGCTGAAGGGGTGGAGCCCCCAAAGATGCCCTCTACAAGGGCAGCATGGAGGGGAAATGTGAGTTTGGAGCTCCCACACAGAGTTCCCACTGAAGCACTGCCTTGTGGAGCTGTGGGAAGGGAGCTGCTGCCCTCCAGACCCCAGAGTGGTAGAGCCATCAGCAACTTGCAATATCAGCATTGAAAAGCCATAGGGGTGGAGCTTCCCAAGGCCTTGGGTGCCCACGCCTTGCACCAGTGTGCCCTGGATGCAGGAAATGAAATCAAATGACTATTTTGGAGTTTTGAGATTTAATGACTCCCCTGCTGGGTTCTAGACTTGCGTGGGGCCTGTATCCCCTTTCTTTTGTCCAATTTCTCCCTTTGTTTACCCCAATGTAAACATTTGGGTAAAGAACTACTTACTCCCTTTGTTTCTCCCAGTGTTTACCCAATGCCTGTACCCCCATTGTATCTTGGAAGTAAATAACTTGTTTTCATTTTATAGGCTCATAGGTGGAAGGAGATTAGTCTCAGATGAGACTTTGAACTTTTGAGTTAATGCTGGAATAAGTTGAGATTTGGGGGGACTATTAGGAAGGCATGACTGCATTTTGCAATGTGAGAAGAACATGAGATTTGGTGGGGGCCAGGGGCTGAATGATATAGTTTGAATATTTGTCACTGCCCAAATCTCATGTTGAATTGTAACCCCCTGATGTTGGAGGTGGGGCCTGTTGGGAGGTGTTTGATAATGCGGGCAACATAGCTTGGTGCTGACCTCGTGATAGTCAGTGAGTTCTTGTAAGGTTTGGTCGTTTAAGTGTGTGGCCCCTCTCTCCCCACTCTCTTTCTTGCTCCTGCTCCCACCATGTGACATGCCTGTTCCTCTTTTGCCTTCCACCACAATTGTAAGTTTCCTGAAGCCTCCCCAGAAGCAGAAGCTGCTATGCTTCCTGTATAGCCTGCAGAACCACAAACCAATTAAAACTCTTTTTTAAATAAATTACCCAGTCTCAGGTATTTCTTTATGGCAATGCAAGAACAGCTTAACGCAGAGCCCATAAACAAAATTTTATTAGAATATAGCCACACCCATTTACTTATTTATTTGTATTGTTGCTACTACAAAGACAGAGTGATAGAGACTGCATGGCCCACAAACCCAAAAATATTTACTAGGTGCCCTTTTACAGAAAACATTTGCCAACGCTTCATATAGATAACACTTCCTTGGCTCTTAGCCTGTTTTCTATCTAATTATAAATAACTCAAAATATTATGGTATTGACAAAGCCTATGGGTAGGCAGGCTAACTACAAAATGTTAGAGAGATGCTTTTCCTGGTACTAGGCTGAGGATCCAAAGAGAAGGGTCATAGCCTGAGCTGGGGTATTATTGCATGACCTTAGCTGGATCTTTTAATCTCCCTTAGCTTTAGTTTCTCCATCTTAAAATGTAATGCTAGCTGCGGGGCTAGTATTCAGATGTTTGCACAAGTGAAGGGAAACTGCTTGCTGAAAATGAAATACTTTGGTAGCAGTTGGTGGATAGCTGTTGTCTTGAGTTCCCAGGAGGCTCCCCAGCAGCCCTGGGCCTTCCCACTTTCCTTCATCTCCCCCAAATGTTTGCTGCGGCTGAACTCTCCAAGACCCCGCGCCTTTATTAAGACTGGCCAGGGCCTGGACCTCCTGGGTTAGGAAGTATTTTCAGTATCACCTCTTCCAAGCGCTCTACGCAGTTTTCTATTAGTAGGATGCACCCATTTTCCTCTAAAGCACACTTTCAGTCCTTGGGTTTAGCCTGACTTCTAAACTCGGCATAATCATAAGGTTCTGATCTTTTGTCAGACCTCAGTCCCCAAGTGAGCAATTAAAATAAAATAAAAAAAGAAAAAAAGAAAAAGAAAAAACCACTCCGACAAACAAAATAAACCTCCAAAATTGAGTTATGGGAAGGAAGGCAAGAATGTGAATATTCGCGAACTTCCGGCCCATTTGGATTTTGTGCCGCACAGGGCGCCAGGCCCAAGAGGAAAATGCTGACTAACCTGGTTGTCTGGAGACAGAATGGATTCTGACAAGTCCTCTCCTCAGAATCCTCTGCGTTTGCTCCTCCAGAAAACTCCAAGTTAATGCATCTTCTAGAACGTGCCGGCCTGGCACCTAATGATTTCCCTGGGAACGGGGGTGAGAGAGAAGTGGTCCTCACCAACATAGAGCTTGGCCAGCTGCCGTCAGTGAGGATTGGGCACATACTCGCGAGGACTGGGCACATACTCACCCGGATCACCGTCTTGCACCAAGGTGAACTGTATACAACCAGCAGTCCCTCCTTCTGCAATTCGAACCTGCCCAGGGAAAGTACCTTATAGTTGCCTCTCTTAATTAATCACTGTTTGTTTGCATGCAAATAACCCCATTTCCTCTGCAACTCAAGTTTTTTAGGAACTGAGATGTACCACTCCCACTGCAGTTTTAACCCTCACCTGGTAGGAGCCAGGAGAACAGGGTTCATATCTGGGTTATGACGCTTGAGCTGGGTAATTCAACCATCTGTAGGACGGGGTTAGTGTTTATCCTGAAACCACAGAGGTCTGTTTTGAGGATGAAATGAGATGAAGCGCGTAAAATCTCCTGTACGCATAGAGCCTTCGTGTTGTTTGTCTTTCACAGTCTCTTTCTCTCTCTTTTTATTTCTATTTTTTTTAAATTGTTTTAGAGACAGAGTCTTGCTCTGTTGCCCAGACTGGAATGCAGTGGTATGATCGTAACTGACTACTGCCTCAAACTCCTGGGCTCAAGCAATCCTTCTGCTTCAGCCTCCCAAGGAGCTGGGACTACAGGTGCATGCCACCACACTCAGTTAATTTTTTTATTTCTGTAAAGTCGAGGTCTCACTATGTTGTCCAGGCTGGTCTTGAACACTTGGCCTTAAGTGATCCTCCCACCTTGGCCTCCCAAGATGGTGAGATTACAGACGTGAGCCACTGTGCCTAGCCCCACATTCTCTCTCTTAGGTTGCTCATTTGGCTCTTTTGGAAGGGAGTGAGAAGTGGCTAGGGCCTTTCCTGGAAGAGGAGGAACAGAAGGGCGAGCCATCTCTCACTCCCCTCTAAAGGGAACAAACGCAAAGCTGATGAGGATATGGCTGAAGTGAATAACTCCAAGGGACTACAGCTAATCTGGCTTAATGTTTTAGCTAACTTTTCTTTATTGAGAAAAGTTCTTATTGTAATGCATCACCTCCTGTGCTAGACCCTGAGTGGACTGCCTATTCTGTCTGTCCAGATGTGGAAACTGAGGCTTAGAGAAGTTCACTGACCTGGGTGCCAGCGTCCAAGACACAAGGCACAGGCTGCTGTTTGGAAACAGCATCCTCTTCTCTTTCTAATGGGTACGTTTGATGAACCTAGACCGGAACATAAGAAAAAACCTGAGCAGTTTCCCAGAGTATATTCCTACGAACACTATTCTTGGCATCTCCCAAAAAAAACATGGAAGAATCTCAGTATCCCAGTGTAGCCTTTCTTACCCTTTTCCAATCAACTCCTACCCACTAATTCAGTCACTGTTCTGATTTCCAGCAGGCTAGATTGGTTTCTCCTGTTCTTGGGCTTCCTATGAAGAGCATGATACAGTAAGTGCCCACTTTATCCGTTGTTCATGTACCTGTGAGGCTCATCCATGTGTGCACATCTGTAGTTGGCTCCTTATTTTTATTTATTTATTTAGAGATGGTGTCTTGCTCTGTCCCCCAGGCTGGAGTGCAGTGGCATGTGATTTCGGCTCACTGCAACCTCGGCCTCCCAGGTTCAAGCAATTCTCCTGCCTCAGCCTCCTAAGTAGCTGGGAATACAGGCTTCTGCCACCACGCCCAGCTAATTTCTGTATTTTTAGTAGAGACGGAGTTTCACCATGTCGGCTAGGCTGGTCTTAAACTCCTGACCTCAGGTGATCTGCTCACCTTGGCCTCCCAAAGTGCTAGAATTGCAGGCATGAGCCACCACAACTGGCTGTTGGCTCCTTTTTATTGCTAAGTAGTATTCCATTGCATGAATATGCCCACTTAGTTTATCCATTCTTTTGTTGCTGGAAATTTTGGGTTGTGTCCAGTTTTTTGCCTTGTGAAAAAAGCTTCTATGAACATTTTCATATAGATCTTTGAAACATATGCTTTCATTTTTCCTGGTAAATACCTGGCAGCAGGATTGCTGCAAGATAGGGTAGATATATGTTAAATTTTATCAGAAACTGTCAAATAGCTTTCCACAGTGGTTTTATAATCTCTTTCCAAAGTGGCAAGACCACTTTGAAAAATTGTTTGGCAGTTTCTTAGAAAGACCTCAGTCAGAGCTTTGAGTTTTCATCTTTTATAAGCAGAGGCAGGACATGGCTCTCCTCTCCCCTGTATTCTTTTTCAGAGGGCCTCCTGCAGCAGCGTGTGCCAGTTCTTGCTGCCCGTGTTCTTGATGGCACTTGGTATCATTCATCCTTTTAAGTCTAGCTATTCTAGCAGGTATGAGGAGGGGTAAGGGTTATCTTATTCTTTAACCAGCCTCGTAGGCCCTGAGCTTTTGTAGTGATTTCTGTACCACCCTGACCACTTCTCAGGGAGGTACCTCAGAGATTCCTGTCTTGGTCACTTTCTGGGTCCCCAAAAACTTCACTTCCCCATAGTCCTCAGAATAAGACCTGAAATCCTTCTGGACTTTCAAGACCCCATGGTCCGGCCTCCACCCACCTTCCAGCCTCGTTTTTCTCAGGCACCTCACACCCACCCTGCGTGGCCCACAGAACTGCTGCAGCTTCCTTTGCTTCTCCCGAGTCCCCTCAGAGGCTTTGAGGGTAGGGGGAATTATTAACCTGATGTCACTGCACTTTTCTCACGCATAGAGCAGCTGCCCAGCCCTGCCACCCACCCTCTCCTCCTCCACTGGGCGTGAGCTGTTAGAAGTGGGTTTCACAGTTGCAAGGTGAGTGCAGGGGCCCCGGTGCTCTTGGGTGCTTTTGGAGGCGGGGTCTTCGCGGCATAACAATCGGTGTCCCTCACCCCTTTGCCCTCATCTCCTACTCCTCCCACTTATCTGCCAGATCCATCCTGAGCTAGGAATTAGGAAGTGACACTCCCTGGCTCAGTGTTGTTTTATTTTCAGCTCACAGCCACCAGTTTCCATGCTGCCTGCCTCGGCCCCTTCCTAGAGCTCACACTGGCCACAGTTTCTGTCTGGAAACCATGGAGAGTGCAGCTTACAGAGCCCTGGGTGAAGCACGAGCTGCCTGGCGGCTGGAGAGAAGAGGAGCCAAGGAGGCTGCCTCCAGACTGTGTGAATCTGCCTTCTGGGAACTTTTGTCTCAGGCTGTCCTCAAGGCCTCTGGCTCATGCTGCTGCTGTTATTGTTTTTAAGCAGACTGATTAGGGAAGCTTTTCCCCATCCCGTGGTCCCTGCTGCGTGTGTTCCCAGCTCCACGGCAGAGCTGACAAGAGACCCCAGCTCCAATACACCTCCAACCCTGGCATCATTTATGGTATCTTTCCTGAAAACAACACTAGAAGGTGTTCCCCAGGCATCTGCAAAGTACCTGTAATGCATCACACCCAGGGCAGGCGCTGAGTAGACCACCTACTTTGGCTACACAGATGTGGAAACTGAGGCACAGAAACATTGAGTGATTTGGGTGCTAGGACCCACGACACAAGTCTCAGGCTGTGGTTTTGAAACAGTATCTTCTCTTTCTAATGGGTAGATCCTGATGAAGCTACAACAGTGTTTCCCAGGGTGTGTTCCTGTAAAGAAATCCCTGCCAGATGCCCAGTGGAAAAAAAAAGTGTCCTTTGGTCAAATATGGAAATCATCGCACACAGATTGTTTCTAGTAAAGGCTCTGAGAAGTTCTGAAGTTGAGAAAATGTTTGGCACAGGTGTATTAGTTTGCTAGGGTCGCCGTAATAAAGTGGCATAAACCGGTGGGTTAAACAACAGAAGTGTATTGTCCCCCAGTTCTGGACTCTGGTTCCTCCTGAGGCCTCTCTCCCAGCTTCTGGAGGCTGCCGGCAATCTTCAGCATCCCTCGGTTTGTAAAAGCGCCGTCCTGATCTCTGCCTCCATCTTCATGTGGGGTTCTCCCTGTGTGTGCCTGTGTCCCAACTTCCTCCTTCATAAGGACACCAGTCATATGGGATCAGGGGCCCATCTTGTTCCAGAATGACCTTAAATAATTGCATCTGCAGTGACCCTATTTCCAAATAAGGTCACATTCTGAAGTACTGGGATAAAGATTTCAACATAGGGAGGAGGGGGACACAATTCAACCCGTAACACGAGGAATTCCCACGTTAATTTAGCCTTGATGGAATTGGAAAGAGATTAATGATATAGCTCAGGGGGAATCAGAACACACACTCCCAGGCTAGAAAGACCAGCTTGTCCCTCTGAACCTTCCCCAAACTCAGGTGTCACTGGAAAGTCAGCCACCCCCCTGGGATGCCCATGGAAGCATTGCCTATGAAGCATTGGGTCTCAGCCCTGACGGGGCAGAATGGGGGCCGGCTGAGGTGAGCGGTGACTCCAAGGGCTCAGTGATGGGCAGTCCAAGTCCCCGCCCAGAGGAGAAACAGAATCACTCCACACTGGCTTGTTCTCTCCCTGGGTGTTGGGAGGAGGCTGTCCATCATAGGACCTGCTCCAGAGTAAGCAGAAGAGAGATCACTTCTCTCAATATTCAGCAGACCCTGCACCATCACAGTTTCCAATATTCAAGGGGAAGTAGAGCTCTGGGACAGGTAGGAATTCGTCTTTTGTCTGGAGCATGAATTTGACACCTTTTGTCTGGAGCATGAATTTGACACCTTTTGTCTGGAGCATGAATTTGGCACCAGTGTCTGGGGCTGATGTAGCTAAGAGCCTCACTGGCTCCCGCTGACATAAGTGCCTGGGTGTGGCCTTCCTCCTCCTCCCCACACACTCTGGGGGAAGTGCTCAAGGCTTTCTTGGGGAAGAATGGCCCTGTTGGAGCTCTCTCTTCTGATTATCTCAAGGAACAGAGGAGGAATAGAAGGCTTTTTATTAAAAGTGGATGCCCAGCTGGCCCTCAACAAATCACCGAATTTGACACGAGCATCTTATTACCCAGAGGTTCACTTAAATACCACAGTAGGGAGGCTGTCCTGAGATATTATTGGCACAAAGAGCCACATTGAAGGGGACTAGGGGGTGGCATTTAGATGAGCCCAGAGAATCAACTAGGCCAGACAAGAAGGAGGGAACCTCAGTTCTGGAAGGTGGAGGTCGAAGAGAAAATATGCTTCAAATGTAAGACATCATGCACATCTCAGACAAGGAAAATATTTTGGAATACTTGAGCTAACAAGTATTTCCTTGAGACTTGGAGAAAGTAGCTACAGAACAGGTAAAAGCAAGTACTACTTTTTAAACAGGTGAAAAAGAATTCATTAGCCCAGGATAGAATACAGGTTGATGATATTATAAGTAAGTTTGAAGAGTTTAAATCAATAGACAGCTGATGACTCCATCATGGAATATCGATTTAGCCACAGGAGGGATAGCTGGGTTCAAAATGTACAGTCGGAGCCACTCTAAAATTTTACAAGCTGGCCTTGAGCCCAAAGCTGAATGCAAGTCCTTAATATTTACAAACATGATTCTAACTTTTGTTTGTTTGTTTTTGAGACAGAGTCTTGCTCTGTCACCCAGGCTGGAGTGCAGTGGTATGAACATAGCTCACTGCAACCTCGAACTCCTGCATCTCAAGTGATCCTTCAGCCTCAACCTCGAAAGTAGCTGGAACTACAGACACACACCACCACACTGGGCTAAGTTCTTCATACTTTTTGTAGAGATGGGGCCTCACTATGTTGCCCATGCTGGCCTCAAACTCCTGACCTCAAGTGATCCTCCCACCTCAGGATCCCAAAGAGCTGGGATTACAGGTGTGAGCCACTGTGCCTGGCCTGGTTTGATGAACCTAGATCAGAACATAAGAAAAACCTGAGCAGTTCCCCAGAGTATGTTCCTACAAACACTATTCCTGCCATCACCCAAATAAAATATAGAAGAATTCCATTATCCCAGTGAAGCTCTCTCCTGTCCTTTTTCAATCAATCCCCACCCATAGAGACAAACACTGTTCTCACTTCCAGCATCCTAGGTTAGTTTTGCCTGTTCTTGAGCATCATATAAATAGGATCCTACAGTAAGTACCCACTTACGTCCAGCATTGTTCATATGCCTGTGAGGCTCATCCAACTTTTAGAGGATGCTTCCCCCTTACCCTCTTCTACTCTGGCAACTGATTTTTTCTTTATATTTGTAACCACAGGTAGCATAACATAATGGAAGAAGGGTGACAGGCTTAAGCGTAGGAAGGTCAGTTTAAATCCCGGGTTTACCTCTCGTGGGCATGACTTTAGGTGAATTATTGAACTTCATCTGTTTAATAAGGATCACAATCAAACTAGATTCTTATGAATCAGTGATATAAATTATGTGATGTGCATGACACACAGTAGATGCTGAATAAAATTAGCTCCTTCCTTCCCTCCTCTGGATTCTGGAGAGAAACCAGCTTTTCTGAACCAGGACAGACAAAGCTTACATGCTGGCTAGATGGAGTGATAGAGAAAATTCATCTAAATGTGCACCTTCCTCCCACTTCCTTGCTTCTCATTTCCCTGATTTCTCTCCCTGTATAAATGGAGCTCCCATGGGAACTGGAGGTGAAGCAGCCCCTCCTGCAACATCCATCTCTTGCGAAGACCCTGACAATGACCTCAGGCTACATTCCACTTGGCCAGAAGGCCTGACCAAAGTCAACATTTTTAAGAGAAGGAAATTGTAAATAAATAAAAAGTTTTAACATCTTCTCCTTCTCTCTCTATGTCACTTGTCCTCAGAGGCCACCGTTGTTAAAAGCAGTCTTCTTTTTTATTTGTATAATCCATGAACACATGTTTACATGCCCAATACCAGGAGACAGCAAGGGGCAGGGAAAACACAGTCCCTGACCTCGTGGAACTCACAGTCCAGTGGAGGAGTGAACATTTCCTTTGTGAAAAACCACCTTCCCCTTAAACATTTAAGAACTTCTTGGGCAGGGAGAAGGCATGGGGCCAGGGAGCTGCCTAGGCCTTCCTTTATTTCTCAGGACACAGTGATGGAAGAGAAAGAAATGAAAGTGGGGTAAAGAGTGGAGGAGAAAGGGACTTATTTATCAGGGGTTGAAGAGGCCAGGGAGAAGAGAACAAGCAGGAAAGCCAGGCAAGAGAGCAGATGCCTGCCTAGAGCAGGAGCCTTGGGACCCAGCCGCAGGCTTGCCCAGCGCCAATTCCACAGGCCACACATTGGCCATGGGCAAATCATGGCTCAGGCAGGAAAAGGGGAGGACGCACGGGACCTCCCTGTGACTCAGCCCAAAAGGGTGCTGGCTGTTCCCACCAGCCCCCAAAGGAAGCTGTGTGGGGTCCCCTAATCCTTTGCTTCCTGGTGGCAGACCGGAAAGAGCTACTCTTTACTTTCATGAGGGTACAGCTGTCCAAGGCCCCCTCCCTTGAAGGTGGAGATTTGAATGAAAAAAGGAGGAAACAGAAAGAAAAGAAGTCTCCCAGAGCAGGCCCCTGACCTGCCTCCCAGCTTTCCAGCACCCCACTGAGCGGCCTCAGCCTGCCCCATCCACCCATGTGGGGTTCTGTGGCCCCGGTGGCAGTGAGATCAGGTTTGTTGTTTTAAATGTCCTCGTGAGCCATATTTCTTCATCCTAGACGCTGTTCTAGGAGTGACCGTCCTTAAGCAGCATCCCCCAGCTACCCCCAGGAAGACGAAAGCTGCTGGAGTGGCTGATATGTGGGGTTTGCCCCAGACTGTCCTGTCTTGAGCATGGAAAGCCCCATGTCCCCAAAATCACTAGGTCCTCAGTCACTCCAGAGCTTCCTCAGGGCCACTCCAGCTTTGGTTTTTCCTGAGGAGTCCCCTAGGCAGCCATGGGGTCCTAGCCCCTCTCACTGGTTTTGCCTTCTGGGACTGCCCCAGTGCTCCCTGGCCATGGCAGAGAGAGCTCCTGGGGGCGGCCATCGTAGCAGACTCTGCCACAGCTGCCTTTGCCAGCAGACAGTTCTCTTTGTTGTCCTGGCCCACGTGCCTGAGGGAAAGAAGAGGACGGCTTGTATTGGGGGCTTTACCTACCGGACATATTGCATTATCTCATGATCGTCCCGACCCTCCTGGGAAGGTGAGAAAATGAGCAAAAAGCAAGTGGTGGATCTGGGATTCAAATCCACATCTTGCAAACTCCGGAGCCCATTCTCTGAAACATAAGAACTAACAAAAAGAACTAACATAAGAACTAACAAAAAGTTTGTGGGGTCAGGGGTGGTGGTAAGCCATCAGGCCAGTCAATGAGGCCTCCCAGGAACACTTCTCCAAATATCCCGCTCTCCCCCATCCCCCCATCCCCAGAGAACTGGAAGAGGTGGTGGAGGTGGCAAATCTATTTTTTAAAATCTCTCCAGGTTGTTCTGACACATCGCCCACCCCCATCACCCTGTTGAGGACCACGCGGAAGGGCCTGGCTCTTCAAAACAGAAGGATGGGAAAGAGATGGATTTGAGCTTCTGCAAATGCATGCAGACCTCCAGATCTATAATCGCTCAGGAACATTCTCCAGCTCCCCTAGGGCCACGGCTCCTCATTTTATACAGCTCCTCCCAAGGAGGGAAGAGGCAGGGCAGGTGGTACATTTTAAGGACAGCTGTTAGTAACCTTCTCAGAAACTCGGCGCTGTGCGACCTGAGCTTCTCTCTGGGTGCAGCTTGAAGTGGTCGCCTTTGAAAATAAACCAAGCCCCAAGGCCCATAAGAAATCCTAGTGAGACTTTCAAAGTCAGAGTTAAGGCCTTAGTCTCCCAAACTCAGTAATATTTTTTCTCACTCTCCCTGTAAATGTATCAATGCTTGACTGACAAATTTTTAGAGGAGCTTGGAACGTATTTGCTGCCAGCAAAGGCAAAGGCTTAGGGCATGGCCAGATGGTTCAGGATCTCAGGCCAAAATTTCCCAGGAATCTCAATCTATTTTAGGTACAAAATCAGCACATCTCTAGTCCTTACTTTAAGTCCAGGGAAGCATTTCTTTCATGTTGCTTAATGTCTGTTGGTTGTAAAATGGAGAAATCTTTAGTCCTTTCTACGATTCCAAGGGAGTGTTTCCTTGGGCTGTGGAGAGGAGAAAAAGGAAGCGGTCCCTTGCTGGCTTGTGGCTGCCCTTCGGACTTTCCCATTGGACTCCTGGGTCATCCTAGATCTGGGAACGTCAGGACTTTAAGTTGCGTTTACTGCACTTTGTACTTGGCACTGAGCACCTGCCAGGGGCCTTCCCAGGTAAATGCGTCCTTGAGGTCCACCCATGCCAGCGTCTTATTTGATCTGATATTTGATTCCTTGAGCCTGTCACAGTGCCTGTCACATGGTCGGCACTCAGTCTTACTGTGTCTGACTATTATACTGAGCATTATTTCACTCCGCTTTCATCAAAACCCTAAAATGGGCATCTCCCCCAAGTTGCCTCTGCTTCTTGCCATCTCAACTCCCTGTGAAGAGACACAGGCCTCAGTAGTTTGAATCCTTGTGTCAGTGTGACAGATGGAGCAGTGATATATGAGACTGCCTGACTGGCTTGCCTTCTTGCACTAGTATGTTATTTGCAGCTCCTAAGCCTGCTGCATTATGAATGAGCATGAATCAGATAGGACAGACGGTTTCCGGGGGCCCTCCTTTCTTCCCCTAAAGGAAAAGCACCACTGCCATCTTCTCAGCTGAGTGTCATTCCTGTCAGGCTGAGGTGGGGAAATCTCATCATTGATTAAACTTCACAATCCTACCGCTGTTGGAGTCCATAAGGCTCAGGGTCAAGTCCCCAGGCACTGAACCCACTTTCTAAATGGCATGTGAACCTGTGAATTTAAAAAAAGAAAGAAATTGTATGAGTCACTTTCCTTTGAGGGAGGGGAAGGCGGAGATCCTCTCCACTCCTTCCTGCCACCTCTGGTTCTCCAGGGCTAAACTGGTCCTGTTTGCAAAGCAGGATTTTCTTGGTGGTGCCTGAACTCAGGTCCCCTTTTGGGTTGGTCCCGGGAGTGTTCAGCAAACGAGATCTGCTGGCCCTGTTTGTGGCGGGGCCATGCCATGAGGGATTAATGTGGTGGAGCTGGGAGGTCACACGTGGAAGGGGAGCCTCTTCAGCTGACGGGCGTTGTGGCAGACCCTGGTTCCCAAGGGCCTAGGAAGCTCCTGCCATCCTCTCCTCCAGCGCCGCCTCCCTCCACCTTCCTCCCCAGGTCTCGGGCCTCTGCCTTGCCCTGCAGTTTCTGGCCGTGGGAGCCTAGCTTCCCAAACCTGGAGAATCACCTGACTTTCCTCTCACTTGGGCTTGCAGCAAAGGCCCAGAGAGCACAAAGTTGCTTTGAATTTGTATAAAATATATTGGTCTCAAGGCTGGGTTCCTCTTCCTGCTGTTCTGTGTTCTCTAGAGCTTTGGCCATTTGTTGAAGGATTTTTAATCAGTATCTCCCTTCCTAGAGGCTGCAACCATAGAACAGGAACTCTGGGAAGAAATAGTCACAGCACATTGTGTCTGCACCTCCTGTGTGCTCTTTCTATGGCTAGAAGGTGGCACCAGGTGACTGGGTCCAGCGCTGTCTTTGTGCAGCTGAGGAAAGTGAAATCCAGGAGAGGGGAGTGTCGTGTTCCATGTCACACAGTTCTTGCTGGGTGGAAGCTGGACCCCAAGTCTGCTGATTCTGTCTCCCCTTCAAGGGACTATGAGCTCACCTGACTGTATTTTCTGTAAGCAGTGACCAGTGTCTAAAGGTACTTATATGTTTACCTGACTCTTCTCTGTCTTTCCCCCACCAGCATGACACATCCACCAACATGACAGAGCTTTGGGACGTTGTTGCTCTCATCTTCAGCACAACCCTGTGCCTGAACAGTGTCTGACGCATAGTAGGACCTCAGCAGATACTTGTGGACTGACTCTGTCCAGTGCCCTTTTCTGCGACTCCGGTCTGCTTTAGGAGCCCTGTGAACTCAGTGTTTAAGAAGAAACACTAAACCAGAGACTCACTAAGGTAAATAAAAACGCTCATCTTTCCTGGGCTCTTACTTCAGTGAACCAGGCTGGTCCCAATTGGACAAATAAGGAGAACAGCTCTGTGAATCACTCTCTTCGCTCCTGCCTTTGGCACCCAGAGAGGTTACCTCACCCACCTCGAGGCAGAAAGAGCTGCTGGATTACTCACCTGCTGGAGAGCTTGTCACCAGCTGCAAGCTCTCCCTGCGTGTCCACAAGGCAGTGTCGAGAAACCAAAGGCAGTGGCAGAACAACACGTGGAGCGTGACCCCACTGCAAAATGGCACACACGGAGAGTCCGAGCATCGGTGCAGAGGAAAGGGCCTCAGGGATGCACCGCTTAAGAGTGGGTGCCCTGAGGGGAGGACTTGGTTTGGGGCTGTCATATTCAGGGAGGGTGGCTCTTACTTTGTACACTGCACTTTTTTATAGCATAAATGTTTGAAATAAAAACCACTATAAACAATTTTTTAAAAATAAATTCTTACAGGGCACGGTGGCTCACATCTGTAAACCCACCACTGTGGGAGGCTGAGGCGGGTGAATTGCTTGAGCTAAGGAGTTCAGGACCAGCCTGGGCAACATGACGAAACCTTATCTCTACAAAAAATATGAAAATTAGCTGGGCGTGGTGGTGCACACCAGTAGTCCCAGCTACTGGGGAGGCCGAGGTGGAAGGATTACCTGAGCCCAGGGAGGTTGAGGCTGCAGTGAGCCATGATCAACCACTGCACTCCAGCCTGGGCAACAGAGCAAGACCCCATCTCACAAAATAAATAATATTTGAGAATCCAAAATAACTGCTGTCCCCACATCCTCTCTCACTCCCTCTACATTCTCTCTCTTCCTATTTTACCTGGGCTGTAGGTAGACCCAGGAATTCAAAACTCTGGCTTAAATCATAGCAAAATGGTCTAATTCAAAGATGCGGAAGAAAGTCTAGGCTTCAAACTTTTAGACCCTGCAGGAATGAGGTCAAATGTTTTATTGACCGAAGGGACAAATAGTTCACTGGGTTCCATGGACACAAATTGCCCCACCAGTCCCAGACAACCGCCTTCTTTTTTCCTACCCACTTTCCCAGGCCTTTTCTCTCCAGAGACTCAGGCCCAGATTTCTCATCTAAATGACACGGCCTCCCGCCACAGCAGGCAGTGCACTAGCAACATGTGATAAGGTGGAGCTTCCCAAGCTTTGTGCTGTATCCGAATCCTCCTGGGCAGCTTTCGCTAGGATTTGTACCCCACTGAGCCTCCTAGGGGGTCTTCCTGCCGCCCAGGTAGGGTAGGAAGTGAGGGAAGACAGAAGGAAGGGCTGAAGGAGGCCAGGAAGGAAGGGAGGTCACCAGAGTGCCACAGGGTGAACTTTCTGGAAACACCAACTGAATTTGTTCTATTTTTATTTAAAAAACATAAGCTTCCCAGCGGTTTTGACATGTCCCTAACCAGACATCCACAGCTACGTGTCACTCTAACCAAGCTGGGCTGAAAAATCTCCCCAATTTCTGTTCCCACAGGAGGGTAGAGAACGTGGCCCTCCTTCCGGAAGGGCACGGAGCTGCCAGAGGGGCCCAGGAGGGAAGCGAGTATGGCCAGCGTTGAAACGGCTTCAGAGGCCAATTTTTGGCATCATTTCTAAGCATAGGGAGCTCACTTCTGCCAGGAAGCCGGCTGTAGCCTGGGGTTTTCCTGCTCAGACAAGGCTGTGCTGACGACAGATTCCAGGGCCCTTGGAGAGAGCCTGGCAGCACTGCCTAGGGGAAGGAGGACTGCTGAGGCTGCACCTGCGTTCAACTTGGCCACCTGGCCATGGATCTGAGGTCAGGGGACAAAAGAGGGATTCAGAGGAAACAAACAAACAAACCGAGCTGTTGGGGGTAGGGGGCCCGTGGGAGGAGGAGGAGAAGAGAGACCTGAGGCACTGGTAACCCCTGAACACTTTCCCAGAGAGCAGCAGAGCCTGAAAGTCCAGTTTGGTGAATGGGTGGAGAGGAGAAGAAAATTTCTCTTCAGCAAAGTCAACGTTGAAGTAAGCAGAAAGATAATTATTTCTCCCTCAGGTAATGCGGCTTCCTCAGTATGGTGTAGTCAAGATGGCCCTACTAATTTCAGAGGCTGCGTTTAGGTTTCCATTTCAGGAGAGGGGAAAGAAGAGGCTCCCCTGTCATGGCCGGTGAGCACAAGAACAAAGCGAAGCCATCCTCCCCATGTGTGGGTGTCCCATGGAAGTGCTCTGCCAGACAGCTGCGCCTGCCCCCTGGCTGGGCCACATCCTCTCTGTCCTGAGGATGGGGACAGCCATGCAACCTGGATAACCTTTCCCAGGGTCTAAGTGGGCAGGACATGTCTTCCGTCTTCCAGGCAAGGCTGACAGTCGGCCCAGTGGCCTTTTCTCCTTTCCGGAAAACAACTTGCTGATGGTTGCTTGCCTTACGAGACTGGGGACCCCTATTCCACAGGGGAGGCACTTCTCTGGCTCAGAAGGGCTCTCTCACTCTTTGCCCCGGTGACACCCTATTCACTGGGACTGCAGATCCTCAGTTCTCTGGACACCCAGGGCTACACATTTCTACAGCTTTCCATGAATGCGTGTGAAGCGGTGACCCTGGGCTTCCAAGGCTGCCCACCCCGTCTCCACTCAGATGGCCCCAGGTGCCCAGGGCCACGCCTCCTCCCTCTGCTCCTCCTGCCCATCTCCCTTCACCACAGCTGCCGGGGACAGATCTTCAGCTTCTGTCACCTCTACCAAGGTCATAGCCTCACAATCCCTGCCTGCCCTCAGAGTCTTTCCTCACCAGACACCTCCAGAGGATCTTCTCAAGTGCAAATTTGTTCTTGCCTCCTCTGTTCTTTGATGAATTATTGCCCCCGGGATATGCTCTGCCTCCCTCCCTTCCCCCTGCAGCCTCACCTCCCTGCACCCCAGCCCATCACCACCCAGCCTCTGGGCCTCAGCCTCCTGCTCCAGAAACTCAGGACCCTCACGCCACCTGAAGGCACTGTGCTGTCCTCACTCAGACCTCCACATGGTGGCCCTGGCTCAGATGGCTCTTCACCGCCGCCCTCCTGACAGAATTCAGCCCCAAGAGTCCCCTCCTCAATGCCGCCTGAGTTAGCCAGGGCTTCTTCTCTGCCTCCAGTGTCCCAGGTGACGACATTGTCATTAAAAAAAAAAAAAACTCTTCTTTATGCATCGCAATGACTTATTTTCACAACCCCCTCCCCCACTGGACAGTGATTCTTGAGAGTTTTGGAAGCCCACATGCTACCACAGGGTTATCACATAATTGATGCTCAATGAAAGAGAGAGGAAAGAAGAGAGAGGGAAGAGGAAGGCACCAGGTTAGATGCTAAACTTGCAGTTAAAACTTTCCTAAGTAGGGCGCGGTGGCTCACGCCTGTAATCCCAGCACTTTGGGAGGCCGAGGCTGGCAGATCACCTGAGGTCAGGAGTTTGAGACCAGCCTGGCCAACATGATAAATCCCCATCTCTACTGAAAATACAAAAATTAGCTAGGCATGGTGGCAGGTACCTGTAATCCTGGCTACTTGGGAGGCTGAGGCAGGAGAATCACTTGAACCTGGGAGGAGGAGTTTGCAGCGAGCCAAGATCACGCCGTTTCACCCCAACCTGGGTGACAGAGTGAGACTCCGTCTCAAAAAAAAAAAAAAAAAAAAGCAGGTGAAAGTTGTGTCTGAGGCTCAGAGCTGTGTCTGGGATGAGACAAGGGAGACCCTCATTCTCAGGTCTTGCCTATGGAGAATCGCACCAGAGAGTGAGGGCTCCTTAAGCTTTGTGGCCTGGACACTGCTCTTCCCTCCCTAGTACCTGGAGGCTTCATTCGTATTTGTCACAGCTCAAGCTCACTCACTGATTTATAAAGCCACTGGCTGTTTGCTGGGCATCTGCTGTGTTAGCTCTGTCTCAGGCATGGGGCATAATACAACTGTGGGTGAGAAAGCCACCGTGCTTGCCCTCGGAGAACTCATGGTCTAGGAGGAGAGACAGACAGTCAAACAGTAAATCATTTCACCTTTAACTCAAACCATGATGCGGGCTATAAAGTAAGGGGATGCACAGCTCTTAAAATAGGATCCAGTGAAAAAACTGTGCCTTCCCCAGAGGAGAGAATCTGGAACCAGCACCAAACGACTCAGCCAGACAATGGCTCCTGTTCAGCAGGCCCCTCTCCAGCCTCTCCCTCCCCAACATTGTGCCGCCATCTCCTCTGCCCTGACCCCTAGAGCCATCTAGTCAGGACACTGCACATACCTCTGCCTTATGAGGCAGCAGCTCCCAAGAGACTCTCTTTGAGGTCCTTAAGGGGATGATGTGGAAATGTTCACAGTGGTGCTATGTGTGCTACATGGTATATAAGTAACATAGGTGTCCAGCGTGAGAGAAATGGATAAAAACAATGTGGTTAACCCATACCAAAGAATTATATGCATCAGGCCGGGCGCGGTGGCTCATGCCTATAATCCTAGCACTTTGGGAGGCCGAGGTGGGCGGATCACCTGAGGTCAAGAGTTCAAGACCAGCCTGGCCAACAAGGTGAAAACCCCGCCTCTACTAAAAATATAAAAATTATCCAGGCATAGTGGCACACACCTGTAATCTCAGCTACTCAGGAGGCTGAGACACAAGAATCACTTGAACCCAGGAGGCGGAGGTTGCAGTGAGCCGAGATTTCGCCACTGCACTCCATCCTGAGCAACACAGCAAGACTGTCTCAAAAAGAGAAAAAGAGAATTCTGGCAGGGCGTGGTGGCTCACACCTGTAATCCCAGCACTTTGGGAGGCTGAGGTGGGTGGATCACAATGTCAGGAGATCGAGACCATCCTGGCTAACACGGTGAAACCCTGTCTCTACTAAAAATACAAAAAAATTTAGCCAGGCGTGGTGGCTGGCTCCTGTAGTCCCAGCTACTCGGGAGGCTGAGACAGGAGAATGGCGTGAACCCGGGAGGTGGAGTTTGCAGGGAGCCGAGGTCACCCCACTGCACTCCAGCCTGGGTGACAGAGCAAGACTCTGTCTCAAAAAAAAAAGTCTATGCATCAGTAAGATTAACAAGATTAACAAGCTAGATGTACACACAGCAACGTGGAAGGATCATCAAAACAGAGTGCAGAGTGAAGAAACGGAATGAGATTTGCAACATGCTACCATTTATGTAAATTTAAAACATACCCCAAACTGTGCTACGTATTTTACAAGGATATATCTATAGATAGATATACATACACATACACACACCCTCCCACATATATAACCACACTTATCTAAGAACAGATATCAAATACATTGTGGTGGGTGCCTGCTGAGAAGAGGAGACTAGGGATAAAAGGGGAGAATAGAATAATACTTGGCATGGAAGGGCTTTGCACAGACTGATGACAACTGTGCACCAAGAATGGAGGCATGTGGTCAGCTTCCTCTTCTGCTCCTGCAGTCCAGCACAAAATAAGACAATGCAAACCCAGCCCACCAGCCTGTACAAATGCTGACTGCATGGGCATGGTGATTTCATTCCATTCTTTTCAGGGAACTTAGAAATTACTCTGACCCAATTTCTTACTTTTGGGTTAAGGAACTCAAGGCCCAGAGAAGGCAGGTGAGTTGCCCCAGTCACACGGCTCCTTGGTGGCAGGAGAAGATTCTAGCCCCCAGCTGGCACTCTCTGTGTCCCATCCTCTGCCTGGTTCCATTTTCTGACCGCTCGGCCTAACATTTCCACAATGTTTGTTTAAAGGGCTTGGCCGTGTTTATCTTAGCACATGAGTGCCCAGTCTGAAGTCACGCACTGGCATCAGCTGGCCTTTCCTATGTGAAGTTCAAGGTGAAGGCCTCCTAGGGGGCGGGAGGCACAGGTACTACTTCATGTTTGTTGTTTAGTGTTTTTTCTCTTTCCAGGACAACCGCCTCAAACCTCAGATGAGCTCATTGACTCACCTGGGCAGGTAAGCACAGAACCTGGAGGAAATGACGGCTCTAATGGGAGTGCATGCTGGCTGGAGGAAATGACGTCATTGCGGGGCTGAGGGCCTTTAGAGGCCCAATCTTTCCCACAGCCTTTTCAGCATTCGCTCTGAGCACAACACGTCCAGAAGCCTCTGCAGAGTGTGGGTATGATGTGTTGATGTGCTGAAGTCAAAAGTTTTGCTGGAACCCATGGACCCATAAAGCTGCTGGCAAGGAAATTGAGCAGGGTATTAATGTGGGCAGTTGGTCAAGGTTTATGACAGCACTTTTCCTGAAGCAGGGGTCTGAATGGTAAGTGTCAGAGTGCCTCTCAAAGAAGCAGCCTTCAAAATGGGTTTCCGTCATGAATGCCCCCAAATCCTGCATGGCCCTGTTGTGTGTTTTTTTTTTTTTATTAAAACACTGTATATATACATGGAAAAAATTGTACATATTGTAAAGATGAAGTTTCGCGAATTGCACGTGCCCAAGTAATCAGCATCCAGATCATGCATGACACAGAACATGCCAGACCACAGAACCCCTCCCCCCACATCCCTCTTTCCCTGCCCTGTGTCCTTTTCAGGTCACCACCTGGCCTCCTGACTTCTAACAGGACAGATGTGTTTTGCATCCGTAGTTTCAACTCCCTGGGGACCAGAGTCAGCAGATGTCAGCAGACAAGATAACCTGTGCTACTTGATTTAGCTCCAAATGTTTGGGGTTCCAACTGACTTGGAGTCTGAAGCTCTTAGAAATTCCATCCTGACGTAGATGGGTCATGCCACCAGTTCTATTGGTTACTGGACTGAGTTGGAATTGAGGGGTTGGAAAATTTCTCAGGGAGGCCAATTTATCAACCAGCAGAATGAAGAAAGAAACAGCTAGGTGAACCTTTTTTCCTGATGGCTATGTTTACACTCAGGTTTATGAACATCTGAGTGTATGTTTATAAATATATGCTGTAAACATATAAATATCTGAGCAATGTTATTTTGAATCTACAGCAAAATAACATTCAGAGTTAGCTCCTGGGAAGAATATTATGTGGTTAAAACCACTATTTGGTTCCAATATGCCACCGGTCACTCAAGATTAAAGCCCTTTTAAAATGAGCTCCCTTCACCGTACTACACTCCAGTGAGATAGGCAGGTGACAAGCCGTCTTTCCATTCTGGGCTGCAGAGGCACAAAGAGAACGAGTGGCTTGCTTAGTCACTAAGTCCCACAATGAGTTAGCAGAAACCTGGACAATCAGCCAGGAACCCAGGCTGGCTCCCAGCTCGCCCCGCACCATCTGACATCCGTGAGCAGCATCCAACAGGCTGAAGCTCTGTGCTGAGCCACCAGAGCCATGCTGGGAGGGCCACAGGTTTGAAATGTGATAGAGGTCCCTGGGAGATTCCTGGTCCTTTCCTCCAAGAGGGCTCCATGGTGACAAGCCTTAGAGATGTGTTTCATTGTTAGAAACAGCCAAACAGTGTACCCTCATGTGAGAAGCAATGGTCTGGTATGCTCAAAGTACTTGGAGAACTTCTCTTTTGGAAATTCCTTTGGTGCTGGATGATAAGCCATCATTATTTTATCTTACGGTTGTATCTCATTTGTGATGGAACAGGGGTGTAAGCCTGTCTGACTAGCCACCATTTTTCTGACATGTGTCCCCATCAGGGAACAAAGTGCCAGCCATTGTCATGAAGCATACAGGAAATAGTCACAGAACAGACTTCCCTAATAATTCAATTGACCATTTATTGAGCACCTCCTATGCACCACTTAAATAACCACCCCAAAAGGTAGGCATAGTTTTTACTGTTTTACAGATGAGAACCTGTGACTCCCCAAGGTAACCCAATCAGTAGGTGCAAAGTTGGGATTTGAATCAGGTCTGTCTGGTTCCAAAGCTCATGCCATCACCCATCAGTATTCACAGGTCCTCAAAGAGGCCCCAGGGTTCTGGAAGGGATCACAAAGAGCAGCAAGGGAAGGGCTGTTCGAGACCCTTCTAGGAGATGGGTGGAGGCTACTGGCATAAGATGTGAGCACTGGAGCAGAGGGGTGGGCTGCAGTGGGGGTCAACACCCTAACACTCTTACCAAGAACTGTGCTATGAGAATCAAAGAACTTCAGCCCTGATGGGAACTTGGGCATTGAGCCCACCTCCCTTGGAAGAATGAGGAAACAGACATTTAGAGAGGATGTGTGACTGCCCAGGTCTGCCCACGACAAGGCCAGGAGGTTTCATGAGCTCCAGGCCTCTGCTCCTTCCCTAACATCTCGTGGCCTCGTCTTTGCTAGTGCTCCACAGTCACTGGAGCACTAAATGTCTCCTCCCCTCCTGTCTTGCCTTCTTCACAGCTGGGGTGGCAGCGTCAATGTGGGTGGAGGACACACCAGTGCAGGTGGTGCCTGGGAAGCAGGTGATCCCAAGGTGGAGTCAGGGAAGAGAGTCCTGGGCCCCAGAGACAGAGCCTCCCTGTTCTTCCTTCTTCTGCTGGGCTTTATTGACCTTAAGGGAGAGCTCTGGGCACAGTGTGTTCCCTTGACCTTTCCCTGAAGGGACACAGTGCCTGCTGCTATGTAGACGGCACCTTCCATTCTTATAAGTGTTGGGCAAACATTCTCTGGGAGGGAGGGATGCCAGGAGTCCTGGGTGGGAGGGGTTCCCCTGAAGACTTTGGCCTTGAGGATGAGATCATGGGCTTTGGAAGCAAATGCATTTTATAGATCCAATAAATTAGACACAATCTGGCTATTAATGTGCTGTCAGGTGTCATGGAACCATGCCTTGCATCCTCCAGTGGAGGAGGAAGCAGAAATAGAGGCATAGCTGGGTTCAATGACCTACCCAAGGTCACCAAGCAGATACGGGTGACGTCAAGGCATCAAAGGTCACTGCCTTGAGTCATCAGGCTGCTGTGACTCCCCACCTGATGCACACAGGTCTCTACATCCATCTCTGTCTGGCAGGCAGAACTCCAGGGGTGCATTTCCAACTGAGAAGTTGCCATGTCTGTGCTATGACCTAGAAGAGTGATAATGGCAAACACTTATACTGTTTCAACACATTTAGTCATTTAACCCTCTCAATTGCTCTGCGATTATATACAGCTATTGTTCCCAAGCAGAGATGTTCAGCAATTTGCCTAAGGCCAAATAGCTAATAAATGGCCTAGTTGGCCCTACCTAGCTGCTGGTAGAGGGCAAGCACCCAGCTTGTCCATTTCCCAATATTGCCTGGAATATGTTGGGCCCTCTGCAAACTACAGATGTGGGACATGCCTTGAAATGCACAATGGCTGCTCCTTCCTGCTCAGGGCTTGAGGGTGTGGCGTAGGGGCATTCAGAACAGGTGGAGGCAGCCGCCTGCAGCGGGGCTGTGGCCACTCCAGCTGCCTCCTGACAAGCCTGAGGATTTCTGGGATGCCATGAGTTTGCCATTCCTCTCAATGTAAAGCCTAGATTAGGTGCCTGGGGCACTTGGTGCTCTCTTTATCTTTGCTCTTGTCCCTTTTCTGGCCTCAAAGGACCCTCCCCTACCAGAAGCCATTTCTTTGCTCCCTCTATGGGAGCTTTCAACAGAAGCCCTGGGTGCTGTCACCTTTTCCCGCCGAGGCCAAGCCCAGGCAGAGGCAGAGATCTGATCATGAGCAGGGCCCTGGGCAGTGGGTCTTGATCATGTGTTTCCCCAGGACCAGGGAGATCCCAGCATCTTCCCTTCGTGTATTCAATTCCATCAGCCTGCACACGGCGAGCACCCACTTAATGCTGGCCCTCACTGTGTCCTGGAGAGCTCCACAGATGAAAAAATATACCCCCTCAACACACACACACCCTGAGAAGGTCACTGCCCAGTTCAGCAGCCAAACAAACAGAACAACTGTCGAGCCAGGCAAGTGGGGATCAGTGTGATGACCCCAGGTGCTCCAAGAGCTCAAGAGAGGGAAAGATCTATTCCAAGGCCAGGGGTCAGAGGAAAGATGATGGAGGGAAGCATTTGAGCTGGCGGACGCTTTTCATGTTGCTTCTCTGAGCTTTCACTTGTCATTATTGTAAATTGTCATCATAAGTTTCCATATTTTCTTATAATCGAATTCGTTATGGTTGTAATTGCCAGTTTTAAGTTGGCTTTAAAAAACCACACCATCAGTCTAGTTTGTGAACGCATGGCTCCCCTGGGGCCTTGCTACCAATGAGCTGCCTTTTGTTAATGCCATTTTAACATTACTTTTATTTTCTGATTTTTAAAAATTTAACCGTAATTCTCATAAGAGCCTGTGATAAGTAGAAAGAGTTCTGTGTTTTTGTTGCTTTCATTACTGGTGTCCAGATTCTTTTCAGAATATTTTCTTTGGTTTTTGCATCTACTGATTATGAAACTAATTAGTTACTTTGCTTCAATTTTTGATTGTTGCTATTATAATACAATATGGTAATATTTATAGCAGAAATTGTTTTCATGTGTGTAATATACTTTCTTTTTTCTTTTTTTGAGATGGAATCTCGCTCTGTCGCCCAGGCTGGAATGCAATGGTGCAATCTCGGCTCACTGCAACCTCTGCCTCCCAGGCTCAAGCGATTCTCCTGCCTCAGCCTCCTGAGTATCTGGGACTACAGGAGTGTGCAACGAAATCCAGCTAATTTTTTTTGTTGTTTTTTTTTTACTAGAGATGGGGTTTCGCCATGTTGGTCAGGCTGGTCTCGAGCTCCTGACCTCAACTGATCCGCCCACCTCAGCCTCCCAAAGTGCTGGGATTACAGGCATGAGCCATCGTGCCCGGCCTTCATTTGTATCAGGCTTGAGAATGTAATGTTGCTTTATTTTTATATGCCCTAAGACTTTTTTAAATTAAGGTTTGTAATCTTAGAAAATAGTAGACCCCGCCAGGTGCGGTGGCTCATGCCTGTAATCCTAGCACTTTGGGGCCGAGGCGGGCAGATCACCTGAGGTCGGGAGTTCCAGAGCAGCCTAACCAACATGGAGAAACCCCATCTCTACTAAAAATACAAAATTAGCTAGGTTTGGTGGCACATGCCTGTAATTTCAGCTACTCCAGAGGCTGAGGCAGGAGAATCGCTTGAACCCAGGAGGTAGAGATTGCAGTGAGCCAAGATCGTCCCATTGCACTCCAGCCTGGGCAACAAGAGCAAAACTCCATCCAAAAAAAGAAAAGAAAGAAAGAGAAAGAAAAGAAAGAAAGAGAAAGAAAAGAAAGAAAGAAAGGAAGAAAGAAAGAAAGAAAGAAGAAAGAAAGAAAAATAGAGAGAAGGAAGGAAGGAGAGAGAGAAAAAGAAAAAGAAAGAAACAAAGAAAGAAAGGAGACAGAAAGAAAAAAAGAAAGAAAGAAAAAAAGAAAGAAAGAAAGAAAATTGTAGACTCACATACACGAAGTTGCAAGAAATACTACAGAGAGATTTTGTATACCCTTCACCTAGTTTCCCCCAATGGCAACATATTGCAAAACCAGAGTACAATCTTACAATCGGGATATTGGCATTGATGCAGTCAAGCTACAGAACATTTCCATCAATACAAGGATCCCTCGTGTCACCCTTTTATAGCCACTACTTTGTTCTCCATTTCTATAATTTTGTTATTCTAAGAATGGCGTACAAATGGAATTATACAGTATGTAACCTCTTGTGATTGGCTTTTCTTCACTCAGCATAATTCTGTGGAAATTAACCCAGGTGTTTGCATGTATTCATAGTTCATTTCTTGCTATTGCTGAGTAGTATTCCATTATATGAATATACCACAGTTTATTTACCCATTGGCCTGTTATAGGGCTTCTGGATTGTTTCTTGTTATTAGCTATTATGGATAAATTTGCTATAAAAGTGTACATGCTTTTGCATGAACTTAGGTCTTCATTTCTCTGGCACATATGCCAAGTTGAACAATTGCTGGGTTTTATGGCTGCATGTAAGAAACTGTCAAACTGCTGTTCATAGGGACTCTACCATTTTCAATTCCCACCAGTCAATGTATGAGTGATCCTGTTTTTCTGCACCTTCTCCAACATTTGATGTTGTCCCTGTTTTTTTGTTTTGTTTTGGTTTGGTTTTTTTTGAGATGCAATCTCACTCCGTTGCCCAGGCTGGAGTATAGTAGTGTGATCTGGTTTCACTGCAACCTCTGCTTCCTAGGTTCAAGTGCTCCTCCCACTGCAGCCTCCTGAGTAGCTGGGACTACAGTTGTGCACCCCGATGCTCGGCTAATTGTTGTATTTTTGGGTAGAGATGGGGTTTCACCATATTGGCCAAACTGGTCTCAAATCCCTGGAATCAAGTGATCTGCTCACCTCGGTATCCCAAAGCATTGGAATTACAGGCGTGAGCCACCTCAACCGGCCTCTCATTGTTTTTTATTTTAGCCATTCTGATAGGTATATGGTGCTATTTGATTGTGATTTTAATCTGCATTTCCCTAATGGCTAATGATAATCAGGAGCGTCTTTTCATGTGCTTATTTGCTATCCATATCTCCGCTTTGGTGAAATGATGCCACTCTACTTTTGTGTATCTTCAAATTTCTCCTTGATAAAATGTCTTAAAATGAAAAAAAGAGAAGAAGAAGAAGAAGAAGAAGACGTATTCGAGCTGGGGTGGAGGACGACTGGGACTCTGAGGAGCCATTGGACAACACAGACCTGAGCACCTCATTTCCAGAATCCCTGCAAGACTCAGCGCTTCCAGGAGTCACAGACTTTTCCTAACTCCCACTGTGAATCTGTTATAAGGTGATGGTCCTTGTACTCCAGAGCTCTGCGATGTGGGTGAATCCAAGAGGAATGTACAAATGCTATTCAAGGTGACAGTGGGTCCTACACCTAGGAGCTGCTCAAGAAGCGTTTTTGGGCCGGGCACAGTGGCTCATGCCTATAATCCCAGCACTTTGGGAGGCTGAGGTGGGTGGATCACTTGAGGTCAGGGGTTCGAGACCAGCCTGATCAACATGGTGAAACCCCGTCTCTACTAAAAATACAAAAATTAGTGGGCTTGGTGGCGGGTGCCTGTAATCCCAGCTACTCGGGAGGCTGAGGCAGGAGAATCACTTGAACCTGGGAGGCGGAGGCTGCAGTGAGCCAATATTGTGCCACTGCACTCCAGCCTGGGAGACAGAGTGAGACACTGTCTCAAAAAAAACAAAACAAAACACTTTTGATGTGATGATGATGATGATGATAACCAGGAAGCCTCTTCTCATGGCATGCTAAGGTGCAGCTGGCCTTCCCAGGAGGTGACCCCCATGAGGGACAAGTGGCCTTCAGGGCCTACTTGATCAGCCCAGCAACTGAGTTTGGGGCAGTCATTTCACAAGTTCAAGTATCCCAGTGGAAGGGGCTTTGAGGCCTCCAGCCCAGGGAGGTAGGTAGATGTGCAGCTTTGGCATGAACTCATCCTGACCCTGAGGATTTATCTCTGTTGTGTTTTGGAACAACACAGAATAAGATTAATAACACCACCAGGTTCTTATTAGCCTTTTTTAAGCTTAAATGGTCTTGGCAGCCTCAGTTGCTCACCGTGAAGCATGGTGCCCACACCCTGACTGCCTGGTCATTCTCCTCGTCTTACTCCAGCTCATAAGGTTCCTCCTGAAAGGGAGGTTCCAGGGCTGAGGACAGTGTCCAGTGACCAGGTGGGCCTCATTCTGGTGCTATCGTTCCAGGAACATTGCCAAAGCTAGCCACATGGAACCACTGGTTCACAAGTTCCCCCTTCACAACTCCTGGAAGGAATTCCTCCCTGACAAGTGGGAATGATGTTTGACAAGTGGGAATGATATTTGACAAATGGGAATGACGTTTCACCTCCTGCTTGGTCACTAGGACAGCAGGAATGTGGTGAGTAACTGTGTGCAAAGCCACGAGCTTCTTGGAAGACAAGCTCCAGCCAGAGTTCAACCCATTGTGAGCTGGTTGAGAAAAGCAGGGGCTTGAGAAAGAGCTGAGAACAATTAGACACTTTACCCCGCTGCTTATCTAGTGACTCCAGTTCTATTGTATTGGAGTTGATCTTGAACTTGGGAGTAGGAGGCCCTGTGGGGGTGGGGAAGCTGTTCTGCTGCCTCTGTCTCTCAGCAGTGGTGAAGAAGCCTGCCCTGCAGGGAGCCCACCTCTTCCCTCTCCTACCTGGGGATGAATCAGCTGGTGGGAACCTCTTGTGCCTTGGGAAAGAAGGAAATAAAGCCAATGGGAAGCTGACGGCTCCACTCAGCCATAGCTGAATGGAGGCACTGTTCTTTCTGCTGAGGCAGCTTCCAAAGCTGAATCATCATTTTCTTTTTTTCTTTTTTTTTTTAGATGAGGTCTCACTAGGTTTCCCAGGCTGGTCTCAGACTCCTGGGCTCCAAGTAGCTAGGATTACAGGCGTGTACCACTGAGCCTGGCTGAACTATCGTTTTCATTCAAATATAGCTCAAACCCTTCTTCAGCACTTGCCTAGGCTAGCAAGACCGTCCCTGAACGTAGCAAAACTGTCCAGATTCTTCCAACAACCTTGTCAGACTGATGAGCAGCCATTGACAGCACGGGAGTGGGAAGATGGTCAATTATTCTATGCTGGCCACTTTGGAAAGAACCAGGCTCAGTCCTTCTTCCGGGGAGGGTTTCCACATCCTAAAATAGGGTGGGAGGCTGTCTTGCCGCATCCCTTCTTCTGCCTGCATTCTGAGTCAGCATCCTGGAGAGCTGCACCCCACCTCCTTCCTGACCGGTGAGGTCAGGGCAGATGCCGGCCTGCCTGGCCCCAGCACAGAGCAAGAGGGAAGGAACCAAAGCTGCTAGATGGGGCTCCCAAGGCCCAAGTTGAAGTGATCCTCGTGAAGGCTGTGGAAAGCTCCAACACCCATGAAGTCCAGGGAACAGGGTTCCAAAGAATAGCTTTGCTGACAAATTCTTACTGGGGTACTCAGACAGGGGTGTGGCATTGTTCAGCACTTGTTAGTAAAATGCTTCACATACACTAAATTATAATCTGTCCAAAGGGCAGCTATGGCAAGATGCTAGTGAAGTGTCACTTCCAATGTTCCCCCAGGAACCATTGTTATGGAAGCTCTAATGTTGTGTGACTGAGAGCTCCAGACTCTCGGTGGCCATGCATACGACTGCAAGTCTTTATGTTTTAAGATCTAAGTTAGACCAGCTCCTCAGACTCCTTTGAGGCAGCTCTCCTCTTAATCGGATGCTGAGCTCAGAGTAAATGCTTCTGTCTTGCTTGCTCAGAGCGAAACACACCTACATTGCCCGGACAGAGGCTCTAAGAGGGGTCCAGCATGGAGAACAGCTCATTAGCCTGCATGGGAATCGTGGAATTCTTACCAGTCTGCCTTCTTGCCTCTCTCCAGCTTAGTGGGTCTCAACAGCAGAAGGGAAAATGAATCAGTGGAAAATTGCTAAAGTGAAAATCTGGGGGCCTATCAGAAAGATTCTGGCTTGTGAGTCTGGGGTGGGACTAGGAATCACCACCCCCAAGTAATTCTGCTGCGCGCAGGAGCACTCCATGCTGTGAGTGCCGCTGGATGCTCCAACACTGTCAAGTCAGGAGCACCGAGGGAAGCTCACCACCTGCAGTGAACATCCCAGCTCTCACCAAGGTGGCTCACTTCCCCAGCTACCAGCTAGCCTTGGCTCATGGGTCCACGGCCCTGGCCACACAGGTGGCCTCCCCACAGCCTCTGCCACCTTCTCATTAGTTGTCTAGCAGGCTAGGCTGAATCCAGCCTCCCTCCCAGAAAATGAAGGCAGAGGATGTGCACCCTTCTGTTGGCCCAGTGTGCTCTCTGTTAGGAAGAACAGCCAAAAGGCAATTGCAGTTATAGAAATGACCCATGTTTCCTGGAGTTGTCCTGGGAGATGGAAACCCCTGTGTCTGCCTCTGCATTCAGCCCCACCTCAAGAGCAGAGAGATCTTTTTTTCTCCAGCAGTGGAGAGTGGACACCACTCCTCCGGTCACTAGTGCCCTGAAGCTGCAGTGCCTTCACCTCCACTTGATGGCAGGAGGTAGAAGAGAAACATTCCCAGCACTCCTGACCTTTTCCCTCAGGAACACTGCTGTAAGTGAGCTTCTCTTCTGTAGAAATTCCGGTGGTGTAATCTACCCACACCTGGCGTCTTAGGCCGCCTGGGCTGCTATAACAGAATACCATAGACCTAAGGTCTTACAAACAACAGAAATGTATTTTTCACAGTTCTAGAGGCTGGGAAGTTTAAGATCAGAGCACTGACAAACCCAATGTTTGGTGAGAACCCGTTCACGGACGGTCACTTCTTGCTGTGTCCTCACATGGTGGAAGGGATGCTTGCGCGTCCTCGGGCCTTCTTTATAAGGGCATTAATCCCATTCATGAGGGCTCCAGGTCATGACCTAATCACTCCCCAAAAGCCCCACCTCCTAATCCTACCTCCTTGGGGGTTAGGATTTCAACACAGGAATTTGAGGGGGAGCAAACATTCAGACCACAGCAGACAGGTTGAATAGTTTTCTAATGTGCTATCCTGAAAACATACCCATAATGCATGACATGGTTGCTCTGGGAAAGTGCATTCTGAAATCCTCAAATCTCACCACAAGCAAACTTGGGGAACATCCTCTGCTTGTGAGCTGGGGACTGCCTGCATGACTCAGCCCTTTAGTGTGTTTCTGAGGCGGGCAGGGGAAAGCCCAGGACCTGACTCCAGGAGCCTGGCACGACTCCATCAGTGAGAACCTGGAATAGGCATCCTCCCTGAAACGCCCAGGTGCCTCCCTCCACAGCTCATAGGGATGTCAGGCTTCTGGTGGGCCCTTGGTAAAGGGTCTGTGAATGAACAACTATGAATGCTGCTTGCGGCCAGTCCAATTGTCCTACCTACCAATCAGGAAGCCAAAAGCCCCATTGCAGAGCTTTGGCCCAGCAGACAGAAAAGCCATTTTCTTCAACTACCACGTTACTCTTGTCTTCACTTAGGAGATCCAGTGAGCTGTGGGACATCCAAACCAGGAGATATTAGTGGACGAAAAGCCCTGAGGAGTGGGTGCTCTGGGTTATGTTTTCCACCCTGCCGCAGATTCGGCCTGAGCTATGCATTCTTTCCCCCACAGATACTGAGCAGGGTGATTTTGCAGAGACCCCGGTGCCCCAGTTTGTTTGTGCTCACAGCCCACATAATTTTAAGCAGCGCTTAATGAGTGATCAGATGCAATGTCCTTTATTCAAATTTGGTTTATACATTTGATGATTATATGTGTTTGGGGACACGCACCAAAAAAATTCTCTCTTCTATTTTTCTGACAGGGTTGGAGCATGCAGCAAAAATATAATGATGAATTAAGTTTAAGTTTCAATGGAAAATTCTGTAAAATTGCAAAATGTCATCATTGCCATATGGGGGGAGCTAGGGAAAGGATACTGCACCCTTACAGGCAGAAATTCACAAATGTACACACCCCCGAAGGTGGATTAATAGTTCTTCCAAAGTCTTCTGGGGTCCCTCACCCTAACACATAAATATGCAGTCTTGAATGAACAATTAGGAGATGGTGGCCCCTTTAATTTAATGAATTTCTTTAGGAGGATGAAGCCACAGGTTCTTTATGAAAGCCATAAAATAAAAGGGAAGGAGAAATGGAAGATTACTTGAGACCCATTAGAAAAATAAAAAGCTTTCTTGGTGGGGGGACGGGGGCGGTACATGTCAGTAATCCCTTGAGCAGCAGGACTGAAGGTTTAGGGAGGAGTCTGGTGTCCCAAACTGCTTATAACACAGACAAGACCAACTTCCACATGTTCAGGGAGCAAGCAGCAACTCCCAACAAGAACATCATTTACTCTCATCTGCTGATTCTGACCCAGGGATGTTCCTCTAGCCCACTTCAGATAAAGCAGGCAAGTAGCTAGGACTGAAACATGACATAATCCGAGGTATGAGGTGTATCTGAGGCACAATCCCCACTCCTTTTCAAATATGCACAATGCTGGTCATATCAAGCCATCTCTCCCTCCTCTCTGCTCATTCCTGAGTCAGCCATGAGGTGAGTTGTGATTTCCTAATGGTGTCCTGAACCAAAATGCAGGACACCCAGGACACCATCTAGACTTGCCAGGCCCACGGAGATGACAAAATCTCAGCTCAGCATGGAATAACGTGAGCTGCGCACTCCATCGACAGCCTGCGTGTCAGAGGTGGGGTTACATCCCCACGGCCTGGGGCAAGGCCCACTCCCTAAGCCCTCAATTATGAGCAGGTTCTGTGCTATCAAGAAGACACACAGCCAATGGCCTCATTTAGGCTCTTGAGCCTTTGGAGGACAAGTCAGCTGCATCCCAACCCTCCCTAGCCTCCTGGATCTCTGCTTCTCTCTGGGCAGGAAATTGAATACTCTCCCAGCAAGATCACACAGACACATCCATGGAAGAAGCTGAGACGAAACATGACTCTCATAAACAGGAACTTTATTAAACTACATGTTACATAAAAGAACATATAAATGGACCATTAAATACATTGTTTATTTTAAACAAATTTACATAGATACTTATTTACATTTCTCCACTGTATTCTTAAATTATTTTTCCAAGCTTACTACCGATAAAAGGTAATACAATGATCATCTGCTCACACAGATGCACACAGAAGTTGTCCGCAGGGCTAAGTAAAGCACCACTTCCCAGGAAACACAGCTTATTAGACCTTCCAGCAACAACTCATGCTGAAGGTGCTCTCTTCTGAGCAGCGCTTGAGGTGAGGCTTTTGCTTTAGAGATGCTGGGGGTTGGTTCTGAGGAGCTGACCCAGGGCAGAGATGGGTCCTTGCTGATTGACCTGACTTGGACTCACAGAGGTGGAAGGACCTGTGGAGACCATCATCGAGGCCATGGCCCCACATCTGTGATATGGGAAACAGGCTTGGGAAGAGGTGGTGACTTCCCAAAGTCACCCAGCATCCATGATAGAGGGAGGGCCTGGGAGCTTGGTACCCAGGGTTCCTCCAAGAGGTCCCGACCCCTCTGCTATCCACAAATCCACAAACTTAGAATCACTTGCATCCATTTTCCACCACCATGGACCTTATGCTTTGAACTGTTTTGTCTACCTGATTAAATATATAACTTCTTAGGCTTCTTGAGATGGTGAAAAGCAGCTCAGGATTCCCATAAGCAACTTTGTGGAGCCCTGGAAATACCTACTCAGGGCCGTTTTTACAAGAGGTTTTGTGGTCAGGTGCTTTACTACTTCAGCCATAACGTTTACCTTTAAAACTCAGCTGACTTATGGAAGCTCAGCATTTCCAATTCGCTTAGATGACAGGCAACAGTCTGCAGAAGGGAGGCTCTAACGTCAACCACGCGGATTCCCCACAAACGCATCATATTTGCCTAAATCCATCTATCTACCAATGTCAGATCTAAAATGAGGTTTCACTAATAAGTGACCTAAAATAAAAAAACACACAAAAAAGTTTCTTAAAAAAAAAGTTCCAAGAATTTCCCCATTTCCCAATTAGTCTCAGAGGAGTCATGAAATGGGCATTGGGTAGAAAAAGTTCATGTTTTCAACTGTTTCTTTTGAATAAAGCCTGATTCCCCCATTCTGCCCCCAAACTTTTCCCGATGATATACATTCTTCTGAAAGCAATTTCATGCTTTTAGTCTGTTTTAAAACACCTGACTTGGTTCTTCTCAGGATTTAAAAACCACTGTACCAAGGAAGAGATGTCCACGTTAAAAACTATTATTAAGAGACAGAGACAAGGAGAGAGAGACTCTCTCCAGGCCATGTTAGAAAAGAAGGAAGTGCTGGGAGCACACAAAGAGAGAAGAAAGGCTGGGAGACAGAATGGTTTGCACCTCCCTGTAACCAGAGTGAACACAGGTCATAGCAGCCTTCACTCAGTTTTATAACAGACACACGAATGGAGGAACATGGGATTGGAAAGACGCACACTGTCAAACAGCCCTGATGCCTTTCCACTAAAATATGGCACTTCTAGATTCCAGAGAAATCCAGCATTCTACCAGGGGCTGCCACCCATCTGCAGGGAAGCCTGCCCTGCAACCATGAGGCCCCCAAGGCTCATACTCCACTGCTCACAATGCGCGCCCTGAATACATGGAAGCATCTGATTTCTGTCTGAGTCCAACTTTCCCTCCTGTTCCTAGACAGACTCACACCCAGAGTCATGCACGGAGAAGTGGGCAAGCCAGACAATCTTCAGGGAGACACAGCCCATCACAGGATACCCAAGGCTTATGGGGAAGTCCAGTTGCCAGCAACGGACCCTGTGTGGGCAGGTGAAACTCTGAAGCCAGGGAACACAGGAAGATAAAAATATCTTCATACTGAGGATATACTGGCCAAGTGTGGTGGCTCACACCTGTAATCCCAGCACTTTGGGAGGCTGAGGTGGGAGGATCACTTGAGCCCAGGGTTCGAGATCAGCCTGAGCAACATAGTGAGATCCCATCTCTACAAAAGATAAATTAAAAAAAACAATTAACCAGGCGTGGTGGTGCATGCCTGTAGTCCCAGCTCCGAGGGAGGCTGAGGTGGGAGGATCACTTGGGTCTGGGAGGTCAAAGCTGCAGTGAGCTATGATTGTGCCACTGCAGTCCAGTCTGGGAGACAGAGCACGACCGTCGCAAAAAAATACATATGTATTTTTTTCCTGGGAGGCATTTCACTCTGCAAAAGGAACCAAAACTAGAACATTTCATTTTTGTTTTGTTTTGTTTGAGACAAGGTCTCACTCTGTCATCCAGGCTGGAGTGCAGTGGTGGGGTCCTGGGCTCAAGTGACCTTCCCATCTCAGCGTTCAGAGTGGCTGGGGCCACAGGCATGTGCCACCACACTCGGCTAAATTTTGTATTTCTGATAGAGACGGGGTTTCTCCATGTTGCCTAGGCTGGTCTCGAACTCCTAGGCTCAAGCAATCCACTCATCTTAGCCTCCCAAAGTGCTGGATTACAGGCATGAACCACTGCACCTAGCTAATTTTTATATTAAAAAGAAAGTCTTTGATATATAAAAACTGGCCTGAAAAAAACTTTTTTGACTTGTTTCATAAGAATGTCACCTTACACTCCTACTAAGTCTTTCTCGGGATCCGGGCTTTGGGGGAGGGTGGGGTGCATGGGGGAGGTGCGGCCGTCACAGTAGTGAACGTGCGTCCATCTGGACGCTGGATTGCAGCAGGGCTCAGCACAGCAGGCTGCAGTCCACAGGCCTCCTGGACTGTGCCATCCCAACAGCGTCACTAGCAGTGGCACCAGTGGCTGCTTTATCTGTAACAAAGACATGCTGCCTCTTTCCCCATCCTCGTCCCAGAAGTCAGTCTTCACCGTCTGAATCCCAGTCTGAATCCCAGGAGGCAGGAGAGGACAGGCACCCATCACTTCCGTAAGGGATTGAGGATTCTCCCCAGCGTGGTCCGACTGGAGTCCTTCCGACGGAGGGAGGCCCTTTCCCCAGCCCCTCTGGCCTTCAGAGGGGCCTCCGTGTTGGCACTGGGACCCTCCGCAGACTCTGGGCGCTTCTTGGGGGCCCGGGCACTGCTGGCTCGCCTCAAAGTGCTGCTGTCCTTGGGAGCGGCATCCTCGGGGTCCCCTTTCACCCTCAGCTGCCGCTGCGACACTGTCCGAGTGATGCCGGGGGCTTTGGCCACGGGAGGAAGATCTGTTCTCATGCTTCGAGAGGAGGAGGCCACTGTGTTCCGGGCAAAGCTCGGGACACGCGGTAGTTCATGGGGGACGCTGGGCACTGACGGGGTCTTGGGCTCTTCTTTGGGACTCTCAGGGCCCTCGGAGTGGGCGCGGCAGGTCTTATTTTCCTCAGGCTTCTGTCTGGGGAGGTTCCTGAGTGGTTTGGCACTGGGCTTCTTGAAAGAACCCCTGGGCTGCAGGGGAACGTCCCTCCCCGGACGGGTGCTGCTGGAGCCGCTGCTCCCCCGCGGCAGCCTCTGCTCTTCGGCGCCTGTGGAGGGCCTCCCGGGCGACGTGTCTGAGGCCCTCCGCACGGAGTTCTGGCGTGACCACACAGTATCTGTGCTGCTGGGGGGATTCTGGGAGGGCCCCCGGGATGACAGCTCTGGTCGCCTCCAGCCGGCGCCTCTGCTAGACTTGGTGATGGGCATGACCTTGCGCATGCTCTCGTTCTCTGAGGTGGTCAGGGTCCGCACAGACTTGGCCACTGCCCCCTGGCTCCGCCGGGCGCTCCCGGGCTTGGAGGCCCCGGGAGACGCCTCTTTCAGGGAGCCTCTCTTTGGTGCTACAACGTCTTTCCTTTTGGTGGGTTTGTCCCTGGGCAGGCCGCCCTTGCAGCTGGGCTCACTATCCACAGAGACGGGGGCAGGAGCCTCCCCAGGGGGGCTGGATGTAGGGTTGGAGGAGACTTGGCTGTCCCCCATTTCTTCAACCCCAGAGGACATGGAGCCATCCCCTTCCCCGCCTTCCTCCGGGTCCCCGCCTCTGGGTCTGGAGTCGGTTCCCTCTGAGCAGTCCAGGGTCAGTGAGCAGTCGGTGGTGTCCGAGATGCAGAACAGAGGTCTAGGATCTTTGTTCTCAGGGTCGCTGCTACCCACAGATCCCAAAGCTGCACTTCCAGGCTCATCGGGGGCAGCCTTGCCATCCTCCAGCGCTGGGCTGAGACTCCCCAGGGCATCACTGCCCATGGGTGTCAGGCTGCTGGTGCTGGCACTGAGGGACTGCGGGCCCCTATGCCCCACAGACTCTAGCTCCATCGGGCTGAAGTCACTCAGAGTCAGCTGGGAGGTCTCCTCCATGCCCTGGGAACCCTGGAGGTTGAACTGGGCCAGCCCTGTCACCAGCTCATGCTCCTTAATTCCCAGAGCCAATGGCGAGAGAGGAGGGGACTGTGCTGAGCCCAGGCTCACCGGCTCACTGTACCTCTTTCGGAGGACACTGACGCCCTGGCGCCGAGCTCTGGGGAAGGCAGAGGCAGGGTCCTCAGGCTGGGCGGCTGCAAGCTGGTGCGTCTGTGCTGAGGGTGGGTTGGGGGCCTCCTCCTGGCCCCCCGAGGTCTGAGGTTTGTGTGCAAAGCTGGAGTCCTGGTGCCTCACTTCTGCAGGCTCCAAGCAGGCTATCGTGGGCCGGGCCTGCCGGGGGCTGCTCCGGGGCAGGCTGTGGAACTTATTGGGCTCCTCAGGGCTGCCGGTGGAGCTCTCCAAGAAGGTCAGCAGCTCCCGGTCAGCAGAGGGACCCAGGGAGAGGCGGGAGCGGCGGGTGTTCGGGGGCCGGTAGGAGGGGCTGGAGGGGCTGATGGGCCTGGGGTGCAGGAAAGGGAGCAGGCCCTCTGCACCCTTCTTGGTCAGCAGCTCCACATCATTCTCACTGCTGCTCCGGCCAAATGCCCCCAGCTCCCCAGTTGCCCAGGAGCGCTGCTTCTGCTCCCGCTCCTTCAGCCTCTGCAGCTGCCTCAGCTCCTGCGCCTCCCGGTCGTGGTTGTCCTGAGGGATGGAGAGAAGCCCGAAGATGCATGAGACATGTGGGACCAATGTGCAGTTCCAGAGCCACCTACGCTAAGAGCCAAAGAAAGATACAAGGCATGGAGGGGAGCTCTGGGTCATGTCTTACACTGAGAAAGAGGCTCTCTGTGTGTACGCATGTGTGTGTGTGTAGAGGGAGGGTGAGGCTCTTCAAAGCTACTAGGGATCTGAGCAGAAGGGGTGAGTGCTGTAGACCTGGCCCAACAATCTGTCTACAGTTTTTATCCGATCCTTGGGCCCAACTTCCAGCTTTCCAGCCAAGGCACTGCTCAGTGGAGGCTGCCATTCCACATACATATGCATGCGACCTCAACTCCAAGGAAAGCCAACTCTGTTTCTGAGCAGTATAAGACAGAGACGACTTCCAGGAAAGGGCTATATAGGCAATAGCTGAGAGAAAAATACTGTGGGTATTTAAAGAGTGAGCCTCAAATTATACTTCTGTGCAGCATGGATCTGTCCTACACACATTCATGTGTAGCACATTCTACTTAACAATGATTTGGATGTATTAATGTATAGCCACAATATTAAGAGATGCTCTGTTCAGCTCTGTTCCCTGACTGCTCCTTGGTAAAGCAACACCACACGTGGCATGGTGGCTCTGCCAGCTGCAGCCTGCAGCACATGGCTCTGCCTCTCACGTCCTAGCCTGTTCCCACAATCAGAGAAGAGGAAGAGGAGCAGGTGTGCTTTACAAATCTTTGAACCTTCACCCTGCTCCAGAGAACCCAGCCCTTCCCATCGAAACTGCACCAGAGCAAGCTCACATACCAAAGCACACTCTACCACCTGGCCATGCACTTTAAATAGATTTGTGTCATGGAAATATGTGGATCTCACAGCCCAAATGTGTTATTGTTAGCAGTTTTACTTGACAATCAATTTCCTCCAATGATGGCCTTTCCCTTCCAAGTTTCTGTGGGGCTCTAGCCGGGGACTCTTGGCTTCGCCTGCAGCTCTGGCCTCAGCCTCCCACCTCGTCCCCAAGTCTCTCGGGCCTTCTTTAAAGATTGCCTGTGGTGGTGGTGGGGCCGGTGCCTGGCTCTTTGGACAGTGGGGCTGAGAGCATCACACAGGTGGCCTCACAGGCCTATGGAATTCCTGGGAGTGAGGGCCTCATTAAGAGCCAACTTGGCCTTGACACCCACCACTGCCTCCCACAGCTGAGCTCACTTCTTGGCCAGAGGAGCGCAAACGTGGCCACAGGCTGAGCCTCCTTCTCTTAACTGGATAGAGAAAGGAGGGGTCGAGAACACAAAGCAATTCTGGGCTTGAGAGAAATCTGACCAATCCCTCAAAGAAATTCAGCTATGGACTAAGCTGCATTCCAACTGGAGGGGGAGAGATGACTCACGAGCTTTGCTTCCTCATCACCACCCGAAATGAAGGGATGTGAGTGGCCGGTTTGCTTTCAATTGATGAATTAAAGTTTTACTTGAAAGCCAAGCAACCCAGAGAGTTTTCTGGCTTCTACATTAAACCCAGAGATGACTGGAATTGGTGGTTGAAGGGCAAGAAAGGTAGCTGTTTTGCTCAGTATGGCAGCAGGCTTTGTGGTTATTTGGGAATCTGGAAGACCGCTCTGGGGAGGACCACATGGTTGCCCTGGTGCCAATCCCACAGTGACGGCAGCAGAGCTTGGAAGAAGGGAAAGGGAGGGCCGTTCCATCACCCCACCACAACAGAAGTCTCCCTGGAAGAGGACATTCTCTTCTGGGAGCGGGAGAGAAAGACATTCAGGATCTTCAAGAGACTTTTAAATGGTATGACAGCCATCATGGAGGAACTTTACTAACAAAATGCTCTCAAGGCATTAATGTGAGTGTCAGGGAGCCTGTGCACCAAAGTAGCAGAGGCAGTCAAATGCCTCCCCCTGATGCTATGCAAGCCCTCGGGGCTGGGATGGCAGAGCCACTTTCCAGCAATCCCAGCCGAGAGCCTGGCAATACCACCTGGGCCAGATGTCCCCGAAACCGTGGAGATGCAAAGTGCCTTTCTGTGGTGAGCAGATGACTAGGTCGAGAAGAAGGAAAATAAAAATCCAAACAACCCCGAGACACAGATGCTGCCAGACGTACCTTAACTGCTTTGTTGAATTTGGTACAGAAATCTCTAAATATCTGAAAGCATTCATCCAGTTTCATGGTTTTTTTGTCTTCACAGAAAAAATCTATAAGGGTGTAGGCCTCATCCTGGAGCTCTTGTTTCCAGCATTCCAGTTCCCTCAGCTTTTCTATGGCAAACTGCGGAAAAACAAACGAACACACACTGAGGTAAACATTGTCAGCTGAGGCGGCGCTGGGCACTGCATCCGGTGCCCAGAGAAGACGTGCTCTGGGGTTTCATTTCAGGTCTTGGAAAAGGAAGGTTTATTGCAAGGCCAATGCAATCAGAGCCAAAAGGAAAATAATTCAACCCAGAACAAACCTCAGGGAAAGCAAGGTGAAGTCCCGTGTGAGACCTAGACTAAGCAACAAGATAGATTTAAGAGCTTTAACCTGCAGAATGTCACTAACAAAATGTTCACTTTTAATGTCACTGAAAAAAATTACACAGGTATACAACTGGTTTTTACCAAGGAAGATCCATTTTGCATCTGTTCTTCTTCCTCTTAAAATTGAGTCTTATACTGGTCAAGAGTTTACTTTAGGGTCCCTGAAGCTACTCGCTCTACTGATGCATTATCAATTTTGCCCCACTGAGAGGGTGTCTAAGCTTAATCCCAAATGAGCTCTGTGAGGGTCAGGGTCACCCCCACAGGACCAAAACCCTCATAGCTAAACCCGGGGTGCTGATCCAAGTCAGCTGGGAAGCTTGGCAACAGGCCATGCCTGTATTCCTCCCGTTCGATTTCACAGGTTTGGGGTGGACCCAACACTAATATTTTCTGAAAGCACCACCCCAGGAGATTCTGATGGGTCCCGATGGCTAGGCATTACTGTCCTTTACAAAACCACCCTCTTTGCTTCTTCATTTTCTCCTAATTCTTCTAGGACAAATAAGTCTCTGAGGCCCCTGTGCATTCTGGTACTGCCTCAACACAGAGATGGGAAGAAAGGAAGCTTGTTTTCCTCCAATGAGTTCCAAGGCCTTCAGCATGGAATCTGCCATGTCCAAGGGTCACACACACTTCCCCGATGGCAGTTCAGTGACAACATGGGGAGCTGCATGAGGAAGCAGTATGGTGCGGAGAAAAAGGGCTCCACAGCAGCCACAGCCCATGAGAATGAACATTTGGAATCACACTGAAGTCTTATGTTGAGACAGGGTCTCACTCCATTACCCAGGCTGGAGTACAATGGTGTGATCATGGCTCACTGCACCCTTGACCTCCTGGGCTCAAGCAATCCTCCCACCTCGGCCTCCTGAGTAGCAGGGACTATAGCTATGCACCACCACACCCAGTTAATATTTAAATATTTTGTAGAGACAGGGTTTCCCTATGTTTCCCAGGAAGGCCTCACGCCATCCTCCCACCTCAGCCTCCCTAAGTGCTGGGATTACAGGGGTAAGCCACTGAGCCTAGCCTATGTTGCTTCCTTGTTTACTGGGAAATAATGGTTATATGAAGAAGGAATGAATGAAGTATGTTACTTTATGAAATCACATGTATCATGTTTTTAAAAAAGGTTATATTTGAAAACATTTTTTGAGTGAAGTGGGGATGGGCTGGGAAATGGTAAAGCTAAAGTTGCCCACTTTGGAGGGGTAGAACTGCTGTTTGAACCTGTGTGGAGAGCTACAGAACCTACAGGGAAATTCTGTGAAGACGCCACCTATTACCCACTCCAACCCACTTTCCCCCTTAAAAGCCCTTCTCTTAAACCAAACACACTCAAGAGGTAGTAAGAAACGAAAACTATGTAGGAAACCAAATACCAGAGAAAGTAACCACCTGAGTCAGTAGCCCAAGGCAGTGTGTGCATTCATGCTGTATTTTTCTTTATGGAGGAATGGTATTAATGAAAGGATAAATCTTTGCCTGTCATTCTTCCACAGGGGGAAAGATGGATTCCAGCCAAGAACAGCTCAACTGCAGAAAAATAGGCCTCTTGACAAGAATCTACATGGGAGTTCAGCTCCACCTCGTATGTTTCATCTCTAGATCCTGTGGGGATTGACAGAGTACCAGGAAGGAAAATCTTAAACACACTGAAGTCACCCTTTGGACTTGGGAAAATGAAACATTCTGAATGTGGATCTGAACAGTAACCACACTTGAAGTTACCGGGCAGGAGTTCTACATGATTAGGGCCAGAAATGGAAAAGTTCAAAGCTACACTGGCAAAGCAAGAATGTCAACAGGTTAGCAGCTGTAGTGTCCAAGTCAACCTTACATCTCTAACTTGCCTGCTACACACTGAAGTTTCAAACAAGTTTACTCAGTATTTCTTACCCCAAGGGTGAAAATGCTGAAATAGATCTGCAAAAATGTGTTTCTGTCATTTTTCTGCTCTGAATCCTTGAAGAGTTCCCCACTTCTTATGGCATAGAGTTTGAGTCCAGCATTCAGACTGGTGTTCAGAGACCTGAGTGCCCTGACCCTGACCTACCTCGAAAAATTTTATCTCACCTATTCAAAAGGAAGTTGAATTTAAGAAAGAAAAGTATGCAGCTGTATGAAACGTTTTACTTATAGAGATAAAAATGACTCGGTTGGCGCAGTGGCTCATGCCTACAATCCCAGCACTTTGGGAGGCGGGCGGATCACGAGGTCAGGAGATTGAGACCATCCTGGCTAACACGGTGAAACCCCATCACTACTAAAAATACAAAAAATTAGCCTGGTGTGGTGACATGCGCCTGTAGTCTCAGCTGCTCAGGAGGCTGAGGGAGGAGACTCACTTGAACCCAGGAGGTAGAGATTGCAGTGAGCCGAGATCGTGCCACTGTACTCCAGCCTGGGTGATAGGGTGAGACTCTGTCTCGGAAAAAAAAAAAAAAAAAAAAAAACGACTGCCAGAAAGAAGTGTAAAGAGTTAAAACAAGACTGACTATGAAAAGCAGTCCAGAGGTGAGGCTAAGTCAGAGCTGTTCTTCATCCTAAGCTTCTCTGTGTGAATATTGACTGAGATGGTAATAGTTAATATGAGAACTTGGAGGAATGAAACATCCAGAATTTTAATCTTGATGTGCAATGGTCCTTATTCTTGATTTTCCGGATTTGTTTAATGCATTCGTTTACTGTTCAGTATTTTTGTGGTATTGGTGGTGGTGTTTGTAACAAGAAAATTAGTTTGGTTTTACTTGAAGGAAAATACAGAGCACATGTTTAATAATAAAAATAAACTCACAGCAGAGCCAAACAAAATCAAGCATCCGCCGAAGGTCATAATATTTTGAAGGAGCTGAATTAAGAAGCGAAGGCTTCAGCTGGCACAACCTCAGGAGCACACTGTTCCTCCCCAGTGCCAAGGGCAGCCCTGCTACATGAATCCACCTCACAGGTCTCAAAACACTAACAACACTTCAGGTAGCATAGCCTTTCGCTGAAGACTAAAAGCATGAGATGGTGCCTTTTTTTTCTTTTTTTTAAATAAGGAAGATAAAAGAAGTATGTCAGACTATGCGATTAGTGAGTCACAGTGAGCTGTCACAAACATGTCCACTCTGCTGTTTTTTGTTGATGTTATTTGGAGCAGCTCCCGACACACCCTGTGGGCCCTGTGTACTCCTGGTGTTGACGGGCACAGCTCTCATGTGTTCTGCTGCTCTCATTATAAAACATGCCAAAACGCAGCTTGTTTCTTCAACATAAACAAGTGAAGAAATGACAGCCCAAGTTCTAAGGCATCTTGATTTCTGTGGAACTTTGTTCTGTTATCCAAAAGTTTAACTGGTTTAGAAACAAAACTTGAGTTGCCAGGTATAGCCCAAGTGCAACTCCATGGCTGATACCAGTTCACCACAGTAAACTGCAATCGTGCAAACTGAGCAGTGAACAACAGGAGCCTCGCAGAAGCACTGTCCCTAAACAAATACATCAGGCTTGGGCTGGGCGCGGTGGCTCACACCTGTAATCCCAGCACTTTGGGAGGCCCAGTGAGTGCGGATCACCTGAGGTCGGGAGTTTGAGAGCAGCCTGGCCAACATGGCAAAACCCCGTCTCTACTGAAAAAATACAAAAATTAGCCAGGTGTGGTGGTGCATGCCTGTAGCCCCCAGCTACTCGGGAGGCTGAAGCAGGAGAATTGCTTGAACCAGGGAGGCGGAGGTTGCAGTTTGCCGAGATCGCACCATTATACTCCAGCCTGGGTGACAGAGCAAGACTCCCTCTCAAGACAAACAAACAAACAAGTCAAACAAACGAAAAGACAAAAAAAAAAATAGATCAGGCTTAGATCACATTTAACATCCTCTGCAAAGAATGGGCATGGAAATACCAAGTTCCTCTGACTAACTTGGAGAAAAAAAATATGAATGGGAACTGCTGCTTCCACAAATACACCCATGCAAATTTAACCAGCCCCGGGGTGCTGCTGGGAGATGAGATTAGAGGGACTGACTTGAGTCACCTACAAACCTGAAGAAAATCTTCCATCTGCTGACAAAGTTCACCATCCCGCTGGATGTTTTCTTTTAGTGATTTTGTCCTGACAAACAGCAAATGCAGTTCTGCCTCCGTGTTCTCCAGAGATAATCTAAAAGAAGAAAGGGGAGAGTGGGCAGTTGGAACAAGGAAGCCATGTGTCATGTAGGTATATTAAATAAGACTAACTGTTGTTCAACCTTGGAAACAGAAGGGGAGAGCTACTGTGATGATATTTACCTACCCCTGTACTTAGATCTTTTGTGTTTCCTCCTGTTTTAAGAAGTGATTCGTTTCTAAAGACATATACTGGTTCAAAGAGAGCAGGTTGTAACTGTACTCTTGATGGTAAGATAATCAAAACCATGGGATCTGCAAACCTTTTCATAAACTAGCTCTGAACACCTTTATGCAATAAGCATTACAAACTAAATGCCAGCGGCTTCCGGGATTCATATGCTTTCCATGGGCCACTAAACACAAATAGGAAACTCTAACCCACAAGAAGCAAGGCAATATATGTTGATAATTCTAACACTAAGGGTAACAGCGAGAAAATAGCAGATTCCACAGGTGGCCAGAGCACGCTTTCTATATTTTACAGAGAACTAAAACATAGCTAACAAATGTGCAACTTTTTTTTTTTTTTTGAGACACAATCTCCCTCTGTCACTCAGGCTGGATTGCAGTGGCCTGATCTTGGCTCACTGCAACCTCTGCCTCCTGGGTTCAAGCAATTCTCATGCCTCAGCCTCCAGAGTAGCTGGGATTATAGGCATGTGCCATCATGCCCAGCTTAATTTTTGTATTTTTGGTGGAGACGGGGTTTCGCCATGTTGGCCAGGCTGGTCTAGAACTCCTGAGCTCAAATGATCTGCCCACCTCAGCCTCCCAAAGTGCTAGGATTACAGGTGTGAGCCACCAGGCCCAGCTGATTTTTATTATTATTATTATTATTATTATTATTTAAAGAGACAGTCTCACTCTGTTGCCCAAGCTGAAGAGCAGTGGCAAGATCATGGCTCACTGCAGCACTGACCTCCTGGGCTCAGGTGATCCTCTCAACACAGCCTTCCAAATAATTGGGATCACAGGTGTGCGCCACCACACCCAGCTAATTTTTAAATTTTTTGTAGAGACAGGGTCTTACTATGTTGCCCAGACTGGTCTCAAACTACTGGTCTCAAGCAGTCTTCCTGCCTTGGCCTCCCAAAGTGCTGGGATCACAGGCATAAGCCACCACAGCCAGCCCTAATTCTGCAAATTAACAGTTGGATTGATTGCAATGCTTTTGTTATATACATCAAATCAAGATAGGCAGAATGTGGGCCTGGCATGGTAGCTCAGGCCTGTAATGCCAGCACTTTGAGAGGGTGGGGCGGGCAGATCACCTAAGGTCAGAAGTTCGAGACCAGCCTGGCCAATACGGTGAAACCCCGTCTCTACTAAAAATACAAAAAAATTAGCTGGGCATGGTGGTGGGTGCCTGTAGTCCCAGCTACTTGAGAGGCTGAGGCAGGAGAATCACTTGAACCCAGGAGGCAGAGATTACAGTGAGCCAAGATTGCACCACTGAACTCCAGCCTGGGTGACACAGCGAGGCTCTATCTCAAAAAAAAACAAAAGATAGGCAGAATGTGAATGATGGTTTTGTTACCCAGAAAACTGAGTAGGCGAAACCTAAAATGCATGTGAAATTCATAAATTAGGATGCATTCATGCTTCCATTGTCAATTCAAATGTTTCTTTGTGCAATAAAGTTTTCCACCTTCACTGGTCACCGGCACATATCTGAGACCTGTTTGTATTTCACAAGTGTATTTCACCTTCCATTTCAAATAAACAAGCTTGCTGAATAGGATTTTTCTAAGACAATATCTAGCTCCAATCCAGCTCTGACCAGAAACGCCATTTCAAAAATATAATGCTAATTTCTATCTATATATCTCTTAGGAATATTTTTATACTAATTACAGTAAAAATGTTCCCACACAAATTTCTTTCAGTAAGTCAAAAGTTCCTATCTTATAAGATGTCCATTCTTTTTAGAGAACAATCTAGAGATCTGTAAACATGAATTATAAACTGTTTACACCTTTGAACTGATAATCCCACTTTGGGAAAGACATGTAATCTGTGGCTAGATATTCATAGAATCAGTAACTTTTGAGGTACAGGCCAGTGGCAGGGCTGTGAGCTATGGTTCATTTATTTATATGCATATGGTTCACAGATGTCATAGTTGGATACACTCAGTAAGTATATGCTAGGAACTGGCTTGACACATTAAGCGGTGGCTGAACCTGCTCATGAGAACCAACTGCGGGTGTCTCTTCCTAATTTGCATTCAGTAATGTATGTCAGTAGCTTGACATCAGCCATGGTTACGGTATTTACAACACGGAAATCAGCAAATGCTACAAATCAGGACTTTTTTCTCCAACAGCTGGTTATTGAACATTTACCGTGGGATGTGTGGATGTAATATAAATTTTAAAACACATATACAAAAGTCAAAATAGTATATACACACAGAGTCTAGCTACATTAAGATACATATCTACATTAGGATCAGAAGCAAATTAGAGTGATGTAATTAGAGCCTTATGTTTGGCAGATACTTTCTCTGTATGTGCCTTTCTCTGTGAGTGACTAATTTAAAGTAAAATCATTTCACAGCTCTTGGTACGGTTCCAAACTCTTTTAATGCAAAGGAAAATAAATGTACCATGTTAGATTCTACAAGGAAACAGTGAAATGTGGCCATGAAAGTTTGATTGATATATACCAACTCCCAAGGAAATAGGTGGTGCTGTTTAAGCTCTATCTCTTGGGCGTGGAGGGATCTGAAATTCTTAATCCATATTTTTTATACTGATGACATTCATTAGAATAGACTGAAATAGTTTCTTTAGTTTACAAATAAAGATTAATTTTTCAAAACCCCCAAATTCCAAAGGTGCACACACACCTGTGTTAAGCAAATGAAGGACAGTCTGAAAGTTCAATGAAACAAAACCTTTTAGACTTCAAACTGGAATCTAAAAGTTTTAACTATTTATCAGTTTTCATAAAAAGGTAAAGAATCTTGAATTCTCACAATTCACTTGCTCACCTAGCAGTCTTCTGAACATGATGCAATTTTTCTGAAAAGTTTAGAAGAATGGTATCTTTCTTTTGGGCTTCCTGGAACAAAAACAGAATTTTCTCTATGTTGATAAAACTGGAAGGAAATAATTTTCTTAGGGCTTAAAGGAATCTTAAAATCACTGCTCCTGTTTTTAAACTTGACACATTCAAAGCATTTCACTGAGACATGAACTCTGATACTCTTAGTAAGATTTGCTAGAACTCTCCTACTCTCAAGATACATTTAACTTTCCAGAGCAATTGATCTTGACACAAAATACAATTAATGAGCATTTGGCTGCAGCTCAGCAGGGCCCCTTGTTTCTGAAAGAAACCAATATATCCTGCTTAAATACCACCCATACCTGTGAGCATGCCTTTAAATGAGTGAGATACCTTCAGCTGTTAAACCAGTTTGCAAACAGAGTTTAATCAGAAGGTACAGGAGCCATGGCAGTGTTTGGATTCTTCACCTGTTCAGAAGGTGAGAGGAAGGCAAGTGGGAAGGAAGCAATGACTGACCCAGGAGGCTTCCCCACATGGACAGAGACCAAGTTACCCAGAGGGCCTGGAAACTTGGATTCAGGAGAGCTTTGCCCAAATACTATCCATGACCCTTGCTGGGCAAGGAACACATTTTCTTCTTTTAATGCCTGAAAATTAACCTTTCAATTAAGTCCCAAGCTAAACATGGCCCTTTGTCTTCTGAAGAATATAGTAATAATAGTGTGTATGGTTGTTTATGGAGAGCTCACCATAGGCCAAACATTGAGATAAGCACTTTATGGAGTCAGCTCCTTCAGCACTCTCAATTACCTAGTTTTGGGGTAAGTTATCACTACTCTCAAGCATTAGATGAAGAAATTGAGGGTCTTCAGGTTTAAGTAACTTGCCTGAGGAAGTACAGCTAGCAAAGGACAGTCAAAATCTCCCAGTCCTGTCGTGTTCTGAAGCTCACATTCAAAACAAGACTGCACCACGGCTTCCTCCCCAGGTTAAAGCTACGACTACAGCACTGATGTCAAAACAACTGAGTGATTCAATGGAGGAAAAGCCAATCAGTTCAATTAGCTGAGATCATTTCAAAACAAAGATATAACTGTCCTTGATTTTCCACTTTGTACCTCACTTTTTTGGTGTTATAGAGACCCAGTCAAAAAAAAAAAAAAAAAAAAAACAAAGCAATGGATAGGGTCAGACCCCAAACCCTGTGCTAGCAGCATGGCGCTCAAATGCATGGTTCACGGAGAAAGACAGAAATGACCTTTCTACACATAACTGGTCACAAATCTAGTCAATTCCACATCAGAAATATTTCAATCCTCCATCCTCTATTCTCTGTCCCTGTGACAATTACCCTCCCTCAACGCTCACCAAACAATCACAGCCAACTTCTGCGGAGGTGTATTCCTATTTCTAGTTCTTTCTCTACTCTAACCCAGCCTCCACAGTGCCTTATTTGCCTAAAAACAAAAACAAAAGAGATCCAGTCAAGCTATTAAAGAGATCCAGTCAAGCTATTACACTGTGCACAAACTCCTGTTGGTTCCCCACTGCTAAAGCATGAAATCCAAATTCCCCACCTTTGACACTTAAATCCTTCATAGCTGGCTTCACCAGCCTCTCTGCTTCACTCTCCCACTTCCCTTCAGCCCTATAGCCCTGGGTGCAGTACAACTCAGGAATCTGCTAATGGCGCTTTTACAAACAGAACCGTCTTGGAACTTGCCATGCCCTTTCCTAACCCTGCTGGACACCATCTTATGCCTGGGAAAAACTTCACTGCCTCCAAGGGGTATTCATATGCGTTCTCTAAGTCCTAATCATTTCCACATACCTGTGCGACAAAGTGCAGGAGATTCATCCCAGGTTTGTTTGCTTTTGTGTCTGCCAATTTGAGCAAAGAAGACAGTTTAAATCCTACTGCATTGCCGGCATACCCTCCCTAAAGAAGACAAATCAAAAAGAAAAAATTATGTATACATACACACACACACACACACACACACACACACACACAAACACCTTTAGATAGACAAGGTTGAAAACATAACATTACAATTGTTTTGGATTTTACTTACTGCATTCATGATATTCCCAGCCTGGAGCACCAAGTGTAATATTGAATGCAGCTCTTCACATGACATCAGTTCTATCAAAAAGAACACATCACAGCACCTTAGAGATGCCTTCAGTTTCAAATGCACAAAAGACAGCTACCACATCCAAGTTCAAGTGTATCTGAAGCAAACTGTGACCTTAAACTGTATATAAAACGGAAAAAACAAACAAAGCAATACATTCTATGGGATACCTAACACATCATTTGCTACCGGCAATCCGTGTCAGTGTTTACTTGGAAATCAAATAGGTATGATAGTTAAATAGCACAAAATAGTTCAATAATAAAAATTTTCAATTAGTGAAAAATGCAAAAGCCTAATGCAAAGCAGTATCCCGTGAGACAGGAGTTAACTTCCTTCTCAGCAGTTATTTAATTTTTCCTTGTATATCCACTACTCTTTGAGTATGCAGTCTCAAAGAGACCACATTTATGGAATATGAAAACTAACAGCAAGCAACGTTTTGCTTAGTCAATGAGTTATGAAGAGATAAAAAATAAACAAGCTGGGAGAACATGTAAATAACTTGCAAAGCACAAACCGCGAGGGCCCAGGCATCCAGGGAATCTTTTCATTTTATTCAAAGCCACACATTTCATTTGGATTGGCTGAAAGTTTTAGAAAGAAACTTATCATTGTAATATATTGGTAAACTAGTTCTTTATTAACACCAAATCCTTTGTACACCCATGCGAAGAAACAAAATTAAAAATTTTTAATACATTTAGAAAGGTAAAAAGAAAACATTAAAATTACACTATCAAATAATAAAATGTCACTGACATTTTTAAGTTAATATTCTCCATTAAGTCTGGTAATATTTTCAAAAAATTACAGTTGGATCACTGCCTATATTGTGTTATCTAAGAAGGCCAGTTTTGGAAGGATGACCAGATAAGAAATGTTTCTACCATGCCCACAAGTTTGCATTGCTCAATATAAAAACACATTCTTCCAGAACAAACCTTCCAAAGTCGCTGCAATAGTGTGTATGGAAAAAAAGTTTAAAGGCCTGTATGTTGAAATTTTTAAAAATCTTTTTCCTTCTTAGTCTCCTCTCTAAAATGAAGAAAATACGATGGACCAAAGAGAAAAATTTTATCTCAAAACAGGCCAGAGCAAGTAAACAGGAAAACCAAATAGGAATAAACAATTCTAAAACAATAACTAGAAATCCAGAAAATGACCAAAAGGAAATCAGACTGGCACTGACGCATGCTGAAAAGCGTGAAGGTCAGGGAGGGCCAGAGAATATGGCCCCGAGCTGAAAAGAAGCCAGCTGCAACTCCGCCGGGATTCTCAGTGCCAAGATGCCAGAAACCAAAGCTCCCACCCCTCCGGAAGGAGACGGCAGGGCAGCTCTGAGAAGAGGCTATCCAAGCTGGGCAGGCAAGAATTTAAAGAGTTTTTCAAATAAATGAAAATGGCCTATCTGCCCCTCTCAAATTTAAATAGCTCAGCAGAAATTGGAGTATGGAGGAGTGGGAGACGACACCACAGAACAGAAACATCAGGAACCCTGGCAGAAGAGTCACACGGTTGACCCCAGGAAAAGAGGTCTGCTTCTGGAAAGGCTGGGTCCCAGCCACCAACAGAGGCCACGACAGGGAGGAGAGAGGCAGCTGGGCCAGGGGCCCGGGCTTTGTGTACGTGCACAGCCCACACCACACATGCACACACCACATACCAACATACACAGAGAAAGCTCATCCAGGAGAGGAACAAGAGCAAGCCGTAACCAGCAAGGTTGACCCTGAAGCCTGAGATGAAAGAAACTCCCTTCTGTGGAAGGGTAATATGTAAATTAACGTTCATTACAGGGGAAAAATGTCAATGGAAATCAACCTTAAGTGCATGCCTAGTAACATCTCATTTCCCTTTTAAGGGTATATCAGAAATTCAGGACTTTCCATGTCCAATTTCATTTGGCTTTTTAAAAAAACTGCTATCGAAATTAATAAAAACAAATTCTGCGAAGGATCATATGTTGACTCACCTTTTATAGCAGTTCTTAAAACTGTTATATCTGTATATAGAGAAGAGCAAGAAGGTAGAAATTCCTTCTTTAGCACCATGGCTTCAATCCGAAGTGAATAGCTGAAAAATAAAAAAGTAAAACTGTAGAATTTGATGTCATTAGTTTAAAAATCTTACTGCGTGAAGAATAATAACCAGCGACTGTATCCTTACTTTGGCACCTGAATTAAGCCATACAGAAAGGAATCTGCCAGAGACAGCTTCGACACGTCGCCACTAAACGCTTTTAACTTCTTTACCTAAAAGACAAATGGAAAGGGGGGGTATATAAAATCACTTATGAATAAAATTTAAGATTATTTAAATTTCATCTTCCAATTCTTCTAAAAAAATAGGATTTTAGTGCTAAATTCAAATTAATTTAGAAAAGACAAAAAAGGAAATCCTCCCATCTGCTATTTGGTTTTTTTAAAAGAAAAATACAAACTCACAAATTTGAAAGCAAAGAGCTAGCGTCACTTATGTAGCTATAGATACACAGTCTCGTGTAAACTGGAGAGCTGGAGCCAGCAGAATCCTCAGGAAGGTTACAAAAGGGAGGGACTAAAAAGAAATCAGTTCTAAGGATGAAAATTTTCTGTAAGCAATAATCTGGAAATGAGATCATTGGGAGAAGAAATAAAAGACTGTAGAGTCATTATAATATGGTTCTTTAAGTCATAAATGGAAAAAAATCTTATTTTGAGTATTTTGTATATAAAATACTTAGACTGAGTAAGATCTAACACAGATTTTCTTTCAGTGGTCAAATCCCACTTCACATATAATAGCTTTAAAGGAAGAGACTACTGTGTCTTCAGGTGAGTACGTATCTGCTCTTCAGCAGGAAGACAAATAGGAAAATTGCTTAAACAACGGGACGATCAATGTTAAGATTGCCCCCAGGGACCCTGGCAGAAGCGTTGTACTGTGGATTCCTGGAAAGGAGGTCAGCTTCTGGAAAAGCGGGGTTCCAGCCTGAAAAGACTAGGCAATAAAATAGTATGTACACTAGGATGTACATACTATATGTACATCCATTTCTACAATTTTTTTAAAAGGTATCTATTAACCTCCAATCCTCCCATGCGCACAGCTACGTACACAGGAAAAAGATGAAAAAGCCCCACATCTTCAGGTAGTGACTCATGCCTGTAATCTAAGCTCTTTGGGAGGCCAAGGCAGAAGGATCACTTGAGGCCAGGAGTTCAAGACTAGCCTGGGCAACATAGGGAAACCCCTCCCCCCAAAAGCCCCACATACACTAGGTGATAGGATTATAGTTGTCTGCTATTTTCTTCTGTTGCTCATTTTTATTTTCTAAGATATCTACAATGAACATGATCACTCTTTAAAAAATAAACTAAACTAAGTTTTTAAACACACAAACAATTATTCCTTCAACCGTAATACAGGAAAAAGAGAAGAGTTCTGACAACAGGTATATAGCCAAAAAGCAAATAGGTGAGAGTGGAGATGAAAGGAAAGTTTTCAAACAACATTAGATCACAAATCATGCCTTCCCCACACAGAACACTGGGCCATTCCCATGGCAAAACCACTTCTAAGTCCACTGTTTAAATAGAGAGTCATCCAACAAAATTCTTTATGGTAAGTAGTACCTTAATACTATTAGTGAAGTGTACAGCCTATCTTTGCAGCTAACTGTTGCCAGTAAGTAGCTAACACTTCATATTATTCTTTATAAAGCTTATTCTCTTCCACTCCCTTGGTTATGATTAATAACATGATTTTAAGTTCCTTGCAAAATAGGAAATGACAGTTCAAAAATATAAAGAAAGGAGTATTTGCAAAGATCCACAAACTGAAACATCTACCTCAATTATTTGAAAATATAAAATGTAACACTTCGAGTTCACACCCTAGTACTAAGTCTGACTCTTAAGACTATTTTCTTCTTTTAGGACAGAAAATAGCCATTTATGTAATTGCATTTCCCTTACTGGTAGAGCCTCAAAGTGAATTGACCATTTTTAGCCTTATTAAATTTAAGGGCACATGGCACTTCTGGTTTAGCTAAGCCCAAATCAGTCCCTGGCTTCTGTGCTGAGAAACCTACACGATGAATTCTAATCCCTTCTGGACTAGAGTTGAACAATTCACTATATATGGGCAGGGGCAAAGGGAAGTTGTATAAGACCATATATGTAGCATGTGTGAAGCCTCTGAAAATCACAGCATGGCTTTCGGTCTAAAGTGTAAGAACAGGTCATGCTAAGTAAACTCGGTAAATGTTTCTATTAAACATGCACTAAACTGTAACTGAACAATGATTAATCTCCTTCACTTAGGTAAAAAGCTAAAAAAAATGTATGGATTTCAAGAGAAGGGTGATGGAAAGACCGTACTTAATTTAAATGCCATGTATACAGTTCTTTGTTCAATTTCAAGATGAGATTTATGTTCTTTAAGAGGGATTATTGGATCTTCACAGCAGCAGGGAAGTAAAAAAGAAAGGTGAACAGACCCTATAATTATTATGCATTCTCATTACCAAAAAAACCATTTATTAAACATGGTTAGGCATAATTTTGTGGGCTGAGCCAAGAGACACTCATTATGGCCCTGGTTGTGCCTGGTTGCTGTCCTAACAGTGAGAGCAGGCTCCTTGAGACTCTCACACTCCAAAGGGCACACCTCCTTCATCCTATCTAATTCCAGTCACATGGCTTGAAATGGCAGGATTTCCCACAAACACACCCACCCAACAGAAGACTCATGAGCTTCCTGTCATTCCCCTCCCAGCAGCAGAGTCAACCAAGAAGGTGGGAAAGAGATACTACAAATGTCCAGCAGAGGCAACTCAAGCTGCTTCAGGAGAACAGAAAGTTTCTACCATGTCTAGCACCAGCCCACAACAGAGGAAGGGCTGGTCAGGCGCGGTGGGGGGGTTCCCTGGCTTGGGAACTCCGTGCTGGACAAGAACACACTCCCAGAGTTTCATTTCTGGGCCCACCTTCTTCCTCTGCAAGTGTGAACCTATATTAGAGGAAAGATGAACAAACATGCCAGATAAAAGATTTGTGGTAGAGGGCAGAGAAATTCTCAACAACAAATTAACCTTGGCTTTGGTCGGCTTGTCAGCTGAGAAGGCAGGAGAGAAAAGGGCTGTTTCCGTTTATATCTTTCAGCATGCTGATAAGATTACAGTATTATTCAAGTGACACTTATTCACACCAGTACTTTGTGATAGCAGAGGTGATGAAAAGGCTGGCAGGCCAGCAGTGCGAGGCGGGGTTTTGACAACCTTTGCCCTTCCTTCCTCCAAGGCAGGCAGTGGAGTGCAGCAGAACCACACTGGGCTCAGCGGAATCAGGGCTCAAGTCCACCCCGCTGCTGTATCACTCAGCAATCATGTGACACCAGACAAGGTATAACTAACCCGTGTGAGCCTCAGTTTCTCATTTGTAAAACAAGGAGTGTCTTAAAACATTGCTGCAAGGATTAAATGAAAAATACACAAAAGAATCATAGCTATGATTGATTTTTTTATGTGCCAGGCACTAGGCTCAGTCACTTCATTCTGCCCTGTCCAGTCAGTGCCTGGTACATGGGGGCACTCAATAAAGGTTTAGTCCTTACTTGTGCTAAAAATGAGCACAGAACGTTACACATAGGCTGAGAGCCACGTGGTTATGTGTCCACTTATGAATTTATTAGCATATTTCTGCCACATTCCTAAACCTCTCTTATTTGGCCCTGTCTCCTCCTTGGCCTCTTCCGCATCCTCCAACCTCCATCCAGAGACCCAAAGACTCCAGGGTTGGCCCTGGGTCTGACTGGTGCCAGGGGATACAAAAAAGTTTGTCCTTACAGTGGGCAGCAGTCAGGGAGCGGCTTCGGCTTTCCCCGAGACCCCCTCCCACAGCACAGATACCCGGGAGGGTTTAGGAAGGGGCTCCTGCCGGCTCTGGGGACTGTCAGGGTGTTCCTGCTGAAGGAAACTCCCAGTTGAGTTTGGAGGGTGTGGTGAGCTGAAGCTCAGAGTCAGTAATGTAAACAAGGAGGCGAAGTGTGACCAAGCACGCCAGATATTCAGACTGAGGATGACCCCGCAGCAGGAGGTTGTGGGGAGAAACAGCTGCTGCCTGGTTCAGTGGCTGGGAAGGCACTTCAGGGTCCCAGGCCAATACTTTCATTTCAGCAGGACCCCATCTCCCGGGTTAGCTAACTGGGGGTGACAGAGTCTCGGGGATTCAAGGCAGTGCCTGGATGGGTTTTCATCACCTTGCCCTCAACAGTCTTCCTTTTGAATTATACCCCCACACAACCCAAAAATACAAAGTTCTTTTAAATATGAGGTTTGACAGCTTACTTGCTTCTTTGAAAAATCCCTTTGCATTTTCTAATCACCTTTGAATTTTAAATGAGAAATGAAGATATTAAGAAAATTGTATTCAGTTTCCCACCTCACCACTGCATGAAGCTGAGCTGGCAGCCTCCCTCGTGCCTAACTTTGATTTAGTTAGCAATTTAAAGCTTTTCAGAGCACTTTCACATGCGCTGTCAAATCTGATCCTCACTTAACAACACGATGAGGTCAATTAGGAGTGGGTACACAGAGAGGTCCTAAAGGAGGCCTGAAAACAGCCCAAGCAGGAATAAGGTTTCAAGAGCAAGTACATCATTTTAAAACTCAAATTAATTAAAAACTATCTATCCTAACAAAGATTTTGGAACTCCTATCCTTTACAGAAAAGATTAAGGACTGTTCAGTATGTACAATCCAGGGTAAATTATGATTTAATGTGCCCTTCCTTTAAGACTTCAAGACTCTACTACTAACATTAATAACTGCTGCTAATTAATCTTGGCTTGGGTTAATTACACTTAATGTGCAAAGAGAAAACCTGAGGGAGAGAGAGCGGCCAGGTTAATAGGAACACCTAGATATAACTAGATCTCTAGTTACTCACTAAGATCCTAAATTTGGCATTGTGACTTTAACATTAATCAATGTAAAAGAAAAAATACAATTATATCTCTCTTGTTATTAACGACACTAAACTAAAGCTACATACATTATGTCTGGGAAGAAGAGTGGGAAAGGGGAGGGAGAAGTCAGAAGTGCCTGTGAAAAGGATAACATGTTAAAAAGTCACCCTTACTTTTTACTTATAAAAGTTGGCCAGGTGCAGTGGCTCATGCCTGTAATCCCAGCACTTTGGGAGGCCAAGGCGGGTGAATAACTTGATGTCAAGAGTTCAAGACCAGCCTGAACAACATGGTGAAATCCCATCTCTAACAAAAGTTAGGCGGGGCGTGGTGGCATGCACCTGTAATCCCAGCTACTTGGGAAGCTGAGGCAGGAGAATCGCTTGAATCCGGGAGGTGGAGGTTGCAGCGAGCCGAGATCACTGCACTCCAGCCTGGGCGACAGAGCAAGACTGTCTCAAAAAAAGAAAGTCATCTATTACTTTTACTTATAAAGTAAAAAACTTTGTAAGAATCTATATTATTTAGGTATCTATAAGCATAGGTATTTGTGTAATTTCTTACTGAAATTTTTCAAGGAATTTTTTCCTTAGAAATAAAGGACAATATCAAAATGTTGGAAGGTTTTATACAACTGTTTTTCTGGGTTTTTTTCTATCAAGCTCCTAACCATTCAACAATGCAGTTAACTCATTCAGTCCAAGAAAAATAAATAACTTTATATCATGGTAGTATGCATTACTATCACAACAATTTCCACCTTTGAGTTAATTATGTAGACAAGATTTTATTAACAGTTTACCTACCTCCCCAAAATTTTAGAGCATCTTTATTCAAAAATGATTGTTTTTATCTTTTTTTAAAAAAAGTATATGGATTATAAAATAACCTGGGTTTATACTATGCAAAGGTCATCTTTAGATGACAGAAAAGGAATCCTTTTCTTTGGATGGTGAAAATTTATTGAGCTCCCACGTGCCAAGTGCCATGTTAGATGCATTAACTAGGATTTCATCATCTTGACAATCCAATGAGGTCAGCATCATTATCCTCCCTTTACAGGTGAGGAAACTAAAGTTCACATGAGTTAAGAACCTTGCCCCATTTTCTCAGTTAAGGGAATAGCTCAAATCTGAATCTAGATTCTCTGACTCCATAATCCATGCTTTTTCTACCAGGTCACTTTTTACTTTTATGTGAGAAAACTCTGGCTCTGGGTAGGAGAGTGCCCTTCCCATGTGAGCATGTGAGCTTTTTTTCTTTCTTTTTTTTTTTTTTTGGAGACAGATTCTCACTCTGTCGCCCAGGCTGAAGTGCAGTGACATGATCTTGGCTCACTGCAAACTCTGCCTTCCTGGTTCAGGCAATTGTCATACCCCAGCCTTCTGAGCAGCTGGGATTACAGGTGCCTGCCACCACACCGGGCTAATTTTTGCATTTTTGGTAGAGACAGAGTTCCATCATGTTGGCCAGACTGGTCTCAAACTCCTGACCTCAGGTGATTCATCTGCCTCTGCCTCCCAAAGTGCTGGGATTACAGGTGTGAGCCACTGCTCCTGGCTTTCCATGTGAGCTTTGACACACTTAAAAATATTAAGCTTTTATGATCACTCCTAACATCTACAACTCATGCGCTGAATTTCTTACCTCTTCTGACTCTGGCAAAAACTTAAGAAATTCTCGCAAGGTCTCTGATCCATAATGCTCACTTTTTCCTTGATGAATATCTTCTACAATGGACCGAGGAGACCTTGAAAAGACAATGAATCACATTCCGTTTCACGTTTGCTGGAGTGCCAACAGAGGTGCAAGCCAGTGGAAATTAAATCTCCTCCACCCTCCTTCCCACCCACCTCCTTCCCAGTCTGGCTGGCAGTTTTGTGTGAGTGCTCATAACAGCCCCACTGCCTCAAAACAGGGAACCCAACACTCCACTCAAGGGCTCTTCACCCAGAGCACCATCCTTGGGCATCCCAAAAAGGCTGAAAGCAGCAACAACCACGGGGAGTCTCTTTTGTTGCGAGAAAAATAATCCTCTTTGGTCTCACTGAAACCCCTGCGCAACCTTCTCCTTATACTTCAGAACACAAAACTCTGACCGCTATTTGACTCATCAGTCCAACCTCCACTGAAGGGGCGACACTAAAGGTGACTCTAAAGGTGTCCCTGATGGGACAGGCTTGAATGGATGCCCTGGGGCAATTCTCCATATACTTCAAGCCACTATGTTATGTTTCCCTGAAGAAAAACAGCAGAAAGTGACAGTCACTTGCAGACACATCAAGCCCTGCGTCTAAGAAGGATTTGAAGGTGTGAGGAATTTGAATTCAGCTCAGTCACACCCACAGACTTTGATGCTGACAGCAGGGATATGACTAAAATTTCAAACGTGTGCAAAATCTTACTTCTTAAATTGCTTAAGAAATATCCCAATGTTCATGCTCCGTTTTGCGTCCAAAATAGTAATCTGGAAAAAAAAAATAAGGACACATAGGATTACTAAATTCAAATAAAAAGAGATGGAGAAAGAAGATAATTAAACCCGATCAAAATGCAACACTAATTTATCAGAGAATAATTCCCAATGTATAAATCTGGTGATTAACAGATATTCCTAACATAGTTTTACAAATATTAAAAGATTATCATCTCCCCAAACTTTCTACAGTGGTATTATAGTTCCTTAAATGTAATAATAACACATACCTACTTTAATATTATATAACTTTTAGTATACAGATGGTCCCGACCTATGATGGTTCAACTTATGATTTTTCAAGTTTACTATGGGTTTAGTGGGATATGAAATGCATTTTCTTCCTTTTTTTTTTTTGAGACAGCGTCTCGCTCTGTTGCCCAGGCTGGAGTGCAGTGGCACCATCTTGGCTCACTGCAACCTCTGCCTACCAGGTTCAAGTGATTCTCCTGCCTCAGCCTCCCGAGGGCAGCTGGGACTACAGGCACGCACCACTATGCCCGGCTAAATTCTGTATGTTTTGTAGAGATGGAGTTTCACCATGTTGTCCAGGCTGGTCTTGAACTGTTGACCTCAAGTGATCCACCTGCCTCGGCCTCTCAAAGTGCTGGGATTACAGCCATGAGTCACTGTGCCCAGCCACATTTTCAACTCCGAATATTTTTGACTTACAATGGGTTTTTAGGATGCAGCCCCATCGTAAGTCGAGAAGTATCTGTAAAGTCAGTCATCCTTTAGTATCACAGGGGATTAGTTCCAGGACCCCTGGGGATACCAAAATCTAACGATGCTGAAGTCTTACATAAAATTGCATAGTATTTTGCATATAATCTATGCACAACCTCCTGCATACTTTAAACCATCTCTAGATTACTTGTAATACCTAAGACAATGTAAATTATGTAAGTGGTTGTTATACTGTATTTTTAAATTTGTATTATCTTTTATTGTTGTATTGTTATTTTCTACTTTTTTCTGAATATTTTTGATTCATGGTTGGTTGAATTTGAGGATGCAGAATCTGCAGTCATGGAGGGAGGACTGTAAATATACACTTTAAATGTTTTAAATTTAGCAATTTCCTCTTAGAATAATATCACCCGCATTTAAAAGCCTCAATTTAGAAATGGATGTCTTGGCCTAACAAGAATCACGTGAGATTTGAACTGAGAAAATAAAAAACAACTCTGAAGATATGGCAGATTGAGTCCCAACCCTGATTTATGGACGTAAAAGAACCAATAAAGTCATATTTCAGAAACATCATTAAATTTTTTTCTAAAAGAAAAATTTCATTTCATTCAAAAAGTTTACATATGTCCAATAGACCTTTTAGGAGGGTGTAAGGTAGTGTCCTACATTTTATTTACTCACAATTTTAAAACGAAAAATCTTGTGCTGTATACGTTTCACCAAGGCTAAGATACTTTTTTGTTTGTTTGTTTGTTTTTGCATTTTTCTGATCTCTGGAATCAGGATGTGCCTTACAATACATGGCATCTTTTTATTTAATGAAATATGGGATAGCTATTCTGTCAAAACCCAGATTGGGCTGTAGCAGGTTTTCACTGATCAAAATTTCAGGTGGCTTTATCAGACTAGAAATTAGAACTTTTTTTGGCTGTTAAATACAGAAGCCATTTCTGTCTCTGGGTGTAAACATCCCGGCTGCGTGGAGGAAAGATAACCTGAAAACTGCTGCAGTTTTTTCCCGTTTGTTTTTTGGTAAAGGGAGACTAGCTAAAATAGGAATGTTGTTATAATGCTCTTTCTTTCCAAATGTATGTGATTCACTGTGAACAAAAGAGAATCAGGTTTCAGGCTAAATTCCTGATCTCTGGGTCTGCTTCTGAGTTTATAACCAGCAGTGAGACTGTTAACCAATGTTAATGTCACTTCCTGGCTATAAGGTTAAATTTTTACAAGAGTACGGTTGCCTTCTTTTGAAGACTAATCTTTAACAGTCACATTATTTACTAACCTAGGGGTTTATTTCATGTTAACACAATCACCTGCCAGCCATAAAATAAAAACTCCCAAGCTGAAAGGGCAGCCTCCTTATAGGAATCCTATCTAGGGACTGCAGTTCAAGTTCAGTGTAAAGGGAGGAGAGGAGAGAAAGAAAGGGTGGGAATAAAACCTGTCAAACTCAACACCCTTTAAAAGGTCATACCAAAAAAGGAATCTCAATTTATTAAGACAGAAAACTGGGTTCATTATAATTAATAAATTAAAAGGCCATGCATAAGAATCTGTATATTGATATAGTTACACAGCGCATTCAAAGAACTTCCTCTGCATTCACCTAGGATGGATAAATGACTTGTTTCGTATTCCTTTCATGAAAGTGCCACCTTCTGCTACATTCAACCCTTGACTGCAGTGCTCTCCCACACCCCACGTGAACCAAGCCCCACGCTCATCCTGTTCACCCCTCAACCCTCTGGGACTCTCTTCACTCAGCCTAGATCCAGAGACATTGCTGCAGGAAAAGTGAAGGAGAAAATTACTCTTATGGTCTCTACTGGACAGGTAAGGAAACTAAGCCTCATAGACATCATTTTATAACTTTCCCAGAGCAGTGTTGAACTGATAGGTTAGCCTGGTTCTCTCTGACTCCTTTTCACTCTAGTTTCTGTGGGTTTTCATACTACTGAGCTTCCTATAGAGACGTAGCAAATGTTCCCTACCAGCATGGTGCTTGCATTGTGAGTTTTCTCCAGGAATGGGGGCAGATGTGTAAGAAGCTATACGTGTGCCTGGCCAAGTCCCCTGGTGACCCCAGAGCTGTATCTGAGAGATGACAGATGGGAATCATGTTCTCCCCAGTCAAGAGAGCCTCCAGGGGCCTGAGCCCTGGCCCTACAGAAGCAGCCCACAGTGCCCCAACACAGGGGCAGCCCAGCTGTAGAAGCAGGCGTCTCTACAGCTCAAGCTGTGTTTCAGAAACAAAGAGAATTGGGTGATATTCCTAAGGGAAAACCCGAGCTGGCTGTAACTGAGCACCTTACAGGAAAAACAGAGCCCAGCACTTCACCCAAACAACATTAAAATGAGACAACTGATATCATTCAGGGACAGTCCCACTCGCTCCAGGCATCCTCAGATTTGCCTGGTGTCTGAGGAGTCTCTTTCTCCACTTTATCGCATTCGATCCTTCCAAAGCAATGTTATAAGAGTGACTGTTGAAGTCCTTTAAAGAGGGTTATCACTGCACATGTAAATTAGCTTATCTCACTTCCCAAATGCTTGCTCTCTCAAAGCTGGGCCATTCAGAAACAAAGCCGGGTCGGGTTGGGTGGTGTTTTGGAATCATTCAGAGCAGTGGAATCTGCACATGGGATCCCAGTGGGACTCACTGGCTGCACAAGCTGACAAATCAGAGGCAAGAAACTGCCCAAAGAAGAGGGATAAACAAACCCAGCCAATGAGTGAGCTGCATCATCCCCTCCCTCCCACCAGCTCCAATCAACTGGTAATTACTCCTCTGGTCACACCAGGACATGCAGGCAGGACCGCCACAGAAGTCGGTGCCACGGGTACAGTCAGCATACTGCAGAGTTCGTTAGCTCTTCCCCCAAAATTCCTACCAAAGAGTGGCAAACAAGGCAGCTTGAAATATAAGGTAATGAGGTAATTAACGCACTCAACTCATTTCAACATTTCAAGGATTTCCTGCTAGGATGCGAAGGGGGCCTGGGCTCTACTCACAGTTTCCCCGCAACTGCCAGGGGGCCAGGGTTGTGCTGATACCCACTGAAACAGTCAGCAGCACTATGCCACTCAGTGAGGCATGTGGCTACACCATCACTCTTGCTAAAACCTCCAAATCAGCTCTTCTAGTTTATTCTACTACAACTTTTGTAGTTTCAATTCACTTCATCAATCCACTACAAAATCTGCCTCCCATATCCTTTGAAGGAAGAAGAAACTTTTTTTCAGTTGTGGTAAAATACAAATAACAATTGCCATCATAACTTTTTATTTATTTATTTTTTTTAGAGACAGGGTCTTGCTCTGTCACCTAGGCTGGAGTGCGGTGGTGTGATCATAGCTCACTGCAGCCTCAAACTCCTGGGCTCAAGCAATCCTTCTGCATCAGCCTCCTGAGTAGCTAGGACTACGGATGCATGCTGTCACACCTGGATAATTTTTAAGACTTTTTTTTGTGGAGATGAGGTCTCACTATGTTGCCCAGGCTAGTGTTGAATTCCTGGCCGCAAGCTATCCTCCTGTCTTGGCCTCCAGAAGTGCTGAGATTACAGGTTTGAGCCACCGTGCCTGGTCCATAACCATTTTCTTCTTCTTCTTCTTCTTATTATTACTGAGACAAGGTTTTGCTCTGTTGCCCAGGCTGGAGTGCAGTGGCACTATCTCAGCTCACTGCAACCTCCAGCTCCTGGGCTCAAGCAATCCTCCTGCATCAGCCTCCCGAGTAACAGGGACTATAGGCACGAGCCACCATGTCTGGCTAATTTTTAAGTTTTTTGTAGAGATGGGGGTCTCACTAAATTGCCCTGGCTCCATAACAATTTTTAAGAATACAGTTCAGTGGCATTAAGTACATCCACGTTGTTGTATAACCATCACCATCATCCATCCCCAGAGCACTTCATCTTGCAAAACTGAAACTTTGTACCCATTAAACAATTAACTTTCAGCCCAGTGCGGTGGCTCACACCTGTAATCCCAGCACATTGGGAGGCTGAGGTGGGCAAATCACTTCAGGTCAGGAGTTCAAGACCAGCCTGGCAAACATGATGAAACCCCATCTCTACTAAAAAATACAAAAAAATTAGCTGGGCGTGGTGGTATGTGCATGTAGTCCCAGCTACTCAGGAGGCTGAGACAGAAGAACTGCTTGAACCAGGAGGTGGAGGTTGCAGTGAGCTGAGATCATGCCACTGCACTCCAGCCTGGGTGACAGAGGGAGACTCCATCTCAAAACAACAACAACAAAAAACAATTAACTCTCCATTCCCCTCTCTCATTTCCTGGCAACCACCATTCTACTTTCTGTCTCTATGAATCTGGCTACTTTAGGTACTTCCTATGAGAGAATCATACAGTATTTGTCCTTTGCGACTGGCTTATTTAGCATAATGTCCTCAAGGTGAAGGAAGAAACTTTTAAACCACTTTTGTTTTTTACGTCAAAGGGGGCTTCTTTACCTACTTGAGTAACACTACATAGTGGCTATTTCCATCCCACTTCAAGTCCTGAAAAACAAAAATGTGAAGATCTTCCTCTATCCTCCAATATGGACCTAGCTTTCGGGTTTTGATGGTTTTTCATTTTCTTTTTCACTTTAGTTGGCTGTCAATTGGAAATTGTCCTCTCTCCCAACTTTGGGGAAAAAAAAATGAAAATCCAGTTGAAGCACATTTTTTCCCAAATGTATTTGAAATGCTCTATCTAGTTCTACAGTTCTGGACTGTGAGCATATCCCGAAATTCTGGAACATACCGGCATCATAACAAAAGGTGAGAATGACTGACAGCTGAATTATAGTGTGGGAGAATAAAGTATTTATTACTTGTCATAAATTTAGGAAAACCAGTCTTCCTTCCATCCTTCCCTTCTCTCTCTCTCTCTCTTCTGTGGCCTTCTTTTTCTAATTAGCCATTTTACTTATTTCCTAGATGGTCAATGTTATATTGCTACAGACATCATAGTGAATGATCTGAGGTGTTTCAATATTTGTGCTTTCTTTGTGAGCCCCAATTTTGATCTGTTGATGCCTCATAAGCTGATCCCTTTGTGCTCTGGGTTCAGTTCTGTCCAGTTCAGTAACCTTTTGTTTCCTTTAGAGGATACCAAATGGCTAAGATACAGCCCTCCCCTTAAGAGCTGGTCAAACTGTAGAGGCAGACACGCACACCCTCAGCTAACACTGGTGGAAGGCTCCCAGGAGGCCTGAGGAATGTCAGTAATAGAGGGTCAGGAACTACAGAGCTTCTCAGGGGATGGGATCAGCCAACTCTGAGAAGAAGATGAGTTTGAGCTGAATCTCTCTCGTCTCATCCCCAGTAATATGTCTTTATTTCTAATTGCTTTATTACAGCTTAATTATTATTATACCATCATATCTACAGTCTCTTTGAGTTAATTTTTAGTTAACAAAGATACAAGGATAGTAACATTTCATATCTTCCCGTACTAAATGTCTTTTTTTCTTTTTTCTTTTTTTTGAGACAGTCTTGCTCTGTTGCCCAAGCTAGAGTACAGTGGCGCGATCTCCACTCACTGCAACCTCCCTCGCCTGGGTTCAAGCGATTCTCATCCCTCAGCCTCCTGAGTAGCTGGGATTACAGGCATGTAACATCATGCCCGGCTAATGTTTGTATTTTTAGTAGAGACGGGGTTTCACCATGTTGGCCAGGCTGGTCTCGAACTCCTGACCTCAAGTGATCTGCCTGCCTCGACCTCCCACAGTGCTGGGATTACAGGTGCGAGCCACCGTGCCCGGCCCTGTACTAAATGTTCTAACTCACTATTTAAATGTTGTTCTTTCTAAGTTCAGCCATTCTCCAATCTTCCCTATCTTCCAGCAAATTTCTTCCTCACGAGTACAATGGAACTTATTAGTATACGGCTTTAAAGTATAAGCCAATCACATAATGTCGGGCTGTTTCTGTAGGAGGTTATGATATTTCAAGGGTCATAATCTGTGTCTGGGCAAGTCTGAACCTCCAGAACTGCAGCCTGTGTTGTAATATGGTGATGCTGTGGCTCCGGGCTCAGGAGCAGTCCCTCTGCTGAACAGGCTGTGGAGGGAATTCTGCAGTCCACACAGACAGATGGTAGGACTATTACTTTTGACCCTGGACTCCGCTTACTGCAAAGTGAGTTGGAAGATTTATTACTGATCTTTATTAGACAAGAACCCTGCTGAGTTCTAACTTCTTCAGAAGAAAATTGAAGGAAGAAAATAGCATGTACCATATTCTTTTACTGTAAAAAAGTATATATAATACTTCTAGCCATGCTACAGATAACATGAAAATTGAAAGTAATTCTGGATAATCTCTGTTATGTGACAGCATTACCTAATGCACTTAAAGGGATCATTCTCAACTATTTATCATACTTGAATACTGAAGAGTTGCAAAGTTAGATTATCTTATGATACACAGTCATGGTGATTTAATTTTTCTTTCTAGTATGCTGTCTCTCAGACTAGGGCCTACAAGTATTAAAAGCAAAGATTTTTGTACACCCATATACACAGCGGCATTATTCACAAAAGCCAAAAGGTGGAAGCAACCCAGCTGTCCATCAACAGATGAGCGGATAAACAAATGTGGTCTACATATACAATGGAATAGTATTCAGCTTTAAAATTCTGACACATGCTACAACACGGATCAACCTTGAGGACATTATGCTAAGTGAAATAAACCAGTGACAAAAAAGACAAATATGATATGATTCCATCTACAGGAGGTACCTAAAGGAGTCCAACTTATAGAAACAGAAAGTAGAATGGTGGCTGCCAGGGGCTAGGGAAAGAGGGGAACAGACAGTTCTGATTTAACAGGTACAGAGTTTCAGTTCCGCAGCACGAAAAGTGTTCTGGAGAGGGAAGGTGGTGATGGTTGCACAACAATGTGGACGTACTTAATGTCAACAAGCTGTTTAAAAATGGTTAGGCCAGGCGCAGTGGTTCACACCTATAATCCCAGCACTTTGGGAGGCCGAGGTGGGCGGATAACTTGAGGTCAGGAGTTCGAGACCAGCCGGGCCAAAATGGTGAAACCCCATCTCTGCTAAAAATACAAAAATTAGCTGGGTGTTGTGGCACGCCCCTGTAATCTCAGCTACTCAGGAGGCTAAGGCATGAGAATGTCCTGAACCCAGAAGGTGGAGGTTGCAGTGAGCCAAGAGTGCACCACTGTACTCCAGCCTGGGTGACAGAATGAGACTCTGTCTCAAAAAAATAAATACTTTTTAAAAATGGTTAAGATGCTAAATTTTATGTTATATGTTATTTCACCACAATTAAAAATAATTTTTAAACCATTTAAAAACATAATTCTTAAAAAACAAGTTAATGACAAAAGTGTAAAAATCTGCATAGGGTGCAGGGGTGGAGGAAGGCAAGAGAAAGATTATTTTTTTCCCTGAATTTCAGATCTGGTTTAGAAATGGACATCTCTGCTTCTATCATAGTTGAGAAAAGATGCCACACCCCTGCCACTTTCCTCTCTCTCTCTCTGAGTGGTTCTTAACCTCTCTTTAATGTGGAAACATAAAGCAGCAAGCTCCCCTTAGCCTCTTGAAATTTTCCCAATTCACAAACGATGCCACCTATCTAGCCTGACAGCTGCCTCCCTGGGACACGGTGAGCTAGCCCTCTTCTATTACAGGTGCTCTGCTGAGACACAGGCCTCATTTCCACATGGGCCCACCCAATAATTACTTCAGTATTCCTGAATTTCAGTAAAGAGAGCTGGGAGACAATAGTGAGAAATGACCTACTGTATAATAAAGAACCTCTGTTGGGAGCTGGGGCAAAGGCCAGGGTACTAAGGAAATGACTTCTTGCTCCTTCCAATATTGAAAGGATACTCCAGCAAATAAAAGGACTTTGCATAAAAAGAAGAGACAGGCAAGCCTGTGTTCAGCACTGACGGCACTAAGCGTTTCTCATGAAGATTTCCTTCTCAAATTTATGCCATAGTTTACACTTCAAGAATTCTAACCCCAGTGTTTTCTGCATTTCATAAAAAATAGACTCTTGGCTATTTCAACAGGAGATCACACAATCAGCTTTAAGGGCCCCCCAGTGAATTAGTGGAGAGAAGGAGTTAAGAGAGAGAAAGAGAAAAGAGGTCAATATTGTTGGCTCAAGAATTCAATAATGCATGGAGCTGCTACTCCATCCCAGGGCCCTGCCTACTCTCTTATCTAATCAACTCCATCTTTGACCTGTTTTCTCTGCTCCTTTATGACAGATTTTTAAATGATGAATTTCTGTTGTCTTTCTCTGTTTTGTTGTTGTTGTTGTTGTTGTGCTTTGTGTGTGCGTGTGGGGGGGCAGCATTCTTTCCTTTTTATTTTTATTCATTTTTTCTAGCAGGTAGAGGTTTCTTCAAGTTTCTAAACTGACAATACTTATAAATGTAATTTTTGATGCAGTTTCTGTAATACATGGTGATCTGCAGCTCTGGGGTCATGCTTTCAGTTAACTTCCTGTAACTTAATAGCTTTATTTTTTCTCAAAGTAACATATTTAGTGTTAACTAGAAACATCCTTCCTACACAATCTCTCTGAAAACAGCTTTATGCTTTGTCTCTTTGGAAGCCTCTGTTCCCCAATGGCCATAATCTAGTTCAGAGATCTGAGGAATGAAGGCCATCTCGAAACACTTGTTATATAAAAACTAGAGGAGAAAATAAGGGTAAAATCCTAAGGATGGACGTCAGCTGATGATGCTATTTAACAAAAGGTAGTCTGCCCCAGTCAGCTCTAGTTCATTCCAGACAACCAATTTTAGAAACTCAGTTTTTGTTTCAACCGAGACTAACAATCCTGGACTTGAGCAGAATTCTCCAACAGGGGAACCTTCAGCAGATGTGCTAGAGATAGGGGCAGTGATCCCAAATAGCATGTTCTCTGCATGAGGTCATAATCCACCAGGGCGTCTGGGAGGATACAGCACGCATACTTCTTACACTTTCTCAATACTCAGCTCAAGCTCATCGTAAAGACCCTGCCTAGCATTTCCAAGGCAGATTCGCTTGTATTATCTCATTTCTTAGGGGTGTCTAGCAATTATTTGAAATGTACACACATCCCAAAACACAAAACAATGCAGTGTGTGGAGGATTAGCCCTCCACCTTGCATTCTTACCTCTTCTCGAGCTTCTCTGAAGGAAGAATTTAAAGTTCTTCCTCTCCTAGGAAGGGAAGACTTGGTGGTGTCTTCCTGCTGCCCAAAGAGTTCCTCAATGGTCTTTGTATCAATTTGGTAGTGATGTTCCTGCCTGGCTGCCAAGGTCCAGATGTTGGTTTTGCCTCGAACTTGCTCCTCCGGAATAGTTTTCCAAAAAAAGCTTCTCATCCGCTTTTTCTTACCAAGGTGGCTGTAGCCGTTCATGTGAGTAGTTGGGGGTAGGCCTGGTGGGGGAGGTGGGATGGGAGGCTCCCCAGGAAGTGGAGGTGGTGGGGGTGGAGGAGGGGAGGAAGGACACTCTTCCCTTGAACATGAACATGGTGGAGATGGAAGGGGTGGAGGAGGAGGTGGAGGAGGTGCTGGAGGAGGTGTCTGCCCAATCATGAATCCAGGTGCTGTGGCAATATTCCCATTTTCTTTATCACTGACCAAGGAGACACAATTCATAACATGCATAGTACTGTTGCCTCCTATGGAGATAATTTCTTGGCCTTGGAGAAGAAGACACAAACATCAAACTTGTGTAGCACTTTTTCACCTGCTATCTGCCGCCAGAATAAAGGGCAACTGTCCTCTTCCAAACCTAGCAAGATAAAATAAATATCAAATCAGTTACAAACAGTTTCGCATCAGCATTTCCCTTCAGAGGCTAGTATCAATCCTCCCATATGAGTTGGATATGAAAATCAATGAGGGGCAACACATCCCAAGTTGCATTACAAGGACCCAACGCTTTTCTAAATGTGAATCAAATTTTACTACCTGGAAATTCTGCCAAAGAAATTGCAACAAATCCAATTGGAAACCTTATATTAATCAACAAAGCACATTTATATTGAGAGCCTGCTATAGGCCCAGTAAGTATTGCTCACTTTATGAATAAACTACTTGTTTACTAACTAGTTCGTTCTCTTTGGACAATGGTTGCCCAACCCCTAGGGAAACTGCCCAAACTGCTGAAGCATTAGGCATTAGTGACCCTACCTTTTTCCAGTCTGGACATGTCTCCTACCAATCAGTGGGTCAAAAAAGACATCTTGCACCTTGGACGGATAAGACAGGGCATTTGCAGATGATATAATAATGGCCTAGCTCATTTCCCTGGAATCAGGGCCACCATATTTATGCTCTACTTGGTGATGCGGCTTTCCCCCAAATAGAGAAAAGAACAGCAGATATGAAAAATGAGATTCCAGCCCTAAATCAAGCTTTACTGCTTATAGTTTTAGACAAGTCACTTTGCCTCACCAGACTTCAGTTTTCTCATTTGTAAAATTAGGAGAACACATTAAATGACCTCTATCATCTTAGATTCTAGTTAAGCCACTCTTTGGAAACCATCACCTACCTCTTCTGCTTCTGACACTTTTAGCAAAGAAGAGATACGCACGCCCAAGGACACGCTGCCCATGTCACATCTGCCACATGTCCCTTATACACAGTCACCAACTTACTTTAGTGGGTTGCATTTTTATGGAACTTCACGTTTGTTTTTCATGCTGGGCTGTTACTGATCTGATGTGAAAGAGAGGTCAAAACTACTAAATTTCTTCAGATACGAGAACAGGTAAGTGGGGGTGTAGAAAGGACGCCATGCAGGCTATTGAGTGAGTACCCCAACTAGATGGGAGTGTGGAAAGGGGACTATTTCCTCCAGATCACAAAGGGCCATACACAATGGCTTTTTACACGGCACTTCGGGGTGTAATTATCTTTTTACAGCACCACTGTCAAAGCCCATACTTACAAACACAAGTTGATGAAATAATTTTAGACTACACAGAAGTAAACAATCTGATCTCACAAATTCAAATATTACAAAATGATTTACACAGAACTACATCCAAAAGGCAGGGCTGCCTTGGGAATAAGAGTGGAGATTCTAGGAATAGACTGCTTTTTCTCAGAAAGTTCTGCTACTTTCAAGATGTGCAACATGAGCTGAGGTCGGTAACGTCACCTACATTTCAGCATCCTCATCTACAATATGAGGAAATACTTGTTCCATTGGTTTGTATAAAAGTAAAGAGCTAACACATGTATGGTCCTTACCAAGATGCCTGGTACATAGTTAGCTATTATTTATAACAATAACAAGCTGTTATCATATGTGCATATAATTTCCCTTTATTTTCACAGGCATTACATTTGCTTTAAAATATGTATTGGGTTTATAGATAAAATGCCAAGTTACCCCTGGCCGCTAGGAACAAACTTGTAATATTTCCATTCTTTGCTACCAAAGTTTGTGAGAGCTGTCCTTTCACAATGCTTGCTGATCATCTATTAAATTGTCTCCATATTACAAAAGCAAATATTTTAATGAAACATTTGAATATTAGAGTTCTGAAAACTGCCTCTATATGGGAGGAAAATGGCATCTCCAGCTATTAATTGGATACTTTAAAAAATCATTTTAACCACTTTTAAGTGTGCAATTTAGTGGCATTAAGTACATTCACGGTGTTGTGCAGCCATCACCACCGAATAATTTTTAAATCAGTAAAATAGAAAATATTTTTCCAAGCTGACATACAGCTCACTTGAGATGTAACTGGCTTCTAGAAAGAGTTTTCATAATTATCATTAGGGGCATAACTAGGCTGTTTTCATAGTTGGCACCCTTAAAGCAAATGACTCATTGTCAATTACAGTTTATAGTTATATTTGAACTCTTCTTTTTCAAGACTGTGCAGGTAATTTTGGCAGTTTATCCTTACATATTTTAAAATACTTCTGTACATAAAATATCTCATGTATAGAAGAGCTGTTAATCCTCCAATTTACCTCCAATTCCAGATATGCTGACTTATTTATAGATCATCCCTGTTAAGAATGGTGATAAGCTCAAAAAGTCTCCAATCTAGAAAGCAGTAACTCATTCAGTGCTGTATATGGACAGATGCGCCACTAAACCTCACAATGCAAATACAGAGATACTGACAAAGACTAAGGAAGACTATATACTCCAAGGTTATGCAACCTCACTGTCTCCTAACAACAAAGCCAGAAAGGTGCATGTTTTAGTACTGTGCTTTGCAAAGAGGAAGTACTAGATAAACGATTGTCAAAGTAAAAAGTGACACTTGTTAGCTCTGCATTGGGATGATTCTAACCAATGCCCCATGTAAAAGAATGTTATTTTTAAAAGTTAAAGGAAACAAAAGAAAATGTACAACACTGTCCCCGGTATGCTGTCTGATTAATTTCTTCCCAGGGTAACACACAAGGATCCTAGCCCCCCAACGGCTTCTAATGAATAGGTTCGCCAGCAATGATTAGCCAAGACGCTAATGCTTTTACTACCTTTACTCCAATAGGGTTTCCCCCTGGGCCAGGATGTCCAATGTGAAAGAGGTGGCAGGAAAAGTGGAGTACAGACAGAATTCTAACCCTTTCCACAGCCACATGGAAATTAAAATAGAGAATACACAAAAGAACGATGGATTTGCTGCAGTACTGCCCGCAGTAGAGATGCAAACACACACTCTCCAGGTACACTAGGAGAACGCAGGTGATGCTGCAGCCCTAACAGACCACACTGGCTGCCTGTTTCTCACAGCTGACAACTGCCAGTAGGGACAATGGGATTAGCCCCCACTCTGTCTGGAAAATGCTAAGTAGTCCCATCAATCTGCCCCTGGGCAGACAGAGACAGGCCTGTATGTAAGATCTCAGCTACAGGTTGGAAACCTCAGCAACAGGATGAGGTAGCTGCTAAGGCTGACAAGTGCCCAGCTCTGAGTAAAATGCAGAGCTGTCATGGCTGGGCTCTGAAGATGGGAATGTCTCCTCAAGTCCCCTGAGTGCTACTCATGACCCATCAGAGTTGTGTTTGAGTGATGGACTCTCCCAAGGAGGCTGTAGCTCAGTTGAGCATCTTCTAACTATGTGAAATTTCAATAAAGCGATGCTGTGATCACGTACTTAACTTTTAGTTAATTGGCAGACAAAAAATCTTAGAACGTTCGTTAAGGGTCTTCAAAGCTGCCCCTGGCCCCCTCCTAAGCTCTCTTGCCTAAACAGCCCGCTGTACTTTTTCCTTGGTGTCAGAAACACCCCTAGAAGTTCTAGTCTCGGCCAGGCGTGGTGGCTCACGCCTGTAATCCCAGCACTTTGGGAAGCCGAGGTGGGCAGATCACGAGGTCAGGAGATCAAGACTACCCTGTCCAACATGGTGAAACCCGTCTCTACTAAAATACACACACACACACAAACACACACTCAAACACACACACACTGAAACACACACACTCAAACACACACACACACACACACAGTAGCTGGGCGTGGTGGCACGCCTGTAGTCCCAGCTACCTGGGAGGCTGAGACAGGAAAATCGCTTGAATCAGGGAGTCGGAGGTTGCAGTGAGCCGAGATTACGCCACAGCACTCCAGCGTGGCGACAGAGCCAGACTCCGTCGCAACAACAAAACAACAATAACCAAAAAAAAGACGTTCTAGTCTCTTGAGGGGAGCCAAGAAAAGAGTATGTAGGCTTCATCTCACAGTATATTTAAGGGGAGAGCATGTTCCTGGACGTCAGTTTGGAGCTCAGGGCTTTCCTGAACGAGGACCAGTGGTCCTGGTGCTCCGAATGAGTGGTTCTGCACCAGTGGTCCTGGTGCTCAGAATGAGTGGTTCTGCACCAGTGGTCCTGGTGCTCAGAATGAGTGGTTCTGCACCAGTGGTCCTGGTGCTCACAATGAGTGGTTCTGCACCAGTGGTCCTGGTGCTCACAATGAGTGGTTCTGCACCAGTGGTTCTGGTGCTCAGAATGAGTGGTTCTGCACCAGTGGTCCTGGTGCTCAGAATGAGTGGTTCTGCACCAGTGGTTCTGGTGCTTAGAACGAGGGTCTTGGTGCTCAGCTGGTCACTCACTCCTTTGGTCAACAATAATCAAAAGGAACATCAAGGAAAACCTGCCAGAAAACCTTTCCCCTTGACTCCTGGCATGTGCCACAGATGAGGTGGGGGCAGGAAGGGCTGGCCCACATGCTTCTGATGACAAACCAGGGCAGAGCAAGCCGAGTTTGGAGAGCAGAGGTAGAGAAACACACAGCCCTATTTTATTGTATTTGGGAGAGAAGAAAAGGATGGGGAAAGTACGGACAATTCTAAACTATGGAATTTTTACTCTCACTCCACTAATTCGGGAAAAGGCTCCTCCACCACCACTTATCTTTCAAAACCTTTCTTGATTATTAAACACAGAATGTCAGTCGGTACAATTACACAGTCGGGCCAGAGCCGGACCGTCCAACTCTTCTGTGAGTTCCGTCTGCCTGTGCTCCAGGCAGTAGTGAAAGAACCCAGGACAACGCGTTCCTAGTAAGCGCCTTCAATCTGCAGCACAATGTAAATATTCATAGGCGCCCGAGACCAACACCCGAGAGCAGAGGAAAAACGCCTGTATTTGAATGTTCATTTTCAGTTTCTCTCACTGTCCCAAAACCAAGAAAAAGAAAAAAAAAAAAAAAAAAAAAAAAAGCACATGCGTGCCAAAGGATGCTCTAGAGAGAGGGAAGGAAGGGCCGGCTGCTCCTTCCAGGAAGACAACTGTGGGTCAGTAGAAGGGGGTCACAGACGGCCGAATCTCGGAGGTCGTTTCTGTCCACACGGAAGTTTGAAAACCGACCATTAAGTCCGGAAGACATTCGGCCTGGGGGGTCCTGGGACACCACTTCTTTCAAGTTTGGATACGTAGCAGTTCACCAGCTCTCCGCGTTAGACAGCTGTCTGCAGCCTCCTTACATCCCCAACCCGGCACCCCGGTCCCCGCCCGAGCCACTCACCAACAAGCCACCGGCTCAGCCGCCACCGGCTGGGCCGCAAATCCCCGGGGAGCCGCGCTGGGGTCAGCAAACTGAACGCGAGTGGGCGGCCCGCGGGCCGCGCGGAGCCCCAGCCGCGTCCTTATCAGCGCCGGGCAGAAGGGCGTCGCGGCGCGAGGGTGGGGCGCCGGTGCGCGCTGAGATCGACGCCCACACGCGCCGCGCCAGCTCTGCGGCGGGAAGAGAAGCCGCGGCCTGCGGGGCGGGGACTGCGGGGCGGGCGCCCAGCGCCGGCGTTGCACGACCCTCGGCCTTCTGCAGCGCCGACTGCTCTCCCGTCCGGCGGCTGCAGCTGCTGGGTCGGCCGCCGCACCCGCTCGCCCATTCCCGGCCCCTCCAGTTGGGCGGGGGTCTTGGCCCTGCCCCCTCTCCCCGAGGGGCCCAGGCTGGAAAGCCCACGCCCCCCACGCCACGCCCCCCGGGGCGCCAGCCCCTCTGCGGGGGTTTAGCACGCTGCGCCCAGAAGTTGGGTGGGAGACGGCTAACTAGGGGAGGTGTCCGTGTGATTGAAACGAAAGGGGGGGTCTTCCGGCTCGCAGACACCCGGTCTGCGGCGGCCGCGCGCTCCCAACCCACCCGGAGCCTCCGCCGCGACATCTTCCCACGTCCCCCATCCAGGTCGCAGGCGCGGGGGAAAAGCCTCACGGCCGCACTGCGGCTCTGCCAAAAGGGAGCCGGATCGAGCCGCTGAGAAAAACAGAGGGGAGACTCCTGGCGTTTGAAACCGGTCAGAACCCGCTCTCCAAGAGCTGGGGACACCCCTTGTTTGGAGGCTGATCCCCAGCCCACCCGCTTCCTCCCCCTCCCCACACTCCTGCAGGCGCGGGGCGCAACTTGCAACCCGAACTTCGCGCGGCCGGAACAAGTTTGTCGGGGCGAGAAGCGCCTGGTCCTTGGTCCGCACCACCGCACTAGGTCCCCGCCACCGCCCCACCACTGTGTCAGGGGCCAGGCGTGGCCCCTGGCTGGCTAGGGAACCGAGCGCGGCGCCGCGGCTGCGCATTCCGTGCGGGACGCCGCTGTCTCCCAAGGGTCGGGATAAACTAGGGGGCGGTTGATCTGAAAGTCTTAGCCACGACTAATAGTCAACCGCCCAGGTGCGACCCGCAGCAGCCTGGCGATGCAGCTCGTTCTCCAGACGCGGGTCCACACCGGCGGGTCCTCGCCTCCAGGGACCGATCGCTGTTCTCCGTGGCCGGGTAAGGGCGGCCGCCAAAGTCACCGGGGTGGATGTGGAGGGAGCTGGAACCTCCTCTCCAGCTTTCCCGGTGAGGCTCGGAGGAAGCCGAGACCCGGCACCCATCAGCCGCGCTTCTCGGCGCCTCAGCCTCGGGTCCCGGACAACACCCCAACCCTGACCCTCCCGAGTGGCGGGGCTCCAGCTCCCCGTGTCCCGCGCCGCGGTCGCCCCCGCCTCGGCCGCCCGACCCGCACTCACCCGCGGCCAGCGCCCCCCCCGCTCCCGGCGCGCAGACCGCTGCAGCCTCCCGCCGCTGTGTCGGCGCAGCCGCCTCCTCCCGGTCACTGCAGGCCCAGCCACCCCGGAGCGCGAGGGGGCAGGGCGGGGCGGGGCGCAGCGGCAGCCTCAGGTAACAAAGCTGCGGCCCCGCTGCTCCTGGCCGGCCGCGAAGGGCAGCGCGCCCTTTCCTGCTCCGCCCCTCCCTCACCTCCCCTTCCACCCTCCGCGCGCCACCGTCACCGCCACGCGCTCACCTTCACCTGCGCGGGGCCCCGGGGGAGACGCCTCGGGGCACACTGCTTCCCGCACCCGAAGGCTGGTGCGGGGCTAGGCCGGGGGCCACCGAGAGAAGTAGGGGCGGCAGGAGAGGGAGATAGCTGGGCTGCCCAGAAGAGCCAGGTGTCCTCGGGGAACGGGCGAGAGGAGGCGCCAAGCTGGCTTCTGAACCTGCAAGTGCCTTTCACAAAGGAGTCTTTGCGGCAGCCTCCCAGGCACCGTCTCTTGTGCACACGGGCGCGCACACACTCTTATATACACGCGCGCGCACACACACACACACACCCGCACACGCCCCCCGACGCACGCGCCAGACCACCCTCTGCCCCAACACTTGCTTCTCCCTGGAGAGCTAGCAGCACTTGGGCGAACTGTCCTGTCCCAACCCCTACAGCTGAAACCTGGCTGCGCTAGAGCTTCGCAAAGGTCAGCTCCTCCCTGGGGCCTGCCAACCTGTAAATTTGTTACCGTTTTTTATTTTGTTTTTGTTTTTAATTCTCAATGATGATGGTAACAGAAACCTTTAGGTTGTATTAAAGCGTAAAAAGACCCCTCAAAAATTTTGCCAGGCCTTATCGAATGAACGCACGCTGTCTGGGAAAGGCACACTCCTCACAGAAAGAAACAGGGGAATCGATTTAATCACATTTTTTTTCTTCAAAGTGACTCGGGGCGCCAGTGAGAAGCAAGTAGTCAAAGAAAACATCCCGGGCAAACCGGCTGACCGAAAATCCACTGTCGGGGTAGGGAGGCGCCCTCTACGGGGATGAAGTCATCGCTACCTTTGACTCTTTGATCCTAGATAACCGACCAAGACGTTTCCAGCCTAATGCCTGACGCCTTTTGCTTCCTCCATCCTGGTCCTCAGTCCCTGAACTCCCAGGACAGAATTCCTGACCTCCTTGGTCGAGCCTTGGATCGAGAAAGAGAAACTATTAGTGTAAACAAACCAATCAACCCCAAAACCAAAACTGTGCCTGCCAATAGCCCATTTCTTGGCCATTGATGGAGCATGAAGAGAAATGGATCCAATTAAGAAAATCTTAAAATCTTAAGGAGTAAGAAAATGTAATAAAGAGAAAGACAATGTCATGCTCAGGGAGCTAATATCAATCCCAAAGGAATATTGACTGTTCAGGCTCAAGTTAAATTACAGCAGATCGAAAGTGAGGAGTTGAGTGGCATCTTCTTTTCTCTTACTGTCGACCTTGTTAAATGGGGAGTCCACACCCCCTGCCTACTCCTCCCTCCTCAACCCCATGACAGTGGGCCTCACCCCCAACTGTATTGAGCATGCACTCTAAAAACAGTTACTTTTTGAGAAGTCAAGTCTGGTGACCCATTCTCAGCCCCTCATCCCTTTGATCTCCTTGGCAGCATCCTACCCTAAGGCCTTCTCTATGCTTCTCTGGACTTCTCTGCTGACCCTTCTCTTCCTTTGAGGACAGTAACAAGGTTCTTCCAACTCTTGATCTCCCGGTATCCCACAGAAATACCTTCTGATTTCAAACGGAACCCATCCAGATGTCGTGGGACCTGAAGCTTGTATAACTCCTGGGGGAACTTCTTAAAGGAAAGCAATAAAAACTTACAAACATAATACTAGACATGTATCCTTGGAAGGGCCCAGGGAAAATGAGGGGCTTGGAAACTTGAGCTTCAAGGTATATCTCCGGGTTTCTCTTCAATGTCAGGGACTCTTGAATCCATATTATCGTTGTAAAATTTCAAGTCCAAATTAAAATATCCAAAAATCAACTCATCTTTCCCTCAAAACTAGTACTATTCCCACACCCACCACCTCCCCCTCTTTACCTAAGATCTGGTTTTTCTGTTTGAAATCCTAGCTTTTCCTTTGCTTGTCTCTCTTAAATTCTTTAAAATTCAAGTATTTGCTAAATTTGCTGCTCTTTCCCAAGTAACCTGTTTTATGTTTCACATGCACCATCACCGCAGTAACCCCAAGTAGTGGAAGAGGGAACAAGTATTTATCTGCTGTTGGCCACACATCAGGCACCACACTTAATTCTCACCATGATCCTATAAGCATTCTGATTTCCTAGCTTAGAGAAGTTAAATTGGATACCTACATCCACTACCTTGGTGTTGTTTCTGCTTCTCTCTTCTTCCTAAATCCATCCCAAAACTGCTGTCAGGTCACTGTTTTTAAAAGTCTGATTTCATCACGCTACCTACCTCTTCAAAACCTTCTGCAGATTCCCATGTGTTCCTACAGGAAGAAGGCAGCATTCTTCAGTCTGACAATCCGGCAGCATCCTACGTTTATCTCCCACAATTGGATGCGTCCCATTTCACTCAAGCAGTGGGACGTACTGCCCCTGAATATGTCATGCTTATTTTGACTTTTTTTTTTTTTTTTTTTTTTTTGAGACGGGGTCTCACTGTCGCCAGGCTGGAATGCAGTGGAGCGATCTCAGCTCACTGCAACCTCTGCCTCCCAGGTTCAAGTGATTCTCCTGCCTCAGCCTCCCAAGTAGCTGGGATTACAAGCATGCACCACCACACCTGGCTAATTTTTGTATTTTTAGTAGAGATAGGGTTTCACCATGTTGGCCAGAATGGTCTCAATCTCCTGACCTTGTGATCCACCTGCCTCAGCCTCCCAGAGTGCTGGGATTACATATGTAAGCCACCACGCCTGGCCTACTTTGACTCTTATTTTTCAAATTGTACATAGGATGTGGTCAAAAAGTGCTTGAATGAAGCATGGCACAACTCTTCAATAGAGTTCATATCTTGATGGATTGGATCTAAAGCTGCAAAATCTAGAAGACAATTTATTCTTCATCTATTAATATGCTGATTATCCATCTGTATCCCCCAAATGTGCTAACCAGCCTTTAAGTAAGTCTGGAAAGGCTCCTGAAGCCCAGTGTGCCCAAAGTCTGCCCAGCTACTGGCATTCGTGGCTTGGAGGTGGCACTGCTGCCACTGCAGGCCTCTTGAGCAGTGGGCAGTGTGACCAGCTCTCACTTTTCCAACCAGGCCAAACCTCCCAGAAAGTGTGTTAGATAACTCAGTGTGGCCCAGAAAATGGGTCTGTACCAGGCACTGGTACCAGGCCCTGCAGAAGAACTGCTGTGTTTTCCTGATTCGATTTGCAGCTTGCTCTTCCCTCTCCCTGGGTTGCCCTTTCCAGAATGCTGTATTTCCTACACCCAGTTTATTCTGATTCTTATGGCTTCTGCCTCCTTGGCCCAGAGAGGCTTTTAGTTTCTCCTACATCAAGTATTTTGTGTTTCAATCTGTCATTAGGAACAACTAAACAAAGCCTTCAAAATGAATCAAATTTCAGAATCCATGTAAAACAGACTTTTAGTATTCGCTTAAGGAGTAAGAGTCTAATTCATGAGCTGACTTCATGGGCCCTCTAGGGTACAGACTGAGATCTTTACTTAATCTTTAATTGTTATTCTTCTTAAAATATATATTTGATTAGATCAGTTGTTCAGTATTAAGATTCTAGGCTATCTTTGCCTTTTAAAATTGGAAACTGCAGAAAGAAACAAACTCTGTCCACATTATGGTTAAACAGATTTGCAGACAAATGCAAAGGCTTGCCAATCCTCTGACCTTGTTTCCTTCAAAGAGTGGCAAGTGCAAAATAAAATCAGCAGAATTGTTACTGTTACTATAAAACGCAAATTTGTATCAAATACCTTATTGGCAATTTTCCAAATAACTTTTTTTTTTTTTTGAGCTAGAGTCTCACTCTGTTGCCCAGGCTAGAGTACAGTGACACAAACATCCTCCTACCTCAGTCTCCCAAAGTGCTGTGGTTACAGGCATGAGCCACTGTGCCTGGCCCCAAACAACTTTTGAACTGAAAAAATAATACTTTATTTCTGATTTTTTTAGTTTATTTTTAATTTTTTTTTAATAGAGACAGGGTCTCACTGTGTTGCCCAGGCTGGTCTCTGACTTCTGACCTCAAGCAATCCTCCTGCCTTGGCCTCCCAAAGTGCTGGGATTACAGATGTGAGCCACCACACCCAGCCAATACTTCATTTTTGAAGGCTAAGAAATTTAAATAGTAAGTTGCCTTTAAATACTGTAAGTAATGACTAGGCTCTGATCATTAAGAGGGAGAAAAGGGAGAAATATTTTTCTGAATGCTAAGTAGTGATTTTTGAAGGTTTTTTTTTTTTTTTTTTTTTTTTTTTTTTAGACAGGGTCTCGCTCCATCACCCAGGCTGGTATACAGTGGCGTAGTTACTGCTCACTGCAGCCTCAACCTCCTGGGCTCAACTGATCCTCCCACTTCAGCCTCCCAAGTAGGTGGGACTACAGCCACATGCCACCACGCCCAGCTACCTTTTGTATTTTTTGTAAAGACAGGGTTGAAAGTTTAAAATAGAAAATGCTTCCACATGTGATGTTAGTATCTAAGGTAGCATCAATGACATTTGCCTTGCCAGAAGTAAATAGGGGTATTTTGTCAACAATAGTGCCTGCTTTGTTTGAAGGTAGGAGAGATTAAAGACAACCTTTACCCAACATACAGGAATGAGGTAGTAAGATAATGTGATGACTCTCATGCCTGCCTATCTATACTGTATTTCCTTAGAGCAAATTGTCCATCCATTTGTTTTTCGTGTGTGTGTGTGTGTGTGTGTGTGTGTGTGTGTGTGTGTGTTTTAGAGGCTGGAGATGGAAGAGGAGACTAAGAAAAAAAAAAAACTGTAGATATCACTGAGCTTTCACCCAGAAAACCTCCAGCTAGAGCTCTTTTTAGTTTACAATTGACTCAGTGCTTAGAAAACTGGTTGGTGTTTGTGTAGGGTCTGGCTGTTATAACATTCAAACCTTGAGGAGAAAAACAGCTGTAAAATATAACATCAAAACCTATCATTTCTTTCCATTATTTATCACCAGAAAACAGTATATGAGTCTTAATAAGAGGAATTAAGTTAAAGAGTTTGTCAGATGCCAGTTTCTTTTGCTATGGGTTTAAACTGTTTTCAAATTGTTTACCCTTCTAAGAAGTTAGAAGAGCAAACAGTAATTTGAAACCATAACACACACAGTTTAAGCAGTCTCCAAACAAACCTAATCAATCAACAATATTAGAGAGAGAGAGAGAGAGAGAGAGAGTGTGTGTGTGTGTGTGTGTGTGTGTGTGTGTGTTTCCCTGGGGAAATACTATGTGCACACCCCACGTAAGTCTTTGTAGGACATAGAAAGATGGGCAAAGGGACATGTTGGTGACTTAGCAATTGGTAAAGCCCTTTCTGCTCCCCTTGGAAATCGAGTGTGTGCTTAGTTTAGTGAACTAGCTCTGGACAGTTCTTTGCACTAAGCTTCTATAATGAGAAGGCAAATACTTTGGGTATGGTAGCAAATAATAAACCAGTCCACAACAATCAGAATCTTAATATTTCTCAAGCAGATTTATAGAAATAATTAAAATGCACCATTAAAAAGCAAAGGGGGCAAGCTTTTTGTCGGAAATACTATTATTCAAGTTTTGACTGGCCTTGGACACAAAGAGGATCCCTGTCAAACACTTAGCATCATAATCAGTTTACATCTACATCTCTTTGTGGGCCTGACCTAGCTAAAATTGAAGGGGGGTCTTTTGGGGTTAAATCTAGGACTCCTTTCATCTTAACTCCTAACTTGCTGGCCTCCTACTGAAAAACAAGGATCTGGTAATTAACTCAGAAGGGTTGGTATTAAATATTCAACCTTTTATCTAGTGTTTTTGTGCCTTTGATCAACTTTTGTATGTTAGATATTAAATTGTAAATTAGATAGTAAAAAAGAAGAAAATTTATCTGTACATTACAATGTATCCAGTTGGTGGTGATTTCTCAAAACTATGCCAGAGAAAAGAGCAAACAAGTTTACACTTAATCTGTCTTAAAATGTTGCTTGTTTTCCAAGTAATACCCTAGGCTTCCTACCTACCCCACCACTGTGCAGAAGGCACAGGTGAACACGTTTCTGCATTTTGGGGTTTTGAATGGTGCCCTGCTTCCTGTGGGGTGATTGATGGGCAGTGTCACTGCAGGCGTCTGTTTCACACAGTTGGGGGCAGGGAGGGAGTGCAGGGCAAGCACACAGCTAAGCACAGGACAGTTTACACTGTCAAATGGAATTGTTTTCATGCTGGAAATGGCTTCACAAAAACAAGATACAATTTTTCTTTTCAGGAGAATTGAAAATTTTAAAGGACCAGAGAGAAGGGAAAGCAGAGAAAATACTAGATGTCCACACATCTTCATTTCTCCCTCCATGCTTCCCATGACAGATTCGAACATATTTTCTAGCTTTGCATTCCCTCCTTTACGGCATGCCTTCTTCACAGTTTATCTTATTCGATAAGGAGATTAATATCCAAGGGTGGCTACTTGCCTGCAGAGCATAATCAGGTTAAACATTGTCTATGGCAGGGGAAGAAGGCAGAGAAATTAATCCTACCTCAGCAGCTCCACTGCATGGGAACTCATAAAAAGGGGGTCTCTGGTGATCCCTGTACTCATGTACAGAGTCTACAGAAGTCCCTTGATGGTGCGAAAGGAAAGTAAATCTCGGGACCCCCAAATCACTAAGCCAAAGAGAAAAGTCAAGCTGGAAACTGTGTCGTTGGGCAAACCTGCCTCCCATTCTGTTTCTAAATGAGATAGCTACCAAGATTAAAAAGTGACATATCTCCCTCACAGTTTGCACACAAGGAAATTCCTTGTGGACAAAGGACAGACAGAACTCAAAGTCATCCCTCTGCTCATGTGAGACAAATGCGTATCTGTGCTTCCTTTGCCTTATTGTTTCACTAAGCCAGACTAAGGTATAAGTGACTGTTCCTCTATGCCCCCTCTCACATGTAAGTTGTGTATTTAGTAAAAGGTTAATCAGAGACTCAAAAGAATGCAACCATTTCTCTCTTATCTACCTATGACCTGGAAGCCCCTCCATGCTTCTCGTTGTCCCAGTTTTCTGGACTGAGCCAATGTACATCTTACATATATATTGATTGATGTCTCATGTCTCCCTAAAATGTATAAAACCAAGCTGTGCCCTGACCACCTTAGGCACATGTCATTGTAGCCTCCTGAGGCTATATCATGGGTGTGTCCTTAACCTTAGCAAAATAAACTTTCTTTTTTTTTCTCTAAAATTTAGAATCTTAAACTAAATCATTTCAAAAACAAACATAAAATAATTTCCCAAGCAGAGAAAAGGTTTGAGATGGAAGCTTTCTTGTTAGCAGTCCCTTCATGCATAAATGGGGTTGGATAGAGAGGCGAGAGGGAATGGCCAAGGATACGGAAAGCTTTCACAATGCATGCCGAGTGTGAAGTGACACCCCCAGCAGATGACGTTTATCATCTTTACTTAGTCACACAACATCAAGGACTGGTGAGTTCCAGGGAAGGGCTCCATTTCATCACCCGGGTCAGTTCTCTTCCCCCACATGTTCCACAATGCAGTAGAACCAAACAACACATTCATCTACAATAGAATGTTTCAATAACACCTGTCCAGTAACTGCCCTTACTTCTTTGTGCTGTTGGGGAAAAGTAAAAAATAGAAAGCAATGAAGCCTAAACCCTTTGGCAAGTCGGCCGGTGCCTATTCTCCTAGGGCATTTTTAGTAGAACTTCAGCTGGGCCTTTCCCTCCTCCCAATATCAGTGAGGAAAGTAGCAGCGGGACAGGTTTGGTCATCTGCACTGGAGTAGAACGAGAAACCAAACACGATTTGGGCCACAGATGGATTCTAGCACATTTTTAGATTGCATTGGTTAAAAATGTCATGTTGTGCACAGGATGCAGGCAAAGGAGTTTTTTTTTGAGGGACATAATGCCTGTAAGGCAGCGTGAATGGTCCGATCTACTACTGGGGAGGAGCTCCCTGTGTAAGGACAGAGAAACTAGGGGCCTCAAGGAAGGTATTGGTTTGGAAGATAGAGGAGACAATCTTTCCGGTGGCATTGATGGTGCCTTCACTGTCTGCGCTGGACTCAGAGTCGCTGCTCCCAGAGTAGGCGCCCAGGCCTGGGAGGATGCTGATACAGACTGCAGCAGAGGGGCAGTGGATGGAGGGGCCACTCAGGGAGGTGTTTCTGAGAGACTTGCAGGATGAGGGCTCTTGATTCTTGTCATCTGGCTCAGGGTCCGGTTTCAGTCTTTTTACACTGTTGTCACTCTCTGAGCTCTTACGCTTCACAGCTCCTGCCAACAGCTTCACCTGGGAGAACTTGTTCTTGGTTTCTAAGGGCTTCACAGTCAGTTTCTTTTCCACTTCCTTCTTGTTCTCTTGAGAAATTCCAACCTTCTTGAGGTTATTTCTGTATTCCTTCAGTTCTTTCAGTTCTTCTTTTCTTTGTTGCTTTTCTATTAGTTCCTGCTGTCGAGAAACCTCATCAAGGAAGTTGGTCTCATCTTCATCTAAGCCTCTTACCATGTTTTTGAATTTGAACTGTTCCTCATACTCCTGCTGCTTCCTGTCCTTCTGTTCCTGTAGCCTTTCATATAGAGGTCGAGGGTCATAAACCTCCTCTGGACATTCTTCTGAATCTTCAGGTTTTCGAACTTTCTCCCATTCTTCTTGCCTCCTTTTGCACCGTTCATCTAGTTCTGCCTCAGACACAAACCTCTTTTTGATAACAAGGTTACCATCATCCCCTCCATCCATAATGAAACAACCAATCGCCACTATAGAGTCCCGGCAAAATAAACTTTCTAAATTGACTGAGACCTGTCTCAGATATTTTGGGTTCACAATTGGCAACCACAACGGGATTCTGAGTGGAGGTTCCCCTGACCTTTGACAAATTTCTTATTGGTGCTTGGTACCAGCTTGAGCTATCTTTATGGCTCAAACCAATAGGATACTTGGCTGAGGCCTGGGAGCCTCCCGTTTAGAGGATCCCTGATCTCCCAAAACTTGGTCGAGATCTAAAGTTTACTTGGCTATACAACCCCTCTTCTGGAGTTTCACTTGCTTCCAACAAGGAGAGCAAGTTTTCCTACTTCCATGACAATGGAAGGCAGGTAACTCTTTTGTGGAGTCTGAGCTCACTTCAAAACAATTTGAGATTTTTCCTGCTTCTAGGATGGTAGAGAGCAGTCTTCAGCCTGAGACCCATTCTTAGATAAGTAGCTGAATCAGGGTTCTGTCTTAGCTAAAGTTAAGATTCACAATCAGCTGGTCTTAAATTCTTACCATTAGAGTACTCAGTAATCATATAAATTGTGCAATTGTTTGTTTGATTTGCTTAGCTGTTTTTGTTGTTACTGTTGCTTGTTTGTATTTTTGTTTTGTTTTTTTTTCCCCATTGGGTTTGACCAACTCTATCAGCCTTGATGAAATCCAAAGGAAAGTCCAAATTGTGGGGAACAAGGCCTCTGAATTGGCTAAATTCCCATAATTGAAAAAGTAAAAAAGGGAAAAAGAAAAAACGGCCAGCAAAAGAAAAAAAAAGGGAAAGATTTTTTATTTAGATTACCTAAAGGGCTTCAGTTACATAACAAGGCCACCTTTTTTTTTTTTTTTTAACTAACCAAGCCAAACTAAAAAAGCAATGGCATCACCTCACACTGCAGTTTGGTAACTAAGGTTCTGCCCTATTTTTTTCATCACATCAGCCTGGGTTTTGTTCCTAAATCAAGCCCTTTCTGGTTTGGTATTCGTGTTACTTTTGAAATATCAGCAATGTGTCCTAGCTAAAATATGGAAATGAGATTTAAAAGAATTTTTTTAGGGAGCTTAATGGTTAAAAATCAGCTTAATTAAAAGCTAACATCCAAGATGTGTTTGTGTGTATTGTGTGTGTGTGTGTGTGTGTGTGTGTGTGTGTGTGTCTGTATTTTAAAGGCCTTCATGTTTTGTTTTGTTTTTTTCCCTCCTAGGACCTTGGTTTGTTTGTTTTTATCAAGTTTTTTTTTCCTTCTCAGTGGACTGAATCTGTTTTTTCATTTGTTTCTGCTGTCTCTCCTTTTTCTTGCCACCCTCTGCTGCATGAGGAACCTAAAATAGTTTCTAACAGCCTGTTTCTAACAGGCATTCCTTAAAGAAAACAGAGAAGGTGCCAGACTCTCTTTTGGGGAGAAACCTCTGTTTTTCCTTATGGAATCCCAAGAGCGTAAACAGACAAGTTCATCTCAGGTCTTAAACTCCTTGCTTTTGTATTATGTTACCTGGTTTCTTCTTCTCCTCCTTCTCCTTCTCCCTCCTCCTCCTACTCCTCCTTCTCCTCCTTCTTCTTCTCCTCTCCTTCTCCTCCTTCTTCTTCTTCTCCTTCTCCCTCTTCTTCTTTTTCACTAAAATAGTTACTATAACAGAGGTTACACTTGGGCGTTTAAAGTAAGGAAGAGTATAGATTAGACAGTTAGGGAAATGTCTTTGTTAAAAAAAAAAAAAAAGGAGGATGCACTGTAAAAGCATCATGTGGTCTTAGCCTCATAATAATTCTCTTTTTGGAGACCCAGGATTCAGTGTGGGCTCAGTCCAGAGATCAGAGATCCAGTTTAGAACTACCTATCTAAATAAAATTGGTCTTCTTATACAATCCTATGATAGATTTCTATAATTTTATGTTTGATTTGGCATTTGTTTTTAATTTCCCTCTATTGCCATCAGACTCTTTCTCTCTGTACCTTGAGATGTAAATTTAGCTATCTGATTTTTTCACCCAAGAGTTCCTTTAATGTACAAATTTAAGGCTATCTAGCTGACAACTGCCTAGGGTAATAAAATAGGCTACCAAGAAATTGGAAGTCTAAAATAGAAGGAAAAAAAGGTTTTATGAACCTAAAAGATCTACTTCTGTCTGCATGTCTAATACGTCTACGCATTTATGTGTCATATGTTTCATTGCTAAAAATATATAAAAGAGGTCTAATTACGTGGCTTAAAGAAAAAAAAAGTTGCTTTAAATCAAATACCTTATCAGAAAAAATAGAGACTTTAAGTCAAATGCTATTTCAAGTTCATGTAACTTGAATAAATCTTTAGTAAATAAGCTGGTTTTAAAGGCATTCATGAACTAGAAATTAGAAATGGCTCCAGAATCGTCAACATACATTATCATTTAAATTTAATTATTTATTTATTTTTCTTCTTTTTTTTATTATACTTTAAGTTTTAGGGTACATGTGCACAATGTGCAGGTTAGTTACATATGTATACATGTGCCATGCTGGTGTGCTGCACCCATTAACTCATCATTAGCATTAGGTATGTCACCTAAAGCTATCCCTCCCCCCTCCCCCCACCCCACAACAGTCCCCAGAGTGTGATGTTCCCCTTCCTGTGTCCATGTGTTCTCATTGTTCAATTCCCACCTATAAGTGAGAATATGCGGTGTTTGGTTTTTTGTTCTTGCTATAGTTTACTGAGAATGATGATTTCCAATTTCATCCATGTCCCTACAAATGACATGAACTCATCATTTTTTATGGCTGCATAGTATTCCATGGTGTATATGTGCCACATTTTCTTAATCCAGTCTGTCACTGTTGGACATTTGGGTTGGTTCCAAGTCTTTGCTATTGTGAATAGTGCTGCAATAAACATACGTGTGCATGTGTCTTTATAGCAGCATGATTTATAGTCCTTTGGGTATATACCCAGTAATAGGATGGCTGGGTCAAATGGTATTTCCAGTTCTAGATCCCTGAGGAATCGCCACACTGACTTCCACAATGGTTGAACTAGTTTACAGTCCCACCAACAGTGTAAAAGTGTTCCTATTTCTCCACATCCTCTCCAGCACCTTTTGTTTCCTGACTTTTTAATGATTGCCATTCTAACTGGTGTGAGATGGTATCTCATTGTGGTTTTGATTTGTGTTTCTCTGATGGCCAGTGATGGTGAGCATTTTTTCATGTGTTTTTTGGTTGCATAAATGTCTTCTTTTGAGAAGTGTCTGTTCATGTCCTTCGCCCACTTTTTGATGGGGTTGTTGGTTTTTTTCTTGTAAATTTGTTTGAGTTCATTGTAGATTCTGGATATTAGCCCTTTGTCAGATGAGTAGGTTGTGAAAATTTTCTCCCATTTTGTAGGTTGCCTGTTCACTCTGATGGTAGTTTTTTTTTTGCTGTGCAGAAGCTCTTTAGTTTAATTAGATCCCATTTGTCAATTTTGGCTTTTGTTGCCATTGCTTTTGGTGTTTTAGACATGAAGTCCTTGCCCATACCTATGTCCTGAATGGTAATGCCTAGGTTTTCTTCTAGGGTTTTTATGGTTTTAGGTCTAATGTTTAAGTCTTTAATCCATCTTGAATTAATTTTTGTATAAGGTGTAAGGAAGGGATCCAGTTTCAGCTTTCTACATATGGCTAGCCAGTTTTCCCAGCACCATTTATTAAATAGGGAATCCTTTCCCCATTGCTTGTTTTTCTCAAGTTTGTCAAAGATCAGATAGTTGTAGATATGTGGCGTTATTTCTGAGGGCTCTGTTCTGTTCCATTGATCTGTATCTCTGTTTTGGTACCAGTACCATGCTGTTTTGGTTACTGTAGCCTTGTAGTATAGTTTGAAGTCAGGTAGCGCGATGCCTCCAGCTTTGTTCTTTTGGCTTAGGATTGACTTGGGGATGCGGGCTCTTTTTTGGTTCCATATGAACTTTAAAGTAGTTTTTTCCAATTCTGTGAAGAAAGTCATTGGTAGCTTGATGGGGATGGCATTGAATCTATAAATTACCCTGGGCAGTATGGCCATTTTCATGATATTGATTCTTCCTACCCATGAGCATGGAATGTTCTTCCATTTCTTTGTATCCTCTTTTATTTCCTTGAGCAGTGGTTTGTAGTTCTCCTTGAAGAGGTCCTTCACGTCCCTTGTAAGTTGGATTCCTAGGTATTTTATTCTCTTTGAAGTAATTGTGAATGGGAGTTCACTCATGATTTGGCTGTTTGTCTGTTATTGGTGTATAAGAATGCTTGTGATTTTTGTACATTGATTTTGTATTCTGAGACTTTGCTGAAGTTGCTTATCAGCTTAAGGAGATTTTGGGCTGAGACAATGGGGTTTTCTAGATATACAATCATGTCATCTGCAAATAGGGACAATTTGACTTCCTCTTTTCCTAATTGAATACCCTTTATTTCCTTCTCCTGCCTAATTGCCCTGGCCAGAACTTCCAACACTATGTTGAATAGGAGTGGTGAGAGAGGGCATCCCTGTCTTGTGCCAGTTTTCAAAGGGAATGCTTCCAGTTTTTGCCCATTCAGTATGATATTGGCTGTGGGTTTGTCATAGATAGCTCTTATTATTTTGAGATATGTCCCATCAATACCTAATTTATTGAGAGTTTTTAGCATGAAGCGTTGTTGAATTTTGTCAAAGGTCTTTTCTGCATCTATTGAGATAATCATGTGGTTTTTGTCTTTGGTTCTGTTTATATGCTGGATTACATTTATTGATTTGCGTATATTGAACCAGCCTTGCATCCCAGGGATGAGGCCCACTTGATCATGGTGGATAAGCTTTTTGATGTGCTGCTGGATTCGGTTTGCCAGTATTTTATGGAGGATTTCTGCATCAATGTTCATCAAGGATATTGGTCTAAAATTCTCTTTTTTGGTTGTGTCTCTGCCCGGCTTTGGTATCAGGATGATGCTGGCCTCATAAAACGAGTTAGGGAGGATTCCCTCTTTTTCTATTGATTGGAATAGTTTCAGAAGGAATGGTACCAGTTCCTCCTTGTACCTCTGATAGAATTCGGCTGTGAATCCATCTGGTCCCGGACTCTTTTTGGTTGGTAAGCTATTGATTAGTGCCACAATTTCAGAGCCTGTTATTGGTCTATTCAGAGAGTCAACTTCTTCCTGGTTTAGTCTTGGGAGGGTGTATGTGTCAAGGAATTTATCCATTTCTTCTAGATTTTCTAGTTTATTTGTGTAGAGGTGTTTGTAGTATTCTCTGATGGTAGTTTGTATTTCTGTGGGATCGGTGGTGATATCCCCTTTATCATTTTTTATTGCATCTATTTGATTCTTCTCTCTTTTCTTCTTTATTAGTCTTGCTAGTGGTCTATCAATTTGTTGATCCTTTCAAAAAACCAGCTCCTGGGTTCACTAATTTTTTGAAGGGTTTTTTGTGTCTCTATTTCCTTCAGTTCTGCTCTGATTTTAGTTATTTCTTGCCTTCTGCTAGCTTTTGAATGTGTTTGCTCTTGCTTCTCTAGTTCTTTTAATTGTGATGTTAGGGTGTCAATTTTGGATCTTTCCTGCTTTCTCTTGTGGGCATTTAGTGCTATAAATTTCCCTCTACACACTGCTTTGAATGTGTCCCAGAGATTCTGGTATGTTGTGTCTAAATTTATTGGTAAAATGATTTCATATTTATCTCTGCTAGATGTCAAAATTTGGCATGAGGGTTATAAAGCTATAAATGCAGCCCAAAGGAAAATTATCTTTGCTTGTGCAAAGTTTGATAAATAAGGTATTTAATATTGTTCAGTTAATGGAAACAGCTAAACTCTGAGTTATTGGCAAAAAGGAAGGAAGGGAGAAAGGGAGGAAGGGAGGAAGGGAGGGAGGGAGGGAGGAAGGAAGGAAGGAAGGAAGGAAGGAAGGAAAGAAAATATTTATCTAACTGTAAGGTTCTTACTTAGGAAAACCTGAAATTCACAGACTATAAAAATGATTAACTGGGAAATAACATTAAATGATAACTATCACAGTTTTCATAAGTAATCTGGGTAAAATATTAAAAAATTAATTAGATAAATGTGATGAATAAATCCTTGTAAATAAACTTGTCATATAAGTTAGAATCTAAAGTTATATTAAGTTAAATAATGGATACTCATTAAATGTCTGGGTCATTTCCAATTTTTTAAAAATATATATTATAGGAAAATATTTTTTCTAAAAAAAGAAATGTGTTCTTATTTAAAGGAAAATAATTTTTGTCTAATTCAAAAGTCATTTAAAAGTTATTTATGAAATAAGGTAAAAGTAACCAGTAAATAAAAGCAAGGTAAAGGAAGTTATAAATATAACAGGTATTTTTAGCAAGAAAGGTTAAAAGGAAAATAATTTTATATGAGAAATAATTTTATATGGTAGATTTCTGCCTTAGAATAAAATGACTGGTTGTTTAAGAAAAAGGGATGTTCAGGACAAACAAGAAAGTCCAAGCATGTCATGAATGGTCTGTGTAAGTCATAACAAGAGGATTTATGGAAAAAACTTATATATGATCAAGTTGTCTATAATTAAAGGGAAATTATTTATAATGGTCTTTCTAGAGATTGGGTTTTTTTTTAAAAAGACACATATACTAAAGAATTGGGTAGAACAATGAAATTTTCTTAAGGTATTGATTTACTTTTAATAAAATTACAAGAGATTTTTATTTTTTTAACCCAAAGTTTAAACTTTTATTGCATCTCACTGTTTTCAGCTTTCTCTCCTCATTTTAAAGGCTTAAAATGATAACTCTATCCTTCAACTAATTTTCAGCTCCCATAAGTTTTATTTGTTTGGGTTCCAACTGTTTGTTGTGGCCTGATGCTAAAAATGTTTTATCTTAAAGGAAATGCTTCCTTCCAACCTAATATTCTGTGCTCTTGGCTTTAAATTGTTTCACAAATCAGAAAATTTTCACTATGACTCAGGAAACACTTCCTATGTCTAACTAATTCAAGTACCCTTTTCATCAGTTTTGACTTGAAGGTTATGACTTATCCTCAGTTTTTTATTGGCATCAAGGTTTTTAACAAAAGTCATATACTATTCTACCTTTAGCCAAAGTTCTTGAGATAACCAAGGAAGACACATTTTATGTGTGTGTGTGAGTGTGTTCTCTGTCACAATCAGTCAATTTCTTCTTCATTAGATTGCAAAAATAGATACTATAATAAAGAACTTCCCAGGCCGGGTGCAGTGGCTCACGCATGTAATCCCAGCACTTTGGGAGGCCAATGGGGGTGGATCACCTGAGGTCAGGAGTTCAAGACTAGCCTGACCATATGGTGAAACCCTGTCTCTACTAAAATACAAAAAATTGGGCAGCTGTGGTGGCAGGCACCTTGTAATCCCAGCTACTTGGGATGGTGAGACAGGAGGATTGCTTGAACCCAGGAGGCAGAGGCTGCAGTGAGCCAAGATTGCGCCACTGCACTCCAACCTCGGCAACAGAGAGAGTCTCCAAAAAAAAAAAAAAAAGAAAAAAAAGAACTTCCCTACCAGAATTGCCTTCCAATTCCAGAAAGCCGTGTTTGTAGACTCTGTCTCCCCTGGGTGACCTTGAAACACCCATGCAACCCAGTCCTTGTGTGCCTGTAGTTAGAATCCACACACTTGAACAGGTAGGCTAACTAGTTATTAACTTATTTTCCTTCTAAAAAATGGCAGCAGTTAGACTGGCCTCTAAATCAAAACTAAAGTCATATAAATTGCTAAATGTTCTAGCCAACAATGACCCTAATGACCTAGAAGCTTCAGATGAATTCTGCCACTTCAACTGTCCGAATATATTCTAGTGCTACTAGGTAAAAAGGAGTCAAGCATTCTATGTTAGAATGTCTGGTGGGGAAAAAGAAAGTATTAAGATTCAAAGGCTACACAGAAATAATATTGTACTATATTTAAGATTTATGTGAGATTTATTTGGCAACATGGATAGGACCATCTTCACTGACCTAGCTGCCACGGTAGAATGGTAAAATGCCTTCTTCCCCACCCAACAAACACACATGCTCAGAATTAAGACATTCCATTCTGGAGCTGAAGGCTGGCTGCCTCCATCCTCAGCCACTAATTGTATATTCTCCACACTGATCCCTCCCTTCTCCTGACCATTCACTCCTTATGATTTGTATGGACTTGCTCCCCATTAAACCCAAAAGTTTAAGGGCAAGCCTGTCTTATTCAACTTCACATCTTTGTAGTATTTACCTTCAAGGCTCGACAGCTGTTAGTAGTCAATGTATTTTCACATTGCTTGTGATTTTCATCACCAGCAAATGTTGCCAGTGGGCCTCCAGTCATTGAAGGCTAAGTGCCCCAGCAATGCTAATTATCATTATTGAAAACATTGAGTGACCTTTACGTGCAAAGCACGAGGAGGGCTACAAACATGTTCAAAACAGTTCTTGCCCTCAAGAGGCTTCTATGGGCCAGAAGCAAATCTGCTAGATCCAAGCTCTTTGAAGCCTGATCCTCTTCAAGGTGTTAGTGGAATCAGGTGGTGAAAGTCAACGTGGGTAAGCTGACCAGTCAGTCATTCAGCAAATACTCATGACCATTTAAACTTACATTAAAAAAATAATCTACTTGCTAGTACCAGTGAGTTAAGATGTAAGAGTGCATGAAGGGAACAGCCAGGTATCATAAGATTTTAGGTGAACCAAGAAATGTAGACTTATACAGGCCAATTAAGTGAAACCTTTCAGAAGACATGCTGATGCTCCACCCAGAGCAATGTGGCTCAGTGTTGGACTGAAAAACAAGTCCAGCTTTGACACAGTTTGGGAAGAAGAGGGATGGATTGAGTTCTTTCTTCAGAAATTTGATAAAGTGATCAGGCAAAGAGGACTGAGAATTGAAGCATGTGGCTTTGATCCTCCACTTCTTTTAGGGCTACACCAAAGAGATGGGGATGCCTGCTTTTAAACAAGACTAAGTATGGCCTTGATAAGACAATTACCTGGCTCTGTCACGGCTTGGGCTAACGCATTTCCATAAGCTAGGTGTACAGGATTCCAAAAAGGCTACTGTAAGGAAAAACAAAACCATAATAATGAAAAGTCAGCAGACTAGAAATGAAATTGTTGAAGTTAGTTCACTACTAGTGAATCGGAATTCACATAAAAATGAGCTAAAAGAACTAAACAGGCAGAGTTCTTCCTAGAATAAATCAAGGTCAGTGTTGAGGTCACTGGCAAGGAAGTCTGGAGTGGCTTGGACTGAAGCTACTTGTGTTTGGGGAAAAAAGACTTGTTTTCATTGCTCTAGTCATAAGCATAAATAGTGACTCCAAAAGCTTGAAAACTTGAAGACAGCACAATAGCCTCTTAGTATGTCATTATATTTTTTTTAAAAGAACAAAGGGGCAAGTTAGGGCCACAGCCTACTATGAAGCTTTAATACTTGCCTTTCCCTTGTGAGTTTAGGCAAGGTCTCTTATAGACACACACACAATTTTGTCATTAGACATGGCTGTTCATTTGCTATTTCTAACGAATTTTTTCCCTCATTTTATGGCTGGCTTCATTGGAGAAAAATGCTAACTAAACTTCACAGAGAAAATATGGTGAACCTTTTCAGAGAAACAAAATTTTGAGAAAAAAGAAATTGTTAGTGCCCACTTCAGGAATCATCTGACCCTCTTCAAGGTGTTAGTGGAATCAGGCGGCGAATGAAAGTCAACACAGGCAAGCTGACCAGTCATTCAGCAAATACTCATGACTGTTTAAACTTACATTTTTTTTTCTAACTCACTTGATAGTACTAGTGATTATATAGTAACCATTGCCATGGTTAAAACTCAATTCTCCAAACATTGCCTGGCCTTTTTGCTACTTCTGTTATTGATACAAACTAGTCAGAAAATTTTAATCCATAGTATTTTCTTTGTTCTTATCTGAGATGGGGTGGGGAATTGGAAAAAGAGAATTTGAGAACAATATAAATAAATATCCATTACTTATTTGAGGAATGCTTTAAAGAGTTAAGCAATTTTATTAATTTTAGAAGTGTGAATTAGGGAAAATGTGGCCGTCTCATAAAATATATTTTTGGATTGGAAATAACCATTATTAAAAATTACCAGTGTATAAATACTTATTTTTAAGTAGTCTCAAGTTGTTATAGTAAATAAAACTCTAAGCAGCTTCATTTAAAAAAATCTATAGTAGTACAGAATAGTAGTATATGCTAATTTACAACAGGGCAAAAAAATTGAGACAGAAAAAACCATCATTATTAGGCTAAAAGAAAGTTAGTGTTTTGTTTTTGAACTTAACTTCCCTTGAACTTTCAAATAGCTATTTAGAAAGCATCAATTTGGGGCCGGGAACAGTGGCTCATACCTGTAATCCAGCACTTTGGGAGGCTGAGGCGAGAGGATCACTTGAGCCCAGGAGTTTGAGCCCAGCCTGGGCAACATGGCGAAACCCGTCTCTAAAAAAAATACAAAAATTAGTTGGGCATGGTGGCACATACCTGTAGTAATATAGCAATTTTTTTGAAAAGCTTCAATTTGGAAATGAGCTGAGGAGAAAAAAACAAGAGAAAAAGGTCCAGTTTAGTGAATGCATGTTTTCCTATATGGAATCTTTTTTACATAGTCATATCCTAAACTATTTTTGCCTCTTCACTTGTCCTGTACTCTTTATTGACAAACTGCTCAACTTTATGCTTACTTGAATTTCTGTTTCCAAATACAAATCAATTTATCTCCCATGCTAGAGGAGAAATTGTAGTATCTGTAGGAGTAGAGCAAGTGGTGTCACTCTCTATACCAAAAAAAGCCTCTGATTGCAACCCTGGTGCAAGAGGAAAGATTTAGTGGGTCCTGCTGCCTTTCTGGACCAAATATCCTTTTTTTTTTTAATGTTATTATGAAAAACATTTTTAAAAAGAAAAAGACTAGTACTATGGAACCCCACATATCCACCCACTTATTTCAACAATTGCTAACATTTTGCCATATTTACTTTGACATCTTTCTCTCCTTTTTCTCTTCCAGCTTTCTCTCCATATATGTGAATACATATGAATGTATGTATTTTTGCTGAGCCATTTAAAGGTAAACTGCAGACATCATGCCACTTTGGCTTTAAGTAGTTTAGGCATGCATTCCTAATAAAGCTGTTCCCCTATATTACCACAATATAATATCATACCTAAAAAAACATAAGTTCCTAGCAGTGTCAAATACACACTCAAGTGACTCAGTTTTTCCTTCAAATGTCTTATATAGCTACTTTTTTTGAATTATGATCTCAAATCTTTTGTTTTCTAACAGTATTACTAACTTTTTTTCTTTTGTGATGGACTTTTTGAAGAAACCAAGCCAATTATGTTGTAGAATGTCTCAGATTCTGGATTTGTCCAATTGATTCTTCTTGGTAACATTTAAATTGTTCCTTAACTCCCTGTATCTTCTGTACACTGGAATTTAAGGTAAAATACTTGATTAGCTGCAGATTGAACAATTCCAGCAGAAATACGTGATACTGTATAATTTATATCTCATTATATCCAAGGCACAATGATTACTATTCATGATTCTAAATTTGATCACAATTTAGGTTGTAAGCACAAATCTCTTATTAATGGTACTTTTTCCCATTTCGAATTGAGCCATTTGTAGGGTAATACTTTGGTACTATGGAAATAGTCTGTTTTCCATTAATCTCTCACCTAATGATATTAGCATCCATTGGCCATCCCTGTGTAAATCAATTATTTCAGTCATGGTTTCAACATGGTGATTTCTCTAATTCTGCCATTCTTTCTACTACAGAAAGAATGGCCATTACAGAAGAACGGCTATTTTAAAAGCTGGCCACTCTTCTGTAAACATCCTACTGTCTTAGGTAACATCCTGACATTAATTTAGAGTAAGTTATAAGTGTACTGCCTCTTTTGTAACTCATTCAAATGAAATTGCAGTGCAAGCACTGAATATTTTTCTGCATTTGAATTTTGGATCAAAAAAACAAATTTTTATACATGGCTCCTTTGAATTAAGAACTATACAAGGAAGCCTGGCACAGTGGCTCACGCCTGTAATCCCGCATTTTGGGAAGCCGATGCGGGCGGAATTACGTATATTGAAGGAGTCTGAGGCCAGCCTGACACACATGGCGAAATTCTGTCTCTACTAAACGCACAAAACTTAGCTGGGCCTGAGCAAGAGTGAGACTCTGTCTCAAAAAAGAAAATTATGCAAGGAGTTGGGGATACAGGGTGAATAAGACATACCCCGTGCTTTTCTTAAGAGCTGAATGTCTAGTCATAATAAGTATATATTCCTCAAAGGAAAGAATAATTATTCTATAAAAAAGCCTTAGGCAGTTTTTATAAAAAGCTTCCTAACATAGAATCAGAAATCATTTAGGAGGAGAATAACAGTAAAGTAGCATATATAAATAATTTATCTTGAGTACTTTATTGATTATTCTAAGGCTTCATAATTTAAAAACTTTTCAGGAAGGCTGGCAAGATTAAAGTTACCTTTCCTCTCACTACTCTATAATGCTTTACACTCATTTGAAAAAAAAAAAAAGTTTTTACAGAGTTTGCTTTTAGTAGAACGTCAATAATCAAAGCTCCAAGATGTAGCGAGATATATATGGCTGTGGTTCTTCTTCCTATGTGCCCTATACCAGCTAGATGTACATTTCACCTGTAAGTTATTTATATGAACATATACACCTGTACCAAAGGCAAAGTGATATGAAAGTCTAAGTCATAGAAAGTTACTTTTAAAATCGACAAAATGGTATCCTGTTCCTCTTACATCTTCCTTATGAATCAACAATTCATGCAATCTTTGACAGAGTTTATGGCAAAGCCTAGCTTGGACCCAAACAAAACTGTGATTTTGGTTCTTGTGGAACAGTTTCCGTTGTTTAAAAAACCCAGAATTCTCAGTTCTGATAGCATACTAATCAATTAACTGCACAAGAGTAGAGTTATGGTGCTCAGACTGGACCTAATTCCCTCATATTTCTACTCTCCTTTTTCCCTACCAGAGCTGATACCAGACTAACAGTTCTCACTTAACATACATAAACTACTAAGAGTCAAACTTTATTTCATGAAAACAAAGCTGAACTTTGTAGTTTCCTGTACATTACGATGACCACTTGGCAATTTATTACAAAGGCCCATTTATGCTGCGAAATCTGTTGAACAGGAAACCTTCAAGTGGGAACATAATGAAAGTGGGAATTTAATGAAAGTCCTCAAAAAAATTGTTTGCATTGTCCTATTTTAATAGGTCCTGCTATACTGTAAAAATAGTAAAGGAACTGTGACCTTGGGAAAGCTTTGAAATAATGCAAAATACAACTGGTCTTCTGATCAGAAAATAGCCTACGTACAACTGGATAGTCTTAGCTAATGTAAAAATTTGTAGTCTTAAAGGGGAATTAGATTTTTGAAAATACCTAAATTTGGTTAAAATTGTGATTAGGGCTGGGTGTGGTGGCTCACACCTGTAACGTAATCCCAGCACTTTGGGAGGTGGAGGCGGGCAGATCACCTGAGGTCAGGAGTTCGAGACCAGCCTGACCCACATGGAGAAACTCTGTCTCTAACTAAAAATATAAAATAAGCCAGGCGTGGTGGCGCATGCCTGTAATCCCAGTTACTTGGGAGGCTGAGAGGCAGAAGCATCGCTTGAACCTGGGAGGCGGAGGTTGCAGTGAGCCAAGATCGCGCCATTGCACCGCAGCCTGGGCAACAAGAGTGAAACTTCGTCTCAAAAAAAAAAAAAAAAAAAAATGAGTGATCAAAGATTTCAGCTAGTTTCAACTCTCCCAGGCAAACTGAAAGGTTAAAAAAGAAAAGGAAAAAAAAAAAAAAAAAAAAAGAGCTACTGGCAAAGGATATTTAGGACTATTGCAAAGAGGTATTTAAGTAGTACTTCACGAAATTAGCATAAATTATACTTGAATGACTAGCAACTCAGATAATTTACTTTTATTTTTCAAAACTACAGTCATCTCCAGTGAAAACTAAAGAATGGGCACATTTTGAGGTAGCTACATTATTCTTTCAATTAACAGTTCCATGATTAGAAGAAATTTATCTTTAGTTTTTTCAATATACATAATTTTACTTTATATAACACTTTTCAAGCTCACCTGATTTCTTTTGCAGAATACTGCAAGTTAAAGGTCAGTGGATAGAAAGGCAAGCATCTTGCATACTTTGCAATCTACCTAGTATGAAGCCATTTGGGGGGAGATGGATTTTTTTCCCCCAATGGGAAGATATTTAATACACATTAAACTTAACTTTAGAAGAAACTTGACACTTTTGACATATTGATTTAATTATGCGGTTGAAATGGCAGGATTTAAAGGGGAATTCAAGTATATAGTTGCAAATACTCATCCGGCATTACATTTGGAGATGGGGGTTGGCTAAGTCAGTTTAACATATTTTGAAGCCTTGATAGTTTCATCTGTTAAAAAAAAAGTGTGTTACATAATCTCTAAGGAACCTTCTAGTTTCCCACTCTATAGGATAAGTTTCAGTAACATTATCAGTGTGTTTTGAATATGGAAAAGATGCTTCTTAAAGCCTAGATTTCAGCTAAATTGCTTTTGCAAACCCAGATAGTTCCTGGACCCTAAGATTTGGAAGCTTTGGGATGAAAAGTTTAATTTCACAGACCAGTTCCTCAGTGCATTATTTTTTCTAGAATAACAACTTCTATTTTAATGAGAGAAAAGCCAGCCATTTTCATCCATTCCCTGCTCTCACACCCAGCATCCCCAAACTCTCCAGTTGGTGATTGTTCAGGCTTTATCTTCCTGTTTTTCTCTTTCATTATCTCATTTTATATATACAGCACTGGCTTAAAAAATATACTAAACAGGTACATGTGTATGCTCTTAGAGGTGTAAATTGGCACAGTCTTTCTTGAAAGCAAACAGGCAATATATTACAAAGTTTTAAAAGTGTGTATATACTTTTGAGGGCCCATTTTCACTTCTAGGACTATAACCTAAGGGAGTAAGTAAAAGTGCAAAGATGTAAATGTATATTAAAGGATATTCAAAATAGAGCTTGTAATACTAAAATCCAAAACTAAAATATCCAACTTCAGAGGTGTTGAGTGGTTCCATGCAGTATTTATTCACTTGGGAAGGTACTTATCTTCTATTACTTGAAACTTTCTTCTAATTCTTTTCTATAATGAACATAAATTACATTCCTAACAAAGTAAATGGACCATTGGCTAAATATATTGATTTACTTTTTTCTTTTGGTCATGTGCCCACTATCAGAATCATGGACATTTTTAATTTATTCTGAAAAAAATTAATCCATGAAACTATTTAGCTCCTTAGCTACAGTAACTGTTATTGAAATGTGGTTAAGAATGGACATGTTCAGCTCTCAAAAGAGATTCACATTGAAAAAAAATAGCTTACTGAGCTAAAACAATTATAAGTGACAGAAGTACCTTTTTTTTTAAGGTTCAGAAAAGGCAAATTATGTGTCTTCAGAGTTTCCAAATAGTTACTTCTTAAACTATGAAGGTCCAGAGAAATGATTTACTGCAGCAAACACGTTTAATAAGAATACAAAATTCACACTAGAGGCACATTCTGGGGAATGTAAATGAACTATCACAAGTAGTAATTCTGCTGGAAGAATAAAATAAGGCTCTCTGAGTACAAATATACAGGAAGGAATGATTTAAAATAGGTATGATTTATAATCACATTACATTGTATTAAGCACTCAAAACAGGCATATTAATTAAAAAGCCAGCTAAAAGGCATTTGAACATATATAACAAATCTTACAGTCCACAAAGTTCATGTATAACGGTAATTTTAAGTACTTCATTTCAACACAGAAGAAATGAACAGGTGAGGGATGCCTCTCAAAATATTAATTTATGTCTATGACAAAAACTAAAAGAGCTTTACATTGAAAATGGATTACACTACTGATAGAACCATGTAGTGGACAGGGCAACCACATTAAAACAAAACCAACAGTGCCGAGCAACTAAAACAGTACTGGCCTTTCCAATCCTCTTTCTTCCTGGTACCACCACACTGTCCCAAATTACCTCTTCATTACCCAAATCAAAGAATCCTTCTGTTTTCCCAATCCTCAAAAGGAACGAAGAAAAACCAAAGAGCAAACTCAAAAGATGACTTTTACCATAAACCTCAAATGTGGCTTAACAAGTACAAAGAAACCCAACATTCATACATAGTGCTCCATTCCATGGAAGGAATAGACACATCAAACATTATCCAACAGGGGTTTCTTTATGGATTTTGTACATTGCTTGAACAAGAATTACTGTATCTGAGAAGGCACATATCTGTGATTTAAGGCTTAAACGGTATTGTTACATATGGAAGTCAATAAAGGCTGTCTATGTATTCACTTCTATCAAAATGGAACTGACCCAAAAACTAGTTTTCTAAGTACAGATTTCTACTCCAGAAACAATTAAGAATTTCCATTCCCACGTCCACCTGTCAAAAAAAAAAAATTCTCTTAAGCAGGTTTTGTTATGAACCAAAAGAAATTGCAAATGTAACTGTCCAATGACTTTGGGTGAAGCAAATTCATAAGCTTAAAAGCCTCATAGAAATGACAGTGTGATTTCTGTGTCTTTAAAAAAAAGCCTAAATAAAATTACAGTGGTACAGATTCATTTTTAAAAAGGTATTTGCCACAACTCCACAAGCTAATCATTCATTAGAGCTGCTGCCTCTGTGTGGACGCTGCAGGAACACCATATAACTTTACTCTGCAAAATAGTTTCTTTTTTCTTTAATACATGAAAATGAATCTCTTAAAGATGTTTAATATATTCACATATAAAATATCTGATGTTGATACAAATCATGTAAACCTCCCTTTGGAAAAGTTACAATCGGCCCTCATTTCCAGGACCAAAAACCTTGAATTTTTATCTTGTCAGTGCAAATCTCTATTAGATGTTTTCAAACTACAGAAATAGCCATCAACCCTCACAATACAAAAGGATTTCTCAAAAAGGAAAATTATTGTGTTCAGATTATAGAAACTGTTTACATTAAAACCACCCTTAACAGTTCAATTGTTAAAGTATGAAAAACGGAAAAATTAAAGCTGTTTGTGCAAGAATCACTATAATGCTTGTCACCCCTCCCACTTCCCCCAACTCTGCTTAATTCTTGTTAGGTTTGTTTAGAAATATAACAACGCGACTTTCTTTTTATTTTCCGCTGTGATTTTACTGTTCTTCAAGCCAAGATGGGGCATCCACTCCAGGGGTTTTCAATTTGATATGGAACTGTTTAAGTGTCTGTTCAAGCTGCTTCTGATTCCCAGCAAAGTAAGCGGCAATGGCATTGTGGAAAAGGACCAGCTGATTGTGCAATACTTTAACCTGTGGACAGGGCAGAGTTACAAGACCAAGCATTAACACCAATAACAATAAAATAGAGAGTGATTTATTACATTCCTTAATTAAATAGTGTATCTCTCTTGAAGAAAAGCTGGCTTAATAATGACCAAGTATTTCACACATACCAAGTGTACACTGCCTTGCAGGGTCACTGAGCCTTTGATGACTTTTTAATTACCATAAAGAGAATAGGTCAGTTTTAAGATGCCCAAATATATACCCTATTAACCATTTTCAAACATTATTGAGAGGATTAATTAAAAATATCATTAAATCCTCCTCAAACTAAGTACATTCAAAATCATGTGAGATATCAAAAAGGGAAAATTATATATAATTGCTACACAATGTATGAATAGTAAATATGGACATCATTAAATCTAAGCTTTATGTAAGCCAAGTAGGCTGGATACTTTTAAATATTGACTTTCTTTGTAAAGAATCAAGCAAGTAGCAAGTGTTGCTCAGAAAATCAATTTACTTAATGCTCATATGACTCTCAATTATTTTCAACTGCTTATTACTTCTGCTGATATCAAGAGTATATTTTAACCAAGTCATACTACCTCTATAAGTCTTTCTTAAAGAAATAAACAATGCATCAAAAAGATTTATAAACTGTTTCCTGAGGTTGTTTTTCTTTTGTTTTGTTTTGTTTTTTGAGACAGAGTCTTGCTCTGTCACCCAGGCTGTTATGCAGTGGCACAATCTTGGCTCACTGCAACCTCTGCCTCCAGGGTTCAAGTGATTCTCATGTCTTGGCCTCCCGAGTAGCTGGGATTACAAGTGTGCACCACCATGCCCAGCTAATTTTTGTATTTTTGGTAGAGATGGGGTTTCACCATGTTGGCCAGGCTGGTCTCAAACTCCTGACCTCAGGTGATCTGCCTGCCTCAGCCTCCCAAAGTGCTGGGATTACAGGCGTAAGCCACTAAGCCCAGACATCTGAGGTCTTATTTACAACTGCAAAATGTTAAATAAGAATTCTGATTCCCATCCAATATGACATTCATTAAAATTGAACTTTAATAATAAATGATGTAAAAATATTTGAAACATGATGCTAAATGAAAAAACAGGATAGAAAATTTCTGTTTCACTATATTACACACACACACACACACACACACACACCACATTCTCTCTAGCCATTTCTGAAAATGATTTCCAAAACTGAGCTGGTCTCGGTCGCCTCTGCCATTGTGACTGAGTCTCAGATCTCTTCTGTAGAACAGGTTGTCAGGGACAGGTCTAAGGAGCGCTTCAAGGGCAATCTGCCCTGACAGAGGGTAGAAAAATCACTGTATGATGTTATATGTGAAAGAATTTCTTAAGTAAGGCTTATAAAACCCATAAATTATAAAGAAAAAGATTGATAATTAAACTGCATTAAAATTTAGAATTTCTTTTCTTTTTTTTTGAGATGGAGTTTTGCTTCTGTTGCCAGGCTGGAGTGCAGTGGCGCCATCTCAGCTCACTGCAACCTCTGCCTCCCGGGTTCAAGCGATTCCCCTGCCTCTGCCTCCCAAGTAGCTGGGATTACAGGCACGCACCACCACGCCTGGATAATTTTTTGTATTTTAGTAGAGACGGGGTTTCACCATGTTGGCCAAGACAGTCTCGTGATCTGCCCGCCTTGGCCTCCCAAAGTACTGGGATTACAGGCGTGAGTCACCGTGCCCGGCCTATATTCATCAAAAGATAGTGAAAAGATAAGCTACATTCATGAAAAGATAGTGAAAAAATAAGCTACATACTGGGAAAAGGTATCTGCTTTATATATAACTGGCAAAGAATATGTATCTGGAATATATGAAGAACTCCCAGAAACCAAAAACAGCCCAATTAAAAAAGAGCAAATAACACAGATAAACATTTCACAGAGGAGGAAACAGGAATGGCTAATTACAACTGAGAAGATATCCAGCCTCATTAGGAAATAGGAAAACTCAAATTAAAACTAACATGTGACACCACTTTATACCCTCCACATTAAGAAAACTAAATATTATAACAACTATATACTATTGACGGGTGTATAAATATGTACAATTGTTTTTGAAAACAATCTGGCACGAACTAGTAAAATGAAAGATATAAATGCCCTATGGAACAGTAATTTTACCGCTAAGAATCTGCCATAGAAAAACTTGCATGTGTGTTTCATGAAACATGTACAATTATGTTCATGGCAGCACTGTTTTTAGCATTAAAAAAGCAAGAAAACCACCACAAAGTTGTATATACAGGAGAACAGATAGAGTGGTCTCTCAACGCAATGGGGATACTATATAGGAGTAAACATAAATGAACTGTAGCTACATGCATCACTGGATGAAACTCAGGAGTATCAGGTCAAGCAAAACAACTTGCAGAATGCCTGTGGTAGGATTCCACTTACATAGAGTTCAAACTGAATGATATATTCATATGTGAATGCTATATTCATATGTGGCAAAACTATAAAGAAAACCAATAGGAACAATAAACAAATTCAGAATAGGTTTATAGAGGGAGGAGAGTAGAGAGGATAAAGTAAGGGTAAAGCACAAAGGATGTTTCAAAAGTATTAATAATATTTGTTTCTTAACTTGGGTGGTGGGAACATGGCTGCTTTTTTTGTTATTTTTGTTACTCTTTATATTTTGTCTGTATGTTAAACATTCTTTTGTTTATTAAAAAAGAGAAAAAGATTATGAGAGCTGAAGTCTGTCTACATCAACTTTGTTGAAGACTTGCACTGTTCACAATGTTCCCATTTTATATTCAGAGGGAAAAACCCACCTAAAATGTTACTTACCTCCATTCATATAATAAATATTACACAGGGTCATACTGTTATGTGTCAGGCACTTCTCTAGGGGTTGGGAATGCAAGCAATCAACAAAAAAGGCAAACATCTCTTCTCAAAAGAAGTTTATGTTCTATTGAGGGAAGAAAGAGAAACATCTAACATATATAGTATGTTAGATGGTGATACATGTTACAGAGAAAAATAAAGCAGCAATGTGGAATGTGAGATGTATGTCTGGGTGAGAGTTGCAATTAAATAGGAAGGGATCATTGAGGTAACAGTTGAATACAGATTTAAGGAAGTGAGAGAATAAACTTTTAAGTTATCTGGAAGAAAAACATTCCAGACAGAGGAAATAGCAAGTTCAAACGGCCTGAGGTAGGCAGTGTGCTTGGTATGTTTGAGAAGCACCAACAAGGCCTGTATGACTGCAGCAGAGTGAATAAGGGCCTGGTATATGCGGTAAGACAGGTAATGGGTGGCTAGATGGTGCAGGCCCTTAGATATCATTAAAAAGATCTGGCTCCTTGTCTGAATGAGATGAAAAGCTACTGGTAGGTTCTAAGCAGAAAAATGACAACATTTAATTTAATAAACATGCAAAGGTAGAAGTAGAGAGAGACCTATTAGAATATTACAGCAATAACCTGGGTGAGGTAATGGTGGCTTGGACTACAGTGGTAAAAGAGGAGATCGTGAGAAGAGGTGGGATTCTGAATATAATGTGAAGATGAAGCCAATGGAATCTGACAACAGATCAAGATGGGAGGTGACAGAGAAAGAGAACACTCAAAGATGTGCTAAGAGTTTTGCTCCAAGCAACTGAAAGAATGAAGTTGCATTTACCGAAATGGCAAAGACTGTGAGAGGGGCAGGCATGGAAGAGGAGAAAAGGTGGATATTAACAGCTTAGTTTTGGACATGCTTGAGATATCTCTTAAAATAGCAGTTTGGGCTAGAGTTGTAATTTGCGAGTCATTAATATACAGATGATATTTAAAGCCACATGACTAGATAAGCGCCTAAGAGAGTGGACAGAGAAGTGATTCAAGGATTAAGTCATGAAAAATGAACCTTGACCCTTGTATCTCAAATTACATACAAAATTTAATTTGAAATGCATCATGGGCCCAAGTGTCAGGGCTAAAGCTACAAAAACTTATAGAAAAAAACATAAGAGAAAATCTTAATGATCTTTGGTTTGGCAAAGAGTTTTAAACAATATACACAAAGCATAAATTATAAATGAAAAACATCAATAAATTGGACTTCAAAAATATTTCTCTCTTCAAAAGACACAAAAGTGAAAAAGTAAGCCATATATTTGGAAAAAATACTTGCAAAACAGGTATCAAAGAACTTGATTCTAGAATACATAAAGAATTCTTGGCCAGGCACGGTGGCCCACGCCTGTAATCCCAGAACTTTGGGAGGCCGAGGTGGGTGGATCACCTGAGGTCAGGAGTTCAAGACCAGCCTGGCCAACATGATGAAATCCTGTCTCTACTAAAAATATAAAAATTAGCCAGGCATGGTAGCAGGCACCTGTAATCCCAGCTACTTGGGAGGCTGAGGCAGGAGAATCTCTTGAACCCAGGAGGTGGAGACTGCGGTGAGCCCGTATTGCACCACTGCACTCCAGCCTGGACAACAGAGTGAAACTCCATCTCAAAAAAAAAAAAAAAAAAACAATTCTTACAATTCAATAAGAATAACCTAACCAAAAAGCAGGTAAAAAATTTGAACAGACATTTCATCAAGGAAAACAAAGATGGCAAATAAGCACATAAAAAGATGCTCAACATCTTTAGTTATTAGGAAAATCCAAATTAAAACCACTACACATACACTAGAATGGCTAAAATTAAAAAACCTTGACCATACTCCTTACTGACCAGGATGCTGAGCAACTGAAACTATCATACACAGTTGTTGGGAATGCAAAATGGTATAAGCATCTTAGAAAAGTTTGTCAGTTTCTTAAAACCTTACATGCACCTACTATGTAACACAATTATTCCACTCCTAGGTATTTGCCTAGGAGGAATGAAAGCAACGACTTCTACATGAAAGTTCATAATAGCTGTACTTGTAATAGCTTAAAACTGAAACAACCCAAATGTCCATCAACCATTTCATGCCAGTCAGAATGGCGTATTAAAAAGTCAAGAAACAACAGATGCTGGGAAGGCTGTGGAGAAATAGGAACACTTTTATACTGTTGGTGGGAATGTAAATTAGTTCAACCATTGTGGAAGACAGTGTGGTGATTCCTCAAGGATCTAGAACCAGAAATACCATTTGACCCAGCAATCCCATTACTGGGTATATACCCCCCAAAAATATAAATCATTCTATTATAAAGATACATGCACACATATGTTTACTGCAGCACTATTCACAATAGTGAAGACATGGAATCAACCCAAATGCCCATCAATGATAGACCAGATAAAGAAAATGTATATATACACCATGGAATACTATATAGCCATAAAAAGGAACAGGATCATGTCCTTTAGATGGACATGGAGGTAGCTAGAAGCCATCATCCTCAGCAAACTAACACAGGAACAAAAAACCAAACACTGCATGTTCTACTTATAAGTGGGAGCTGAACAATGAGAACACATGGACTCAGGGAGGAGATCAACACACACTGGGGCCTGTCGGGGGGTTGCCAGAGGAGGGAGAGCATCAGGATAAATAGCTAATGCATTCAGGTCTTAATATTTAGGTGATGGGGCCAGGTGCGGTGCCTCACACCTGTAATCCCAGCACTTTGGGAGGCCGAGGCGGGCAGATCACGAGGTCTGGAGTTCGAGACCATCCTGGCCAACATGGTGAAACCTGTCTCTACTAAAAATACAAAAAATGAGCCGGGCGTGGTGGCACGCGCCTGTAGTCCCAGCAACTCGGGAGGCTGAGGCAGGAGAGTTGCTTGAACTATGGAGGCGGAGGTTGTTGCAGTGAGCCGATATTGCGCCACTGCACTCCAGCCTGGTGACAGAGCGAGACTCTGTTAAAAAAAAAAAAAAAAATATATATATATATATATATATATACACATATATATATATACACATATATATACACATATATATATACACATATATATATACACATATATATATATATATATACACATATATATATAGGTGATGGGTTGATAGGTGCAGCAAACCATCATGGCACACGTTTACCTATGTAACAGACCTGCACATCCTGCACGTGTACCCATGAACTTAAAAATAAAAATAACTTAAAAAAAAAGAATTTTAACTTCCAATCTTTTAGAATTAGAGGAGAGAATAAAAGCAGAGTATGGGATTTAATTCATGTACTAGCCTTGCAGGGAGCTGCTGTTAATAGTCTAGAAAGTTAGAGAGTCAGAAAGAAAGTGGGAAGGGCATCCAAAAATTTTTAACTAGCCCTGCAAATGTCAATATAAGTCAGTTTGTTTCCCCACCCCCAAGTAGCTGACTAAACACAGAGACAGCTCCTTTTGTAGCTGAGGAAGACTCAGTAGCCCACTAACAAAGGCTCAGGCTCAGTGTATTTGTTGTATTTAAACTGGCCCCCCACCCCACAATGCAACTTAATCCATGGGAAATCAAAGATGGTGCTTTTTAGGATTGAATTCTAGTTTTCACAACAAAATGATACAATACCCATATACACAAGAAACATTCTCCCAGTAATTGTTAGAAGACTGATGTGTAAAGCCTTTTAAAGTATACATGCACATCAGATCAGTTTCCTGGTATAGAGGGGACCTTTGAGGATTCACAATTTTGTAATTATAATGTAAAAACAAAAGAAAAAAAAAACTCCAAATGGAAATGAAGTATAAAATTTCATCCTCAAATATAAGAAGCTATTTTTTTTTTCTAAAAAGCTAATTGTTCTCACTTTGGCTTATAACAAAACAGATAATTTATCTCACTTTTCTATTAGTATTGGTTACTGTAATGTAGTACAAGCTTAACTTTGGTAGTGTATCTTCTAAATCAGATACAAATTTACATAAGAATAGTGTGTTGACTCATCCAATCAAAACATAATGAACAATCCTCAATATGAATATTCTTTTTCAACTAAATGAATTAAAAACTTAGAAGATTTTCTGCCTATTTTTTATTAACTAATTTGTACTATGATATGCATGTGTATAATGTCCTCAATGCCATTCTGCCCGATATGCTACAGAGAATCCTCAGAACATTTTGGTTATTAAATACATTGAAATAATTACCAATTAAAGGGAATAATTAAGTAGTATTAGAAAAGCAATTGCAATACAACTTTTAAAATAAGAAATTTTTGCAATTTTGAGAATCGTGCTGTTACTATACAAGCAGTTTCAGTAGAACATAAAATTATTATTTCAGTTTATTTGGCTTACTTGGTTTATCAGGTTCACTTTACCAGGCAATTTGACCTTGTAAAAGTCAACCTGGGAAAGATTCTGGTTTCTCAAATACCGCTCGCTGGCTTTCAGAGAGAGACAAAGAAAGTGAGGTGAGAGGAAGTTCAAATCCCACTTTTAGGAGAAAGGACAAAAAGCCAAAATGTTCCAGGAAATATTTCAGGGTCTTTACCTTTTTTCAATTTACTTCTATATTTAAGCTATCAGCCCACAGGAACTGAGGAGCACAGAATGAAAGAAAGAGCAGGTATTTCAGGTATTTTTGGTAGACTATGCTTTGTTATACTGGGGGAGCACTAACTTTTGGAAACACCTTCTATATGACACATAATGCATTACCCTTATATCTACTCTGTTTAGTCTCCCCCCGCCCACCCCGAGACCCGAGACAGGGTCTCACTCTGTTGCCCAAGCTAGAGTGCAGCAACACAGTGATAGCTCACTGCAGCCTTGATCCCCTTGGTTCAAGTGATCCTCCTACCTCAGCCTCCTGAATAACTAGGAATAATGGTGCGCATCACCATACCTGGCTAACTTTTTTATTTTCTGTAGAGACGGGGTCTCTCTATGTCACTCAGGCTGGTCTCAAACTCTTGACCTCAAGTGATCCTCCCACCCTGGACTACCAAAGCACTAGGATTACAGGTGTGAGCCACTACATTTGGCCTTGTACAGTCTTAAGTCCATGATACAGTTGAAAAACAAAAAATAAAGAAAACTCAGAAAGTTAAGTAATTTGCCTAAGTTTAGACAGGTGATAGATGGATTGGGATCTGGGAAACTCAGGAATGTCTTATTCCAAGTTCCAAGTATGTCCTTTCACCTATTTTAATCTGCTTCTATTCATGGGCAATAGACATTTTAGAAACCTTTTAAACAAAATTTGAAACAGACAAGAAAGGGCAACAGAGCACTTAAAGGAAAAGTGGTAGTGTAGAAAAGACACACAGCACTTTAACCTTGTTCCCAATTTTGTCTCTAGCCTTGAAGTTGTATTAAAACATCCTTGGGACAAGGATCTAACACAGGATTGGAGCAGACGAAAGAAATAAAAGTTAATTCTTGCTAAAACTATGAAGATTAATAAAACATTAAACTTTTATATAATCTTCCCATATTTACAGAGTAGGAAAAAGTCTTTATTGAACTATTTATGTCCTAAGTTAGAAATGATTTAAAATATAAAATATTAATACAACAGAAAGGCAGAGATTTAAAACAGGAGCAAAAGAAGATAGAGGTAACAATTATAATGGAATGGCGGCAAATTTGACAGATTTTGAAAACCTAATATCAGAAACAATTACAGCAATTTAGAAATATACTAAATCATTACAAAGTCACTTATGAAGAACTTTCGTAAACATCTGCCAAACAATGAGCAAAACCACTACGGCAACATCTGTTGAGTGACCTAAACATATCATACAATACTTTCATTGTTAAAGGGCAAAACAAACTCTAACACTGACTACTAAGGCAGAAAGACAAGCTGGAGTTTTAAATAGAAACTAGGTAACTGAAATTTAAGAGCAGAACTGATAGATGATGCCAAGTGGACTACACCGAAAACTTTCTCTTGCCTACACAGCATGTATCAATAGAACATAAATAACATTTACAAAGTTACTGACTGAAAAAACTAATGATAAGCATTACCTTGTCGACATCAAAATCATATAAAAGACAGTTTATTTCTACCAAATTAACTTTTTTTCAAATAAAATTTAGATTATATGACCTTCCTATTCAGAGGCACTAAATTTGTTTAAAAAAGCAATTCCCGGTTAAAATAAGTTATTAGTCTTCATATATTTAGGTTGGTGCAAAAGTAATTGCAGGTTTTGCCACTGAAAGTAATGGCAGGTTTTGCCATTGAAAGTAATGGCAAAAACCGCAATTACTTTTGCACCAACCTAATATTTATGATTGTTAAGTTCTTCAAAGCAGTTACTGGCTTTCCCAATAATTCTATGAAATAGGGGTTTATATTAAATGTACAAAAATATTGGGATAGTAGCTGGTTGTAAGAAAAAGGTGTGTAAGAAAAAAGTGTAAAAATCATATTTTGGTAAGAGGTCCCCAACTGCTAACGTGTAAGGTATCAACTCCTTTCTTTACTCCTATTAAAAAATATACCATTCTATGCTTTCCCTGCCCATCACTGAACTTTTCCCAGAAAGAGATCAGAAGAATAAGAGGCAAGAAAATATACCTGCCTTGGCCTTTTATTAGGTTTGTGGAGTATAATTTTATTAGTTTGCAATGGCTTTGGAAATGCCTGTCATGTTAAAGCAACTACTGTTTGAGAAAGAGAAACACTATAAAAATATGGGTGTGGGCACTGGGAAGGGAGTGAGAGAAGGAAAGACAAATATGAACTACAAGTGGGGTAGAAAAATAGGTTTTTACATTCTTCTGACGCATTGGGATAGGTTTAACAAATCACTGACAAGCAGAAGGTTAAAAAAAGTCCTTAAGAAGGAAAAACAAAAGGCAGAGTTCTGAAGAGAAGAAAATTGATGAAACATTACCTATAGACTCCAGTAACAGCAGGTCACAGAACTGTGGTGACGTCTTATAATTCTTTATCGAATAATTACATACATTAACATTCTGAGTGCGGAGATTTTCTCACCTTTAGCAAAAAAAGTCTTTTTTGTTCTATGTTTTTACAGTGTTAGTTCCCGCCCTTTGATCCCTCCCTCCCTTCTCCCTCTCTCATTTTCTCCCTCCTTTTCTTCCTTCCACCCTTCCTTCCTTCCTTCCAAGAGCTCCAAGTTTAGACGTGATCAATATAGCTTCTGTTTTCCAAGGTTATCTTTCCATCTTCTCTCTCTGCTATCTGAACAATCTCACCTTGGGCAGCATTACAGCATTGTATTATACTTAACTAAAAGCAGGGCTGTGGAGTCAGAGAGATCTAGATTTGAATCCCAGTCTGGCTGTGAGACTTTGAACAAACTACTCAACCTCTCTGAACCCCAGCATTATCATCTGTGCACTGGTATATAATCATCTAGATCACATATTATACAGATATAGGTATTATATATATAAAAATCCTTATAGCAACTTTCCTCCATTTACAGATTATAGTACTCAAAGATTAGTGTCCACTGACTAACTCAATACTCAATGTAGGAAGGCCGTGCTCCATGGAGCACCTCTAGGGGCAAAAACCGACTAGCAGGCAATCACAACATAGTACGTTATGTGCTTTAACTGGAGAAAGGCCTGGGTACTATGCGGAGGAGGAAGGGATGAACACACTTTCAAGTTGGCAGAGAAAACATAAAGTATCATAATTTCCCATCTGATCTCCGAGTCCAAAATCAATTTAGGTACAAAAGGGTAGGTAAGGAATTGGGTATTTCATTTCATCAATTAGATGAGAGATATAAAGTTATCTCAAAAAAAGTTGGGAGATCGTTATTAACCTAACAGAGAAATTTGACAATCATGGGCTTGACAGCACTGAATCCTCTTTACAAAACCACACAAAAGTCCATAGTTACAGTTAGGGGTAGTGAGATCCCAGGAATAGCATGCAAGGCCATAGGGAATAGAAAGAGGAGGGGATCCCACCAATGTTTTCTTTTTTTACCCATCCTATAACTTCTCTCAGATCTTTACCCCATTCCTGATCTCAAGTTCAGAATTAGTCCCTGTCCCTTGAGGTACTCACAAAATCCCTATGAAATCCAAAAAAAAGGGATACATATGTAGGCAGATGTTGGAGGGGGTGGAGGGAATCACTGGATTCCATATTTAGATAACAAGAAACAGAAAGCTCAGGTATCCAGATCTGCTGGAGCTATCTGGTAAGTGACGAAATGGGGACAAGTCACCGCAGGGATCAGCAGACCCTGTGCTCACCAGCTTTTGGACACTGGGCAATAGGAACTAGTCAAACCAATGGCCCATCCAATGGAAAAGCCTTATCAAAATTTGTTAGGACAAAACAATTACTCTTCTTTTCAAAAAGCCTGTAAGTAGTAATAGTATGCTGTGCTTCAAGAAGGGAACAGATGATTCAACAGAAGTTTACAAATCACTTAAACATATGATCCAGGGTTTCTCCAAGAATTTTTTTTCTGACTCTTTCCTGCCTATGCACATGTTACCCATTCTTGTGTGGTCCTGCTCAAGTCAAACTGCCTAGCTTACCAGGTACTTTGAGCCCACACTAACATTTTTCTTCATCAAATTCTGTATTTCTTTCTCATGTTTAAGTTAGCGTTTTATATATAATTGATTTTATTTAAATTCCTCCTTTAGACTGTAAGTTGCCTCTCTGTAGGCAGTTTGTGATAATACCTTATATAGTTCTTTAGGATCAGGCATAATTGCACAAAACAAGCACCTTAAAAAACTTAAGGTGAATTTTTAAAAAAGCATCTTTGAAAATTTAAGGGAAGAAATAAGGATAGAAAATCAGGATGTTATTAAGTTTATGAGGAATGAGGAAAAAAGTTATGAATGTTTTAATCTAACACAGCAAAGTATAGATAAGTCATGGAAGGAAATTATGGTCAACATGAAAACGCTGAGTCATTACTGAGAGAATTTCAAGAAAAGGTTAAAAAGAACATTGCAGCCGGGCGCAGTGGCTCACACCTGTAATCCCAGCACTTTGGGAGGCCGAGGCGGGTGGATCACAAGGTCAGGAGTTCAAGACCAGCCTGGCCAAGATGGTGAAACCCCATCTCTACTAAAAATACAAAAAAATTAGCCGGGCGTTGTGGTGGGCGCCTGTAATCCCAGCCACTCGGGAGGCTGAGGCAGAGAATTGCTTGAACCCGGGAGGCGGAGGTTGCAGTGAGCCGAGATTGCGCCACTGCACTCCAGCCTGGGCGACAGAGCGAGACTCGTCTCAAAAAAAAAAAAAAAAAAAAGAACATTGCAAAGTCAAATTCTTAAACACTGCTAGTGTCTTCTGAGACTTTACTCAGAAATACTAATTAAAGGTTTTACTTTTAAGCAAACTGAAGGAACCATAACTACTAAGAACTAAAAAAGTATAGCAAAGTCACAGCCATAAGCACCCAGTACCATCATCAACAGCACAACCAATGCAGTTATTAGTGATCTGTTCAAGTATCACATTGATCACTTAAAAACTCACCTTTATCACAAACCTGGCAAATCAAGTTGGATAATACCCAAGGCTGGCAAAATAAGTGAAATGTGGATCTGAAGAGCACACATGTATATCAACCATTAGAACAGATACATCACAGCAATAATGATTAAAAAGTAAATTTTTAAAGTGAATTCTTTTCATTCAAAGTGAAAGGAACAATTCCCTCACCTCCAACATATACAGCAGAATAAGAAACTCTAATCCTACTCTATAGTAAGTTGATAGCTTCTGACCAAAAAGGGTTAGAAAATATGTAAGTACCTTATGATTGCCGAAAAAGAACCAAGTCTATAAGAACAGTAATTCATAATTATAAAGCTATCCTTCCTGGAAAGCTTTTCAATACTGTATACAAAATATCCCTCCCTTACAAAAATTGTCATGCCGGAATCTTAGCATAACTGGTAAAAAAAAAAAACTATATGAATTGGTTAGCTAGGTGTACTTCTCCCCAGCACCCACTCAGGCTTTCATCCCTACTCACTCTTCAACAATTACAATTACCTTGATTTATTCCAAACAGGTATGGGTTGGATGAGTCTAGTTTAAAAATCAACCTACAACTCACAATTCTTTTTGGTTGTATGGTTTATATAAAGACAGTTAATTTCTGCCTCATTTCTAAAGAGAGAAAGGAGGCAATGCAAACCACAAGCAAATTTTTCCTCTTCCATGTGTGTTTAAAAAGACAAACCACTAACAGCAGCAAATGTTGCACCATATGTTAAGATATTTTCTTCTGTAAATGAAAGGTACGGTATTGCACTATTTCTACTCTGTCATTTAAGAATGATGTTGCAACAGAACTCACATTCTAAGTTAACTTTTTCTATTCTCACCAACACAGAATTAATCATCTAATTTTGAGCTAAGAGGAAAATTAAAGACTATATTTGGGAAATACATGTCTATTTTAAGTCTCATTTTGGAAAAAAAGATAAGGCACAGTATTTAAGAAACATTTTCTAGCTAACTTTTTTTTTTCTTAGCTAACTTAATTTTCCTATCTTTTTAAAAGTATTATTTTTCTGAATAGGTAAGACATATATGTGGTTCAAAATTAAAGATATAAAAAGTATACGGTGAGAGGTTTCATTTTCATTCCTGTTTCCATTCACCCTGTTCCCTCTATAGGTAACTGATTTTATTAATCCTTCCAGTTTTTCTTTGTGCAAATACAAGAAAATATGATTATACATTCTTCTTTCTTTTCTTACACACAAGATACTGTACAATAAACACTACTTTGTGCTTTGCTCTTTTCATTTAATTGTCTGTCCTGAGGAGTTTTCTATCATTAGCATTCTCATTTTTTTAAATAGCTGCAAAGTATTTCACTGTATGAAAAAACCAGTTTATTCAATTAGTCCTTTACTGCTGAACCATTGAGTTCTCTCTCATCTTTAGAAATAACAAGTGATGCTGCAATGAATAACCTTGTACCTATGTTATTTCATCTTTGTGTAGGCCCTAAACTACCTCTCCAGCTTCATCCAGTGCTATTTCTCCCGTTCCCATTATGCTCTGGCCTCACTGACCGTCAACATATGCTCTTTCTTCTAATTAAAATCTCCTTCCATCACATACCTTTACCTTACTCCTCTCTCTTTCTATCTTGGCCCCAATATCACTGCCTCACGGAAGCCTTCCATGATACCCCAGCCCCTCCCCCGCAACACACACACCTGGCCAAGTCCTCTGTATATACACATGACATTTCTATTTTCCCTTCATCACACTTACCACAGCTTGTATTTACGTAATTGTTTGGTTAATGCCTATCTGTCTTACTTGACTATAAGCTCTACGAGTGTAAGACCATTATACCTCTATCACCTAACTCAGTGACTGGCATATAAAAAGCAATCCACAAGATCTGGCATGGCAGCTCACGACTATAATCCTAGCTCTTTGGGAGGCTGAGGCAGAAGGACTGCTTGAGGCCAGGAGTTTGAAAACAGCCTGGGCAACATAGTGAAACTCTGTCTCTACAAAAAAATTAAAAAATTATCCAGGCCTAGCAGCACGTGCCTGTCATCCCATCTACTCTAAAGCCTGAGGTGGGAGGAGTGCTTGAGCCTGGGAGGTAGAGGCTGCAGTGAGCCATGATCACACCACTATACTCTAGCCTGGATGACAGAACAACACCCTATCTCAAAAAAAAAAAAAAAAAAAAAAAAAAAAGGCCAAGTGCAGTGGCATGTACCAGTAGTCTCAGTTACTTGGAAGGCTGAGGTAGGAGGATCATTTATGGCCAGGAGTTCAAGACTACAGTAAGCTATGACTGCACCACTGCACTCCAGCCTGGGCAACACAGTGAGAACCTGTCTCAAATAACTAAATAAATACAAATAAAAAGACCACTCCATCAATATTTGCTGAATAAAGGAATAAAATGTGAAAGGTGCTAATTATGCATCAGTCTGTGTTACTGTTTTACCTATATTTGTTTTACCTTTTAAATATCTCCTGAAGCCTTCAGTTCACTCCATTTCCACTATCACTATTGTAATCCAACTTCCTACCATTTCTTGTCTAAGCTACTATACTTACTCTTAGGCCCTACTAAGATCTATCCTCCATATTTTAGACCTATCATTTGCTAAGAATTATTTCAAGGGCTTCCCACTGATATTAAACTTTTCCCTAATATGGCCTATCAGGGCTACATAGTCTGGCCACCACTTACCTCTCCAGCTGTCTCCCTATGCTCTGGTCAAACTGGCTCTAGTTACATTCATTCTTTCACCATACCACACCTTCTCCTGCCACAAGGCAGTTGCACATGCTGGTATTTCTTCCTGGAATACTCTCTGGTTCTCAGTTTCTCACTTTCTCAACATTAAGTGATGTTAATGTTCAGCATCACTCCCTCATGAAGGCCTTCCCCAACCACTCTTAAGTGACCATGTACCTTCCCTTGAGAGCACCAGTCACAGCCAAAATTAAGTCTGGAATTAAAGTTGCATGAATAAGAGAATGACTCACAGAATCCAAATGTATGTAATAATATTTGGCACAGTGTTGAAAGGCAGGTTCTTCTGTGTCCAGCACTATGAACTCCCTGGTTGCTTGTTACGCTTACAGACATCAATCCATAAATGCTTATTTTAAAATTTAGAACCAGGTAGTTCTTTCACCTGTATAACTTAATCTCACTTTCCCTAGGAGCACACACCAAGAAGTACTACTGTTTTTGCTTTAGAAGTAAAGGTGACATTAAGTCACTGGCATGAATATTTTTAAAGTACTCAAGAAGAAATAGGGGTTCTTTTTCTTTTGACAATGGGAAAAGAGATTTCAAGAATGTATCTCCTTGTGCACATTAGGTATTAACATGCTCCTTAAACGTTGGCAACAAGTATCTATTTTTTAAATTCTGAGGTTTATATTTTTTCCTCTCAAAGAGAAGTTTTAGTAAGCAAAGAATACTTCTGCCCTCAAAGCTTTTCCAAACCTTTAGTGTATTTTTACAAAAAAGTACTAGGCTTTGAGCATTTTTTTCTTTCTTTCTTTTTTTTTTTGAGACAGAGGCTCGCTCTGTCATCTAGGCTGGAGTGTAGTGGCGCGATCTCGGCTCACTGCAACCTCTGCCTCCCAGGTTCAAATGATTCTCCTGCCTCAGCCTTGGGAGTAGCTGGAATTATGGGCATGCTAGGCTAATTTTTGTATTTTTAGTAGAGACGAGGTTTCACCATGTTGGCCAGGCTGGTTTCAAACTCCTGACCTCAAGTGATCCATCCACCTCGGCCTCCCAAAGTGCTGGGATTACAGGCGTGTTAAATAATATATCAGAAAAGAAATCCTAATATACAGGAATGTTACTGTATTGTGATTATATATGAAACACTGTGAGTGAAAACAACAGTTTTCATATCAATCTAAGATTAGGAATGACTATAAATTTTAAGAAATTTTTTTTAATTAAGTAACTATATAAATCAAATATGTGTCCAGGATACATCCCAAGTCTGGTTCATCTTCTTCTGCCTCCTCTGTCATCCTTTAAGTCACTAAAATATAACATAATAATGAAACAAACCTGCATTTAATAGTTATAGCTAATTTGACATTACCTTAGAGTAGGAGTGTATTTTACACTTCTTAAAATAAGAATAAAACCCTTGCTTTTTATATTTATACCCCAAACTGCTTTGTTGAATCTTCTGATACATTCAGATCCCACTCCCAATATATTCATTGCCCTTGAGATTTATCATTCCCAAGTTAAATTAGTCACCTTAAAGAAAAAATTAACCTTCAACTATTTTTTCACATCTTTATACTTCCAAGCCACATAAAAAGCTATCTAAAAAAAAAACATGAGTTGCTTACATTGATCTGCATATTTTTCTTTAACTTTTTGCCTCCTCTTTCCATGCAAACAGAAAACATTGCAGAAAACAGAAGCATTTCTGAGAGACTATGCTTTGGCCTCATGAAAGCAAAGAGTGAGGTAATCAGGATTCTGCCTTTTATCCTCTCCGAGTTGACTTTCATTCACTTCCATCTCCTTCCAATCCCTGTAGTGCGCCTCTAATTCTGGGAAGAAGGCAAACATGCACTTGCTGAATGAGTACTATATACCTGCACCATTGCTAGGCTTTATGAGGGCTGTAAAAGAAAGCATGGTATCTACTCTCACAAAGTCTACAAAGCACCAGAAATGTCTATTATTCTTTCTCTTTACTAAACTAGCCTATGTTTTGTTTTGAACTCTGAAAGAAACAATAACAGGTAAACAAACTGCCTTAAGTCACAAAATAGCTCAAGTTACATTATTTAAAGGTCTCAAAAAGAAGAAATACTGATGAAAGGAGAAATATTAGAAGACTAATGAGCTATGTCTTTACTGCTACACAACTCAATGTGGTTTAGTAAACAAAGAAGAGAATATCAGAGATGAATAAGGATTGTTTAGGTTAAAGGCAAACACAACTAAATCACGGGGTGAAGAGACAGAAAATACGAACTATAACTAGTAGAACAACACATCTTTTTCATTAAGGGTAAATGACAAATACCCTTAGGTGCATTTATCACGCATATATGCAGAAATGTGAGTATTTTATATACCTTACCTCTTTCTTTTGCCATAGGGAAGAAAGGCTAGACTAAGTACATATAAACACATCAGTTTTATAGCTAAGAACCTAACTCCTGATCTGTCTCAAAATTTTAAAAAAGTTCTAAGAGGGAATAAAGAAAAACACTAAATGCTAAAGCTTATTACTATAGTCACACGGCTGGCTTTTAGTCCCATACTCAAGGACTACTTGCTTTTACTTTATGCCCTATTCTCGTTGTTTGGTTATCTGGCTTCTCATTTTAGAAGAGAAGTGTTATGAAAAGATATTCCAAAAGCCATGACATGAGAACCAAAAGAAAGCCAAAAAGAGAGACAGAGAGAGAGAAAAGCTGCAAAAACAGGTGTATATACTGCAGTAGTCTTTAGGACATTATCAAATTACAGAACAGCACATTCATTGATGTTTCATTTCTTCCTGTTAAGAAATAGGATGACTAGCAGGATGTGGTGGCATGCGCCTGTAGTCCCAGCTGCTTGGGAGGCTGAGGTGGGAAAACTGCTTGAGTCCAGAAGTTCAAATCTAACCTGGGCCACATAGTGAGATCCACTATCTTTAAAAAAAAGCAGGGGATGGTGAGTGGTTGGGGGGAAGAAATAGGAAGAGTATACTATGTTTTCTTCAAATTAAAGTGTTGGGCCTGGTGCAGTGGCTCATGCCTGTAATCCCAGCACTTTGGGAGGCCAAGGTGGGTGGATCACCTGAGCTCAGGAGTTCAAGACCAGCCTGGCCAACATGGTGAAACCTGTTTCTACTAGAAAAAAAAAAAAAAAATTAACTGGGCATGATGGCACGCACCTGTAATTCCAGCTACAGAGAGGCTGAGGCAAGAGAACTGCTTGAACCCAGGAGGTGGAGGTTGCAGTAAGCAGAGATTACATCACTGCACTCCAGCCTGGGCAACATAGCGAGACTCCTTCTCAAACAAAAACAAGAAACAAACAAACGAACAAACAAATTAAAGTGCTAAGTAGATTACCTGGCAACCACACATAAAAGAGATGTTGAGGTACAAATTCACCTAGTTTAACAAAAGAACAAAAAACCTAGACTTGAGGCATTTCAAATTACCAAGAAAGCAAACAGGGATGACAGACAGTTCCTAGGCTAAAAACCTGCTTTTCCTTCCTTTTTAAAGCTATTAAAAGTAACAGAAAAGAGTAAACGTTGCTCAACAACAATAACAAAAAAAACAAAGAAAAGTTCTCTCATGGATCTCTGTCTTCTTCTAAATGACAATTACTACTTAAAAGAACAGTCTGACAATACTTATCGTTTTGAAGAGTTAAATAAAAAACATACAAAGACCAAAGTTTCTTTATAGATTTTACTTTAGACATAGCTGATTACTCAGTTCAAATTCAAACTTAACCTTGATGACAACTGTGGAAAGCCAAAACAAAGAATATCTATGCTATCTGCTGCAGTCTGAATGTTTGTGTCCCTGCCAAATTCAAATGCTGAAATCTTCACCCTCAATGTGATGGTATTAGAAGGTACTAATCACCTTTGGGAGGTACAGTCCTCATAAATGGGATTAGTGCCCTCATGATAAAGGAATGGGAGGGACCCCTCCCTGTTCCACCACGTGAGGATATAGCAAGGAGCCATCTATGAGTCAGAAGGTGGGCCCTCACCAGACACTGGTACCTTCATTGTGAACTTCCCAGCCTCTAGAACTGAAAGAAATAATTCTCTCTTGTTTATAAGCTACTCAGTTTATGGTATTTTGTTACAGCAGCCCAAAAAGAGGAAGACCTCATCTAAGAATATAAAATCCTTGAGAATAGAAGCAATTTTCTATTTTTATTTAATAGTACTAATAACATTATTCTTAAAGCAATGACTTCCAAGCCTTTATATCTGAAGCCCTGACCCTGTTCATCCAAACTGTAAACACACATCATCAAATTCCTACCAATTGTTTCCACTTGAGTATTCTGTCATCATCTCAAACTAAACACTGGATCAAATAGAAAAAATTCCCAATCCTTTACCCTTACCCCGTTCAGGCCACACCAGCTTCCCATTTTAGTTTTCCGACCCCTGTCGTGCAGCCTTAAAATCACCATATTCCTTCCTTCATGCTGCTATTGCAAAGACCCTAGTTCAGGCTCTTAATCATTTCATTTGGCTATAAAAGATCCCTAATTAGTATGTGTGCTTCTATTTTCTTTCTTCCTTTAAGAAAGAAAGAGACTTTCTAAATGACTTTTTCCTGCTACTCTCAACTTTAAAAATTCTTCAATATTTACAAGATAAAATTAGAAGTAACATTCATCTGATTGACATTTAAAATTTATAGAGACGACCTGGCTCTATAAATGAAAAGTGTCTCCTTCTTCCCTCCCTCTGTAAACTAAAGTGTCTCCTTCTTCCCTCCCTGCTCAGTGTACACATTCCAAGGCCACAATTCAAAGTCTGTATGTGGTCAAGGCTTGGTATAATCTGGCTTCCAATTACCATTTGATTCTCTCTTCCTTTAAATCACGTGAACCTTATGTTTCACTATGTTAGTCTACTTTTCTATCAAACACGTATATTCTTCTAGCATACCTCTTTTAGTATTATTGTGTAGTGATGATAGGGTGGAATGTCAAAAATATTTTTATATTTAAAATATACAATGTCTATTATCTAAATATTGATATATTCACATCCATTATATATATGACTAAATATATATGACTAAAATGAATATGTATATATGACTAAAATATATAGTGTATATATATAGTATACATACACTATATATTAGTATATATATAGTATACATACACTATATATTAGTATATATAGTACACATACACTATATATTAGTGTGTATATAGTATACATACACTATATATTAGTGTGTATATATACTATATATACACACTAATATATAGTGTATATAGTATATATTAGTGTATATATACTATATATAGTATATATAGTATATATACACTATATAGTAGTATATATGGTATATATACTACTATATAGTAGTATATATAGTATATATTAGTGTATATATACTATATATAGTGCATATATATACTATATAGTATATATTAGTGTATATATACTATATATAGTGCATATATATACTATATAGTATATATACATATATAGTATATATATTTATGTGTATATATTTATATATACACATAAATATACACACACAGACACACACACTAAAATAGGTATATATATATATATATGTATATATATATATATATATATATATATATATGTATGACTAAAATGAATGCAATCTTATGTGCTCAGCTAATGAATACTAGAAGGCTGCACTGGGCTCTGTCTGAATGATGCCAGGCAATTTTTCTAACAACTCTGCTGAGGTTTCCTTTATTGCCACTATAATGTTTTCTGGTGAGTAGTTTTCACCCATAGCAGCTTAAAAACAAGTCAGTGAAAGTGCAGACTAGGTGGATCCCAAAGAAATATATTATTTTATAGGTTTTATAGTAGCCATGAGAGTTTCTAAGGAAATGTTAAAGAAAACAATAAGATACTGACAGTTATAGTTTACTAAAATGCCCTTTGATGTTATGGAGGAGAATATAAACATGACTGTTTCCTGAGAGAACTGAAAAACAATTTTAAGAGGGTACCTGGAAGAGAGTACAGTTGAAGACCTGTCATGACTTCACAGGATGTGAAATGCACAGAAAAAACTACCAACATGCAATGGTGAGACCCATCTGTACAGGACTGCACTACACCTATTCCGTACCATGCTCACTCATTTCCCATTTCCAGAACTGCAATCCTGCATACAAAGCTGAATATGCAAGTAATAGAGATATGTCAAACATGAGAAACCGTCCTTTTACTTAAACCAAAACACAGGAGCCTATTAGTACATGAATCCACTTCCTGCTGAAACCTACAGCTGGTCCAGTTCAGCCCTCGTTGCTCTAGTCCTTAGATGTGTTCACATATGAAAAAAATGTGGAAAATGGATCTCTTGGCTTCCTTCTCCTAGGTTATGCTAACTGCAGCCCTAAGCTGGACCTTTTAGCTATTTTTCACTTATCAATTGCTGAGAAGAATGCCATAGTTCTTTTCCTGAAATCTGTACCTATCATTAACAGAAAAGCTTCAAAATATTCAGAGCATAATCTATCATTATTTCAATTTTTAAAGCACTTGCTACCAACGCCAATCCAAAGATCAATGGCTGTCCATCAAATACTTTTTGCCATGTGTTATATGTGAAAGACTGGGACGGTGGCATTGATAACTTTTCTCAAAGAAAGGTAAATATATTTTGTATACTTCTAAAAACTCAAACACTGATTACAAATGGAATTCCTTCTTGCAATTGTCATACAAGAGAGTTAACAGAAACAGAAAAACTGACTATCTCTCTTTAGGGTGACTTCAAAGTCCACAGAAAGACCTTAGAAGGTAAAGAATTTACCTTATTTTCTTCTAGAAATTTCAATTTGACAGAAACATCATTGCGCATTTTATCATATTTTTCCTTATGTGCTTGGAAGAGATGCTGTGACTGCTCAATCTTTGGCAGAGTGTTTGCGTCACGTGGTCCAAGATTCAGTTCTTCCAAATCAGTGCGATATGCATCATATTCAATCCTGGAAAGAAGAGAGTAACTGAAGCATACTACAAGAACAGTAAAGTATGTTCAAAAAATGGGTTGGAAATATGTAATATTCAGTCTCATACTATACAATAAAATATATAAAATTCTCACACATATTCTACTTGACGCTTTTGAAATCATTATTTCTTTAAAAACAAAGAGCTATTTAAATAAGAACAAAGCTGCTGGTTAATCTCATTAACTATTTCTCTCAAAGCACAGTATTAACTGACAAGTAAAATTTCCAAAATCTAAAAACCAGTTTAAAAAAATAAATGTCAAAACAAGATCAAGGGTAGAATAAATACCCCAAGTGAATTGCTTAGTACTGATGAGGCAAAGCAGGTAAGGACAGCAGACTCTAGAATGGCATACTAAAACTAACGGAAGTGTAAATGGTTCTGAAAAAAGTCTGGGTTAGCAATGCACAACAAAAATGTAATGTGAGTAACACATGTAATTTAAAATTTTCTAGTAGTTACAATGAAATAATAATTAATTTCACCTGTTATCAATATATTTCATTTTACCCAATATATCTAAAATATTAATCATTGTGGCATGTAATCAATATAACAGAATTATTCATAGGTACTTTACATTTGGAGAGTGGGTAGTGAGTCTTTGAAATCCACTGTGTATTTTACACTTCTATCCCATCTCAATTCAGACTAGCCACATTTCAAGTGCTCACCAGACATGTGTGGCTACTATACTTGACAACACAACTCTAGATGAATTTCTGTAACATCAGTATTCAGAATGTAACAACAGTATCTATTGTAGAGCACTTACCATCCTGTGTTCTGTAAGATGCCTCACTCTGATATTCTCCCCCCATCAACTCAAATAGTTACCCCACCACTGTCATCACTCCAAGATCCCATAACTCCTCATAATAGCTCTATCACAGAGCCTGTCTAAGTATAGTACTATCTTGCTTATTAAACAGTGATTTATCCAGCAGCTTCAACTATTCGGTACTCAGCAAAGAAGCAGCAAAGTGACCTCTAATTTAGTCAAGATCAGAATCACAAAGCTTATACCCTAAAACTAAAGCTCTTTATTTGGAGATATTAGGGGTATAATTCACATCTCCTATTCTGGGAATTAACAATACTTTAAATAACATAATCTATATTGTATATATGACTTGAGAAAGAATACATCAGTCCTTCACACTGATCCTAATTTATTCTTAACTCATACTGAGTTTAGCAGTATGAGTTAAGATTTAATTTAATTGGCCTCTTTCAGGGTCAAAAGAGAACCATTCATTCATTCACTGATACATTGATTCATTCAACAATTCTCAAGTAAGCACTTTCCACGTTCCAGGCACTGCGTTAGAAAGTAGAGCTATGAAGATGAACAGATATGTTTATCCTCAAGAAACTCGCATTCTAGAGGAAGAGAACCTTGTAAACAATTACAACAAAATGAGATAATAAGAACTACCATAAATGAGGGTAAGGTATAATGGAAATCAAGAGGAATAATTATTTAATTAGATATCTGAAAAGGTATCTCAGACAGAATTAAAATACTATAATTAAAATTTGAAGGATGGTAAAAGCTGGCTAGGTGAATTGGGATAGGGAAATCAGTAGGATACTCTGATTCTGAAGAGAATAGCATGGACAAAGGCATAGATTTGTAAGATACAATGACACATTTGGGAATTCAGTATGTCAGAATCTGAAGCTGGAACATGACAATGGAAGAAATTAACATTAGACACGCAGGCAGGATTGAAAGTAAGCAGCCCTACAGGCCATGTTAAAGTATTTAAATTTAATCCAGTAGGAGAAGTAATGGGAAGCCACTGAAGAATGTTGATCTGACATAAAAATGACATGATTGTATCAGGATAGAAAGATGACCCTGGTGGTAGTGTAAGAGATGGAGGATAGAATAAATGATTAAAAAATCAGGAGCAAGGAAACCTATTAGAAAACGATGGACATATAAGAAATGAGTCACTGAATCAGGACAAAGGCACTGGAGCTAAGGAGACAAATACAAAAGATTTAGGAGGCAAGACTGACTTGGCAATAATAACTAGTTAGTTAAATCCATGGGTTCAGGAGCCAAGCTGAATGACCTCTCTGCCTTTTGGCTCTATCTTGAGCTGGTTATTTCATCTCTTTGTGCTCCAGTTTTTCAATCTATAAATGTGAACAAAAATCTCCACAAAAACTTCATATAGATAAAACACACAGGATACCTGGTAATAACTGATACCTTTAGAATGCTTATTATTATGGCCAAATTAGAAGAGGGGTATCTAGAAGCAAGCACACTAAAAACAATAGGAAATAAAAGAGAAAAAAGTAGAACTAAATAAATAGTAATACATGGTGATTTAATCTAAGGACAAATATCCTTCAATAGCCTTGGAGCGCATTTCTAAACAACAGTGATTAACTCAAACATATTCAAAGTTATAATACTGACCTTATATTTCTTAATTTTACATTCAGAGTTTGTAGGTGGTACCAAAGTAAAACTTTCCATAATAGCTTCTCTAACAGTGCTCATTACCACCAAGAAGAGAAGCTCACTAAGTTTTCAAAAAGCAACTTCACTTCAAGGTTGCCCGTCTGAACTGAGTCCATATCAACAAAGTTAGTGACGGTTACTTTATGGCTTATGTAAAACTTCTAGAGAACAGGTGTCCACATCTGAAAAGTCTCGACCACAATTGACTCCCTTGTTGGTGCTGCTGTGGAGAAGTGTTGAATGGGCTGTTACAAGATTTTCTATACATGAAGCACCAGAGGGCTAGGAAATACTTGTACACAATGCATAATAGGGAGGATTAAAAGGCCACTCGGGCATTTGCCTAAATTACCACTTTTTGCACTGATCAAATAGATGACCCTTGCCCTAAAAGTCAGTAAATTCTGGCTTTGACAGAGAAGGAAATTCAGCTACTGAAAAACTTTTAACCTTGGATTCTTTTTGACTATTATCCATCAGTAGGCAAGGTTTTAGTGTTAACAACTAGCCAATTCCACAGCTATTTCATAAACAACAGAAAAGTCAAACCCCAAGCTAAGCTTAATGAATAAGATCATACATTGTAATTTGAATAAAAAAGGATAAATTACGGGATGACATAAAACAAAAACAACATTACTGTTGTTGTTTTTTAAAGTACACACAGAGGCTGTGTAAGGGTTTCCCTTAAGAAACCAGCTACCAAGTACATGTAACTTGATTTATAATTTTGTTCAAAAGTTCCAAATGAACCTATATACTGTATTTTATAATCTGAGATCTTATACCACATTATACTTAGGGCACTAATACTCAGGTATAAGGCCTACTGATAAAATGTGAACCATAGAGAACCAATGGGTTCTTATTTTGCCTTTGAAATTGACTACAAGTGAGCAAACCATTTAACCTCTAGAGTGTTTTCTCCTCTACAAATTAATTATAAACTGTTTAGAAATAAAAGCTGAAGGGAAAGAGATTATTATTAACGAAAATATATTTCAGGATAGGTAGACAATTGCAAAGTAGAGAAACTAGATTCACAAAGTTCTCAACTAGGAGGTGGTGGGGGTATTTTTGGAAGAAAACAATATCCATCTTTAAAACCCATAAATGTTAAAACAATCAGAAGGACTAGAAAATATGAATATTTAAAATGATTAGAGATAAAAGAAACAGTACCATTATGAACAAATTAGGACATTATGAATAAGGAACAGACAAATTTAGAAAAGGATCAAGTAAAACTTATATAAATGAATTTTAAAATTCATATACATAATGAACCCTTTGAAAAATATAATTTCCATGAAAGGATTTAAATTGAGACTGAAAAACCAATTACTGAGAATGTTATTGAAGAGATTTCCACGGAAGGCTATCTTACTAACAGCTATCCTCACCCTTACCCCTCCATACAACCACAGCTGTTTGACCTTCATTTTCAAATCAATAAGAATCTCATACTTTAATACTAAATGGAAAATGACAAAATAAACATGGTATGGGACAGAAGCATCTCTTCCTGTGAAAACATCAAAAATTAACTTTTCAAAATGATTTGGGCTTTTACTTAATTGAAGTGTTAAGAAAATATATATTTAATAAGCACTCAATTGCAAAAATACTAGATGAGTTTGGAGTTTTTACAGATATTTCTCATACCATTAAACTAGAATAAGAGGCAAAGAGTAAAGTTATCCTTCTAAAAGGTAAAGTTTATCTTCAACTATGCATAAAAAGTATAATGGAAAATAAGAATTTTGAGTGCTCAAAAGAAAAAAACCTCAAAAGGGACTAGAATGATACTTAAATAAAAGTGGTAGGGCATATGGGGAAAAAATTGGGCCTGGAATCAAAAGGTGAAAAAGGCTATTATAGGTCTGCCATATTTTAGACCCTTCAAAATATTTATTAATATATTTATTAATATATATTTTGTTCACCATTTAACAGGATAGTTATGAGACAGGGAAACTGTATATATACATATATATATATGAATATGGATATATAAAAACCCATTAAAATAGGATGTATAAAAACATTGCATTATAAAGTTATCAAAATACAAGTCAAATATTTAATTTATATAAAAGGTAAAATTTGAAAGGGTTTGAAGGCTTGTTATAATCTGGATAAATGGAAGATGACTGATATCCTAACAAACAAAAATCATGGAGGCAAAACGAGCTTATTTATTCAATAGAAACTGAAAGTATGGGTCTGGCTATTGTGGAAGCAGTGGTAATAAGGATGAAAGGTAAATTTAGGCAAGAGTATAGAGGACCACGTAATACCTACCTGGTAGAACATAGGGCCCTGTCCTCTTCTAAAGAAGCCAGAGCTGGGAGATCCTCCATTTCCCTACTCACTAGAAGGCAGGGTTTGGGCACATGACCAAGGCTCAATTAGATAATCTCAAGGCAATGAAGCAAGTATTCATGGGTATTTAGGAAATTATTTATGGTAGCTGTGGCAGCATCAAGTACTAGAGGCACCCAGCATAGGGGTTCTAATTAGAGTCTTCTGAGGCTTAACTTGGCTTTGGTTCTTGGTTGTTTCCAGAATCTTGTTCTCTCCCTTTCTGCCAAGTCTGCAGAGGCATCCTATAACTTTCCAGTACATTTTTTTCCTGCCCATATTGGCCAGAGTTGGTTTCTGTTGTTTGTAACCAAAAAATTAACTGAATTATATGCCATCTGTAAAACAGACAACACAGTAAAAATGTATACCTTACCTGGCACTTTCATACTGTTTCACAGTCATTAATGTATCTTCAATGGTTTTATTCACCAAAGTGTTCACACTAGCAATGAAAAAATTAATGGCCCCAAGAAGAGTCTCTCCATTTTTAGCCAGCAGTTTCTGGGTATCGGCATTATAGCCAAATTCTTCCTAAAACAAAGAAGTCACCTTAATTTATTCAGTAATAAATCAGTAAAAATGACTTAAAAATCTCAAGCACGTCACTAATGGGAAAATACGTGATTTAGATAGAGATCTAGCTGTAGCAGTTTTACTTTTTCTTTCCGTCTTTAAGAATCGAAATCACAGCTAGCCATATAATTACTGAAAAAGTCCAATAAACCAAAATTGTCATCAGCTCAGATACATACCTAAAAGCTAAATAATTTTTTTAAGTTACTTTGTAGTAGAAACAATATTTTCATTTCTACATTTTGTTTCTATTATACTATAAGCACAGCTGTTGGAAAGAAAAATATAGCAGATTATTAATCAGAGAAACTATAACTTTCACAGCCAAATTAGGTAATAATTGGTTAAAACTTTCAGACATAAAACAAAGTGCATTTTTTTTGTGTTTTGACTGATTCTCCTCAAAGTATAAATATTAACAATACATATTTCTTTGTAAACTTGGTGACTAGCTGACTCCCAAGCTCAGCTCTATTTAGGCACACAACTGAGGAAGGATCACTCAACACCAGCTTTAGTTCATTCTTTTTGAATAAACTGCATCTTGGTGCAGTAAACATTACACATGACTCCTTCGGATATGGCAAGAACTAACTCTAGCTCTGTACATTCAGCAGTGAAAGCTTTCCAGTGCAAGTTTTACTAATTAACAGATTAATCAGGAATGCACCTAACCAAATAAAAAACTGATCACATATTCTAAGATGTATCATTTAATTTGATAATTCTCCAGTTTGTTACAAAACACTTTTCAATTTCAGTTGAAACAAATAATGTAATATTAAATTAACTAAAATATTAGAAGATACAAATTTAAAGCTATTGCAATAGCTGTAATTACGCTTCTTAGGTGACAAAGTATTCAATAATTCAGAAAATAGCAGGAAAGTAAAATTATCCTTATTATGCTAAAACCATTTTCCATTTAAGAGATGTCCATGTAACTCCACTCTGTACTCAGTCTTCAAAATATTATAGACCTTGATTTGTTGCAAATATTGGCAGATAAAGGACCACATAAAAAGATTACCAATCAATGTATGTAAAAACTAAAATGAAAGGCAGGACAGCTTAAGATTTTTGGCACCAAATTTCCACAAGCTAAGTTACACACTTCACTGAAGTCTACATAAATGTTACTGGAAATAGAATAATACAGAAAACAACATTTTTACAACTTTTAGAAAAAGTTAACAGAACATATTACAACAGTAACCCTTGATATTGATTAAGGAGTAAAAGGCAAAATAAAATATTAACAAACAGGAAGAAAAATATGAAAGATTTATATACATACGATAATTCATAAAAAGTAAACAGAATTCATATCACTTTAAGAGGGCCTTCTTAAAGTGATATGAAATATCTTAAAAGAGAATCTCAGAATTCCATTTTCATTAAGAGTTCAGCAAATCACAATAACAAATTACCTCTTAGAATACTTCTATTATCATTTTCTCCCATCCCTAATAGTTATTTAGAATAATCTTACATGAAGTTCTAGTGACTTCAAACTCAGGTCAGCAAATGCATCTCCAAGTTGCCTTTGGGTATGTACCATCTGGAAAAGCTGGGTCGACAATGTTTGAGCCAGTTTTAAAATATTTTCATATTTTTTCTTGTTATCCCTTAATATATCAATCTGAGCTTCAAGTTCAAGGTCCACAGTTCTTGAGCCACGGCCTAGCTTCTCAGAGATAATCTGTCGAGTACACTAAAAGTGGAAGATGCATTTTGTTTAGAAAGAAAAAACAAAACAAAATATAAATGCTAGAGCATATGGCATACACCATTTTTTGGATTCAAACAAGCTAGCGTAACAAACTGAAAATTGTCAGCTCCCTTAGTTGATCAGGACTCAGAAAGTAAATTCACCAGATGTGTCTAATATAATTATTACTAATCAAAGGAAGTTTTAAGACATATCTAGCAAACTTATATACTTCCATAAGAACTCTCTCACATAATTATTTTGCAAGTTTAGTACATTTGGGTAGATTATCTAAAACAGAGATATTTGGCATTAAGACTAATATAGACTGTTAATATAGGAATAATAAGAACACCAAAATACTACTCTCCTACTGCTTTCAAATGCTCTTTTACTTCTATCTTCCCCCTTAAATGACTTGTATATATATATGTGTGTATGAATGAGGAATAAAGAAAGAAGAAACAGGAAGGAAGGAATTAAAGGGGGGGGAAGAGGAAGAGAGAGAAACTACTAAGTTACTTTTACTCACACAGTGTGGTATTATATGATGTTATGTTATTGTATTCTGCCCCAGAAATAATAATACAGAAACCTATAATTTTTTTTTTTTTTTTTTTGTCTGAGATGGAGTCTCTCTCTATTGCCCAGGCTGGATGAAGTGCAGTGGTCCAATCTCGGCTCACTGCAACCTCCACCTCCCAGGTTCAAGTGATTCTCATGTCTCGGCCTCCTAAGTAGCTGAGATTACAGGCGTGCGCCACCAAGCCCAGCTAATTTTTTGTATTTTTAGTAGAGATGGGGTTTTGCCATGTTGGCTAGGCTGGTCTCAAACTCCTGGGCTCAACTGATCAACCTGCCTTGGCCTCCCAAAGTGCTGGGATTACAGGCGTGAGCCGTTGTGCCCAGCCTAGAAACCTGTAATTTTTAAAAAGTATCTAATTTCAAAGCACATGGAAATAAGTTTTCTAGTATTAATGTTTTACTCTCAACTTCATTCGATAATACATTTTAAGAATAACGGGGGCATTAATATATACCTCATCATTAAATGTTATCAGAAATATTCTTAAAAAGTAGTAAATAAGTACTACAATTTTTTGTTTTGTTTTGTTTTTTTGAGATGGAGTTTCGCTCCTGTTGCCCAGGCTGGAGTGCAATGGTGCAGCCTCAGCTCACCACAATCTCCACCTCCCGGGTTCAAGCGATTCTTCTGCCTCAGCCTCCCAAGTAGCTGGGATTACAGGCATGCGACACCACACGTAGCTAATTTTGTATTTTTAATAGAGACGGGGTTTCTCCATGTTGGTCAGGCTGGTCTCGAACTCCTGACCTCAGGTGATCTGCCCGTCTTGGCCTCCCAAAGTGCTGGGATTACAGGCATAAGCCACCGCACCTGGCCAGTACTACAATTTTTAAAACTTGCTCTTTATCATGTTCTTCAAAGTTCTGGTTACAGAATTAATGTCTGTGGTAAAAATTAAAATAATGCATGAAATAAGAGGTGAATTTCCTCTTCCTTTAATCACACTGAATAGTAGAAAACTACTATTAACAGTCTGATAGGTATACTAGACTTTCCTTCAAACATATACAATCTCAGATATTTTTAGAGTAAACATGAGATTATGCTATATATAATATCCTGAATATTTCTTTTCTATGAACAAAATAATCTGAGACTTTTTCTTGTCAATATACACAAATCTGCTTATATATTTTTCTACTTCCCAACACATTTTCTATTCTCATCAACTAAGGATCCTTATAAACTTTTTTTTTTTTAACAAAAGAGTGTTATTTTTTAAAAGTAGAGAAATCCTTAATCACAAATAACAGGACAGGTGAGAGATCAAAACCACAGAAGGGGATAAAGTATTACTGTGGAAAACGTACAAACACTCCTAGGAAATGGAAATCACAAGAGAAACGTTGAACTGAAGATGTGATTTTAACAAGAAAACCATCAGCAAGAAATAATGCCAGAAATTTTAACAAGATAAAGGAGATAGATAGGTCACTTATTCCCATATTTTTCTTCCACACCAGGGTTTTCCCTATGCAATATTATCAGAGACATTTACTCTATTCACAAGCCAAAGCATGTGGTACTTTCACAACAGCCTAGATATAATAATCCATTAAGTCAGAATTCATTGAAGAAGGATTGTTTCTTAGCACAGTGAGAGAAATGTACTCACTGCTGTCTGAGTGGCCTTTTTTTTCCCCACAGAAATAACGGTTACAAGCAGGCATAGAGGTGAAGAATTAATGAGGAAATGTTTTTTGTTTCCAGGAAGCCAAAGCAGTGGGAAGAGTAAGATGATACTGATTATAAGGCAAATTAAGATAAACTGGACACTTGAAAGAAGTTGTAAAACTAGATTCACATATATTCCAATCTGATAAATCTACACTCTTCAGCAAAACCTAAAGAATCTGGAAATGAGAGTACTACAGATTTCCTACAGGAAGCTTTGTAAAGGAAGTTGTAGTGAGAAGATATAAAGTTGCCACCCATTTCCCAACTCATCAGGGTCCTAGAGGAAGTGTCTTAGATGATCTCTACAGTGGATTTTTATTTAAATTGCTTTCCAGTATATACTGAAATAAAATGTAATATTGGAGATCAGTATATATTATAAAGCAAGTTCAAAATGGAAGATAATTAACAATCTAAATTATTTAACCTTCCTCAGAGTCCCTGAAAATGGAGATCACTTACAATGAGCTGGTGGTCCTATTCAGTTTTCCATATAAATGAAAAATTCATTTTGAAGAACAGGACAAATGATGCTAAATTCAAGAGGCAAAAGGAAGCTAAAGTAAATTACTGACCTATGTAGATTCTCTACTTGGGAAAGGGTGGGTGAAATACAGTGACAGTGTACAAAATACCATGAATCAGCATTATACTGGTTTATGAATTTATGCAACAGTCAACTGTGTACTCTGAGTATTTAAGTAGTGTATTAGTCCATTTTCATGCTGCTGATAAAGACATACCTGAGACTGGGAATAAAAATATGTTTAATTGGACTTAGAGTTCCACATGGCTGGGAGGCCTCAGAATCATAGCGGGAGGCAAAAGGCACTTCTTACATGGTGGTGGCAAGAGAAAATAAGAAAGAAGCAAAATCGGAAACCCCTGATAAACCTATCAGATCTTGTGAGACTGATTCACCATCACAAGAATAGCACAGACAAGACCGGCCCCCATGATTCAATTACCTCTCCCTGGGTCCCTCCCACAACACATGGCAATTCTGGGAGATAAAATTCAAGTTGAGATTTGGGTGAGGACACAACCAAACCATATCATTCCACCCCTGGCCCCTTCAAATCTCATGTCCATACACTTCAAAACCAATCATGCCTCCCCAACAGTCCCCCAAAGTCTTAACTCATTTCAGCCAAAGTCTTAACCCAAAAGTCCACAGTCCAAAGTCTCATCTGAGATGCGTATGAGTCTGTAAAAATCAAAAGCAAGCTAGTTACTTCCTAGATACAATGGGGGTACAGGTATTGGGTAAGTATAGCCATTCCAAATGGGAGAAATTGGCCAAAACAAAGGGGTTATAGGGCCCATGTAGTCCAAAATCCATCAGGGCAGTCAAATTTTAAAGCTCCAAAATGATCTCCAGGTCTCACATCCAGGTCACGCTGATGCAGGAGGTGGGTTCCCATGGTCTTGGGCAGCTCCACCCCTGTGCCTTTTCAGGGTACAGCCTTCCTCCCAGCTGCTCTCATGGGCTGGCGTTGAATGTCTGAGGCTTTTCCACGTACACGGTGCAAGCTGTCGGTGGATCTACCATTCAGGGATCTGCAGGATGGTGGCCCTCTTCTCATAGCTCCACTAGGAGGTGCCCCAGTAGGGACTCTGTGTGGGGGGCTCTGATCGCACGATTCCCTTCTGTACTGCCCTAGCAGAGGTTCTCCATGAGGGCCCCACCCCTGTAGCAAACTTCTGCCTGGGCACCCAGGCATTTCCATATCTCTTCTGAAATCTAGGCAGAGGTTCCCAAACCTCAATTCCTGACTTCTGTGCACCCGCAGGCTCAACATCATGTGAAAGCTGCCAAGGCTTGGGGCTTCCACCCTCTGAAGCCACAGCCCAAGCTCTACATTGGCCCCTTTCAGCCATGGCTGGAGCGGCTAGGACACAGAGCATTAAGTCCCTAGGCTGCATACAGCACAGGGACCCTGGGCCTGGCCCACAAAACCACATTTTCCTCCTGGGCCTCCAGGCCTGTGATGGAAGGGGCTGCCGTGAAGATTTCTGACATGGCCTGAAGACATTTTCCCCATCATCTTGGCAATTAACATTAGGATCCTTGCTACTTATGCAAATTTCTGCAGCTGGCCTGAATTTCTCCCCAAAAATGGGTTTTTCTTTTCTATCGCATAGTCAGGCTGCAAATTCTCCAAACTTTTATGCTCTGCTTCCCTTATAAAACTGAATGCCTTTAACAGTACCCAAGTCACCACTTGAATGCTTTGCTGCTTAGAAATTTCTTCTGCCAGATACCCTAAATCATCTCTCTCAAGTTCAAAGTTTCACAAATCTCTAGGGTAGGGGCAAAATGCCGCCAGTCTCTTTGCTAAAACATAACAGGAGTCACCTTTGCTCCAGTTCCCAATAAGTTCTTCAGCCTGGATTTTATTGTCCATATCGCTATTAGCACTTTGGGCAGAGCCATTTAACAAATCTCTAGGAAGTTCCAAACATTCCCACATTTTCCTGTCTTCTTCTGAGCCCTTCAAACTGTTCCAATCTCTGCCTGTTACCCAGTTCCACAGTCGCTTCCACATTTTTGGGTATCTTTTCAGCAACAACCCATTCCTGGTACCAATTTACTGTATTAGTTGGTTTTCACACTGCTGATAAAGACAGACCCGAGACTGGGAATAAAAAGAGGTTTAACTGGACTTACAGTTCCACATGGCTGGGGAGGCCTCAGAATCATGGCAGGAGGCGAAAGGTACTTCTTATATGGTGGCAGCAAGAGAAAATGAGAAAGAAGCAAAAGCAGAAACCCCTGATAAACCCACCAGATCTTGTGAGACTTATTCACTATCACGAGAATAGCATGGGAAAGACCGGCTCCCATGATTCAATTATCTCCCCTTACGTCCCTTCCACAACTCATGGGAATTCTAGGAGATACAACTGGAGTTGAGATTTGGGTGGGGACACAGCCAAACCCTATCAAATAGCACCAAGAGCTCTTCTGTAGTGCCAAAAAAAAAAAAAAAAAAAAAAAAAAAGAATAAAGATATTTAAGTACAAGCAAAAGTATAAACTTATGGCAACAACTGACAGATACAACAAGGATTATTAAGGTAAGGGATAGAGAAGGTAGTATAAAAGGAAAATGAACAGGGGAAGTAGGTCAACCAATAAATGAATGAGGCAACATGACAAGAAAAACAGGCATGAAAGTTTAAAAGATACTGGTTTAAAGACATCAAAGGTTAACTTGATAAGGGTGTGAATGCTAATGGCAAATTCTTAAACATTAAGAAAAAAGTTTGGGAAAGATGCCAAATAGCTCTGAATGCTGAAACTGAGAGATTATTCTTTTTTTTTTTTTTTTTTTTTTAAAAAAGACAAACTTCAAAAAGCACTCTATTCTAGACTAGGAAAAAATAAAAATAAAAAACTTAAGTAAACCATAGTTTATTATTTCAACTATTTCTGTAGATGAAAATAAATAAGAAAATAGATTTTGGATTCAAATTTTGTGAATAAAATCAGGTAGATTAAAATAATATTTAAGAAGATATGTTCAATGACTAAACCTAAAATTGCTCCTATTATATATTTGCTTTGAATCACCATGTTGGTCTTGGGACCAAAATTAACAACCAATAAATGAAGCTAAATATTCCCTTTAAGGAAAAGCATTAAAGCATTTGTTACAGAATAGAAACCGAAGAAATTAAAGGTAGAAAGCATGAAAGAGAGAGGACCAAAGACATAGCCAGAATCAAGTTATTAGAGAGTAAAATGGGGCCGGGCGTGGTGGCTCAACACCTGTAAGTCCCGGGAGGCTGAGGTGGGAGGACTGCTTGAACCCAGGAGTTCAAGACCAGCCTGAGCAACATAGGGAGACGCCCTCTCCACAAAAAATAAGAAATTAGCCAGGAGTGGTGATGCCTGCCCGTATCCCAGCTGCTCAGGAGGCTGAGGTGAGAGGATCACTTGGGTCCAGGTGGTTATGGTTGCAGTGATCCATGATCATACAACTGCACTCAAGTCTGAGTGACAGAGTGAGACCTATCTACACAAACAAACAAACAAACAGTAAAATGGATAACAAGCACAGTCCTGAATCAACCAAATCAGAATCAGTATTTGAAGCATTATCCAAATGATAGTGAATGCCCAACATTAGCTAAAATTTGAGCTGAGAAGCTCAAAAAGCAGTAAGAACACAGAGAGTCATGCAGACCCCATGAGGTCATTACACTATGAACTTTTTTTGGTTGAGTGGAATATGTCAGCCAGGACACACTGGACTATTAACTCCACAGAATCATGTAAGTCAGATACTTTCTTTTTCTTTTTTGACCTAGATTAAAATATCCAAGTTAAGTTCTAATGAAAAAAACTGTCATTTAAAAATAAGGTTTAAAGAAAATAATGCCTCCTTCAAATAGTACTATACCATATGTATAACATTTTAAAGAGTTGTCATTTTCATTAACACAAATTTTTAATAGGCTAAATGTGGCATATTAATATGAGATAAATATGGAATCTTAATAGTGATTCAATTCAGATTATTGTAGAGATAAGAGATGCAAGAAAAGAAGCAGATAACACATAAACACATAGGAACAAATAGATAATGAACAACGAAAACATCAACTAAACAACATGAAAGGAAGACTCAAATGAACAAAAAGCTTAAACTTGCTCAGTCTAGTATGAAAGATGAACAAGTAAAATCAAAGGGAATGCCAAGGAGGAGGCAAATATAGTCTTATGAACAAAGTTACAGAAGTATGAGAAAGCACAGATTGTTTAGGAAGTTTCTGGGTAATTTGGTATGAATCACTTGATCCATAGATAGAAAAGAGGCAGAGACAGAGTGGGAAAGGTAGATAGAGGTCAGATTCATGCCACTCTAAAAACAGTGGGGATTGACTGAAGGATTTTAAGCAGGAGCGAACCCACGTTAGGCAGAGTCGAACATGTAGTCTTAGCGAATTGGTTAAGAAGCTGTTACAGTAATGTGAGAGAGTAATAAATATGAACTATGGCTGTGAAGGCTGGGATGGAGGAGAACGGGGAAAAGGTGAAAGAATATTAAGAAGGCAGAATGCATAGGACTTAACGACTGACTGGCTATGTGGAATCAGCAAGAAGATGCAATAGAAATCCGTGAATATTTTAGAAGAAGAGTTTAGTTTAAGCAAGCATCACTTTTTGAAGACTACCACTAGGATTTCTCAGATTCTACACTTACATGAGCTAAATAATTTTTGGACAGATTCATGTAACATGTTTCAGGGAGGTTTTACCATCTTAAGAAAACCTATACTTTTGTAGAAGACTTCTACATCATATTTTTAAGGTATTAACTGAAAGAATAAATTCACTTCTATTTTACTGTTGAGAAGATGTAAGAAAGGCCTGTTCTGTATAAAAATACAGACAATTCCTAATTTACCAATCACTAGACCCACAATCAGTTCACGAATACAGGGAGAATTGTGGCTAATGTTCTAACCTGAGCTGCTAGGGCTTTCATCCTAACTATTCCACGAATTCTACAGTCTTGTCCCTGTTAAAATTCAAAAGGTACTAAGTGGATTTGGGGGCTGAGCTGCTTGTAATACATCAAATACAATATGGGTTAAACAATTTGCTTATTTGTTTTATGGAGGGCATAAGAAAAATAATCACCAATTACTCTGAAGCAATGCAACTAAGAATGTTAACAAACTTTAGAAACACAACTACTTTGCAATCTGGTGTTGCCCATATAGTTAATGCTTAGTTATTATAGTAAAATCAGAGAATTTCAAACTTTGGAGAACTAATATACCTCTCTTCACCTTCAGCTCCTATAAAGTATCAAAAGGAGGGGAAGGAGCAAATATATCTATAGTAGCTCTACAGCTAAATAAATTCCAAAGCAGTACATGTCTTCAATTATGTACATTATCGGTTAATAAGCATTTTAATAGCTTTTTTACTCTTTTGTACTAAATTCTTAAATTACATGCAAAGATCAATGATAAAACAAATACTTCATTTTCAAACTGTATTTCTACCATGTTTAGATGGCATTTTCTCTTCTCTATGTGCATTTAATTGCAACATAATGACTTGAATAAACATATAAATGAACTTTTTTAGAGCCATTTAGGGTGGAAACATTAAATAATTACAAACCTTATAGGTGTTTAGACTCCATTTTCTAACAAGTTCTAACTTTTCCATTGCAGGATTTTTAATTTCATCTGCTAGAATAACTGGTCCACTTTTTGTCTGTGTTCTCTGGCCACCTGCAAGATAACAAAAGATAAAAACACAATCCAGATGAAGACAAGCAGGGAAAGAAAACAAAACCCTGACATTGTTCAAATTAAAATTCTTATGCATCTAAAAAAAGAAAAAAGGTTCCCACAAAGTAAAGAACTAGAACTTCCTGGAATCGCTGAGGATAGTTTCCTAATTACTTAAACAACACTTCTGTCCATTGAACACAAATGCCATGTGACTTATCTGTCTTCTTTAAACAAACAAACAAACAAAAAAATTCTTGCTGCAATCAGCCTTATTTTCTATATAAGCTGCCGCTTACTTCAAGAAAAATAAAATTTCCACAACTAATTTTATACACTAATGACACTAAAAAAGAAGTATCTTGGTCGATAAAAATCTAAAAGGCCACGTATTCCCCACAGTGATCTTTCACTGTAATGTGCAGACTACAACAACAATAGAATGTTGCTATAATTTTGGAGAATTTGAAAAAAATAATTCAAATTTCATACAGTAGTTCAATTCAAATAGTCATTAAAGATATGCTATCACTAGTATGAAAGGCTGGGTTGAAACAAGATCTATATTGTACCTCTTTTTTCTCAAGAGACCACAAAAAAAAGGTAAGAAAACCAAAAAGAGCCATAATGAATAAAGAAGCAGTGTAAATTCCTGACAATGTACTCTTCCAACAATTAAGAATTTTTGATATGAAAGCAACTCTACAACTATATAGTTCTTAATAGTAAAATACTTTTCATAGTCAAAATATTTTTCATTTCAGTTTTGGGATGGAAACTTTCTAATAATTTAAAAAGAATAATGAAATAAGGAAAAGAGAAAAATTAGGATCAGCCCCCAGTAAAAATGTGATCAGCCCCCAGTAAAAATCCCCCAAAATTTCTTCTCTCACTTATTCCTACAATCAGACCAATCTTTCCCATAGCTTTACCAGTCCGAGAACAAGAATGGTATATAAAATAGAACACATTTAAGAATTTACAAAATTCTCACAAAACAAAATATAAATGTTAACATTTCATATAAGAAGAAACGTGGAGTTCATTTTTTCTCCCATTTTTATAGTCCAGTAACGGTAAAGTGCAGAGCAAATTGAATGTAAAGATACTGATTTTCCCAAGTATTTTTCATTGGGTATAACTGGTAAATTAATAGTATTGTGTTGCAATCTGCAAACTATTTGTAAGTTAAAGCTAAAAGTAAGAAGACAAGACCTTTTTCATTTAATCCATTCTTAAAAACAACCAACCTAATTGTTGAAGGTTGTTTTTCCTTCAACTGAAAATAGAAGGCAGAGCTGCAAAGATGAGAGTTTAGGATCAAACAGTAAACCTACATTTTCCAGAGCAAAGAAAGAATGATTTAAAGCAAATCAAATTTTATGTTTTAATTTTAAAATGGATTAAGTTTCAGGTGTGAGATACAGCCGTATTATTCTGAAAAGCCACAAAGATAGGATACAGTTAGAAAAATTATTTCCTTTATTGTTAATAAGGCAGCCACCAAAAAAGTCAGAATCACACACACCTAAGAATATAAAGCAAGTGATTATGAAACTGAGTAAATTAGTGTAGCTTCAGCAGTAGCAATAAGTGCTTTATCCAATCAGTGCAGTGAATACCTGCAGGAACAATTAAATCACTTCCTTGCTGAGCCAGTCGACTAGCTGCAACCCTGCTAGGAGACATAACAGATGGCAGTGGCGGTGCTGGGGAACCTGAAAAGGTAGACATTTTAACTGTGAAAATCCTTTTCCTCCTCCACATACTGTACATTTTGAATATAGGGTTACTGATATTTCCTTTAAAATATTCAAACACTAGGATTAAAAGTTGGAATTAATATATTTGTTTTCTTTCAGGGAAGGACTAATAATAAATGTATGCTACCAGGCTCAGTTTTTATATAAACTTTTCATCAAACTATCAAAACTAAACAAAATATGTAACTATATAATGAAATCTGGTAAGATGACATCTAACCAGGATTTTAACTGGACTCTACTATTTCCAAAATCAGTTAACAGAATGTGAATACAGTCCCATAGTTGGACGATTTAAAGCTTCAGTAAATATTTCATAACTTGCTACTCTCATATATAAAGGAAAAGCTCTTCAAATAAAAATTCAAAGGCATGTAAGGGATATTAAAACATGCTCTCATATCTCTTATAAGAAATGTGAATGAACTACAGCCTTCACAGGAATTGTAGCCAAAAATTTCAAATCACAAATCAAATGTCACATAGTGTGTCTCATTGCTATTCATAATGTGGACATAGAGGACCTTCTTCAATTCACCTGGACGCTTGTTAGAAATGCAAAATCTCAGACCCTGCCCAGACCTACTGAACCCAAACCTGCATTTTCATAAGATTTCCCCAGGTGATTTGTGTGTACTTTGAAATTTGAGAAGTGCTGATGTAGAATATTTTTTGACATTATAAGAATCACTTTTGGAGCTTTTAAAACATACCTGCGATACTCAAAAAGATCTACTGATTATCAGTGAAACAGGCATCTATTCTTTTGCAAAAGCCACTCAAGATGATTCTCAAACACAACCAAGTTTGAGAACCAGAGGAAACAACACAATTTTTGAATGAAACACAACTACGTTTTAAATTCTAACACTGAGTTTAAAATTCTGGCTCTATCTACCACATGATATCAGGAACACCGTGGCAAATTACTAAACATCTCTGAGCCTTAATTATCTACAAAGTAAGAAATATTAACTACTGGCTGAGAGCGGTGGCTCATGCTTGTAATCCCAGCACTTTGGGAGGCAGAGGCAGATGGATTGCTTGAGCTCAGGAGTTCAAGACCAGCCTGGGCAACATGGCAAAACACCATCTTGCTGGGCGTGGTGGCACAAGCCTGTAGTCCCAGCTACTCAGGGGTTGAGGTAGATGGACTGCTTGAGCCCAGGAGGAGGAGGCCGCAGTCAGCCAAGATCGCACCACTGCACTCCAACCTGAGTGACAAAGCCAGACTCTGTCTCAATTAAAAGAAAGAAAGAAAGAAAGAAAGAAACACTGACTACCCAACATTGTTGCTAATGTCTAGCATTAAACAAAAAAAGGGAGTAATAGGTTTTTAAAACTGAAAAAATATTAAAGTCCTTCCATGTTTAGCTGAGAATATTTTAATGTCTATAATGTACTTTTATTTCAATTACACTCTTCCCCAGTTCTCTGGAAAAAATACATGCATTAAGTTCATAATTAAATTTCCTAATAAGAAAGACATGTCTACTTTCTTTACTATTAGTAATAATTGGTCATATTCCAGATGTACTAAATTCTGACATAGAAACAGTCACGAGTTCTAACAGTATAAAATATACCTTAACTTGAACTGGATCTCACATTAAAATTCAAACATGCAATAGACCTAAACTAAATAGATTGTTGTTAACTTTCAAAATGAGAGATATTTTTCTCTTTAAATCTGTTAAATTATAAAATTTAAAACCAGAAGGGATGATGGAAATCAACTAAACTGTCACATTAAATGGTAAGATTAATGAAGCCCAGAGAAGTTAAAATAGTTTCTTATTAGAGACTCAGATGTTCTGAACACCATAATATCTCCATTATTAAATTCAATATAGAAATCACTAATCTACAAGTTACTTGCTGAGTTGGAAGGCATTTTAATAGGTTATCCAGTTCAATCGCCATTTTAAACAAAGACTGTATCTCTACCGTCCAAGGCATAAGGGATTCTAAAATAAAGTGTAAAATAAAAGAAGACCATTGTACTTCCATGTCTTGACCCCAGGAATAGGAGCTCTATTGTTCTAGTTATTACAGTTTCTTAATCTTGCATAAGAAATAAACCATAGCACTACATGAGATGTGTATAATATATATAACAAATGATATGTAAATTTTCAAAGTAAAATAGCAAATGATGTAGTGTGGCTGTAACTGGGACTTCAGCTTTTTCGATTTACCTTCAAAGGTAATTATCACTTTTCTGTATCTTTAATACTTTAACCCTTTAAACAACTGTTACCAAAATCATTCACCAATACCAACTAAAAAATAAATAATAATACAGGATCTCTCAATAATACAGGATCTTACTAACTGGCTAAATTCGGGGAATTAAATGTATTTCATCTCAACAACAAAAATCTAGAAAGATGAATACATATGTGCAAAGATTTATACCCCCATTAAAACAAAACCCTGGTACCAAGTACACTTCACTCTTGTGAGCTTTGATTTATTCATGATTTCCACTATTACTGATTCTGCAACATCTTTGGTGCTAGGCCGATTTCAATATTTGTTGTTTTTAAGCTGAATTTAAGTATAACTTTTTAATTTGCTCTAGATAGATGAAAAAGTAGATGGTTATACTCTTCTTGTTAACTGTTTAAGCAACAGTCATAATTTATCATTTAGTCATCTTTCCAGAGAGCTAACACAGCCCTAATTCCTTTAACATTTTTTCATAAGACCTATTTTCCAGATTGTAACCATTGTATGTTATTCTTTCTCATGTTCATTCCAATTTATCTACATATATCTTAAAACAATCACAACTTTCCAACAAATGCTTAACTAATTTAAGTATAGCAGCAGAATGATTATTTTCCTAATACACTGATCAACAATACAGTTTGGATTTTAAAATGTTTTACAAACTCAGTTCAGAGAGACATATATTACTACCATTATCACGAAATATATTTTCTTATTCCAATTGGAAGGATTAGGATGTATCTATAAGCAAGTGAAACTGATGGGCATTTTAATGCTCATGTATATCGGTTCATGATGGCCAACTGATTTCAATTATTGTATAATACCATTATAAAATAACTTTAAGGGGAAAAATGCCAGCTAAATAATTTCATTAAAAATATTTAAAAGATTGCTTTTACAAGTAATTGTTTGGAGACCCTCTCCCCTCTCCCCTCTCCCGTCTCACCTCTCTCCCTCTCCCCACGGTCTCCCTCTCCCTCTCTTTCCACGGTCTCCCTCTGATGCCGAGCCAAAGCTGGACTGTACTGCTGCCATCTCGGCTCACTGCAACCTCCCTGCCTGATTCTCCTGCCTCAGCCTGCCGAGTGCGCGCCACCACGCCTGACTGGTTTTCGTATTTTTTTGGTGGAGACGGGGTTTCGCTGTGTTGGCTGGGCTGGTCGCCAGCTCCTAACCGTGAGTGATCCGCCAGCCTCAGCCTCCCGAGGTGCCAGGATTGCAGACGGAGTCTCGTTCGCTCAGTGCTCAATAGTGCCCAGGCTGGAGTGCAGTGGCGTGATCTCGGCTCGCTACAACCTCCACCTCCCAGACGCCTGCCTTGGCCTCCCAAAGTGCCGAGATTGCAGCCTCTGCCCGGCCGCCACCCCGTCTGGGAAGTGAGGAGCGTCTCTGCCTGGCTGCCCATCGTCTGGGATGTGAGGAGCCCCTCTGCCTGGCTGCCCAGTCTGGAAAGTGAGGAGCGTCTCTGCCTGGCCGCCATCCCATCTAGGAAGTGAGGAGTGCCTCTTCCTGGCCGCCATCCATCTAGGAAGTGAGGAGTGTCTCTGCCCGGCCGCCCATCATCTGAGATGTGGGGAGCGCCTCTGCCCTGCTGCCCCGTCTGGGATGTGAGGAGTGCCTCTGCCCGGCCGTGACCCCGTCTGGGAGGTGAGGAGCGTCTCTGCCCGGCCGCCCCGTCTGAGAAGTGAGGAGACCCTCTGCCCGGCAGCCGCCCCGTCTGAGAAGTGAGGAGCCCCTCCGCCCGGCAGCCGCCCCGTCTGAGAAGTGAGGAGCCCCTCCGCCCGGCAGCCACCCCGTCTGGGAAGTGAGGAGCGTCTCCGCCCGGCAGCCACCCCGTCCGGGAGGGAGGTGGGGGTCAGCCCCCGCCAGGCCAGCCGCCCCGTCCAGGAGAGAGGTGGGGGTCAGCCCCTGCCCGGCCAGCCGCCCCGTCCAGGAGGGAGGTGGGGGTCAGCCCCCGCCCGGCCAGCCGCCCCGTCCGGGAGGGAGGTGGGGGGTCAGCCCCCGCCCGGCCAGCCGCCCCGTCCAGGAGGGAGGTGGGGGGTCAGCCCCCGCCCGGCCAGCTGCCCCGTCCGGGAGGTGAGGGGCGCCTCTGCCCGGCCGCCCCTACTGGGAAGTGAGGAGCCCCTCTGCCCGGCCACCACCCCGTCTGGGAGGTGTACCCAACAGCTCATTGAGAACGGGCCATGATGACAATGGCGGTTTTGTGGAATAGAAAAGGGGGAAAGGTGGGGAAAAGATTGAGAAATCGGATGGTTGCTGTGTCTGTGTAGAAAGAAGTATACATGGGAGACTTTTCATTTTGTTCTGTACTAAGAAAAATTCTTCTGCCTTGGGATCCTGATGATCTATGACCTTACCCCCAACCCTGTGCTCTCTGAAACATGTGCTGTGTCCACTTAGGGTTAAATGGATTAAGGGTGGTGCAAGATGTGCTTTGTTAAACAGATGCTTGTAGGCAACATGCTCGTTAAGAGTCATCACCACTCCCTAATCTCAAGTACCCAGGGACACAAACACTGGGGAAGGCCGCAGGGTCCTCTGCCTAGGAAAACCAGAGACCTTTGTTCACTTGTTTATCTGCTGACCTTCCCTCCACTATTGTCCTATTACCCTGCCAAATCCCCCTCTGTGAGAAACACCCAAGAACGATCAATAAAAAAAATATATATATTTAAAATATCTTAATAGTAAAATTAGTTTTTTATTCTATGTTGACATTTAAATTTTAGAATTGGTGATTAGTCAAAAAATGGTACCAAATTATGCAAAGTAAGCCTTATGTTTTTCAGCACTCTTAGTTTTAGGTACTCAGTCAGCCCTTCCAAATTCAAAATTATCCCTGATATAAGAATGCCATGATGCTTCAGAATGACTCCTAAGACACTGACATGATTGCTCCCTTTATTTTTCTAAACATAAGTATGAAAAGAGAAAAAAAATGATGTCAGTAGACAGTCCATTCATTTCACAGCCTAAAGGAGAGGATATTATACTGGATTATCCTAAACGTCTATTTCCAGGACCCATATAGCAGAGAATATACTTCAAAATCTAAACTGTTCTTTAAATAAAGTATTGGCCAACTGTACAACAAAAAATACAGCATACGGCCGGGCGCAGTGGCTCATACCTGTAATCCCAGCACTTTGGGAGGCCCAGGCAGGAGGACTGCCTGAGCTCAGGAGTTGGAGACCAGCCTGGCCAACATAGTGAAACCCCGTCTCTACTAAAAATATAAAAATTAGCCCGGCGTGGTGGCAGGCGCCTGTAATCCCAACTACTTGGGATGTTGAGGCAGGAGAATCACTTGAACTCAGGGGCAGAGGTTGCAGTGAGCCAAGATCACGCCACTGCACTCCAGCCTGGGCAACAGAGTGAGACTACATCTTTAAAAAAAAAAAATACAGAATACTAATATCTGCATGAGGGCTATGGTTTACAAAGGCATGGACATAATTGTTTCTTCATTTTGTAAAATGTAATGCAGCATTAAAATTAATATGTGCTTAATTGAACTGAACATAAACTGTAGCTACTACTTTACAGTACTGTCCAGAAAATCTATTTCCCACATCTAAATGTTTACACGGCTTCACTTTCACTCGAGTAAAAAAAAAAAAAAAAAAAAAAAGTTTAAAAAAGTTATCACAAGTAAAAGCATTAAGAAAGGAGCCAATATTTTTCTATTAAAAATAGACATAGATATGAGATGTGTGCAGAAAAGAGTTAACACAGCAGGTCTAACTGCTATCCTTAAAAAGGCTGGCATGCGGCAACTTGAATTTTGGGAGGATTCCCTCCATTGCCAGAATGATTACGAGTGCCTCACTGTGCTTAAGCTGTTTACCTGCAATGTGGCTTATGCTGCTTGCCTGCTTTCCTTCTGGAAGTCTAGAATCTTGGTATGTAACAGATGGAGAAACCTATGTGATCAGCCCCCAGTAAAAATCCCAAGCATGGAGTTTCAAATGAGCTTCCCTAGTTAGCAAAATTTCACCTATGTTGTCAGTCTCACTGCTGGAGGAATTAAGCAATTCCTGTGTGATTAAGCTGGGAGAAGACTCTTGGAAGCTTATGCCTAGTTTTCCTCAGACTTAGCCTATGCACTTTTTGCCTTTACTGATCGTGCTTGCTACTCTCATTATAATAAATCATAGCCATGAGTGTCACTATGTAAGTCCTGTGAATTCTCCTAGCAAATTGCTGATTTGGTTAAAAGAATGCTTAAAGAATATTAATTTGGCAGACATGTAAGAACAGCTTGGAAGAGTCAGAAACTGAGGCAAGATCAATCATAAGATACCACTATATCTCAGGTATTCAATAGCTACAGTTTAGGATAGAGAGGTGGTCAAAAGTATGGAGAGAAGGGAGGAAATTTAGGAATAATTAAGAGTAATTAAAATACAAACTTTTAATGAGTGTGGTCTTGGAGACCTCCTATATAACGTAAAAAGTTCATTTTTCTATTTGTTTTGAAATAAGAAATATGTATTTATAAAAATCAACATTGATTTATAAATTTCAAGGTTACAAGTTAAAATAATCTACATCTACATTTCTGACATAATTTTTGTTTTTATTTCAGTATTTTATAACCAATTCTTAAATAATAACCAGTGATATCATGCACATTGATCTGTTTATATAAAGGAGACTACTCAAATAATTCTATTACTTAAATTGAAGAGAAAAAGGAATACATTTATAATCAATGTTTTATCACAGAATGAAAGGGCTCCATTCTTGTGCTTTATTAATAAAGGTAGCATTTGGTGAACTTCTCCCATCCTCCATCCCAGCCATCTTTACAAATATATGGGCTCTTACCTTGAAATGCTCCTGCTTCAATAACACCCTCTTTGGTATTGTCAAAGCCATGAGATGTAATTTGGGTTTCTGAGAGACCAAGTCCAGATGGTAATGAATGCTTCAAATCCTTAGCAAGATTTAAATAAAAGAAAAAACTTTGTAAAAAATCCCACATGACGTAACAGTTCAGAATAATTGTATCCTTTTAATCAAATCTTAGATTATTTTTCTCTCTGCTATGCGGTATTCCCTTATGCTATCATGGCATTCTATAATGATGTATAATCAGCAGCAAATACAGCAAGATTTGTATTAAGTGGTATTGTGTACATCACATACAATACACTTTCATCATTCTGGAATTAAGCAGCAGGCAGATATTAAAATTCAATGTAAAAATTTTAATCTTACTGATACATCAGAAAAATTATTTTAATGAGCAAAATTAAGATCATTCAATTTCCATGTCTAATATGTAAAAGCTGACTGACACCTAATATAATCACAATGAGCCTGGCTAATGCACAGTATAAACAAATCATTCACTTGCCATGTTAATTTCCCTTCCATTTCAAGAGGGCTTCTCTGACTTCAATCAGGGTGAGGTAAGCAAAACTTATTTAGATTTACATTGCACAATGATAATAGTTAACCTAACTGCAAATTAGCCTATAACAGAACCTTATTATAATAAAAATAATATTCAACACTGGGTCTTAAGAGCTTAAAAAGTATAAAAAGTCAAGAAGCACAATGTTCTTTAAAAGGCACAATCCTAGTTAAGTATATTCTAAGTTTTTTTTTCCAGAACTTTGTAAATTAAATCTCAGGGCTTAAGTAATGATTAGGCAAAAAGGCCAAGTAAAACTGTAAAATCACCAAGAAGTAAAGCTGAGGCTACAGTCTGCTGGCTTCAAGTGATGCAACAATTATGAATAATGTAGACTTAAATCTGGCCTATCCACATGATTAGAACTTCAGAGAAATCAAACTGAAATGAAGGCATTAAATCTACAATAAAATCACTTTTCTATTTACCTTTATTAAATTTTCATGGGAATTTCAGGGCTATGACAAGTTAAAAGTAAACACAGCTAGTAAGCTAAATTTTTAGACTGATCGTAGTTTAAGATAGCAGATTTTAGATCATAAATATATATAACTACTGTTATATATTTTTTCTAAACCATTACACCTTTTCTTGATGTACTGGTACAAGTATAGAGCCTATAGCAGGGGTCCAGGATATTTCTCCAAAGACAGTTATCCTTTTTTTTTTTTTTAAACCTAGGACAAAACATACACATCTTAATCAGAAGGTGAAGGCAACATGCAATCAAAGAGGAAAGTATACAACAATTTATAATGTAGTTAAGAATTCAGAAGAGGAAATGATCAGTGTGCATTCAATAGAAGAAAAAGTCTTAATGGAAGAGATGGATTCTAAGCTGCATCAGTGACCAACATGGATGATATGGAACGCTGGAGGGATGGAATAGGGTTAGGAAGGGTTCATCTTCAATCTAGTAGACAAACTTTCAGGGAAGAGGGTGGGTAGCACTGGGCAGTCATTATCATATTATTGGGATAGCATGGAGGCCAGCAACTAGGCTACCATGGCCAACGTCGCTAAAGGTCTATGTTGAGAGATAGCGGTAAATGAATTAGAAAATTTTGAGTAACGGGTTTACTTGATTTGGTTAAAGCATTGCTTAAAGAATATTAATTTGGTAGACATGTAAGAACAGCTTGGAAGAGTTAGAAACTGAGGCAAGATTAATCATAAGATACCACTGTATCTCAAGTATTCAACAGCTAAAGTTTAGGATGGAGAGGTGACCAAAAGAACAGACAGAAGGGATGAAATTTAGAATAATTAAGAGTAATTAAAATACAAACTTTTAATGAAAATTCAAGGTATAGCCATACATTAAATATAACAATAAAGTGGTATAGCTAAGATAATATATACTACTGAAATAAGAAGCCCTTTCAGAAGTTAATTTCCATAATCATGAACCAAAATGCAAAGGGATTATTAAATCACTAGCCAAGAAGATTTAATCTTAAACAATTATATCTACTCTGCTACTGAAATAAAAATATTGTAGGACAAGTTAAGTGACATATTGTATATTATAACTTGAAAACACCCTATTTTGGAATGTTTGCTGAAGAAGTTTCCATCTGGATTCTAATGTTCTAAATGTACTCCTTAAATGTACTTGATGTTTTTCTTGACCAATGTATAAGCAACCCTTAATTACCTTTTTTTCCTTAAGTTTTTCACTATTTTCAATGAGGAACTTACTAACTTATACAACGTCATAGAAATACAGTAAGGATAACTTGGTTCATCATCTCTATACTTCTGAGAAAAGGTATATGCTGCAAATGAAAATAGGTGGCTATAAAGAATAGAAACAAAACAGTTCCTAAAGATGAATAGAATCTTCTAGGTGCTAGGCCATGGAGTCATGCTTTTCTCTACTTTGCATCATCTTTGGAGGACTCTCTGGGACTATATTACGATTAGGTACCCAGGTCCAGAGCATGCTGAATCTCTATCACTAAACTTCTTTAGTTAACCATGAACATTTATTAGAATCTGTGATTTTAAATTAAGTACACAGGATTTAATATAATTTCCATTCTGAAAGGTCAAGTTTTACATTGCTTAAAACTATTCTTAGATATTTTTACTAAAGCATTTTAAAAACTGAAGTATAAAAAAGCCAATTTGGTTCAATTAAATTAAAAATAGTTTTTAAAATTCCCTCCAGATCCTAACACCTAAGAATGGAAAAACAAACACCCATATACTGACCTTCTACTGTCTATTAACAACATTTGTAGGCTGTCTATGAAATCTAAAAACCTACCTTGTCATAAGTATCTTTGCTTAGTTTTAGCCATTTTAGTTTTATCCATTCAATCTTAAATCTCCAATTTTGCAGCTTGGTTTCCTTTTTCTAGCTAAACAAATATCTGTCCAGTTAGTGACTAATTTATTATTGGAAATAAATTAAACGGAGGGGATTGTGTCTGGGAATGGCTCCTTTATCCTGTAGTTCTCAAACCTGGGATTTCATCACACTGGCAGTGAGATGTGTGTAAAGTGATTTGTTACTAATAGTAGTTGAAAGCAAAACACTTATCAACTTCAGTGTGCAAAGTATTTATATTACGGTAGGTTCAAGGTAATCTCTGTGACTCTTGTTGCATTTTAGTATGCTTTTTGGACTGAGAGATACAGGGTGGAGTTTCAGAAGGCAAACAAAATTGTTTAGCACTTTGGACATCAGTGAAAATGTCTGAGAACTGGCTCTGATTTCAAATGCATCCATTATTTCAAAAAAATAATACCTAGCAATCATTTGATGAGGCAGTTTGATATAATGGGTGCAATGTGGGCTCTGAAGTCAGCTCAGATATACCTGAGTTTGAATCCTGGCTTCAGTCACTTAATGGCTGCATAACCCCAGGCAAATAGTCTGAATTGCTGAGATTCTTCACTGTAACATGATAATGTTAAGGGATAATTATTCTTACTTCATAGACAACATACAAAAAGTACACTACAACATCTGGTACTTCATGTATTAATGTCTTTCTCCTTCATCCCAATTTTTAAATAGAACTCTTCTGGAGACTAGAAGTTGGAATGATGAAAGATTATTTTCTTATATGTAAAACTGACCATTATATCTAAGAATGTATTTTCATATCACTTAGGATGAGTGATTTTTATTTTTTGAGTGACAAAGTCATGAAATTATAAGTATTTCCACCCTTATTATACTTACAACCCCATCTTAATTATATTAGAGCATGCCTAGATGGGAAACTAACCATATAATTAACTTCTGATATCCAGTGACTTTAAACAGGGCAACTAGATAGAATTTACAAGTCGGAGAGATCTGTTTTAAAATGTATAAAACGACACCTTTAGTAGAAATAGAGTTTCTGAGTGAGAGACCAAAAAATGTGGGAAAAAAGACATGCTTTAAAGGGAAGGTGATGAGTTTGATACAAAAAGTAAGGAATATACAGAGTACAAACCAAAAAATGCAAGAAAAGCCCAGCTGGAAGATCATTAAAAATAAGTACCTTCAGTAGGGATAGGAATGTTTTCATAAACAAAGAAAGGCTGCTAAAGAGAATTTGAAAGATAAACTGGTCTTTGAAACAGTCATTGGAACACTTGTGAAAATCCTCAAAAGACTACAAGCTTGGGTATTCTGAAGAACATCACTCTATATTCAATAAGTGAGGCATCTGAGGAATTCTAGACCTCAAGACATGATTGGTTACCTACTGTACATAAAATCCCAATCAAACTCTTTCTTTCAAAGAGATAAACTGGTCAGGCATGATGTGATGGCTCACACCTGTAATCCTAGCACTTTGGGAGGTTGAGACAAGAGGATCGCTTGAGCTCAGGAATTTGAGACTAGCCTAGGCAACATGGCAAAACCCCAACTCTAAAAAAATACAAAAATTCAGCTGGGCATGGTGGCATGCGCCTATAGTCCTAGCTACTTGGGAGGCTGAGGTGGAAGGATGGCTTGAGCCCAGGCGACGGAGGCTGCAGTGAGCCAATTGGTGCGACTGCCCTGTAGACTGGGCAGCAGAGCCAGATCCTGCCTCAAACAAAAACAAAAACAAAAAACAAAAAAGAGAGATAAACTAGTATGTCTCTTATAAAGGAAAAGAAAAATATTGGTCTTGGGTCTCAAATGGGTCTCTCAAAACATTAGATTTCCTACTAAAAGTCTTTTTACCATCTGGTTTGGATATGAGGTTTGGATCAGAGATTTACAGGGCTTGCTCCTTTAAAGATAACATACAACATAGCAATCCCCTCCAACCTCCACAAAAGAAATCCCTATTCCCCTTACCTTGTTCTATTTTTCTCATAGCAATGACCATTAAGTGATATATTATGTGTATATTTGTTTATTTTTGTGTCCCCTCACTATACTATACATCATGACAGCAGGGTTGTTGCCTATTTTGTTTACTGCTATATACCCAGCACCTGAAATAGTACCTGAGATATAGGGGGATCAAATAAATATTTGAATAGATAAATAATGAATTTGTTGAATGAACTAAAGGATTTATGATTCAATGCCATGTAGATTAAGAAGCTGCAATAATAACGGGTTTATTTTGAAATATAATTTAATGTATATTTGCTTATTCTTACATTAGACTTTTTGGTCAGAGAAAGAGATAAGGTACACTCCTTGCCATCTCATTGGAGACAAGATAGACATTAACATAAAAATTGAACGTGGTGCCAAAGTAAAAACACTAAGTATCAGAAGAATTCAGAATAGACTAAGTCCATAAAAAACAAAATAGGAAGGAAGGAAGTACTGCCTGAGCTATGGAACATAAATTATTTATTTACTTATTTTATTTTACTTTTTTGAGATAAGGTCTGGCTCTATCATCCAGGCTGGAGTGCAGTGGTGTGATCTGGGCCCACTGTAACCTCCACCCCCTGGGCTCGAGCCATCCACCCACCTCAGCCTCCCGAGTAGCTGGGATTACAGACATGCACCACCACGCCCAGCTAATTTTTGTATTTTTAGTAGAGATGGAGTTTCGCCATGTTGCCCCAGCTGGTCTCAAACTCATGAACTCAAGTGATTCGCCCGTCTCAGCCTCCCAAAGTGGCGGAATTGCAGGTGTGACCCAACAGGGGTGGCTTATTTATTTACTTATGTATTGAATCAACATCTAATGACCACCAACTTCATGACAGCCACTGCTCTAGTCACTACTGACACGGCAGTGAAAGAAAAACAGATAAAGTCCCTGCCCACATAGACTGATGTTCTGGGGGGTGGGGACATAGGAAGGGAGGAGATTGATAGTAAACAAACATAGGTGGTAATAAGTCCTGTAATTAAGTAATAAACAAGTAAATAAGTTTTTGTTTTTAAAGGCAGGATAAGAGGGATAGAGAGTGACAGATAAAGGTTGCCACTTCAGATGCAGTATTTGGGGAAGGTCTCTCTGACGAGATAAATTGTGAACAGAGTCCTGAACAAAGTGAGAGAGTAATAAGCTGGGTTGCTGAGGGACTGGTGTTATTTAACTAAACTGTGCTAACTGAAATTAATGTATATTGGAACTATACAAAGCAAGAACTGTGTATATATTACCTCATTTAATCTTGACAAACACTTGAAGTGCTTTCACTCCCATTTTACAGATGAGAAAACTGGGACACAGAAGTATGTCATTTTGATATTAACTAGCAATATGGTTAGGACTAAGCCTCCAGAAACGATATTAACTGTAATGTATAATAAATGTAAGCAGCCATAGGCAATTTATTGGAGACTTAGAATTTACTTTAGCTAGTATGTTTTCTAAAAGATTTATTTAAATAAATAGCTTTAAAAAAACATTATTTCAGAACCTGCTTCGGTTTAAGTGCACTAACAGAAATATGTTCTCAAACTGTAATTTCCTACTGGTACAAAACAGATGAACTGCCTTTATCCCATTCACTCATTTCCTAATATCACTTAAAACCTCTTGTCACAGGACAACGCCCTTTTCAACTACATATTGTTTTAAAGAACACTTAGAGAGTCAAAAAGAAAACATTCCTTACACTCAATTTTTATTTACTTCCTATTTTTAAACCGAGTCTCCAAGTCTGTTCATTTCACTGAATAAGTGACCTTTAACTTTCCCAGTTAGTTTTCAATATCTAAAATCAATGGTTTCCAGTTTTAAATATTAGCATTCCTTTCATTCATATTTATATTACTAGAATCTTCCCTCTCTGAAAGACAAAATAAAATGCTGTCAAATCACTGAAATAATTTGTAAACTTTGCAAGTTTGGTCATTAGGTCAACTATTTTTGGAATGGCTTCCTTGAATGTTGCCTTGCTTAAGTCTTGACAGCTTTTCAGTGGCTTATGTTTTAGTGAGTGTAACAGCTTTCCTTAAGGAAAAAAGTACCAAAACACCCCTCAAAATACAAAAAATGTAAAAAAACCCTAACATCTGAACACAAACAACATACAAATGGCACAGGATTGTCCTTTGGAAGTTTGGTTCCAGGATCCCTTGGATACCAAAATACATGCGGATGCTCAAGTCCCTTATATAAAATGCCTAATATTTGCCTATACTCTATACACATCCTCCCCGTATACTTTAATCTCTAGATTACTTAAAATACCAAATACAATGTAAATGTCATGTAAATAGTTGTTATACTATATTGTTTTTAAATCTGTATTATTTTTAATTGTATTGTTATTTTTCATTTTATTTCATTTTCCCCAAATATTTTCAGTGCAGTTGGTTGAATCTGTGGATGTGGACCCTGGGATACAGAAGCTGGGATAAAGACAGCTGACTGTATAGGTCCAGAATGGTTATGTTAGATGTATCCTTGGAACTTTATCAGAAAGAACAACACTCATCTGTATCATTCTCCTGTCATAGAATATTGTGTAAATTTCTGGAAAAGAGATATAATAGCAGTACTATCTGAGAGAAGGGGAGCTAAGTAATGTGTTATTAAATAGTACACATGATAGATAATTCTGATTACCTAACTTTTCAAGCAGTTATAGAGATACCTATCTTGTCATCTATGGCCTCTTAGAAAAGAAAACTTGAGAGAGGGGCTTCAAGATGGCTGATTAGAGGCATTTCGCACTCCCTTCCTCCATTAAGAAGAACCAAAAGAGTAGATATCACACCTCGAATACATCATCCAAGAGAGACCACTGGAATCCAACAGAAAAGTGACAGGAAATATCTAAAGCAAGGAAGGAGAAGGAAGCAAGGCAACCTGCTCTGCCAGGATCAGCTGGGAGGCAAAGGGAGACTTCCCAATATGGGAAAGAGGTAAATGACAGACCCTAAGAAGTCTACATTCCCACTGTGGACTCTTGCAATCCTAGCTACAGGAGAGCCCCTGGACCCTCATGGGACCTGAAACAAACGTAGGGAGCTGCCAGGAGATTGTGTGATGGCACTGCCCCAGAAAGGAAGCTCACTCTGGGTCCCACATGCTCCCTGAGATCTAAGCAGATACGGCAAGGTGCCATTTCAGAGCTCTGCTCCCAACAGATCTCACACTGTCCTGAAAAACAAGAGAAGCATGGGCTGCAGGCCCTAGGACTTAGGTGCAAGTGATAGCAGACTACTGCATCCAGGGCTGAGGCACAAGCACTGCAGGGGCCGAGATCTAAGGGGCATAGATGTTCCCTATCCACCAGCCTAGGCTGCCGCCAGTCACTAAAGGCAGCACCACCCTCTCCAGTGGAAGTGCAGAAGCACAGCTGTTGCCACCTCCTACTCACGCATTCTGCACCCCACCCCTCCCCACCACAGCTAGCACACCTGTACACACCATGGGGGGCCTGAGGACATGCCTACCCAACCTGGCTTCCCCATCCCCCGCAGCTGTGCCAGAACACATAGTCTGGGGGCCACAGCATTGCCCAGCCCAGTCCACTACCACTGGCACCTGAACACTCTTCCAGAGGACCTGAGGTTGGACTACCCACTCAGCTGCTACCACCTCAGCTGGCACCTAGTTGCATGCACTCCCTGAGAACCTGGAGACTTGTCCGCCCAGCCCATCACAGCCACTGCCAATACCCATGCACACTACTCAGGACCCAAAGGGTCGTCTGCTACTGCCACTGCCATTGCCCATGCTATGCTAGCTGCCTAGAGGTCCAAGAACCTGCCCACCTGCCTGGCCCACTGCCGCCACTACTGGCATCCAAGTAAGCCATCTGGAGGCCCAAAAATCCGTTCACCTGGACCCATTAATACTGGTGCCAGCATATACCACCCTGGGGCCAAAGGACAGGCATGCTCAGCCCACCACTGCTACAACTGGGGCCCAAAGAGTGACCTATCTGACATCTAAAGCAAAACTTCACCACAGCTTCCACTAACAACTGTACACTTAATCCACTGAGGAAAATCACAGATACCACTAATGCTGTATACAGCCAAAGAAATTATACAGAGAGTACACTACTGCTTGCACAAGAATCAAAGTCAAAGTAGCCTACTCACCCAACAGCATAGATACAACTTCAGGAAAAAGTCCTCCCCTACAATAGCAAATTCAAACTAATGGAGAAACGATTACACCAGATATCAATGTAAAGACACAAAAAACACGAACAAGCAAGGAAATATAATACCTCCAAAGGATCACAATGATTCTCCAGCAACAGATCCCAACCAAAAAGAAATTCAGGAAACCTTGGAAAAAGAATTCAAACTACTGATTCTCAAGATGAAGATACAAGAGAATTCTGAAAAACAATAGAGAGAAATCAGAAAAACAATTCAGGATATGAATGAGAAATTTACCAAAGAGATAAAGACCATAAAAAAAGAACCAAATGGAAATTCTGGAATTGAAGAATTCATTGCTTGAAATACAAAATACATTCAAAAACTTCAATAATAGACTAGCTCATGCAGAAGAAAGAATCTCAGAACTTGGCTGAGTGCGGTGGCTTATGCCTATAATGCCAGCACTTTGAGAGGCTGAGGCAGGTGGATCACCTGAGGTCAGGAGTTTGAGACGAGCCTGGCCAACATGGTGAAACCCCGCCTCTACTAAAAATACAAAAATTAGCTGGGTGTGGTGGCACGTGCCTGTAATTGCAGCTGCACAGGAGGTTGAGGCAGGAGAATTGCTTGAACTCGGGAGGCGGAGGTTTCAGTGAGCCAAGATCGTGCCCCACTGCACTCCAGTCTGGGTGACAGAGTGAGACTCAGTCTCAAAAAAAAAAAAAAAAAAAAAAAAAGAATCTCAGAACTTGAAGACAGGTCTTTTGAAAGAACCCAATCAGAAAAAAATAAAGAATAAAAAAGAATGAGGAAAGTATTCATGACATGAGACAACATAAAGTGACCAAATATTCATATTATCGGGGTCCCAGAGGGTGAAGAGAGAATGAAAGTGTTAGAAAACCTATTTAATATAACAATAAATGAAAACTGTCCAAGTCTAGCAAGAGATTTAGGCATCCAGATACAGGAGGCTCTCAGATCACCAAACTGATACAATACAAAAAGATCTTCTCTATGGCACATTATAGTCAAAATGTCTAAAGTCAACAATAGAGGATTCTAAAAACAGCAAGGAAAGTGTCTAATCACCTATAAAGGAACCCCCATAAGACTATCAGTGGATTTCTCAGGAGACAGAAGCCAGGAGAAAATGGTATGACATATTTGAAGTACAGAAAGAAAAAAACTGTCCAGCCAAGGATACTATATCCAACAAAATTACCAGAAGGAGAAATAAAGTCTTTCCTAGATAAGCAAAAGCTGAGGTAATTCATCACCAGTAGACAGGCACTACAATAAATGCTCAACAGAGTGCTAAACCTGGAAGCAAAAGGGCAACATTTACCATCATCAAAACACATGAACACACAAAACTCACAGGTAAAGCAAACACATAAATGACAAAGAGAAAAGACTCAAACGGCACCAATACAGAAAACCACCAAACCATAATGAGAAACAATCAGGCAAAAAGAAAGGAACAAAGATTATACAAAATAACCAAAAACCAATTAACAATATGAGAACAACAAAACATATCAATAAAAATCTTAAATGCAAATGGAGACAACTGTAGCTGAGGACATTACAGTCACTCAAATCCCTCCCTACTGTCTGCTGGGGTTCTTTACTAAACAAACAAAAGTTCTTCCAGAAGAAAACTCTACTGTCCTATAGGTAAAACAGGTGTAAAATCTGAAAATCACTAAGGCCTTCCTGTGCCTAAGCTGCTACTAACAGAAGGAGCCTAACCAAAAACGATACAAATAGGTTCAATTCCAATTCTGAAGAGAACTATCATTCTGATGTGGTTCGGCAGCTAAATGAAACACAAAATAATAGGGGCTATGTGAGACGAATTTATGACTTGTGAGATAATACTCGGGATTTTATGAGTTTGTTGTTTTCAATAAAATACTCATTCTCTAAGTAATATTATATAGCCTCACAGTTCACCAAAATTTTAAATGTGCTTTCTTTACATAACCCGAAATTTTTTTTTTTTTTGAGACAGAGTCTCGCTCTGTCACCTGGCTGTAGTGCAATGGCGTGATCTTGGCTCACTGCAACCTCCGCCTCCCAGGTTCAAGCAATTCTCCTGCCTCAGCCTCCTGAGTAGCTGGGAATATAGGCACACGCTGCCACACCTGGCTAATTTCTTTTGTATTTTAGTAGAGACAGGGTTTCACCGTGTTGCCCAGGCTGGTCTCGAACTCCTGAGCTCTGACAATCCGCCCGCCTCAGCCTCCCAAAGTGCTAGGATTACGGGCATGAGCCACCGCGCCTGGCCAACCCTTAAATTTTTTAAGTGTATCAGTTACATAAGTCTGTGCCTAGCTTAGCAACTTATAAAGTATCTGCTACTGAATTTACTCCTATATTTTCCAGAATATATTTCAGAGACAATGGACCCATTTATAATTAACAACATAAAATTCCTAATTTGCATTTTTATGTTGCTGACATTCAATTCAAAGTTTAACACTTTGCAAGGCCAAGCTTAACAAGTGTATAATAAAATGGGATAAACCTGAGTTAACCTTTTATTCAAGCTTTTAGCATAATGCTTGAGTATTTAATAGTTTTTAAAAATATTTTTCAAACAATTAAGCTAAAACAAAATATGCTTTTGGCAAAAGCTCCAAATACATTTTTGTACATTTTAGGTACTTTTAAAAGAATACAAAGTAATATTTGTAGTAATAGCTTTCATAAAGCTGTGAAAAATAACGTCTCCATTTTGCATATTTTAATAGAGGTTACTATAATTATGACATTAAAAACAAAAGTTTAGAACTTAAAATTTAGCATGGTAATACTTTTGAACTGTAGTGTAAAACCAACACATGAAGAACACAAAATGTTCAGTAAATTTGTTTTAAAATATATATCCTTGAGAATGTCCTAAGTCTCACTCCTCTTTTGCCCTTGATGACTGAACTTGTTTCCCATGTCTCTAGTACTGTCAGTCCCGCAATCAATTCTTCAAACTAGACAGAGACAGTTTTCTAAAATGTGAACCCAACTGAGACACTCCCATTTTTATGGCATTTAGTGGCTCTCCATTGCCTTTTAGGTAAAGACTAAACTCTTCAATATGGTTTTCAAGGTTTTGCAGGATCTACTATCTACTTATCTCTCTAGTCTCATTTCTCACACACCTGCCCTCACATTCTCCATTCCAACAACATGAATTTCCAGTTCTATGGTCTCACACTTCCTTCGGGTTGTTACAGTTGCTTCTGATGAGAATATTTTTCACCCTTTATCTGGCTAGGTCATCCTTCAGACCTCAGCTTATATAGTAATCACTCAGGTAATCTTTCCATGCTCCCACCAGTACTCAGACCATGCTATACTTGGCCTAGCACAACATTTTTCACATGGTATTAAAATTAATTTGTCTATATCCTCTCTTCCCATTCTGAAGACCATATGCTAAGATCAGGAAGCTTATCTATCTTGTTCACCACTTGTATTCTTGACATCTAGCAGAGTGTCTATTACTTCATTTGGCAAGAAATTTTCTCAGTAACATCTCATGCTTCAAAATGGACAAAACCTTCCAAAGCATCTACATAATAAATTTTTTAAAGAAACAAACTAAAACACTTATGTTAAATGTTTGATGAATTCTGTTAATTTAAAATCTCCTTTGTTAGTTTAACAGTTAGCTGTCTATAAAAAGTATCTGCCAGAAGCAAAGCTATTATTACAACAGCCTCCACATCCCCAGTTCTGTAACACTATTAACCCCCCTTAAGTGGCCTCTCTGCTTCTCCACAATTATCTTGAGTTTTATAAAACTGATTATCTTCCAACATTCTACTTATCAATATTCTATTGTTAGAAGGCAGGGTCAGCATTTTCTAAACTCTCTATTGGTACTTCTAAACAACCAGTTCTCAAACCTTAATTTCAGTAGGAATCACCTGAGGATCCTGTTAAAAATGCAGATTGCTCTTAGCTGTGTGATGATTCTCACTGAGTTGGAATGTGAAGCCCAGAAATCCGAATTTCAAAACAAGGAAATCAGGTGATTCTGATGCAGGTGATCCTTAGTCTATTTTGAGGAACTGTTGTAGAGAACTGCTTTCCATTCTTGTGCAACTCTGCCCCTACCCTACCCCCCGTTTCCTGTGTGTCACCTTCCTCACTGCCCTCGTCCCCACCTCAACATTGTCATCTACCTTCTTTCCAGTCAATTTCAAATATTTATTGAGGACTTTGGCACATCTAGGGCTTCTGCTTTATCCCTAACTCTCACCATTAAACTGGGTGTTTCTAACCTTTTGCATGTTGTTGGGCACATTTTCAGGAAATGATTATAGATGTTCAGTTAGCAATTCCTTCCAAGCTGATATATTCGCTGTCTAGGCTGAAAGTTTTCACCGATCATTAAAAATACAGTCCACTAATGTTATGGTAGGTAGTATGTTGCTATATTTTAAAATATAAATTGTAAAACACTTAAAATCTGTTCCATGAGCCTGCCTACCTATGCTGATGCAGAATGACAGGGGATAGTAATAATGATATGTAAAGGTATGTGATTTTATTTTCCCTCCGTATACTTGCAGAAATGCGTAAAATTGGTAATCTGGATCAGGTTTGGGAATCTGTAGTTGGACAACATACCAAAAAAGTGTCAGGGCAGATAAAAGACATTTTAGACTTAGTATAACCCAATCTACACCTTAGTCTCAGATTTCATTAACATCTTCATTTCTAATGCTTTTCATCTTTCATACCCCATATTCCACTCAGGCAACCTAAACTCAAATTGCCACTCTTAGATCTTGTCATCACTTGGGAAGCAACACTTCTAGATTCTCACTTTAAGTAAGTTTAATAACTCACTTTATGATCACAATATCCTCCTGTATCTTATTCCATCTAATCAAGAGAGTAAATCTAACATTTTTATTGATTTTTTTCCATTTACCACCATACACACACACACCTGCCTGCCACAGACACACAATTTCAATCTTCTTTTCTCCCTCTCTCTCTCATTCATTCAACAATATTTAACAAGAACTTACAAGTACCTTTTGGTGGTTCACTGCCTACCCTCTTGGCCTCACCCACTTAGTCTAGATTCTAAGTAGTTCAAAAGCTTGAATCATGTACCAACTTGCATCAAAGAAATACTGAATTCATTCACATACTATCACTGTGGAAATATTTATATGTATCTACATTCAAAATAATTCCTTCAAGAAATTTAAAAACAACATATTCCTAATAGCTTTTGTTTATAAATAACGACACACTCTCAGATTATAATTTAAGACAGATAAGCCTTCAACCTTTCATTATGAATTGTATTTTCAACAAAATAATTCCTCCAAGAAATAAAAAAAAACATATTACTAATAGCTTTTGTTTATAAATAAGGGCACACTCTCAGATTATAATTAAGACAGATAAGCCTTCAACCTTTCATTATGAATTGTATTTTCAACAGGACTCTCAATCCAGAATTAATTTAATGTATGTGTATATTAAAAATATACTTAAAATTTTAATTTGTAGTAATAGTATTAAAAGTATAGCCTATAGCTGAAAAGCAAACAGTATTAAAATGAATCTAGATTTGTATGGGTTAAACAATCCTTGAAAACCATTTGCCATACCTCTAAAAGGGATCAACATACATATCTGGTCAAAACTGGCTCTCTGAAAAAGCCCCCATCAAATCATTATTGCCATTGACCGAGCTACTACATTTTTTACGTGTGAGTAACGTGGAAACATTATATTGCATTCCTATATAGAATGGAGACAAACTGTAATCACATGCTATGAAAACCCTAGGGTAGGATGGCTGAAGGAGAAAAGATGTCAACTTTTAAGTCTATTTACTAGAATTCATTCTTTTATTGAGCAACTACTATGAACCAAAACTTGTGCTGTGTATACACACTATCTCTGACCTAACAGTGATTCCAATCTCTTGGGAAAAGGAGATAAGTAAGTTACAACATGTGACTGGTGGGGGTAGGAGTTGGAGGAACAGTGTTCCAACAATTTCTTGTATTTCTTTCCCAAATCTTCTCCAGATCGTAGTGTATGATATTGCAGACTGCTAAGTACAAGGGAATGAAGAAACGACTTAGCTCAACAAAATCATTAAAAATAAAACTATAACAACAAAGACTCACACTCACAAACCCAAATACCACATGCAGGGAAATTAAGGACACAAGATGTATCAAATATAAGATTACAATATCTCTTCCCTGGTTTTTCAGAGAAGTCTAAAAATCTGGTTTCTAGTCCTCGTCTTCGTTCTTACATGAATAAACATTCATTTATTCACCATTTATTGAAAGGCCCTCTTTGGTAGTACGTGCCAAAAACTGTTACCAAATCCTGGAAATAAGGTAATGAAAGAGAGCGCTCTTGCACTCACTGCAGTTATAGTCAAATCACATAAGCTTTTGGTACAGCTATTTAATTAATACTGGGTAATTCCATAACAACTTCAAGGGCCTTTTTTCTCCACTATAAAATAACATAGTGAGACTCCGAGATCTCTAAGGTAGTTCTACTGAACGAATACTCTGTGATTTCACTTAAAACTTACAGGTGGGGGGTTCTTAAGACTCAGGGAACCTGAGAACCCTTATGCAGGGTTCAGGGGGTCCTAAGCTCACTAAATTTGAATGCAAAATTTGGTAGGTTTGTGTATGGACATTTTGCTAGAAAAAGTGTTCATAGGTAAAAACACCCTACATTACTGGATTTTTGTTTTGGGCCTTCCACGGGAAAAATTCCATTTTAGTTAGGTCTAAGGAGGCAATGTCTTTAAATCTACCAACTATAAATTAATTCACAAGAAGTTTCAACCATGTGGAGTTAGTATGATTTGCTTCTGCTCTTAAACTCATGGTATGAGTTGCAAATTTCTAATTAATTTGGACCAGCACTATAACAGCATCCATTACAAATGCTACACACAGTTTACAAATCAGAGTAATTTGAATTATTTAGATTAAATTGTAATAATCATTTTTAAAAGAATAATTTTTAAAAGAATAATTTTAAAGAATTCTTAAAATAATAATTTTATTTTTATTTTCTAAATAAAATGCATTTATTTAGAAGCAGAAATATTTTTGCTGTAAAAAACTGAGATAATACTAAGATGATTATCCTCTCCACATCTGGCTGTTGCTGCCCCATCTTAATAAAAAGAAGACACCGGGTGCACTGGCTCATGCCTGTAATCCCAGCACTTTGGGGGACCAGGGCGGGAGGATCACCTGAGGTCAAGAGTTCAAGACCAGCCTGGCCAACATGGCGAAACCCTGTCACCACTGAAAATACAAAAATTAGCCGGGCATGGTGGCACATGACTGTGGTCCCAGCTACTTGGGAGGCTGAGGCAGGAGAACAGCTTGAACCTGGGAGGCGGAGGTTGCAGTGAGCCGAGATCACACCATTGCACTCCGGCCTGGGGGCGACAGAGTGAGACTCTGTCCCAAAAAAAAAAAAAAAAAAAAAAAGAACAAACCTAAAAACATTAACATACGAGGCAATGACTAAACTGCTGGCAAAGGGATTGCTAGGACCAAATCATCTCTACATAGATGTGAATATTGAGTGTGAAGCTAACCAGGGCCTCTCTTAGGACAGACTAAGAAAGGAAGTAAAATGAAAAATCAAATATCTGCAATGAGAAACACAAACAAGAACAAAAAAAAAAAAATTGTAATTTCATTGCCTGTGCCACAGTGACACCAGCTGGCCAGCCAGGTTACGACAACGTAATAACCTACCACTTTTATTTTATGTAACAGACTAAACTTTTAAAAGTGCATTATGCATTCAACAAAAGCCATTATAAGATTTTAAACAAGTATAAAAGAAACATGTATATAAGTAAAGTACCTCAGAAAACTTTGGTTATGATTCAGTTTTACATATGAGATCTCTTCACTAGTCTATAAAATATATTAATATACTTATTTTCTCTATAAAATTTTATCTCTATTAAAATAGAAAAATGAATTTGGAGTTAAATGCAATTTTCCTACTTATTCCTCAGAAAAATAAATGGGGAAAAGTAAGCCAAAATTGAGGTAAACAGATGCTTAAAAGATCTTGAGGGTAATTTATTCAAAATAGTCAAACGATGCTTCTGAAATACTGTTTTCACTCACGGGTTAAGAGAGCACATGGCTGAGTTTTATTTTAATTCAAAACTATTAAATATGTAAATGACTCATATGCTCTTTGTGTGTGTGTGTGGGTGCGCGTGTTTAATTTCAACTTTTATTTCAGATTCAGGGGTTACATGTGCAGGTTTGTTACTCAGATACATTGCATTATGCTGAGGTTTGGGGTACCATTGATACTGTCACCCAGGTACTGAGCATAGTATTCAATAGTTTTTCACCCTTTGCCCCCTTCTCTCCCTCCCTACTCTAGTCGTTCCCAGTTTCTATTCTTGCCATCTTTATGTCCATGAGTATCCAGTGTTTAGCTAGCACTTATAAGTGAGAATATATGGTATTTGGTTTTCTGTTCCTGTGTTAATTCAGCAGCAACAAAAACAGGTGGATGGCCTCCAGTTGCATCCATGTTCCTGCAAAAGACATAATGTTGTTCTTTTTTATGGCTGCATAGTATTTAATGATGTATATCTACCACATTTTCTTTACCCAATCCACCATTGATGGGTACCTAGATCGATTGTATGTCTCTGTGATTGTCAATAGCACTCTGATGAACATACAAGTGCATGTGTCTTTTTGGTAGAATGATTTATTTTCTCTTGGATATATACCCAGTCATGGGATTGCTGGGTCTGATGGTAGTTTTAAGTTCCTTGGGAAATCTCCAAACTGCTTTCCACAGTGGTTGAACTAATTTACATTCCCATCAACAGTGTATAAGTGTTCCCTTTTTCTCTGCAGCCTTGCCGGTATGTTATTTTTTGTCTTTTTAATAAAAGCCATTCTGACTGGTGTGAGATGGCATCTCATTGTGGTTTTGATTTGCATTTCTCTGATGATTAGTGATGAGCATTTTTTCATATGTTTGTTGGCTACTTGTATGTCTTCTTTTGAAAAGCGTCTATTCATGTCTTTTGCCCATTTGTTTAATGGGGTTGTTTTTTGCTTGTTCAATTGTTTAAGTTCCTTATAAATTCTGGATATTATACCTTTGTCAGATGCATAGTTTGCAAATATTTTCTCCCATTCTGTAGGCTGTCTGTTTACTGTGTTGGTAGTTTCTTTTGCTGTGCAGAAATTCTTTAATTAGGTCCTACTTGTCAATTTTGTTTTTGTTGCCATTTCTTTTGAGGATTTATTCATAAATTATTTCCCAAGGTCAATGGCCAGATGGTGTTTCCTAGGTTTTCTTGTAGGATTTTTATACTTTGAGGTCTTATCTTCAAATCTTTAATCCATCTGAAGTAATTTTTTATATACGGTGAAAGACAGCAGTCCAGTTTCATTCTTCTGCATATGATTATCCATTTATTCCATCACCATTTATTGAATAGAAAGTCCTTTCCTCATTGCTTATTTTTGTTGACTTTGTCAATAATCAGATGGCTACAGGTGTGATGCTTTATTTCTGGGTTCTCTATTCTGTTTCATTGGTCAATGTGCCTGTTTTTGTACCAGTACCATGATGTTTTGGTTACTATAGCCTTAGAGTATAGTTTGAAGTTGCAAAATGTCATGCCTCCAGCCTTGTTCTTTTTGCTTAGGATTCCTTTGGCTATTTGGACTCTTTTTTTTGGTTCTATATGAATTTTAGGATAGTTTTTTCTAGTTCTGTGAAAAAATGATACTGGCAGTTTAATAGAAAAGCACTGAATCTGTAGACTGCTTTAGGCAGTATGGCTATTTTAATGGTATTGACTCTTCCAAACCATGAACATGGAAGGTTTTCCTATTAGTTTGTGTCATCTGATGTGTTTATTTTTAATAACAGCAGGTACAAACAGAAATAATTAATTTGTATTATGTTGAATTTCTTTAAGGAGGTGAAATAGGTTATTGCTTCTATGGAGGCTTGCCCACTGATAAGGTTCATATTCAATAAGGAGAGACCACCAAGACAACCTATGTTTTCCTTTTCTGCCTTCCAATAGGAAGTAAAATAATTGCAAGGGAATCTTTAAAAAGAGAATTTAATTTAAATCAATCAATGAATTCACAAAGGAGGAAATTATTGGCTTTGAATAAGCAAATAACTCATACTGATATGTTGCAGTTTAATTCACTTTATTCTAATAAAACTTTTCATTGTAAATTTTAGCTCCAGATTGACGGCAAGAACAAATCAGCAATCCCGAGAGGACCCACAGACCCTCTGAAGGAAGCGGACTGCTCCCGGAGGACCCAGGAGACACCTCAAGTACTGTGAGTGCCCCAACTACGGAAGTGGGAAAGGGAGAGCCTCTTCTCCCAAACACACTCCCACTGGAGAGGCTGAAGGTCTGTTCGTGGGAGAAGTTTCTGATTTTACCTAAAGCTGAATCAAGTTTAGAGAGCCAAGAGAAATACAGTGGTACACGAAGCAGCAGAAAGGCCCTGGGAGCTCGCTGGGTCCCCTAGCAGGCCATTCCTGCCTGGTACCACAGGGATCCATCAGGAGGGTGACCAGAGGAGCAGGGGGTAAAACTCCACAGTGAGAAGTAAATCTCCAGCTGAACTTTGTAACAATTTGAACGGTGCTAGAAGCCTCCTGGCCAGAAGTCAGGGGAGGGCACAAATCCCGTGTGCAGACTCCACAGGCCATGCAAGAACCAAGCCCTTTTCTTTCGCAGCTGGAAGGTGGGTAGCCTGGGTCAGGTTTTCAAGCCTATCACGCTCTCTGCCTTGAAACAGACTCAGGGCTGTTGGTGGGGGCACAGTGGAAGTGAGAACAGCCCTTCAGTTTGCGTGCGAGCTGCGTGAGGCCTGTGACTGCCGGCTTTCCCCCACTTCCCTGACAACCTGCATGACTCAGCAGAGGCAGCCATAATCCTCCTAGGTACACAACTCCTGTGACCTGGGAATCTCACCCCCATCCCCCAGAGCAGCTGCAGCAAGACTCGCCCAGGGATAGTCTGAGCTCAAACACAACTAGCCCTGCCCCTACCTGATGGTCCCTCCCTACCCACCCTGGTAGCTGAAGACAAATGCGTATACTCCTGGGAGTTCTAGGGCAGTGCCCACCACCAGTCCCTCTCCACATTACTACAGCTGATGCTTTCTGGAAAGCACCATCTCCTGGCAGGAGGCCAACCAGCACAAAAACAGAGCATTAAACCACCAAAGCTAAGGACCCTCATGGAGTCCATTGCACCCTCTGCCACCTCCACTGGAATAGGTGCTGGAATCCATGGCTGAGAGACCCACAGATGGTTCACATCACGGGACTCTGCAGATAACCCCCAGTACCAGCCTGGAGCCAGGTACACTCTCTGGGTGGCTAGACCTAGAAGAAAGACAAAAATCACTGTAGTTTGGTTCACAGGAAGCCACATCCATAGGAAAATGGGGAGAGTACTACATCAAGCAAACACCCCATAGGACAAAAAAATCTGAACGACAGCTTTCAGCCCTAGACCTTCCCTCTGACAGAGCCTACCCAAACGAGAAGGAACCAGGAAACCAACCCTGGTAATATGACAAAACAAGGCTCTTCAACATCCCCCCAGAAAATCACACAAGTTCACCAGCAACAGATCCAAACCAAGAATCCCTGATTTATCTGAAAAAGAATTCAGGAGGTTAGTTATTAAGCTAACCAGGGAGGGACCAGAGAAATGCGAAGACCAATGCAAGGAAATCCAAAAAAATGACATTAGAAGTGAAGGGAGAAATATTCAAGGAAATAGATAGTATAAAGGAAAAACAATAAAAAATTCAGGAAACTTTTATGGAAACACTTTTAGAAATCCAAAATGCTCTGGAAATTCTCAGCAACAGAATTGAACAAGTAGAAGAAAGAAATTCCGAGCTCGAAGGCAAGGTCTTCGAATTAACCCAATCCAACAAAGACAAAGAAAAAAGAATAAGAAAATATGAACAAAGCCTCCAAGAAGTCTGGGATTATGTTAAACAACCAAACCTAAGAATAATCAGTGTTCCTAAGGAAGAGGAGAATTCTAAAAGCTTGGAAAACATATTCAGAGGAATAATCAAGGAAAACTTCCCCTGCCTTGCTAGAGACTTAGACATCCAAATACAAGAAGCACAAGCAACACCTGGAAAATTCATTGCAAAAAGATCCTAGGCACAATGTCATCGGGTTATCCAAAGTTAAGACGAAGAAAGAATCTTTTTTTTTTTTTGCAGTTGCAAGATTTAATAGAGTGAAAACAGAGTTCCCATACAAAGGGAGGGGACACAAACAGGGTAGCCATTGCTGGCTCGAATGCTTGGGTTTATATCCGGATCATTGTCCCTCCTGCTGTGCTCTCAGGCGATAGATGATTGGCTATTTCTCTACCTCCCGTTTTTGCCTAATTAGCATTTTAGTGAGCTCTCTTTACTATCTGATTGGTCGGGTGTGAGCTAAGTTGCAAGCCCCGTGTTTAAAGGTAGACGTGGTCACCTTCCCAGCTAGGCTTAGGGATTCTTAGTCAGCCTAGGAAATCCAGCTAGTCCTGTCTCTCAGTCCCCCCTCTCAACAGGAAAACCCAAGTGCTGCTGGGGATGTTGGCTGACGACTGCTCTAACTGCTTCCTGCTGAATTGGGGTGTAGTAGGGGTTGTGCAGTTGAGATTTCCGCGAGACGGGTGCCTTCGATGTCATTAACATCGGAGCATGTGGGCTAGCAGGCCGGTCCAGGGGTAGAAAGAATCTTAACAGCTGTGAGACAGAAGCACAAGGTTACCTATAAAGGAAAACCTATCAGATCAACAGCAGATTTCTCAGCAGAAACCCTACAAGCTAGAATGGATTGGGGCCCTATCTTTCGCCTCCTCAAGCAAAACAATTATCAGCCAATAATTTTGTATCCAGTGAAACTAAGTATCATATATGAAGGAAAGATACAGTCGTTTTCTGACAAATGCTGAGAGAATCGGCCATTACCAAACCACCACCACAAAAACTGCTGAAAGGGGCTCTAAATCTTGAAACAAATACTGGAAACACATCAAAACAGAACCTCTTTAAAGCATAAATCATACAGGTCCTATAAAACAAAAATACACATTAAAAAGCAAAAACGAAAAACAAAAGTACACAGGCAACAAAGAGCACAATGAATGCAACCGTACCTCACATTTCAATACTAACATTGAATACAAATGGTCTAAATGCTCCACTTAAAAGATACAGAACTGGCCTGGCGCAGTGGCTCATGCCTGTAATCCCAGCATTTTGGGAGGCTGAGGGGGGTGGATCACGAGGTCCGGAGATTGAGACCATCCTGGCCGACATGGTGAAACTCCATCTCTACTAAAAATACAAAAATTAGCTGGGCATGGTGGCACGTGCTTGTAATCCCAGCTACTCGGGAGGCTGAGGCAGAAGAATCACTTGAACCCGGGAGGTGGAGGTTGCAGTGAGCCGAGATCACGCCACTGCACTCTAGCCTGGCAACAGAGCGAGGCGAGACTCCATCTAAAAAAAAAAAAAGATACAGAAGATACAGAACTGACTGGGTGCAGTGGCTCACGACTATAATCCCAGCACTTTCGGAGGTCGAGGCGGGTAGATCACCTGAGGTCAGGAGTTGGTGACCAACCTGGCCAACACGGTGAAACCCTGTCTCTACCAAAAATACAAAAAATAGCTGGGCGTGGTGGTGGGTGCCTTGTAATCCCAGCTACTCCGGAGGCTGAGGCAGGAGAATCACCTGAACCCAGGAGGTGGAAGCTGCAGTGAGCCAAGATTGCGCCATTGCACTCCACCCTGGGCAACAAGAGCGAGACGCTGTCTCAAAAAAAAAAAAAAAAAAGATACAGAGCCACAGAATGGAAGGCCCTGCTGCCTTCAGGAGACTCACCTAACACATAAGGACTCAGATAAACTTAAAGGAGTGGTAAAAGGCATTTTATGCAAATGCACACAAAAAGCAAGCAGGGATAGCTATTCTTACATCAGACAAAACAAATTTTAAAGCAACAGCAATTAAAAGAGACAAACAGGGACATTATATAATGGTAAAAGGCCTTGTCTAGCAGGAAAATATCACAATCCTACACAAATATGCACCTAACACTGGAGCTCCCAAATTTATAGAACAATTACTAATAGACCTAAGAAATGAGATAGAGAGCAACACAATAATAGTGGGGGATTTCAATACTCCACTGACAGCACTAGACAGGTCATCAAGACAGAAGGTCAACAAAGAAACAATGGATTTAAACTATACCTTGGAACAAATGGACTTAACAGATACATATGGAACATTTCATCCAACCACCACAGAATACACATTCTATTCAACAGCGCATGGAAATTTCTCTAAGATAGACCATATGATAGGCTACAAAATGAACCTCAATAAACTTAAAAGAAAATTGAAATTATATCAAGCACTCTTTCAGACCACAGTGGAATAAAACTGGATATCAACTCCAAAAGGAACCTTTGATACCATGCAAATACATGGAAATTAATAACCTGCTTCTGAATGAGCACTGGCTCAAAAATGAAAACAAGGTGGAAATTAACCTATCAAAACCTCTGGGAAACAGCAAGGTGGTGCTAAGAAGTGCAAAGAGGTGCTAAACGCCTACATCAAAAAAACTGAAACAGCACAAACTGACATTCTAAGGTCACACCTCAAGGAACTAGAGAAACAAGAACAAACCAAACCCAAACCCAGCAGAAGAAAGGAAATTACCAAGATCAGAGCAGAACTAAATGAAATTGAAACAAACAACAACAAAATACAAATGATAAATGAAACAAAAAGGTGGTTATTTGAAAGATAAATAAAATTGATAGACCATTAGCAAGATTAACCAAGAAAAGAAGAGAGAAAATTCAAATAACCTCACGAAGAAATGAAACAGGAGATATTACAACTGAAACCACTGACAAACAAAAGGTCATTCAAGGCTACTATGAACACCTTTACACACATAAACTAGAAAATCCAGAAGAGGTGGATACATTTCTGGAAAAATACAACCTTCCTAGCTTAAATCAGGAAGAATTTGATACCCCGAGCAGATCAATAACAAGCAGAGAGACTGAAATGGTAATTTTAAAATTATCAACAGAAAAAGTCCAGGACCAGAGAGATTCACAGCAGAATTATACCAGAAATTCAACACAGAATTGGTACCAATCCTTTTGACACTATTCCATAAGAGAGAGAAAGAAGGAACCCTCCCTAATTCATTTTATGAAGCCAGCATCACCCTAATACCAAAACCAGGAAAGGACATAATCAAAAAAGAAAACTACAGACTGATACCTTGATGAACATTGATGCTAAAATCCTTAACAAAATATTAGCTAATCAAATTCAACAACATATCAAAATGATAATCCACCATGATCAAGTGGGTTTATACCAGAGATGCAGGGGTGGTTTAACATATGCAAGTCAATAAATGTGATAAACCACATAAACGGAATTAAAAACAAAAGTTAAACAATCATCTCAATAGATGCCGAAAAAGCATTTGACAAAATCCAGCATCACTTTATGATTAAAACTCTCAGCAAAATCAGCATACAAGGGACATACCTTAATGTAATAAAAGCCAACTATGAGAAACCCCACAGCCAACATAATACTGAATGGGGAAAAGTTGAAAGCATTCTCTCTGAGAATGGGAACAAGACAAGGATGCCCACTCTCACCACTCCTCTTCAACATAGTACTGGAAGTCCTAGCCAGAGCAATCAGACAAGAGAAAGAAATAAGGACATCCAAATTGGTAAAGAGGAAATCAGACTGTCACTGTTTGCTGATGATATGATTGTTTACCTCGAAAACCCTAAGGACTCCTCCAGAAAGCTCCTAGAACTGATCAAAGGATTCAGCAAAGTTTCCAGATACAAGATGAATCTAGGCAAATCAGTAGCTCTTCTATAGCCCAACAGTGACCAAGAAGAGAATCAAATCAAGAACTCAGCCCCTTTTACAATAGCTGCAAAAAATAATAATAAAAAAATACTTTGGAATATACCTAATGAAGGAGTCAAAAGACCTCTACAAAGAAAACTGCAAAACACTGCTGAAAGAAATCACAGATGATACAAACAAATGGAAACACATCCCATACTCATGGATGGGTAGAATCAATACTGTGAAAATGACCATACTGCCAAAAGCAATTTACAAAGTCAATGCAGTCACCATCAAAATGCCACCATCAAGAATGAAGAATCACGGAATTAGAAAAAACAATTCTAAAATTCATATGGAACCAAAAAAGAGCCCACACAGCCAAAGGAAGACTAAACAAAAACAACACATCTGGAGGCATCACATTACCTGATTTCAAACTATACTATAAGCCATCACCAAAACAGTGTGGTACTGGTATAAAGATAGGCATGTAGACCAATGGAACAGAATAGAGAACCCAGAAATAAACCTAAATACTTACAGCCAACTGATCTTTGACAAAGCAAACAATAACATAAAGTGGGGAAAGGGCACCCTTTTCAACAAATGGTGCTGGGATAATTGGCTAGTCACTTGTAGGAGAATGAAACTGGATTCTCATCTCTCACCTTATACAAAAATCAACGCAAGATGGATTAAGGACTTAAACCTAAGACCTGAAACTATAAAAATTCTAGAAGATAACATTGGAAAAACCCTTCTGGACACTGGCTTAGGCAAGGATTTCATGACCAAGAACCCAAAAGCAAATGCAATAAAAACGAAGATAAATAGCTGGGACCTAATTAAACCAAAGAGCTTTTGCATGGCAAAAGGAACAGTCAGCAGAGTAAACAGACAACCCACAGAGTGGGAGAAAATCTTCACAATCTATACATCTGACAAAGGACTAATATCCAGAATCTACAATGAACTCAAACAAATTAGTAAGAAAAAACCAAATAATCCCATCAAAAAGTAGGTTAAAGATATGAATAGACAATTCTCAAAAGAAGATACACAAATGGCCAACAAACATATGAAAAAATGCTCAACATCACTAAATGATCAGGAAAATGCAAATCAAAACCACAATGCAATATCACCTCACTCCTGCGAGAATGGCCATAATCTAAAAATCAAAAACCAGTACATGTTGGTGTGGATGCGGTGAACAGGAAACACTTCTCCACTGCTAGTGGGAATGTAAACTAGTACAGCCACTGTGGAAAACAGTGTGGAGATTCCTTAAAGAACTAAAAGTAGAACTATCATTTGATCCAGCAATCCCACTCCTGGGTATCTAGCCAGAGGAAAAGAAGTCGTGCAAAAAAGATACTTGCACACACGTTTATAGTGGCACAATTCACAATAGCAAAATCATGGAAACAACCCAAATGCCTATCAATCAATGAGTATATAAAGAAACTGTGGTGTATATATATGATGCAATATTACACAGGCATAAAGAGGAATGAATTAACAGCATTTGGAGTGACCTGGATGAGATTGGAGACTACTATTCTAAGTGAAGTAACTCAGGAATGGAAACCAAACATCGTATGTTCTCACTGATTATGTGGGAACTAGGCTATGAGGATGCAAAGATGTAAGAATGATACAATGGACTTCAGTGGTTTGGGGGGAAGAGTGGGAGGGGGACGAGGGATAAAATATGGTGCAGTGTATACTGCCTGGTGACAGGTGCACCAAAATCTAACAAATCACCACTAAAGAACTTATTCATGTAACCAAATACCACCTGTACCTCAATAACTTGCGGAAAAATAAAAATAAAAAATAAAACTTTTTATCCTAAAGTTAAAATTTGAGAGGAAGGGGGAAAAATTTGTTTCAGTGCTACTCAAAGGCAAATAAATGTTCTTAAGACTCATGAATGAGTTTAATGTGCAAGGCAACCTCAAAGAACAAACCTGGTGAAATAAACTACCGGTATCAAGAATGGAGCTGACATTTACTCCAGTTTTAATTACTGTAGTAAATAAATAAGACAATGTGTTATTGCTTCAAGGTCAGACCAAAAAAAGAAGAAAGAAAAGAGATACCAGAAACAGACCCACACACATACAATCATCTGAAAACAAAGCCCCCAGTGGAGGAAGGATAGTCTTTTTTTCTCCCAGCTTTATTGAGGTATAATTGACAATTAAAATTGTATTTAATTGTAAGGTATACAACGTGGTTTCCATTTACATTTATACTATGAAAGGATTACCAGTCAATCAAACTAATGAGCATATCCATTACTTCACAGTTATCATTTGTATTTGTATGTGTGGGTGAGAATACTTAAGATCTACTCTCAGCACATTTCAAGTATATAAAACATCACATAGTCAATAAACTATAGTTAGCATGCCGTATATTGTATCTCCAGAACTTACCCGTCAACTGCAGGTTTGTATCCTTTTATCAAAATCTTCCTCCCCCACCTCTTCAACATATGGTTTTGGATGTTCGTCTCCTCCAAATCTCATGCTGAAATGTGATTCTCAATGTTGGAGATGGTGCTAGGAGGGAGGTGACTGGATCATGGGGGCAGATCCCTCATGAATGGTTTAGGACCATCCCCTTGGTGATGAGTTCTCACCCAGTCCACATGAGATCTGGTTGTTTAAAAGACTCTGGGTCCTCCCCCTTCTCTCTTGCTCCTGCTCTCACCATGTGATGTGTCTGCTCCCCTTTTACCTACCACCATGATTGGAAACTTCTTGAGGCCCTCACCAGGAGCAGATGTTGGTACCACGCTTCCTTTACTGCCTGCAGAACTGTGAGCCAAATAAAACTCTTTTTTTTAATAAATTACCCAGTTTCATGTATTTCTTTATAGCAACATAAGAATGGACTAACACAGAAAATTGGTACCGAGGAGTAAGTATTGCTATAAATGTTCCTGAATATGTGGAAGCAGCTCTGGAACTGGGTAATGAGCAGAGGTTGGAAGAATTGAGAGGGCTCAGAAGAAGACAGGAAGGTGAAGGAAAATTTGGAACCTCTTAGAGACTGGTTAAATGGTTGTGACCAAAATGCTGATAGAAATATGGACAGTGAAGTCCAGGCTGACAAGGTTTCAGATGGAAATGAGGAAGCAAATGGGAACTGAAGTAAAAGTCACCCATGGTACACCCTAGCTTGGCTGCACTGCATTCATGTCCTAGGGATCTGTGGAAGTTTGAACTTAAGAGTGACAAATTAGGTTATCCGGCAGAAGAAATTTCTAAACAGCAAAGCATTCAAGAGGTGACCTGGCTGCCTCTAACAGCCTAAGATTGGATATGAGAGCAAATAAATGACTTAAAGTTGGAACTTATATTTAAAAGGAAAGCAGAGCATAAAAGTTTGGAAAATTTGCAGGCTGGCCCTGTGGTAGAGAAAGAATCCGAGCAGACTGTGGAGCAGCCACTTGCTAGAGAGATTAGCGTGACTAAAGGGGAGCCATGTGCTAACATCCAAGACAATGGGAAAAAGGCCTTAAAGGGCATTTCAGAAGTCTTTGGGACAGCCCCTCCTATCACAAGACCAGAGGCCTAGAAGAAAAGAATGGTTTTGTGGGCCAGACCCAGGATGCTGCTGCCCTGTGCAACCTTGGGACAGTGCTCCCCACATCCCAGCTGCGCCAGCTGCCACTTTGGAGAATATAAGCTGCCATATGTCTTGGCAGCTTCCATGTGGTGTTAAGCCTGTAGGTGCAGAGAATGCAAGACTGAAAGAAGTTTGGCAACTGCAGCCCCCACACAGAGTCCCCACTGGGCCACTGCCTAGGAGAGCTGTGGGAAGGGAGCCACCACCCTCCAGACCCGAGAATGGTAGAACCACCAACAGCTTGCAATCTCAGTGTGGAAAAGGCACAGGCACTCAACTCCAACCAGTGAAAGCAGCCATGGAGGCTGGGGCAGAGCTGCCCAAAGCCTGAGGTGCCCATCCCTTGCACCAGTGTGCCCAGGATGCAGAGCACAGAGTAAAGGAGATGGTTTTGGAACTTTAAGATTTAATGATTTCCCTGCTGGGTTTCAGATTTGTGTGGGGCCTATTCCCCTTCTTTTGGCCAAATTCTCCCTTTTAGAATGGGAATGTATACCTAATACCGGTACTACCATTGTATCTTGGGAGTAAATAACTTGTTTTTGGTCTCACACACTCATAGGTGGAAGAAATTCGTCTCTAGTTGAGAGTTTAGACTTGAGAGTTAATACTGGAATGAGTTAAGACTTTAGGAAACTACTGTGAAGGCATGACTACATTTTGAAGTGTGAGAAGAACAAGAGATTTAGGGGGCTAGGGGCAAAGTTTGTCCCTCCAAATCCCATGTTGAAATGTGATTCCCAATGTTAGAGGTGGGGCCTTGTGGGAAGTGACTGGATCATGGGGGCGGATTCTTCATGAATGGTTTAACACCACTCCCTTGGTAATAGGTGAGTTCTTGCTCAGTTAGTTTACACAAGATCTGGTTGTTTAAAAGAGTCTGGGACCTCCACCTTTTCTCTCTTGCTCCCTCTCTCACCATGTGATGTGCCTGCTTTGCCTTCCCCCATGGGTAAAAGCTCCCTGAGGCCCCACCAGAAGCTGAGCAGATGTTGGCATCATACTTCCTGTACAGCCTGCAGAACTGTGAGCCAAAACAAAATTCTTCTTTATAAATTACCTAGCCTCAGGTATTTCTTTATAGCAACTCAAAAACGGACTAACGTACTCCCTATAATCACCTATCTACTATCTGTTTCTATGAATTCAACTTTAAGATTCCACATGTAAGTACAGAATCATGCCGTATTTGTCTTCCTGTGTCTGGCTTATTGTACTTAGCCTAATATCTTCCAGGTTCACCTATGCTGTTACAAATGGTAGGATTTCTTCCTTTTTAATAGAGCCTGAATGATATCGCATTGTCTGTGGGTGTATGTGTATGTATATATTTTCTTTATCCATTCATCCATTAACAGACACTTAGGTTATTTCTATATTTTGGCTATTGTTTATAATGCTGCAAAGAACATGGGAGTATAGATAACTATTCAAGACAGTGATTTAATTTCCTTTGAATATGGAACTGCTAGATCTTATGGTCATTCTACTTTAATTTTTTAAGAAATTGCCATACTGTTTTCCACAACAGATGTACCAACTGACATTTCCACTAACAGTATATAAGGGTCAACACTTACCTTTGGACTTTTTGATAATAGTCATCCTAATAGGTATGAACTGATATCTCACTGAGGTTTTGATTAGCATTTCTCTGATGATTAGTGATGCTGAGCACCTTTTCACATACCTGTTGGCCATTTGTACTTTTTTTTTTTTTGAAAAATGTCTACTCAAATCCCCAGTTTTAAATTGAGCTGTTTTTCTGCTATTGACTTGTATGAGTTCTTTACATATTTTGGATATTAACACTTTATCAGATATATGGTTTACAAATATTTTCTCCCATTCCATAGGATGCCTTTTCATTTTGTTGATTGTTTCCTTTGCTGTGCAGAAAGTTTTTAGTTTGACGTAGTCCCACTTGTTTATTTTTTTGTTGCCTGTGCTTTTGACATCATATCAAAAAATTATTGCCAAGACCAATGTCATGGAGCTTCTCCCCTATGTTTTCTTCTAGAAGTTTTATAATTTCAGGTCTTACAGTTAGGCTTTTAATTTATTTTGAGTTAGTTTTGTGTATGGTGTAAGATAAGGATCCAATTTAATTTTTTTGCATATGTATAGAAAGCAGAGTCTTATCAAAAAACAGTGCTGATCAATTGAATATTTACATGAGAGGAAGAAAAATCTTGGTCCCTACTTCACATCATACACAAAAACTAATTCAAGATGAATCACAGACCATAGTGTGAAAAACAAAACAACACAACTTTTAGAAGAAACAAAGTGTCTTCAAGATACTGAAGTAGGCAAAGATTTCTTAAATGCGACATAAAAATTACTACAGAAGGAAACACTGAGAAATTGGACTTCATTAAAATTAACAACTTCTGTTCATCAAAAGATGCCATTAATAGAGTACAAAAACAAGACATAGACTGGAAGAAGATATTTGCATATATACATCCAAACAAATGGCATATACCCAGAATATATAAAGAACTCCTACAAATAGATTAGAAAAAAAGACACACACCCAGTAGAAAAATGGGCAAAAGGCTTGGAAAAGTACTTTATAAAAGACAATCTCCAATGGTCAATAAGAATATGAAAATGTGCTCAACATCATAGTCATCAGGGAACAGCATTTTATAACCACAATGGGATACCATTATAAGAATGGCTAAAACTGAAATGTATGACAATATGAAGAGCTAGTAAGGATGTGGAACAACTAGAACTCTCATTCATTGCTGGTGTTGCCAACTGGTCCAACCATTTGCCAAACATTCATATACTCGTGACCTGGCAATTTCACTCTTGGGTATGTACCCAACAGAAACAAATAATCAAGTACACCAAAAAATCTGTACAAGAATGGTCACAGCAGCTTTATTCATAATAATCATAAACTGGAAACAACCTAGATAACAATCAGCTGAAGAATGGATATACAAACTGTGGTATATTAACACACTGGAAAACTATACTACAATTTTAAACACTGAAATACTCGGGGGGTGGGGGGCAAAGGGAGGGAGAGCATTAGGACAAATACCTAATGCATGCAGGGCTTAAAACCTAGATGATGGGTTGACAGGTGCAGCGAACCACCATGGCACATGTATACCTATGTAACAAACCTGCACGTTCTGCATATGTATCCCAGAACTCAAAATTAAAAAAAAAAAAGATAGAAAAACTGCTATAAGCAACAATATGACTGAATCTCACAGACATAATGTTGAGTGAAAACCAGTTGAAAAAGAGTACACACTGTATGATTCCACTGATAGGTAGTTCAGAAACAGCCAAAAGCAATTTATGATTATAGAGTTAGGTTAATGTGGTTATCCCAGGATGGGATGAGTTGTATTGCCTAGAGGGCATAAGGAAGCCTTCTGAGGTCCTGGAAATGTTCTACATCTTTATCTGAGCGGTAGTTCTCTTGAGCGGTACACTTAACATTTGTGCTTTCTGCTGTGTAGAAGCTATACCTCAATAAAGAAGAAGAAGGAAAAAAATAGGCTTAAGATGGCAAGTGACTTCCCTAACCATGAATGCAACATTTTCTACGTATTGCATTACTCTTGGATAAAGGTCCTTAGCTTTCATCAGATTGTCTTTTAAAATATCAACTACCTGATGACAGATATTTTTGTTCACTGTATATCCCCAGTACCTGGTACAGAGCAGATATTCAGTAAATACTTGCATAGTAAGCTTGCAAAAAGAGCTGTTACCAAAAATAAGATGAAGAAATCATTAACTTGAATCTTGGCATAATTAGTATTAAAATTAGTAAAAGTTTATCAAGTAATTGGTATAGTCTAATGATGCTAACTTGAGTTTCTTTATTATGCAGGTGTGTCTTGGAAAGACTAAAATCTGAAATGAAAATTTCTTTTGTGTGCTCAGAATTTAAAAGTCTCTTGGTTCTATGAGTCACTCTATATTGGACCACAAGTGCTCAGAAACCAAGTTAAAGTACTTGCCATTAAAATAAACCTCGAGCTTGAAGACATACTAGTTCCTTTCAAAAGACTGTTAATGCAAAAATAAATGAAATTCAGTGGACATTTCTACTATTATTTAAACCGATCTATTTATAACAGTAATTCTCAACCAAGGAGGAATTTCTCCCCTCTCCTGGAGACATTCAGCAATATCTGGACATATCTGCTTGTCATAACTGCAGGGTACTACTGGCATCTATTAAATAGTAGGAAGAGGCCAGGGATGTGCTAACCATCCTACAATGTATAGGCCAATACACCCAACGAAGTATAATTTGGCCCAAAATGTCAACAGTGCTAAGACTGAGAAGTCCTGATTTAAGTTATCACCTTCTGCTAACTAAAAGATTTTATTCTTAAACACATGGAGTAAAGAGTCCTATTTAAACTACATAATAATTTAAGTACATTTCAACCACTACTTTTTCAAAAATACGAAAACTCTGTTTTTTAAGTTGTACACTTGCATCAAATGTCATAAAAAGGAATGTTTAATGCAAGTATCTCCAGAAATAATAACCATCACTATCATTTCTATGACTATATTAGACATATTATCTCATTTAATATTAATATCTTCATGAAAGTAAATAAGATATTCATTGTAGAGATTAGAAAACAAAAACCTGAAGAGATTAAATAAATAACTGGCTCAAGGTTATACTGCTAGAAATGTGGCATAGCTGAAATTTGAACCCAGATTATCTTCAAACCCATGGTGTTCCCATTTAAATGCAATAAAATTAAATTTCAACTGAGAGACAGATCAAAATTAAATGCACCCTGAGTATCATTTTCCACTGAGTCAAGTATGGCACTTTAGAAAATGAACAGCAAAATCAGAAGTGGCTATTTAGAAATTATGTACTAAATGACATATATATAGAAAAGATATTAGTGCCAATTTTAAAAGGATAATCTTTTTATTACAAACAGAATTAAGTAGTCTTATAAAGTTAGATACCAAAATCATCAGACATACTTTTGTGCTGATCAATTACTGAAAATAAACCAAAGCCTAATAGTTTACTGGCCTGGAGCTTAATCTTGACAAACTACTAAAATGGCCTTCCTTGTCATCCCTATATAATAACATTAGATTCCTGACTGAAGCCAATCTAAGAAAACAATCCTATATTAAATTTTGTCTATTACTTTCATCTCAACATTTAAAGACTTATCATGATTCTTTGCATTAAGAGAAAGAAAAGTGTTCTTACCCTATTAAAGCTATGTTCACGAGAGTCATCAACTTCTCCATTACTAGTCACTGGAATTTCTGCTGCTGAATTTTTGGGAGATTCTTGAGCCATGGTAGACTCCTAAAACAAAAGAAGAAAAAAAGCGCCGTAACTAATACCAAATCATAAAGACTGTATTCATGTTTATAGTACTTACAAGCCACCGTTTTAATATTTTTTATCATTGCAACCTACCAAATACTTGTATAATAATCAGAATACATATACAATTTTAAAATTCCATCTGGCTGCTTTAACTTCACTTAACCTAAACTTCTTAATTAAAAATGAGTTACATATTTGTTGTAGGTACCAGAGGCACTATCCTTGCCTCTTAAATAGTGTTATGATAGAACACTACTTACAATTGGAAAAAAAAAATTACAGAAAGCCAAGCTTGGTTGTTAATTCAACCACAGCAGCTCCATTTTTCCAACTGGAGTACTGCGAAGACAAATGAGAGCACAGGGCAGAGTAGAATTAGGTTGGTAACAGATCACTAGCTTAAAAATCCACAAACTTTAGTTGACAAGTGTTATCAAAATAATTCCTTGTCTATCACCAGACTTCAAGACTAGCTGGAAAGCTACAATAATCAAGACAATGTGGTATTGGTGAAAGAACAGACAAATAGGTCAGTGGAACAGAGAGCCCAGAAACAGACCCACATTAATGTAGTCAACTGATCTCTGACAAAGTGGAAAGGCAATGCAAAGGTGAAAAGACTGTATTTTCCGCAGTGGTGCTGGAATAATGGTGCTGGACATCCACATGCAAAAAATGAATCCACATAAAGATCTTACACTTTTCATAAAAATTAACTCAAAATGGATCACAGACTTAAGTGCAAAATGTAAACCATAAAGCTCATAAAGAGAGCATAGGAGAAAACCTAGATGACCGTGGGTATGGTGATGACTTCTTAGATACAACACCAATGCCATAATCCATGAAAGAAAAAACTGATAGGCTGTACTTCATTAAAATTTAAGATTTCTGCTCCACAGAAAACAATATGAAGGAATGAGAAGACAAGCCACGGACTGGGAGAATGTATTTGCAAAGAACACATCTTATAAAAGACTGTTATCTAAAATATACAAAGAATTCTTAATACTCAACATTAAGAAAAGAACCCAACTAAAAATGGGCAAAAGATCAGAACAGATGTTTTATCAAAACAGATGTTTCATCAAAGACAATGTAAAGCGGCTAGTAAGCATATGAAAAGATGTTCAACATCATATGTCATAAGGGAATTGCAAATTAAAACAATAATGAGATACTATAACAAAATTATTAGAATGGCCAAATCCTGTAACACTGACAACACCAAATGCTGACAAGGATGTGAAGCAACAGGAACTCTCACTCACTGCTAGAAGGAATGCAAACTGGTACAGCCACTATGAAACAGAGTTTGGTAGTTTCTCGCAAAATTAAACATACTCTTACATATGATTCAGCAATTGTGCTCTTTGGTATTTGCCCAAATGAACTGAAAACTTACTTACCCACATAAAAATTTACACACAGATGTTTACAGTAGCCTTATTTATTTATAACAATTTATAATTGCCAAAACTTGGAAGCAATCAAGAGACCCTTCAGTGAACAGATAAAATGTGGTACATACATAAATGGAAGATTATTTAGCACTAAACGTAAATAAGCTATTAAGTCACAAAAAGACATGGAAGAAATTTATGCAAATTACTAAATGAAAGAACCTAGGCCAAGTGCAGTGGTTCATGTCTGTAATCCCAACACTTTGGGAGGCTGAGGCAGTGGATTGCTTCAGCCCAGGAGTTTGAGACTAGCCTGGGGAACATAGTGAAACCCGTCTCTACAAACAATACAAAAATTAGCTGGGTGTGCTGGTGCATTCCTGTAGTCCCAACTACTTGGGAGGCTGGGGTGGGAGGATCATTTGAGCCCAGGAGGTAGAGGCTGCTGTGAGCCAAGATCACAACACTGTACTCCAGCCTGGGCAACAGAGCAAGATGCTGTCTCAAACAAACAAAAAACCCAATTTGAAAAGGCTACATACTGTATGATTCCAACTATATGATGTTCTGGAAAGGGTAAAACTATAGAGGCAGTAAAAAGACGAGAGGGTGCTAGAAGTTAGTGAGGAAGGAAGAATAGGCTGAACACAGAGGGTTTTTAAGGCAGAGAAACTTTTCTGTATACTACAGTGGCGGATACATGTCATTATACATTTGCCAAAATCCACAGAATGTACAACACCAAGAATGAACCCTAAGGTAAAGTACGAACTTGGGTTGATGATGTGTCAATGTAGGGTCATCAATTTTAACAAATGTACCACTCTAGCGAGGGATGTCAACAGTTGTGCATGTATGGGAACAGGCGGTACAGGGGAACTCTCTGTGCTTTCTCCTCAATTTTGCTGTGAAAACTGCTCTTGAAAATAATTAAAAATAGTAATAATGCTGTCTAAATCTGCCACTGCTTCTAAATTATGACCTTATGAAAGAATTGTTCCTAGATTTTAAAAATTATTGTAAAAAACACGTAACATAAAAATTACCATCTTAACCTATGTGTATAGTTCAGTACTGTTAAGTATATTCACATTGTTATGTAATCAATCTCCAAAACTTTTTCATCTTATAAAATTGAAACAGTATAACCCATTAAATTGCTCTCCATTTTCCACCTCCCCACAGCATCTGGCAACCACTACCCTACTTGTTTCTATGAATTTGACTACTCTAGGTAAGTGGAATTGTACAGTATTTATCTTTTCGTGATTGGCTATTTCACTTAACATAATGTCTTCAAGGTTTATCCATGTGGTAGCATGTGTCAAAATTTTCTTCCATTTTAAGGCTGGGTAATATTTTCTTGTATGTATATACCACATATATGTATCCATTCATCCTGTGATGGATACTTGGGTTGCTTCAAACGTTTAGCTATTGTGAACAGTGCTGCTACAAACATGGGTGTGCAAGATCCTGCAAGATCCTGCTTTCAATTCTTTTGGATATATACCCAGAAGTAGTATTACTAGATCATACTGTAATTCTATTTTTTAAATAAAATTTTTTATTTCAATAGCTTTAGGGGTACAAGTGGCTTTTGATCACATGGATGAAGTACATAGTAGGGAAGTCTAAGGTTTTAGTTCACCCGTCACCCCGGTAGTGTACATTGTACCCTATAGGTAGTTTTTTATCCCTCACTCCCCACCACCCTCCCCTCTTCTGAGTCTCCAATGTCCATTATGCCACTCTGTGTGCCTTCGTGTACCCACAGCTAAGTCCCCACTTATAAGTGAGAACATGTAGTATCTGGTTTTTTGATTCCTGAGTTGTTTCACTTAGAATAATGGCCTACCATTATTGGTTCTGTCCAAGTCACTGCAAGATATTATTTCATTCTTTTTTGTTAAGTAGTATTCCATGGTATATATAAACCCCATTTTCTTTACTCATTGGTTGTTGGGCACTGAGGTTGATTCCATATCGTTGGAACTGTGAACTGTGCTGCAATACACCTATGTGCAGTTTTGATATAGTGACTTTTTTCCTTTGGGTAGATACCCAGTAGTGGGAATGCTGGGTTAAATGGTAGATCTACTTTTACTTCTTTGAGATCTCTACATACTGTTTTATCACCAGCAATGTATAAGCATTCCTTTTTCACCACATTCATGCCAACATCTACTTTTTGACTTTTTAATCACGGCCATTCTGGGTGGGGTAAGGTGGTATCTCACGGTGGTTTTAATTTGCAGTTCCCTGAAGATTAGTGATGTTGAACATTTTTTCATGTTTGTTGGCCATTTGGGTATTTCTTTTGAGAAATGTCTGCTCATGTCATTTGCCCACTTTTTAATGGAATTACTTGTTCCTTGTAGATTCCGGATATTGGTTGTCAGATGCATAATTTGCAAATATTTTCTCCCATTCTGTAGGTTGTTTATTCTGATGATTATTTCTTTTGCTGTGCAGAAGCTTTGTTTAGTTAAGTTGCATTTATTTATCTTTGTTTTTCTTGCATTTGCTTTTGGGGTCTTAGTCATAAATTCTTTGCCTAGGCCAATGTCCAGAAGAGTTTTTGCTAGGTTTTCTTCCAGAATGTTTATGGTTTCAGATCTTAAGTCTTTAATCCATCTTGAGTTAATTTTTGTATGTGGTGACAGGCAAGGGTCCAGTTTCATTCTTCTACATGGTTATCCAATTTCCTCAGCACCATTTATTGAATAGTGTGTCCTTTCCCCACTCTGTTTTTGTATGCATTGTCAAAGATCAGTTGGTTGTATCTGGCTTTATTTCTGGGTTCTCTATTCTGCTCTATTATTCTAAGTATCTACTTTTATGCCAGTACCACACTGTTTTGGTTTACTATAGCCTTATAGTATAGTTTGAAGTGGGGTAATGTGATGCCTCTAGATTTATTCCTTTTGCTTAGGATTTTGGCTATTTGGGCTCTTTTTTGGTTCCATATGAATTTTAGGATTTTTTTTTCTAATTCTGTGAAAAATTATGCTGATATTTTGATAGGAATTTCACTGATTCTTTGGGCAGTATGGTCATTTTCAGAATACAGATTCTTATGGAATGTATTTTCATTCGTTTGTGTCATCTATTATTTCTTTCAGCAGTGTTTTGTAGTTCTCTTTGTGAAGATTTTTTGCCTCCTTGGTTAAGTGTGTGTGTGTATATGTATGTGTGTGTGTGTGTATGTATGTGTGGTGTGTGTGTGTATATATATATCAATTGTAAAAGGAATTGAGTTACTGAGTTGATTCTCTGCTTGGCTGTTGTTGGTGTATAGCAGTGCTACTATTTTGTGTACACTCATTTTGTAAACTGAGACTTTATTCATTTATCTGATTGAGGAGTCTTCTGGAGGAGTCCTTAGGGCTTTCTAGGTATCCAATCATTGGCAAACAGAGATCACCGGACTTCCTCTTTTCCAATTTGGATGCCCTTTGTTTCTTTCTTTTGCCTGATTCCTCTGGTTAGGACTTCTAGTACTATAATATGTTGAATAGAAGCAGTGAAAGCGGGCATGCTTCCCTTGTTCCAGTCCTTGGGGGAATACTTTCAGCTTCTCCTTGTTCAGCATGATGCTGGCTGTTGCGTGTGTCACATATGGCTTTATTTTGAGGTATGTTCCTTCTATGCCTAGTTTGTTGAGGGTTTTTATCATAAAGGGATGCTGAATTTTATCAAACGCTTTTTCTGCATTTATTGAGATGATCATACCATTTTTGTTTTTAATTCTGTTCATATGATGAATCACATTTATTGACTTGCATATGCTGAACCATCTCTGAATCCCTGGAAAGAAACTCACTCGATCATGGGGAATTACCTTTTTACTTTTTTTTTTTTTTTTTTTTGGATAAGAGTCTTGCTCTGTCGCCCAGGCTGGAGTGCAGTGGCATGATCAAGGCTCCCTGCAACCTCGGCCTCCTGGGTTCAAGTGATTCTCCTGCCTCAGCCTCCCGAGTAGCTGGGATTACAGGCCTGCACCAACACTTCCAGCTAATTTTTGTATTTTTAGTAGAGAGGGGGTTTCACCATGTTGGCCAGGCTGGTCTGGAACTCCTGGCCTCAAATGATCCACCCGCCTCGGCCTCCCGAAGTGCTAGGATTACAGGCGGGAGACACTGCACCTGGCCTCATGGGGAATTATTTTTTTGATGTGCTATTGGATTCAGTTTGCTAATATTTTGTTAAGAATTTTCACATCTATGTTCATCAGGTATATTGGTCTGTAGTTTTCTTTTTTGTTATGTCCTTCCCTGGTTTTGGCATCAGGGTGATACTGGCCCCATAGGATGAGTTAGGGAGCAATCCCTCCTTCTCAATTTTTTGGAAAAATTTCAGTAAAATTGGTACCAATTCTTTTTTTTTTTTTTTTTTGAGATGGAGCCTTGCTGTGTTGCCCAGGCTGGAGTGCAGTGGTGTGATCTCGGCTCACTGGAGCCTCCGCCTCCTGGGTTCAAGTGATTCACCTGCCTCAGCCTCCCAAGTAGCTGGGACTACAGGCACACGCCACATGCCCGGCTAATTTTTGTATTTTTAGTAGAGACGGGGTTTCACCATGTTGGCTGGGCTGGTCTCGAACTCCTGACCTCAAGTGATCTCTGCCTTGGCCTCCCAAAGGGCTGGGATTACAGGCATAAACCACTGTGCCCAGCCAGAATTGGTATCATTTCTTTGAATATCTGGTAGAATTCAGCTGTCTCCATCTGGCTGTGGGCTTCTTAAAATTGGCAGTTTTATTTATTTATTTTTAAATTACTGAATCAATCTCACTGCTTGTTATTGATGTGTTCAGGATTTCTATTTCTTCTTGATTCAAGCTTGAGGGGTTGTATGATTCCAGGAATGTATCTATTCCCTCTAGATTTTCTAGTTTGTATGCATAACAGGTGTTCACAGTAGTCTCGAATGATGTTTTGTATTTGTGTGGCAGCAGTTGTAATGTCTCCATTTTCATTTCCAATTGAGATTATTTGAATCTTCTGTGTTCTTTTCTTGGTTCATCTAGCGAGTAGTTTATCAGTTTTGCTTATCTTTTCAAAGAACCAGCTTTTTTTCATTGATATTTTGTATTTTTTTGTTTCAATTTCATTTAATTATGTTCTTTGTTATTTTTCTTCTGCTAGCTTTGGGTTTGATTTGTTCTTGTTTCTCTAGTTCCTTGAGGTGTGATGTTAGGTTGCCAATTTATAATATTTCATATTTTTTTATGTAGGTGTTTAGCACAATACATTTGTTAGCACTGCTTTTGCTGTATCCCAGAAGTTCTGAAAACTTGTTTCACTGTTATCATTCACTGCAAAAACTTTTTAAATTTCCATCTTTATTTCACTGTTAACCCAGACAACATTCAAGAGCAGATTGTTCATTTCCATGTCTATGTATGGTTTTGGGTTCTTTTTAGAATTGAGTTCCAGTTTTATTATGCTGTGATCTGAGAAGATACCTGATATAATTCTGATTTTTAAAAAATTATTGAGACTTGTTTTGTGGCCTGTCATGTGATATACCTTGGAGAATGTTGTGTGTGCTGATGAGAATCATGTTTATTCTACGGTTCCTGGGTGGAATGTTCTATAAATATGTTAGATCTATTTGTTCTACAGTGTAGCTTGACACCAGTGTTTCTTTGTTGACTTTCTGCCTCAATGATTTGTCTACTGTCACCAGTGGAGTATTGAAGTCCCAAACTATTTTTGTGTTGCTGTCTGTGTCTTTTCTTAGGTCTAGCAGTAATTGCTTTACAAACATGGAAGCTCCAAAGTTAGGTGCATATATGCTTAGGACTGTAACATTTTCTTGTTGAACTTTTTACTATTATATAATGACCTTGTTTGTCTTTTTTTTTTTTTTTTTTTTTTACTGCTGTTGCTTTTATAGTCTGTTTTATCTGATATAATGGCTACTCTTGCTTGCTTTTGATTTCAACTTGTGTGAAATCTTTTTCCATCCCTTTACCTTGAGTCTGTAAGAATCCTTATGTGTTATCTGTGTCTTCTAAAGACAGCAGATACTTGGTTTGCAATTTTTTTATCCATTCTGCCAATCTGTATCTTTTAAATAGATCATCATGTTGTTACCTAGTGACTGTTTTCTTCACTGTATTATTGTTTTATGAAATCCTTGTGAATTTTATGCCTTCAGAAATTTCTATTCTGATGTGTATCAACCTTTTGTTTCAAGATTTAGAACTCCTTTTAACATTTCTTGTAGGGCTAGTCTAGTATTGACAAATTCCCTTGGCATTTGCTTGTCTTGAGAAAGACTTTATTTCTCCTTCATTTATACAACTTAGTTTTGCTGGATGTTATTCTGTTTAATGAGACTAAAGATAGGACCCCAATCCCTTCTGGCTTATAAGGTTTCTGCTGAGAAGTCTGCTGTTAGTCTGTTTTCCTTTATAGGTTACCTGATGCTTTTGTCTAACTGCTCTAGGAATTCTTTCCTTCATGCAGACTTTAGATAGCCTGATGACTATATGCCCTGGTGATGTCCTTTTTGCAATGAGTTTCCCAGGAGTTCTTTAAGCTTCTTTTATTTGGATGTCTAAATCTCCAACAAGGCCAGGGAGTTTTCCTCAATTATTCCCTTAAATAAGTTTTCCAATTTTTTTTTTCTTTTTCTTCTCTTAGGAACACCTATAATTGTTAAGTTTGGCCATTTTATATAATTCCCTATTTCCGAATGACTTTGTTCATTTCTTTTAATTCTTCTGTCATAATTTTTGTCTGACTGGGCTGATTCAAAAGTCTTGTCTTTGAGCTCTGAAATTCTTTTTCCTACTTGGTCTAGTCTATTGTTAAAGCTTGCCACTGCATGTTGTAGTTCCCTAAATATGTCTTTCGCTTCCAGAAGTTCTGGTTGGTTTTTCTTTAAAATATCAATTTAGAAAATTTTCATTCATATCCTGAATTGTTTTTTAAATTTATGTTGGTTTTCGCCTTTCTGTTCTTTTGTATCTCCTTCAGTAACTTAATAATCAACCTTCTGAGTTCTTTATCTGGTATTTCAAAGATCTCATCTTAATTTGGATCCACTGCTGGAGAAGTGGTGTGATCTCTTGGGGGTGACTCTCCCTCTGTTTTTTCATATTGCCAGAATTAGTTTTCTGGTTCCTTCTCATGTGAGCAGACTATTTCTTCTAACTATTTTTTGAATTTATTTTTTATTGTACTGGGTTCTTTTAAAAATTTCCTTTTCTCCCCCTTGAGCATGTGACTTAAATGTTTGTAGTTTACTGTCACTTAGCTTCAGCTCCGGGTGCTTTCAGTGGTGAAGACTCTGTATGAGTTCCTTGGTTATGTAGAGTCTTTGTGTGATGGCTTTGCCAGATGCTAGTTGCAGGAGAAATGTGCTGGGTGTGTGATATGGTTTGGATTTGTGTCCCTGCCCAAATCTCATGCTGAACTGTAATTCCCAATGTTGGAAGAGGAGCCTGGTGGGAGGTGATTGGATCATGGGGGCAGATTTCCCCCTTGCTGTTCTTGCGATAGTGAGTTCTCATGAAAACTGGTTGTTTCAAAGTGTGTAGCACTTCCCCCTTCATTCTCTTCCTCCTGCTCCAGCCATATAGGATGTGCCTGCTTCCCCTTCACCTTCCACTATGACTGTAAGTTTCCTCAGGCCTCCCAAGCCATGCTTCCTGAACAGGCTGTGGAACCATGAGCCAATTAAGCCTCTTTTCTTTATAAATTACCCAGTCTCAGACAGTTTTTTTAGCAATGTAAGAACAAACTAATACAGTGTGTGAGAAGGTTCACTGTCTCCTGTGGGGCTGGAATGGCAGAGGTCTCATGAAGCTTATTGTTCCCCAGTAGTGTGCACTTTCTAAATTTTTTTCCCCAGTATTTTATTCACCAGGTTGAACAGTTCAGGGTTTATGCCAGTAGGAGGTGCCCATGGGTAAAAACTGGCCGCAGCAAAGACAGGTGGGTAAATGCAATACTGTAATGGTGGGCAGAGGTCCCAGCCTTGACAGAAGTGGCTGTGGAAGCTCTCGGTGAAATGCACTGAGGTCTTCTTTGGGGGTGGGGGAGCCACCACAGCTCTTCTTCCAAGCCAGCAGGAAAGCAGTCTACCTCCCAATCACACTCTTGACCCAGTGTTCCAGCTATTCAGATCACAAACAGGCACCTCTTCTCATCTACAGGAATGCTGATGTTACACATACAGAGGAGTTGTGACTCCACCTCTCATGCAAACCTGAATCTAGAAGGCACTCCTCCTATGTGGATGTAGTCACCCTGAAATGTTCCAGAAATGCTGTCTAAAGAGGCACCTGCAATGAGCTCCCTAGGAGAAGCTGTAGCTATGTTTGCAGTGGTGGGCAAGAGGGAGAAGTAATCTCCTTCTCCAAGACCCTTCAGGAGCACCAGGGCTGCCTGACTGTTGAGGTAGAGCTGCACTTTCTCTACCAAGCCCAGAACTGCACTTGTGCCTCTGCTGAAAGAAACTTCCCCCAAGTAGAAAATTCATGGATTCAAGACCTGCAGTCTAGTTTCCTTTGTCCCACGGGGTACTCCCTTAATGTGGCTCACTCACTCACTCCCTTCCCCTAGGAGTAGCAGTCCCTGAGGGTCATACTGTGAATCCTGCTGCTCCTCTGGGTGTAGCTGCCCAGTGAAGCTGCCATACTCCAGGCTGGTGCTGGGGAATGTCTGCAATAGATTCAGTGACGTAACCTGTCCTCTAGTCTCCCAGCAGCAGGTACCAGCAGCAGCTCCGATGGGGGTGGGAGGGAAGTGACGTAGATTGAGATTTCCTTGTAAAGAGCCTTAGTGTGTTGCCTTTCTGAAATGCCAGCATAGCAGTAATGTACTGGGTACATGAACAGACTGAAGGCCTTCTAGTTAGCCAGGGTGATGCAGGCGATGGCAATAGTTGAGGTCATGCCACAGTTTTCTCTTTCCTGAGTGCTGTGTTATTGTGCCTGCAGATGCTGTAACGGGGCTGTGCCAGCTGTCCATCAGCCAGGAGGTAGCACTTGCAACTGCACCAGCTACAGTGGTAGTGGTGGAATTTGTGTTTGCCTTATGTTACCCAGGGGAGGTACTCTGCTGCCTCAGGTAACAGGCAGGGCCATGGCATTCCCAAAGGCCCCTGCCCATTGTGTTACACGACCAGGGCAAGTGAAGGAGCAAAGCTGGGTGGGGGCTGGGTCAGGCAAGTCCTTTCTCTGGCTCCCCAGGTACGAGCACAAGCAGCAGCACCTTGTGCTCAGAAGGTAGTTTCCTGGCTGCTGGGGTAATGTTCCAGGGAGAAGCGCACATGCTTTTGTTGTACAAAAGAATCTGCGTGGGAAGGAGGGGTTGCAGGCAGCACTAAGTCCTACTCAGCTCCTATGCACTTGGCAAGGCAGGTCTCACAACCCATAGTGTTCTGCTAGCAGCAGCCAGCTAGGTCCTAGGCAGCCTACATTTGGAAGGCAAAACTGCCCCCAGGCCACCAACCTATTCAGAGACACAGAAATCACAGTTTCCGAGAAACACCATTCCCAGTCTGTGGAAGCAGGAGTGCCCAGTTTCTGTTCCTGTGGCTACAGCACACTTACTGTTCCTCCCTTAATTCTGGCCAATGGTGTTCATCCTCACTCAAGTTTATAGCACAAATCTCAGTTGGGAGCTTCTCTCAACCTGTGACCTCAGCCTGAGTTAGCTGACATGAGGTCCCCTGTGATAGGGAATGGCTTCCCTCCATCCCTGCTGGAGTCTGGGCGTGCATGCAAAGCCCATCCTGATGCCGCTCCTTCCCATATATTCCCCACTGCTCACTAAATCAGCTCCAGTGCTGGACAGGGTTAAAGCCTTCCCCTCATGGCCTGGATTACTGGGTTCCCCAGTGGGAGTGTGTGTCACCGCAGCTGTCTCTCCCCTTCCCAAGCTCTGGAGACACCGTTTTCTGTCGGGTTCATGGTGTAGGCTACTGCCTGCTGCTTCTTTCAGAGGGTCTGTAGTTTCCGTTTTTCTGTTAAGTTCCTATGTTGCTTCTTGGAAAAATGTTCACAGTGTGAATTTCTACACACTATTTTGTCTTTCCAAGTGGGACAGGCATGCTAACAATGTCTCCAGTCTGCCATCTTGGGGAAAAAAAGAACTATTTTTAATTTTTTGGGAAACCACCATACTGTTTTCCATAGCAGCTGCATCATTTTACATTTCCACCATCAGTGCACAAGGATTCCAATCTCTGCATCTTACCAACACTTGTTATTTACTGTTTTTTCTAATAGCTGCCATCCTAATAAGTGTACAGTGATATCTCATTGTAGTTTTGATTTGCATTACCCTAATGGTTAATGATATTGAGTATCTTTTCATATGCTTGTTGGCTACATGTATATCATCTTTGTAGAAATATCTATTCAAGTCCTTTGCCCATTTTAAAATTGGGTTGTTAGGGGGTTTTTGTTGTTGTTGAGTTATACAAGTCCTTTATATATTCTGGATATTTACTTCTTATCAAATGCATAACTTGCAAATATTTTCTCCCATTCTATAGGTTGCCTTTTCACTCTGTTGTGTCCTTTGATGCACAGAAGTTTTTCATTTTGTAGTCCAATTTGTCTATTTTTACTTTTGTTGCTTGTGCTTTGGTTTCATAACCAGGAAATCCTTGCCAAATCAGATGTCAGAAAACATTTCCTGTTTTCTCCTAAGACTTTTATAGTCTTAGGTCTACATTTAGGTCTTTGATTCATTCTGAGTTAATTTTTGTATATGGTGTGAGGTAAGAGTCCAACATCATTCTTTTGCATGTGGATATCCAGTTTTCCAGCATGATTTGTTAGACTATCCTTTCTCCATTTAATGGTCTTGGCATTTTTGAAATACCTATTTTCCTTCCTGTCACTGCATTCTCACACTACATCTAGATTATTTGTGGCTACTGGAGTTAAGTTTCTGTTCCTTGCAAATAAGAGATATACACACACTAGTATTTGGACTTTAATTAGGAAGACTAACATCCAGCTCTCTAAATAATCACTACCTTTTCAAATTACACTATTATGTTCTACTTCACTCCTCCTAAAAACAGCTGGTGATTCAACAGGTATTTACTATATACCTACTATTGTGGGCAATGTGCATGAGATAAAACAGAAATATAAATCAGTTTTTAGCCTTCTAGAAACTTAAAGTGTTTTTGGCAGATAAAAAATTATAATCAGTGTTGTGAGCACAAAGAGGGAAACAATGTTGTGAGCAATAAGATGAAAAACTTAACAGAGGTAACATTTAAGCTAAATCTTGTACGATAACAGATTACGAATATAGTAAAGGAGAGATCCTCAATAGGAGGAATAAGAAGGAGAGTGGAAAAAGAGTCATATATTCTAGAAACTGCAAGTAAAGCAACTTGGCTAGAATGGTGATTGCTCACTCACACATTCATCAGTCCAACTAATTTATCAAACTCTATAATGTGCTAGGTACAATTTCAGACATACAGTATATTTTGTGATGTTTTGTGAAGAACAAAACGGACAAAGCTCCCTGCTCTCATAGAGCTTACATTCTAGTTGGGAAAAACAAACAAATATACATGTCATACAGTCATAAATGTTCATGGTCATGTATGTGTATATGTGTTCACACTTGTGCTGTTTTAGATATGGTGGTCAGGGAAAACCACAGAAAAGGTATATTTTTGTGAGACCTGAATAAAGTGAGGGAGTAAGTCATAAAGACAGCTACAACACTGCAGGCAGAGAGAACAGTAAGTACAAATATCAGGAGGTGGTATCATGCTCAGCTTTTCAAGGAATGGCAAGAAGGCCAGGTGGCTTGAGGGAAGACAGCAAGGGGGAGAAAAGGAGGAAATGGCAGAGAGACAGCCAGTGGCAAGAAGGTGTGTGACTTCAAAAATTATCATGAGAACTCTGGATTTTATTCTGAGTAAGATGAAAATCTACCTGAGAGTTTTGAACAGTGGGGTAAAACAATCTGACTCAGGTTTTTAAAGTACTGTTCTTTTGCTGCTGTGTTGGAATCAAACAATAATCATGCACAGGCAGAAGGAGAACAATTAGGAGCCTACTGGAATAGTCTAGGCAAGAGATGATAGTAGCTTGGAGTAAGGGAACAGTAGCTGAGGATGTAAACAAGTGGTCAGATTACAGGTATATTCTGAAGGTAAAGACAACACGAATTCCTTACAGACAGATGTGAGATAAGGAAAAATGAGAAGTCAGGGATAACTCTCAAGAGTTTTGGCCTGAATAGCTGGAAAGATGGAATTGCCATTGGACAAGATTGGGGGAAGAGCACAATGTAAGGGAAATATCAAGAATTTAGTTTAGGACATATCAAAGTTTACAAGCCTATTATATGCAAGCGAAGAAGGTAAGTAGGTTACTGGATTTATGAGCCTGAGGTCCAGACAAAAGCTTGAAGCTGGGAATAAGAAATTTAGAAGACATCAGTGTGTAAATGCACTTAAATCTCTGACTGGATGAGATCACCTAGAACAGGAGTCAACAACTTTTTTCTATGAAGGGTCATACAGTAAATATCTAAAGCTCTGTGGGCCATAAGGTCTCTGTTGCAACTACTCAATTTTGCTGTTGCAATCCCAAAGCAGCCACTGACAGTATGCAAATGAATGAGCATGGATTTGGCCTGACTCCTGCCCTAGAAAGTCTGTAGAGATTAAAAAAGAAGAAGAAGAATAATCTAAAAACTACACTCTGGGATATCCCAAAATCTGAGATACAGGGAAATGAAGAGGCACTAGCAGAAAAAACTCATAAAGAATGGCATGTAAGGTAGAAGGAGAAACATAACAGGGGGCTTCTGAGGACAGGTAAAAAGAACACAGGTTCCTGCTTCTGAGACTGATGACAAAGACCCTACTGAACCTCCCCACACCTGCAAGAATGCAACTACAAAACTGAACACAATTTAAAAAGAAATCCCCTGAAAGTATCAGAAAGTAAACAGAAACTCTGGTGGGGAGGTCGTGCTCACTTGCAGAATGGAAACAGGGATCTATGCAAGTAACTTTCCGTCTCCTAGGCTTTTAGCTTTGAGCTAAGTGCTATCCATGCTGTGCATCCAGCAGTGGCCAGGGTACCCAGGGGGAAAGTTGTAGTCTTACTTTTGCTTATTCTTTTACCTTTACCTTACCTTATCTTACCTTATTTATTTTTTGAGACAGAGTCCCAGTCTGTTGCCCTTGGCTAGCAGTGCAATAGGGTGATCATGAATCACTGCAGCCTTGACTGTTCAAGCTCAGGCAATCCTCCACCTCAGTGTGCCACCATGCCTGGCTAATTTTTTGTTTTTTAATTTTTTGTAGAGACCAGGGTGTTATTATGTTGCCCAGGCTGGTCTCAAACTCCTAGATTCAAATGATCCTCCCACCTCAGCCTTCCAAAGTGCTGAGATTACAGGCATGAACCAATGCACCTGAGCTGAAACATTTTTAAAGTGATGAAAGACAGAAACTGGCTAGGAGTGGTGGCTCATATCTATAATCCCAGCACTTTGGTAGGCTGAGATGGGTGGATGGCTTGAGCCCAGGAGTTCAAGTCCAGCCTGGGCAATACGACAAAACCCCGTCTCTACAAAAAATACAAAAAACATTAGCTAGGCATGGTGGTGCACACCTGTGGTCTCAGCTATTTGGGATGCTAAGGTGGGAGGATCACCTGAGCCCAGGGAGGTCAAGGCTGCAGTGAGCTATGATCATGTCCCTGCACTCCAGCCTGGGTGACAGTGAAACAAACAAACAAAAAAAAGCAGAAGAAGAAAGAAGACAGAAGAAGAAGAATAAAAGAAAACTGTCCACCTAGAATTCTATATCGAATAAAGGAGAAATAGATATTTTTGGACAAAACCAAGACTTGACTTGCATTACAAGAAATATTAAAGGAAGTTCTTCAGGCTGAAGGGAAATGAAATCAGAGAGAAAGGTGGATTTTCAGAAAAGAAGGAGGAGGAAGTGAAATGGTAAATAACTTGGTAAATACAAAAAATAACCCTATTTTTTCCCTTTTGCCTTTTCCTCTTAATTTATTTATAATCCACATAATTGCTTGAAGAAAATGTTATAAGATTATCTTCTGGGGCTTAATACGTATCAAGATATAATATCTATAATAACAATTATTATCAAAAAACAGGGGAAAGGTAAGGAAAATATGGACCTAAAAGGTTGTAAGATTTCTATATTTCAAGTGAAGCAGTGCATTATTAGTTGTAAGTGGACTACAAAATTTCAGGATATATACTGTACTCCTATGGCAACCACTAAAAGTATAATGCAAAGAAGTACAGCTAAAAAGTAATCAGAAAAATAAAAATGGAATTCAAATAAAAATATTCCAATAATCAACATTAAAAATATTCAGATTATCAAATAATAAATGAAAAGGCAGGAAAAGAGGAGGAGAGGAAAAACGCAGAGTAGAGAAGCATAAAAACAAACAAAAAACTGAAAGGAATAAGAAAGCAAGAGGAGTCTGATCAATTTACAGTCATCCCTTGGTATCTGTGGGGGACTGGTTCCAGGACCCCCCAGCCCACACTCCCCATCCCATGGATACAAAATTCTACCGATGCTCAGGGCCCTTATATAAAATGATGTAGTATTTGGATATAACCTATGCCTATCCTCCTGTACACTTTCAATCATCACTAGATTATCTGTAATACCTAATTCAATGCAAATGCTATATAAGTAACTGTTACACTGTATTATTTTTTATTGTTTTTCCCCCTCAAATATTTTCAATCCAAGGTTGGCTGAATCCATGGATTAGAACTCATGGACAGAGAGGGCTGACAGTATTTTAAACAGCCTGGTGGGAGGCTAGACTGAAGGAAAGCATCACAGACTAAAGACAGAAAAGCTATTTGAAAGACTATTTTACAATATAGTCAATAAATCATAACAACTGGAATCAAAGTTGTGGGAATGAAAAAAGGTGGATTCAACAGATATTAAGGAAGCAGAAATAAGAGACTTACAGAGTAACTGGATTGTGGAAATGAAAAAGGAGGAGGAATCTAGAATGACCTACCTCTTCTCACTGTCTTCCCATTTATGGCTTGGGCAACTAGAAAGATAAACATGTCACTCACCAAAATAAGGAAAGCAAGAGGTTTATTTGGCTTGGAAAGGCCAGAGATTAAGTCTAGTGTAGACATTCTGAATTTGAGAATGTTTGTGGGGTATCCAAGTCCACCAGTTCATTTGGAATTTCAAAATGCAAGTCTAGAGCTCCAGGCTGAAAACATAAACCTGGAAATCATCACTTTAGGGATGTGGATGGCATTAACTGTTAAGAATGACAAAAGAACTCAAGAGAAGAATCGTGTGGAACATTAAAAGGCAGAGAAGGCCAGGCGGGGCGGCTCACGCCTACAATCCCAGCACTTTGGGAGGCCAGGAGGGAGAATGGCCTGAGCCCAGGAGTTTGAGACCAGCCTGGGCAACATAGGGAGACCCTGTCTGTACTTTTTTTTTTTTTTTTAATTAGCCTGGCTTGGTGGCATGTGCCTGTGGTCCTACCTACTCAGGAGGCTGAGGTGGAAGGATTGCTTAACCCAGGGAGGTCACAGTTGCCGTGAGCCATGATCGTGCCACTGCACTCCCGCCTGGCTGACGCAGCAAGACCTCATCTCAAAACAACAACAACAAAAGGCAGAAGATACTGCAAAAAAGATTCTGGGGGTAAGGGGAGTAAATGGTTCATGATGCAGATACAGCAGAAAAAATTACAGCAATGGAACTATGTATTGTTCCGGGTTTGTGACTTTAAATAAAAAACCGATGTTCTGAAAATCAGAAAGACAATGATAAACCAATACTACTTTATGCCGTAAAGTAGGTAATAAGAATACTCATTTGCCAAAAGATATGCAAACATTGCAACTATTATCTATTCATTTTCTTCCCTACAAAGAATGACCCATTTTGGGGAACATCATTTACTAACCATTAATTATAGCACTGAAAATTAACAGCCAACATACAAATCAGCAGAATAAGGCCCCAAACCAAAAGCTCCATGTTATCTCCCTGGACAAAAAATATACATGATACCTCACTCATGCTTTAAATTGAAATTGAATTTAAATTCAAATTAGACAACCAAAATAATTATACAAAATGCTTTGGGACATAATTATGTCCTTTAGGAATAAAAACAATCTCTTTTGTTCTAAGGTTGAGACTATTTAAGGTCCTTCACAATAGGTTCCAATCAACTTTTCGGGCTTCACTTCTTTTAACTTTACTCTTCTAGATATCCTCTATTACTGAATCTACTACTTATCATTTCTGGAACATGAAATGTACTTTGATATCTATGAACATTTGCTGAAATTGTTCACAATGCTTGAAATATTCTTCCAACTTCAATATCTAGTAAGATCCTGCCCATAACTTAAGGCTCAGCTCAAATGATCTCTCTTCTATAAAACTTATTCCAAAGCCTCAGAGACACCACACACTATAATGAGAAGACTAAGGGCTTTGGACTTGGGTTAAAATCCCAGCTGTACAATATAACAGCTGCTTTCTGATCTTCATTACTTAATCTTGTTTTTCTCATCTATAATATTAAGAAACATATCGGATAATACTTGAGGAAATTAAGTAAAGATTTATTCAAAGCACTTATGAAGGGTAGCCGGCACACAGAAGGCATTCATTGAATAAAGAACAATGTCTCCAGAGTGGGTGTGCTAGTAAATGTTTAACAACCAGTTTTCTAAACTAAAAAAAAAAAAAAAAAGGCTTAACCTTAGCATGTGGCTGTTGTCCATTTCCATGGTGCCAATACTTCTACAGTGGCCAATTTCAAGCTTCGAACGTGACCTCACTGAATCCAGAGGCAGGAAAAAGAGACATGCAATAGCACACCATCATACAGTAGAAAGAGATACGCTGCAGCACAACATCATATAGTAGAGATAAGCACAGCACACTGTCATACAGTAGAAAGAGATACGCAGCAGCACACTATCATATAGTAGGAAGAGATGTGGAATAGCACACCATCTTTTTTTTTTTTTTTTTTTTTGGGACAGAGTCTCGCTCTGTAGCCCAGGCTGGAGTGCGGTGGCGTGATGTTGGCTCACTGCAAGCTCCGCCTCCCAGGTTCATGCCATTCTCCTGCCTCAGCCTCCCAAGTAGCTGGGACTACAGGTACCCGCCACCACACCCAGCTAATATTTTTTTTTTTTTTGTATTTTTAGTAGAGATGGGGTTTCACCATGTTAGCCAGGATGGTCTCGATCTCCTGACCTCATGATCCACCCGCCTCAGCCTCCCGAACTACTGCGATTACAGGCGTGAGCCACCATGCCTGGCCAGCACACCATCATATAGCAGAAAGAGATATACAGCAGCACAACATCATATTGTATTTCTACCACAGAAACACCACAGACACAACTTTAAGAGCACAGATAACAGTAAAAGACAGTAACATATTTAGGAACTACTAAGTTTGAGGAGGTATTACTTTTATTTTTAATATATGTATTTAATAATAACTCTACATAATTTTTAAAATAATGGCTGTGTTTAACAGTTGGCTTACAAATTCTTGAAAATTTACCAATCAGCTTTTGCAGGCAGTACAAGCCAGCTTTAGCCACCACTGAATTATTTCCAAGTTAGAAAAGTATTAGGCACACACTCTGTACAGCTGAATCTTTGGAAACAATCTTTAAAAATCCAATACATATGGATGTCACAATACAATTATGATGTTACTTTTTTGGAGATGATCTAAAGGCATCGTCATGTACCAAACCTGCATACCAATAGAAGGTGAGATTCACTATTATATTCATAAACAAAAAGCTGAACATTTTATTCATTTTTTTATTTTACAAAGCAACAATCAAATCATGTGCCTTTTTTAGGGTTGTTCCTTGTTAAGTTCAAGTACATTCTAAATCCACAATCATGTTAAAGGAGAAGATCAAAGCTGAGCAAATACTCTTACATGACCATGACTACTGCTCTAGTGCTAACAGAAAGAGTGCATTTATAATGGGTGATTTTCTTGAGTTGTACGTAGAATGTACTTTAAAAGCAGAATTAGCCTTGTAACATGAAGAGTAATGCAAAATTAAAAATATGAGCATAGAACTTACCTAGAGAGCTAGTATATTGTACAACCAAAAAAGTGAAGGCTGGGAACTAGCTTCTTGAATCCTTTCAATGGGTCAAAGTTGGGGATAAATTAACATGACACATATCTAATAAAGATTTTATAGTTGGTGCTTCATTCCTAAAGGGTACAGCAAGCCCCCTTGAGAAGCAATGGAATATTCCATTCGTACATGCCAACGATTATCAACCCTCTGCATCTCAGAACTACCAGGGGAGCTTTCTGCCTCTCCATAGAGATCATAATTTTAATCTTTTGAAATTAATCAAGAGTTGTTGCATGCATCAGTAGTTCATTCCTTTTGTATTGCTGAGGAATATTTCATTGTATGTATATATCACAATTTCTTTAGTCATTAACCTAATGACGGACTTTTTTTAGTTTTGGGCTCTCGTAAGTAAAGCTGCTATGAATACACATCTACAAGTCAGGACCCATATGAATGGCCACTATGCTTTTAAAATAGTTTTAAAAGCTCACCAGGTGATTCTAATGTGCAGCCAGGTAGAACCAGTGCTATAAGCATGCCCTATATAAGAGAGGAAGGTTAATACAGCAAAATTAGCTATACAAATATCTGTTGTATTTACACAAAAACCCAAGAACACCTACTGTTATTTAAGGACCTGTGTTTACATGCTACAACACTTGCCACTTATTTTTTTTTTGAGACGGGTCTTCCTCTGTCGCCCAGGCTGGAGTGCAGTGGTGCAATCTTTGCTCACTATAATCTCCGCCTCCCAGGTTCAAGCCATTCTCCTGCCTCAGCCTCCTGAGGAGCTGGGATTACAGGCACATGCCACCATGTGGTGAAACACCACGGGGTTTCACCATATTGGTCAAGTTGGTCTTGAACTCCCATCCTCAGATGATCTGCATGCCTCGGCCTCCCAAAGTGCTGGGATTACAGGCAAAAGCCACCACGCCCGGCTCCACTTTGTAAAACACACAGAAAACCTTAGCATTGGGAAGGAGCTACAAAGTCATTGAGCTCAACTTGTCATGCAGATTAAAACCACCAGATACCATTATACACCCATTAGAATGGCCGAAACTAGAAAGACTGACAAAACCAAGTAGTAGCCAGTATGTAGAGCAACTAGACTCTTATACATTGCTGGTACAAGTAAAAGTTGGTAAAAATCACTTTGGAAAACTATTTGGCAGTACTATTTGAGTTAAACATACGACTATCCTATAACCCAGCAATTCCACTCCTAGGAAATATACCCAAGAAATATAAATGCACATGTCCATTAAAAGGCAAGTACAAGAATATTCATAGCAGCTTTACCTATAATGGCCAAAACCTGGAAACAATCCAAATGTCTATCAAATAAACTGTGGTGGAGTCATACAATGAACTACCACACAGCAATAAAACACAACAAACTACTGCTACAAAAAAAAAAAAAAAAAAAAATGGAGGCCAGGCGTGGTGGCTCACACCTGTAATCCCAGCACTTTGGGAGGCCAAGGTGGGAAGATCACCTGAGGTCGGGAGTTCAAGACCAGCCTGACCAACATGGAGAAACCCCGTCTCCACTAAAAATACAAAAATAGCCAGGCGTGGTGGCGCATGCCTGTAATCCCATTTACTTGGGAGGCTGAGGCAGGAGAATCACTTGAACCTGGGAGGCGGAGGCTGCAGTGAGCCAAGATCACGCCACTGCACCCCAGCCTGGGCAACAACAGCGAAACTCTGTCTTAAAAAAAAAAAAAAATGGAAAAAACTTCACAGACATAATGTTCAGCAAATGAGACCAGAACCAAAGAGTACATATTACGTGATCCAATTCAAAAAGAAAACCAGTAAGTGTTGATGATATAGGCAGAACAGTGGTTATCTTGGGGTGGAATAGTACGGAGTCATGACCGTGGGTAAGCAAAATTTCTTAGACAAGCAAAAACAAGAAAAGAAAAATACTGATAATCTGGACCTCATTAAAATTAAAAACCTCTTTTCAAAAGACACCATCAAAAAAAAAAAAAAACAAAAAGGTGAACCACGGACTAGGAGAAAATCAGTTACAATATCTATATGTAACAAATGACTGACAGCAAAGACATATAAATAACTCTTGCAATTCAATAGTAAGAAAACACAAATGAAAAATGGCCAAAACGTAACAGAACACTTCACAAATGAAAGTACAGGAATGGCGAGTAAGTACATTAAAAGATGCTCAACATCATTAGTCATCAAGGAAATGCAAATTAAAACCACAATAAGATGCCACTATAACCACTATAACGGCTCAAGTAAAGATGACTATAATACCAAATGTGAGTGAAGGGCAACTGGAACTTGCATACATGAATGTAGGAAATGCAAAAAGTACTTCACTTTGGACAACTGTTTAGCAGTTTCTTGTAAAGGTAAATATATACTTGACTATATGACTTAGCCATTCTATACAAAAACATTCACCAAAAAGAAATTAAAATAAATGTCCCTACTTGTAGACATGTACTCCTAGCAGCTTTACTTATAAGAACCCAAAACTAGAAGAAAAAAAAAAAGTCCATCACTAGGTTAATGAATAAACAAATTGTGGTATATCCATACAATGAAATATTCCTCAGCAATACAAAAGGAATGAACTACTGATGCATGCAACAACTCTTGATTAATTTCGAAACATGGGTTTGACACCAAACTGGGCAACATAGCGAGATGCTCTCTAAAAAAAATTTTTTTTATTAGCCTGCTGTGGTGGTACATGCCTGTTAGTCCTAGCTACTCAGCAGGTTGAGGTGGGAGGACTACTTGAGCCTGAGAGTTCAAGGTTACAGTGAGCTATGATTCTGCCACTGCATTCCAGCATGGGTGTCAGAGTGAGACCTGTCTCTAAAAAAAAAAAAGAAAGAAAAAGAAAAAAAAACTTATGTTGAGCTAAAAAAAAAAGTCAGGCACAAAAAGAATACATACTATTATGATTCCAGTTGTATAGAATTCTAGAACATACAAAACTAATTTGTTATGACAGATCAGTGGTTGCCTGGGAGACAAGTAATGTAGGGAAGAACTGACTGCAAAGGGACACAAGAAACTAACTGTATGGTGATGGAAACATTCTGCATCTTGATTATGACTGTGGTTTTCCAAGTTTATATATGTGTCAAAACTCATTAGACTGCACATTTTAAATGAGTACACTTATATGTAAATTTTACCTCAATAAACTGTTGATTTTGAAAAAAAGGTAAAAATTACATTTTATCATCTCTAATGGCAGAGGACCTATTTTTCCTGCAGGCCCCCAATCCACCCAGAGAGCAACCATACTATACCAGTCTGGTGGCGGGAGGTGTGTGTGACCCTGATCACAGTGCCCACCTACAAAGAGGAACTAATCAGCTCCACAACCCAGCAGCAAAAAAAGTTTGTCATTTTCCAAAATGTGTCCTGCCCACAAAAAATAAATTACACTAATACTCTCTCACTAGAAAAATGACTGCATAGTTCTAAGTGTCATTTACAAACCTATTTTCCCTGTGTTTGATCCAGAGTCTGAAAATTAGAAGTACTGCCTCAAAGAGAATATCTAAAGAAAGGCAAATATCTGAAGAGTGGCAGAACATAAAATGCAATCACGAAGAAAAAAAATTCCTCTGTTCCTCATTTTAGATCTTTTAAAATAGCAATACAGGCATAACTGGTTTGCCAAGTAAGACTTTAGCCAAGTATGATGTATATTTCCTTATTTTTGGCTGCCCAGCCCCAGGCCCCAACCAAAGTTGGAGAAAGCCTCCACATTGTGAGGCTTGGGAAAGGGCAGAGCCCGCCTTGTATTACATAAAAGCTCAAAATACCAGACATTCAAGCAAATATCTGAAGCCAGATTGTTTGTGTTCAATTCATGGCTCCTCCACTAGCTGTGAACCTTAGGCAAATTCCTAAAGCTCTCTTCCTTCATCTGTAAGATGATAATGGTACCTACCTCATAGCATTGTTGTGGCACAAAATAAAAACATAAAGTATTTAGAAGAGCGCTTGACATATGAGTGCTATATTCAGTTACATTAATACTATTCTTTCCCAAGCTCTAGGGCACTGCCATCATGATCTAGGCTCTGCCAAATCAAAGCCCACTTGCCCCAGACTTAGAATCAGAAACTAGGGTTACGAAGAAAGATATCAAAGAACTCACTAGGGGGCAAAAATAATCAGCAAGATCAAATTTCCAGGTCAGAAGTGACCATAGTGGCAGCATCCAGTCACCAGAGCTACAGGTATTGGCAGTGCAAACTGCCAAATCCAGTGTTAAGCAATGGTGCCGTCATTGGACCACTGCTCAACCATGATTTGGATCAATATTCCTAGATATGTGGGCCTGGATTCTGGTTTTCCAATGCTCCAGGCAATTCTATACACTACCTCATAGCCTCTTGGTAAATCCCTTTTCTAAGTAAATGAGCTGGAACTGGTTTCATTTGCTTACAACATAAGACCTTGACATCAGATTTACAATCAGGAAGTGGATAAATGGAATATGGTCTTCCAATATCTTTATGAATGCTTTTGAGTATCAGGTGATAACTCTGAAATGGTCTAGCAAGTTTTTAGAATGTCAGAATGCTATAAAATTTGTTTGATACCTTCATAGTTCCCTACTCTAATCCTAACACTAATCACTAAAAATCTGGCCTTTATTGAGAGTTTACTACATGCCAGCCACTGTGCTAAGCACATTACATAAATCATTTCAGTCAGCCTTCACAACTACCCTGGTGAAGTAAATATGATTTTCCCAATCTTACAGATGAGGAGACTGCAGCCTAAAAAGGTTAAGGAAATTAACTAATTTAAATAATGTATCCACTTGCAAATGAAGCTCTACAACAATAAGAGCTAGCATTTAATGAGTACTCACCATATATCAGGAACTATTCTATGTTTTTCACATTAATTTTACATATTAACTGATTTAATTCTACTTACTTTATGTGCATTATCTCATTTAACCTCACAACAAATCTCTGACCTAGGTACCATTATTATTCCTATTTCACACCAATACTCTTCACACGTAAGAAAACAGAAAGATTAGGAAATTTGCTTAATGATACACAGCTAGCAAGTGATGACCTGGGGATTCAAACCTGGCAACCTGGTTTGAGTTTTTAATCTTTATATTACACTGCCTCTCCTAGAGTGACTGAAATACATGAACAGGCCCTCCCAACTATATATATATATATAATATAATATAATATTATATTATATATATTATAATATATATAATATAATATAATATTATATTATATTATATTATTATATAATATAATATAATATAATATTATATATATTATATAATAATATAATATATATTATATTATATTATTATATAATATAATATAATATAATATTATATATATTATATAATAATATAATATATATTATATTATATTATTATATAATATAATATATATTATATATATTATATAATAATATAATATATATTATATTATATTATATAATAATATAATATATATTATATTATATTATATATAATATAATATATATAATATAATATAATATATATAATATAATATAATATATATAATATAATATAATATATATATATATATATAGTTGGGAGGGCCTGTTCATGTATTTCAGTCACTCTAGGAGAGGCAGTGTAATATAAAGATATAATATAATATATATTATATATATTATAATATATATTATATATAAAATATACATAATATATATTTTATATATAAAATATATATAATACATGTTATATTATATATAATATATAATACATGTTATATTATATATAATATATAATACATGTTATATTATATATAATATATAATACATGTTATATTATAATATATAATACATGTTATATTATAATATATAATACATGTTATATTATATATAATATATAATACATGTTATATTATATATAATATATAATACATGTTATATTATATATAATATATAATACATGTTATATTATATATAATATATAATACATGTTATATTATATATAATATATAATACATGTTATATTATATATAATATATAATACATGTTATATTATATATAATATATAATACATGTTATATTATATATAATATATAATACATGTTATATTATATATAATATATAATACATGTTATATTATATATAAAATATATATATAATACATGTTATATTATATATAATATATAATACATGTTATATTATATATAATACATTATATTATATATAATATATAATACGTTATATTATATATAATATATAATACGTTATATTATATATAATATATAATACGTTATATTATATATTATATATAATACGTTATATTATATATTATATATAATACGTTATATTATATATTATATATAATACGTTATATTATATATTATATATAATACGTTATATTATATATTATATATAATACGTTATATTATATATTATATATAATACGTTATATTATATATTATATATAATACGTTATATTATATATTATATATAATACGTTATATTATATATTATATATAATACGTTATATTATATATTATATATAATACGTTATATTATATATTATATATAATACGTTATATTATATATTATATATAATACGTTATATTATATATAAAATATATATGTAATACATGTTATATTATATATATATATACACATTCAGACATTTATATGAATCAAACACACTGCTTTCTTGATGTTGACAACTTGTACTGTTGTTTCTTTTATCTCCATATTATCATGAGCAGTTAAGAGCAGCACCCATCTTAATTTACTCTGACCCTTCACTTCCAACAACTGCAGACTGATGCATTAACCTCCATTTATATCATTAGGGCTGTCTTCTGCTAATCCCAGAGCCTTAGAGACAGCGCATCCAGGAACCTCCTACTCCTAGCAGTTGGCAGTTGCAGAATTAAACTAGGACACCTGGAAATTAGGAGTTCCAGGATAACAAGCCTGTTGTTGAAAATGGCATCAACCGCCCAAAAATATGCACATGTTATCATTGATCATGACAGCTCAGTGGTTTTCAAACTGGGGATGTTGGGGGTGGATTTTGACACCACCTCCCCACCACCCACCATTTAGCAATGTCTGGTTGTTATAGCTGGGAATGGTGTCCTCCTGGCATTTTGAAGGCAGAGGCCAGAGATGCTGGAAAACATTGTACAATGCTGTTTAAGACAATTCCCCAAAATAAAAAATTACCCAAATATGTCAATCGTGTCAAGGGTGAGAAATTCTGAAAATTGCCTGATGCTATAAATTGCCTCTTAGACTGGCAGGCCCTGTGGGTCTTTTCACTCAATGTCATAAATGTAACCCATTTCAACTGCACTGGGGGAGAAGAGCTTCCCTCCTGTCCTTTGGTGGACCAAATAGCACTCCAGCAAACTTTCTCAGTACTACAATCGCGATAACGTGGCTCATAAAACTGCTTACAGTCTGACCTCTACCTACTTCTCTAGCTGCTTCTCATACCATAGTCTCCCCCTCCTTTCTTCATACTGGCCAATTTGGACAGTGGACAAATCTCCACTAACTTCATCTTTACCCTGAGGATAAACAGTAATTCTCCTCCCTGACAATTCAACCCCTAGTCTATAGCCTTTTCTGTAGCTGCCCAAGACAGGGCTAAAATTTAAAAGTCAATGTACTTTTTTTCTCATGCTACTTACATTTTTCAAATCCTGAAAATACACTTTGAGACTAACATAAATGGCTTTACATTTGACGATTTAGCATTTATAGGCTAATACCATATGGAAATTAAGAGTCATCCAAAGACTAAAACACTATCTTAATAATGCAAAAGAAAGGCACACCAGAAATAAGTTTCCTGCTATTCATTACATTATTCATAGTAAAACGTAATTTCTAAAATGCTTAGAAACAATGTAGAAACTTTCTAGAAAGGATCTAAAAGAACTTGCCTTAGCCTTGGTTAGATTTGTGGAACTGCGTAAGACATTATATTTTCTAAAACACATTTACATTGCTCTTTAATCCAGTTTACCACTGAGCAAACAAAAACAAAGTGGTATAATAAAGTATTTCTAGCTGTTTCTTAAATCTACTATTTTTTTAAAGTTATTTGAAAATGCAATAAAAAGTACTGTGAAATATTTCCAATGTTCAGGTTATTAACGACATATGTCAAGTAGCTATTTTGTTCTGTTATCAAGTAGTTATATTTTCTTCCTATTTGAAGGATCAAATTCTTAAGTTCAGTCAATTCCAGGCAAAGCAATGAAGAAAGTAAAGAAAGTGAAAGAAGAAAAGAATGACACAAAGCTAATTCAATCCTAACTGTTTTAGTTATGGCTTCAGACAATGAAGACTGCAGTGCTTAGTGGACTAATTATGCATCTCAAGAGAGACCATATTTTGTTCCAATACCAAAAAACACAAATGCCTTCTGTGTCAGATGAAATTATTCAGATTTTTGCCTACGAAAAAAGGAAGTAATTCTATTAAAATTCATAATTCAAATAGTTTTTGGAATTTCCTTCTGTATTAGTAAAAACATGGCCTTTGAAAAGTGGTTAATATATTTATTACAATGTGGTAATTCAACATGGTTCAAAACTATTAGGTGAATAAGCCTACTTAATGAAATTGCAGAACTAACCAACATATTAAGAGACACGGACTTAAGGTCCAGCTCTGTCTCTTTTTATCCTTTGCATCTCATTTTACTTGTATAACTTTGTTTCCTCATTTATAAAATGAGATTTTTAACCTCACCTATATATAACACAGCTGTTGTGAAAATCAAATGTAAAATTATAGCACACTGATTTCAGCTCAAGACTAACAGAACAAATGTTGAAGTAGTTCCAATAATACTAGTATTTACCAGCACAGCTACTCTTTGTAACTTTGTCACTATGGGTACCCTAAGTGTACTTTTCTAAAACAGACCACAATCAAGACAGATTTGAAATATGATTATAAATGTTACTGTCTGCAGCCTTGTGTTTCTTTCTTTCTTCTATCTATCTTGGCAATTTCATGGCCTCAGTAGGAAGGTAATTCTCAAACCTATTATTATAAATGAATGAATAAGGCAAATATGGTGAAATCCAGATAATTACTGAACACAGATGATACAGAAATTCATTTACTCTAGGGAAAGCCATCCTAGCTGCTAGCTACATCTTGAACCACATTCCTTTCCATCTTTCCTGACAGGCAGTTCTACCCACAGAGCCCTCTCCACTGTTTCTCAAACACACCAATCTTACTAATATTTTTGCTCTTGCTCTTTGCTCTGTCTGGAAAATTCTTACTCCTGAATTTTCACATGATTCTCTTCCTCACCTCATTTAGGTTTCTGCTCAAACATCAACTCCTCAGAAGGGCTACCATTGACCAATCTATGTCAATTAGCACTCTTCATCACTCTAGCCCCTTATGCTTTACAGCAGTAAACACTAGTTTACATTACATTATAAAATAACTTACGTATATCTTTAACATGGTCTGTCTCCCTCCCCGATGTGTCTACAATGTAAAAGCCGACTCCTCAGCTTGACACTCAAAATCCTTCCTATGGTCTGACCTGTTTTCTTTCTACCAATCATGTTTCTTCAGATACCCTATGAAATCAAACTTACTCTTCTCCATACGTATTTCTCAATGTTCTTTATCTGTGCTTTTGTTCAAGTAGTTTAAATTGTACCCACGCTATAAGACTTCAGAATAAATGGCACCTTCACTGATATTCCTGGCTGCTACTCCTCTGAACTGCCACAATGCTTGACTTGTACCACGCTAAAGGAATTATTATTCTGCATTTTATTTCATTTAAATTTCCTCTATTAAACAATACGACCTTGGATGCAGGATCTGTACTCATTTCACTTTTTAGATGTCTGAGTTACACAAAAGAGTGCAAATATCTGTATATTTTCCTTAAATATTAGAAATAGGTATATGTTCTAGTGTTACTATATTGAAGGACAGACAGAAAAGAAGAATTAAGACTACAATCTCAGGATAAACTAATAAATATCTAATGCAATTTCTTTGCTTTTTTTGTTGTCACTGTTATAAAAATATACCTAATTTGCTTGTTTCCCCAATTTCTTGCTTCTACTTTTAAATAGTTTTTTTTCTATACAGTTTCCTAAATTTACTCATCTTTTCTTTCATTGCGGCTCAAATCATAGCTCTGCTCCTTAAAAGCTATGTTGACCTTTCCAAGTTTTAGTTGCCTAATCTATAAAATGGGAGAAAAACATCAACAGGGTTATTGTAGCATTAAATGAGATGATATATGTAAAACCTAGTACAACGCCTGACACTTAATAGGCCCTTAATGAATGTTGCCTATTAGGCTACTGTTCTTCTGGTAACAAATCTGACCCATAAGTTTTAAACATGCAGGTTTAAATTAGTAGAATACTAATGAGTAGGGAATTTTAAAGTCATAAAATATTCCTAAACTGTACTTTTGTTAACTGTAAACTCATATAATGCTTTTAAATTGGAGGATAAATTCAGCTTATACTCCCGTACCTGTTCTTTTTTTAAATTTAATAAGAATGTTCCCCATGAATGCTGCATATTTGGGTATAGCTAAAAACACAAGGAATGCATAACATGGATTTCAATGTTAATTTCCAGACAAGTATGAACAATCAATTGCTTGGCAGTAGTTTCCTTCAGATCACTGTCATCCAGACTTAACTCCCTATTGAGCAGGAAATTTCTAGTTTAGCATCTATCAGAGTGACAATTACAAAGACAAAACTCACAACGGTAAACCACAAACAGAATACTTTCATTTATTTTTATGAATCCCATCATTGGCTAGGCTGTCAATCTTTCCTAGAACACACATGCACAATCTTCCTCTGACCATCTCTCAACAGGATAGATTCAGAGATCTGATCCTAAAAAATCAAATCCATGAACTAAGATACATACCGTATACATAATTCTCTAGCTTCTCAGGATTACCTGTAACTACAACACTGCTTTGCCAAATGTGAAACACTCAAGCTATTTTAAATCACAAGGAACCCTGAATCCCCCGCAAGGAATACATATTGTGCAAAGAATTCGTCTTTGATTTTTGGACTAAACATAAATAATCCAGCTCTAAATCCTACATTAAAACTTATCACACTGAATCACAGTAGCTTGGCTTAGTTGAAGAAACACTGTGCCTAGTACTGTGTCACATAAACAGATGGCAGATTGGCACAGAAACACTGTAACTGGAGACAGAAAACCCCATATTGTGCTCCAGCCTTACCAATTCCTCTAAATCAGTCGCCATTTCTCTGAAGGTTAAATTTGTTCAACTAAAAAATGGGGAAAATAATAACTAATTTATTTGTATTCAGAATTTGCTTTTCAAAATTATCCATAATCATATGTATATCTATTCATTACAACAGGCAAACCATTCTAAAGACAAATAAAAATTCAGAAAAATTATTTGGCAAAATGTAAAAATGCACACTGCAATAAGTAAAAATTAATTTCATAAGATCATTTAGATATGAAACAGATTTTAAAAGATCAGAGCGTCAACTGATTTGACAGATGAAAAAACTGTGATGTCTGATGCCAAAATGTTAGTTTTTGTGACCTATGTAAAACAAAGTTCCAGACCAGAACTCAGATCTCCCTGACCTTCATGTGGTGGTAGTGCTCTTTAGGACTGATGTGACTGTTTGCTAAGTGAAACATTATACTCAAATTTCATTCAAGAAAAGTTTAATGTGCTATTTCTGCTTCTATTTTTGTTCAGTAAAATTTAGATAATACCAACTACATATGAAGAATTCTGCTAGGCACTAAGGGTAATAAAAAGTAAACTCTAGTTCCAGCTCTAAAAGCACTCTGAATCTAATCACAGAGATAAATATACACACAAATAAGTACCAGACACCATTTTAGCTACAATAATGCAAAGAAACAAATTTTTACTCTAGAAATACACTGGAGGGAACGATTTTACTGTTTGCTAACAGAATGTAATACATTAAGAAAATAATACAACATGGCCAAATGGGATTTATCCTAGAGGTAAAGGATTGGTTCAATTAGGAAATCTATTAGTACATACCATATTCATAAATCTAAGGCAGGTAGGAAACATACAATTTTCTCCATACCACTGAGATGGAGTGTATGTGACAAAATTCAACACCCATTCGAAACCCAACACTCAAAGAAACAAGAATTAGGACGTAATTTCTCAACATGATAAAATATATACATTTTAGTCCTACAACCATTAAATTATTTAATAAAGAAATAACAGAGGCATTTCCAATAAGATCAGGAAAAAGGCAAAGATGCCCACCATTTCTACTACTATTCTTGTTTTTTGAGACGGTGTCTCGCTCTGTCGCCCAGGCTGGAGTGCAGTGGCGCGATCTTGGCTCACTGTAACCTCCGCCTCCCGGGTTCAAGCGATTCTCCTGCCTCAGCACCCGCCCCAACCACCCAGAGTAGCTGGAATTACAGGTGCCTGCCACAATGCCCAGCTAATTTTTTGTAGAGACAGGGTTTCGCCATGTTGGCCAGGCTGGTCTTGAACTCCTGACTTCAGGTGATCCACCCGCCTCAGCCTCCCAAAGTGCTAGGATTACAGGCATGAGCCACCGCACCCGGCCATTTCTACTACTATTCAACATCATACCAGCGGTATTAGCCAAATCAACTAGTTAAGAAAAATCAATCAGAGGAATAATAGGTAAGGAGAAAGTAAAACTATCTCTATTTGCAGATGATATAATGGTAGCCTAAAAACCCTTGAAGAATCAATAATAAAATTAACTCAAAAATAAAATTCAATGAAGTAGCAAGATAATTAACATACAAAAAAAGTTCTCCTATACAAAAACAACAATCAGGGAAAATAATGGCAGAGAAAATCCCATTTATAATAGCAATAAAAAGATTAAATAGTTAGGAATAAACTAAATAATGTGTAAAAACTACACAAGGAAAATTTCAGCACCACTGAAAGACACTGAAGAACACTTGAGCAAAGAGAAAGATATCCCCATTCTAAGACAGGATGACAACATTATAAAGATGTCATTTCTCCCTTACTTTATAAATTCGATACAATACAATGAAAATACTAACAAGCTATTTTGTAAAGCTTGGCAAGTTGATATTCAAGTTGATGTGGAAAATCAAACATGCAAGAATAGGTAGGAAATCATTGAAAAAGGAAAACCACAAGGAGACCACCTCTATCAAACACTACAACACCAAAAAACATCTATAATTAAAGCAGTGTGGGACTAGCACATAAATAGACCAGTGGAATTTAAAAAGTCTAGAATTAGACCCAAATATACCCAGAAATTTAGTAAATAACAAAGGTGGCATCTCAAATCACTAAAGTACAGATGGACTTTTCAATAAATGGTGCCAGGAAAACTAGGTATCTATCCGGAAAATATAAAATTCGATCTCTATCTCATATCATACTCCAGAATAAACTCCAAATGGATTAGGAATCTAGATATAAAATACGAAACCAGAGAAAGTACTAGAAAAAAAATGGATGAATTCTGCTCAAATTTGGTATAGGGAAAGGAGAATCCAGAAACAATAAAAGAAAATATCGACTACATAAAATTTTTTAATTGGACAACACACATAGTACATGCAAAGCAAACTAAGATGAAATATTCACAACATACACCATAAAAGGCTAATATATAAAGAATTCTTAAAAACAAAGGGAAAGGAGAGCATTTTTGCACCCCAAGGGCTGCTTCTGGGCGCTCTGCAGCCGTCACCGTGCCACAGAATGAATATATTGAATTACACCATAAATGCTATACCATTTGGATTACCATGAGAGAAAGAGAAAGAAGGAAAGTCGAGAAGCTCAAGAATGTTCAAAGAAAGCAAAGAAAATGATTGGTCTGAAGGCTAAGCTTAATCATAAACAGCGCCATGCTGAGAAAATACAAATAAAAAAGACCATCAAGATGCATGAAAAGAGAAACACCAAACAAAAGAATGATGAAAAGATTCCACAGGGAGCAGTACCTGCCTATCAGCAGGACAGAGAGACAATCTTGAGCTAAAGTACTTTCCAATATGATTAAACAGAAACGAAAAGAGAATGAGGGAAAATGGGAAGTCCCTCTGCCTAAAGTATGTGCCCAGGGAGAAACAGAAGCATTAAGTTATTCAAACAGGAAAGAGAAAGAAGAAGGCATGGAAGAGGATGGTTACTGAAGTCTGCTTTGCTAGAGATGTCTTTACAAGAAAACCACCTAAATATGAAAGATTCATCAGGCCAATGGGCTTGCATTTCAAGAAAGTCCATGTAACACAACCTGAACTGAAAGCCACCTTTTGCCTATCAATACTTGGCGTAAAGAAGAATCCCTCATTCCCGCTGTATACAACTTCGGGTGTTATTACCAAAGACTGTCACTGAGGTAAATGTGAGTGAAGTGGGCCTTGTGACACAGGGAGGCAAAGTTATTTGGGGAAATATGCCCAGGTTATCAACAATCCTGAAAATGATGGATGCATAAATGCAGTCTTACTGGTTTGACAGCAATTTCATATATAATTATTGAGCACTACACACCAACTGAAAAAACTACCATTACTGTAATGTTTCTGAATACTACCAAACAGCCATACCTGTCTGCAATCATCAAGAGATTATTAACTTGTAAACATTAAAATGGGGCGGAAAAAAACAAAACAAAGGGAAAAAGGACCAAAAATCAGATACAGGAAAAAAGACACTCAATTCACCAAAAAAAAAAAAAATTACAAGGGCCCTCAAATAAGTAACAATTGCTCAAATTCACTCAAAATTAGAGAAATGCCAATTAAAACAACACTGAAATACCATTTCTCATCTATTAGACTCACAAAAATTTTAAAATATGACAAAACATTCCATTAGTGAGGATGTAAGGGAAACAGGCACTTACATGCATTGCTGATGGGAATACAAATTGGTACAACCATTCTGGAGGGAGTGTTGGTAATGTGTAACAAAATGACATATACACTTAACTTTGGCCCCAGCAATTCCACTTCAAGGAATCCACCCTGGGAATATACCTCCAAATATACAAAGACAAATACACACTCTAGCATTCTTTGTAATTGTAAAATATTGGAAACGTGGATGTGCCATATTCAATTACCTTTCTATGGTAGGAATATGGCACACAGGAAAGTGACTGAATAAACTATGGTACATCCAAGTTATGCAACTGTGGGGGGAAATAAAGAATGAGGAAAATCTCTATAATATGAAGTGATTTCCAGGACACAGTGTTAACTGAAAAAAGCAAAGTCTGAAAAAAGCAAAAAAATACCTATGGTATGTTATGTTCATGTAAGAATGAAGGGGGATATAAGAAAATACACATTTCTACTGAAAAAGCAAAAACAAACAAACAAACAAACAAAAACACCGGAAGGATAAACCAGAAACTAAAGAGATAGGTTACCTACCCTGGGCAGGTGAGAAAGGGGTGGAAAGAAGAGTTTGGAAAGGGCTTGGGAACAGAGTAGCAAGGCTAAGGATGGAGTGACACTTCTCTGGATACGCGATATATTTTGTAATAATTCTGACTCTCAGAACCATAGTAATTTCCACATGCTGACATGGTGTCAGAAAATAAAGAAAACTTCAAAAACAGATGGGGGTTTGTTGAAAGAACACAGGAGCCAACCTGAAGGAGCCCATAACAGCCAATGCTGGAACGAATACAGCAACAAAATAAATGATAGTACTAGATCAAAAACAAGGAGTAAAATATTAATGGGTCCATATTGATATAAACAATCTGATAAGTAAATGGAGGAAAAGCGACAACTCTTCTTCACAATAGACTACGATAAGTAAATTAACATAGGAAGCAAAGTGGGAAACAATCAACATCAGGCAAATATCACAAATACTGCAGACAAGATCCACTTGAGAGATGCTAAAATTAGAGAGCAATAGTTTGAGGAGAAACAGGATTTACACAGTCTCCACGTAGCTCCAACAAGATACTTAACAACTAAAAAGGGAAAGATAGTAACTTCACAGTGTAAAAACAACACACTCAACCAAGTGATCAAGTAATCATAAGTAGTAAGACATATATCATAAACCCCTCAATACAATGCACTAAGAAAGACACAACATCATTTTTGTGGTATTCTTGCCAAAAATGCATAGGCTCAGTCCAATCATGAGAAAACATCAGACAAACCCAAACTGCGAGATATTCTAAAAATAACTGATCAGTATTCTTCAAAAGTGTCATAGTCATAAAAGACAAGCAAAATGTCAGAAACTTTAAAAGAGACTATGGAGAAATTGCTAAATTCAATGTGGGTTCCTATATAGGACCCTGGGACTGAAAACGGACAGTAGTTGAAAATTTGGTTTCATTCTAATAAGAGCTATAGTTTAATCAATAATATTATATCAATGTTCATTTCCTACTTGTAATAATTATATTATGGTTATGTAAGATGTCAGCATTAGGGGAAATGGGGTGAGGAATGTAAGGGAACTCTACTATTTTTGCAGCTCTTCCGCAAGTCTAAAATTAGATTAAAAGTTTTTTAAAAACAGTAAGAAATTCTGAACAAAGGTAGAGGAATTACCCTTTAAATAAAAGGAGAAAATCTCTTCCAGTGAGGCCAGAATAAAGGAAGAAGGAACCTGTAGAGATAGTGAAGAGTAACATGGAAAAATGGAAGGTTAAGGCAGTTCGTTTTTGCTGTCTTACTTTCTTGGGAAATAGGAGTTTTCATTTGACCGCCTGTATAAAACAGCACCAATGAGGAAAATATAGTAGGTCCCCCACCTTATCCATGTTTTAGCTTCCCACAGTTTATCAGCTGTCAACCATGGTCTGAAAATAAACCTCTCTTCTTTAGAAATTACTCCGCCTCAGGTATTCCTTTATAGCAACTCAAACAGACTAAGAAAATATGTTGTTATAATTGTTCTACTTTATTATTACTGTTGTTAATCTCTTATTGTGTCTAATTTACAAATTAAACTTTATCATAGGTATGTATGTATAGGAGAAAACTTAGTACATATGGAGTTTGGGACTATCCACAGTTTCAGGTATGTGGGTCTTGGAACATCTCCCCCAAGACTATGGGAAGACTACTGTACATCATTATCATTCAGCTCTGGAAAAGACCAAATAACTCAAGGCAGATAAAGAAACATAAATCAAATTTCTGAGAATTACAGAGATAGGTACTAAATATTATATATATATATATATACATATATATATATAAAATTTTTTTTTTTTTTTTGAGACAGAGTTTCGCTCTTGTTGCCCAGGATGGAGTACGATGGTGCTATCTCGGCTCATTCTTTAAGTGCTCTGATCCACTTCATATTTATTTCTTAAAGGTCTTCTTGTTTATAACTTTGATAACAAAATACATGGGAGTAACAAGACTTAAGAAGTTAATGACCTATATAATTTGTGCTGTTCAGGTTATACATTTTCTAATTTTTGTAAGAATTCAGTTATCTTTGAAAGCTGTCTTTAAAACAGAGTGATAAATTACTATTACAAAACCACCACTGATGTTCAGCCCTCACAGACCAGTTATATTGGAGGCCAAAATGTCGTTAAGTCATCTCTGGGGGTTCTACTGTAAATCAGCCAGAGGTATTTGCTAACAAAAGAGTGTAAGAACCAAAGACCTACAAAGTGAATTATTAATTAGAATTTGTCACCTCAAGTTTAAAATCCATCCAACTCTTTGTAGCTGCTTTGATTTTACTATAAAAATCACATTTTTATATATACATACTGAATAGACCAAATCTATACAGAGGAAAACCTTATAAGATCCTTTCCCAAATTTTAGTGAGGGAGACTTTTATACTCTACCACTCTTAAATGCATTTAAGGTCTTCTTAGCACCCAGGAAAGAGAGGGTATTAGATTTGCCAGGATCCCTAAAACCCCTTCAGAGTCTCCATGACAACACTGAGTTTAAAGATTCAGAAGTCTAATGATAAAGGATCTGTGGCAGGAGTGTTGTTGAACATAAATCATAATGGGAGCTTTTCAAATTCAGGTACTCATATAACAGGTGGTCTGAAGTGGTATGCCCAAGACACAGGAGGGCAGATACAACCATAGCAGACAAGATAAACATGGCACATCATACTGGAATATGAATTTACATTATTTTTCACTAAAATAAATATAGAATCTAAAGCAAAATTCACTTGAATAAAACAACACACATAAGTCTTCAAAGAAATTGACTGAATTTTTATGATAAAATATGAGTCTTCAAAGAAATGTCTGAAGGGTTATTACTCTTTCTAAAGGTACTTTAGTAAAAAAAAGTTTGAAAAGTACTATAAATAATGATATACAGCATCAAGAACTTCTGACTGGTGAGTCCAGGACAATAAAAGGAGGTAAATAGAAAACACTGAGAGCAAAAAGTAGCAAAACGTGGGCTTGTTTTAAAGTGATTTTGCTTAGTTTCTTTAGACTTGATATTCCAGAGATGAGTTATTATTCCAAAGATTTTTTTAAGTGGCTCTATCTCTTTCACTTTTGATGAAATCTACTGGAATATGCCCATCTTTTCCCATTCATGGATAAACAGGAACAGAATGGTAAGATCAGTTTTTTCTTTACCATTAGAATATATTTATTTTGCAAGTTATTTTTAATGCTTCAGCCACAATTTCCACGCATTTTTATATTACCACAACTTTTAAAAATACTTTTTAAACATCAGATACAGAATTTGTTCGAGGTTAAAAAGGAAAAACATATTCTTTCTGTTGAATAATATCACATTATATTTAACTTAAAGACTATTAACCTTTTGAATAGCAAGAATTGAAGCAGCTGGTGGTCATACTTATTTGTAGGTCCCAAAATAGCCTTGAGGTCTGAAGAGGAAAATATCTTTTATAAACTATAACAAAATTCTCACCTCAAAATAAAATACTATGAAATTTGCACAATTATATCTGCATTTACGTCTTTACAAAATCCAGAAACCTACTGGATTTTTAGAAATTACAATGAAAATAGGTTTATATTCAGAAAACAGAGCTTATACCAAGATGACATTGCTTAAAACCTGGAAAAGACTTGTTTTGATTTCGTAACTGAATATTAATTTTCAAGTTGAACTGACTTGTTTACAATAAAAAATTGAGTTACCATACATGACTCCATTTTAAAACTATATGTTCAGAGTTGAAAATATCCAAAATATAGAAGCTTTTCAGTCAAAACAATTTAAAATGATTTTGTTTTCTATGATGACAGTTCTCCTAACAAGAAGAAAAACAAATCATTTTCCTTACTGTCCAATGCAAAAGAACTGGAAATGGCTTACCACATAATATGTTCAAAGTATATTACATTTATTTTTATAAATAGAATAACCAAAGAAGATAATACAGAATAATTTACATTATTCTTCTGTCTTTATATTAACAACTATCTGGTATCTGTAAAAGCTATTTTGCTAAATACCTACAATTTCTTCTACACATTGATAAATTAAGTTCAGGTTGCTTATTAAGATAAACACATCGGGCCAGGCATGGTGGCTCAAGCCTGTAATCCCAGCACTTTGGGAGGCCAAGGCCAGTGGATCACTTAAGCCCAGGAGTTCAAGATCAGCCTGGGCAACCTGGCAAAACCTCGTCTCTCTAAAAACAAAAAACAAAAATGAGCCAGGCATGGTGGCACGCACCTGTGGTCCCAGTGACTCAGGAAGCTGAGGTAGGAGGATCGCTTAACCCGGGAGGCAGAGGTTGCAGTGAGCCGAGACTGTGACACTACACTCCAGCCTGGGCAACAGATTGAGACTCTGCCTCAAAAAAAAAAAAAAAAAAAAAGATAAACACATCAGTCTAGATAATTCAAAAATAGAAAGCCCTGACAAAATACAGTTAATTCTGAATTATATGCATAATAAGAAACAATTTAAAAGTTAACCTAACAGATTTTCAACTATGCCTATCTCTACCACCATAACCAACTCTTAGGTAACAAAACTGACTGTCTGCAGAAGTCTTTTTAATTTCCCCACTCAGACTGTGTTACAGAGAAACCAATGAGAAGTAAAATGATAAGACTCTCAAAACTAAATTACTCTCTGAAAAGAAAACTAGCTGTAAATTAACTCTAAATTATTCAGTATGCTGTGGCCTCATTCTTCATAGATGGCTCAGTTCCAGAACATTAGCAGTGAAGCCAACCAAGAACCAAGAGAGGTGGTCATCTCTGTTGTTGTAATTGATTTCATTCAAAGATCAAACAGGTTACCTGTTATTTGGTATTATCTGAACTGCTTTTGTCCCTTAGCAATGGATAATTGGAGAGTTACTTTTTGTTACTAAATTCCCAAAACCATGTAAAATAAACCCCTTCAATATTCACAGGTAATTTTTTTAATGAAAAATGCTCACAGGAAATAAACTGAAAATATAGCTTAACATATATATAGTGACATATAGAAATATTTATAGATATGTGTATATACATGAGTTAGTGTACACACATATATTTCCTTACTCTGTCCACTGGGAGGGCCTAGAAGCAATGACATTCCAACAGCAATGAGCAAACATAGTGCCCAGATATTGGTTTCTAACACTATTCTCCAATAGAAGGAATCAGTACTCCTTGGAGAAAAGGCTGATTCTAGGCCTGTGGTAGGTAATACACAAGGTGAGCCTAGAGCATTTTGTAATACCAGAAAGTTAAAAGTGCTCAAAAACAAACAAACAAAACAAGAACAAAAGTCTCACAAAGACAGGAGTATGTCAAAGGAATACAGGAACCAACTAAAAGAGCTCCCAGTGGCCAAAGCTGAAACAATTTGAGCAACGAAGTAATAAAGTACTACTGGATTTACCCTTAAGTATAAAATAAATATCCATGAGTCAGACTGATATAAATAAACGACTGAAAGGGGAGAATAGACAAAAAACTCTTATAGAAGATTTTTCAAAAATTTATGTAGACACTTCACCCTTAAAGAGGTAAAGCATAATTCCCCAATTCCCAATTGTGTGCTTCACAGAGAGATTTTCTTCTAAAAAGTACAATATACAAAAGGAGGGGGAAAACAGTAACTTTACAGTGGACAAAACTGATGAACATTATCTCAAGCCAAGTAGTCAAGGTTAATATCAATGGTACTGTCATATTAATAGTTTGTATTCTTGGCCAGGTACAGTGGCTCACGCCTGTAATCCCAACACTTTGGGAGGCTGAGGTGTGTGGATCACCTGAGGTCAGGAGTTCAAGACCAGCCTGGCCAACATGGTGAAACCTCTCTCTACTAAAAATACAAAAATTAGCCGGGCATGGTGGCATGTACCTGTAGACCCAGCTACTTGGGAGGCTGAGACAGGAAAATCGCTTGAACCCAGGAGGTGGAGGTTGCAGTGAGCCGAGATTGCGTTACTGCACTCCAGCCTGGGCAACAGAGTGAGACTCTACCTCAAAAAAAAAAAAAAAAAAAGTCTCTATTCTTGATATGATGTGATGGGAATGGCACTTTACTTCTGTGATCTTCCTCCTAGAAACATATCACCCAGTCTAATGAGAAAAATAGCAGACAAGTCCCAACTGAGGGACAGTCTACAAAACACCTGACCAGGCAGTAATCTTCAAAACTATCAACTTGTCATCAAAAACAAGGAAATCTGAGAAACTGTCAAAACGAGAGGATACGTGACCACTAAAGGTAATATGCTATCCTAGATGGGATCCTTGAACAGAAAAAAAAAAAAAAAAAAAAAAAAGACATTGGGGAAAAGTGAGGCAATCTGAATAAAATATGGACTTTAATAATTACGTGCCAATATTGGTTAATTGTGACAAATGTACTATGCTAATGTAGTATGTTTTTGTTTTTGTTTTTTTGAGATGGAGTCTCGCTCTGTCATCCAGGATGGAGTACCGTGGCATAATCTCTGCTCACTGCAACCTCCGCCTCCTGGGCTCAAGTAATCCTCCCACCTCAGCCTCCCAAGTAGCTGAGATCACAGATGGGCACCACCATGCCCGGCTAATTTTTTGTATTTTTGGTAGAGATGGGGTTTTACCATGTTGCCCAGGCTGGTCTTGAACTCCTGAGCTGAAGCAATCCACCTGCCTTGACCTCCCAAAGTGCTAGGATTACTGGCATGAGCCACTGTGCACAGCCTATCTTATAATAGGGGAAAGTGGGTATGGGAAGCTCTATTCTATCTTCACAGTAATTCTGTAAAACTAAAACCATCCAAAAATAAAAGGGTCTATTACAAAATAGTGTAAGAATACTGTGCTATATTACTATATTTTATATAGCTACTAATAACACATTTTTTGTTTTGAGACAGAGTCTTGCTGTCGCCCAGGCTGGAGTGCAGAGGCACGATCTCGGCTCACTGCAACCTCTGTCTCCCAGGTTCAAACGATCTTCCACCTCAACCTCCCAAGTAGCTGGAATTACAGGTGCAGGTCACCACGCCCAGCTAATCTGTATATGTATATTTTTTAGTAGAGACAGGGTTTCACCATGTTGGCCAGGCTGGTCTTGAACTCCCAACCTCAAGTGATCCACCCACCTCGGCCACCCAAAGTGCTGGGATTACAGGCGTGAGCCACTGTGCCCGGCCTAATAATTTATTTCCATACACTTGAAAGAAATAGTCAAACTGAAAATTTAATTACAGGTTGATTATCCCTTTTCCAAAATGTTTGAGACTAGAAATGTTTTGGATTTCAGATTTTTTTGGCATTTGGAATATTTCCATATGCATAATGAGGTATCTTCAGGAAGGGACCCAAGTGTAAACACAAAATTCATTTACATTTCATATACACCTTATACACATAGCTTGAAGGTAATTTTATATAATACTTTTAATAATTTTTTGCATGAAACAAAGTTTGTATACACTGTACCATCCAAAAGCAAAGGTGTCACTATCTCAGCCACTCATGTGGACAGTCTGTGGTTGTTTGACATCACCATCATTCCCGTCTCTGAATTTATATGCTACGTATCACCAATCATTTCTTACACATACACATGGCATTGTATTGCCCTTTGTGGGCATGCTTGCGTAGGTGTATCTGGCTGTGTGAGGAAAAGATATATGGCAGCTGAAGGGGGCTAGGCAGGTCTTTTTTCTCTTGGGGAAACTGTTGTACACCTGCATTCTGACTTTGATTCATCACATAAAGTTGGGTGTAGAATTATGTACTTGTAGCATCATGTTGGGCTCAAAAAAGTTTTTAATTTTGCAGCATTTTGGATTTCAAGTTTTTGGATTAGGAATGTTCAAACTGTACTACCATTTTAACACTATTTTTATAAAAATTCATATTCAAATTCTTGTATTACAAAACTCGATGAACTGAAATCCTTAATACCATTAACTTGGAAATTTAATGAGTCAAATTTAGGTGTCAGGTACTGAGCTAGGTTCTAGGGATTCAAAAATGAGCCAAAAAAGAAAACAAGATATGGACCTTACCTTCATGAAGTTTATAGGCCACTGAACAGAAAGAAAATCTTACAGTCACATGAATAAATGTAAATTGCAAACTGCGGGAAATGTATGATGCTATTACCTTAATGTGGGAAGTTAGCATATTCTCTAAGGATGCAAAACTTCAGCTGAGGTGTGAAGGATGACTAGGAACTAACAAGTGAAATGAAATGAAAGTAAAGAAAGAATGGTCCAGACAGAGAGAAAAGCATGTACAAAAGCCTTGCAAAAATGGCAGGGAGCAAGGTGCATATAAAGGACTAAAGAAGACCAGCATGGTTGAACTGGAGAGTTATGCAGAACGTGGTACAAGATGAGTCTGGAGAGCTAAACGCTGTTAAGCAGTTTTATTTTGATCCTAGAAGCAATGGAAAGCCATAAAAGCACTGGGGGAGGAAGAAGGAGAGTGATAATCCAATGTGTGTTTCAAAATAAATCACTGTGCCTTCAAGATGGGTAATGAATTAGAGAGGACAGATAAGAATGGAGGCTATTGTAAAACTTTCAGGCAAGATGAAGTGGCAGTAGTGGAAACAGGAAGAAATAGAAAAATTCAAGAGTCATGTAGAAAGTAAGATTTTAAAAACTTGTTCAATCATTGGATCTCTCAGGGAGAGGGAATTAAGGATCACTTCTAGTTTTCTGAATTTTACAATGAAAAGATAATTGTGTCATTCACTGAAAAAAGGAACAAAGAAAGAACCAACGTTGTGCAGTTTTGTAGGGAGGGAAGGGGAAATCAGTTTCATTTTAGACATACTGGATTTGAGATACCTTTAAGATATTCAAGAAAGGATGTCAACAAGACAGCAAGACATATAGATCTACAGCTCAAAGCAGACAGAAAACACTCATGCCCTTAATGAAGCTGACATCTTTATCTTAGAAAAGCAGCTAACAATAATCCCCAAATATCCAAGAAAAACATTAGACTTAGACTTTGACCATCTGGATTTAGTTAAAACAAAAAGCTGAGAGAGAACATGGCAATAACATTTCATCAGCTAAAACAAAAACTGCTAGGCACCACGGGTAGCAGACTTTTAAACTCGCGGTTCAACAACATAGGAATTATGTATCACATCATACCATGTCGCATTTTAAAGTTTTATCAGGGCTGGCCAATGTTGTTGGAAATGTTCTAAATTTGCACTGTCCAATAAAGTAGCCACCAGCCACATATGATACTGACACTGAAATGTGGCTGGTACAATGAGGAACTGAATCTTTTATTGTATTTAATTTTAACTAACTTAAATAGCTACATGTGGCTAGCGTCCCTGGCATTAGACAGTGCAGGTTTACAGCTTTCTCATATATTTCATCTGATTCCCCAATACCTACTTTTCAAATTAACTGGGAGAGAGGTGTGGTGGGTGGAGAGATTAGAGGAATAGAAAAAACATCCTTCCATTTTCTGCTTATTACTTGAATCTTTATTTCAAGAATTTATAATACTTAGGCTGGATGCAGTGGTTCATGCCTGTTATCCCAGCACTTTGGGAAGCCAAGGCGGGAAGATCGCTTGAGCCCAGGAGTTCAAGACCAGCCTGGGCAACATATAGCACTGAAACAAAACAGATAAGGTCCTGGCCATTTTAGAGATTACAGATCACGGGCTTAAATCCAGGGGCTCTTTCCACTGAGGGTATAAATTCCTGATCCATCCCTTTTTAGGTATGTGACCCTGGACAAAGCACTTTACCTAAATCTCAATTTCTTTATTTCTAATGTGGTGATGTTATCTGCTCTACCTATTTGGTATGGCTGGAGTAAAAATAAAATGAGGATGTATGTGAAAGTGCTTTGTAAATTATTACATGCTAAACAAACAGAAGGTATTAAACAGAGTAACATATTCCTTTTCTCTAGGGCAAAGACTTCCAAACAGTGTGCCAAGAATGGATTACAGATGTGCTGAAATTGTGACCCATTCCCCCACTCCACAGCTTCCAAGGAACCAGGGAGGGCCTGGCTCTAGTCTGCCATACAATTATAATCATTTTTTATGTGTGCCATGATGAGTATCTCAGGCTAGCAGAAACTGGAGTTGGCGAACTGACTCCCTCCTCTGGAAGATTTAGGGCTTACCACTAACTCTGCTGCTTTTATGATCCTGTTCCAAAGGCAGTATGTCACTGTTCCCCAGGGACCAATGAGGCTCAAGCTTCAACATCAAGGAGCTGCTAGTCCAATGCTATCACAGATATACAAAAATAAAATATAAATTCTTATCTTAGGTGAGAACATGGTAAAGACACTGCCATATTTTCACAAAAGATTTGAGCAATTGCCTGTTTTGCAACTACCTTCAGATCCCCAAATCTTTGTCTTTCAAGAGAGGATCTGATTTTTTCCAAATACCCAAAGTTATTCAGATTCTGGTGACTGAGGTCACGAAGTGACGAAGCCAGGCAAGAACTTCATTTTTGTATGTCTCAATCTGAACCGACAGTCATACTAGAAGAAGATTTCAAAGCAGATTGCCTACTCTGAAGAACAGCATTCACTTAAATAAGTATGTTCATTAAGGGAAAAAAGTGTATTTCATAAAGAGACTTTATATTCCTTTTTCAGGAACAACTAAAGGTTTGAGCAACACCTGCCTATGCCCATCCTAAGACAAAGGCTTAGAAGGAATGGAGGAGAATGGAATGAGAGATGGGAGAAGGAGGAGAATAGGAATAAAGGAAAAAGAAAAAGAAAATAAATACTTTTGTCTCATAAAGAATATCTGTTAATCTGCAAGAGCCATTCGGCAGCTTCCATGACTGCCAAAAGCTAGTAAAGATCAAGGAAAACAAAATTATTTTCAGGCCAATAGTCTTTTTCATACATCCAGAAGTAGTGCTACATATCTGACTTTTAGATTGTCATGGTCCTAAGTCATCAACTTCCATATTAAGTGGAACAACTCACTTTCCATTCTGTACAAATATTTTAGTTTTTCATCCATAACCATATTAAAGTTTCCTGTTTAATTTACTCCTTCTTCCATTCTGAATTTATTCTTTCCATCCCAAATGTATTATTCTAAAATTTATTTATACTTCCAGACTCTTACAATGCCCAGTTTATTACTTATAATCTTCATTTTCACATTTTCCCCTCCTCATATACACACACACCATCTGCTTATTATTTGAATCTTCATTTCAAGAATTTATAATACTTACAATTCTTTATTTCAAGTAGGTGTGTGTGTTCTAACACACACACACACACACACACCAGAGACTTATATCCATCCCCATAGGAAACCCCTACCAACTGCCTCCTCCAAATTCACTTCTTTTTGTCAAACTTCTCAGTATGATATTCAACCAGATGTTCATCCACTGAAGATTAAGAAAGGAAACAACCTTTTCTCAACACCTGATAGAAAATCAGGTGATATATCTCCAACTCATTTCAAAAAGGACATAATGGACGCATGGTAGAAGTTGTCTACAGTAGTAGTCTAGAGTCAGACAACGTAGGTGGAGCCATGCACTGGCTCCACCAGTGCAATTCTGAGCAGACTACTTTAGCTTCAGTTAATCATTCAGCTTTATTTTCTTTACCTATAGAAATGAGGACTTTAGCCACTTTATAAGGTTATCATTTGAGATAATAATGTAAAGCACTTAGCTTAACGCACATGGTAAGCAAATAAATGTAACTGTTACAGTGTTAGATATAAACTATCTTCCGAATTTGTCATTACCTTAAAAGGAAACTAATTTAGCATAAGCTAGTCTGTTGTTGATGTTGTTTTTGAGATGGAGTCTCACTCTGTTGGCCAGGCTGGAGTGAAGTGGTGGGATCTTGGCTTACTGCAGCCTCCGCCTCCTGGGTTCAAGCGATTCTCCTGCCTCAGCCCCTCCCAAGTAGCTGGGACTACAGGCATGCAACACACACCCGGCTAATTTTTTTATTTTTAGGAGAGATGGGGTTTCACCATGTTGGCCAGGCTGGTTTTGAACTCCTGACATTAAGTGATCCACCCGCCACAGCCTCCCAAAGTGTTGGGATTACAGGTGTGAGGCACCGTGCCCAGCCTAGCATACGCTATTCTCTATAAACTTATGTTGACTGCTCCCCCAAGTGAGGTTGCTAGACAGAGGAAAACTTATTTTGTGAGCAGAAGAAACTGGATACTCATGATAGACTATGATGAGCTGTATAGGTGTCTTCAAGTTAACATTCTAAAAAAAAAGTATCAGACCTTTAGAACTGCAACCCTCAATCAACAAATAATTCACAACCGAATCAGTAAGTTCAAATATGTACTCTAAAACTTACATTAAGCTTGGAAGGATACTAACATATTCACAAGAGAGAAACAATCATTAAAATATCTCATACAGAATGGAGGGAAAGGGGATGTCAAGACAAGCAACAACATTCCAAAGGACCACACCACTGAAACATCTGTTTGTTCTTCCTAGCAAAGCCAAATCAAATCCTAAGGTACATGCCTCAAACAAAAAAAATTAAGAAAATGAAAGCAAAATACAACTAGAATTTAAATTTTTTACTCTGAACTGTGCCTAGTTGGTTGGTGATATTTAATACATATCAAAGATAGGCGCATCAGTCTGTAAATCCACTGGATCTCCAGAGCATGGACCACAAACAGCTATCCCTAAAAAGAAACCTCAAAACCACAAATCAGGAAATAAAGTGGGCAGCCTCATTTCCTTCTGTAAGTCTAGGAAGGAATTTAGAAACACTAATGTTTTAAAGGAGAGATTTCAATATCAAACTAGAAGAATCCCTGCATTCTCCTTTCCTTGGTCCCAAAGCAAACAATTTACAGTTTGGGAAAACACACACACACACACACACACACACACACACACACCCCTACCTGTTTTCACTAACTTCAACAAGACACTGCCTAAGTAGTGGTTTTAATCTATCAAGAGGCTATATATCTCCTTTGCACAGTTTGGGAAAGCACACACACACACACACACACCTGTTTTCACTAACTTCAACAAGATACTGCCTAAGTGGAAAACACACACACACACATACACACACAAAACCTGTTTTCACTAACTTCAACAAGACACTGCCTAAGTGGTGGTTTTAATCTATCAAGAGGCTGTATATCTCCTTTGAGAATTTGATAAAAACAATGGACACTTTCCCCAGGAGGGAAAAAAATTCACTCAAACAAAACTGCATATAATTTCAGGGGTGGGAATGAGGAAGACCCCTGAAAGTTGTTGACCCTTAGGCCATGAACCCCAAGTCATCATCCAGGATTAAGGCAAATCATAATCCAAGGAAAACCAGTTTATCAATTTGGAAAGAAACTAAAGTAACTGAGGCAGGGATTTAATCCACAAAATACATTAGAAATCTTTTCTCTTTTCTCAGATAAAAGTGTGTTAGACTTGGTAGTCGGGAGAAGACGTGGGTCATGCTAAGCAAGGAAAACAAAACAAAAAACACCACAGGACAAACGAAAGAAAAGCAGAATTAAGACAGCAGTAAAATATAGTAATCTGTAGCCGCTCTGAGAGAACAGCAATGAAATGGCCAATTCGGCCGGGCGCGGTGGCTCACGCCTGTAATCCCAACACTTTGGGAGGCCGAGGAGGGAGGATCATTTGAGGTCAGGAGTTTGAGACCAGCCTGGCCAACACGGTGAAACCCCGTCTCTACTAAAAATACAAAAATTAGCTAGGCGGTAGTGGCGCCTACCTGTAAACCCAGCTACTCAGAAGGCTGAGACAGGAGAAAAGCTTGAGCCTGGGAGGTGGACGTTGCGGTGAGCCGAGATCGTGCCAATGCACTCCAGCCTGGGCGACAGAGTGAGACTCTGTATCAAAAAAAAAAAAAAAAGAAAAAAGAAAAGGCCAATTCCTGAAGCCTTAACAGACGGCTGACTTAAGGTAACCATTTCTGGTGCACATTTCTATGCCAATTAAGTTCATTAAATGGCAAACATGAACACACCCTTACAGGTGAAAGTATGAAAGCAAAAGTTTATGCGAAGTTCTGGATCTCTTCCGGCTTTTCCTTATCAAATAATAATGTAGTTAGATGAATTTTATACTTTAGGAGAAAACAGGGTAGGGGCGGGGGACAGAAATCCAAAGAGTGGCCAAAGGATCTGCAGGAAGTATAAAGTGTAAACTTTTTGAAATCAAAGGGCTCAAGAGGAAGGTAAGAACAAAACAAAGGAAGTAATAACAAAATAAAGTAAAAGGGAAAAACGTCTAGCATTTAAAAACTGTTTTTAAAAAATTATTTCCTTTTCCTAGACACGTAAACAGTAGTAACTTGGCAAACAGGAACGGAGCAGAAGACAATTGAACAACTCCCTTTCCAAAACTCCAGCATTCCTTGAACGTCCTCAGACGCAGTCGGGCTTGGGACATTTCACAGGCAAGACTCCTCCCTGCACCACTGCCAGATGAACCTCTCAGAGGGACTGTCACTATCTCCCTTCCTCCCACTGCGGGAGAGAGGAAGCTGGGGATGCAGGGAGAGGAGGGGAGAAATGAGGGTTGGACAGCAAGCCTGAAGGTGGCCCACTCCGACACTTTGTCAAGAAAGGTCCGGATTCTGGATCCTGCAACCCCTTTTCCCACCCAATGTATGCAAAGCCAAGAAAGTGCCTCCCTGCAAGGGCCGGTCCTACACCTTCACTCGACTGTTTCGGGGGCACACTCAGAGGGACAGAAGGAATGAAGGACAGAAGAAACCAAAGGCATAACACTTGGGCAGATACGGCACAGACTAAGGAGAGGCGTGCCCTGTGAAAGTTCGGAACGGTGAACCGTAGGCAACGTGCCCGCCCCACCAGCCACCTCAAACCATCTTTCCCCCGCCTCTTCCCAGGCGAGCCAGCTCCGCCCTCACCTTTCTTAGAGTAACTCGGTAGCTTCTAAGTCGAGGCTTATCCTTTCCACCGCTCTCTGGAATCGCCTCAACCCTGGCAAAAAGTGAGCGGAAACGCGACCCGGACCTTTTCCTTCTTCCCCTTCCCCCACGCACCTCGGCTGCTCGGGGGCGGGGAGCAACTGCAGCTGTCACAAATTCACACTGACCAACCGCCGAGGACAGTCGGACCGGCGACCTCTCAACCCAGCCTCCAGAACCAGAACCAAAAGCAGCGAAGCCGGAAGTGAGGAGACCGGAAGTAGCGTTGTCCCTGGCCCTGGACGGCCTCTCTCTCCCTCAATCCGGCCTTGCCCGGCCACGTCTCGGTGGTGTCAGCGCACCTCCCACGAGGATCCCTCCGCCCTTCTCAGGGAGGCGGGCTACGCCCCTCCCTCTGCTGCCCTAGCAACCACATCCGGGACTCCGGCGGTGTCGTTGCCCGGGTAATTTTCTGGCAGCGACCTAATGCGCGCGGAGCCAGAGGCACCGGCTAGAGCTGGGAGCTTGCGGAAGGGCGCCCCTGCCTGGTCTTGAGAGGTCGAAGGTCTCCAGGAGGCCTCCGCCTCCCTCTTTTTCATTCACACACCCTAGCCTCACACGTTGGGAGGACCCCCCAACAGACCGTGAGCTGGTGCCGGGAGGGTGGAGGTGGATGTACCTCACCTCCACGCTACCACAGAAGAGCGAAAGCTGCTTTCTCAGCCACCGGAGAGCACGAAGAAGGTTATTCCAGTCCCGCGGGGAAGGTGGGGGTGGTAGGGAGAAAGCGAAGATAAGGCAGCAGACGGAATGCGGGCGCTGCCCCCGTGCCTGGGGAGCCCTCTCCCTTCAGAAAGGCTAGACCCCCGGGCCCGGCATCCCTGAGCTCTTACTTGCTCTGGATCTGTGATCGCTTTTTGCTTTTTGCTCGCTCTCTCACAGTAGATTCCCTGATACTTTTCTTTCTGGCTCCTCTTTCTTTTTCCGGATGACGGAGCTCTGCTTTCTTTGCTTGCCCCATTACTTCTTAAATAGATCATTGTTCTGTTACGGAAACTGCTGAACAATTCGCTCTCTCAGAGCCCTTCGTAGTTTCCTAAACGGGGCCCCAACCTGCACTACTCTCCCCATCCCCAGAGCTCAGTGGTGCGAAAGCGTGGCTCCCCCGTGGCGCTAGATAGACCTGAAGTTCATTTACACACTGTACCATACAGTTGGTCCATCACAGAATATCCCTTCGAACTGCTGGACTGCTTTTCCTTTGACAGCTTTGAATGCTCATTTTTACTCCCATTTCGCTTGTAGAAATGCGAAGGGTAACTGTGCACACGGCGAGATTTACCCTTCTTTAGACCGTACTTCTCAGCTGCCTTTACTTGTCACAGTAGCTGACAAGACATTTTTAATGACTAATGCCCAAAGGCAGAGCTCTACCTCTACAGATTTCCAGGGAGTTTCAGTGTAGTGAAATATCCCTGGCAGGTATCTTCCCCAGATCTGTGAATAGTAAATACCTATGGCACCATAAATGTTTCCAATGTATAACAATATTGATTGAGCTCTCTAGGATACCACCTCTTACAAAAATAATACTGAAATTCCAAAACATAAATCTCTCATCTTAAGTGGTTCTGTCTTAAACAAAAGAAAGGAGCAAATATATATGCCAACCCACTCAAACTGTAACTTCAATTGTTATAGCTTACTTTGGATTTTTCTGTACAAAGCCATCTTGTTAGTTTGGAGACCGTTAGTCTTCTCAATTATAAGAAAATAATCCCAATCTAAATTAATTACTGCTGTAATTGTGTAGGAACTGAGCAACTACAGAACTTGCAGCTAAGTACAAGTGTTGTTCCTAGGGTTTCAGAAGGGTGACTTGGAGGAAGTGTACGGTAGGACTCAGCGGTGCTTGAATGATGTGGACAATGAATAATACTAAATTGTTTTTGCTGGCTGTTATCTTAAAGATTCCTGCTAGCTGTCTCTTGAGTTTGGAGATGCTTAGCTTGACTAAAGTTAGTCTAACTATTAGACTGTCAGACTCTGAAGTGTTTCTTATTTTGGAAAGGTGAAGACTTGCTTTAGTTTGTTCATAGTTTCTTTGGCAGCTGCTGATGGTTTTGATGGAGATTCAGATGGATTTGGAACTAATGCTAACTTCTGCTTGGTGAAGATGCTAACCCAGTTAGATACTCTTCAGTGAATTCTGGTACTGTGTATGATTAATCCTCATCCACAGTATTACGCTGTGCAAGGCTATATATACACAGGATTAATCTTTCCATGATTTCCACTGCCCTGAAGGAAATTAGAATGTAGTCTGGCTCCAAGAAAACACTAGAAACTACTTCAGCTGGTGATGGAAAATAGTGGAATTCTATACATCCTTTGAGACAATGGAAGCAGCAAACCAGCGTTCTTTGGATTGGGGAATATTTTTGGTACTAACAGAAAAACATCATTTTAAGCCTGGCCCTGCTTAGAGGAGACTTGTTTTCTCTTCCCTCTCTCCCTCTCTTCCTTTTTTCCCTCCCTTCCTCTTTTTCTTTCCTCCTTTCCTTCTTGTCTCCCTCCCTTCTCCTTCCTTCCTTCTTCCTCTTTTTCTTTCCTCCTTCCCTCCCTCCCTTCCTTCCTTCTTTTTTCCTTTCTCCCCTCCTTCCTTCCTTTTTTTCTTCCTTCCTTCCTCCCTCCCTCCCTTCTTTTCTTCCTTTCTTCCTTTGCCCTAAAACTTGGGGGACCCTGCCTGCTCATTTTGTTTAGAATAGAAGATTACTACTTTTCTCTGAATTGTCATTTATTTTTAGAGAGGTAAGAAAAAAGGGAATAGCTGCCTTCCATATATACTTATGACATGGAGATTATCTACTCATTTAACTTTGCACTGCTATTGGCTGTTTATTTGGCTTTTGAAAAATCAGGTTCTATTTATTCATGGGGCTTGTGGGGAACTCTAGTAGCCCTGAATGGCATTTGTGGCATACTCAATGAAGTCTAATTCTTTATCCTGGCATTAAAGGCTTACCAAGATCTGGCCTCAATCTTGCAAATGAGCACTCTCTTTTATATACCTGAAGGAAAAGTGCTAATTTAGCCAACTAATAGAGATAGGTATAAATACCAATATAGACATAGATATGAAACTTTAGTTGCAAAGAAATGTTTAATATGCTTCAAACTGCATATTTCCCTCTTCCATGCTTTATTGTCTATTCTTATCAGCAGAAATGTTTTCCTATTTTTCCTTACCTGTGATGTACCTATCCATCCTTTACAGTTGAGTTCAGATGCTACTTCTGTCATGAACCCATTATTTATCTTCCCTGTGAGAATTCATTTTTCCCTGTTTTTGGATCTTACAGCCTTTGATTTGAGCCCCCATTTCAGTCTGCTTTATACTACTGTTTTGCATGTTTTGCCATGATAAATAAGATGGTTTTGGGGAAACTGAACTTTGGACTTACTTGATTCTCTTATAACACCAGGAAATTGGCCAACTCTAGTTGAGTTATGGAAATATGTTGTCTGTTGCATACCAGGCAAGTTCAAGAATACCAGCAACTCCTGCTACTTAGGGTAATGGTACAAGTGGGATTAAGTGGATATAGTTGCTATCTATCTGTAGAAGACAATGAGTGAGTGCTTTCTTAAGTTTGGAAAGTAGTTGATTCTCTGCAGAGGGGTATAAACTACTGATAAAAGGAGAGTGACTCATTACTCCTAGAGATTCTGAATGGGAAGAATGCCAGCTTTATGTTTTCTGATACTGATTTTTTTTTTAATAACTTGGTGCAAAAGTAGAACATTATTCTAAGATGACTGTTGTGGAAGAAAAAAAAGGTAGAACATTAGAGTTGTAAAAATGTTTTTAACTATAAAGAGGAAAAAACTGAACTTATTTATAATTCATGTACCTAGAGAGAACATTCAACATTTTGGTCAATGTATTTTTTTTTCTTTATATCTATGTAGATATATATTTCTTCATTTATTTAACAAATTGCTACTGACACTCTATGGTTTGCTGGAAGTGAGCTGTGTAGGAATAACCATGAGCCTCTGCTCTGATGTAATTTTTAGTGTATGTTGTATTTGTTGACATATAATTTTATATTTTGCTTTTTTCACTTAATGTATCATGGAATTTTTTCATATCATTAAATATTCTCTTTGTGTGGCACAATAGTATTTCAGCATGTAGATATTTTGTAATTTATTGAATGAATCCTTTTTGTTGCATATTTTCAATTTTGTCTGTAATTATATAGCAATGCAGGGAATAGTCCCGTGTAGCAGGTGGAATTCTAAGATGAACTCCAGTGACACTTACCTTGTATAATTCCCTCTCCCTGTGAACATGATGGGATATTACTTCCATGATTATGTTATGTTACTTGCAAGGGAATTTTGGAGATGTAATTAAGGTTGCTAATCAATTGACTCTGAATTAATCAAAAGGGCAATATTCTAGGTAGACCTAACCTAATCAAGTGAGCACTTTAAGAACAGAGAGTTTTCTCCTGCTTGTGGCAGTAGAGGAAGTCAGAGAGATTCAAAGTGTGAAAGAGATTCTACAGGAGGAATGTTCTCCATTGCCGAAATGAAGAGGGCCACAGACAAGGACCTGAGGGAAGCCTCTAGAAGCTGAGAGTAGTCCCTGCCAACAGCCAACAAAAAAAACTAGGGACCATAGTCCTACAACAGCAAGGAACTGAATTCTGCAAACAATCTGATTGCGCTTGGAAGCAAATTCTTCCCCAGAGCCTCCAGATAAGAGCCCAGCTTCTGACCAACATCTTGATTTCTACCTTGTGAGACCCTAAACAGAGGACCCAGTTGAGCCCACCTGGACTTAAGATCTACAGAACTGTGAGATAATAAATGGGTGTTGTTTTAAGGCATGGAGTTTGTGGTAATTTGTTGCATTAGCAGTAGAAAACTAATACATTTGTAAGAAATTATTTTTACATCTATAATTATTCTTTTGGGATAAAATCCTTGATATAGGCCAGGCATGGTGGCTCACACCTGTAATCCCAGCACTTTGGGAGGCCAAGGTGAACGGATCACGAAGTCAGAAGATGGAGACCATCCTGGCTAACACGGTGAATCCCCGTCTCTACTAAAAATACAAAAAATTAGCCGGGCGTGGTGGCACATGCCTGTAATCACAGCTACTTGGGAGGCTGAGGCAGGAGAATTGCTTGAACCCAGGAGGCAGATGTTGCAGTTAGCTGAGATTGCACCACTGCACTCCAGCCTGGGTGACAAAGCGAGACTCCGTCTTAAAAAAAAAAAAAAAATCCTTGATATAGACTTGCTAGATAAAACGTTATACACAGTTTTAAGGTTTGTATATCATATTGCAAATTTGCCCTCCATAAGCGTATTGTAACAATTTATGTGCCTCTTAACAACCTGTTACCTCACCCCAGCAAACGCTAGATACTGACATTCTGATAGGCAAAAACAAAAATGTATGTTTTTTTTAAAAGATTATGTTTTTCTTATTAATAGTAGGATTGACCATTGTTTTCTTTATTTGAAATTAATTTGGTGAGTCTTTTTTGATGATTTGCATATTCTTATTTTCTGATTAGCTTAACCATTGACATAGAGAAAATATTCCCTAACATGTAGAATAGCATTTCTCTGCTGTAATATTTTCAAGAGGGAGAATGATTAATGAGCTTGAGAGGATGACTATTCTGAGAAATATTAGCTGCTGCCATTACTCCTTGCAAAAGAATATCCTAGATGTTATACTGTTGGAGTTTGGAGAATGTCAGCGTCATTGATCAGGTAGTATTGATGCCTTATTTTTTTCTAGGGAAAAAGTCTAATTTGTCTGTTTGGCATTAGAAATGTGATTGTTTTTAGGAATAAAGATGTATCTTATCATGGAAAATTGCAGCTTTGACTAATGTTAACTCAGGGGAAAAACCTAATCTTCCTAAATAAAGTTATCACATTTTCAGTTTTCTCAAGATAATGAGCAATCTCTGATAGTATATATTATGTCACTTTAACCAGGATGGGAAAAGAAGAAATTCAAGTTACTTTTTCTATAATCCTTGCTGTTTGACATGATAGATTTTATTTCTGATAAATGAGATAAGGCAGGAGGGAGAGAGGAAGGAAGGGAGGGAGGAAGAGAGGGAGGGATTGGGAGAGGGAGGGAGGAAGAGAGGGAGGGATTGGGAGAGGGAGGAAGGAAGGGAAGGAAGGAAAGAAAAAAGGACGGAAGGAAGGAAAAGAGGAAGGAAAGAAGGAAGGACGAAGTTGAGAGATTCTCTTTCTCTTAGTAAATTTGGTTGGTTTTGTCTTTGAAAAATTAGTTTTTGCTATGTCAATTTCTGAAGGTTGGTATCTTCCTAATAAGAGCAAGAATTTTATTTTTATTTTGAAATAATTGCATATTTACAGGAAATCGTAGGAAAACATAAGAAGAGATCCCATATACAAGCAAGTTTTTTTAATGTTAGTTGTATGGTCAAATCTTATTACTTAGGTTTGCCCTCGCTGACAGACAGAGTTGCTATTTGTGTTCACAGAATTCATAATGGCCTATTCTTCCATGGAGGCCTAATGTTGCTTTTTTTTTTTTTTTTTTAAGGCATTGGAAATGCTGGCTTAGGTTGGTGCTGGGAGCATAGAATCTGTAACTATGGTCACAGGAGGCCCCACCAGTGTGATTCAAAGATACTGTAATATAGTTGAAAAGAATGCTGACTTGACATTTAAAAGCCTGGATTCTGGACTGCTCTTAACCACATTGTAACTGTGGGACCAATGAAATCCAGTTTTACCTTCCTCCTTAGTTATTTGGAATACAGGTAGTAAAACCATTTAAAAACTAAAACCCTGGGCTATCATTATTTTTAAGACTTTTTTCGAAATGACACTTTTTTAAAAAAAGAATTCCTTTACTGGTTGTAATTCCTATGATTAAAAATTCCTCCTTTGAGTTGGACAACAAGGGCAGAAGAATTTTGGCAAAAGTTTTGTCAAAAGATTTTGTGCAAAAAGTTGTGCATCACCTGGGAAACCAGGAAGCCCAGCAAGAAGAATGGAGTGCCCACACTCACACAGAAGTAACACTGCTCATCAAATTAGCTTGTTATTATCTTGGCTGCCCCACAGATTCTGATAAGGGAGGTGCTGACTTGGGAAAGTAGAGGTGAGCCTATCTGGGGCCATGTGACTGTTCTCATGGCTTAAGAAAAGCCCCACTTTAGGCCGGGCACAGTGGCTCACGCCTGTAATCCTAGCACTTTGGGAGGCTGGAGGCAGCCGAGGCGGGCAGATCATGAGGTCAAGAGATTGAGACCATCCTGGCCAACATGTTGAAATCCCGTCTCTACTAAAAATACAAAAATTAGCTGGACGTGGTGGCGTGTGCCTGTAGTCCCAGCTACTTGGGAGGCTGAGGCAGGAGAATCGCATGAACCTGGGAGGCAGAGGTTGCAGTGAGCCGAGATTGTGCCACTGTATACCAGCCTGGGCGACAGAGTGAGACTCCATCTCAAAAGAAAAAAAGAAAAGCCCTACTTTGAGTATAGATTTAAGGTGGGATTCTTGCTTCTGTTTGCAAGTAGGATTTTATAGTTTTCCAAATTGTAGATTCACACAGCCAAAAGACATGAGAGAGATAATGATGATGAGATCATCACCACCTATTTGTTGAGCACTTTCTTAAAGTACTAAATACTGTGCTACGTGCTTTACACTCTTTCATTGAATCTTTTTGAATGCACAATAATGAGATAGGTGCTGTAGTTACTCCCATTTTACAGATAAGGAAGCTGAAGCTTCATATGGTTAAGTAAATTACCTGGGATCACATGAGTACTAAATAGCAGAGTCACTTCTCAATTCAGAACTGCCTGGCACCTTTTTTTTTTTTACAGATAGAAAGTAGAAGACCTGAGACGTTAAGACTTGTGGTCACTATCCTTCCTGTTCTTAGTCTACATCTTTTTCTGCATTATACTCTCCTAATTGTTTGTTTCTATGCCTTTTGTCCAGTATTTCTGGCCTCTGTACCTTCAGCTAATGTGTCAAATTAATACAAAAGTTACTGAGTTCTTAGCCTACTAACAGGATAAGGGTTAAAAAAAAAAGAAGAAGAGAAAAATTTTAAATCATAAAAATAAAAAGGTATTGGGTTTTTAAGCTTTTAGTTCGAATGGGATTTAGATTTTTTTTTAAATAGAATTGTCACTTGATTTTTTAGGGAAGCATTTTCTGTCAGACTCCTATGAAAGAGACACTGTCTCCCATGTGCTATTAAAAGTTGAACCTTGTGACTACTGTCTGAGTATGTTTTCTTTTGGAGAAGTTAGAGGGTGCAGTCTGTGACCTCATGTGAAAAATAGCCACCAAGCATCTATCCAGCATCATTTTTAGTTCTTTAATTTTGGTAAGCCCACATTTTCAAAATAGATTAAATTTATCTGATTTATTTCAGAACTATATATTATAAAGCATTCAAAGGCAAGTGAGAATTCAAATCTGTAGAACAGAACTAGAGAGCTTTTACAGAGAGGCCTTTGGGAGGTAAGCATTTCTCTTGGAAACTTTATTGTATTTTCAGAACCATGCTTCTATTATTTTCATTATTAAGAACATCATAATTGGGTATAAGCATTATTTTAATATTCAATTGACATATCGCTAAAATTGCTTTTTTTTTTTAAATTTTTCAAACAACAGAAAAAGATATACTGGCAAGTTCTAGAAGGATTCTACCATTTTCTTCTTTACCATGAACAAACTTGAAAATTAATGGGTAATAGTTGCATGAAAACTTTTGAACGTTTTTTCTTATCTCTGAGGCCTTCTATGGAGAATTAATAGGAGGTTGAATGTGTGCATGGATAAAATGGATCATCTTAAAGGATTGAAGTTCCAAAAATACATCAGCAGGACTGGACAGGTTTTATATAATGAGATTTCTATTTTAGCTTGACTTCTACAACTCTGAATAAGCTATAAACTGAGCTATACAAGGTACTAGGAAGGAAGTTTCTCTTCTAAAATATTCTAGTTGCATATAATATTTTTCTTCAGATCTTTGAAAAAGCATATTTTGTCATCAAGTTCCTACAAAATAAGACTATTAGACACTTACCAACTTTTAGTGTATAAAGTAGGATAGAAAGCAGCAATCTATATTATACTGGAAAACAAATTTATTTAAAGAAACAGTCACCAGGAAGTTAAGAAGAGTAATCTCTACATAAGCACTGGCTGAGATGGCAGAAGCTTCTGTAGATGCCTCAACTCTGCCTGTAACAGTGAAGAAAAAGAAAAGCCTATCCATTGAGGAAAAGATCGACATCATAAATGCAGTGGAAAGTGGCAAGAAAAAAGCAGAGATTGCTGCTGAATATGGAATAAAGAAAAATTCATTGTCTTCTATTATGAAGAATAAAGACAAAGTTCTAGAAGCCTTTGAATCTCTAAGATTTGATCCAAAGAGAAAAAGACTGAGAACTGCTTTTTACACAGATCTGGAAGAGGCATTAATGAGGTGGTATCGAATTGCTCAGTGTCTAAATGTACCAGTTAATGGTCCGATGTTACGTCTAAAAGCTAATGATTTTGCCCAGAAACTGGGCCATAATGATTTTAAGTGCAGTAATGGTTGGCTGGATCGTTTTAAATCCAGGTATGGTTTAGTATTCAGAGCTCAACCTGTAGAAGCTACAGGTGTACCAGTAGACCCTTCGACTGTCTGGTACCAAAATGTACTTCCTTATTATTTAAATGATTATCATCCTAAAAATGTTTTTAATATAAAAGAGACTGGGCTGCTTTATCGAATGTTACCTACCAATACATTTGCATTTAAAGGCGAAACATGTTCAGTTGGAAAGTTATGCAAAGACAGAATAACTCTGGTGGTTGGCACAAACATGGATGGCTCAGAGAAACTTCCTTTGCTTGTCATTGGAAAAAAGAGAAATCCACATTGTTTCAAAGGTTTAAAATCATTGCCTGTGTGTTATGAAGCTAACAGAATGGCATGGATGACCTCCGATGTATTTGAACAATGGATGCGAAAGCTTGATGAGAAATTTCAAGTCCAGCAACGAAGAGTGGTGATTTTTGTTGAGTCTTTTCCAGCACATCCAGAGGTAAAGAACCTAAAATCCATTGAGTTAGCATTCTTTCCATCATGTTTATCTTCCAAATGTATAGCTATGAAACAAGGCATTATTAAAAGCCTTAAAATCAAATATCGACACTGTCTTATCAAGAAATTTTTAAGCTCTGTTGAAGGTAGCAAAGAATTTACATTTTCACTACTAGATGCAGTTGATACATTGCATCTTTGCTGGAGGGCTGTAACCCCAGAGACTATTGTTAAAAGCTATGAAGAGGCAGGATTCAAATCTCAAAAGGGAGAAAGTGACATAACAAATGCAGAGAAGGATACTGGTCTGGATTTGGTTGCTGATGCTCTGGGGGCAGGAGTAGAATTTCCTGAAGGTTTATCTATAGAAGAATATGCTGCCCTGGATGATGATTTGGAGACATGTGAAGCAGCACCAAATGGTGATTCCGTATGCACCAAAGAAAGCAAATCGGATGAAACTGGATTTTACACTTCTGATGAAGAGGATGATGATGGATCTCCAGGAACTGAACTCCCTTTACCATCAAAATCTGAGGCAATAACTGCTTTAGATACTCTGAAAAAATTTCTCAGAAGTCAAGATATGAATGACGGACTTCAAAATTCTTTAGCAGACCTTGAAAATTTTATTAACTCTTTATCACCTAAGTAACTATGTATTGTACATCTAAAGAGTAATAGCTTTTCCTGATACATTTTATTATATAAGGTATGTAAAGGAGTTGTACCACACCACTTAAACATAAAAAATGGAAAACTGCTAATCCTTGGTTTAATTGCAAAAACCTTTGGTTTGAATAGCAAAACTCCCTAGTAAATAATGATTGAATAAAAAAGTACAAATTTCTATTTAACAAGGTTTTAGGGAGTAAAAGTATTTCAAAGGGCTATACTAGACACATATGGTCAATATGTCAAACATAAAAGGAACTCTTCTGCTATATTTACACATTGAATTGGTGATTTCTATTTTGTTTTTTTAAGTTCAGATTATGTTCTAGAATATTTTAATTTATCTACCTAATCTCAGAAAAAAATCTAGCAATAGTTTATTTTTATAAAGATATATATATATGCCATATGTATTCTAACTAGACTTAAATATCAAAGATAAAGTAATTTTAATTTATTTTTCAAATAACTAGCTGACCTTTCTAATAAGAAATTACGGAAACCTGCTGAAAATAAAATCTGACTTAACTATATACCAAAATGATTAAAAATATGAGTCTTACTACTTTCAAGTTATTTGTATATCAGGTCAAATGAAAAGCTGTGACCCTATCAGGTTTGTCATCTGTAACTAGAAGCTATGGATTCTTCCTGAATATTTATATGTATATTTGTGTTTAATAGAAAAATATATTATTGAAACATTTATTAAATTCTTGTGATATTTATAGTGTAATAGTTATGCCTAGATATTTTTCTAATTTTAACAGCTCAAGCTTTTAATCTATATTTAATTATTTTTTGGATTTTACTGAATTTTATTTTCAGGTAAAACTAAATGTCCTTTTAGCATATTTTGATGTATGTAATCCTTTTTTCCCCCAAATTTGATGGGTAACACTTTGGATTAAAATTCTGTTTGAGGAAGTTTTATCTATAAAATGTTTTAAAATATTGTATGGAATTAATTGATTTCCATCTATAAAGTAGTCTTTAGATAGTAGAATATTGTAACAATAATTTGTGAGACTTTTCCATTGTTAAATTTTAGCTAGTTTGCTTATTTAACTTATTACACTCAATTTAGTATCCCCTTTGAAAAATATTTTATAAAAATGTAAAACATACAGATTATTTTTACTATGAATTATTAGTCTGCCAACAGATGACACATTTGGAAGGAAATATCTTTAGGAAGCATTTTTATTTTTCAACTGTTGATTTATTCTGCTTTTGAGAGTTGGTAATAGTAAGCCTTAAAATGTATTAAAATTAAAGTTTCTTTTAGAGTGAAATAAGGATTACTTGAAAGCATTTTATTAATGATTTGATTTAAAATTGTAATTTGGTACAATCATGGGTCTAATGGAGCTCTTAGGAGTTCCACCTTTAACTATAGCACTTGGCATATATTGGCTCCTCAATAATTTTTTTCTTTTTTTGTGGTCTGTTTTATTTAATCATTCCAGATATTCAATGATAAAAGAATTGTTATCTCCATTTTTATAGATGAGGAAATTAAAACCTAGAAAGATGAAATGATTTGGTTAAAAATATCTCAGAGCCAAAACTAAAATGCAGCTGTTCCCTGTCACCTAGTCCTGTATTCCTCTATGTACCACAATGCTTCTTATCTATACTCTATGAAGGAAAATTGTATTATTTTCTTCCCTTGAGTTTAGGGGACTGAGGGCAAAGAAAATATGCTGGATCCATGCTGGTAGCACTATTCATAAGAGCTCTTCTGAGAACACTATTACTAGTGAAATACTGGGACGCCATCAGATTTGGTAATTCTGTACCAGTCAATCACAGAGGTTCCAGTGTAGTTCTTTTGAAAATATTTAAAATAAGTTCAATATTTCCAAAGTACTGAAAGCACTCTCTTTTTTTTCTCCTATATGACATGATCCATTCCATGATCCATAAATATTTCTGAGGCATAATGTATCTAAAGATAATATAATAAGACAAGGCTGGGCATGGTGGTGCACATCTGTGATTCCAGCACTTTGGGAGACCAAGGCAGGAGAATCACTTGAGCCCAAGAGTTAAAGACCAGCCTGGGCAACATAGGGAGACCCCATGTCTACAGAAAATAAGAAAATTAGCGAGATGCAGTGGCACGTGCCTGTTGTCCCAGCTACTTGGGAGACTGAGGTGGGAGGATTGCTTGAGCCCAGGAGTTGAGGCTGCAGCAAGCAGTGATTGTGCTACCACATTCCGGCCTTGGTGACTGAGTGAGACCCTGTCTCAAAAAAAGTAAAATTAATTTAAAAAAATAAGACAAAGCTATTATAAATAAGAATTTAAAATGCCCACAGATTTACATTCAAAGATAAGTTGTTACTGTGCACTCTTTTGTAGTTTAGAAGACATATAAGCAATTTTTGAATAAAAATTTTAGAAATTAACTTTTCCTCAGATGACAATCACTGCTGCATATCTTGCTCCTGATTTATCTTCTACATACACAATCATTACAAAGTTAGAACTAAATATTGCTTGTCTTTTCAAAACACAACTTTAGTTTGCCTGTTTTTCAATTTAATGTGGCATTATTTTCATTATTCTTGCCTTGCAAATCCCTACTGTTTCAACAATGTTTTTGCTTCCTTCTACTTCATCAAGAGCAAGTCTTATGTTGAATTTGGGACATCATTTCACTTCCAACGGCCACTTAACTACTAGTGAAAGGTTTAGTTCAGGATAAAGTAGGACAATGAGTAAATTAAGGCCTATGAGTTTCATGTGGCCTGCCTGGCTTCCCATTTGGACCTGAGATCAAATCTCAAACCTTCTTTTCACTGTATACAGAGCAGATTAACCAGAATGGGGAAAAGAGGAAAGAGAGGGTTGAAGGAGAGCTTTCCAAGCAAATACCTCAGCTGTTAAGAGACACTCTTTTCAATTGCTGGTCCATTAGGGGCTCCAGTTTGGTAGGGACTGGCAGAGAGAGGTTTGCACCTTAGGAGAGGCAGCACTACACATCTGGCTGTGGTTTCAGACTCCAGTGGTAGGCTAGATCCTTAGATCTAGCCTGAGCTAAGTAAGTACAGTATGGCTTGAGTCTGTCAAGAAGCTAAGAGAAAATCCGACCACCACAGCACAGAAAGACCTAGGGTGGGGACCATAGTGTGCATACAATACATTCTCAGAAAAAGTTTCATTCAGTGGAATAAGTCAAATCAAACTGTAGTTCTCTGCTACCTTGTGATAGACATATATTTCTCTGAATCTGAGTTTACTCCATTCATAGAACGAGACTGAAAGAAAATTTTGCATACAAAAATATAAATCCCTCTCCCTCTCCCCCTCCCCCTCTCCCGTCTTCCACTTTCCACGGTCTCCCTCTGATGCCCAGCCGAGGCTGGACTGTACTGCCGCCACCTCGGCTCACTGCAACCTCCCTGCCTGATTCTCCTGCCTCAGCCTGCCGAGTGCCTGGGATTGCAGGCGCGCACCGCCACGCCTGACTGGTTTTTGTATTTTTTGATGGAGACTGGGTTTCGCCATGTTGGCCTGGCTGGTCTCCAGCTCCTGACCGCGAGTGGTCTGCCCGCCTGGGCCTCCCGAGGTGCCGGGATTGCAGACGGAGTCTGGCTCACTCAGTGCTCAATCTTGCCCAGCCTGGAGTGCGGTGGCGTGATCTCGGCTCGCTACAACCTCCACCTCCCAGCCGCCTGCCTTGGCCTCCCAAAGTGCCGAGATTGCAGCCTCTGCCCGGCCGCCAGCCCCTCTGGGAAGTGAGGAGCATCTGCCTGACCGCCCGTCGTCTGGGATGTGAGGAGCCCCTCTGCCCGGCCGCCCAGTCTGGGAAGTGAGGAGCGTCTCTGCCTGGCCGCCCATCGCCTGAGATGTGGGGAGCGCCTCTGCGCAGCCGCGACACCGTCTGGGATCTGAGGAGTGTCTCTGCCCGACTGCCACCCCGTCTGGGAGGTGAGGAGCGTCTCTGCCTGGCTGCCCCATCTGAGAAGTGAGGAGCCCCTCCGCCCGGCAGCCGCCCCGTCCGGGAAGTGAGGAGCGTCTCCGCCTGGCAGCCGCCCGGTCCAGGAGGTGGGGGGCAGCCCCCGCCCGGCCAGCCGCCCCGTCCGGGAGGTGGGGGGCGCCTCTGCCCGGCCACCCCGTCTGGGAAGTGAGGAGCCCCTCTGCCCGGCCGCCACCCCGTCTGGGAGGCATGCCCAACAGCTTATTGAGAGCGGGCCATGATGACAATGGCGGTTTTGTCAAATAGAAGGGGGGAAATGTGGAGAAAGGAAAGAGGGATCAGATTGTTACTGTGTCTGTGTAGAAAGAAGTAGACATAGGAGACTCCATTTTGTTCTGTACTAAGAAAAATTCTTCTGCCTTGGGATGCTGTTAATCTATAACCTTACCCCCAACCCCGTGCTCTCTGAAACGTGCTGTGTCCACTCAGGGTTAAATGGATTAAGGGCGGTGCAAGATGTGCTTTGTTAAACAGATGCTTGAAGGCAGCATGCTCGTTAAGAGTCATCACCACTCCCTAATCTCAAGTACCCAGGGACACAAACACTGTGGAAGGCCGCAGGGTCCTCTGCCTAGGAAAACCAGAGACCCTTGTTCACATGTTTATCTGCTGACCTTCCCTCCACTATTGTCCTATGACCCTGCCAAATCTCCCTCTCCGAGAAACACCCAAGAATGATCAATAAATACTAAAAAATTTATATATATATAAATGTATTTAGTAAAGTGTTCCACAAGTATAAGGAATGACTATATTGTACTTCCATGTTACCACTTCCAAATATGCCCAAATGGTAACATGTGGTCACTAAACATCAATAACAGTTTTCTCATTGGCATTCTTCTATGCAATAAAATAGGGAAACCAGCATTTCTAGAAATATGGAGCCCAGAAACTATTTTCAGGCCAAGGCAGGAGGATTGCTCGATGCCAGGAGTCTAAGACCAGCTTGGCCAACAGAGCAAGACTCCATCTCTACACAAAATTTAAAAATAAAAATTAGCTGGGCATGGTGGCAGGAGCTGGTAGTCCCAGCTACTCAAGAGGGTAAGGCAGGAGAATCACTTGAGACCGGGAGCTCAAGGCTGCAGTGAGCTAAAATCATGCCACTGTACTGCAGCATGGGTGATAGACACCTTGTCTCAAAAAATAAATAAAAATAGAGAGGTTTTCATTTTGAACGAGGGAAAAAGGTGACTTAGAATCCTTTATTTTTTCTGAATCCTTATGCAAAGCAATACAGTAAAATGCACTTTACAAACAAAATAGCCCTTTCTATTGCCATATTTGCTGTTTCAGTTCTCCTATTTCCTTGGGCTATAATTAACTTGTGAAGCCTGGAGTAACCCAGAGTCTGGGGACACACTAAGTAACAAATATATTACTGTATTTGTCTGCTTGGACTTCCATATTGCAGTATCACAGACAGGGTGGCTTAAACAACAGAAATTTATTTCTCACAGTTCTGGAGGCTAGAAGTCCAAGATCTGGGCATCGGCATGGTTGGTTTCTGATGAAGGCTCTCCTCTTGGGTTGCAGACTGCCACCTTCTTACTCTGTGCTCACATGACCTCTTCTTTGTGTGAGCATGGAGAGAGAGCAAGCTCTCTGGTGTCTCTCATAAAGGCACTAACTCCCAACATGAAATCCCAACTAACCCTAATTACCTCCCCCTCATTTCCAAGTATCACATTCTGGGTAAGGGCTTGAACATACGAATTTTGCCGAGGGTCGGGGGTCGGACACAAACATTCAGTCCCTCACAACTACCTAGTACAAATAAAGGTATTCACATGTTAATCAATTTAGTTTTCCATTTGCTAAAAATTAAAAGGGCATGCTTATTTCAGAACTTGTTAATCAGCTATAGCTATTAAAAAGGACTTTAAAGTTTATGAAACATACATAAAGTTTATGAAGAAATGAAGACATTTTATGTTCTTGAATAAATGAGAAGACTCAATATGGAATATGCTAGTTTTCCTCAAGTTAATTCCAATCAAAATCCCCAGGCAGTTTTGTTGAAAACTTTGCCAATGCATTCTGATTTTCATGTGGGAGAATAAATGTGTATCAATACCTAAGAAAATTTTGAAAAATCAAAATAATGGAGTATTTGACATACCAGAAGTCAAAACAATATGGTGTGGGCAAGAGAAATAATAGATCAGGCTGTGTGCAGTGGCTCATGCCTATAATCCCAGGACTTAGGGAGGCCGAGGCAGGCGGATCACTTGAGGTCAGGAGTTCGAGACCAGCCTGGCCAACATGGGGCTGTACTACAAATACAAAAATTACAAAATAAAAAATTTAAAAATACAAAAATTAGCCGGGTGTGGTGGTGCATGCCTGTAATACCAGCTACTCAGTGTCTGAGGCACGAGAATCACTTGAATCCAGGAGGCAGAGGTTGCAGTGAGCTGAGATTGCGCCACTGCACTCCAGCCTGGGTGACAGAGTGAAACTCGGTCTCAAAAAAATAAATAAAAAAGAAAGAAAAGAAATAATAGATCAATCAAAGGATTAATATATAATATCTAGAAGAAGACCAGTAATTTAGTATGCAATAAAAATGGAGTTTTTAATCAGCGGAGAAAAGATGAATTATTCAGTAACTGGTATTTAACTGGTACTGGGGCAACTGGCTAACTCTATAGGATATTTTTAAAGTCGTATACGAAAATTAATCCTTTTAGGATTAAACTCTGAAAAGGAAGAAAGGAAGGAAGGAAAGACAGTAACAAATAGGCTTGCAAATACTAAGAAAAAATACAGGTAGATGTAAATATTGTAATGGGAAATGTAAATATTGTAATAGGGAAGATCTTTATAAAATTGTGACACTCAAGAAAAAGAGCGTAAAAATACTAATGGTTCATGAAAGTAGGAAAATATTTTCAACATCGCTGGAAATCAAAGAAATGTAAGCAAAACAATGGGATCTCTCTCTCTTTGTTTTTTGGCCTGTCACAATACACAAAAATGATAATACCAAATGTAGACAAAAGCATAGGGAAATGGATGCACTGTTGTTAGAAAGATAAATTGGTTATAAATTGGTGCACTCTTATGTTATCATAATTATAGCTGACATGTATTAAATGCTTACTAATTGCCAGACATTTTAAGTGTTTTGCATATGTTACCTCATTTAATCCCTAGAATTCGAAATCTTATCCCCATTTTACTGATGAAAAAATTTAAGTATAGCTACAGCTAATAAATGACAGAACAAGGATTCAAACCCAGATAATTTGACTTGATATGTATACACGATATACATTTATCCTGACAAAACAAAAATGTTAAGGATATTTGTTGCAATGCCTACAGTTCCAAAGTCCCATATTCAAAACCCTGGGGCATATGTGTTTCAGAATTCAGAACTTCTCATATTTAAAAAAGATAATATTGCATATGCTGTATATTGTATAACACCCCCAGTAGGTACTGGAACAACACCCTACAATAAAATAATTCTGCAGTGAAACATATATTCATGTGAAGTCAGATAAGTGAAGATCATAAATAGCTTAATAACTTCGTAGGTTTTATTGCTAAATAAGTTCACGTCCATTCAGCTTTTACCACAAAATGGGTTACAAAAAGGTTTTCAGAGCTTTTTGTATTGCAGAACCTCGGAAAAAAGGTTGCAGTACTATAATAGCATAAAACAAAAATAAAAGATTGAAACTATTTAAATGTTTCTAATAGAGAATTGACTCAATATACATGTTTATATATTGAATGAAATGTCTAGGCTCAAATTTTTTTAACTTCTTTTGTTATACTTGAGTGTATATGCTATGATGTTGGCCTGAACTGAAGAGGATATTTTCTAAATTTGACTTGCAAATTCTTCTTGTTGAATATTTTACCATCACCACAGGGCTAGAAAATTCCTTGCCAAGTAAAATAGAAACTATAGCATGGTATTGAATTGGTGAAAAAGTAGACTTGCTGGTTTAACATAATTAATTATATGTTCATCTTTGTACATTAGCCTAATTTAAGGCCAAAGGAGTCGGCTTCTTTGATCAGAAAACTCTTAGCCATTGTGTCAAGGAGAAAATCAAAAGATAAAGAGCCCCACTTCACTCCACTTTAAATTATTTTTTTCTTAGTTGTCAAATCTCAAGAAGATTGTGAATATTTTTAAAGGTGAGACTATCGTATAATTCCTTTGTATCTCCCCAGGAGTACCTACTAAATACATAGCAGACTATTGACATGATTAAATATTTGCTCAATGGAAAAAGTAAATTAAAAGATACAGATAGTCTTGTTTCCTGTATTAGGAATAAAGACTTGGCTTTTGTTTTCTTTTCCCCTAACTTTTTCTTCTAAGGCAAAAAACTCTTCTAATCATTAATGCAAGGTCACGGCCTGGGTTATTGGCTGGTATTACACCTTATTTTCTTTGGAGTTTCGCTCTTGTTGCCCAGGCTAGAGTGCAATGGCACGATCTTGGCTCACCACAACCTCTGCCTCCCGGGTTCAAGCAATTCTCCTGCCTCAGCCTCCCAAGTAGCTGGCATTACAGGCGCTCGCCACCATGCCCAGCTAATTTCGTATTTTTAGTAGAGATGGGGTTTCTCCATGTTGGTCAGGCTGGTCTCGAACTCCTGACCTCAGGTGATCCGCCTGCCTCAGCCTCCCAAACACCTTATTTTCTGTATTACAAAATAGACTTAGCATAGAGATAGGAGCCATTTTCATGTCACTACCTGCTCAAATGAGGAGCCATTCCCCCAAAAAGATCCAGAATTGCATCTCTCAACTCTTGGAGTACTTTGCAGAAAGATATTCACCCCACACCATAGAGTGACTAGTTTACTGTTTAGTTATGCCTTTTCTATGTGTAACAAGTCCTGCATCTGCACCCAGAGGTTATGCTAGGGAACAGTTTAAAGATTACAATGTCTAAATAACGTGTGTGTGTGTGTGTGTGTGTGTGTGTGTGTGTGTGTGTGTGTATTTATTTATTTATTTATTTTGAGAAAGAGTCTCGCTGCATTGCCCAGGCTGGAGTGCAGTGGTGTGATCTTGGCTCACTGCAACCTCCACCTCCTGGGTTCAAGCATTTCTCCTGCCTCAGCCTCCCAAGTAGCTAAGATTACAGGTGTGTGCCACCACATCTGCCTAATTTTTATATTTTTGGTAGAGACGGGATTTCACCATGTTGGCCAGGCTGGTCTTGAACTCCTGACCTCAGATGATCTGCCCACCTTGGCCTCCCAAAGTGCTGGGATTACAGGTATGAGCCACTGCACCCAGCCCAAGACAGTTATATTTAAGTGGAAAAATTAAGTTTGTTATTTTTCTGCTACCAAACAGAAATGGGGGCTTGAGAGCAAGTAAAGTTTAACTTGTTTAAAAAAGAATATTTCTTCATTCCTGAATTGTAGTATGTGCAATTTAAATCTACTATGAAGCTAATAACCTTTTACAACATCTACTTGTACTTAGGCTACAAGTACAAGCGGAATTAGGAATTGTAATTAGGCTACATGTACAAGTGGAATTTCAACTTTCAGCCTTTTTCTTCTAAATTTGGTCATTGTCCTCCAGATTTAGTTATTCTGCTAGAGAAATTATACTAAATCCTTTGGAAGTCCAGATTGGTCTGACCTAATTTATTTAGTTACTGAGGGGGTTTTCACAAATAGAACTGATGCAATCCTAGTGACTCTAAAGATTACAGTGGGGAGAAAAAGGACTTTATTCAGCAAGAGCCTGTCATGCTCCTCTTGTTAGGCACCGGGGATTTAATGATGAGAGTGATTAAAAAATCCCTGCCCTCAAGGAACTGGCAGTATAGTGTGGGAAGCAGACACTACCCAATAAAGACACTAACAAATATAATATTGCAATTGCTATAAATGCTCTCAAGGAGTGGTACCTACTTTTATAAAATTGCATAATATGGGAATTTGACCTAGACTCAAGGTCAGGGAAAGATTCACTGAAGTATCAGGAGCTGAGACCTGAGATTTGAATAATAAATAGGAGTTAAGTAGACATGAGCAACTAGAGGAAGGAGAAGACCATTCTGGACAAAGGCTCTTGGGGAGAGAGAGGCTGTATCAGTTCAGGAACTGAAAGCCTCTAGAGTAAGGAAAAGTGTGGTGAGGTAGAGGGCAGGCCTTGCAGGGACTGACCTGTAGTTAGGGCTGGGAAAGTAGTAGCTATCTTATTTACAGGAAAAAAAAATGTAGGAGGTGAGGGAGAAGTCTTCCCGTCTTTGTTTTTGAAAGCCTGGATCATAAGCAGAATAGTGGGACGTGGAGCATAGCCAAGTGTTAGCAAGAAAGTAGAGTTTGAGGAAAGAGGAGTTGCCTCTCAACATTGAAAAGGATTCCCTCCAGGCATGGAAAGAAAGTGGATGAGGGGACTGAGAGCAGGAAGATCAATGGAGCCTCCCAATAATGAGGACTATTAGAGCCAAGGTCACTGGGAGGGACATTATTTGAAGTTCAAGGAGCTGTGGGAGCTGAGTTGGCTCTGCAGATGGTCCAGCCCTCACTGGAATGAGCAATGTCCATTGCCTGGACCTATGGGCTTGCATTAATGCCTCTTCCTCCTCTCAGCATCTCTAGAGAGGACTTCCTTTGACAGCAGCCAGTACTTTTCCTGGTGACCACCTTGCAGAAATGATTCCAGTCTTAGCCTTAGACTTTGGCCTATTTTGTCCACTTCTCTATGTGGGCAACCTCTCTTTGAACTCCCCAGAGAAGGGCAGTAGGGCCTGGAGACCTCATGAGATTGTAAGGGTGAGGAAGGGAAATCTTCCCATACCTACCCTTGAAATAGAACCTGAACTGAGCCCATTTGAGATCCCTGTAACTGCCCCGCACCAAACATCCATAAATTATAAGCTGGTAAGAATGAGCATATGTGGAACAAATACATAGGTCATGCTATAAAAGACATCCTTACAAAAACAATAATAGGGATTTTAATATTATTGTTAATATTCCTGATTCCCTTTCTGCCACTTCTTTACAAATATATATAAATATAGTATGTAATAATAAAGCACACACTGAATGATAACCAGGGCTCTCCTAATTCTGTGTTGAGGTATAGCTTTTTATGGGGCAGCTTGAATTATGTTAGGTCAGTGATCTCAAATGGCCTCATTGGTAATTAACAGCCTACTTGGAGAGTAATTGGAAAAGAAGTAAATAATCCACCTGAAAACTGTATTTTAAGGTTTGAACTTCAAAAGGAAGATTTGAAAACACTCAAAGAAAAAAATGACAAAAGGCAAAACAAATATTTATTTAGAGAATAAGTGATTAATAAACAATATCCCATTCTTTTTTATTCTCATTCAGTATAGTAACAAGATGTGTTCTGTAGGACAGGTTGGGGCTCAGGTGTCAAGAAGGAAGAGTAAAAAGTTTAATTTTAGGATATGTGAACCACAGAATATAAGTTTCTTTCTCAAATTTTTAATTTGGGGTATTTTCTTTGGTATTTTAATTATATTCTGCAGCTATCCTTAGCATAAAAGATTTAAAAAATATTTTTAGAACTGTTCACCATCCTTTCCAAATTCTGTTATCACTGGAGTGACCGATGTTCTCCGCTGGAGTGTCATTCACTGCATTATGATGAGCGCATTAAACAGGGACAAGCTTCTTTAAAATGACTTTCACTGAAAGCTGGTGTTTCTTCTCACCCTGCTCCATTCCCACTCTGTTTAATAAATAAAAAGCCAGACTTCTTGAAAACTGACTTTATTCCACATAATCCTCCTGGTTACAAGATAGTTTTGATTTTTATTTTCTGCAGGAGTTTTTACCAGAAGCACAGGCAACCTTTCTTCTTTTAATAATGTGTGTAATAGACACACTATGCTGAGCAGTTTGAAAACTTCTTGGAGTCTGGGAAAGGCATAGTTCCTAATTAACTGCCCAGAGAATGGTTTAACTATGTGGGAATCAGTTAAGTGCTTCTAGTGGGTTTTGTGGGACCAAAGGGAGATGATACTATATTTTTAATCAGGCAAACTAAAAAGCTAACACTTTTTAATGACTTAGCAGCCCCACTCCTATGAGGACTCCAGATGTTCAAAGCTCTCAAGAGCAACTCTAGAAATCCTTGTCAAGTTCCCTAGGTCCAAGGGATTATTATATAAATTAAGCCTTTGAATGCTACCTGTGTTTTGTTTTTCTTTTTAACTTGGAGACCGATAAAGGTAGAGGGTTTTTGTTTACTTCAAAGTAAGTAAAAAATGCACTGAAACTCGAGACATACTTGGAATAAAGGTAATTTGGAAGTATTTTCATCTCTCCTATTAAACTCAGAGTAAGGCCGGGTGCAGTGGCTCACGCCTGTAATCCCAGCACTTTGTGAGGCTGAGGTGGGCGGATCACCTGAGGCCAGGAACTCAAGACCAGCCTGGGCAATATGGTGAGACCCTGTCTCTATTAAAAATGCAAAAATTAGCAGAGTGCGATGGCACACACCTGTAGTCCCAACTGAGGCAGTAGAATCACTTGAACCTGGGAGGCAGAGGCTGCAGTGAGCTGAGATCGTGCCACTGCACTCCAGCCTGGGTGACAGAGCGAGACTCCGTCTCAAAACAAACAAACAAACAAACAAACAGAGTAGTGCGTAGGAAGAACACTGTGTTTTTAAAATCTCTTTTGATTACAAGCTCCCCTTTGGGAATACAAATAAAGCTTTGGATTTTCTCCAGAAAAGGGACATGTGCAGTCATCTCTTGGTATCCACGGGGAATTGGCCAGGAACGCCTTGGTTACCAAAATCTATGAGTGCTCAAACCTTTTATATAAAATGGTTTAGTATTTCCATATAAGCTACACACATCCTTCTATGTACTTTAAATCATCTCAAGTTACTTATAATACCTAGTACAATATAAATGCTATGTGAATAGTTGTTATCTATATTGTCAAGGGAATAATGACAAGGAAAAAAGTCTGTACGTGTTCAGTACAGATGCAACCATCCATTTTTTTTGTTGTTATTTTTTCCCGGAATATTTTTGATCTGAGTTTGGTTAAATCCACAGATGTGGAACTCATGAATATGAAGGACCAACTGTATATAAAATTTATTTAACATTTCAGAAGATTCACTGTTAAGAAATCTTGCTTCATCTTTTCACTACTTATAAAGTCTTCATTATTAAAAGCTGAACAAAATCTTAAAAATGAAAGAAAAAAAAACAGTTGCTGAGGAGATTGAGCTAACATTCCACATTTGGCCTCTTTTTTAAACACTTCAACGTTATCACTAAATACTTAAATGAATTTTAATAGAATTCTTTTTCTACACTTTTACTTGAATTAAGCAATTTCGCTTTTTTGTATATTATTTTTAGCCTTCTCCTTTGAATGTTATTTTTAATAGTTTGCTTGTCTATTTTTGCAAGGAATTAACTCTCCTTGCCAAATCCAATTAATAAATAGAACTATCTGTGGACTTGTGCTCTCTAGAAGTTGAACATAGAGTCTAGAATTAGTACCAGGCAGAATCTCCATAATGACTTGCTCATTGCGACACTCTCTGATATTATCAACTAGCGAAGTATCAGAAATACAAGAATGACATGTTTTCTGTTTTCAGAGCAAAGAAAATTATTCAATCATGCAATCATTATTAGCGAAGCTATTTCAGAACTGAGAAGAAGACTGTCACATAAACATAAAAATGTTATTTTGAGGGCCTTCTCTGCCAATGCATTGTGTTAGGTAGTGAGCTGGGATACACAGGAACTAAAGACTTGTTCTCTACCTTGGATTTTACCCTTTAATTTGGGAAGACAGAATAAATGCACTGAATGATAAAGCTAAGTTTCAAATCAGTGAGATAAAATAATTCCAAAAGTGCAGAGAAGAGCTTGGTATGAGCTATGTAGTCGGGACGGCTTCATGCAGAGTCTCAAGCCTGAACAGGTAAAGTGCAGGGAAATAAATCCAGGTAAGGAAAACTGGGCAAAGGACCTGACGCAGAAATGAACAAGGCACTTGGGAAAAATTTGTAAAGGTCTTTAATTTGATCTTTCATGTCATATATAAAGAAGAAAGTGTACATTTACAATATTTCCAAATATAGATTGTAGAAGATGAGTCTATTAATTCACCTAGAGCTTGCATGTGTTGTAGATAAATCTGCAAACTCCACCCTTGATTGCATGAAGTTCCAATGAGAAAATGCCATTTCATTCCAAGTGTGCATGTAATCTTCACAAAGAAACTTTTTTAAATGATTAAAATAATTCCCACAATAGATATGAAAGGAAAAGTTAGGCCTGAACTCATGCTCTTTTAAGATATGGGGGTTAGCCCGGTGCAGTGGCTCAGGCCTGTAATCCCAGCACTTTGGTAGGCTGAGGCGGGAGATTACAAGGTCAGGAGATAGAGACCATCCTGGCTAACATGGTGAAACCCCGTCTCTACTAAAAAATACAAAAAATTAGCCGGGCATGGTGGCGGGTGCCTGTAGTCCCAGCTACTCGGGAGGCTGAGGCAGGAGAATGGCGTGAACCTGGGAGGCGGAGTTGGCAGTGAGCCGGGATTGTGCCACTGCATTCCAGCCTGGACGACAGAGCGAGACTCCATCTCAAAAAAAAAAAAAAAAAAAGAAGATATTGGGGTTGGGGTTGGAGTTGGATAAAAGGATCAAGTAGGAAATACCAGTCTAAAAGAACACTGAGGTCAAGAAAAGTATTTTGGGAGCTAGAAGTTTATATTAAGCATTTTAAGGAGTGGCTGGAAAGTCATGTGTCTCATGTTACTTCTTGTTTCTTGCCCTGGCAGCAAGTTAAAAGGAGCAAACCTCTGTCTGCATGAAAGAGTTTGAAGAAAGAGCAAATCACCTCTCCACTAAATTTACTATTTGGTTTACTTTTCAGTAATTCAGTTGCAAAGTAACTTTAACCAACTTAAATACAAGTATAAAAGTATGAAAGTTATTCTAAGTCATATACTTAAAACCAATTCCCACTCCATACCCCAAATCCAAACCATTAAAACTTAAGACTCCACTTAAACCAGATATATGTTATTAATAAGGTCTTATATAAGTGAAAAATCGCAAAGTTAATGATACATTCTGGGGAACCACGACTAGCTCAGTTCTTGAATGGAATTGGCTATTTTTCGCATTGTCTCATAAACTTCTATGTCTACCCCCTTTTTTTCCTTTTTCTTTCTTTTTTTCTTTTTTCTTTTTTTTTTTTTTTTTTGAGACAGGGTCTGGCTCTGCAACCTCTGCCTCCTGGGCTCAAGCCATCCTCCCACCTCAGCTTCTCAAGTAGCTGGGGCTACAGGTGTGTGCCACCATGCCCAGCTAATTTTTGACGGGTTCTCGTCATGTCACCCAGGCTGGTCTCGAACTCCTGGGCTCAAGCAATCCACGTGCCTTGGCTGCCCAAAGTGCCAGGATTACAGATGTGAACCGCTGGACCTGGCCTATGTCTGCCCTTAATGGTAAACAGTAGTACCAACTACCTATATGCTTACAATGTGCCCAGCACTGTACTAAGCATTTTATGTTTATTAGTTCATATAACATCCTAATAAAAGTAACCCATAGGGCAGATATTTTCTTGATTTTACAGATGGGAAAACTATTAAATAGCAAACCAGAAGTCAAGCACTTTAGAGGATGACTCTAACACTACCCCTAGCTACATATATTTCTCCTCCTAGAATGTCCTTCCCACTCCTCTTTGCCCACCCACATTTAGTGAAGGCCCAGCTTAAATCCTAGTAAGTTCTCTAGTAAGTGCCCCTACTGCCTACATTGACCTCTCTCATCTCAGAATTCTTAAAGCATTTACTTATTGAACTCAGAAGAACATCATTAGTAAAATACAGAGTAATAGAGATTTCACAACCTAATCAGAGTTAAAAACGTATTGAGTGCTTAGTCTGTATGAGGAATTGTTCTAAGAATTATATATGGATTAACCAATTTCATTCTCATAACAAATCTATGAGGTCAGTAGTGAGTACTGTTATTTCCATTTTTAAATGTGCAAAATGAAGCAGAGATAGGTTAACTAACTTTCCTAAGGGCAAAGATTAGGAAATTTTCTCAGGTTGGTGAAGACTCTAGGAATTGAGGATTAAAGAAATTAATATGTGGAAAGCCTATAGAACAGTATCTGGTACATAGAGTGTTAGCTATTATTACTATTTTACTCTACTCCCTCCCTGAAAACATCTCTGACTCCATCCAATTGAGTCATCTGCACAGGAAGAAAATGAAGCATCTTCGATGAGCCAGATGTTGGGTTTGACAGTTTCATGACCGTCATTTCATTTATTAATTCAACAAATATTTATCGAGCACCTACCACCACCTGGTACTATTCAAGGCATTGAGATTCCAGCTGTAAAACAAAAAACAAAGTGGTTCTTCACAATAATCCCATAAAGGAGGTTCATGAGTTCCATTACTACAAATGACAAAACTGAGGTTCACACAGCTCACCAGTTGGAGGGTTGGGGTTTAAATATAAATCAATTAAAAGTTTCAGATCTTTCTCTCACAGGATATAATGTTACTTCTGCCTGATCCACCTGATAGAACCATTCTCCCCAATGAAACATAATGCATTTGGAAATTAGGAAGCTGTTGTTTCCCTTTCTCATATATAGGTTAGAATTCCCAATAATATCACCATCATCCCCAGATAGTATTTACAGAGTACATGCATGCATTATTATTGTTGAGGCTGCTTTCCCCACCCCTCCCAATGCCTTCTAGCAAATGCTCAGTGGAAAAGAAGAGCTGCTCTAGCTGAGACTGGGGTTGGGGTGGGAGTGGATGGGCCTTGAGCACTGGTTGCTCTGCCTTCTTCTAAAGTCTCTAAGGTGCCTGGCTTCCACTGCAGGCACCCGCTTCTGGACAAGGGGAATGTGGTGGCACCCTGAAGCTTGAAGACACCAGGAACTTCAAAACCCCAAAGAGGGTGTCACAGCCCTGGCTCAGGGAGCCCCTTGGTCTGGGCTTCACAAGGGACCACAGCTCTTCCCTCCTTCTCATTCCCAGCAATGTGGCAAGCAGGGGATGCATGTTTCAGCCCTGTTTGTGTTACATTTCTTTTAGACCAGCCATTCGGCAGGTCCTGAGTTCTTGTCCCACATCCAAGAAGAATGAGGTAGGCAGACACCTGGAGGGTGAGCAAAGTGGAGAGGAGCTTCATTGAGTGATAGAACAGTTCTCAGGAGACTCAAAGTGGGTAGCTCCTTTCCACAGGAAGGTTGTCCCAATGAGTGTCCAGCTCTCAGTGGAGAAGAGACCTGGAGTGGGTAGCTCCTATCCACAGGCAGGTCACCCCAACATCTGTGCAGCCCTCAGCAGACAGGAGACCCAGAGTGGATGGTTCTTATCACAGGCAGGTCATCCCAACATCTGTGCAGCCCTCAGTGGAGAGGAGACCCTGAGTGGGTGGCTCTTATCCACAGGCAGGTAATCCCAACATCTGTGCAGCACTTAGCAGAGAGGAGACCCTGAGTGCGTGGCTTTTACCCACAGGCAGGTCATCCCAACATCTGTGCAGCCCTCAGGGGAGAGGAGACCCACGTAGGTGGCTCCTATCCACAGACGGGTCATCCAGACAGACCTGGAGTGAGTGGCTGTTATCTGCAGGCAGGTCATCCCACCCTCTCTGCAGCCCTCAGCGAAGAGGAGACAGAGTGAGAGGCCCCAGAGTGAGTAGCTCCTATCTGCAGGCAGGTTGTCTCCTTGTCTCTGCAGCCCTCAGTGAAGAGGAGGCCCAGAGTGGATGGCTCCATCCACAGGCAGGTCGTCCCCTAGTCTGGCTTGGGGATTGGGGGTGGGCTTCAGAGGGGAGGAAGTGTGTGCTTATTGGTCCATGGGCAGCAATGGGCGGACCTGGAAAAAGCACCATAAGTTCTCACTCCCGGCGGAACTGGCAGCTCAGCCCCCAGGCTTCAGGCCGTTTCTGGCCTAAGTGGGGTTTCACCGAGGACCCACCGCTTTCTTTTTTTTTTTTTTTTTATTATACTCTAAGTTTTAGGGTACATGTGCACAATGTGCAGATTAGTTACATATGTATACATGTGCCATGCTGGTGCGCTGCACCCACTAACTTGTCATCTAGCATTAGGTATATCTCCCAATGCTATCCCTCCGCCCTCCCCCCACTCACAACAGCCCCCAGAGTGTGATGTTCCCCTTCCTGTGTCCATGTGTTCTCATTATTCAATTCCCACCTATGAGTGAGAATATGCAGTGTTTGGTTTTTTGTTCTTGCGATAGTTTACTGAGAATGATGATTTCCAATTTCATCCATGTCCCCACAAAGGACATGAACTCATCATTTTTTATGGCTGCATAGTATTCCATGGTGTATATGTGCCACATTTTCTTAATCCAGTCTATCATTGTTGGACATTTGGGTTGGTTCCAAGTCTTTGCTATTGTGAATAATGCCACTATAAACATATGTGTACATGTGTCTTTATAGCAGTATGATTTATAGTCCTTTGGGTATATACCCAGTAATGGGATGGCTGGGTCAAATGGTATTTCTAGTTCTAGATCCCTGAGGAATCGCCACACTGACTTCCACAAGGGTTGAACTAGTTTACAGTCCCACCAACAGTGTAAAAGTGTTCCTATTTCTCCACATCCTCTCCAGCACCTGTTGTTTCCTGACTTTTGAATGATTGCCATTCTAACTGGTGTGAGATGGTATCTCACTGTGGTTTTGATTTGCATTTCTCTGATGGCCAGTGATGGTGAGCATTTTCTCATGTGTTTTCTGGCTGCATAAATGTCTTCTTTTGCGAAGTGTCTGTTCATGTCCTTTGCCTGCTTTTTGATGGGGTTGTTTGTTTTTTTCTTGTAAATTTGTTTGAGTTCATTGTAGATTCTGGATATTAGCCCTTTGTCAGATGAGTAGGTTGCGAAAATTTTCTCCCATTTTGTAGGTTGCCTGTTCACTCTGATGGCAGTTTCCTTTGCTGTGCAGAAGCTCTTTAGTTTAATTAGATCCCATTTGTCAATTTTGGCTTTTGTTGCCATTGCTTTTGGTGTTTTAGACATGAAGTCCTTGCCCATGCCTATATCCTGAATGGTAATGCCTAGGTTTTCTTCTAGGGTTTTTATGGTTTTAGGTCTAACGTTTAAGTTTTTAATCCATCTTGAATTGACTTTTGTATAAGGTGTAAGGAAGGGATCCAGTTTCAGCTTTCTACATATGGCTAGCCAGTTTTCCCAGCACCATTTATTAAATAGGGAATCGTTTCCCCATTGCTTGTTTTTCTCAGGTTTGTCAAAGATCAGATAGTTGTACATACGCAGTGTTATTTCTGAAGGCTCTCAATAGATGCAGAAAAGGCCTTTGACAAAATTCAACAACGCTTCATGCTAAAAACTCTCAATAAATTAGGTATTGATGGGACATATCTCAAAATAATAAGAGCTATCTATGACAAACCCACAGCCAATATCATACTGAATGGGCAAAAACAGGAAGCATTCCCTTTGAAAACTGGCACAAGACAGGGATGCCCTCTCTCACCACTCCTATTCAACATAGTGTTGGAAGTTCTGGCCAGGGCAATTAGGCAGGAGAAGAAAATAAAGGGTATTCAGTTAGGAAAAGAGGAAGTCAAATTGTCCCTGTTTGCAGACGACATGATTGTATATCTAGAAAACCCCATTGTCTCAGCCCAAAATCTCCTTAAGCTGATAAGCAACTTCAGCAAAGTCTCAAGATACAAAATCAATGTACAAAAATCACAAGCATTCTTATACACTAACAACAGACAAACAGAGAGCCAAATCACGAGTGAACTCCCATTCACAATTGCTTCAAAGAGAATAAAATACCTAGGAATCCAACTTACAAGGGATGTGAAGGACCTCTTCAAGGAGTTCTACAAACCACTGCTCAAGGAAATAAAAGAGGATACAAACAAATGGAAGAACATTCCATGCTCATGGGTAGGAAGAATCAATATCATGAAAATGGCCATACTGCCCAAGGTAATTTACAGATTCAATGCCATCCCCATCAAGCTACCAATGACTTTCTTCACAGAATTGGAAAAAACTACTTTAAAGTTTATATGGAACGAAAAAAGAGCCCGCATCGCCAAGTCAGTCCTAAGCCAAAAGAACAAAGCTGGAGGCATCACGCTACCTGACTTCAAACTATACTACAAGGTTACAGTAACCAAAACAGCATGGTACTAGTACCAAAACAGAGATATAGATCAATGGAACAGAACAGGACCCACTGCTTTCTGCCCAGGAACCTGTCTGCCCCCTACCGCCATCAACCTGCTGTCCACGAGCCCACGGTGCCCAGGCTGTTCATGTCGAGGTGGGCCTGCAGGCCTGTGCCAAGCTGCCCTCACCACCCCTCGGCCTCCCTCCCATGTTCCTCGGTGCCCAAAGTCCGGAGGGGGCTGAGGTGGCAAGGGCTGGTGAGTCAGCACTGCCCTGAGCGCGTGCACACCCAGCTGGGTTGCAACAGTGCCTGGGTTCAGCCTCAACTTTGCTCCAAAATCAGAGCGGGCACTGGGAGCAGGGAGAGGCCTGGCAGTTGGAGCAGACACTTCCAATCCTGCGAGGGGAGGTGGGCTTCCCGGGTCTCCGAGAGTGAAGGGATGCCCGGGTCTGCAGCTGTGGCTGGGCAGCTGCAGTGCACCCAGGAGGTTGGGGCTCCTGCCCCTCTAACTCGGAAGGGGGTGAGGCTCCCACCTGTTCCCAGCTCCCGCTGGCTCTGTGGAGTGCATAGCCTAGGCCGTGCCTCCCCAGCCGCTGCCATAATGCCACTACTATCATTAAGGTGATCTTGAAACTAGCATCCAAGGTCACACTACAAGTGCTCGGAAAATATCTGTTGATTTCTGATTCCTAGATGGCTTTTGCCCACTAGCCCATTAAGGACCTTCATGTCTATAATGTCAAAAATTATAGACATAGCGTGTGTCTATAATGTTTAAGTTCAGTTTTGGGATTCAAGTGCAGGTGAGACAAATGCTCTCTTTTATGAACTCAGCTTCTCCAGTGTAAACTGAAAAGGAAGCCAGGCAGTGTTGTATTATTGAACTAGTTTGGGGCACACAAATATCCTTGTCAGTTTCAGAAGGGTCAGTGGAGTATTCTGTTCACTGAAAATTTTCATACATTGCAAGGATTTGAAATGCACTGAGAATAAAATGAAATGTCATCCATAGTGAAATGAAATGTCTGGGAAAGGGAAAAGGAGACAGACAAGGATGATAGAGTTGACAGTCATGGGCAGACAGCCGTTTAGCATAAGTTAATTTACCAGCCAGCTCAGTCCAAAAGGAGGCTTATATCTGGCTTACGCTATGATATATTAGACTGACACAATGGTAGGAGGGGAGGAGGTATAAAGGGCCATTTCCAAGGACATAATATATTTTGTGTATGAAGTGCAAAAGCACACGAAGGTCCAAGAAGAAACTGATAAGTATTTTTCATCTTTTTCTGACTCATGCCACCCTTGTGTCTATGCCAGCTCCTTTTCTGGAAGGCAAGACCCAATCAGTTTTGATGTACCACATTAAACTATGTGTCATGCAGGTGGATAAGAGATTTCATTTGGCATCGGCCAGAGATATGCATATATCTGCTTTCATATATGTAAGTATATGGCTTTTTCATGAGTCAGCTAGAAAGCAAGTCAGCCATATTATGTACATATCTCTTAAAATATGACTTTTACTGGATATTGGTAAATAAGGCCTCTGGTTGTAAATCAAACAACATTTAAAATGCAAAAATGAATAAGACCTTGGTTTCTAGATGCTTGAAATATTCAGAAAGACTAAAAGACCACTTGATTCAGCTTTTCTAGTTATGAGCAGCTGACAAAACAGTTCCTATTAAGGTGCCAGAAACTTTTGCCTTTTCTCCCTAAGAATACAGAAAGGGACACCCAGAAGCAATTGCACAAAAGAGTCATCAAGGAAATGAAGACAAAACACAGTTAGATTGTAAGCAATTCTTGGAACACCTTGGGCAGAGTAGTTATTGTCAGGCCTCTGAGCCCAGGCCAGGCCATCGCATCCCCTGTGACTTGCACGTATACATCCAGATGGCCTGAAGTAACTGAAGATCCACAAAAGAAGTAAAAACAGCCTTAACTGATGACATTCCACCATTGTGATTTGTTCCTGCCCCACCCTAACTGATCAATGTACTTTGTAATCTCCCCCACCCTTAAGAAGGTTCTTTGTAATTCTCCCCACTCTTGAGAATGTACTTTGTGAGATCCACCCCTGCCCACCAGAGAACAACCCCCTTTGACTGTAATTTTCCATTACCTTCCCAAATCCTATAAAACGGCCCCACCCCTATCTCCCTTCACTGACTCTCTTTTCGGACTCAGCCCGCCTGCACCCAGGTGAAATAAACAGCCATGTTGCTCACACAAAGCCTGTTTGGTGGTCTCTTCACATGGATGCGCATGAAATTTGGTGTCGTGACTCGGATCGGGGGACCTCCCTTAGGAGATCAATCCCCTGTCCTCCTGCTCTTTGCTCCATGAGAAAGATCCACCTACGACCTCAGGTCCTCAGACCAACCAGCCCAAGAAACATCTCACCAATTTCAAATCCGGTAAGCGGCCTCTTTTTACTCTCTTCTCCAACCTCCCTCACTATCCCTCAACCTCTTTCTCCTTTCAATCTTGGTGCCACACTTCAATCTCTCTCTTCTCTTAATTTCAATTCCTTTCATTTTCTGGTAGAGACAAAAGAGACATGTTTTATCCGTGAATCCAAAACTCCGGCGCCGGTCACGGACTGGGAAGGCAGCCTTCCCTTGGTGTTTAATCATTGCAGGGATGCCTCTCTGATTATACACCCACGTTTCAAGGGTGTCAGACCACGCAGGGATGCCTGCCTTGGTCCTTCACCCTTAGCGGCAAGTCACGCTTTTCTGGGGAAGGGGCAAGTACCCCAACCCCTTCTCTCCTTGTCTCTACCCCTTCTCTGCTTTCCTGGGGCAGGGGCAAGTAATCCTCAACCCCTTCTCCTTCACCCTCAGTGGCAAGACCCGCTTTCCTGGGGCAGGGGCAAGTACCCCTCAACCCCTTCTCCTTCACCGTTAGCAGCAAGTCCCGCTTTCCTAGGGGACAAGAATCCCCCAATCGCTTATGTCCACGCCCCAATCTCTTATCTCTGTGCCCCAATCCCTTATTTCCATGCCCCAACCCTTTCTCTGCTTTTCTGGAGGGGAAGAAACCCCCACCCCTTCTCCGTGTCTCTACTCTTTTCTCTGGGCTTGCCTCCTTCACTATGGGCAAGCTTCCACCTTCCATTCCTCTTTCTTCTCCCTTAGCCTGTATTCTTAAGAACTTAAAACCTCTTCAATTCTCACCTGACCTAAAATCTAAGCGTCTTATTTTCTTCTGCAATGCCGCTTGACCCCAATACAAACTCAACAGTAGTTCCAAATAGCCAGAAAACGGCACTTTCAATTTTTCCATCCTACAAGATCTAAATAATTCTTGTCGTAAAATGGGCAAATGGTCTGAGGTGCCTGACATCCAGGCATTCTTTTACACATCAGTCCCTTCCTAGTCTCTGTGCCCAGTGCAACTCGTCCCAAATCTTCCTTCTTTCCCTCCCGCCTGTCCCCTCAGTACCAACCCCAAGCGTCACTGAGTCTTTCTAATCTTCCTTTTCGACAGACCCATCTGACCTCTCCCCTCCTCAACAGGCCAAGCTAGGTCCCAATTCTTCCTCAGCCTCCACTCCTCCACCCTATAATCCTTTTATCACCTCCCCTCCTCACACCTGGTCTGGCTTACAGTTTCATTCCATGACTAGCCCTCCCCCACCTGCCCAGCAATTTATTCTTAAAAAGGTGGCTGGAGCTAAAGGCATAGTCAAGGTTAATGCTCCTTTTTCTTTATCCCAAATCAGATAGCATTTAGGCTCTTTTTCATCAAATATAAAAATCCAGCCCAGTTCATGACTTGTTTGGCAGCAACCCTGAGACACTTTACAGCCCTAGACCCTAAAAAGTCAAAAGGCCGTCTTATTCTCAAAATACATTTTATTACCCAATCTGCTGCCGACATTAAAACTCCAAAAATTAAATTCTGGCCCTCAAACCCCACAACAGGAATTAATCAACCTCGCCTTCAAGGTGTACAATAATAGAGAGAAAGCAGCCAGACGGCAATGCATTTCTGAGTTACAATTACTTGCCTCTGCTGTGAGACAAAACCCAGCCACACCTCCTGCATACAAGAACTTCAAAATGCCTAAGCCGCAGCAGTCAAGCATTCCTACAAGACTTCCTCCATCAGGATCCTGCTTCAAGTGCCAGAAATCTGGCCACTGGGCCAAGGAATGCCCACAGCCCAGGATCCCTCCCAAGCCATGTCCCATCTGTGCAGGGACCCACTGGAAATCAGACTGCCCAGCTCTCCCGGCAGCCACTCCTAGAGCCCCTAAAGCTCTAGCCCAAGGCTCTCTGACTGACTTCTTCCCAGATCTGCTTGGCTTAGCGACTGAAGATTGACGCTGCCCGATCGCCTCGGAAGCCCCCTGGACCATCACGGACGCCGAGCTTCAGGTAACTCTCACAGTGGAGGGTAAGTCCATCCCCTGTTTAATCGATATGAGGGCTACTCACTCCACGTTGCCTTCTTTTCAAGGGCCTGTTTCCCTTGCCCCCATAACTGTTGTGGGTATTGACGGCCAAGCTTCAAAACCCCTGAAAACTCCCCAACTCTGGTGCCAACTTAGACAATACTCTTTTAAGCACTCCTTTTTAGTTATCCCCACCTGCCCAGTTCCCTTATTAGGCTGAGACACTTTATATTATCTGCTTCCCTGACTATCCTGGACTACAGCTATATTTCATTGCCGCCCTTCTTCCCAATCCAAAGCCTCCTTTGCGTCCTCCTCTTGTATCCCCCCACCTTAACCCACAAGTATAAGACACCTCTACTCCCTCCTTGGCGACCGATCATGCACCCCTTACCATCTCATTAAAACCTAATCACCCTTACCCCACTCAATGCCAATATCCCATCCCGCAGCACGATTTAAAAAGATTAAAGTCTGTTATCACTTGCCTGCTACAGCATGGCCTTTTAAAGCCTATAAACTCTCCTTACAATTACCCCATTTCACCTGTCCTAAAACCAGACAAGCCTTACAAGTTAGTTCAGGATCTGCGCCTTATCAACCAAATTGTTTTGCCTATCCACCCCGTGGTGCCAAACCCATATACTCTCCTATCCTCAATACCTGCCTCTATAACCCATTATTCTGTTCTAGATCTCAAACGTGCTTTCTTTACTATTCCTTTGCACCCTTAATCCCAGCCTCTCTTCACCTTCACTTGGACTGACCCTGACACCCATCAAGCTCAGCAAATTACCTAGGCTGTACTGCTGCAAAGCTTCACAGACAGCCCCCATTACTTCAATCAAGCCCAAATTTCTTCCTCATCTGTTACCTATCTCGGCATAATTCTCATAAAAACACACGTGCTCTCCCTGCCAATCGTGTCCGACTGATCTCTCAAACCCCAGCACCTTCTACAAAACAACAACTCCTTTCCTTCCTAGGCATGGTTAGCATGGTCAGAATTCTTACACAAGAGCCAGGACCACACCCTGTAGCCTTTCTGTCCAAACAACTTGACCTGTTTTAGCCTAGCCCTCATGTCTGCGTGCAGTGGCTGCCGCTGCTTTAATACTTTTAGAGGCCCTAAAAATCACAAACTATGCTCAACTCACTCTCTACATTTCTCATAACTTCCAAAATCTATTTTCTTCCTCCTACCTGACACATATACTTTCTGCTCCCTGGCTCCTTCAGCTGTACTCACTCTTTAAGTCCCACAATTACCATTGTTCCTGGCCCGGACTTCAATCTGGCCTCCCACATTATTCCTCATGCCACACCTGACCCCCATGACTGTATCTCTCTGATCCACCTGATATTCACCCCATTTCCCCATATTTCCTTCTTTCCTGTTCTTCACCCTGATCACGCTTGATTTATTGATGGCAGTTCCACCAGGCCTAATCGCCACACACCAGCAAAGGCAGGCTATGCTATAGTACAAGCCACTAGCCCGCCTCTCAGAACCTCTCATTTCCTTTCCATCGTGGAAATCTATCCTCAAGGAAATAACTTCTCAGTGTTCCATCTGCTATTCTACTACTCCTCAGGGATTATTCAGGCCCCCTCCCTTCCCTACACATCAAGCTTGAGGATTTGCCCCCACCCAGGACTGGCAAATTAGCTTTACTCAACATGCCCGAGTCACGAAACTAAAATACCTCTTAGTCCAAATAGACACTTTCACTGAATAAGTAAAGGCCTTTCCTACAGGGTCTGAGAAGGCCACCGCAGTCATTTCTTTTCTTCTGTCAGACATAATTCCTCAGTTTAGCCTTCCCACCTCTATACAGTCTGATAACAGACCAGCCTTTATTAGTCAAATCAGCCAAGCAGTTTTTCAGGCTCTTAGTAGGTTTCAGTGAAACCTTTATATCCCTTACGGTCCTCCATCTTCAAGAAAAGTAGAACGGACTAAAGGTCTTTTAAAAACACAGCTCACCAAGCTCAGCCACCAACTTAAAAAGGACTGGACAATACTTTTACCACTTGCACTTCTACAAGGTACAGCCCATTTAAGCTCCTGTATACATGCTCCTTTTTATTAGGCCCCAGTCTCATTTGACACCAGACCAACTTAGACTGTGCCCCAAAAAAACTTGTCATCCCTACTATCTTTTATCTAGTCACACTCCTATTCACCGTTCTCAACTACTCATATATGCCCTGCTCTTGTTTACACTGCCGGTTTACACTATTTCTCCAAGCCATCACAGCTGATATCTCCTGGTGCTATCCCCAAACTGCCACTCTAAACTCTTGAAGTAAATAAATAATCTTTGCTGGCAGGACTATGCTGAATCTCCTTAGGCACTCTCTAATCAGATGTCCTAGGTCCTCCCAATTCTTAGACCTTTTATACCTGTTTTTCTCCTTCTCTTATTCCATTTAGTTCCTCAATTCATCCAAAACCGTATCCAGGCCATCACCAATCATTCTATACGACAAATGTTTCTTCTAACATCCCCACAATATCACCCCTTACCACAAGACCTCCCTTCAGCTCAATCTCTCCCACTCTAGGTTCCCACGCCGCCCCTAATTCCGCTTGACGCAGCCCTGAGAAACATCGCCCATTCTCTCTCCATACCACACCCCAAAAATTTTTGCCACTCCAACACTTCAACACTATTTTGTTTTATTTGTCTTATTAATATAAGAAGGCAGGAATGTCAGGCCTCTGAGCCCAGGCCAGGCCATCGCATCCCCTGTGACTTGCACGTATACATCCAGATGGCCTGAAGTAACTGAAGATCCACAAAAGAAGTAAAAACAGCCTTAACTGATGACATTCCACCATTGTGATTTGTTCCTGCCCCACCCTAACTGATCAATGTACTTTGTAATCTCCCCCACCCTTAAGAAGGTTCTTTGTAATTCTCCCCACTCTTGAGAATGTACTTTGTGAGATCCACCCCTGCCCACCAGAGAACAACCCCCTTTGACTGTAATTTTCCATTACCTTCCCAAATCCTACAAAACGGCCCCACCCCATCTCCCTTCGCTGACTCTCTTTTCGGACTCAGCCCGCCTGCACCCAGGTGAAATAAACAGCCATGTTGCTCACACAAAGCCTGTTTGGTGGTCTCTTCACACGGACGCGCATGAAAGTTATTCAATTGCTTTTTTTTTTTTTTTTTTTTTGAGACAGGGTCTCACTGTTTGACTCAGGCTGGAGTGCGGTGACACAATCACGGCTCACTGCGGCCTCGACCTCCCAGGCTCAAGCCATCCCCCTGCCTCAGCCTCCCAAGTGGCTGGGATCACAGATGCGTGCCACCAAGCCAGGCTAATTTTTGTATTTTGTGTAGAGACAGGATTTTGCCATGTTGCCCAAGCTGGTCTCAAACTCTGGACTCAAGTGATCGGCCCACCTCAGCCTTCCAAAGTGCCGGGATTACAGGCGTTAGCCACTGCACCCAGCCTCGATTGCTTTAAATGAGAGGGTAGAGAGTTTCCATATGAAGGAAGACCAAGGTCTTTTGACACTTAAGGAGATTGTAATTATCCGGTGACGCTGCTCTCACTACCATTTTTATTAAATGGTACTCAATCAGAGTAAAGGCCCATAAAAGAGAAAAAACAATGTTCTGGGCAGAGCAACTATGTCCAGCCAGGTTCAGCTTTCCCTCTGCAGTCATTTTTTACCCCAGACACAGTGTTTCTATTTGCCTGATCTCTAAATGCCTGGTGGAAAGACAGATGGATAGGAGAGGTGAGTACTACAGTGGGAATATCTTGCCTATTGACAGCTGTCTGCAGGAAAAATAGAAGGAGGTGTAACTTAATTTGAAAAGACTGTGCTCTTGAAATTTTGGATTTAAATATAAAATGGAATCATATTATACATGCACTTTAGGAATTTATTGTGCAAAGGAAATCTAGGGTATACCTTCTCTTAAGTGCAAATCCTGTTACTTTAAATCAAAATAATACAATTATATTTTAACCAATATGTCCTATAAGCTTGACTTTTAAATGGCAGGTTTTCTTATGGAGAAATTCCTTTATACTCTGAAATTTATTTCTGTAATAATTATGTACTCCAAAGCAATAAAAAAGAAATCACTGAAATATAAAATATATTCAGTGAAAATGTTTAAAAAGCATGGAACCAACAAAAGTTGCCCTCTATATTTTGTAAGGTAAGAATCTATATTTACTATTTCATAAAAGATATCATACTTTACATGTAAAAAGTAAAAAGGACATAGCATAAAGGATAGTTGGTAATCTGACAACAGAGAGACACAGATGAAATATATTTTTATAAATATATACATAATTTTTGAGTTTAGAAGAGTTACTATATGAAATCCTATTGCATTGTACATAATTGTTAGTTTGATACACATTTATCAGCTTGTGGTTATATATTCAATAGGACACCACAAAGTAGAGCATCAATGTTCAATTTGTTCTCATATCTTTATCATTCATTATGAAACTCAGTTTCTCATAGGTTTGTTAGCAAAGGTGGAAGTAACACTCTTAATGGCATTTCCCTTCATTTGGAATATTCTATGTAAATGAAAGCAAGTTTCCTGATAGCTCTGATGCTGTCCTTATTCCTTACTGGGCCATGAAGAACTTGGCGGGGGCAGATGGTAGAGCCCAGGTGCTTAGAGCAAGCTCTTACTCAGTAGCTCCTCTTAGCTAAGGCTGAGCAACTGAGGCCCTGGGACTTCAATCGAGAGCCCACAGGGATTGTGGAAAAGATGCCTTGGCCTATGAAAGCTTTCCCTCGGACCAGTGCTGTTTCATTGTTTAGCATTTGGGAACCATTGTCCTACAGCATGTAGATAAAGATCAAGTTTGCTTCTGATTGTCACCAATCATTAGATAGTTGGCTGTAGTAAAGAATAACAAGGTAATCACAAAGAGTAAATCTATTTCCTATGTTATAAATGCATAATCTCCCTTTTTTGTCTATTTTCTGCATGTGTCACACATTATAGTGGGTTGAATAATGTCCCCCACCCAAATTTATGGCCACCCAAAAGCTCAGAATGTGACCTTATGTGGAAATAGGGATGTAATTTTCTTTGCATATGTAATTAGTTGTAATTGGTTGAGGAGCTCAAGATGAAATCATCATAGATTAAGAGTGGGCCCTAAATCTAATGACTAGTGTCCTTACAATATAGAGGGCACAAAATCACACAGAGAAGACCATGTGAGGGCCAAGGCAGATACTGGAGTTATGCTGCCCCAAACCAAGGAATGCCAGGAGCCACCAGAAGCTGGAAGAGACAAGAAAGGGTTCTGCCCCAGAACCTTCTTGGGGAGCATGGCCTTGCCAACACCTTGATTTTGGACTTTGGCCTCCAGAACTCTATGAGAATAAGCTTTTGTTGTTTTAAGTCACGAAGTTATCATTAGGAAATTGAGAAATATCTTTTGCTTTTTACGACTCAATTCTTTTTTCTGCTATATCCTTTGCAAGAATGAGGTCATAAAACTATATAAGAGATTCTTTGTGGAATCTCCCTGTTGAATAAGTAACACTTCTCACTTCACAAACTCCTTTGTGTTGGTCGTATTTCATGATCTTGACTCTCAACTGTTTTTGTTTCTGTTTGTCCCCTTCCTGTGCCTCTAGAAGCACTAGCAGGAGTGTTTTGCAGATGGAGGGGTGCCTTGTCTGCTGTTGTCTTTCCATGTAACACTGAGTAGTCTCAGAACTAATTCAGTGGATTTAGATTTGGAAGAATCCATCATGCTCAGGTCTTTTCCAAGACAGTCAGGTTTCTTGCATTCATCTTCTTACATCAGTGCTCAGGCATTTGCCATTGATATTTATAACTGCTGGCCCATTTCAGAGACTCTCTTTTTTACCAAGACAATGTCCTCTTATTTGGCAGCTCCTCCCTGGCCCCTGCATATCTGCTCTGGTGCCTTAGTAATAATCCCCTACTAAATTCAAGGCTGAAAGCAGACTCCCACGGCCTTTTTCTAAACAGCTCACATCATAATCTAATCAGTCCAGAAAGTTCAGAAACATTTATTGTGCACCAGGTAAGGGCCTGACACTGTATCAGGGGTTCTTGTATGTGTATCATCATGCATACACCAAACAGGAAAGAGAGAAACTCCTTAGTCTTCATTTCCAGCCCTCTGGCTCTCCCCAAATACTGGTCTTCTTTCTCCTAAGTCCCCCCAGGGTACCACTGCACCATAGGCAGGGTTGTTACTTTGCTCTAACACCTAGAGTTTCTCCTGCTAATGTGTGAATGAAGGGAAAGATACTTTCTCTGCTGTTCCTGAACCCTATTTTTGCCTTTTGGGTAATAATGCAGAGGGGAAGGGTAAAACCGACTGTGCAGCAGATACCTCTTAAAGGCTCCTGTCCTGGGCTACCCTCTGTCCCCCAAGCACCTGACCTACTGCAGAGCATCTCCTCCTCTCTGTCCCCCATGCCAGTTTCCAAAGGGAGCCTGCCAAAGGGCTGAGTGCAATCATCACCGAGCAGGGACCCCACAAGTTGCTGGACTATGGGGAGATCTGAAGGTTTCACAGGGGAGAGGCCCATGGAGGGCTTGGGGCAGCAACTAATACCAATTTGTACAGAAATACTGAACATTTTAAGAACTAATATGGCCATGCTAATGGATGGTAACTCGTATCAGCCCTGCCTCACTGTGTGATCAAGACGGAATGACTTAACCTCACTGGGACTCAATTTCCATGTGCGTTCAAGGGATCGTATTTGTCTTACGTATCTTACAGCCATTATACTGGATCATTGTCTGTGATGAATACTTACTGCTTAATAATTTAAATGCAGAATTTACATGGCTTTTACTTAAACTTTACCTTTATATTTACCAAGACTCTCTGTATGACCTTGGGCCAATTATTTAACCTAACTGGATTTGTTTCCAAATCTGTGAAATGAGAGGTAACAATAACACCCAGCTCAGAGAGTTGTAAAGATTCCGCAAGTTAATACAGGTGGGGTGGTGGGAAGAGTGCATGGCTTCATAATAATTAGGTGGCACTGAGTTGGCAGCTCCCTAAGTCCTATAAGTGGAAGGAGGGTCTCTGGGCTCCAGTTTTGAAAATGAAAGCCGTGTGGGTGACTGGAAAGGGAGGCTGTACTTTTGTTTGCTGAATATTTATATTTCCAGATGCTGATAGTTACCAAAGACAAACAGAAAGGCAAAAAGGATTATTTTTGACACTTACATGTCTTCTAAAAATTTCCCTTTGACTTTCTCAGTCATCATATACCTTGCTCCCTCTTTTTAACAATCTTGTTAATTTTTTCCACTATTTCCTTATATGACCTTGGGCAAATCACTTAATTTCTCTGAGCCTCACTTTCACTTCTGTAAAACAGGGACAAATATGTGAGAATCAAGCAAGATAAGGAATATGGAACTCCTTTGAAAATTAGAGGCATTGCATTGCTTTTATGAACGAAGATATTTTTATGGTTTACTAATTACATCAGCACAAACTTCTCTTTAGGATTGGAAATGCTTCCCTAAGGGTCATTAAAATCACAAGATAAATAACAAAACCTGTGGAGATATTCAAAGGGAAGGAGGACTATCTATCTCGAAAGTGGATAGAGCAGAAACCTGGAGAGACTTAATGGTGTTCACATATAGAAAAGGTTAGAGAGGATTATGTCCAGCTGTTTTCCATCTTCATTGATGACAGGATAAAAGAAAATGGGCATCAACAGGAGGGATTTAGCTAGACATGAAGAATTTCTCTGCTGTTGCAGATTTTAAAAAATTGAAATGTACTGCTTGGTCTGCATGAGGTTTCTACTCTGAAAATCCGCAGATTTGATGTGTAGTAAGGACACGAGAATTAGCACACCGGGTCAGATCAGGGGATTTGCCTGAAAACATCACAGATGTTCCCAAACTGCCATGTCCACATCCACACTTTTCTAGAACAAATTTATATTTTTAGCCTTTGCCAGTTTAATGACTTATGTGCTTTCTGCATATAAATTAGCATTCCTATTTATTAGTTAAGGGCTGTTGCATTGAGGTTAGAAGCACACACTTAGGAGTCAAAAAGCCTGAGTTCCAATCCTGATTTTGCCCCTTGGAGCTGTCTCAGCTTAGCTATTTTTTTATTTTTATTTTTTTCACCCTCTGTTGCCCAGGCTGAAGGGCAGTGGTATGAGCTCAGCTCACTGCAACCTCAACCTCCTGGACTCAAGTGATCCTCCCAGCTCAGCCTCTCGAGTAGCTGGTACTACAGATGTGCATCACTGCATGCAGCTTATTTTGTTTATTTTCTGTAGAGATGAGGTCTCTCTACGTTGCCCAGGCTGGTGTCAAATGTCTTGACTCAAGCAATTCCCCCACCTCAGCCTTCCAAAGTGCTGGGATTACAGGTGTGAGACATAGCATCTGGCACCTTGGCTGAGTAACTGAGTGCTATACCTTGTTTCCTTACCTCTAAAATGGAGATCATAATGGTTCTTACCTTATGGGTGGTTGTAAGCATGCCTGCCATGGAGCAAATGCTCAAAAATGGTCGCCAGGATTATGCTAATGCAGCCCCTTCATAGTTTCAAAGAGGTGCCTCTTAGAGCTAGTATGTAAAGATTTGTTATATTACTTCACTGTTTTGTATGTGTCCATTTTCTAGTCTGCAGTTTCTTCTTGTCCCTCCTCCTCCCTGTCCTCTTCTTTCTCCTTTTCTTCAATCCATTCTCACAGGAAAGTACATTTCTCTCCTTGTTTATGCTACTTGCCACTCACTGAACTCTCTTCAGGTCCATTACATCTTTCTTGAAGGGAAGTGACCTGGAATTGTTCAAGTGTGATCCTCCCTAAAGGCAGAGAGATGGATTGAATAATTTATGAAGGTACCTTCTGGCAATATCAATCTATGCAATGACTTTCAGGTTAAGGGAATTTTCGTTTCCAAACTACCTCATCAGTTAGCAGATATCTCCTTATAACACTAGGGGTCACTATTAAAGCAATATTTCAAAAGCATTAGCCTTCAACCTGCAATAAAATTGAGAAAATCCTTCAGAACACTGCGAGAGAAAAGATATTATACAGGTAGTTTGATGGCAACAGCTAGAATTTTATCAGGTTCCTAAATTGAAATTCACTTATTTTTATTTTATTTTTTGAGAGGGAGTCTTGCTCTGTTGCCCAGGCTGGAATGTAGTGGCGAGATCTCAGCTCACTGCAACCTCTGCCTCCTGGGTTCAAGCAATTCTCCTGCCTCAGCCTCCCTAGTAGCTGAAATTACAGGTGCCCACAACCACACCTGGCTAATTTTTGTATTTTAGTAGAAACGGGGTTTCACCATGTTGGTCAGGCTGGTCTCGAACTCCTGACCTCTAATGATCTGCCTGCCTTGGCCTACCAAAGTGCTGGAATTACAGGCATGAGCCACTGCACCCGGCCTTGAAATTTATTTCTAATCCCTTCTTGTTTCTCACCCCTAGAAAACAATTCCATTTTCCCTGAGGTGGTAAGACCTGGGAAGATCTGGGGGTGAAAAATCTGCTCTGGCTTGGACTGCTGACTTTAAATCCGCTTCTCCAGCTCTGACACCTATGCCGAGCCAAATTCCATAGTTCCAAGCACCTTCAACTCATTTCCACGTGGCAGTCCCCGCTGCCTGCAACTTCAACTCCAGACATGTTAAACCAGAATCCACCTCCCAGTCCTTTATTCCCCCTCCACTTTCACACCCAAATAGACTCCCTTTCTCAACTTCCTCATTGGTGATTAAGACTCAACCTGCAATTTAAAGGCCCTCATTCACCAAGTCCTTGCTTTTTAAATATATCTGCTTCTGTAAAATTGGAATAACAATAGTGTGCACTTTATAGAGTTGTGGGGATCAAGTAAGGCCACCATTAGGCAGCCACCAAGAAAGGGCATGGCTCAGTGTAAGATGCCCCTTCAGCCAGACTCCACGCCTCTCCTAGCAACCATCAAGGGGGATCCCCAACCCCTCCAGCTCCTGTCAAGACACCCCACCCCACCCCCAATCCTTCACTATGTACCTTGTGACCATCAGGACTAATTTCATCATGTCCCTTATCCCCACTGATGTCCGTCCCACAAGAAACCCAAGACTCCCAGGTCACCTCTCATCCCTGGGCATCTAATCCCCATCTGACTCTGCCCATCCCCTTTTCTAGCCTCACTCGCCATCCTCCTCATCTCCCGAAACCCTTTCACTTGCAATCGTCAGCAGAATCCTTTCCTTCGTGCTCTCCTCTGAGTGTGTCCTTCCCCTCCCCCTGGAGGAGTAACTGAAACTTGGCTCTGTCCCCTGGTGACACTGCTTCCCTGAAGCCCTCTGCAGTGGTAGCTGGCTTCCCTTCCACAGGACCTGAAGGTTGGGGTAGGGTTCTTCTTGCTTCTCATTGCTGCTTCTAGACCATGCCCCCTGCCTCCTCCATAATTATCTTATCATCAGACCATATCACTTAGTCTCCAGTCATTTATTAATCACTTTTTTATAATGTTAATAACTGACCCACTTTCACTCACCTCAATATTACCTGTCTTGGGTCTTAGCAATTTCAAGTTACACACAGATGATCTTTCTAACACCCTGGCCTCTCTAGTGATCTTGTCCTCCATCCAACTCAGCCACTTATTCCCATGGTCACACCCTAGGCCAGCGCTGTCCAAAAGAACTTTCTGCAATGATGGATATATTTTACAGCCACTCTGTCCAATAAAATAGCCTCAGTCACACGTTACATAGGGCTACTGAGTGCTTGAAATGTGACTTCTACAAGTGAGGAACTGAATTTCAAATTTTATTTAATATTTAATGTAAATGTGAAGCATCTATCTGTGTTTGTATTCTTTGTTCACTCCTGTTCCTGTAGAGGAACTTAGCTCCTACCTTAGGTCAACTCATCACTAGTACCTTAGAGGTCATTCCCTCCTAAAAAAATTCTCCTTCCTTTCTTCACCAGTTTCCCCCTCTCTACCAGGTTATTCCCATCAACCTCCACGCATGATGCTATTTCTCCCATCTTAAAAAAATATTTCTTGGCCCCAGCTTCCCATCTGGCTATTGCTGTATTCCCCCAATTCCTTCTAGAGCAAAACTCCTTAAAAGAATTGTAGAGGTCAGGCGCAGTGCTGACACCTGTAATCCCAGCACTTTGGGAGGCCTAGATGGGAGGATCACCTGAGCTCAGAAGTTCAGGAACAGCCTGGGCAACACATTGATACCCCTGTATCTACAAAAATAAAAAATAAAAATGAAAATTAGCTAGGCATGGTGGCACATGCCTGTAATCCCAGCTACTCAGGAGGCTGAGGCAGGAGGATCATTTGAACCCAGGAGTTTCAGCTGCCCTGAGCTATGATTGCACCACTGCACTCCAGCCTGGGCAACAGCGTGAGACCCTACCTCTAAAAAACAATAACAAACACACACAAATAATTGTCTATACTCACTGTACATTCTCCCATTGCTACAAAGAAATACCTGAGACTGCGTAATTTATAAAGAAAAGAGGTTTGGCTGGGTATGGTGGCTCAGGCCTGTAATCCCAGCACTTTGGGAGGCCAAGGCAGGTGAATCACTTGAGGTCAAGAGTTGGAAACTAGCCTGGCCAACATGGCAAAACCCTGTCTCTACTAAAAATACAAACATTAGCTGGGTGTGGTGGTGCGTGCCTGTAATCCTGGCTACTCAGGAGGCTGAGGCAGGAGAATTGCTTGAACCCAGGAGGCGGAGGTTGCAGTGAGCTGAGATCGCACCACTGCACTCCAGCCCGGCTTCAGAGGTGACAGAGCAAGACTCCGTCTCAAAAAAAAAAGAAATAAAAGAGGTTTAATTGGCTCACAGTTCTCCAGGCTGTACAGGAAGCATGATCTTGACATCTGCTCAGTTTCTGGGAGGCCTCAGGAAACTTACAATTAAGGTGGGGGGTGAGGCATCTCACATGGTGGGAGCAGGAGCAAGAGAGAGCAAGGGGGGATATGCTGCACACTTTTAGACAACCAGATCTCTCGAGAACTGACTATCAGAAGAAAAGCACCAAGGGGCTGGTGCCAAACCATTTATGAGAAATCCACCCCCAGGATCCAAGCACTTCCCACCAGGCCCCACCTCTAATACTGGGGACTACAGTTCAACATGAGATTTGGAGGGATGCAGATCCAAACCATATGATTCACAGACATCAATGCCTTTTCTCCCATTATTTCTTGAATCTCCACTCTGAAACTGCTCTGAGCAGGGTACCAGTGACCTCCATATTGCTAAATCATGTGATTCTTTCCCAATCCTCATCTGAGTTGACCTGTTGCAGCATTTTACACAGTTGTTTGATCATGCTGTCCTCCTTGAAACGCTTTTTTCACTTGGCTTCCGGAATAGCACACTTGCCTAGTTTTCCTCCAACTTTTCTGATGGTTCCATTTTCTCTCCCTCTCTCCCCACCTTTTTTTTTTTTTTGGACACAGGGTCTTGATCTGTCATCCAGGCTGTAGCACAATGGTGCAGTCTCGGCTCACTGCAGCCTCCATCTCCCAGGCTCAATCAATCCTCCCACATCAGCCTCCTAAGTAGCTGGGACTACAGGCATGTACCACCACACCTAGCTAACTTTTTTGGTATTTTTTTGTAGAGACAGGGTTTTGCCATGTTGCCCAGGCTTGTCTCAAACTCCTGGACTCAAGCAATCCACCCACCTCAGCCTCCCAAAGTACTGGGATTACAGGCGTGAGCCACTGTGCCCAGCCCATTTTCATCTCCTATAATAGTTTCTTATTCCTCAACTCCTCAACTTCTGAACGTTGCAATGTCCAGGGGCCTAGTCCTCAGATCCCTTCTTTTCGTCTATATGCTCACTCCCTATTTGATCTCATCTAGTCTTATAGCTTTAAATATCACCTATATGCGGATCATTCTCACATTGTTATCTCTAACACAGACCACTCCCCCGAAGTCCAGGCCAATGTATCCAATTGGCATCTGGACATCTAAAATCTGACAGGTCCTAAACTGAACTCCTGGTATCTCCCTCCCCTCACACATAACTTGCTCTCTCCAGTCTTCCCTACCTCAGTTAAAGGCAACTCCATTTTTCCAGCTGCTCAGCCTAATCCCTTAGACTTATCCCTGTTTCCTCTCTCTCTCTCTTTGATCCATCAGAGATCCCTCAAGTTTTATTGACTCTATATTCAAGTTATAATCAGAAATTGATTGTTTGTCTATTTGTCACCCGCTCCACTGCAGCCATCTTGTTCTGAGCTACTATCATTTTTCTCCAGGAATATAGCACTAGTGGTTTCTCCGATTCTGCCCTTGTCCCTTGCAATCTATTCTCAAAAATCTGCCAGAGTGATCTTGTTAACATGTATGTCCCATCATATTGCTATCCTGCTCAGAATGCTCCAGTGGCTCCCAGCTCACTTAGAGTAAAAGCCAAAGCCTCATTAGGGCCCCCAAGGTTCAACAAGATTGGGACTCCACTATGTCTTTACCTAATCTCCAACTTCTCCCCTCATTCACTGAAGTCTAGCCAAACTGGCCTTCCCACTGTTACTGGAACTTAGCAGGTGTGTTCATGCCTGTAGGCCTTTGCACATGCTGTTCCCTCTGCATGGACTGCTCTTTGCCCAGATATTTTTGTGGCTAGTTCCCTCATTTCCTTCAGGTTTATTCAAATGTCGCCTTTTATTGAGGTCTTGCCTGGCTCTGCTATTTAAAATTTTACACTCCTCCCCAGCACTTTATTTCCCCTTTCCTGTGTTGTTTTTTCTCCTTAGCACTCAGTATTATCTAACATGCTACTAAATTTTATTTATTTATCTTGTTTATGGTCTGTTTCCTCAGTGGAATGTAAGCTCCATCATAGTAAGGATTTTTGTTAGTTTTATTTGCTGCTGTATCTTATTGCCTGGATCAGTGTTTGATTTATTCACCTGTTTGTTTTTGGTTATTTGTTTTGTTTTGTCTTTTAGAGACAGGGTCCCACTCTGTCGCCCAGGCTGGAATGCAGTGGCACGATCTCAGCTCATTGCAGCCTCGACCTCCTGAGCTCAAGTGATCCTCCCATCTCACTCAGTCTTCTGAGTAGCTGGGACCACAAGTGCATGCCACCACACCCAGCTAATTTTTCTATTTTGTGTAGAGATGGGGTTTCGCCATGTTGTCCAGGCTAGTCTCAAACTCCTGGGCTCAAGTGATCCTCCCACCTAGGCCTCCCAAAGTGTTGGGATTACAGGCATGAGCCACTGCACCTGACCCACCTATTTGTTGAATGAATTAATAAAGGAAAATAATTCATTTAATGTCCTTAGAACAATGCCTAGCAAGAATAGTAATGGTTTTATTAATCTTACCTGATTTTTAAAAATTGTTATAATTACCATCATCTTCCTCATTGCTACTGGTTTCTCCCCTCTTCCTGTCCCTACAGTAGTTTCCTCACTTGAGGCTCTCATGATCTCTTGCTAGACTATCTCAGTAGTCTCAGAAGTTGTCTTCCAGCCACCGATTTTGCCTCGTTTAGACACACCCACTGCTTCCTGACTTACATTTCTTGAAAACAAATTTGATCCTTTGACATCCCTGTCAAAAAGCCTTTCAGTGACTCCCCACTGCTTTTAGGTGAAAGTCCCAGCACTCACATGGCAGGCAGACAAAGCCTTCCACAACCCAGCCCCTGCTCATCTCTCCATTCTTCTCTTCATTCCTTCCTTACACTTAAGACATCCCAACACGCCATGCCCTTTCACAACACTGCGTCTTTCTCTGCCAAGAATGCCCTGCCCTCCTTGTCTGCCTCATCAGCTCCTAGTCATCTCTTAAAACCTTCTTTCAGCAAGCACATCCTCCCCTGCAGAACTCATTCCTGCCTCCTTTGTGCTGTCCCTTATGCCTGTGTCTCTTAGGTGCCATATCACAAGTATCATATGTGTTATGTATTTTTTGCCCACTTTCTGAGTCTGATTTTTTTCCTTTTCCTATCTGCCTCTCATACTTGGTGTAAAGTCTTTTTTCAAGACCTAGTATTTCTTTTCTCTTCTTTTTTTTTTTTTTTTTTGAGACAGAGTCTGGCTCTGTTGCCCAGGCTGGAGTGCAGTGGCGCAACCTTGGTTCATCACAACCTCCGCCTCCTAGGTTCAAGCGATTTCAGCGATTCTCCTGCCTCAGCCTCCCAAGTAGTATCTGTGATTCAGGTGCCCACCAACACAGCCGGCTAATTTTTATATTTTTAGTAGAGATGGGGTTTCACCATGTTGGCCAGGCTGGTCTCAAACTCCTAACCTCAAGTGATCCACCTGCCTCGGCCCCGCAAAGTGCTAGAATTACAGGTGTGAGCCACTGTGCCCGGCCAAGACCTAGTATTTCTTGAGCTGAGTCTGACTCTATGATCTGCCCCAACCATATTTCTTCAATCACATTTGCTCACAGTTTTCTAGGATTTATGCTCCTTAGACTGGAGTGCAGAATAGACCATCGTTCGGTGAGGGAAGGCACCACATTGGTTAGGACTTGCTTCTGTATAGCTAGCCTCTAGCTCACAGTAGGAGATTAGTCGATGTTTGTTGAATGGATGCTTGAAAGTTTGCATATGCCCCTGCAGAGTACAAGGCCAATTTGGGTGGAGATACGCGAAGTCACGTGAATAAAGTATATTTTCCTGCAGCATCTGTTATACTTGAAGCCTTGAGGGGAAAATATTAAAGAATTTAATATGTAACTCCAATTACATTGTATATCAAAACAAACATCTGTTATGAAGAAGAGTATCAAATTCACAAGCACTTTTAAGACTAAATAGGGCATTTCAAAGAAATTTTGAATTTGTGGCAGGTCCCTCTGGGCTGCTCCTTCAGGTCCCTCAGAGGCATGAGTTCCTTCTCAGGTCCCTCTGGGCTGCTCCTTCAGGTCCCTCAGAGGCATGAGTTCCTTCTCAGGTCCCTCTGGGCTGCTCCTTCAGGTCCCGCAGAGGCATGAGTTCCTTTTCCTCAGGTCCCTCTGGGCTGCTCCGTTGGGTCCCTCAGAGGCATAAGTTCCCTCTCCTCAGGTCCCTCTGGGCTGCTCCTTCAGGTCCCTAAAGGGCATGAGTTCCCTCTCCTCGGGTCCCTCTGGGCTGCTCCTTCAGGTCCCTCAAGGGCATGAGTTCCTTCTTCTCAGGTCCCTCTGGGCTGCTCCTTTGGTCTTTCCAAGTCATTAATTCCTTCTCCTCAGGTCCCTCTGGGCTGCTCCTTCGGGTCCCTCAAGGGCATGAGTTCCTTCTCCTCTACCTGCGGTTAAGCTGCCTCAGTGGGAAGACTTAGAAGTGTTGCCTTCCACTACAGCCACTTTTCCTTTTCCTTGCTCTCCTTGGCACTGTCAGGGCTCCATCTGCACCCCCAGACCCTGCACCCCCTCATGGTTTCCTCCTCCTATCCCTCACCATCAAACCCTAGAATCTACTCTTATTCCCCCAAATATAATATCTACCTTAGTAGCTATTTGCTAATCTAGGAGCTACCCAATATCTTAATCCTCTCCTACTTCAGGGACTTCCCCATTGTGTGGTCTTCATGGGAGATGGGACCCTGCTTGTCACCACATGATGTGGCTGCAGTTTCTTCCACCCAGCTGCCCTTGGTTCCTCCTTGGTTTCTTGATCTAGGTTATCCTGCCTTCTGTCAATTCTGTGAGCTCCCTTGTAGCCTTCTAATAATTTTCCCCTTAAACTAACTAAATTTTTGTTGCTTTCAAATAAGAACTTTTACACACACACACACCCCTCCTGTCTTTTTAAGCTGACATTGAATGAGCATTTACTATAGGGCAAACACCACCATGCTAAGGCTTTACATGCATTATCTTATTTAATTCTCATAGCAACCAGTGTAAAATGTACTATTATCTGCATTCTGCAGGTGACAAAACAAATGCAAAAGGGTTCATTGCTTTGCCAAAAGTCACATGGCTTGCTAAGTGCCAGAAATAGGATTTAAACCTAGGGAAGAGAGGCACAGCGGCTCCCACCTGTAATCTCAGCCCTTTGGGAGGTGGAGGTGGGAGCATCACTTGCGCCCAGGATTTTGAGAATAGCTAGGGAAACACAGGGAGACCCTGTCTCTATAAAGCAAATAAAAAAACCCAGCCAGATATGGTGGCACATGCCTGTAGTCCAAGCTACTTAGGAGACTGAGGCAGGAGGATCACTTGAGCCTGGGAAATTGAGGCTGCAGTGAGCTGTGATCACACCATTACACTCCAGCTTGGGTAACAGAGTGAGACACTGTGTGGAATAAAAAAAAAAAAAGATTTAAACCTAGGGAATCTGATTTAAGAGATCACAATAATATACTCATACTCATCGCAATAATATATTGCTTTAGGCCGGGCGCGGTGGCTCACGCCTGTAATCCTAGCACTTTGGGAGGCTGAGGCCAGTGGATCACCTGAAGTCAGGAGTTCGAGACCAGCCTGACCAACATGGAGATACCCTGTCTCTATTAAAAATACAAAAAAAATTAGCCAGGTGTGGTGGCGCATCCCCCCTACTCAGGAGGCTGAGTCAGGAGAATTGCTTGAACCTGGGAGGCAGAGGTTATAGTGAGCCGAGATTGCACCACTGCACTCCAGCCTGGGCAACAGAAGTGAAACTCCATCTCAAAAAATATATATGTGTGTGTGTGTGTGTGTGTGTGTGTGTGTGTGTGTGTAGCTTTAGCCTCCTGAACTTAACTCTGCCTTCAAATGCTATGCTCGATGAGAGCCCAATTCTTACTCCCTCCATGGAACTGTCCAGTCTACTCTAGTGCACACTGAAGGGTTCCCTCCTAAACTCACACAGCAGCACTCACTGTCCATGCCACGTAATTCAACACTTACCAATATATTGTGCTATTATTCCAATGCCAACATACTGCGCCACAATATACTTTGTTATTTTTAATAGTTTCATACAGTTTCACTTTTTTTCTCAATTCATTTCTTCTCCCTCAGAGCAATCTCATACTTCTTTTGTATGCCACTTAGCAACAAAGAGTTAGGCTAGATGGGTGTTGTATAAGACCCTAGGTCTCTGTCCCTGGCATGGGAGGACTTAGTGAAGACTGGGACTCCTATTTGGGGGAGTCCATTCTATGACACCCTAGCTGAACTTTTACTGCTTACAGCACAGATTATGGACAGGGCATAGACTTTAGGGTCAAACTGACCCATGCTTAATATGCTTCCAATACTCTGTGACCCAGACAAGTGATTTAAGTTCAGGGAGCCTGTTTCTTTACTTGTGCAAATGGAGAAAATACCTAAAACACATGGTTGTGGTGAGCATTACAGGTATTAATAAGCAAAGCCTAAAGTACTCAATTTGATTTTATGTATTTTATGTTCCCCTTTCCTCACCCAAGATGGCTCTCAAGAGGCATCTGGGAATCATTTTCTTTTTAACAAAATCAGATAAAGCAGGGTTTCTCAATCTCTATATTATTGACACTTTGGGATGGATAAATTCTTGTCATGGGGGCTGTCCCATGAATGGTTGGAGGTTTAGCAGCATCCTCGGCCCTGGCCTTTATCTGCTAGAGGCCAGTAGCACCACCCCCAATACTTCTCCACCTCACATCTAGTCATGGCTATCAAAAAATGTCTCCAGATATTGCCAAGCGTACCCTGGGGGACAAAATCACCCTGGTTCAGAACCACTGAAGTAAGGGATATGAAAGCATTTTCAGCCAGATGTGGTGGCTCATGCCTGTAATCCCAGTACTTTGGGAAGCCAAGGTGGGTGGATCACCTGAAGTCAGGAGTTCAAGACCAGCCTGGCTAACATGGTGAAACCCCGTTTCTACTAAAAATACAAAAAAAAAAAAAAAAAAAGCCGGGCGTGGTGGCGTGCGCCTGTAATCCCAGCTATTCTGGAGGCTGAGGCAGGAGAATTGCTTGAACCTGGGAGGCGGAGATTGCAATGAGCCAAGATTGCGCCATTGCACTAAGCTTGGGCAACAACAGCAAAACTCTGTCTCAAAAAAAAAAAAAAAAAAGAAGAAGAAGAAAGCATTCTGTTAGACATACAGACTATAACAATGACATATTATTTAGCAGTTTATATAAAAGTTATTTACGACTTGATATAGGTTGGATATTTGTCCTCTCCAAATCTCATGGTGAAATGTAACCCTCAGTGTTGGAGGTGGGGCCTGGTGGGAGGTATTTGGATCATGGTGGTAGATCCCTCATGAATGGAATGGTTTAGTGCCATCCCCTTAGTGATGAGTGAGTTCTCGCTCTGAGTTCACAAAAGATCTGGTTGTTTAAAAGAGCCTGGCACCACCCCTACCCTTGCTTTCACTTTCGCCATATGACATGCTGGCTCCCCAATTTGCCTTCCACCATGATGAAAGCTTCCTGAGGCCTCCCCAGAGGCCAAGCAGATGCCAGCACCATGCTTGTACAGCCTTCAGAACCGTGAGCCAATTAAACCTCTTTTCTTTATAAATTAGCCAGCCTCAGAAATTCCTTTATAGCAACCCAAGAATGGACTAACACGCAACTGAAAACGACCTATTTACAGCTTAGGTAATTAGATAAAACTTTGGAGATTATTTAGGGGAAACAGAATTGATCAAGAAGACTTTACCTCTCCCTGAGAAAGGAAATTATTTTTACTTTTGCTTAAACTGCCTGGGGCCTCCTATGGCAGGGCCAACTGGGGCAGGCAGTGGGAGGCTCAGTTCCTACCCAGTGGCGTCAGAGCAGAGAAACTGCCTTAAAAATCTAAGATATTTTCCCCTTCCCATTCGAATTTAAGTAAAGATATTTTTTAAAAAGTGGAGGGAAGTCTTTCTACTTTTTTCCTATTGCAAAACAACGTCAAAGTCTTTGTTCTTAACCTGCTAGACTATTTTGATAAATGTTGAAAAAAATGGATTTAATTGGTTATAATCAACAATTGAAATCATCCATAGAGTCCTTGACCAGACTCTCATGGTAAATATTTTGAAGAAAAGGACAGCAGAGAACTTATAAAACTATTGTTTTTTTCTTAGGATTTAAAGAACATTTTCAGCCTGGGAAACATGGTGAAATCCCATCTCTACAAAAAATATAAAAATTAGCCGGGCATGGTGGCATGTGCCTATAGTACCAGCTACTCAGGAGGCTGAGGTGGGAGGATCACTTGATCCCAGGAGGTCAAGGCTACAGTGAGCTGTGATCATGCCACTTCACTCCAGCCTCGGTGGCAGAGGAAGCCACTGTCTCAAAAAAAAAAGAAAAAGAAAAAGAAAAAAAAAGAAAAAAGAACATTTTCAATATTTCTGAATTCAGTTTAAAATTGTTAAAAGGAAAAAAGGATTTGAATTTATTATTGAAGGTTTAAATATTCCTACATATAGGAATGCATTCATCCATTTTATAAAACATCTATTTTTCTCTTGCTTCCTTTTCCATTTCAGAGAATTATAGAATTTCAGAACTGAAAACACCTTTGAGTTTTGGGGGTCTTTTGGTTTATTTTAAGACAGGGTCTCACTCTGTTGCCCAGGCTGGAGTGCAGTGATGTGATCACAGCTCACTGCAGCCTCAGCCTCCTGGACTCAAGCAATTCTCCCACCTCAGCCTCCTAAGTAGCTGGTACCACAGGTGCACATCACCACTGTGCTGGCTAATTTTTAAAATTTTTTGTAGAGATAGGGTTTCATCATGTTGCCCAGGCTGGTCACAAACTCCTGAGCTTAAGCAGTCCTCCTGCCTCAGCCTCCCAAAATGTTGGGATTACGGAGTGAGCCACCATGCCCAGCGACTTTTGAGATTTTTAAGCAGTTTCTTTTTGTGTCATAGACCCCTTTGGCATTCTGGTGAAGCCTACTGACCCCCTCCAGAATAATTTTTCAATGCATAAAATAAAATGCACAAAATCCTAAAAATGTAAGTGATGCTGAAATAGTCATCAATATATATTTTTGATTATTATTTTTAATTGTGGCAAAATACACATAGTATAAAATTGACCTACTTAACCATTTTTAAGTGCACTGTTCAGTGGCATTAAGTACATTCCCATTGTTGTGTAAATGTCACCACCATCTATCTCCAGATCTCTTCCTGTATTGCAAAACTGAAACCCATTCCCATTAAACAATAACTCCCCATTCTTCTCTCCCTGCTAGCCCTTGGCAACCACCTTTCTACTTTCTGTCTCTACGAATTTGACTATTCTAATTACCTCATATAAATGAAATCATAAAGTCTTTTTCCTTTTGTGACTGGCTTCTTTCACTTAGCATAATGTCCTCAAGGCTCATCCATGTTGCAACGTGTCAGAATTTCCTTCCCTTTTTAAGGCTGAATAATATTCCAATGTATGTATCTACAATATATTGTTTACCCATTCGTCTGTCAATGGACAGCTGGGTTGTTTCCATTTTTTGGCTATTGTGAATAATGTTGCTATGAACATTAGCAGACAAATACCTGTTCAAGTCCCTGTTTACAATGCTTTTGGGTATATATCCAGGAATGGAATTGGTGGATCATACATTAATTCTAACTTTAATTTTTTGAAGAACTATCATCTGTTTTCCATAGTGGCTGCACCATTTTACATTCCCACCAACAGTGTACAAGCTTTCCAATTTTTCCACATCCTCATCAATACCTGATATTTTCTGTTTTTTGGTAGTAGCTATCCTAATAGATATGAGGTGGAGTTTTCAATATATTTTTAAAAACCAATTTGTTATATAGTAATTTATAAGCTTTTACTAATAGACAAGTTAAAAAAAACTCTAGCAGCTGGTCTAATAGCTACCATAATATCAAAGTAATGATAAGCCTTAACCATATTTTGAGATATCTGCAGCAACTGCCATATAATATGAATGTATCTGTGATTTCTGTTTGCCAAAACACAGCTAATACATTGCTAATTCTACTCTGGTTTGTTACTTACAGCACAACTGAAGGAAATGCCTATTTGCAATGAGAAATTAGTGAAAATAAAAATCAATTTTCCCAGCACTTTGGGAGGCCGAGGCAGGAGCATTGCTTGAGGCCAGGAGTTAGAGATCAGCCAGGGCAACGTGGCGAGACCTTATCTCTACAAAAAATTTAAAAAATTAGCTGGGCGTGACGGCATATGCCTGTAGTCCCAGCTACTTGGGAGGCTGAGGTGGGAGGATTGCTTGAGCCTGGGAGGTCGAGGTCACAGTGAACTGTGACTGTGCCATTGCACTCCAGCCTGGGTGACAGAGGAAGACCCTGTGTCAAGAAAAAAAATAACAAACACAGTTTTTTCTCCATACAAGTTTATGGACCCCACATACTATCCTTGAACACCTTGTGGGTCATGAACCCCAGGTTAAGAAATACTGATCTAGTTTCTCCCTTGTTTTATAGGTGAGGGAAGCAAAGCCTCCAGGGGTTAAGTGATCTGCCAAGAGCCACCTAGTTGGTGGTAGAGCCAGGACTAGAACTCAACCACCCAATTCCTAATCCTGTGTGCTCCTTGTCCTAGACATCCCATGCAAAGTGATCCATATCTGAGCCATCTCTATATGCACCAAAGCCCTTAGCTCATTTTCCTGAACGTTGTAGTTCTCAGTAAATATAGAGGATGAATGCTGTAGATTATGGACGAGAGAGACCAAAGCTGTCCACATAATCAGCCTCCTTTGCTGAGCATCTTCGTGTGGGGGCATATTCTTCTATCCAGCAGCAAGATGGAAATTATTATTTTGCTTGTATGAATGAAGAAAAGGGGATTAAAAATTAAAGATGTTTTGGTTCCAACATGCATAATGAACATTTTTTTCAAGTAAATTCATGGAAGCCTGGTGTTTTATTTATTTATTTTTCTCTGTAGTCTAATCTTGGGAAAAGCCTGGTGTTTTAAAAAGTTGTTTGACATTAATATTTAGACGTAAGTCTTAGAAAATAGTCTCAGGCCAGGCACGGTGGCTCATGTCTGTAATCTCAGCACTTTGGGAGGCTGAGAAGGGCAGATCACCTGAGCTCAGGAGTTCAAGACCAGCCTGGCCAACATGGTGAAATGCCGTCTCTACTAAAAATACAAAAATTAGCCAGGTGTGGTGGTGCACACCTATAAGCCCAGCTACTTGGAAGGCTGAGGCAGGAGAATTCCTTGAACCTGGGAGGTGAAGGTTACAGTGAGCCGAGATCAGGCCGCCACGCACTCCAGCCTGGGCAACAGAGTAAGACTCTATCTCAAAAAAAAGAAAAGAAAAGAAAATAGCTTCAGATTTCAAACTATTTTTTAAAATATTCTTTGTCATTTAAGTCATGTGTTTTAGAAGATATCTCAACATTTTATGTATGTCCCTATATCTGCTCTTACCCATTCTTCAGTTTCTAAGACATTAAGAAAGGACTTGCTACAGCCTGGAAGCGAAATAAACAGAAGTAAAGGCGCAAAGAAAAATAAGACAATGGACTCAGCCTTTCTTTACATTTCCTTATGTCATCTTTAGACTCCTATTTACCAACTGAAGTAATTTGATTTAACTTGCTAGTAGTTTTAAGTTTGTTCTTAAAACCTATGATGACATGATAAAACTTAAAAGATGACAATTCTTCTAAAGTAGATATCTACTGACTGGTATATGTATTTACAGTAGTTAGATTTATCATTCATATGATACAAGTTCTGCTGCAGTTGAATATTTGATACCAGTTTTTCTAGTCCATATTGGGCTGACTGATATAAACAACTTTCTGTGTCTTTGATTGTGAGAGAAGCTACAGAAACTTCTAAGCTTTCTGCTTCAGTTTTTATCTGTCTGCCAACAGGGTGCTTACCTGTTCATTTGCCAAATGGCTAGACTGATGTTTGTTTTTGGAGGGAATCGCCTCCATATTTGACATATCTGTAGGCTTGGTGTGCCTAGTCTGAGGCACAGGGCCACATCTCTTAAGATTGCTTACCTGTGTCATGGCCAAGGGACTGGTGTTCTTTTGTCTAAACAAGTGGACTTTTCCCTAGAAAGATTTTAAACTCTCTGGCAGAAACAGTAATCTGGCATCACTTTTATTTTGCTTCCTTGGCTTTGGGGAGTAATATAAAATCCCTCCCGGCACCCTGATCCCGCTTTTTTTCCGAGACACAGTCTCGCTCTGTCGCCCAGGCTGGAGTGCAGTGGCACGATCTCGGCTCACTGCAACTTCCGCCTTCCGGGTTCAAGCTATTCTCCTGCCTCAGCCTCTTGACTAGCTCGGATTACAGGCAAGCACCACCACACCGGCTAATTTTTTGTATTTTTAGGAGAGACAGGGTTTTGCCATGTTGTCCCGGCTTGTCTTGAGCTCCTGGCCTCTGCCCACCTCGGCCTCCGAAAGTGCAAGGATTACAGACGTGACCCACCGCACCGGACCTCAAAAACCCTTTAGATTTTTAAGCTTCCAGCTTCTTAGACGCTTCTAGTGTTTGCTCTCTGGCAGGCAAGTCCTATCTGGTTCATGAATCCTATTGACATGACAGCACGAGTCATATTTTTACGTTTTAATATTTGACAATCTCGAGGTATTTTAAGATGAATAAATGCACAGATTTTCACAAGGCGGGGAAGCGACCTCACAAGCTTGCCAATACCACATGTGGTGATGTACTTAAGAAACCTGCTGTTCTTGAAACATGTTTGACAAGAGTGCTGAGCCCTGTGGCATATATTCAACTCTGATTTTTAAGGTCCAGAATTACCATTTTATTTGATCTACAGCCCAGCTGTTTTCTTTTTCTTTTGTTCTTGGCACCTGAATAGGCTTGTCTTCTAAAAATTATGAAAAAAAGTATATTGCCCTGGATTCCACTGTGTTCTGGCAGATCATCAGCATTCTAAGCAGGTCAATTGTACATCTCCCTTTAAATCAGGCCTGCTACTGTGTATTTCCAGATTGAAAAATAATAATCGTAAAATCAGTAGGTGGGTTATACCCCAACATTAAGCGGTTAATTCTAACAGGCTGTGAAGTCCATGCTGGAACCTGTGAGGGGTCTTAACCTGTGAGGGCATTTTAACCTTTGCACCTTTGAATTCCTGTTTCTGATAAAAGAGGGCTGCTGACCAAAGATCAAATACCCAGCAGCAATCCCCGCAACCTCCACACATGAAGATTTAGAAGCTGAAAGGGAAGATGGGACCTAAACTCTGTTTATGCAAAATGATTCAAAAGACAGACAAGTTCCCTTTTTTATCCTCCTCTTCTGCCCACCCCAATCATCTCTTCCACAGATGTTTGCCTTTCCAGCAATAGCACTGTCCTCTCCCTTTGTTTTAATTGAAATGTCTCACACTCCTGAGAAGCTGCAGCGGGAGATGGGACCAGCCCATGTGATTGACATCATCGGCCCCTTTCCTTTCCCTGGGTCAGCAGTGTGCAGAAGAGCAAGGGCAATGGGGCCCTGGAGATGGTCTTGGGTTAAGCTATCATTCATGCGTTGCCAGTCAGTCATTCAACACATATTTATTGAGCACCTACTACTGTAGCATTGTTCTAGATGCTGGAGTACAGTGGTACAGAGTGAATAAGAAAAACAAAAGGTTCCTTCTCTAATGGAGCTCACATTCTAGTGGAGAGAAAAACAAATTACAGAACAAGGTAAGTTCATATAGTGAGAAACACTGTGATGAGGTAACATGGAATCTGTAAGGGATACCTGTCTGGTTTTGAAACCCAAAATATAGGTTTAGGCTCTGCCACACTGGCTGCCTGGCTGTAGCTTGGCTTTGCTCCTGTGGTTCCCTGTTGTGAAACACTCTTCCCCCAGATTTCCAATGTGACTCATTCTTAGACAGGGCTTCCTTTAACCCCCTATTTAAGAATGCAACCCCTGACCCACTACCTTGCTCTGTATCTATCCTCAGCATTTGTCACCTTCTAAGACGCTGCTATGGTCTAAATGCTTATGTCCCCTCCCAAATTCATATGCTGAAACCGAACTTGGAAGGCGATGGGATTAAGAGGTGGGCACTTTGGGGAGTGATTAGATCATGACAGAGGAGACTTCATGGAGTGGATTTGTGCCCTGATAAAAGAGGCCTGAGGAAACTTCTTTTTCTTTTTTTGTTTTTTTTTTGAGATGGAATCTCACTCTGTCACCCAGGCTGGAGTGCAGTGGCACAATCTTGCCTCACAGCAACCTCCGCCTCCCGGGTTCAAGCCATTCTCCTGCCTCAGCCTCCCAAGTAGCTGGGACTACAGTCATGTGCCACCATGCCCAGCTAATTTTTGTATTTTTAGTAGAAATGGGGTTTTGCCATGTTGGCCAGGCTGGTCTCGAACTCCTGACCTCAAGTAATCCACCCACCTCAGCCTCCCAAAGTGCTGGGGTTACAGGTGTGAGCTACTGCACCTGGCCAGCCTGAGGAATCTTGATTGCCCCTTCCACCAAGTGAGGATGCAGCCAGAAACCGGCAGCCCACAACCCAGAGAGAGCCCTTGCCGGAACCTGACCATGCTGGCCCCCAGAGGTCAGACTTCCCAGCCTGCAGAAATGTGAGAAATATTTTTCTATTGTTTATAAGCTACCCAGCCTATGGTATTTTGTTATAGCAGCCCAAAAGGATGAAGATACATACTATATAATTTATTTTCATCAATTTATTTAACATAGTTGATTTATGGGAATGGAAGTTTCATCATGATGTGAATTTATGTCTGTTTTGTTCATTGCTATATCCCTGGCATCTAGAACTCAATGCTTGATAAGAAATTGTGTAATGAATTAATAAAATAAAATTTCTGAGAAGTTGCGATTTTTAAAAATAAATTTAATTATGTAAGCATTTTAAACAAACAAGAGGAATTTCCTTTTAAAGTAAATTACCTTTATTAAATATTCAAACAGAGTGGTATGACCATTGTCGGAAGTGTTATAGAGGAATTCCTGCACTGGGCAGTTTAAAATGTGAATATTTAAATCACGTGTTAATGTATCTGTTTCTCATGCTGGCATGTTCATACATGTACAGACCACTGAGGGTGGGGGAAGCTGTGTGCGTAGCCCAGATCCTAAACCCCTTTGGGGTTTCCCTTCTTGCTCTTTTATTTTCTCATTGTAATTGCTGTCATTTTGGGTTCCTAAAACCATGCTTCTTCCAACAAGGGGTCCCATTGTTTAAAAAGAACTAATTTTTAGAAAACAACAATTTGAAATGTGAACATTGACTGAATATTTGCTCTTAAAGATCCATTGTTAGTTGTGTAAGCTGTAGTCATTGTATTATGGTATTTGAAAAAATCATTATCTTTCAGAGATACATACAGAGATATTTATGGATGAAATGATATGATGTTTGGAAAGCAGAACTGCCCATGGCTTAATGGTTATTGGGGCTGGGTAATTGGTACATAAAGCTCATTACACTGTCTACTTTTGTATCTGTTAAAAATTCTTCATAATAATTTTTTTAAACTACTGGGTAAAGTAGTATTGGATTATAGCCTAAATTGTAAAATAAATATCCATGAGTCAATAGTGATATAAATAAATGTGGGAGAAGCAACAAATCTCCCATTCAGAGCTCCAGATAACTAATGTAGATACCCCATCGTTAAGGAGGTAAAGTCTTCACTTCCTAGTGTGGGCTGCACATAGTGACTTCCTTCCAAAGAGCATAATGGAAAGGGGGAGAAAAAAGAGCATCTTTACAGTGGAGAAGCCTGACAAATACTACCTCAAGCCAGTGATCAAGGTCAACATCAACAGTGGTGAAGTTATATTGATAATAAGTGCCCTTGATATGATATGATGAAAATGATACTTTACCTCTTTGATCTTCTTCCTAAAAACATATTAACCCAGTCTAATCTTGAGAAAGATATCAGATACACTCAAATTGAAGAATGCTCTACAAAACGCCTGACTCCTTGAAATTGTCAAGATCATCACAAATGAGTAAAGTCTGAGAAACTGTTATAGCCAAAAGATTCTAAGGAGATATTAACAAACAAATGTGATGTGTGCTGGATGGAATCCTGGAACAGAAAAAGGACATTAGGTAAAAACTAAGAAAACGTGAATAATGTGTGGAGTTCAGTTAATAATGACATATCAATATTTGTTATTTATTTATTTATTTATTTTTACTTTTTGGAGACAGAGTCTCGCTCTGTCGCCCAGGCTGGAGTGCAGTGATGCAATCTCAGCTCACTGCAACCTCTGCCTCCCAGGTTTAAGTGATTCTCCTGCCTCAGCCTCTCAAGTAGCTGAGATTACAGGCACCTGCCACCACGCCTGGATAATTTTTGTATATTTAGTAGAGACGGGGTTTCACCATATCTGCCAGCCTGGTCTCAAACTCCTGACCTTAGGTGATCCACCCACTTTGGCCTCCCAAAGTGCTGGGATTACAAGTGTGAGCCACCACACCCAGCCAATATTTGTTAATTGTGCAAAATGTACCACACTAATGAAATATATGAATAATAGGAGAAACTGGGTATATGGACATTCTCTGTACAATCTTCACAATAAATTTCTCAGGCTAAAATAGAAAGTATATATATATTTAAAACCTATTGGTTACAGTATGTTGTATTGAAGTTCTTAGAATTTGTCATTTCTACTTTGAATGTTTTCCCCCCAGCAATCCCTCAATCCTTATCTAAAACTGTTTTAAGTACGTTCGTGTGAGAAAGATTATAAAGGGCGTGTATTAGTCCGTTCTCAGGCTGCTATAAAGAACTACCTGAGACTGGGTAATTTATGAAGAAAAGAGGTTTAATTGACTCACAGTTCTTTAGGCTTAAAAGGAAGCATAACTGGGAGGCCTCAGGAAACTTACAATCATGGCGGAAGGTGAAGGGGAAGCAAGCACCTTCCTCACATGGCAGCAGGAGAGAGAGAGAACAAAGGAGGAAGTGCTATACAATTTTAAACCATCAGATCTGGTGAGAACTCACCCACTATCAGAATAGCGAGGGGGAAATCTGCCACCACGATCCAGTCACCTCCCACCAGGCCCGTCCAGTTCGACATGAGAGTTGGACAGGGACACAAATGCAAACCATATCAGGGGGAGAAATGGAAAGTGAGTGGAAGTTGACATTTTATAGTCATTCTGTCTTTGTAAGTTTGAGTCCTCTTTGCTTCGGGAGAAGGAACAGGTAGGTGGCTGCTAACCTAAGATTCACTGCTGGCTCTTGCCTCAGGATTGCAGCCGCTTTGGCAGGCCTGCATCTTCCTGATGGTGGGAGTTGGGGGGTATTATAGGGAGAAAATTGTGCTATTAACACAGTAATGTTGTTTTCTAGTAATTCAAGCAGATTGAGCCTAATCCCTTCCCCCATCTCTTGCAACAGCTCCTTTCACTTATAGCTTTGTCATGGTAAACAGCAAACACCTCTTAGAGAACTCTCTTGAAAAACCTTGGTAGCAATTTTACTAGAGGAATAAAAAAGATGGTAAAGTTAGGGGATAAAGATAAATTATGCAAAGAAAGCATTTTTTTTAACTTTTCCTCAAAAGGAGGAGGGAGATATATTAAAAGAACAGTGAATTCATAGGCTTTTCGTCACAAGTGGCTCCATTTGCCTGAATGCTAGCTTCTTGCTCAGGCATTTATGCTGTATCTCCTTCATCCCCACCTGGTAAAGCCTGTTTAGAGAGAAACACTAGGCTAGCAGTGAATGATGCTCATGCACTTAGATGATCTTTTTTGTATTTCTTGGCTGCAGAGAGAATGCAGCTCAATATTCTGTCTTCCTGTCACTCAGCAAGGGCCTGGGTGGGGCTTGAAAAACAACCAGACTGCATCAGGATCATGGCCTGAGAGAGAGGTTGGTCCCCTGGGTGGGGTTGTTCCTGCATGGACAAGGTTGAACAAACTTACATAAAGACGATTGTCATTTTTATTTTAAGAAAGGAAATGGGTGAGTCCTTGAACCAATTTTTCAATGTCTTTGGAAGCTCTAGGTATTTGTTTTTTCTAAACATATTCTTTGGAGAAGCCTGGAGAGACAAGGAAAGTGGTCCAAGTGCACACAGATTGTAAACCCACAACTCCCATCAACAGCAGCAAAGAAGTCATCTTGACTCAAGCAGGCCACCTCTGAGATAGGAAATGAAGCCTCAGGGGGACATAGGGAATGAAAGTCCCTGAGTCAGAATGACACGCTGCTCCCAGGAGACACACAAAATGGCACTGAGTCCTGTCTTCCCCCAAGGGGGACATTTTCTAAATGGCAGAAAAGTAGATATTGCGCTGGGCAATCAATCAAGTCATTGGATAAGTTCTGATTATCTGTAGTTTTCCTCATTTGATCAGAAAGTCATTAAATGATGTTGCCTAAAAAGAACGCTAGGACAGTGAATTTTTCTTGAAATAGAGAAAGGCTTTCCAAGCATGGCATTAAAAACAAAACATAAGGGAAAAGGTCAATTAATTTGTCCAAGTAAAAACTAAAACTATTTTTTTTTAGAAAACATTATAAACAATACTAAAGGAAAGGCAAATGACAATCTCTTTTTTTCTAATTTTTCATTGACACATAATAATTGTACATATTTATGGGATATAGTGGATTTCAATGCATGTATACAGTGTGTAATGATCCAATTAGGGTAATTTGCATACCCCTCACCTCAGACATTGATCATTTCTCATTTTAATTCTCAAAATTAAAATTTTGGTGAGCACATCCAAAATTCTCTCTTCTAGCTATTTTGAAATATACATTATTCTTAACCATAGTAACCCTACTGTGCAATGGAATACTAGAATTTATTCCTCCTATCTGTACTTTGAATCCATTGACCAACTTCTCTTCATCCTCTCTCCCCTCTTCCCTTCCCAGCCTCTGGTAATCACTATTCTACTCTCTACTTCTCTGAGATCAACTTTTTTAGATTTCACATGTGAGTGAGATCATGCAGTATTTGCCCTTCTGCACCTGCTTATTTTACTTAACATAATATTCTCCAGTCTTATCCATGTTGCTGCAAATGACAGGATTTCATTCTTTTTTTAAGTCTGAATAGTATTCCCTTGTATAAATATAACACATTTTCTTTATGCATTCATCCACTGATGGACACATCGGTTGATTCCATGTCTTGGCTATTGTGAATAGTGCTACAGTAAACATGGCAGTGCAGGTATCTCTTTGACATATTGATTTCATTTTCTTGGGATGTATACCCAGTAGTGGGATTGCTAGATCATGTGGTAGTTCTAGTTTTAATTTTTTGAGGAATCACTCTACTGTTTTTTATAGTGGTGGTACTAGTTTTCCTTCCCACCAGCAGTGTATAAGAGTTTCTTTCTCCGCATCCTCACCAGCATTTATTTTTTGTCTTTTTAATAATAGCCATTCTAACTGGAGTGAAATGATATTTTTTGTGGTTTCAATTTGCTTTTCCCTGATGTTTATGACGTTGAAGGATTTTTTCATATACCTCAGGTATTTTTATGTCTTCTTTTGAGAAACATCTATTCAGATCTTTTGCCCATTGTAAAAATTGGATTTTTTTTGCTATTGAGTTGTTTGAATTCCTTATGTATTCTGAATATTAACACCTTCTCATATATATAGTTTGCAAATATTTTCTCCCATTCTGTAGGTTATCTCTTAATTCTGTTGATAGTTTCATTTGCTGTGCAGAAGCTTTTTAGTTTTAAGTAATTCCATTTGCCTATCAAATGACAACCTTGAGTAATGTTTCCCACATACATAGCAGACAAAAGATTTAAAATCCTAATACAAGGAACTCCTACAAATAAAACAGTATAATAGAAAAATATGTAAGTATGGGCTGGGTGCGGTGGCTCATGCCTGTAATCCCAGCACTTTGGGAGGCCGAGGCAGGTGGCTCACTAGAGGTCAGGAGGTCAAGACCAGCCTGGTCAACATGATGAAACCCTGTCTCTATTGAAAATAAAAAAATTAGCTGGGCATGGTGGCACATGCCTGTAATCCCAGCTACTTGGGAAATTGAGGCAGGAGAATTGCTTGAACCTGGGAGGCAGAGGTTGCAGTGAGCCAAGATCACACCATTGCACTCCATCCTGGGCGACAGAGTGAGACTTTGTCTCAAAAATAAAAATAAAAATAAAAGAAATAAAAATATATAAGCAAATGAATTATTTTTAAAACAAAAATGCTCACACTTTGGGAGGCTGAGGCAAGTGTATCACTTGAGCTCAGGAGTTCGAGACCAGCCTGGGCAACATGGTGAAAGCCTGTCTCTACCAAACACACACACACACACACACACACACACACACACACACACACACACACACACACACTCTAGCCGGTGGCAGTATGCCTATGGTCCCAGCTACTTGGGAGGCTGAGGTGGGACAATTGCTTGAGCCCAGGAGGCAGAGGTTGCAGTGAGCCGAGATTGCGCCACTGCACTCCAGCCTAGGTGACAGAGAGAGACCCTGTCTCTAAATAAATAAATAAATAAGACAAAAATGCAAATTACCAATAATTTTATTTTTAAATTCCATAAAACTAGTAAGCAAGAAAATGCATATTGAAACAATCATAAGGAAACATTTTCACCAAATAAATTACAAAGAAAAATATAACCAACATTAGTAAAAGTTCATTAAGAAGTAGTACTGCTATATATGCAGAACATAATTTGGTATGTTTCTAAAATTTGGCAATATGTATCAAAAGCCTTAAAAGTAAGTTTTCCATTTGGCCTAGGAAGTATCATAAGGAAATAATTTAACATGTGTACAAAAGTGTGTATTTAAGAATGTTCAGGCCGGGTGCAGTGGCTCACACCAGTAATCCCAGCAGGTTGGGAGGCCAAGGCGGGTGGATCCCTTGAATCAAGGAGTTTGAGACGAGCCTGGGCAACATGGCAAAACTCTCTCTACAAAAGTACAAAAATTAGCCAGGCATGGTGGCAGGTACCTGTAGTTCCAGTTACCTGGGTGGCTGAGGTGGGAGAATCACTGGAGTCCCAGAGGTCGAGGCTGCAATGAGCCATGATCACACCACTACACTCCAGCCTGGGCAATAGATAAAAAAAAACAAAGAATGTTCAAGTCAGCATTGTTTATGACAGCAAAAAAGAGCCCCTGAGTCAGAATAACACCCAACAATCAGGAATAGGTGAGGTAAATGGCATTGCAATGTGGGTTAGTGGTTCAGAGCCTGGACCCTGAGACTGCCTGGGTTCAAATTCTGGCTCTCTGCCTAATAACTGTGTGGAATCTCTGTGCCTCCGTTTCCTCTTTTGTAAAATGAGGATAATTTTATAGTATCTGACTCAATAAATTATTGTGAGAATGAGTTACTCCATGTAAAGTGTCTGCTACTTTCTAAGTGTTAGCTACTAACATTTTTTCTGTGCATACAACATGGCCATTAAATATGCTGTAAAAGAACATCTGAAAACATGGGGAAATGGACACAATATATTAAGTGAAATAAAAAGCAGATCACAAAAGAGTATTCATAACACAGATAACAATGTTATAAATACATTATGTATATATAGGCAAAGAAAAAAGACTGGCAACAGACTAAATGTTAACAGTGTTTATTTCTGAGTGATAAGGGCTTGGGATGATTTTATTTCTTCTCAGTCCTTTTCAGTATTTTACACATTTTCAGTATAACAATATTTTTGATTGTTTTCTTAATTTTTAAATGTCTCATTTATTCTATATATTTTTTGCCTATTATTTTTTCTGCTTCAGATGATCTACAGGAATATTTTTCTTTTAGTTGGAAATTTAAAAAATAAGAATCCAGTTTTAAATGAGCGTGACTTAGATGTGAGTCTGTTTCATGTTCAGTGTCTGACAGTGGTAGAATGAGGTGGAACATTCTTCCTGCTTTTCATCGATACCCCTGCCTCTTCCTTTCCCTGGCCCAAGGCTGGGCTCCACTCTAGTCCTGGAGGAGCAGATGAAGTGGGTGGGAATCTGGGTCTTGTGATCATCCCAGGCAAGGAAGTGGAGCCAGGGGCAGGCATCTCCAGAGTGAAACTGTGATGAGTGGGGGCCCCTGCTGGGTCGCTAACTGCTAAGCAGTGGGAGGTTGCAAAACCTCTGGTACCTAAAGGAGCTCCTGCTGGGGCAGGGCCTGGTGTTAAATTTGTTATAAAATGCTCATTTTCCTGTTGCTGTAATGAATAGCAAGAAATATTATGCAAGTAGCATTCCTCCCCACCTCTAGATTTGGCAAGGTCTTTAAGTGACTTGATACCCTGCACTTGCCTTATTGCCCAGAATTGCTAAATGATAGCTTTACTCATGCCTCCTTGGGGGAGAACTGGACAGGAGAGAGAAGGCTGAGATCCTAATTGGTCGAAGCCCCAGCATCGACGTCTGTGAATAAAACAGGTTTTTCCCTTTCTCTTTAGCTGAAAGCAAAAGATAATTTAGGCGTGTCTAGGCCTCTGAGTCACTGATGGGCTAGTTTCAGTCTTTCCTGCGGCTTTCTCAGTGTTTTTGTCTCTTATTTCTGGAGGCTCATATTGTGAGTGATCCACAAATTTTGTTGACTGGATGAACAGATAAATGAAAAATTAAGAGGATGAGTAAATGAATATTTAGATGGATGGATGACTGGCTGGGGAATGAGGATCTCTAGGTTGACTTGCTTCTTGAATTTCCTAATCTTTCCTCTTTTTTTTTTTGAGACGGAATCTTGCTCTGTTCCCCAGGCTGGAGTGCAGTGGTGCGATCTCGGCTCACTGCAACCTCCGCCTCCCAGGTTCAAGCCATTTTCTTGCCTCAGCCTCCTGAGTAGCTGGGACTACAGTTGTGCACCATCACACCCAGCTAATTTTTGTATTTTTAGTGGAGATGGGGTTTCACTATGTTGGCCAGGCTGGTTTCAAACTCCTGACCTCAAGTGATCTGCCCACCTTGGCCTCCTAAAGTCCTGGGATAACAGGCGTGAGCCACCGTACCTGGCCTTTTTTTTTTTTTTTTTTTTTAACAGGGTCTTGCCTCTGTCACTGAGGCTGGAGTGCAGGGGCACAATCACAGCTCACTGTGGCCTCGACCTCCTGGGCTCAAGCGATCCTCCCACTTCAGCCTCTTGAGTAGCCGGGACCACAGGTGTACACCACCATGCCTGGCTAATTTATTACAGTTTTTTGTAGAGACAGGGTCTCACCATGTTGCCCATGCTGGTCTCAAATTCCTGGGCTCAAGCAATCCTCATGCCTCGGCCCCTCAAAGTGTTGGGATTACAGGCATTAGCCACTATGCCCCGCCCTTTCCTCTCCTTTCAACTTCCCAGAAGGAAGGGCTGCACCCCACCTACCTCTGCTCTTTATCACAGTCTCTCCTGCTGTCAACACTGAAGCCAAGGCAATGCATACTAAACTAACCCAGAGAGAGCCTAAAGCTAGCTATTTAGTGCAAATAAAATAGTTGTTTGCTAGCTGTGGGTTTAAAAGGTGATTTCCCTATAAAGTCTCTTGAAATTAGGACAATCAGCAAAATTTTCAAACCAAATGCCAAATCTACAGAAGCAAAGCTGGGGTTCAGTAGAAATCTGGGTTGACAAATGCTCAGTACTTGGAGGAGCTGTCATTGGAGCATTCTAGTGTTCAGGACTAGGAAAACCAGTTTCCTGAAATCTCTAGATCTGGTCGACAGTTTGTTTACAAGCTAGAACACAGACATTCACCGAGAAAACTGGGCTTTAGACCACTAATTCACTCCCAGGGAAATGCAGCACAAAGGAGAAACCACTGATTAGGGCCTGGTGGCTCCAGGAGGACTAGGGTCCAACCAGGGTGCTCTGAAGGCTATAGTGCCAACCCCTCAAGGGCAGTGACCACAAGCGAGGGTTAAGTGGTGCTGTATGAAGAGCAGGTGAGCAGCCAAGCAGAGTTGACACACTCTCCATGGAAGCTATTCCTTTCATTTTCTCTTCAATCCGTGAACATTTCCAATGTTTCCTTCATCCTCTGATTACTAACATGCCTCAGACTCTCTTATAATCCCACCCCCCAAAATTCCTAAATTTCTCTCACCTTGAACTGCTGGCACTCATTTTTCCTTTTACTACCAAAATTCTCAAAAAAAGAGGTATCTACACTCCATGTTTCTCCACTTCCTCATAACTCTCTCATTCTGTGACTTTCTCTGATGCTTCTTAACTGAAATTGCTGCCAAAGATGACCATGACTTCACCAAGTTCCCAAATCAATCATCTCCAATTCATTCTTATCCTTCTTGACATTTTGTTAGCATTTGACACCAATGACCACTGCTATCACTTCCTTTTTGACCTCAGGGACTTCTCAGTAACTTGATTTCCTATCCCTGGGGCCTTTCTCTATTTCCTTCTCCGAGTAATTTCTCTCCCACTGCTTGCCGACCTCACCGAGTGGGACAGTATACTCCAGTGGTCACAAGTCTGCACTTGGCAGTGCTCAAACCAGTGCCTGGCACATTGTGAGCAATAGAAAGATGTAAACTTACAAGGAAAGAATCTACCCCCTCTGGGCCCTCCCTCCTCAGTGCTCTCATCTACCTAAGGGTTTCCCCCACCTCGCTCTGCAACCCCTTCCACTGCAGTGCTGGAATCTGTTAATGCAGGAGGGGCATGTTTCCTCCATGGATCTGACAACTCCAAGGGGAGGAAACCCATCTTTCTCACTTTTGTAGCCCCAGTGAGTAGCACAGTGTAGACTACCAGAGAGTCTCATGTTTTTGTTTGCTTGTTTGTAGGAAAAATGAAATAACTCAGTGTGGGTAACCTAAATGTCTGTCTCCAGGAGGTCTTTGCTTTTTTTTTTTTTTTTTTTTTCTGAGACAGAGCTTTGCTCTTGTTGTCCAGACTGGAGTGCAATGGCGCGATCTCAGCTCACTGCAACCTCTGCCCCCAGGTTCAAGTGATTCTCCTGCCTCAGCCTCCCAAGTAGCTGGGATTACAGGCACCCGCCACTACGCCTGCCCGACTTTCATATTTTTAGTAGAGATGGGGTTCCACCATGTTGCCAAGGCTGGTCTCAAACTCCTGACCTCAGGTGATCCACCCCGCTTGGCATCCCAAAGTGCTGGGATTACAGGCGTGAGCCACCATGTCCAGCTGAGCCCTTTGGTTTTAAAGCTGCAGATTAATGTCTCTGCTGGCCTGCTGGACATTTTCACATAAGTGTTTCAGTTTAACTAAAACCAAACTCATGGTTCAGAACTGCCATTCTCTCAGAAAGACTCAAAATTGCAGCATGATCATTGTCCTCTCTCCATCACCCCTGACATACAGATACCCGGTCCTGGGGTGTCTTCTTCCCCTGTTCCTTCATCTAACCTACATTTTCTATCCCTGGAACTCCAATCTGGCTGAGGTTTGCACACCTCAATCGATACAGTGGCCTCCTACCTGTTCTCTTTACCTCCTGACTCACTCCACTGTTCCATCAAAGCGTATTGCCACCAAATCAATCATAAAACACCATCTTGGTTCTGATGTCTGTATCCCTAATTAGCTACCAAATTTCATTCGGGTGGTAATGAGTCAAGACAGGCCTCTGGCCTCCCTTCACATCCTCCAATTCCATTCCTCCTGACATGAAGAATGAAACTTCCTTTCTCCAAAGACACACTGGACATTCCTACCCTGTGGCTTTACTCCAGTCATTCCTTCTTTTTGGAATATCTCCCTTGCTTTTGTCCTAGCCAGCTCCCAGCTGTCATTCAGGTAACCACCACCTGCTTTCCTGTGTAGTTTGTACCTCTGGGCATAAATGAGTGCTATATCAGTTTGTGTCTTGCTCTCCCTTGAGGGAAGGGACTGTATTCACAGTGCCTTGCATGTTTCAGGACATAAACATTCATTTGCATGATTGAATGGATCACTTTATCACAACTTTGCATCCAGAGATCTGTGGTTTCCACAGCTACCAGTACCAGCTCATTTCCACCCTAGATGGGTCTGTGATAGTTGGGCCCCACAGAAAAAAGATCCTATTCAAGTTATCCCATAACCCATTTTTTTTCATTTTACCTGCATCCTTGTAGTCCATCTGTTTTCACCATAACCCATTTTTGCAGTATAAGTTCCAAACTTTCCAGGAACCAAGATCAGTATAAGGCAGCAAACAAGAGAAACAGTAGATATTTTGCCAACAGGAGGAGCTGTTCTTGGCAGGCTAAAATCTGACACCACCTAGCTCTAACACCAATCCTAGTTTCAAGGGAGCACTTGGGGTATTCAGTAGGAGGCCCTGGTTAATTCAGAATAGCTGCAGGGGATCTCCAGGAGAGAAGACAACTTGCATTAGCCTGTACTTATTAGAGTTTTATAGATAGTGATTAAACACTTGTTAAAAAGCAATTATTAAACAACTAAACACCTGCGAATGACCCCTTGAAGCGTGGAGCCTGAAGACAGCAGCATCCAGTCATCTGCGAGCTTGCTGGAAATGCAGTCTCAAGTCCCGTCCCCAGCCTACTGAATCAGAATCTGCATTTTACATGACCCTCTAATGATTTGTGTCCACATCAAAGGTTAAGAAGCACTGCCATAAACATTCTTTATTAATCTCTTAAAAGGCATATTCTAAGAGTCAGTGTTATAAAAGTTGTCAGCAAACTACCGCTCCACAGGGACTTGCTTTGTCCTCAAACGGCAAACAGTGGGAAATACTCATGAAATGAAAGGTGTCACTATTGACCTGTCCCATTCCTCCCAGTTGCTATCTGGTCCCTTCTCTTCCTGGCTCAAGTCAAGGGGCAGTTGTGATCTGAGAGGCTGTTGAAACAGAGGTAGTGGGGAGGAGCAGGGAGAAGTGGAGGGGTTGTATGGAGATGCGACCACCTCTCCTCGCAAATCTTCCTGCACTCTGTGGAGTGACTCTCGTGCTCCCACTGCAGCAAGTCAGAAGTGGTCAGAGCAAGAAGCCTTGGCAGCAAGGAGTGCTGGGTGTTTTCTGAAGGACCGCCAGCCCAGCTGGTTGAAGAGAAAGGCTTCCCCAAACCTGGAAACAATGTAAACATCCACCAACAGATGAACAGGTAAAGAAATTATGGTATAGCCATATGATGGAATACTATTCAGCAAGAAAACAGAATAAATTATTGATACATGCAGCAATATAGATAAATCTCAAGATAATTTTTCTAAGTGAAAGCAGACAGACCAGAGAGAGAAAGAGAGAGGAGAGAGGGAGAGAGAGAGAGAACACATACTGTATGATTGTATTTATGTAAAACTCTAGAAAATGCAGACTAATCCTTAGTGACAGGCAACAGATTGGTGCTTCTTGGGAATGGGGGACAGGCAAGGGCAGGAGGGAGGGATGACCAAGGGGGCACAAGGAGACTTTGGGGGTGATGGATGTGTTCTCTATCTTGATTTGGTGGTGATGGTTACCTGGGTATATATGAATGTCAAAATTTATCAAATTGTACAGTTAAATGCTCAGCTTATTTCATGTCAATTATACCTTAATAATGCCATTTAATAGACAAAGAGAGAGAGAGAAAGCTGCTGGTCAGAGTAGCCTAGATCTAGGAACAAACGACAAGAGAAAAATAATGGAGAGAAGCCTGGAAGCCCAGAGCTGGGGCAAGGTGGAAGCAGGAAGTCAGGTGCATATCCTGGCCCCCACTGGCCTCCATGCTGTAGGGAAGCGGTCTGCCTTGGTAGGGCTCCACCCTGGGAATGGCTGACTGGACAGGAACTCATCTGGCAGAGCAATCCAGGCCCCACTTCATCTCTGGTCCAAAGGATTCTTTCCAGAACCAGTGGAAGGCTGGCTTCCAGAAACATATGCTTCCTGTGATGGAGAGAAGCCACCTTCCCAAACTGGCTCTGAAATGGACCTTGCCCATCACGGAAACAAGGGACATTTGGGGCCTGTCCATTTGGAGTGATGCCTGGCTCTGTCTTTTCTAAGTCAAAGTCAGATGGCTGTTTGGCTGAAGAGTGCAGCATTGCTCACAAGGACAGTGGCCCCATGACATGCAGTACTTTTTTGGGATGAGGGAAGAATGGAGTTAGCTGGATTTGGGGGCCTACTTAAGCTTGTCAGGTGCTGACCACCTGTTAGGCAGGGCTGCCTCCAATCCCTTTCACCCTGGAGCCTAGGTGAGAAACGGCTTATGGTGGCCATGCTCAACCTCAGTGACTTCCACTTTCTGTGTAATCACTGAGGATATGTTACCTTGTATAAAGGGCAGCCCTGACAGAGCCCCTTCCCTGTCTATTTAGCCAGCATCCCAAGCTGGCTTTCTTTACTAGTGTCACTTCTGCTAACTAAGCAGCCATAGCAATTTCCTCCAGGGCTGGAAGCCTGTGGGAAACCTGCATTTGTTTCAGTGACTCTGAGAGGGGAGAGAGAAGCATGGACAAGCCCCACTGAAGAAGACTGAACATAGATATGGCATCACAGGAATTTACACTGAAGACAAATGCCAATGCTGGCTTCATATTTTGAAGATTAAAGTGTAATTTCCATATGGCAAAATTCATCCTAAGTGAATAGGTCAGTGAGTTTTGATGAATGTGTACCGTAGTGTAACCATCAGTAAAATTAAGATATAGATCCACTCCATTACTCCCAGGATTTTCTCAGATTCCTCTAGTCAACCCCTCTCCCCTACCCCCAGTCCCTGGCAACTACTGGTCTGTTTTGTGTCCCTAAATATTTGCTTTTACATAAATAAAACTCTAGAAAATGCAGACTAAACCATAAATCTGTAATCAAATAGTATGCAGACTTTTGAGTCTGGCTTCTTTCATTTAGCATGTCTTTGAGGTTTATCCATGTTGCAGCATGAATCACTAATTCATTCCTTTGTATTACTAAGTAATATTTCATTGTACAGATGTACCATAGTTTGTTCATCCATTTCAGTTGAAGGACATTTGGGTTTCCAGACCTTGAAAATTTTAAATAAAGCCACCATTAACATTCATGCAAAGGTTGTTATGTGAACAAAGGATTTTATTTCAGTTAGGAGTGAGATTGTTGGGTCACATGGTAAGTGCATGTTTAACTGTAAAAAGAAACTGTCAAACTGTTTTCCAAAGTGGTTGTACCATTTTATATTCCGATTAGCAGTAGAAGAGAGTTCCAACTGCTTCACAACATCCTGACCAGCACTTAGCATTTATTGTTAGTTAGTTTTTATTTATTTATTCATTTATTTAAATATTTTTTTGAGATAAGGTCTTGTTCTGTCGCCCAGGCTGGAGTGCAGTGGCAGAATCATGGCTCACTGTAGTCTCCACCTCCCAGGCTCAAGCAATCCTCCTGCCTCAGCCTCCTGAGAGGCTGGAACTACAGGCCTGTGCCACTCACCATGTGTGGCTAATTTTAAAATATTTTGTAGAGTCAGTGATCTCACTATGTTACCCAGGCTGGTCTTGAACTTCTGACTCAAGAGACCTCGCTGGTATGAGCCACTGTGCTCAGCCAGTTTTTTAAAAAAAAGCTATTTGGATGGTCGTGATGGCTCATGCCTATAATCCCAGCACTTTGGGAAGCCAAGGAAGGCAGATCACTTGAGTCCAGGAGTTCGAGACCAGCCTGGGCAATATGTCAAAACCCCATCTCTAAAAAAAATACAAAAAAATGGGTGTGGTGGTTGGTGCACGCACATAGTCCCAGCTATTTGGGAGGCTGAGGTGAGAGAATCACCTGAGCCTGAGCCCAGGAGGCAGAGGTTGCAGCGAGCCGAGATTGCACCACTGCACTCCAGCCTGGGTGACAGAATTAGAGCCATCCTAGTAGCTGTGTGGTGGTATCCTGTTGTGGTTTTTGTTTGTTTGTTTGTTTGAGACAGAGTCTTGCTGTGTCACCCAGGCTGGAGTGTAGTAGCTCGATCTCAGGTCACTGCAACCTCTGCCTTCCGGGGTTGAGTGATCCTCTTTCCTCAGCCTCTCAAGTAGCTGGGACTAAAGGCACACACCGCCATGCCTGGCTAATTTTTTTGTACTTTTTGGTAGAGACAGGGTTTCTCCATGTTGGTCAGGCTGGTCTCGAACTCCTGACCTCAGGTGGTCTACCTGCCTGGGCCTCCCAAAGTGCTGGGATTATAGGCGTTAGCCACCGCGCCTGGCCTTGTTGTAGTTTTAACTTGCATTTTGCCAATGGTAAATGATGTTGAACATCTTTTCATGTGCTAGTTTGCCATCCATTAAGCATTTACACATTAGGCCAGTGGCTTGATTGGGGTTTCTGAGGGAATGTCAAGGCAGAGCAGGGTGGACAGTGTGGTATTGGCTGGTTTAGATATAATTTTGGTGGACTCCGAGCTGTAGTGGTGGTCCTAGGTTCCTGATACCAGGCCCGGGGATGATTAAATCATGGAATATTGCCTCCTGAGGGCCAGGTAGAGGAGATATGGCTCTGGATTGGTTAGTCTGCTTATCAAAGGCATGTTCCCCTTTGGGTCCTTTGCTACCTCTAAGAATTGGCTAGCTCCTGGAGGGGTAGTCTCTCCCCAGCCAGAAAGGTTAAGATGTCAAAACATCACAATATACAGAAAATCTTAAAAATATTTACAATATGTTGCAGGAAGTCAGGGATCCCAAATGGAGGAACCGGCTGAAGCCATGACAGAAGAACGTGGATTGTGAAGATTTTATGGACATTTATTAGTTCCCCAAATTAATACTTTTGTAATTTCTTATGCCTGTCTTTACTGCAATCTCTAAACATAAATTGTAAAGATTTCATGGACACTTATCACTTCCCCAATCAATACCCTTGTGATTTCCTATGCCTGTCTTTACTTTAATCTCTTAATCCTGTCAGCCGAGAAGGATGTATATCATCTCAGGACCCTGTAATAATTGCGTTAAGTACACAAATTGTACAGCATGTGTGTTTGACCGATATGAAATGTGGGCACCCTGAAAAAAGAACAGGATAACAGCAATTGTTCAGGGAATAAGAGAGATAACCTTAAATTCTGACTGCCGGTGAGCCGGGCAGAACAGAGCCATATTTCTCTTCTTTCAAAAGCAAATGGGAGAAATATCGCTGAATTCCTTTTCTCAGCATGGAACGTCCCTGAGAAAGAGAATGCGCACCTAGGGGTAGGTCTCTGAACTGGCCCCCCCGGGGCGTACCTGTCTCTTATGGTCGAGATTGCAGAGGTGCAATAAACTCCAGTCTCCCATAGCGCTCCCAGGCTTATTAGGAAGAGGAAATTCCCACCTAATAAATTTTGGTCAGACCGGTTGATCTCAAAACCCTGTCTCCTGATAAGATGTTATCAATGACAATGGTGCCCAAAACCTCATTAGCAATTTTAATTTCTTTTCGGTCCTGTGGTCCTGTGATCTCGCCCTGCCTCCACTTGCCTTGTGATATTCTATTACCCTTTTAAGTACTTGATGTCTGTCACCCACACCTATTCGCACACTCCCTCCGCCTTTGAAAATCCCTAATAAAAACTTGCTGGTTTTTGTGGCTTGTGGGGCATCACGGATCCTACCAATGTGTGATGTCTCCCCCGGACGCCCAGCTTTAAAATTTCTCTCTTTTGTACTCTGTCCTTTTATTTCTCAAGCCAATCGACGCTTAGGAAAATAGAAAAGAACCTACGTGATTATCGGGGCAGGTCCCCCGATAACAATACACCATGGGAAACCTGCTACAGTGTTGAATTTGCAGTAGGAAGAAAAGCTGCAGTGGAGAGTGGAAGATCACCAAAAGATCATCTCAGAGAGGATGTGAGTCTGGGATGGAGTTGGTTCAACATTAGGGCCAAGATATTATTCAGGAGAAATATTTTCAGCAAGCACCCAGTGGAAATGTAGCAACGTGGTGCCCGGCTCTCAGCCATCAGACGCCCAGCTGCCAATAGATGTCATGCTCCCTAACCTGCGAGGGAGGGGCTGTGAAGTCATTTTTAATCTGCATGCCCCACTCCCACAAGACAGTCTGACAGTGATGGATACAGCTCAAGAGAAGTGCTGAGAATGCCACAGGCTGACTCTCCCAGATAAAGAACATGAAATGATTTCATTACTTTTGCTCTCCCTGACAGCTCTCTAGAAAACAATCATTGGTTTAAGCAACCAGCCTCCAGGCCAGAACCAGCAGGCCTAGGGAAGGAGTGACTTTTTTGTTTTTCTCAGGAGGATTGTCTAGGTGAAGTGCTTAGGGCATGAGACCTGGGCCAGAAATTGCTTTTACTCTCATGGTCCTATTCTGAAGATTTATTTGCAGGCTTAGGGATGTTCTAGTTGCAAATAATTATCTTTGCTCAGTGAATGATTCCCCATCCTCATCCCTTACATGAATTCACATGAAAGAAGGCATATTTCTTCCCTTTCTAGCCCCAATAGCATTAGAGGTCACAGTTGGTTTTATTCTTGGGGATACAGAAATAGCCACCCATTCCCTTTAGCTGGGTGCATGGTTTGGCCCAAGGCACGGGGTGTGACCGAATGAATTTACCCCAACCCAGGCCATTCACCTGATGGTTTTGTGTTCTGCTGGAGAAAGATCTCCACTGGAAAAGGCCTGGACCTGAGGCTCATTCCAAAGGGCCCTGGCTTAACACTGCAGAATCCTCCTTCCAACCTGCACAGCTTTGAGCCTTCACTGTACCAGGGTCTCTAGAAGACTTACACGGATAGAGAATTTACTACTCTGTCGAGGGCTTTGAACTGTAGCTATTAATTTTTGAATGTATTTAAAGCACTACTGCAAAGTGTAAGTTTTGTTCATTGATTTCTTTAAGTATTTATTGTGGTATATATACTGTTGTTATAAATCATTTAGATTTATGAGTTGGTGTATTCCACTCTTATGCATGCCCTGCAGAGCCTAAGAACCCTAAAGAGATAATTATTATATATGCTCAGTTCTGAGACGTCCTTGAATAGTGTTCTCACCATGCATAGAAAACACGAGCCCCAGGGGAGTTTTGGTAGCCAGCTTGTTTTCTCCTTGAATTGGACATAGGTGGGAGGATGTTTTTTTCCTTCCTGCTCCCAAAGAACTCTTCTTTTCTTGCATAGAGAAGAATACAGAACTAAATATTTAATTAGGAGAATAAACACCAGGAGCTTGTAAAGAACTCAGTGTGAAGAGAGAAGGATAAGAAGTTTAAGGCAGGTGAAGAAGCTTCTTACACATATCTATCAAGAAAAATCATAACATTTTGTCCAGTCATGGTGGCTCACACCTGTAATCCCAGCAGTGTGGAAGTTTGAGGTGGATGGATGGCCTGAGCTCAGGAGTTTGAGACCAGCCTGGGCAACATGGTGAAACTCTGTCTCTAATAAAGAGACAGAAAAAAAGAAAAGAAAAATCGTAACATTTAGAAAAGCAAAATAAAGAAAATGTAAAAGTCACCCATAATTTCACCACTCTGAGTTCATCATTGCTCACATTTTGGTGTATACTCTTCTAGGCTGTGTAGGTTGCAATGTGTGAATGTGCATTTTTGCATGCATGTGGTTTTTTTTTTTTTTAACAGAAAGTAGTACACTGTGCATGATTGTAACTTGCTTTTTAAAATTCAAATATATTGCCTGACAAAGACAAGTAAAAATAAAATAAAATAAAATTCAAATATGTCACAACCATTTTTTATGTCCATGTACAACAGCATATGGATGTGCCACAATTTACCCAACTAATTCCCTCTAGGTTAGGTCTTTGCATCAAACTAAATAGACAACCAATAAGTCCTAAATCATTCTGGCACCAAAGTTCAGAAAAGAGCTTTATGAATTAGAAAGAAATTAAGTGCAATGCCCATAGGCTGAAGACGGGAGGCTCACTAACCCTGAAGAATGGGGGAGAGAAATGTGCTAAGGGGCTAAAAATTAGGGTGGATAGAATACAAGTTAGGGAATGGATCTAAAATAGTTGAATCTGTGATGTCAAAAAAATACATAGTTTGGAAGCTGAATATTCTAGTTGTTTTCCTAGGAAAGTTGTGTAACCCTTTTGAGCCTCAATTTCTTCCTCTGTAAAATGGGAATAATTGTTTCTCTATCAAAGTGACTGTAAACATAAAATAAGGAGTTATACAAGACTCTGAACACTGCCTATCATAGAATAAGTGCTCAATATTTCTTAGTTCCCCTGCTCCACTTCTACCTCTTTGGGTTGTATTGCTCTGGGAAAGTGTGTGGAAGCGAGGCTTGGACTCTGCACTGTGAGTGGACGTATGTGCTAATGTGTTCTGATAACACAGGGGCCAGTTGCTTGGAAGGTGGTCAGAAATTAGTGAGTTTCATGCAGATGATTTTTCAAGTTAAATAAAACTTCTCTGAGTCTGAGGTCTGAATGAAAATTCTCTGGGTTTGAGGTCTTACTGAAGTGTTTTCCTTTCACAGCTCTAGTTGGCTGGCAGGTGTGGTATAACACAGTCATTCTCAGAGTGTGGTTCCCAGACAGCAGCAGCATTACCTGGAGCTTGTTGGAAATGCAAATTCTCAGGCCCCACCCAAGACCTACAGAATCAGAAACTCGGGGGCTGGATCCAGCAATCCGTGTTTCAACAAGCCCTGCAGGTGATTCTGATCTCAGAGATTGACTAGTGTGGCAAGAGTCCTGGAAACCCAGAATCCCTAGGTCTGGAATATACTCTAGCTTACCATTCACTGTGGGGCCTTGGGCAGGTCACTTCCTTCCTCTAAACCTTCATTTTCTCACCTGGACAATAGGAAGATAATATCTTCCTCGTGACCTCAAATGATTGTTTCATAGGCCCAATGAGTTTAGAAAGGAGAAAGACATTCAATTAATGTATTCTAGAAATGGAAGCTATACTTATTATTCTTGGTTCTTAGGCAGGGCAATGTAGAAAGCATCCCTATGTGATGAAGGATGGTTCTATTTTGATCATTGAAAGAAGAGTCTGTGCCCTCCTTGGAAAATCTCATTGGATGCTTTAACAACCACCATGGTAGTTTCTCCTGTGTAAACCTAAATCCCTGTGCAAGGACAGTCAGTATCTCAAAATGTAAGGATGATATCAGTCACTGGGAAAAAAAAAAAATTCTGGCAAAGTAAAAAACCCTTAGACATACAGAGTGATGTTTATTATTTGTTCTCCTTTTTCAGTCCTCAGTGAAAATAGAGAACAGCAAGTCACCCCTTAGAGGTGCACACCCCTCATCTACATGAATGGTATTACGTTGTCTCAGCCCTCCTTTCTTTCCGGCCGCACAGTTGTGCTTTCTTTCACCTCTGCTCAAAGGCTTCATTGTGCTCCCCTTTATTAGTCATCTTGGTTTCTCTTCTCTGAACCCTTTCCAGTTTCTTTAGCCACAGCCTCCTATGACGTTCAGTCCTCTTCAGTTCTGGAGCCCAGCATATACTTATTAGGCTGGTGCAAAAGTAATTGCTGTTTTTGCAATTAAAAGTAATAGAACCATCAGAGAGGGTGACCACCATCAGAGAGGATGACTTCATGGTTCTAGCACACTCCACGGACAAAGCACTGCCCTGATGCCTCACATCAAGGCCATCAAGGCTATGGCTCCTGGAGAAGCACTGGTGTGGATCAGTTTTACCCTAACTTCTCTTGTCATTCATGTTTTATTTTCATTTCCCTTTGTGTACCATCTTTTGTTTGTGTCTAATGATCTTTTCTATTCTCCCAACTTCTTTGATTTCCTAAATAGAAAGTAAATTTAATATATTTATATTTGCACAGATATTTAGAATAAATGCGCATAAAAAGATTGGAAGGAGAAACACCAGTATCTTAAAAGTAATTTTCCTTGGAAAGTGAGATTACAAGTGATTTCATTTGTTTTCTTCTTGCTTCTCTGAATATTTAAGTTTTTCGATGGTTGACACATCTATTGTTTAATTAAAAAAAGAAAAAAGAAAATTGGAAAATTAACTCTCAGCATGCTCACAAAACAAAGAAAATATAAAATGCTTGTGTTCAATGAGGTCTCATAGACCCACATGAAAGTGTCGTCTCCTGCAAGACACAAAGCTGTGCTTAGTCATAGGACTGTTCAGGACTGTCTCAGTTTTAGCCCTTGGAACTAGGCAAACCAGGACAGGTGGTCGCCCTCTCTCCCAGCCCCCTCCATCCTCTTTTTGTCTGTTAAACCGCCATGGCTGCTCACTGGTCTGTTAGGGCTCATCTCTCTTGTATCTTGCTTTGTCATTTCTAGGGAAGTTCAGCTCAATTGAGCCTTGAGGTAGGAAGACACCTCAGGAACAATATTTGTGTCTGCTGGTTCAGGTGAGGCTTAGCGGGAGTCAGAAGGCAAATATGAAGGAGCAATGGAACCAAGCTCCCTACCAGGGAGAGAGGGAGAGCAACGCCTTTGGGCCACCATGAAAAGATGAAGGTCCAGTGGAAGAATCAATGTTGCTACGGGAGCTATTGAGAGTGCTTTGTGGACACACCTCTTGAGAGCGTGAAGAGAGAGTAAGCAAAGTCCAGGCTTTCTTCCCACTGACATTATTTGGGAACTTTTGTTACCTGTATTTCTCTCTTCTATTTTAAATATGTTATATTTTCTTATCCAGAGATCTGAGTTTATGAATGTTTCACTCTAAATCAGTGGTTCTCAATGCTGGCTGCCCAGGAAAATCACCTGAGAACCTTCTAAAATGCTCAGGCCTCCTCCTAGACCACTAAAATATGTATTATTTTCATTTTTCATATGTGTATATATGTGTGTATACACACACATATCTAATAATTACATATAACATATAATTATGTGTAAAAGAATTTACGTATAATATTATAATTACATAGTATATAGAGATGCTCCTTGACTTATGATGGGTGTATGTCCCAATAAGCCCATCATAAGTTGAAAATATCATAAGCCGAAAATCCATCTAATAATAAACCAAGTGTAAAGTCAAAAAAACATATGTTGAACCATTATAAGTTGGGGACCATCTGTATAATATTTTATACATATGTAAAATTAGGGTTGCTCCCTATGAGGTAGACTGGCCCAGGCTGGAAATGAGGACATTATGTTCCCATCAGTGTTTATTTATTTATTTATTTATTTTTAAGAGACAGAGTCTCACTGTTACCCAGGCTGGAGTGCAGTGGCGAGATCATGGCTCACTGCAGTCTCAACCTCCTGTGCTCAAGCGATCCCCCTACTCAGTCTCCCAAAGTGTTGGGATTATAATCATAAGCCACCATGCCCAGCCCCATCAGTGTTTAGAAAGCACGAGAGACGTCAGTCAAGAATTTCAACATTGGCCTATGCTTTTCCATACTGAGAGCCCACAATCTGGGATCCAGATGGAGTAATTTGAGGGTCAGATGTTGGTATGCAGGGCAGGTATACGTAGACCTGCTGGAGAAAAGATGTGAGCTGTGTGCATACTTGTTTTATGTTTTCTCCAAAGCTTATAGCCAGGCTGTTGAGGAACATGGGCAGCAAGTGTGAGGTCAAGGAAGCTATCAAGAGCCAAGAGGCCTCTTCAACCCTCACCTCTCAACCTAGAAGCTCTAAGCCAATGGTTCAAAACCATGGCTGTACAATAGGAGCACTTAAGAGATTTCCTAAAAATACAGAGGCCAGGTCCTCACCCTCAAGGTTTTGACTTGCTTGGTGTGAGGAAGGGGCTGGTTTATCCACATTATTTAAATATTCTCCAGGTGATTCTAAAGTGTAGCCAGAATGAGAACCGCTCATTTTAACTTTGGTAGGGCAACCGACTAGGTGGTCAGTCAGGACGTGGGGCAGGGGAGTGGGAAGGGGTAAAATGGCTCAGAGAACCGTGTTTGCCCAGCAAAAAGATGTTAACCCTGGAATCGGTCTAGATGCTGATTTTTATTTGGCCCTTTTGCCTACTGATTTTTTTTCATTTTACAATTTTTTTTTTTTTGACACGGAGTCTCGCTCTATTGCTCAGGCTGGAGTGCAGTGGCACAATCTCGGCTCACGGCAACCTCCGCCTCCTGGGTTCGAGCGATTCTCCTGCCTCAGCCTGCCAAGTAGCTGGGATTACAGGCATGTACCACCAACCTGGCTAATTTTTGTATTTTTAATAGAGACAGGGTTTCACCATGTTGGCCAGGCTGGTCTCGAACTCCTGACCTCAGGTGATCTGTCCGCCTGGGCCTCTCAAAGTGCTGGGATTACAGGTATGAGCCACCGCGCTGGCCTCATTTTACAATTTTTAATGTTTTAAAGTGTCTATTTTTCTTTGGATTCACAAGGGTTAGCTACATCAACTCCTGGGGATCCTGTTGGTTCTGGAGGACTTGTTAAAACAGATTGCTGGGCCCCACCCGCAAGGTTTCTGATTCAGTAGCCCTGGGGTAGAGCCCAGTATTTGCATTTCTAGCAAGTTCCCAGTTTATGCTGGTGCTTCTGGCCAAAGAACCATCCTTTGAAAACAGCTGGGCTTAATTTATTTTATCGTTTCATCTTTTTGATATCTTAGTTTTCTGGATTTAATATTTCAGTTAGATCTCAATTTTCCTCAGCTTTTTTTTCTTCTTTTCATTAAACTATGTGATATTTAAATTTTTTCTTAATCTGTATTTTAATCTAGATTCTTATACTAATTTTAACTCTAATTTTTACCCCATTTTTGTTTTACTAGTCATTTCCCCCACTTTTTAAAGTAGTTTTTGAGAACTCAATACATTGTTATTAACTATTCTCACCCTGTTCTAAAATAAGTTCATGATAGCTCTCTTGAACTTATTGTCTATCTAACTGAAATTTTGTATCCTTTGACCAACATCTCCCCAACCCCCATCAGTAGTTTTTAAATTTGCCCTTTTAAACCATATATGACAGACACCCTTAGTTGCCCACTCAAGAATCATTTTGCGCTGCCCCCCTCTTTCTGTTAACCAAACCCCTATTTTGTTGAGGTATTGGGTAACAATGTGTTTCACGCGCCCCTCTCCAGTCTCAGGGGTGATTCTTGATTAGGCTAAACCAATTAGGTAATTCCATTTCCGTTGCCAGTGACAATGGTGATGGAGTGTGAAGGGAAGCCGGCTAGTGGGCGCTGAGAGTTTTTCTTACAACTCAGAAACATCATCTTTTCCAAACTTCAGACACTGTTGTGTAAGGGTTTGATCCTTGGAAGAGAAATAGTCACCTGGCATCTATGAGGAAACAAACCTTAGGACCAAAAGTCAATAAAATTTTGAAGATGGCAGAGCAGAAAGACAGAAGGAACCCATGTCCTTGATGATGGTGTTTAGGCATTCATTGGACCAGTAAGCCCTGGAACTGCTTTATCTGCAGACTTTTTTTTTTTTTTTAAAAAAGAGATGGAGTCTCGTTATGTTGCCCAGGCTGGACCTGAACTACTGGGCTCAAGCAATCCTCCTGCCTCAGACTCACTAGTAGCTGGGACTACAGGTGTGCCACCATGCCTGACTAGGACTTTTTTTAATGTGAGATTCTGTTTTTTAAGCATTTTAAGTGAGGTTTTCTGTTGCTTGAAGCCAAAAGCATCCTCAATGAAGTATGTCATTTTACCCTTCTTAAAATAACTATATTTTTATTTGTCTGTAGATATTTATAGTTATATCTCATAATAAGTTCCTTGAGGTTGGGAATCATGACATTTTACCTGGAGTTTCCCAAGATCTTGAACACAGTACAATTTTGTTTGAGAGAACAGGTGAATTATTTCATTTGCATAAACATTAAGATTTACTTCATGTCCATTTCCTGCTAATGACTGAGAACACTAAAATAAAATTGAGCATATAGCACTTTTTTTTACTTTTTTTTATTTTTTGAGACAGGGTCTGTCTGTTGCCCAGACTGGAATGCAGTGATGCTATCTTGGCTCAGTGCAACCTCTGCCTCTCAGGCTCAAGAGATCCTCCCACCTCAGCCTCCGCAGTAGCTGGGACCACAGGTGTGTGCCTCCAAGCCTGGCTAATTTTTGTATTTTTTTTGTAGAGCAGGGTTTCACCACATTCAGGCTGGTCTTGAACTCCTGGGCTCAAGCGATCTTTCGACCTCAGCCTCCCAAAATGCTGGGATTACAGGTGTGAGCCACCGTGCGTGGCCCATGTAGCACTTTTGATTATACAAAACAAAAACAGTGTCTAACTGCCTTAAGGGGAAAGGAAAGAGGGGCTTTATTATAAGGCTATCTGTGGATGGACCTAGCACACTCTCAGCCCTACCGCTGATTCTCTCTGTGTCGCCCTCTCATCTGACCCAGGTGTTCTCTCTCGTTGACCTGTCCTTCTAGCTCCATGTTTGTGAGTTTCACCCTTTTCACTGCCAATTGGCCAATGGGCCACAAATCCTTCAGTCCAGATTTCAGAAGGACAAGTTAGATTTGCTCATTATCACTCCTCTAGGGCAGAAGACCTCAGGCCCGCTACCTTGTGGATTACTGGACGGCTTTGGGTCAAGTGCCACCTTTGATCTAAGCAGTGTTTACTTTAGAACAATAAAGTATCCTGATGCATCTTCTCTGAAACTGTAAGAGGAAGTTAGGAATAAAAGGCACCATGATTAATGTGTTTAGAAGGGCAATTTAGATAATAACTCTGGAAAGAAATGTATTGTGGTGAATAGTGGGTGACTCTTTTATTTTCTGCCTTTTACTTATCTGCATTTTTCCAGTTTATCTACAGTGAGCATGTAGTACCCAAAAAAATATTAAAATGTTTATTAAAATATGAGTTGTAAGTAATTAAAAGGTAAAGACAGTCACTATTGGGTTTGGTGCACAGCATGATACCATGAGCAATTAAGTGCTTTCCTTTCTTACACTTTTTAGGGTGATGAACTCCATTTCAGAGACAGCAAATGTAAATGACACTAGATACCCTGTGTACACACTGTAGGCTATTTTGGTTCATTTGAATGTAGCACTGTAGTAATAAACCTATTTGGGTTAGTGTCAGGTGATGGCTGCTCGTAAGAGTGTTTGTGCTATGACTTCACTTACTATGTATTTAAATAGGCACCCAAAAGGACAGCCTGTGCAGGATGCTATTTTCATCTGCTTCCAATTTCTCTGTAAGTTCTGTCATCCAAATTGTAGCAGAGTACTCAGCCCTCAGTGAAAACCCACCGACATCAAATGCAATGCTTTTAAAAGCAATCACTTTTATAATATGGGCAAGAGGAATAAATGTGATTTCAAAGAAAATGTCCTTCATGGAGTGGAGACTTCGTAAAACACTGGTCAACTCATGTCACTACTGCCCTTCAAAATGTCCAGGGCTCGTGGTTGCTGACTGTGATCTCCAATACCAAAATAGATGCTCCTTCACCAGTTATGATTGACCCCAAGGTTAAGGAAACAAAAGTTTCCTACAGGTTGAGGGTTCAGGACCTGGCTGGCGTGTAGAAATTTCTAAATTTCTATAGCTACAAACACACACACACACACACTTATTAAACACACTAACAATACCCCTCCTAACTCTGATTTACAACCCAGGCCACTATGATTCTGACTGGACAGAGGACTGGCCTTACAAACATTGTTTTCTGATAAGCAATTGCAGACCTTAAGCCAGTTTCAGGCAGCTTATAAAGGCTGCATACAAACAGTTTTTGTGTCCTATAGTTCACTTTTTGATGTAAACAGCCAAATTCCACCTCATTTTAATGCTAAAACCCCACCCCAAAGTGAACACAGGATATATATTACATATGTTTACCCATTGTGCATGCATTTTGCTCCCCTTATAAATACAACTTTTGCCCCCAAACCTGCTGAATATGTGTGATACAGGCTGTGCAAGGCATAAAACCCAACCTGTCCTTCCCCTCTTCAAAGAGATAGCACCTTCAATCCACACTTTATCTTCTCAGCTTGTAAACCAGTTATCTCCAGTAAAGCTCTCCTTTCTACAGTTTGGCCAATTAGGTGGTTTTTTTGGACGACACCTAATCTAGTTCTATTTTTCACTTGATCTCCAGGATCGTGTCTCTGCTTTCCAACCTCACTGTCCGCCACATCTCTTTCATCACCTCCACTTTCTAACTGCATGTAATTTTCCTTCCTTGAACAAGCCAAGCGCTTTCAGGTCTCTGTGTATCAAAAACTCCTGTGGGTGTATGACAAAATGTGACCAAGAGCCACCACAAAAGGGAAACCATTGTAGCTGTTTCACTGGCACTTGAGCAATTTTCCATCAGTGCCTTTCAGTAATGTCACCCCTGGCACTGTGAGTTTTCTACTTTTGCTTCATTGGCAGCCCCTCTCCCTGTCACCTTCTGGGGCATGGCACATATTCACCCAAGCATCTAGTTCAAAGATGACTTTGGTATGCCACATGGGACAGGAGAGTCAGCAGAGTGTGGAGACAGGGCCAAACACCTGGACTCCAGGCTGTGTGCCCTTGGATCAGTCTCTGAACTTCTACTTCCTCAGCAGCCACAGGGAAATAGAGACGTCTGCCCTGCCAACCCACTAGGTTTGTGATGAGGAGCAAATGGATGTGGAAACACCTAGTAAACTGTAAAGCACACACAATGTGAGGCATTAACTGCTCAGCAATCTCATTATTCACTTTTTAGTACAGGGTTTCTCACGCTCCATACTTCTGACATTTGGGGTGAAAGAATTCTTTGTGGTTGGGGGCTGGCCTCTGTGTTACAGGATGTCTACCCACTAGATGCCAGTAGCACCACCAAGTTGTGACAACTGAAAATGTCTCCAGACATTAACAAATACCCCAGTCGAGAACCCCTGGGGTTTGGAATGAGCTTTTAGAGTTGCATTCTGGTCACCCTTCCATCTTTCCCCTCTAACTGTGCCTCCAGCCTCACCCACAGTCTTTTCTGGTCATCAAAGAAGGCTTTAAAAAAATTCCATGTTGGGATGCCTTCCCCTATCCCACACCGATATTTCATAAAGATATTCTTCCAGTTATCTATGTATGGACTCAGTAGCTTCTCTGGATTCTGTCCACAGAATCTTCTGCAACAAAACTTCATGGCCGGGTGCAGTGGCTCACGCCTGTAATCCAAACACTTTGGGAGGCTGAGGGGGGTGGATCACCTGAGGTCAGGAGTTCAAGACCAGCCTGGCCAACATGGTAAAACCCTGTCTCTACTAAAAATACACACACACACACAATTAGTCGGGCGTGGTGATGGGAGCCTGTAATTCCAGCTACTCAGGAGCCTAAGACAGGAGAATCGCTTGAACCTGGGAAGCAGAGGTTGCAGTGAGCCAAGATCGCGCCATCGCACTGCAGCCTGGGCGACAGAGCGAGACTCCATCTCAAAACAAAACACAACAAAAAAAAACTTCACTTCCTGAGTTAAAGATGTTTTCTCTTTTCTTTCTCATCCCTTTGGTTTTTGTTTACTAGGCAATCCTACTTTTGACTTATAATTTCTGACTTTGATACATAGTGTCTCTTAAAAATCTAAGTTTTTTTAATTGAGTCATCTGTCTTCTTTTCCACTGGCATCACCAACTACCTATGGGCCCAAAAGTCATTCCATAATTGTACATCTCTTTTTTTCTCCTTACACATCTTTTCTTATTTGGTTTTTAATATTAAGAAGGTAATACACAGTATTAATCTTTTTTCAAATAGTACAGAAGCGTATTAAGGGAAACCTGCCTCCTTTATTTTCCCTCCTCCTCCTCCGTGCCCTGTCTCACCTCAGCTTTCAATCTCCTTCTCCAGAGGTGCACTCTTAATTCCTGGAGGATCCCATCCTTCCAGTTTTCTCTGCATATGCAAGCATATTTTGTCTCCTTGTTTTTTCAACACGCTAATGTTTTTATGTGAAGACAATGCTTTTTCTCTTATTTTGTCCTCAGCCAGAAAAATCCTCAATCCCTAAAGATGATCAAAGAAGGAGGTTTTATGAGTGCTCTGCAAGCATCTAAAATAAGCTTCCTCTCCTGCCAAAGCCCCACAGGAGCCTGGCATGCACTGTAATTGATGACAGCCTGAACAACCTCCAGACATCACCAAGCGAACACCTTTAGGTATTCACAGACAAAAGCCAGGCATTCAAACTTCCATCTGTTGGGTCTGATTTTTTTTTTTTTTTTTAAGAGGCAATGTGGCAATGTGTTTTGCAAAGGACCCTGAGGAGAAAGGACAGACAGGTTTGTGCAATGGAGAAAAACAACTCAACACCAGAGGAGGAGAATGTAGGCAGGGTGTGTGTACCGGGCTCATTCCAATGAAAGGCCACCCTTGCAAAGGTTCAGGAGTTAATCTCCTGGCAGGGAGACAGTAAGAATTATTTTATTTGTCCCTGATTCAGTAACTTGTGACCATCTACAAACATAGGTGCCCATATGCAAGAAGAGATTTTTTTTATCTTATTTGAATAAGGGCCATTTTAAGATTCTTTAATTCTTGTATTCATTTAACATGTATTACTTGGCTCTAGGCTCTCCTGGAGGGCAGAGCTTTGAGTAAAAGGAAGTCATAAAGTTAACTCAGGTATGGATCCTGCTTCCCAGAAGCATTCCCAGAAGCGTATAATCAATTAGTGCAGAAAGAGATCATCTAAATTATATCATCTGAATATAATGTGATAAAGATCACGAGTACAGCTTAAATGCTGCAAGTGCTATTAATATCCTTTCAGTCCAATAAACACTTCTATGAACACGGGTTCTAACACAACTGTCCAGTGACTCAGGAATCCAGGAGTGCCATGGGTGAAAACATAGCATGACCCAGCTGAATATAATTGCTGGCTCTAGACTGAGCAGTGGTTCCTGCAGGAGAAGGGAAAAAGATGACCATGACAAGTTAAGTGTGTACAGTCCTATCTTCCAAAGGCTTTACAGTATAACCTGACAGCCAATTTCTCAAAGTTTTTCTCTGCTTACCAAAAGCAGTTCTTATTTTCTTATCTGACTTTCTTCACTCAGGTTTGCAACTCCTGAATGAAGAATCCTAAGAGATAAATCAATTTGCTATTGCTGCACTAATGCTACGGAACAATCTTATATCCCTCCAAAGCTCATAATCATAACCATTTAGTTTCATGCTCATGGGTCTGCAGCTGAGGTTTGGTTGACACAGGCTATACTAGGCTGGAGTCTGGGTTTCCGATTTTGTGTTCTGCTTCACATTATGGGGCTCATCTTCGAAGATCATAGAAATGCAAGATCACAGAAAGACAAGAAGGCAAGTCAAAGTCTGTGATGGCTCTTAGAGACCTTTGACCACACCCAGCACACTGTCTCTCCCATCCATATATCTTTGATCAGAGCAAGTCATACATGGCCTGGCCCAGCATCAGAAAGGCAGGGACATAAACTTTGCCAGCTCTAGTGGAAGGAACTACCAAGTTGCAAGGACATAGATGAACAACTGTAATTCAGAAAAGGCATGAAGAACTGGGAACAATGATCTAGTCTACTCCAACGGATTGCCATTTTTCACGAAGAGAGAATGTAATAATGAGATATGTAAGCAAGTGACCTCTTGCTGCATAGCAAAGTTGTTGTGGACCTTTGGGTGCTAAAGCATGGTTACCAACACCAGTGCTTATTGTTATGTGTTCGTAGCTGAGATGATCATCACTGTAGACATGAAGACTTTTGTTCCTGGCCTCAGATAAGCTTTGCATTTGCTGCTTCACAGATAGCGAAGCAACCACATCATGTTTCTTTCCGGTGTATTTGCCTGTTTATTTCCTTCCTCCTGCCCTGATTTCACAACTGTCATGCTTCTCCAGCCCACCCTGTTTATGGCTGTCTATTTCAATTCAGTGATGCCCAGCTGTTTGGCAGTTCTGGAAGGCACCACCCTCTATTCTTATCCTGGCAGGACTGTGATGTTGCTGTAAATACAGGCCTTCGTTTCTGGATCTCAGTGATGATGGAAAGGCTTGAGGACCTGGCTGGGTTGTTTGTAGCAGGTCCATGTCTTTAGAAGCTTAGGTCTACCTTTGCCTCTGAAAATCTTTGTATGCGCCTCCCCACCAGGAATCTGATAGACTCATGGAATGTGAGTGCCGCGTCTTAGAGATCATCTACTCAGCCCTACTGTTTTACATATAAGGCAAATGGAGGCAAGAGAATCTAATTAGTGAAAGAACTAAGACTGGGACCTTGGGCTTCTGGTGCTCAATCCAGCGGACCCACCATGTCTCATCACATCCATCCTTCCCTGGAGAGAGTGCGTTGCATTGTTACTGAAATTATCATGAATATAAGTGGCAGGATAGTAAATGAAATTCTATAAACATAATATGCATTTGGGAGTCCTGGACACTCTCTGTTTATACACCTACCTGAACCCATCCAAACTAGGAAATTAGACCATTTGATCTACAAAAAGGAGGCCATTCTAAAATATAAACATAAGGAGTTAATTCTTAGCTCTTGGTCCTCTAAGGACTGAAGAACCAATGTTGTATTTTAGAGACAACTTTCCCTATCAACTCTTTGGCATTCTGGAGGCAATTCTAGAAAAAAACGGAAGTGGGGGTAAAGGGTGGAGCAAGGGAGGGACCCAGAAATAACTGAAGTTAATCCCAAATAACTGGGAAATCACTAAATTGATCGTATTAGTAAGTGACTGCATTTGGTTTACCACTAGCAGAAGAATTGGAATTCAAAGTTGATGCTGTAATAGAAAACTAGAGCAAGTTACCATTTTCCCATATCTGAATTTGTTACCTGGGAATTCTATACCTCCGGCCAGTTAGCAGGATTGTCATACCTACTGCTAGTACAGGAAACAAAGTGGAATAACACTGCTAGTTAATATGTATAGAAAAAGATCTGGAAGAACTTAAAAACAGAATAATTTTGATTCTGCTTTTTATGTATTTTTAGTTTTTCCACAACAAACATGTATTGTCTCTGTAATATGAAAAATAAGTTATTTAAATTGAAAACTAGTCACCTGTTACCTTCTCTCACCTGATACAATATCCTCTCAAATTTTGCTTATTTCTGGCACTACCCGCATATATACCCTGGCACTGGATATACCCTAGCATCTTTCCCAATTATTTTATTTTATTTTATTTTATTATTTTTTGAGATGGGGCTCCCTCAGTTGCCCAGGCTGGAGTGCAATGACGCAATTATAGCTCACAGCAGCCTTGAACTCCCAGGCTCCAGTGATCCTCCTGCCTCAGCCTCCTGAGTAGCTGGGACTACAGGTAGGTGCCACCATGCACGGCTAATTTTTTTATTTTTTGTAGAGACGGGATCTCACTGTATTGCCCAGGCTTTCTTTTATAATTTGCTACATCCTCCAAATCTTTGTTCCTTTGTTTTTTCTAGTTCCATTGGTGTTGAAGATTTAGTTGGCAAGGGCACTATCAACTGTGAATCGGGAAAGTCAAATTCAACAGAAAAGCAAAAGAAGAATCATTGAGGCCATCAATCTGCATGTATCATTCTGGAGTGGACTTTGGTATAAATACTATATATTTATTAATGAGGTATGTCCTACTTGCAAAATATTTGGAGAGACTTGGGGGGAAAAGGCCTTAAGATATGATTTGATCAAAAACAAAACAGCAATAGAAGAAGAAGTCTAATTCCTTTTAACAGATGCAGGAGACCACAGATGAGTGAGACGAGGGTAATCAAGGCGGGGAGACAGAGACACAGCCAGGTCTTCTGGTTGTATTCTGATGGGTGTTATGTGGGTGGCAGTAAAGGATGAGCATTTTGTTCAGCTTGGGTTAGGGGGAGGAGGAGGGCTTCTAAGATAGCTCCCTGGTGGAGACGTCTTCTACATTAGGGCTAGACAGATGAGTTACAGTTAGCCAGGAAAAGAAATATTCCTAGAAATGGTAAAGACACCCGGGCTAATAAAAGTTACACAACCAAGCTTCAACTTTTAGTTCCAGGCTTCCTGGCAGTCAAGGCAAAACAGGCAAATACAATGTGCTTTTTATTTCTTACCTTTGGAGAAAAGGGACCTTTCTAGGAACTAGCAATAATTTCCAGGAACTAACTAACACATGATTCTCGAGTTTTATCTGTCATGCATAAAAATCCCCTCAAACGTTACAAATACAGAGTTATGGACCTCAGCTCTAGGGATTCTGACTCAATAGTTCTGGCATAGGGTCCAGCACTCTGCATTTTAACAAGCTCCCCTGAATAATTCTAACATAGGTGGCCCCCTCCAGTGCACTTAAAAAAATACTGCTGTAAAGGGATTTTCCCCCCATTTACTCACTTCTCTGTTCTCTGTCCTAAATGCTGAGGATAGACTGGAGAGCAAGACAGAGAATGCCATCGCTCTCAGAGGGCAATTAGAGGAGGACCGTGGATGTTCACCAGTGAGCTGCTGCTCTGTCTCTTAGATATGCCCCAGCACCCTCTAGCCCAGAGCTCTGCACTGTGTCCCACGTGTCAACTGCCACTTTAGCTCCTAATCACGATCCTTTACAGTTTCATGTTGTGGTGACCAGGCCATCTACCTAGGCCCTGGAAGACCCTGTCATGGAAGCCCCTAGGATTATCCAAACCTTGCAACAGTTTCTCTGAAGAGTATTGGCAGCCAGGATGCAGAGACAGAGACCCCCAAGGGTGGAGATAAGCTGGTCAAGATGAACCCGGCTGTGCAGGCTCCAGCTGCCCCCACTTCACGCGCAGTGAAATCGCTGTCAGCCCCTCTCCTGGCTGTGGCTTCTCTGCACACCCTAAATGTCAGCCTAATCCTTCCGCCCCAGCCTCTGCCCTGCCCGGCTACCTCTCTGGGCATTCCTTCAGAACCTGGGACTTCAATCTGCCTCCTCCCTGCACCTTCCTAGCTGGCTTCAGAGTGATACACAGGCCCCGTCTGATGTTACTATTATCTTGTCTGAGGGCCAGCCCACAGCCAACCAAACACCCAGGAACCATCCACTGTCACTAGCAGGCATTTAGACAGAGAAAGAAGCTCCAGAACATTTGTGTGTGAGTGTCAATGTGAGAGTGTGTGTGTGTGAGCATGTGTGCACATTTCTGAGTATGTGAGTGTGCCTGTGGGTGTGTGTTGGGAGACTGAATGTACAAATGGACAGTGGCCAAATAATATATGCAAAAACAGAACACTGACTCCCAGCTTGCAGCAACCAACCCCCAGAAACCAATTCACTGTCTTCAGTAGCAAGTCTAGGAAGCCAGCCTGCTAGAAATCAAACTTGTAGGAGGTCAGAGCACCTTCTGACAGATTCCCTCATTTTTATCTCCTCTTCTGATCTAGCAGCAGCAAAATATGCACCCCCTCACCAATCACTAGAACTTGCTGCTAGTTCCCCGTGCCAGCAGCCTCCCTTCAGGCCATACCTGAGCCGTCCTTTTTTTTTTTTTCTGAGATGGACTCTTGCTCTGTCGCCCAGGCTGGAGTGCAATGGTGGGATCTTGGCTCACTGCAACCTCCACCTCTCAGGTACAAGTGATTCTTCTGCCTCAGCCTTCCGAGTAGCTGGGATTATAGGTACCCCGCATCATGCCCAGCTAATTTTTGTATTTTTGTAGAGATGGGGTTTTACTATATTGGCCAGGCTGGTCTTGAACTCCTGACCTCAGGTGATCCGCCCACCTTGTCCTCCCAAAGTGCTGGGATTACAGGTATGAGCCACTGCACCCGGCCCTGAGCCTTCCTTTTATCGACTGTAAAGTTTTCTCATTCCTTGGCCTGCCTTTGGGTCTGTGCCAAAATGCAGCGATGGTGACTGACTCTCTTGCTATGGCAAGCTCTGAATTAATATCCATTGCTTGGTTTCATTTGCTTGTGCTCATTTAGTCTTCATTTATTTCCACCATGTGCATGAATGTGTGTGTGAGAGACAGCTGTGTGTGTATCTGAGTGCATGTGCACATCTGTGTGTATTGGGAATGGCAGGATCGGAGTGTGAAGAGGAATGTGGAGAAGGCTGTCTGCACCCACTGGAAGATCCTATCATTTATCTGGATTTGTTCCCTTGGAGTCCCTCTTCTTTTATGGCCCATGGAGTTGGTGGTGGGGAGGGGGCGGGGGGAAGGGAGGGAGGATAGGATGAGAGTCACTTCTGTAGTACAGACAGTTGATTGTAAAAGTCACACTCCTTTGTGTAAAGTAATAAAGAGTCCCTAGACGTGGTTCCCAGTGTCCCTTCCTGCCCTTCTGAACATGATGAAGCACCATACTTCTTTCCTGCTTTCAGACAGCCAATGGCAGGCTCCAAAGTGACATTACCCCTGCCTGTGTGCCACTCACTCCGAGGTTCCCCTGTGCCCCACATCTGGGACTGAGGCCCTGACTTCCTGCCACCAGTGCATCGGGATTTAATCTGAGGCTGGGTGGCTACTTGCCTAAATTAATGGTTGCTAAAATTAAAACAGAGGTAAATAGCCCTTTACCTACCACACAGCCTCCCTGGGATTTTAACTGCAGCAAAGAGATCATTGAGGTGCTACCATTTTCTGATCGATCATGGTAATTTTCTTCCCCCTAAGATCAGCTTAATCATGCTAAGGGTCTTAGAGAGCACAGGGGTCAAAAGAAAATTACATGGTTGGGCAGGATTTCTCTGCAGCTCCGGTTTATTTTGTACCTCACTCTGATTTAGTGTTGCACTGCTCAGAAGCAATGCATAGTGCACTTGTTGAAACTGTAATGAACTGTTTGGCCATGTCATGGGGCTCAGCAGAGGTCCACAGAATAAGACAGTCTGTGGTCCAATCCACAGATACCTGACTGCAAAAGCTTCCACAGGGAGCTGAAGTTTAAGATGAAAGAAACGAAGGCTGACAACCTTGCCTTTGCCAAACATTTGCCTCCAGCCTGGGATTCAACAATGTTTTAATAACATTTAATAATATTTTAATAGGGCATAAATGGTAAAATGGAGAGAACTCCCAAGCCCTGGGCCTGCTTTCTTGCACGTGTGTGTCACAGCTGCAGAAACACGTGCTTGTACAGGAATAATTGCCACCCCAACTCAGTACCAGCAGGTCTTGGAGCCCGTGATCTATTCACATGCTCGGCAAGTGTTTAATTAATAGTTCTTTCTCTGTTGTTTTCAAATCAATCACCCAGTTTTGAGCATGTCTATTTTCTCCTGCTGTTTGTTCTGTATTGTCACCTGTGGTGCAAAAAGCATATTTTATCAAGAATTGACTTAATTGCCAGTTTAAAACATTAAAGTGCATACTGTAAATCCATTAACAAACTGATCCTCACATGAATCACCAACCTATTTCTTGTGAATAATAACTGAGATAAACAGTGACTAATGACATTGAAAAGCAGCAATGCATTAAAGAAAAAATTAACAGCTATGTCAGGGGCTAAGGAATTCCAGTCACCTCATATGTTTGCACCAACCAGATCACTGAAGACAAACGACGGGAAGTCATGACTCAGATGGTGATCTGCAGGGAAAGGTTTAGAGATGAGATGTGTCTGATGCCTCAACACTACCCCTCTCTCCATCTGTCTGTCTCTCTTGGCACCACGATTATGAAACTGCATTCTGAATGCTTAGGCCCTAAACCTAAACCAAGGGAGGGACCTCCAATAGAACACCCAACACACACTAATCTCCCCTATATACTAGACACAACCTTTCTGTATTGTTTCGATTGGATAGGATTTCTACCATTATTCTATTTCGTTTCAGTCCTGTTTTGTTTGTTGTCTGAGAACTTGATTGTCAAGTAAGAAGGAAGGAAGGTGAGATGCAGATGCACCCCTACCTCCACCCTCAGAGCATATTCTCCTTTGGAAATGGACCTTGAAAAGATCATTTCTCTCTGGGGAAGCAGAACATAACCTTAAGGTGTGGGTGTGGCATCCACCTCCATCTGGCATGGGCCTTGGTGGGAGGAGGGCATTCCAGGGTGGAGAAAGGAGAATGGGCCTGGCGGAGAGAAGTGGTCTGGCAGTTTTCTGACGATGCAGTTGTCCCTGCTGTCTGGGCCTGCGCTATCCAACACAGCAGCCACTAGCCACTTGGAGTTATTACAATTTTATAAAAATTCAATAAAATTTAAATTCCATCAGCACTAGCCTCATTTCAAATGCTCAGTGGCCAATGTGGCTGATACTGTATCAGATGGCGCAGACTTGGAACATTTCCATCAGGGCAGAAAGTTCTACAGGACAGCTTCTTCCTAGGCTCTAGGCAGCCCCGGAGCCTCACCTGGGGGATAAGCAAAATCACAGAGTGAGAATGCGTGTGGTCCAGGACCCCTCCCAGTCCCAGATACCGAACGACATCTGAGCAAGGGACTCTGTTGCCCCGGGGACGGTTTCAAAAGCTGGAGGCCGGGACTCCAAAGGGCTGGAGAGGCGTGATAACAGAACCAGTGCTTCAGCAGCAACTTCTCTTTTGCAATCCTTGCTGGTCTGACAGGCTCCTGCAGAATTACATCACTTCCTAAAAAACAGGCACACACCTCTCCTTCAAGTCAGCACCGACCCAAACAAGCAGGAAACAGGAAATGTTCACGTTTCAGAGAGGCTGCAGCCCGGCGCAGCATCCTGAGCGCGCCTCTGCCGAGGCGAGCGGACATGCAGGCTCCCCGCGCAGCCCTAGTCTTCGCCCTGGTGATCGCGCTCGTTCCCGTCGGCCGGGGTAAGCCGCCTCCACTTCCTACTCCTGGGAAGGAGGATCGCAAAAGCTGGTAGGGTGCCCGAGGCTACAGAACTCTGCCGGGGAGGGTGACACCCAGAAAATCTAATCCTTTCTGTGAAAGAAGTGGAGAAAATTAGAACTCCTTTTTTTGGGGGGTGGGATGGAGAGGGGACTTCGCTTTCGCTGCAGCTGTCTAAACTGGCTCCAGCTCTCACTTCATTTAACCCTCTTTCAGTCTTTGTCTTCCAGGAAGTGTGCGTCCCTGTAATTTACCAGCTTTAATGGGCATATTAAGAAAACCATAAACTTTTTGGCAGTTTATGTTAAAAAAAAAAAAGCTTCAATTGGCTGAAACAGAGACATGATTAATTTGCTTTTTATGGTGTGGGCTGAGAAGTCTGCTGATTCCAAAATCTCCTGGAAAAACTGGGGTGTGAAAATTTACTACTAGAAAGCATACTAAAGAAACGACATAAACTTAAAAAAAAAAAAAAAGGAAACGGGAAATTATCCGAAGAGCTACCAAAGAGCTATGTGTTAGAGGGTACCCCTCTAACACATCAAGTAAAGTCTTTCATCTACCTTTATTGCACCTTGTTACTTCTACAGATTTTTTTTTTGCATTGATTGTTACTAATGAAGGTTTGTTTGAAAAAGTAATATGATTGGAACCAATCAAAGGTATTGGAAAAAACAAAATATTGAATCTCATTATTATGGGCTAAAAGCAACAACTGATTTACACCCTTGCCAGTTGCTACAACAAGCACAAGCACCTTCAGCTGCCTCTCTTGTTGACTTGCCTTTGGGCAAATACACTGGCTGCCCATTGTTTCTGTCAATGAACACCGACTGCTTCTAGTGTAGGGCAGTATTTACCAAGCAAAAGGAAAGTTCTCAAGCTACAGTTCTTTAGATAGAATGAGGGACATCAGCCCCAACCTAACAGATGTGACAACTTCCTGGAGGTCAGCAGCCAGCACCCAGCCACCCCACTCCATCAATTTCTCTTCCCCTGGGTGTTCTCCATGTGGTCCCCCAGGCATCTGAGGTAGAAAACAAAGTGGAAGGCAAATCATTCCAGCTGAAAAGATGTCTGGTTAAATTGAGTTTAGTGTTCAGAGTGGGTTTGGAAGTTGATGTGTTGTTTTATGCCCAATGTTTTGGAGCTGGAAGGGAACTTGAAGATGATGCAGCTCAAACCATATTGAGCACACAGGTGAAGAAACAGAGGTGGAAGAAGGGAGATGTCTGGGTCTTGCTGCTAGTCAGCTCTTCTGGCTTCTACTCCAGAGTTCTTTGAGCTCCTCCACCCTCCACCACCACTGCCCCCCTCCCCCCACCGCCGCCCCGGAACCAATCACTGTCTCTGCCAAGAGCTCTGGAACCTTTCGTAGTAGGACATCAGGGAAGAAAAGCCTAGCCATCCTCCTTCCACCTCTTCTATTGCGCAACACTGCCACAGGTGCCTCAAACACTCCCTTAATACTAATTCATCTTGACTGAACTTTTTTTTTAGCTTCTAAAAAATGATTGAGTCCTAGTGTCTGCAATTCAGGAGATGCAAAAAGAGAATCTGAAGAGACTCGGTTAAAGTTGCCTTTCTGACACCTGAATCTGATCGTGAACATCTTCCCCCTTAAGGACCCCTCATTTATGCCCCTTCACTTGTTCCTCATTTTTGCCCCTTAGACTCTCACTGCAACCTCCTTCCCAGTGGCACCTCCTTCCAGTTGTCTTCCCACTCCGTGGCTCTTGCCTATAATGAATACATTCTTTTTCCTACCTACCAAATTCTTGTATCACCTTAAAAGTATCAAACTAAATGTGATCTCCTCCTTGATGTCTCCTTTCTCTGCCCCTTCCCTGGAGCTCTACTCGTACCTGCTGCTGTGCCTTGATAGACCTAAACTTCTGCTAATCACTTTGAACCATAATTGTGTTCATGCCTCCCAACTGGCTGTGAACAACTCCAGGGAAAATCCTCTGTAGTTCACCTTTGACTTTCCAAAATCCTGTAAGGGCTCAGCATAAATGAGAAAATAATTGTTGATAAATATGAAAATCATCCCTAGAATGGATATGAGGCTGATTACAAAAAAAAACTGATAGCTCCTGAAAACAGGTAGTGTTGGAATGTAAAGAGAAGTCAAAGATGAAAAGTTGCACTTCAGTAGAGTGCAGGGATTACCTAAATAATCCAACATGCTAATTGGGCCCTGCCGGGATTCCCAATGTCTGAAAAATGCCCACTTGCAAAAAGCTGTTGAATAAAAGCTATGACTTTGAGATGATTCATCATGGAAAAGGTGATTTTAAATTAAAGATTTTTAAAATTAATTAATGTACACTACTTTTAGCTAATAGTGCCTAAGGCTTCAGGATATAAGTTACTTTCTAGGTGTCACAGGTATATTTCCTTGAATTCTTCAAAAAATACCTGGGGATGTTTGTTAGATGAATCCAACCTACTGAACGGCCTGACACTGTTTGTGAGTATACTCTGAGATGCATCTCAAATTAAGACTTTATTAACAACGAGCGGGCAACATGAGATAATATCTGCAGTTGCATGAGACCAGCACTGTTACCTCTGAGTCAGCGACCTCTTCTCTTTTTAGAGATAGATAGCCTGACATAGAATTGAGTTCTACCCCAAGAGAAATAATTCACTTGGAAGTCACCAGGAGAGAAATAAGAAAGCAGCTTTTCTGGGACTATAATCGAATGGGTGAGCATAGTTAAAGGAAAGCTTGGGCCTAGGTGTCTTGGCCAGTGTAGGATCCTAAGAAAGTTCAAACTCAAGGAGATGTTCTGCTCATGGAGTAAAGTGGGGCAGGGGTGTCCCCATCTCTGTTCTTTATGCCCTGTCAGTGTCAGCTTAATACTATCAGAAAACCAAAAGCAATTTCCTAAATACCAAAAACATGGGATTTGTTAGTTGCTAAAAGCAGAATTGTTGCAGAAGGGAGAGCTAAAGGCCACGAGGCAGAAACAAGGATGCTGTGACTGTTTTGGTGGCCAAACAGAGAGGAATGGGAGATTTTCTGGGCTGGTTCAGAAGAATAAGAATTATATAAGTATTGGATGAATCTTGACAAGGAGAGAAAGAATAGTAGAAAATACTAGCTATGTAAGTAAGGCTACACATTCTGACACTGTGGTATCTCATATCTTATTTTAATGAACACGGCTGACATCTGCTGTTTCCTGGGACAGTCCCAATTTCAAGTATTAATAACAATGGTAGCTAACATATATAGAACTCATTATAGGTCAGGCACTGTTCTAAATGCTACATACACTAACTTATTTAATTCTCAGAACAACCTTATAAGGTGGGCACTATTATCCCTGTTTTTACATTTGAGAAAACTGAGGCACAGAGAGGCTAAGTGACTTGCCCAAGGTCACACAGTTAATTAGTGAATCTAAGTAAGATTCTGCCTCAGGAGTCCATACTCTAATCATACTCCATACTACCTCTGGGTTTCCAAGCTCTGCCAGGCTACTCATTTAGTTTTGGGTTTAGAAAACTGTGGTTGTTGAACCTTTCCAGCTGTAGGTGCAGCACAGAACTCTTGGCTAGGCTTTGCAGTGGCTGCATGTCAAGTATAGAGCTGCATTTGTTTGCACTGGGTCGGAGACTGGCTGACAGGAAGAGGAATGATGAGAGTTGGGTTAAAACTCAGACTGCTGAGGAGGAAGGGAGGGGCTGAAAGAGGTGAAGGGTGAGCACAAGAGAATCTGGGGATTTAAGACTAGAAGCAAGAAAAACAGAATGTCGAAGTCACTGGGTAAGAGGTTTCAGGGTGTGGGAACCAGCGAGGAGAAGAACAGCCTTATGTCAGGCAGTCACTGTGGGAGAGCCCTACTGAGAACTGGCCATTACGACTAAATACTCTAAGGGACTCCCTCAAAAAACAGACAGAGACGATGAGCTTTAAAGTCCTTCTGTGTCTGAAATTTGGAATCCCAGGAAACCATAAGAGGGAAGATATTGACTGGGATGGGCTCAATTCTGTAATGAAACAATGCAAACTGCAGCTTGCCTATTCGTATGTAGTTTGTACCGCTCTCAAATGTTGGCAAACACATGGAGAGACAGGAACTCTGCACTACTGGTCCGAGGGTAGATTAGTGCAATCACCTTGTCTATCTTGATGGTCAAGCCATCCATTGGGCTTTTAATTTTAGTCATCATTATTTGGCATTTCTAGAAAATTTGTTCTTTTTTTTTTTCTTTTTGAGACAGAGTTTCACTCTTGTTGCCCAGGCTGGAGTGCAATGGCATAATCTTGGCTCACCGCAACCTCTGCCTTGTGGGTTCAAGCGATTCTCCTGCCTCAGCCTCCCAAGTAGCTGGGATTACAGGCATGTGCCAGCACACCCGGCTAATTTTGTATTTTTAGTAGAGATGGGGTTTCTCCATGTTGGTCAGGCTGGTCTCAAACTCACGACCGCAGGAGATCCACCCTCCTCGGCCTCCCAAAGTGCTAGGATTACAGGCATGAGCCACCTCACCTGGCCTATGTGTTCTTTTTTTATACACATTTTGCTTTGGGTTTTTTTCCCTTGTGTTATTTATTCCTTCTTTTATGTCATTATTTTAAACATCTTATTATCTATTTGGTAACTTTTAGCTAAAGTTTGTGTAGACATAATCTTGCTGCTTGTCATATCTGTTGCCTCACATTCTTTTTTTTTTTTTTTTTTTTTGAGATGGAGTCTCGCTCTGCTGCCCAGGCTGGAGCACAGTGGTGTGATCTCGGCTCACTGCAACCTCCACTTCCTGGGTTCAAGCCGATTCTCCTGCCTCAGCCTCCCCAGTAGCTGGGATTACAGGTGCATGCCACCACACCTGGCTGATTTTTGTATTTTTAGTACAGACAGGGTTTCACTATGTTGGCCAGGCTGGTCTTGAACTCCTGACTTCAGGTGATCCACTCACCTCGGCCTCCCAAAGTGCTGGGATTACAGGCATGAGCCACCGCACCTGGCCTTGCCTCCCATTCTTGATGGAAATCGTGGGGGCCCTGAGAGCAGAACCTGGTACACCGAGGATGGCTCACCCTACTTAACAGAACCCCAAATTATCTGATCCTGTCACCAAGCTACTATGAAGTGCTCTAAGCCCCAATTCTTTTCGAATATAACCCCAGCCTTGTCATCACAAACTAGGATTTGGAAGAAACTGAGACAGGGGTGTGCTTAAGGGAGCCCATGATTGGACCTCAGGCTTAATCCCCAGCCTTGAATGGGAAGTGGCAAGCATCAGAGGTCAGCTTCCAAGAGCTGCAGGAGGAAGCAACAAAGCCTCCATGAGGGGGTAAGCTGGCAGACCAGAGCCGGCAGTGGAGCAAGCCAGGTGCCAGAAGTAGGTAACCAAGGAGACTGAACTGATTGCCCTCAAGAAAGAAGAAAGGAATAGAGCAATCCAAATTGAAAATCAGAGGAGGGCCCAGATTCCACAGGTGTCAGGATGATGGCAAGATCAGCCTGGGGTAGCTGACCTGACTCTGAACTTTGCCAAAGTCATTTCAGTGACTTTTTTTCTTATACCATGGTCTGAAATTTTAGCTTTAACTGTTGACCCAGTGAATGGACAGGAGCTCCCTGAAAACATTATATAGCCTGTTATCTCCCTGGGCCCACACCTTTGTTGAGGAAATCCGCATTGGTAGATATAACTCCGAATTTCAACTTCCTCTAAGCATTTAAAAATATATATCTCTCCTAAGCCTTAGGCATTTTCTTGCTTTCTTGAGATTTCTTTATGCATTTAAAAGATTGCCTTTTATGTTTTATTCAACATTTCTAGGTGTTGCACATTGGGAGAATTTTCAGGTTACCGCATTTATCAGATTATATGAAAAAGGAAATTTTTCTATACAACCATTCTGGAGAATAATTTGGAAATATTACACAAGCAGAAGATGTTCATGCTCCACAATCCCAAGAATTGACTCCTAGCTCACTCACAAATGTGCAGTCAAAAGATATGGCTGAGGTTGTTGATGATAGCATTGTTTGTAAAAATGAAAAACAAAACAAAACAAAATGAAAGCAACCTAAATGTCTATCAACAAAAGGAAAAATAAAATTTAGTATAGTCACAGAATGAGTACAACATAACAAGTAAAATTAATGAATTCCAGCCAAATGTATCAAGGTGAATCAGTCTCAAAAGTCATGTTGATACATGTATCAAATGTATCAAGCCAAATGTATCAAAAGTCATGTTGATGAAAAAGTCAGTTAAAGATTATTATGCCACCAGGCATGGTGGCTCAGGACTGTAATCCCAGCACTTTGGGAGGCAGAGGCAGGCAGATCACTTGAGGTCAGGAGTTCGAGACTAGCTTGACCAATGTGGTGAAATTCCGTCTCTACTAAAAATACAAAAATTAGCTGGGCATGGTGGCGCATGCCTGTAGTCCCAGCTACTCGGGAGGCTAAGGCAGGAGAACTGCTTGAACCTGGAAGGCAATGGTTGCAGTGAGCTGAGATTGTGCCACTTCACTCCAGACTGGGCAACAGAGTGAGATTCTGTCTCAAAACAAATAAAGAAGTAAATAAAATTATTATGCAGAAGCGGGGTGGGAAAAAAAAAGAAAAAAAGGATTACTATGCATAGAATAATTATACTTATTTAAACATGTTTAAACAACCAAAATTATGCTATATATTGCTTAGGGACATAGACATGTTTGAAAAGTGGGAATGATACACAGTAACTTTAGGACAATAATTACCTTTGACGAGTGAGGAAGAGAAATGAGATCAGGGAGGGGTATAATGAGGGCTTCAATTATATCCAAAATATTGTTTCTGTCAGCAAAAAGATGGTAGTCCAGGGCTCAGCAAACTAAGACCCATGGGCCAAACCCAGCCAGCTTCCTTTATTTCCAAGCTAAGATTGATTTTTACATTTGTAAATGGTTTTACCTTTAATGTTTATATAAATAAGTGCTTTCATAATAGCTGGTATTTGCCTCTTGGCCCGCAAAATCTAAAATGTTTACTCTCTAGCCTTTTAGGAGAAAGTTTGCCAACCTCTGCTCTTGTCAATATGGAAAAATTTAAGATAATTAGGGGATGAGTGCCTTGTTACTTGTTAAATCATCCTCTATTCTTTTCAGTAGGTATACTTTCATAATGGAAAATAATGAGAGAGCCTGTGAGTTCTTCTTGCTCTCCTCCATCTTTCTTTTTCACGTCTCCCAGTCTCTTTGAAGATGGTCAATACACTCTCAGTTTCTCACATTCCATTCATTTCTCAATCCTCTGCCATGTGGCTACTGTGTCAGGTACAGATTTCAGATCGCTCTGTCTCCATCACCAGTGATTCCTAAAAGCTAAACCCAAAAGACCCATTTCTGTGCTTATTTTATGTTTTTCTCCATAGCACTTGTCCTAATTAATCAGTGATTGCAGCTCTCTTATCCTTGATCTTCACAATGCTCTTTTCTTCTGGGTCCCCTACTGTGACTCTGATTGCTTCTTTCCAGTGTTTGGTTATGAATCTTTCTCTACCACCTGCTCATTTCATGTCAGTGTTCTTTTCTTTTCTCACTCCTTACACCAGTCCTGGGTCATGACAACCCTTTTTTTTTTCTTAAGGGTTTCACTTTGTCACCCAGGCTGTATAGTACAGTGGCACGATCTTGGATTCAAGCCTCTGGGTTCAAGCAATCCTCCCACCTCAGCCTCCTGAGTAGCTGGGACTACAGGCACATGCCACTACACCCGGCTAATTTTTGCTTTTTTTTTTTTTTATAGAGATAGGGTCTCAGTATGTTGCTCAGCTGGTCTTGAACTTTTGGGCTCAAGCCATCCTCCCACTTAGACCTCCCAAAGTCCTGGGATTATAGGCGTGAGACATTGAGCCCAGCCACACCCACTTTCATCTCACCCCTGGGTTGGGGATTCCCAAATAACCCTCCAGCCAGACCTATCTGCCCAACCTGGTATTTTCATCACCAGTTTTCCCTGGACATGTCACAGGGGCCTTAAACTCAGTTCCAAAACAATACTCATTCTTTGCTCCCTGCCAGTTCAGACTCCTGTGGGCTCTCACCTAGGCTATTTTCTTAACTTCTTAACCAGTCTTCTTGCCTCTAGTCTCATCTCCAACCCATTTTCACATAACCTCCAGAGTGATGGTTCTGCAATAAAAATGGAATCATTTCCTCCTGTACTCATCCCTCAGTGCTTCTTCATCTCCTTGAGATAGAGTCCAATCCCCTTGGCATCATTACAAGCTAATGATGAGCTGGTCTTGAGTTCCTTACCTGCTTTACATTTGCTACTTCCTGCTTCCCACCGTGAGCCCTATAATACAGCCACTTGAGTGTGCCAAGCTCTTTTGGGCCACTGAATCTTTCTGTATGCTGTGCCCTCAACTGTAATGCCTTTCTTTTCCCTCTTTGCTTGAAGAACTCCCAAGGTTCAACTGACTGGTCCATTCCCCTGCATCAAATACCTGAGTACCCCTTAGCCCCAAATGCAATGAATGTCTTCCTCTCCCATGTACTCATGAGACTTTGTATACAAACACATGATGGCTTTTATTAATCTGTATTATAATTATTGATTTGCATGCCATCGTCCCTACTTAACAGCCACTTCCCTGGGAGGCAGAAGCTGGTCTCATTCACCTGCACTTGCCAAAGCTTAGAATGGCCACTTGCACGTTAATAGGCACACAACGAAAGTGTAGTGGCTGACTCAATGAATGCATAAACATGAAATTTATCAAATGCCCCAAGATTTACTTGTATATATGAGGAGATTATAATCATTTAAATAATAAAATCAAAATATATCAATACTTGGATAAATGTTATTTTTAGTTAACCCAGTTTTATAATTTTATTCCAGAATATTAGCTAACTATCCCAAATCTTTTATTTATTTAGTTATTTTATTTTATTTTTATTTTTTTGAGATGGAGTCTCACTCTGTTGCCCAGGCTGGAGTGTAGTGGTGCAATCTCTGCTCCTGCAACCTCCGGCTCCCGGGTTCAAGCGATTCTCCTGCCTCAGCCTCCCGAGTAGCTGGGATTACAGGCACCTGCCACCAAGCCCAGCTAATTTTTTTGTATTTTCAGTAGAGATGGGTGTTTTACCATGTTGACCAGGCTGGTCTCAAACTCCTGACCTCAAGTAATCCGCCCACTTTGGCCTCCCAAAGTGCTGGGATTACAGATTACAGGCGTGAGCCACCGCACCCGGCCTCCCAAATCTTTTAATGTATGAACAGTTCACCTCTGTCCCTTCAAACCAAAACAATTATTGCACTCTGCCCCCGCCAGCCTTCCTGGAGAAAATACTATGTAGCTGCAGAGAAAACATTTTTACCCACCTTCTGAAAATATGAACACAAGTTCAGACCTAGAAAAATACACAATAAGTGGCAAAATTATTTACAGAAAGGACACACAGTTACAAGCATTTTGGGGAGATATTTGAAAGGAAAACAAAGGAAATACAAGTTCCATAGATACTTAACTTCAAGCCAGTAAGAGCTGATTTGATAACTTTAAAAATAACTAAACTTTGTGTAACATAAAACTCATGGGAAAATCTACTCCAGTTGTTGAGGAAAACACAGAAATATTTCCTGAGTAATTAAATAAGGTGGTTAAAAGAAGAGTTACCTAACAGAACAGTATTCTGGTAGTTGTTCTGGCTTCTTTTCCTTAAAACCAATAAATCTAGTTTGTTTTTGAATTTTTTCTATGTTTCATATGAGTTAAAACCATCGTTGTTATTTTCTACTTCACACTACGCTGTAATTTTCAGAAACGGGATTCCAATGGTTGCCAAGGTTTGCTGACATGTTGTTATTATTCCCTGACAACACTAAATTCATTCATTTAAAAATTGATTTATTCTTTTCTAAGACTTATACTTGTTTGCTTATTTGTTTATGATTAAGATTGCCACATTTAGCAAATAAAAATATAGGACAACCAGTTAAATGTGAATTTCAGATAAGCAATGCTTTCCTTTACTATAAGGATGTCCTTTACAATTTAGTATAAGTATTTAGTACAAATATTACATGGGACATGTAACTAAAAATGTTTCATTGTTTATCTGATATTCAAATTTAACTAGGCATCCTGTATTTTACCTAGTAATTTTATTTCGGATTGTGATTATCTTTTATCAGGCAAAGACCATCTCTGCGTTGGTTCTGGTTCATCACTAACATCATAGACATGTTGGTTATGTACAGCTACATATTAGAATAATATTTAGGCTGAGTCCTAGATCAACCATTCAAATAAAAAGAGACCATTTCTGAAAAAAAATACTGATAATTACATAGAATAAAACCAGGAATTCAAGAGCAGATCAACTTTTAAAAAATCTGTGAAAGTAATCACGTTAAAAACTAAGTTAGGAAAAAATAATAAGTTTGTATTAATAAATGCACAAGAGAGGTTGACAAAGAGAGTGAGACTAGCACCACATCGATAGCTCCAGCCACAACAGGAAAATTCAGAGTGCTTGAGCCTAGAAGACTGTTCAGGATGGAAGGGCAGGATTGATTCTCTTTGAAGGTGAAATAGGACCAGAAGCCCAGTTGCTTTAGGGATCTGTTCGGGGCTTAGCTGATCCAAGGAAATGTGACCCACGATTCTTCAAAACCTCAGCAACTTGTTTCCTTCTTCAGCCTCTTGTAGGAAAGCATCAAACGCTGTTGCTCCTGTGCTCCTGCTTAGGCTGGCGATGGGGACTCTGGTGCACATCGTCTCCCTGTTGTTCCTCCTTCACTGTTGGTGGCGACCAAGCCCCTGGGGTGGCAGCCCACAGCGTTCCCTGGTTTCCTATCTTTAACTTATCACAAGCACCCACCTACCAGTTGTTGTTTTGTTTGTCTCTGTCTTCCAGTTTTTCTCTCTGGCAATGCTGAGCTTGTGCTGAGCCGAGCAAGGAGTGGGATGCCCATGTACCCCATGAAAGAGCTCTTCACCTATGGAATGGGGTGGCGGTGTCTTCCCACCCTGCCTCAGAGGCCAGGGAGACGGCAGATGTCTTGAGGCAAGGGCATGGCTGGGAGTATCTGTTTTCAAGTTACTCTTTTTCAATTGTAATTTTGAAATTGGCCCTTGAAAAGAAGAAATATAATAAAATAAGTAGAAATATAGTAAAATTGGGAAAGTATTCAGTTTGGCAATAACGATCATTTAATAATCCTTTTTTTTTCATTTCAAAGCACTTTCATGTTGCTTATCTCATTGATGGTACGAAGAACTTTTTGAAGCTTTTAAAATATATTTGTATTCTGTCTCCTAAAAATACACATTCTTTAAAACTGCCAGGTGCTACAGGTTACTGTAGGATTCCAGTGTATAAAAAGGTAGTCAGGTGGTCAAAAATGCAGCTTCCCCAAGTGAGTGACTTCAAACCAGAAACAGCCTTGGGGCCTGAGCAAATCTGATTAAATGTGAGCAAGCTTCCTCTTAAAAAGACATCAAAATAAAAGTTTAAAATGAAAAAGACATTGGAACATTGTGGGTCTCCCCACTGTGAAACATGTTTTAATCTGATAGTAAATTACAGTTGCAGGTGTGCTTCTCAATTCAAGGAGGTAAAAATACAACAAACCCTAACGAGTAATTTCCCAGAGCAGACTACTGGCTGAAAGTGCTTTACCAGACAACCTCCTCAAAACCAGAAAAAAGAATCCTTTCTTTATGTTCTTTCGATGCAAGGCATCATCACCTCTAGTTATCTGGTGGCTGAAGAGAAAAAGTGTACAAAACACAGGCATTGCTTGATGATCTCAAATACCTTTCTGCACTTACAAGCTGCCATTAATCTTCAATGCTTCTGCCTTGTATCTGTTCAACCACCTATTTACTCTGTCCATAACTTCTTCAAGTAAATTAGTCAGAAAAAACATATTAGGTGAAGGCTTTCACTTAATAAAATTGGCAAATATGTGGAACAACTGAGCTTATAAGAAAACAGCAATCCCTCCTCTTCTCGAGTCCTGCTCCCAGAGAGAATCAAGTCACCTGACCTTTACATGGGGGCAAATGCATGAACCACCCTCATTGCTCCTGACAAAAAAAAACTATAAACATGAAGTCTCATTATTTAGGATGCATAAGTTGTTATTAAGCAATTCCTCCATTCCCTTGTATGTTTGAAAAATTTAGATAGCTTTTTGAAGGAAAACCACTTTAGATTTGTCTTTCTTTGTGACTAGAGATACACCGTGTATGTATGACAGAAAGGAAGTTGTTAGGGGAAGGAGGAGATCAGACTCTGGAGAAGAAGGTGAGAGCGTGACTGGCAATTTCACCACAGACCCACCAGGCCTATTGGACATTTCCTTCAGTCATTCCTTCCACACACAGCAGATGGGGTTGCAGGTGCTGGGATACGTACAAAACAGTGAAGGAGACAGATGGTAGACAAGTACACAAATGAAGTAATTCCAGATAATAAATAATAAGTTAGTACCGTTTGGAAATGAACTAGAGAAAAGTACAGAGCACTTCAGAGCAGCATCTGTAGTCCGTGAGTATCGGTGTCCTTGTAGCACTGTCTGCAGTCCATGAGCAATGGTGTCCCATCACCACCATCTATAGTCTGAGCATTGGTGTCCCAGCGCCACTGTCCGTGGTCCATGAGCAACAGTGTCCCAGTGGTGTCATCCATCCACTTGGAGTTAGTGTCTCCATGCAAACACAATCAGCCTCCCATAGCCAGATTGTGTCCTGAAGAGTCTGGCATGGTTATTCTCATTTTAGTCCCATTCTGTCCCTGACCACATCACATCAGATTCCACAGATGCTGAACAATTGATTTTTAAAAAGAGATCAACTGAAGAGTTAAACTGTTTATTGGTGCATACTCCAAAATGCAAATTCTGGTAGGACTTGGTGGCTCATACCTGTAATCCTGGCACTTTGAGAGGCTGAAGCAGGAGGATTGCTTGAGCCCAGTAATTTGAGACCAGCCTGGGTAACAAAGTGAGACTCCCTGTCTCTACAAAATTTAATTTTGTTCCCAAAGGCTTCTGTGGAGGGTTGTCTAATCACATGTAAAACTAATGACTGTCTTCACGAACAATGGCAAATTAAAATAAAGTCCACTCAGTTATTATTTAACTCAGTCATTCTCAACCTAACATACATACTTACTAGAGTTATTTGGGGAGCTTTTAAGAAATACTGTTACCCAGGCCACGCCCCCAGATAGTCTCAAATAACTAATTTGGATAGGGCTTGAAAACTTCCCAGGTGATGCTGATGCACAGCAAATGTGGAGAACAACAACAGGTGTGACTGATAATTAGCCACAACTAAATGAGATTGTTTGAGCAACTTCAACCAGTATGCCCTGCAGACCAGCAGCATCAGCACAACGTGATTACTTGTTGAAAATGCAAATTCTGGTAGGACTTGTTGGCTCATGCCTGTAATCCTGGCACTTTGGGAGGCTGAAGCAGGATCGCTTGAGCCCAGTAGTTTGAGACCAGCCTGGGTAACAAAGTGAGACTCCCTGTTTCTACAGAAAATGCAAAAATTAGGCGTGGTGGCGCACGTCTGTAGTCCCACCTACTTGGTGGGCTGAGGTGGGAGGTTTGCTTGAGCCCAGGAGTGCAAGGCTGCAGTGAGCCATGTTCATACCACTGCACTCCAGGCTGGGCCACCAAGTGAGACCCTGTCTCAAAAAAAAAAAAAAAAAAAGCAAATTCTTGGGCCCCCTGCCAGACCTATTACATCAGAAACTATAAGACTACGCCCAACAATCTGTGTTTTAAGAAGGGCTGTAGTTGTTTCCAATACACACTAAGGTTTGAGGACCGCTGTCTTAAAGCACCAATCAAAGCTATTACTGATAGCTCTTCTATTAGCCATAACATTTTCGGGATATGCAGGATTTAAACCCTGGCATGCATCTCTCTAATTCAGGCTTATTCAGGAAGGTGTGATTGTCACAGCCCTCTCTCATATCCTAGCTAGACTCTTCCAGGTTCTTGAGACTTCAGTGATGATTTTTAAGCTATTGTATTCTGGTGATAGAGTTGGCAGCTGCTAGGCAAGCCTTTGGCATCCAACTCCTTGACCTCTAATTTTTCTCAAATTCACCGAGGACCATAGAGAACAAGACAGGGAATGATCTGGTGTGGCTCAGGGGAGGCCAGAAGTGGGCAGGGTCTAGAGAAGTGAGACACAACTTCAGCTGCGTCCTGGAGCCACAAGGAGAACTGTAAAAATTATTGAGACCTGGGTTCTACCCCTAAATATTTTGATTGATCGATATTTAGAACAGGGTCTTGCTTGATTACCCAGGCTAGAGTGCATTGGTGTGATCATAGCTCATTCAGCCTTGGACTGGACTCAAGTGATCCTCCTGCTTCGGCCTCCCTAGAAGCTGCACCCTCAGGTATTTTGATGTAATGAGTTTGGGGTATGGTGTGGGCATCAGGTTATTGAAAGATGCCTCAGTGATTCTATGTGCAGACTAGGCTGAGAACCACTGGAAGACTTCTTGGTTTGTTTTTCTCTCCTTCTTCTAATGCTAATCAGGCTCTTCATTGTATACTGAGGTACAGGAGAATGAAAAGGAGTCAGGCTTTTGGGTGTGATTTCTTGATCATCCTGAAATTCAAACATGTCAGTTACTCCACAAAGCAGGGAAGAGTTTGAAGGCTTGACATCTGACATGCTTTCTTTCATTTTACCATCTTAACTATAAAATTGTTTAAATAATTTGCACATGGAGTTCACATAATTGACAAATGAAAGAATGGGGCAACTGACTGTGGTCCAACATACTTCATGACATCCTGAGTTTAGTAGCATTCTCTTGTCATTGTTTTATTTCACATTGTATTACTAATGTGACAGTCTTTCAGTAAGTTTATAATACTTTCTTCTTCTAACTTTAAAAGCTAGAGCTTGGTTGCAGTTTTATAACATATTTTTGTGTTTATTAATTAAGCTTTAAAAAAAATTTTACTTTAAATTCCAGTGTGCAGGTTTGTTACATAGGTATATGTGTGCCATGGCGGTTTGCTACACCTATCAACCCGTCATATAGGTTTTAAGCCCTGCATGTATTAGGTATTTGTCCTAATGCTCTCCCTCCCCTTGTACCCCACCCCACGACAGGCCCCAGTGTGTGTTGTTCCCCTCCCTGTGTCCACGTATTGTCATTGTTCAACTCCCACTTATGAGTGAGAACATGTGGCATTTGGTTTTCTGTTCCTGTGTTAGTTTGCTGAGAATGATGGCTTCCAGTTTCATCCATGTCCCTGCAAAGGGCCTGATCTCATTCTTTTTTATGGTTGCATAGTATTCCATGGTGTATATGTACCACACTTTCTTTATCCAGTCTATCACTGATGGGCATTTGGGTTGGTTCCATGTCTTTGCTATTGTAAATAGTGCACGTATGTGTTGGTTGCACATTTGTTTCACTTTCAGAAAAAGAGAAGTTAGCTAGTTTGCTTCCTGGAGAAGCAGAGTCATTTCCATTTAGTGATAATGCCCTGAGCAGGGATAATGGGGACACTGTGCTGCCCAGCTGTTGGGGCTGCCAGGCGTTACCTCAAACATTTCTTCCCATTTACAAGGATTTTCCCATACATCCTCACCAGATGTGTGAAAGATGAGTCCCAGATGTGTTTGCGTGAATATCGTCAATAAGTATTTGTAAGTGACTCTGTACACTGTGCAGTTTATTATCAAGTGATCTTAAGATTTTTGGATAAACAATAAAGTGAAGTATTGCAGCTTAGTTTCATCATTCACATGACTGACCACTTCCATTATCTCTTTAAAATGCTACATTATCTGAGCAGAGAGAAAGAGAACTGGTGAAACGGAGAGAGACTTCCTGGGAGAGTTCGTGTTGCAGTCACTTGAGATGACTGTGACTTGGCCACCTAACAGCAGGGGCTTCTGCCAAATCTGCAGCTTATGAGGCTACCAGCCTCGGCCCTCACACCCAGTGATCTGGGAGTTTGGTCCCATGCAGGGCATGAAGCCACGCAAGACTGACCTTCACACACCTTTCTGCTTCTAACCTGTTGTGTTCCTTATTTCTTCTCTTCTATTCTTTTGCTTGTTAATGCCTCTCTCTTTGCCCTCTAACCCTATGTCCTATTTCTGTCTTCTGCAGCTTTGCTAGTTTTACCTCTAGCCCCACCTCTTTTACCCTGAAATATGCCCAAATTTAGATAAGGAAGTAAAGTTGCAGTAAAATGAGGAAGTTATACCCGGCAGATTAACCTTCTGGGGAACAGCAGAGAAACAGGCAAGTACAGAGATGGGGGAAAGAGAACAGGTGATGGATGAAGAAAATAACAAAGACACAAATACCTGGCCTGTGTATGGTGCTTTATGGCTCCTAAAGCATTTTAGCAGTTCTTATTTCATTTACTTTCATATGAACACTATGGGCTAGACAGAGCAGAAGGCCTACTTTTTTGGCTTTTAGGAAATGGAGAATTAGAGAGGGAGGGAATTCTTCCCAGGCCCCAAGGGTGCAGAGGGCAGCAGCCAGTCTCAAGCCTAGCTCTTCTGAATTCAAATCCTGTCTTCCTTCCACGATGCTATGGTTATGTCCTTGGAGTCCTGGAGCACAGCACAGGCAAGTACCCCTGTGTGTTCTGGAGGGTTCACCTCCAGACTTATTTCCTGAAAGAGAGTTCTGCCTTCCTCCACGGTGGCTGGACTCCCAAAGTTGTAAAAGGTTACTTTCACCCAAGAAGCCCAGGATGCCGCCCGCAGGAAATCTCCATGGATGATTATGGGCCTTAGTCAGTGTTTCTTTAAACACAGTGGTTTTAGGGGGCCCCATGTCCTCTGCATTAAGAGTGGCTGTTAACCCATAGGCCATGGGAGGGACACCTGTCATGTTTTGGGGGAAAATCCCTTCAGCTGCCCTCTGCATCCATACTTTTGTGGCCTTTGGCACCTCCTCTGGTTTCCACCTTGTTGGTGTACACTTCTGATTTTCTTCCTAACTCTTACCCTTGTCACCTTGGCAACCCACTCCTGGCTGCTGATCTGATTCTATGGCTCATCTTTGTTTGCCAGCTCACCTTTTGATGACATTTGATTCCTCCTTGCACAAACTCTTGGAGCTGATCCCCAGTGTTTTCAACTTTCCTCCCTTTGACATCCCAGACTCCCTGCACACCTGGTTCTTCCCTTAGTTTCTGTCAATTCTCATTATGTGAAAACTGGAGTACTAGGGTTGTCTTAGAGAATTTTTCTGATCAGACCACCAAGAGTAGTTTGATGCTGTCCCCTCTTACCCTGCACCTAACACCCTCTCATGCTCTCCCCATTTTTAGATACACTGTAGAACTTGCTTGCCTGTGTGCAAACTGAAGGATGAGCAGAGAGGTTTATTGCAGTATTGTTGGAAACACAACAGAACCTAAATCTCTGTCAATAGGAATAGATTATAATACATTCAAACAATGGGGAAAAAAGCTCTCTATACAGTCATGGAATGATCTTCAAGATAAAATTTTAAGTGAAAAAAGCAAGGGGCAGAAAGTATATAAATTGTGCTACCATTTGTGTCAAAAAGAGAAAACAGGAAACAATACTTATACTTGTATATGCATAGAGTTTCTCTCAAAGGAGCAGAAACGATGGTTACTTCTGGGCAAGGAAACTGAGTAACTTGGGGAAAGGGTGGTAGCGAAACTTCCTTTCTGAACTGAGTACCATGTGCAGATTACCTATTCAAAAACTACTTAAAAACAAGGTAGAACACTTTGGAATCAACAGAGATGTGGAAATAGATGGGACCTTGGGGATCACTCCTTAGTTGTACAGATGAGAGCATTAAGTCATCAAGAGAAAAGTAATTTGTCCAAATTCTATAAGTACAAAGTGGCAGAGCTATGACCAGACCCTCATCTGTTATTTGTCACCTATGCTTGAGGAAATGCACCTTCAAAACTCAGTAGAAATTAATAATATAAACGACAGGATTGTACCCCAGGGCAAGGGCAAGACATTCAAGATTCAGTTTCTTCATCTGTAAAATGTGGGCAATAAAGTTGTGAAGATCGAATTAGATAGCACATGTGTATCCTAGCAGCTAGCACATACTAAGCATTCAATACATCCCAGTTACTGTAATTTATTATTTTGAAGCTATCATAGAGTTGGGGAGAGAGAGAGAGAGAGAGAAAGAGAACAATCCCTTGATTCTCATTTATTTAAATAGCCACTAGAGAATCTGAGAGAGCAAATGATGCTTAATGCGGAAAACATATGTGAGGGCATGTGGGAGGGGGACATTGCAGAGAGAACTTTCAGCCTCTTTAACTCCACCGTTCCACCAAGGGCCACCTGTGAACAGCGTTGTCTCATGCTGAAAAGTAAATGTACACAGGTCAGGACCATCTGGTATGCTTCTTTCCGTTTCTCTTTTATTCCCGATTGTTTAGATGTCCCCATTATTCTTGTTAGCTTGTTTCCTTTCCTATTTTCTCTTTTCCCGGGGCCACGGGTCAAATGGTGACTAAGATGCAAAGTGTTCTTCTAGGGACTTCATTCACCTTCCTCAGAGAGGTGCTGAAAAGACCTTGTCCTTCTGGGCAGCTTTTCTGGCAACGCATCTGAGCTGAGGAGCCTTAGCAAGAGCCCCAGTAAAGCCGAGGTTTCTGGGAACCCTTTCCTCTGTCCTGCCTTGTGCCAGAAAGCCACCTCCTAGTATAGGCGGAGGAATGGGAGCAGGAGGTTCCCTCTCATTCACCACTTTATGGCCAAACTTTATGATTTGCAAGCATTACATTCCTCCCTGAGGGAGGGAAAACACTGTGTGGGGTTATAAGCTCTGGTTCTGCCATCGGCCCCCTGGTTTCAAATCGTCACTCCTCCATGTGAGCTCTGTGATCTTGGGCAAGTTGTGTAACCTCTTTGCCCTAATGTCTATCTGAAAAAATGGTGAGGACAAAATGAGATAATCGATAATCCGGGTACAAGGCAGAGCATAGAGATTGGTTCTTAGTAAATTCTCAAAAAAAGATGCTGAAATAGTAACAGCAGCTACAGTATTCATAGAAGTAACCAAAAGAAGTAAAGTGAGGGGGGGCGGGGTCTGGATACTCAAGGAAGATTCACTGACCTCTAGGTAAAAGGATTATTACCATCAACCGCACCAACCACCAACCCCATTCCCCACCCCACACCCAACCTCATCATACCCATATGTACCAGTCTTCACTGGCCAAGGTTACCAGTGAAAATGCTATTTGATCTGGCTGCAGTAGTTCTCCAAGCAGAATCATTTTAATGAGGAGGTTTTCTGGAAGACAAATGTCCTTTACTAGTCCAGGGTGATACATGATATATCAAAGGCTTTAACATATATGTGAATACATTATTGACTTACCCAATTTTAAAGACTTATACAGTAGTCCCCCCTTATCCACAGTTTTGTTTTTCGTGGTTTCAGTTACCCATCGTCAACCGTGGCCAAAAATAGTATAGTACAATAAGATATTTTGAGAGCCAGAGAGAGATCACATGCACATACTTTTATTATAGTATATTGTTGTAATTGTTCTATTTTATTACTAGTTATTCATTGCTTACTGTGCCTAATTTATAAATTAAACTTTATCATAGGTATGTTTAGAAAAAACACAGTGTATGTGGGGTTCAGTACTACCGATAATTTCAGGCATCTTCTAGGGCCTTGAAACATGTTCCGCTTGGATAATGGGGGACTACTGTAAATGTAGGACAAAGCCACTTAACTCAGAAGGCAGAGATCAGTAAGTGGTAGATTTTTATTGACACATAATATTTTACATACTTATAGGGCACGCGATATTTTTTGTTACATGGATAGAATCTATAATGATTAAGTCAGTGTATTTGGGGTATCCATCACTTTGAGTATTTATCATTTCTATGTGCTGAGGACATTTCAAGTCCTGTCTTCTAGCTACTTTGAAATATAAAATATATTATTGTTAACTACAGTCATCCTACTCTACTATTAAACATTATAATTTATACTGTCTATCTAACTATATGTTTCTACCCATTAACCAACCTCTCTTCTTCCCCTACTCTTACCCACACACCCTTCCCAGCCTGATATTTATAATTATACTCTCTACCTTTGTAAGATCAACTTTTTTAGCTCCCACATATGAGCAAGAACATAAGATATTTGTCTTTCTGTGCCTGTCTTATTTTACTTAAAATAATGACCTCCAGCTTTATCTATGTTGCAGCATAAGACATGATTTCATTCTTTTTTATGACTGAATAGTATTCCATTGTGTATCTATACCACATTTTATTTATCCATTCAACCATTGATAGATACGTCGGTTGATTTCATATCTTGGCTATTGTGAATAGTGCTGCAATGAACATGCGAGTGCAATTATTCCTTTGATATATTGATTTATTTTCCTTTGGATAAATACCCAGTAGTGAGATTGAGGATTGTATGGTAGTTCTCTTGTTAGTTTTTTGAGAAATTGCCGTACTGTTTTCCATAGTGGCTGTACTAATTTACATTCCCACCAACAGTGTGTAAGAGTTCCCTTATCTCTGCATTCTTGCCAGCATCTACTGCTTTTTCCTTTTCAACAATAACCTTTTTTTTTTTTTCTTTTGAGATGGAATCTTGCTCTGTCACCCAGGCTGGAGTGCAATGGTGTGATCTCAGTTCACTGCAACCTCCAGCTCCTGGGTTGAAGTGATCCTCCTGCCTCAGCCTCCCAAGTAGCTGGAACTACAGACGTGTGCCACCATGCCCAGCTAGTTTTTGTATTTTTAGTAAAGCTAAAAATTTTGTATTTTTAGTAAAGCTAAAAATTTTGTATTTTTAGTAAAGCTAAAAATTTTGTATTTTTAGTAAAGCTAAAAATTTTGTATTTTTAGTAAAGCTAAAATTTTTGTATTTTTAGCTGGCCAGGCTGGTCTCAAACTCCTGACCTCAGGTGATCCTCCTGTCTTGACCTCCAAAAATGCTGAGATTATAGGCATGAGCCACTGTGCCCAAAAATAACCATTCAATGAAATGATATCTCATTGTAGTGTTGATTGTTTTTTGTTTGTTTTTAGTCTCTATTTAATTTAGTTCTGCTCTGATCTTTATTATTTCTTTCCTTCTACAAATTTTGGGTTTGATTTGCTCTTGCTTTTCTAGTTTCTTGAGATGCATCACTAGATTGTCTGTTTAAAATCTTTCTACTTCTTTGATGTAGGTATTTGTTACTATAAACTTCCCTCTTAGCACTACTTTTGCTGTATCCCATAGGTTTTAGCATGGTGTGTTTCCATTTTTATTTGTTTCAAGCCTTTTAACAAAAATTTCCTCCTTAATTTCTTTCTTGACTCAATGGTCATTCAGGAGCATGTTATTTAATTTCCATGTATTTGTACAGTCTCCAAAGTTCTTCTTGTTATTGACTTGTAGTTTTATTCTGTTGTGGTCTGAGAAGATATTTGATATGATTTCAATTTTTAAACATGTGTTGAGCTTGTTTTGTGTTCTAACATTGTTTTCATGATGATAAATATTGTTCTTTTGCTTCTCAGTGGACTCCTTTAAGCATTTCTTTTAGGGCCAGTCTAGTGGTAATGAATTCCCTCAGCTTTTGCATGTCTGGGAAAGACTTTGTTTTTCCTTTGTTTTTGAAGGATAACTTTGCTGGATATAGAATCCTTGGTTGACAGGGTTTTTGTTGTCATTGTTTTGTTTTCTTTCAGCCCTTTGACTTTATTACCCTGTTGTCTCCTGGCCTGTAAGATTTCTGCTGAGAAATTAACTGTTAGTCTGATAGGGGTTCCTTTATAGGTGACTACATGCATTTCTCTTGCTGATTTTAGATTCTTTCTTTGTCTTTGATGTTTGACAGTTTGACTATAATGTGCTGTGGAGAAGTCCTTTGTTGAATTGTATCTATTTGGAGAATTCTGAGCTTCCTGTAACTGGATGTCTAAATCTCTTGTGAAACTTGGGAAGTTTTCGTCTATTGTTTCATTAAACAGGTCTTCTTTTTCTTTTTCTTTTTAGGCAGGATCTGGCTCTGTTGCTGAGGCTGAAGTACAGTGGCACAATCTCAGCTCACTGCAACCTCTGCCTCCAGGGCTCAGATGGTCCTCCTGCTTAAGCCTCCTGAGTAGCTGGGTTTTCAGGAGCATGCCACCACACCCAGCTAATTTTTGTATTTTTAGTAGAGATAGAGTTTTGCCATGTTGCCCAGTCTGGCCTTGAACTCATGAGCTCAAGCAATCTGCCCTCCTTGGCCTCCCAAAGTGCTGGGATTACAGGCATGAGCCACTGCATCTGGCCTTGTTTCATTAAAAAGGTTTTCTAACACTCATTTTCTCTTTGCCTTCTTGCTTTATGGTATCTCGTATGTCACACAGGCTTTTCTCATTCTTTTTTCTTTATTTTTATCTGACTAGGTTATTTCAAAAGACCTGTCTTCAAATTCTGAGATTCTTCCTTCTGCTTGATTTAGTCTATTGTTGAAGCTTTCAAGTGTATTTGATTTTATTTTATGAATTCTTCAGGTCCAGAATTTGTTTGGTTCTTTTTTATTATCTCTATCTCTTTGGTGAATTTCTCTCATTCATACCCTGAATTGTTTTCTAATTTTGGGTATTGTTTTTCTGTATCCTCTCATGGCTGGAGTGCAATGGCATGATCTCGGCTCACCGCAATCTCCACCTCCCAGGTTCAAACGATTCTCCTGCCTCAGTCTCCTGAGTAACTGGGATTACAGGCATGCACCACCATGCCCGGCTAATTTTGTATTTTTCGTAGAGATGGGGTTTCTCCATGTTGGTCAGGTTGGTCTTGAACTCCCGACCTCAGGTGATCCACCTGCCTCAGCCTCCCAAAATGCTGGGATTACAGGCATGAGCCACTGCGCCCGGCCTCTGAATTTACTTTCATAGGGGAGGAAAAAGTTCTCCCCTATGAAAGTAAGGTGTTTCTTTGGTGTTGGTTAGGTAGAGTGCTTTGGCTTTGATTCTGGGTATGTACATTAGTGTAGTCTCCATATGATTTATTCTGCTGGAACCAGTGCCAGTAGTATCTGTGGCTTCCCCAGCAGCTTAGGATGTGGTTGTTAGTGGAGGCTGTGGTGAAGTATTGCTGGGGACTAGGATACCAGGTGGGCCAGTCTTCAGGCCCCAGGGGTGGGTTGAGCATATCTGTCCTTGGATCCCAAGGCAGTATACGCTGGCACTGGTGTTAGTGTGTCCAGGCAGGCTGGTTCTTGGGCTTCCAGGTATCTTGCTTGGGTGCTAGAAATGGTAGTGGTTAGCCAGGCAGGTAGGCAGATTGGCGTGGGTGTTGGCAGTATCAGTGGTAGGACAACACTCTGGGTCCCAAGTACCCATGCTAGTGTTGGCAGTGGTTGCAATGGACTGGGCAGGCCAGTCCCCAGGCCTGTAGCTGGTACATGAGGGTTGATGCCAACTATGATGGTGGCAGCCGAGTGGGTAGTCCCAACCTCAGGCATCTGGGAGGAATGCTGTGGTGCCAGTGGTGATGGACTAGACTGGGCTGGGCAATCACCAGGCCCCAAATGGCACACTCAAGTACTGCACTGGGAGAGAGCTGGCCTGTGCAGACCTGTTCTTTGACTCTCTGGTGGGGCATGCAGTATCTGGCTGTAATAGGCAGGGGTGAAGCAATCCCCAGGCTGCTGATAGAAAGCTCAGGTGAAGGCAGCAGTGACTACACTGCTGTCCGCTACTGCAGAGGATGGGATTGCTTTCAGTGGGAGCAACCATAGGCAGCCAGCTGGGGCTATGCTTTGCTCATGCTTTGGCCCTAGCAGCAGCAGTTTATAGCAGCAATAGCTGAGGACAGTGGAGTTTGTCCTTGAGGCACACATAAACATGTGTGAGCGCCCCGCTGCTGGCTGGGGGTGGGGGGAGGGGTGCTGCCAGTGGCTCCTACCTTGGCTCTGGCAGCAGCAGCCAGCAGCGCTGGTGGCTGCAGGCAGGAGCTCCAGAGACATGGAGATGCAGGGGCTGTTGGGCCCTAGGGCAGGATACAGTCTGGTGGGGGCTGGGCCCTCAAAGTGGCACTGTGCTGCAGCCACTAGGGCTCAGGTGTGTGTGGGACTCCGCATAAGGTCCCTCTCTGGAGCAATGCCATTGCACAGTGTACAGGCGCTCTCAGTGTTAGTCTCAGGGCCTGTGAGAGTTGAGGGGCTCTCCCATGGCTAGGCTGCAGGAGTCTGCAGTGGAAATATGGACCACTACCCTTTCCCCATACTGGGGAGCTTCTCCTGGCTCCCAGCCAGTCTCAGCGAAGAAGGATGCCTTATTTCCCTCTCCTTCCTTGCTTTAAGTGTTGTCTGTTACTACTCTGTTGAATTCCTGTGTTCTCCCTTAAATGATCAATTCAAAATGTAGCTTATCTACTCAGTATTTTTGTTATTTTTTGTGAAGAGGTGAGTGCCAGATGCATCTAGTCAGCCATTTTGAAGCCCCTCCTCTCTTCAAAAATTGGTAGTTTTTTTTTCAATTCTGCCTTTGGCATATACACATGAGAAACACCAGTGAGTTTACTCTGTAGTTTGTAATTGATTCTGATGGTTTGGGGTTGCATTTACTAAAGGGATTATCAAATGAATTCCCTGATGTGGGAGACGGAAAGTATTTATTCATACAATCAACACAATTAGATTCTTACTGTCTTAGCTCAGATACCATAACAAAATACCACAGACTGCAAGACTTAAAACAACAGACATTTATTTCTCACAGTTCTGGAGGCTGGGAAGTTCAAGATCAAAGGTGCTAGAAGATTTAGTATTTGGTGAGAACTCTCTCCCTGGCCTGCAGTCGCCACCTTTCCATATCCACATATGGCAAGGAAAGAGAACTCTGGTTTTCTTATCTTCTCATAGGAGCAATAATCCTATCATAGGGTCCCCACTCTCATGACCTCATCTAAACCTAATGACCTCTCAAAGGCCTCACCTCTTAGCCCTAATCCATCACATTGAGGATTAGGGCTTCAATATATGAATTTGAGGGGAATGCAAACATTCAATTCATAGCAGTGACCAAACATTTTTATTGTTTCAACCAAAATCAGAGGACTCCATTGTCATGGGATTATGAAGATAGATGAACTATTGAATTGGCTCTGCAATGTCCAGTTTGATCATTCTGTAAAGTAATTGCCTAACCTATACCGCAGAGTGTGGTTTAAAGCAGCTGACTTCTGTAGTTGCATAGTTCCTTTCACCTTAGAATAACTTTCTTGTAAATTATCTCATTTGATAAGTTCTGTAGCATCAACTTACAAGGTATTTTCCTCAGTTGGCCCCTTCTGAAAGGTAGACAACATTATATGATATTAGGACAAAGACCTTCAGCTTATCTTACCATGACTACTGCTTAGACAGGTAAGGACAAGTTTTTCAGATAGTCATCAAGTCAGTAGTCCTTTCTCATCCTGATGGTTTTTATTTTCCTTTTCTTTTTTCTTTTTCTTTTTTTTTGAGATGGAGTGTCGCTCTTGTTGCCTAGGCTGAAGTGCAATGGCGCAATCTTGGCTGACTGCAACCTCTGCTTCCTGGGTTCAAGCAATTCTCGCCTCAGCCTCCCAAGTAGCTGGGATTACAGGCATGCACCCCCATGCCCAGCTAATTTTTGTATTTTTAGTAAAGACAAGGTTTCACCATGTTGGTCAGGCTGGTCTCGAACTCCTGACCTCAGGCGATCTGCCCACCTCAGCCTCCCATAGTGCTGGGATTACAGGCGTGAACCACCATGCCCGGCACAGTCAATTCATTTTCAAAGAATTATTTTCCATTGATAGGTAAACTTTTATTTAAATATTAGGACACAGACAGGCGCAGTGGCTCACACCTGCAATTCTAGCACTTTGGTAGGCTGAGGCGGGTGGATCACTTGAGGCATGGAGTTCGAGACCAGCCTGGCCAACATGGTGAAACCCTGTCTCTACTAAAAATACAAAAATTAGCTGGGTATGGTGGCACATGCCTGTAATCCCAGCTACTCTGGAGGCTGAGGCACGAGAATTGCTTGAACTCAGGAGGTGGAGGTTGCAGTGAGCTGAGATCATGCCACTGTGCTCCAACCTGGGCAATGGAGCAAGACTCTGCCTCAAAAAAAAAAAAAAAAAATTAGGACACAGAGTGCATTTCTTTACATCTAAAAGTGCTGTATGGCATGTACTTAATTTTAGTAAATGTGAATTTAAATTTATTCAGACATTTTGTTAAAATATTATCATACCCTATAGGAGATGTCCTGTAATATCACATTACTTGGCTTGGAAAATCACCCTTAACATGAGGAAGCTTCCGAATCCACTTTGCTTAAGCGTATCTAAAATGTCTGGTCAATGCAAAACTGCCTACCTTTGTGCAAGGTTTTTCTCTGAGCTCTGATTCCATATTCAATACACTCCCAGCTTGAGCTTCATTTATGTTAAATCAATGTTCTGTGTCACACTTAGCTTGGAGGCCAAGTATAGTGGGTCAAATTTATCACAGAATATATCTAGGAATAATTTAAAAATCATTGACAATATAACATACTAACTTTGTCTCCATGGAAATTTCAATTTTGTATCTATTCCCACAGGTAATTATGAGGAATTAGAAAACTCAGGAGATACAACATTGGAATCTGAAAGACCAAATAAAGTGACTATTCCAAGCACATTTGCTGCAGTGACCATCAAAGAAACATTAAATGCAAATATAAATTCTACCAACTTTGCTCCGGATGAAAATCAGTTAGAGTTTATACTGATGGTGTTAATCCCATTGATTTTATTGGTCCTCTTACTTTTATCCATGGTATTCCTTGCAACATACTATAAAAGAAAAAGAACCAAACAAGGTAAATATTTGGTGTATTTCCATTTCCAGAAAATTGCTTCATGTGTTAGTGAACAATCAATAAAACAAAATATTCTTTGCTTTGATACAGAACCTTCTAGCCAAGGATCTCAGAGTGCTTTACAGACATGTGAGTATTATCCTAAAACCTGCCTACAGGTGGGGGTGGGATTGGAGAAGGAGCAGAGATGTTTTAAAATTAAGCAACAAGGACTACATATAATAGTAAGTGATAAATAATACATTTCAATGAAATTTTCCAGAAGTGAATATATGCATATTCCTTTCTTTAAAAAAAAAAAGTTTAATTGAATTTCAAAATACAGGCACACCTTGTTTGGTTGCACTTTGCTTTATTGCACTTTACAGGTATTGCTTTTTTTTTTTTTTTAACAAATTGAAGTTTTATGGCAACCATTTCCTCAAACCAGTCTATTGGTATCATTTTTTTCAACAGCACATGTTTACTTTGTGTCTCTGCATTACATTTTGATAATTCTCACAATATTTCAAAGGTTTTCAATACTACTATGCCTGTTATGGTGATCTGTGATCAGTTATCTTTGATATTACTGTTGTAATTGTTTTGGGGTGCCTGAAACCATGCTCACGGAAGACAGTGAACTTAATTGATAAACATTGTGTGTGTTCTGACTGCTTCACCAACAAGCCATTCCCTATCTCTCTCCCTGTCTTCAGGCCTGTCTATTCCCTGATACAGAACAATATTGAAATTAGGCCAATTCATAACCCTACAATGGCATGTAAGTGTTCAAATGGAAGGAAGAGTCACATATCTCTCATTTTAAGTGAAAAGCTAGAAATGATTAAGCCTTGTGAGGAAGGCAAGTTGAAAGCTGAGATAGGCTGAAAACCAGGCCTCTTGTGCCAAACATTTAGCCAAGTTGTAAATGCAAAGAAAAAGTTCTTGAAGGAAACTAAAAGTGCTACTCAGTGAACATACAATGATAGGAAAGCAAAGCAGTATTATTGTTGATATAGAGAAAGTTTCAGTGGTCTGGGTAGAAGATCAAACCAGTCACAGCATTCTCTTAAGCCTAAGCCTAATCCAGAGCAAGGCCTTAATTCTCCTTAATTCTACAAAGGCTGAGAGAGGTGAGGAAGCTGCAGAAGAAAAATTGGAAGCTAGCAGAGGGTGTTTCATGAGGTTTAAGGGAAAAAGCCATTTCTATAACATAACAGTGCAAGATAAAGCAGCAAGGACTGATGTAGGAGCTGCAGCAAGTTATCTAGAAGACCTAGTTCAAATCGTTGATGAAGGTGGCTACACTCAACCATAGATTTTCCATGTAGATGAAACAGTCCTCTATTGGAAGAAGATGCCATCTGACTGGGCATGGTGGCTCACGCCTGTAATCTCAGCCCTATGGGAAGCTGAGGCAGATCATTTGAGGTCAGGAGTTTGAGACCAGCCTGGCTAACATGGTGAAACCCTGTCCCTACTTAAAAAAAAAAAAAAAATGCCATCTAGGACTATTAATAGCTAGAGAGGAGAAATCACTGCCTGGCTTCAAAGCTTCAAAAGATATGCTGACTCCCCTGTTAGAAGCTAATGTAGTTGGTGACTTAAAGTCAATTCTTGTTTACCATTCTGAAAATCTGACAGCTCTTAAGAATTATGCTAAATCTACTCTGCCTGTGCTCTATAAGTGGAACAACCAAGCCTGGATGTTAGCACATTTGTTTATAGCATGGTTTACTGAATAATTTAAGTCCACTGTTAAGATCTACTGCTCAAAATACAAGATTCCACTAAAAATATTACTGCTCATTGACAATGCACCTGGTCACCCAAGAGGCCTGGTGGAGATGTACAAGGAGACTAATGTTTTCATGCCTGCTGATACAATATCCATTCTGCAGCCCATGGATTAAGGAGTCATTTTAAATTTCAAGTCTTATTGTTTAAGACATACATTTTGTAAGGCCATAGCTGCCATAGATGGTGAGTCCTCTGATAAATCTGGGAAGGAATCTTCTGGGAAGAATTCACCATTCTAGATGCCATTAAGAACATTTCCGATTCATAGGAGGAGGTCAAAATATCAGCATCAACAGTATTTTGGAAGACGTTGATTCCAAGACCCATGAATGACTTTGAGGGGTTCAAGACTTGAGTGGAGGGGTCACTGCAGATGTGGTACAAAGAACAAGAGAACTAGGATAAGAAGTGAAGCCTGAAGATGCCATGGAATTGCTGCAATCTCATGATAAAACGTTAAGTGGCTGAGAAATTGCTTCTTCTGAATGAACAAAGAGTTTTGTGTTTTTTTTTGAGTTGGAATCTACTCCTAGTGAAGATGCCATGAACATTGTTGAAATGACAACAGAGGATTTAGAATATTCCATAAACATAGTTGGTAGAGCAGCGGCAGGTTTTGTGAGAATCGTCTCCAATTGTGAAAGAATTCTATTGCAGATAAAGCGCTATCAAACAAAGCATTGTATGCTACAGAGAAATCTTTGTGAAAGAGAGTCAATCAATGTGACACATTTCATTGTGATCTTACTTTAAGACATTGCCACAGCCTTCCCAACCATCAGCAACCACCACCCTGATCAGTCAGCAGCCATCAACATCAAGGCAAGACCCTCCGCCAGAAAAATAATTACAACTCGCGGAAGGCTCAGATGATCGTTAGCATTTTCTAGCAATGAAGTATTTTAAATTAAGGTATATACATTGTCTCTGTAGACACAATGTTGCACACTTAATAGGTTACATTGTAGGAAAAACATAACTTTTTATGCATTTGGAAACTAAAAAATTAATGTGACTTGCTTTATTGCAACACTCACTTTATTGCAGTGGTCTGGACCTGAACCTGCATATTTCTGGGGGATGCTTTTCTACTGCTGCCATCTTTGACCCTAATCCAGATGAGGATCCTGTATAATTTTAGCCAATAAGCCAGTATAACATTTCCCATCACTGGGGAAAGAGAAAGGCTGATCAAGGAGTGGGTCAGATTAGGGTTAGGGATGGGAAGGCTAGAGGCCTTGGGGTCATCACCACCAGAAGAGCATTCTTTCATCTATATTTCTGTTACAGATTTTATTTTCTCCCCCACCCCACATCCCAATTTGATCTTGAAAAGTCCTGGAGGAAGCATTGTTCTTGTTCCCATTGAAGCTATGCTAACTTTTATAATCAAATTCTTCAACTGTCTAAAGATTACTAACATCAATCCGAAAACCAATTATAGAAAATTCCCTCAGTCAGAGACCCACTTTGAGAGTATTCAGTTGTGATTCAAGGAGCATCACGTGCTAGGAGTCAGGGTAGTTCTAGGTCCAAAGCAGACTTGGGTACTTTTGGCTTGTGCCAGTAAAACTCGCTCGGATTCGATTTTTAAGTTAAAGCCTTTATAGTCTTTCCAAAAAGTTACTCAAAGGATAGGAACATCTCTAATACAATACATAGTCATACATGTATACAAAACTCACTTTATGTCCCTCACACCCATGACAGGGCACCTCTGGCTTTGGGGCCATGCCCTTGTCCCACATGCCTACCTCACTGTCTCTGTGCCAGAGAAATCTTTCACAGTCAGCAGATGAGGCAAATGTGAGCTGGGGAAGAAGCCCCGAAGAGTATTTCCTTTCATGGCAGAGGCCCATATAATAGATTCCAAAGAAGTAGGAAATACACGTTTCTCCACTGCTTGAAATTTCAGGACTTCCTAATAACATGGTCATATGGAGGCTTCTTTCTAAGCTTAAGAAAAAAAAGCAAACAGAGCTTTTTAAATTTTTTAAAATTCAGGAAAAGTCATAATTTCCTTCCCCAAACCATGACTGGTTTTACCTAATGGACTCAAGGGTTGGGGGGATGTTGGAGGTATCCACTCACATGGTGAGGCTCTTAGGCTCCAAATCCAGAAATTGATTTTTCATTGAATTTCATTGTGAAAGTCTCAAGGTTCAAAAGCCATTTACAAGCGAGAGCCAGCCTCAACCTCAGACATGGTCCATGCATCCTCCACTCTAACAACACCTGAAGTATTTGCTATTCCCAGAACTTGACTTGACTTTCAGGATGCCTCCATGCCTGGTTGATACCATTTCTTCTGTCTGGAATTTTCTTCCTGTCTGCTTGGCAAACTGCCATCCCTTTTTCCAGGGCCCAGGTCTCTTTTTGTTTTGTTTAAGAGACAGGGCCTTGCTCTGTCGCCCAGGCTGGAATGCGGTGGCACAATCATAGCTCACTGCAGCCTCAAACTCCTGGGCTCAAGTGATCCTCCCACCTCAGCCTACAGAGTAGCTGGTACCACAGGCCTGTGCCACCATGCCTGAGTAGTTTTTGACATTTTTAAAACATGTTTTGTAGAGATGGAGTCTTGCTATGTTGCTCAGGCAAGTCTCAAACTCCTAGGCTCAAGTGATCCTCCCACCTCAGCCTCCCAAAGCACTGGGATTACAGGTGTGAGCCACCACGCCCCCCTGCTAGGGCCCAGTTTTTAGGAAGCCTTGAATAATCCTCCCCTAGGAAAAATTAATTACCATCTCTTCTGTGCTCTCAGAATACTTTGTTCACACTCTTTGTTCACAGTATTCACATTGTCATAAGTTGGTGACTTGTTTCCCTTCCTTCCTTCCTTCCTTCTCTTTTTTCTTCTTTTCTTTCTGGGTGATGTGGTCGTTAAGGTCCAGGAGAACCAAGAGCTAGTCTTATTTGTCTTGTGTGACAGTGGGCATTGAGGTTGAGAGTCCAGACTCAAACCATACACACTGCTTGGTTGGCTTGCACTTCCTGGCACCGTGACTCTCTGATTAAGTTTCTTCATCTGTAAAATGGGCAAATTCAATACCCACCTCATAGAGTTGTGAGAATTAAATGGTTTATATAGGCGAATCACTTAGAAAAAATCAGTACCTGGCATAAGTGCTAAGTGCTAGCTTATTATCATCCCTTTACCTAACTCAACGCCTAGCCCAACACACACTAGCTGCTTGTATATGTTTGTTGAATAAGTGACTTAATTAAAGAATGTTAGAATGTTTATTAAAGAACATCTACTCTCAGAGGGAAAGTCAAATTTGTACATTTTCCTTACTAAAAATTGGTACATTATTTTTACCTTAAATATGCCTAACTTTAAAAAAAACAACAGAGAAAACTTAGAATTTCAAAACAATTGGCTTATCACAAAAGTTTTTGATAGAGAGTTTTATTTGAATTTTTTTCTCTTATCAGCCAATGCTTTAACACAGACGTGATCACTAACTGCTTAACAGATGGACAACTTTTCAGAAAAACTGAATGCTAAAAGTTAATAAAAGCAGAATATTTACATTAGCAAAATTTGATTTTTTTCAGGTAAAATACAACTATCATGGAAGGTCATACCAGCGTTTTGCTTGGAAAGCTCCCACAGAAATGCTTTATAGGAGAGCATGGATACCTGCACACTATGTCCCCTGGGAAAGTTAGAAGCAGACATACTGTTTCTTACCCCACATGGGTAGAGCCTGGTCTGTTATACTATACTAGGAAATAAGTCTTTAAATTTGACAATGGGAGAGGACTTGGCCAAAACTTTTAGAACACTTCATCTGATTGGAAATTACTTTTTCCTTTGGGCTTGTCCATTTCATGTTCAGGGAAAGGGAAACATGATGTAGTAACGTGATGTTCTGCTATCATTCTTCCTAGACCTCCTGGTATGAAATTTGCAGTGTCTTGATGTGTGAGGTCTCTCTGAAAGAGCTGCAGGGAAAACAGCTGGCGATAAACTACCCCTTTAAACAGGCTGTGGCTACGTGATGCCTGGCTTACTCAGTAAATCTTCTGGAAAGAGACTCTTTCTCTTGCTCACTGCTCAGCGTGGAAACAAGAAAAGGAAGCCAGAGGCTCCTGTAGCTTCTGCCCTCCCCTAGCCTCCACCAGACAACCCCACTATCGAATGCACAGAGGAGAGGATCTGAGAGGAGGGTACTGTCAGGCTAAGTGGGGGTAAAGTAGGAACTGAAGGAGGAGGACAAAGTGGGTTGGAGGAGATGAAATTGAAGGATTGTTGGAGGGAAAATGGAGTAGGGGTTTGAGATGGAGCTTTGTAAGAGCTGCATTTGCCTCCTGGTTGCAAAGGGAATAGGTGGCTATTCATAAATATATATAGGCCAGGTGGAGTGGAGCGGGCAGGGCCTGATTGCTGAGGACAAGTAATTGGTCTTCCTTCTGGTTTAATGCTCTGCTCTTTGTGTGCCCTCCCAGATGTTTTTCTGTTGCCATGGTGGCTGGAGCAGAGGTAATAGCCATGGAGCAGGGAAGATGAGGCCGTAGAAAGCTTTTTGCTCTGTTTTAAAACTGATTACAGGAGCTTCACATTTGGTGCATCTGGAGCACTTTTGTAATGGCTTTTAAAAGTTTTCCTTCATCTGCTTGCAGGCTAGCTTTTGCTCACCCTGAAGCCTGTGGGGAACCCGGATTATAAAGATATATCCATGCCCACAACGGTGGGGCCATGCAGCCACTTGCTGTCTGGGAAAATAGTCAGGGTTTATTCAGCAGGGGAAAAGGGAGAGGGAGGAGGAGGGAGTGACAAAAGGGGAGGAGCTTTACGGGTCACCTGCAGGGATGTTCAATTGTGTAGGAGCTTTATTTATAGTAAAATTCCTTAAGGAAATAGCCTGTATATTTTAGATAGAAAGTGTGGGTTTGTGGTGTGTGTGTGTGTGTGTGTATTCTCCTTTCCCCCATCTAAGTTTCTGAGGAGTCAGGCATCTGCAGGAAGCTTTAGATGCCTACTGGAGGGCAGGAGGACATAGCCTGCAGCTCCTGGAAGGCAAGCGGTGATGGCATGAAACTTACATCTGTGCCCAGCTTTCCTGGATTAGCAATGTCATTCAAGCTTGCCAACCCACAGGAAATTACAGCAGCTCACTGCTGCCAGGAACTCAGTTCCAGGTGTCTGCTGGTTGTGCTCCTTCACTGAGGACCTCCATTTCTCCAGGACAGACAATAGGAGGCCTTTAGTTGCCAAGGATCAGAAACCTCTGACTATTTGGTGGGCCCCTACAAAGTGGGTTGCTTTTCAATAGGTTTCACATGATAAATGGTGCAGCAGGCCTATGCTATCCACTCAACATCATTGCCTCATTTCTCTGGATGTGTTGGTTCTACTGCCAAATGAAACAGGGCTTCAGCTGGGACATCAGGCTCCAATTCTCACCACTTGTTCATTTGGAGTCTGATGTGCATTAGAGCCATTTTGTAAACAGTTACCTGACTCTCACTTCAACCAACAGGAACTAAAAATAGGCTTGTTGGAAGTTTCACTATGCTAAGTCTGAAATATTGGACATGAATTGAACCCCAGTGCTGGACAATTGAGGTTAACACCTAATCATTTATTCCACTGATATTGACTAGGCATTTACCAGGTACTGTGGTAGCTGGCTCAGAGCTGAGGGGATACCACGATAAATAAGACAGACACGATCCCTGCCCCTTTGTACTTTGTCTAGTGAGAGAGACAGACAGGAAAAAAAAAATCAAACAGACAGGTTGACCAATGAGAAATTGTGGCCAATATTATGAAAGATGCAAGCAAGGTGCTGAGCTGGGGGGCAACAGGAAAGATGGGCCCTTCTTTAAATAGAGTAGGTGGGGAAGGCCTCCCTGAGGAAAGAGTATTTAAGCTGGGACCCTGAAGTTGTGAGGGATCCAGCCATGCCAAGAGCAGGGGTAAAAGGAAAATTCCAAGGGGAGCCCTTGATGGAAGATCCCACATCCTCCGCCAGGAGTGAGGCACAGTGCCACAGTGCTCAGCATGGTGTATCACAGGAGATGAAGCAGCAACCTTTAGATCTGGGACATTTTACTGAAGGAGGCCAAGGAGCAAGCCCTCTTGTTTCACCCTCCCTTGCCTTTCCTTACCAATGTTTTCCTCTTCTTGTGGATGTAAAAAATAAAGACGGATGAACATCTGATCTGAAGTGAGCGTTCTCAGCAGACCATCCACATCTAAAAGAAAGCAGATTTCACACGGATTAGGACCTCGTTTTAATATGGCAATCCGCACTTGTTTGACTCTAAGTTAATGATCGCTCCTTTAAAAATGTTACTTAATGTCATTTTGCTCTCTTTGTAAAGGAGACTTCAGCTGTTGTTGAAATTAAAAGTTGTTATAGAAGAACAAAGCTAACATGATCTTTATGTTCATTTCCTTTTAGATGATCTGGGAAGTGAAAACGTGAAAGTGTAAGTTTTCCCTGCTGCTTCTGATCCACCTGGGGTGTGAACAGCAACTGTTAAGGTGGACAGCTGCCTTTCCAGGTGTTTTTGTTCTGACATCTTGCGGGACCCTCCTGCTTCCCAGGCGGGGCTGGAGATCCTTGGCAGCCTAAGGGAGGATGTGCTGGCATCCCCAAACCCTATCCAGCGTGTGAGTGTGATCTGGGCAAAGACAGCTTGGCAACTGCTTTATTTCGTTGTCCTACATTCAGAAAAGAATCCTGACTGCTACCAATTTCAAGTGCATAGCAGTTAAATATTCTATCCCTAGCTGTATTTCAAGGACATTGGTTCATTTACTCTGGTTAGAAATTTTATCACCAGGAAAGATACTTGAGCTGGTATTTAGCAGGGAGCCCTGGTCGAAGCAGAAGTTCACACAGCAAGAACCCCCAGGGATGGGAGAGAGAGAGGAGGAGAAGGGAAGAGTGGGAGGAGCAGGAGGAAGGGAGAGGAGGGAGGCAAGGAGGGGTGGGAGAGAGAAAAACAAGCCTCCACTCAGAAGCATGTTCTGGGGTGATGCCATATCTTCCCCATCTTCCAAGCAGCCTCCTGGTTTAGAAACTTTGTCGCTTCCTCTACGCAGTGTACCGCCTATGCTGCTTTCAGAGCTGGTGGTCCATCCTTCCCCAACCCCATCTCCACTAACCACGGGCTCTGTCCCCTGACTGTGCACTTTGAGCTTCTGCAAGTGAGGGCGGTGAATTTCTGAAAGCAACTGCTCCATTTCTCCAAGAGAGAAAGGCCTGGGAATTGAAGGGACAGGTGATAACTGTAGCCTGTTGACAGTGGCCTCTTGACCTGGGGCACTGATCAAAAAACCCCAAGGAACAGGAAGTGAAATTAAGCAAGGCTAAAATGCTTAATGTGGCAACTCCCCGGAAGGGCCTCACCCTGGGAGCCTTGCAGACTTGACTTTGCACCTTCAGGGGAGCAGTCAGTCTCCTGGGTTCCCTTTTTTGTCCACTTGTTGGGCCTGTGGGCACCCCACTTTTGGACCTGTGATAAATGTATGTTTGTTTGTGTGGTAGCCTTTCTTCCTATTAAAGTTTGGTAGTTTGGAATAGGGCAAGCCCCCAGGCTTCCCTAGAGCATAAGGCACTGAATCAAGTTCATCTTCCTCAGGATCAGCATTCTAGTCTCTTTCCAAATGAAATTAGGCATCTTTCACATTTCTTTCTAACAAGTCTTTTGCTCTCTATTTCTAGCCCTATTTTTGAGGAAGATACACCCTCTGTTATGGAAATTGAAATGGAAGAGCTTGATAAATGGATGAACAGCATGAATAGAAATGGTATGTGGTAACCTAAATTTGTTTTTTTTCTTTCCTCTCTAGTAACAGAAGGCTGCAACAGCTTTATAAATATCTCAATAAATCCTGGAGTGAGACAGAGCCCAATCCCACATTAGATCTGGTACATGCAGATAATAAACCTGGTCTGACAATACTTAAATATTCAGCTTAATTGTTGCCACTTGTTTTTATTTCTGTACAAGTTGTTGAAATGGTCTTTTTGAAGCAGAAAATGGTATTTTATTCAAGAAAGGAAATCTCTGAGGCCAAATGATCTGGAAAAAGTTAGCATCTGGCATTACCTTATACATTACAGAATTTAAAGATCTACAATTTTAAACTGACTATGGATATAAAACTTTATCAAATGTAGTATCCATAGATCTGTGCTGTTCAACGTAATAGATAATCACCAAATGTGGCTATTTAAATTTAAATTAATTAAAATTAAAATTAAAAAATATTGAGTGTTTAGTAGCCAATGGCTACTAAGTGGACAGTGTAATGTAGAATATTTCCATCACTTTAGAATGCTCTATTGGACATTGCTCATGTAGATGGTGATATACATACCCTATATAAAAATTTCCAATTGATATCTGGCAGTAATGGAAGTATATGTTCCTTACTTTTTAGTAAATCAATAATGGGACTTTAAAATGATGACAGCTGCTTTTTCTTTTTTAAATTCCCTTTAAAAATTAATTATTTTTACTACTTAGATTAAATTAATAAAACCCAGCATTATCATGTCATTTGTATTTTTTACCATTTATCTTAAAAAAAATACCCTAGGGTCTGTCAAATTCAACACTCTACAGTAGAGTTAGAAAATTCAGAGACTGGTTATAAGAATTATTACTACCAGGCCAGGCACGGTGGCTCACGCCTATAATCCCAGCACTTTTGGAGGCCGAGGCGGGTGGATAACCTGAGGTCAGGAGTTCGAAACCAGCCTGGCCAACATGGTGAAACCCCATCTCTACTGAAAATACAAAATTAGCTGGGTGTGGCACATGTCTGTACTCCCAGCTACTAGGGAGGCTGAGGCAGGAGAATAGCTTGAACCCAGGAGGCAGAGGTGGCAGTGAGCCGAGATTGTGCCACTGCACTCCAGCCTGGGTGACAGAGCGAGACTCCATCTCAACAAAAAAAAAAAAAAAAAAAAAAAAAAAAAAAGAATTATTGCTACCAGAGGCTTATCAAGGTGTGATTTCAAAAAAGAGCCACTCAGCTAACTTGTACAATTTCTAACAGTTTTTCATATTGAGGAAAGAAGGACTCTGTAAAGCCATTCTATTTGAGGATGGGGCAGGTCATTGAGATAGTCCTTCAGGAGTCTCATTTTGTTGTTTTTCAGTTGCTAAAAGTAATATGCATACATAGTAGAATTTGGAAAATGCAAAAAAAAAAAAAAAAAAAAAAAAAGAAAAGGTAGTAGAAAAAAATTCACCACAGAAAGGCAATCTCTTCTTGCTATGTTGTTGTATTACATTTTGTGCCAGAGATTTTGTGAAATATAAAATCATGATTCTGTCATACTCACTAAAACCAGAAAACTGGAAAAGGCATTTCTATTTGACAACTAAAGCTGAGTTATTTTGACACATAGGTGATAGAATCAAAGAATTTTTTTGCCCTTAAAAATAACGAGTGGTGTAATAGAAAAGAACTCATGACCATAGGAAGATCAACTGTTTTCCCACTTTACCCAATTCTTTCCTACCGTGCAATCTGATGGAGATCATTCTGCAGACACATTGGAACCTCAGGCGAAGCCATCTTATTCCACTGTCTATCCTGAGACATGCAGATTCTAGCTTTTGGAGCACTGGGGTGCTGCAAGGACAGAATAACCAAGTAGTGATGAATTGTGTCCTTTCCAGTGTCAGAGGCACGTTGAAGTTTTGTATCTGTGTTATTAGTGCTTTTTCCATTTCAAGAGCCTTGACATCATTAATCTTTTCACCACTATCACTCCTTGGTGAGGCCATTTTTGTGCAAGTAACCACACAGATCAGAGAACTATGGTATTTAACTGTATCAGGTTTGTGGATAGAAAATACAATTTCAGTAACTAACAATGAGTTTGCTTTTATTCTGTCCTAGCTGACTTTGAATGTTTACCTACCTTGAAGGAAGAGAAGGAATCAAATCACAACCCAAGGTACTTCTCATTTCTACCACAGATTATATGTATATGGCGGGGGGGCGGTGGGGATTGGGAACCAGGGTGGAACACTTCTTGCTTGCCTTCTCCGTGCCTATAAATTGTATGAGATCATTTACGTGGGTGGATATGTGCATAGTGTGGAGAAGAGGAAGTGTGTTACAGAAAATAGAAGGCCACAAGGTAAATATCCTAGGACTCTTTATCTTTAGAAATAAATGAGTATTGACATTTTCTTGCCCTTCTAAAGAGACACTGTTGCTTCAGCTTCTGTTTTAGTCATAAAGCTTTCCAATTATGACAAACTGTAGGTTTGTTTACCTTGGATAAATAGATGTTTGGTAAGGAAAACAGATGGAGGCGACAGTCTTAAAGTGGGTAACTGTAAACTAGAGTGAGAAAATAAATGGGAATTTTAAAAAAATGTTCCATTTTACCACTAGGTGGCTCTGGTTGATAGAAAAATTTTAGTGCTTTGGGGTTTGGGTGTATAGTTTAGCATTCCACAATCTCATTTAAATTATATTATCTTTTGTGAGGATAGAAATGACCACGTTTGGGGTGTTTTGATTAGAGAACTGTTTTGTCAGGACATGGGAAGTGTTCTAAGGAAAAAGGATTGATGGTTCAGAAGGTTGGGGACTGGCTCTGCAGAGCTCTGCTGTGACCTTGGAGGTACTGAGTTGTTGGCAGCAAACACTCATGGACACCCGGAGAGAAGAAAACTTGAGCCTGTGCCTGAGATATCAGACTTCTGTTGGAATAAATGGAATAAACCTTCAGGCAGGATAAATCCTCTCCCTCCATGTTCACCAGAAGTCTGGTGCCAGTCAGTCACTTGTCACCAGGCAATCCCTGAAGCCTGAGCATCGCGAGGGAATACTGATTATTAGGCAATGGTTGGGGCAGTCAGGTGTTTATCTTCGGACCCTTTTTCTGCGTCTCCCCCCTAAACCTTACTTAAGAATTTACCATCCCAAATCTCTCCTCACATCACACCACCACAGTCTTACTCAGACAAACCTCAGCTCTGATGCCAAATTCTATACCTATTGTAGATTTAGGTCAATATCACCACCCTAGGCATTTTCATGTTAAGATTATTGCCAGTTCAGGAAGGATTCTATCCTATTTAAAAGAGATTCCAGATCATGCTTGGTGGCGCTTGCCTGTAGTCCTAGTTACTTGAGAGGCTGAGGTGAGAGGATTGCTTGAGCCCAGGATTTCAGGATTGTAGTGAGCTATGATTGTACCACTGCATTCCAGCCTGGGCAACAAGCAAGAGCAAGACCCTGTCTCTAAAAGAAAGGGGGAGAGAGAGAGGGAGAGAGAGAGGGGGAGAGAGAGAGAGAGAGAGATTGATTAACAAGCAGGTGGAAGAAAACAACAATGCCAGGGGGAATATTACAAAGGAATATTTTCCCCATGTTTTGATCTTACCTGGAAATATGTAACTGTATATGTCTGGTATAGGGCTCAGATCACTACTAAAACTCCATAAATATCTTAAGTATCTTATCACTCTATCACTGATGAGCACCCTCAATGATGCTAAAAACTACCCTCAGTGGTTTTTACATTCCTGCCTTTTGCTCTTTGAAATTGTTGGCAACATGGAAGAAGCTTAACATTACAGAATTGTATGGCAGTGAAATCTTCTTAAAAATCAGATTTTTGGCCAGGCAATGTGGCTCATGCCTGTAATTCCAACACTTCGGGAGGCTGAGGCAGGCAGATCACCTGAGGCCAGGAGTTCGAGACCAGCCTGGCCCACATGGTAAAACTCCGTCTCTACTAAAAATACAAAAATTAGCCAGGCATTGTGGCGGGCACCTGTAATCCCAGCTACTTGGGAGGCTGAAGCACGAGAATCCCTTCAACTGGGAAGGCGGAGATTGCAGTGGGCGCTGATCACACCATTGCACTCCAGCCTAGGCAACAAGAGTGAAACTCTGTTTCAAAAAAAAAAAGTCAGATTTTTGAAATAATGAGAAAATGAGCTAGAGTCTTCACATAGTTAAATTATTGTTTTAAAAGGGAATGTCTACATTCCACTGTGGGTCCAGAGCTGTGTGGCATTCACAGGATGGCTGTCAGGCCTAACTTTATGCCCTCTCGTAATGCCAGCACCAGCATTCGAGAACCAAGAATGGCAAGTCCCAGATCTTTGTACCACTAGGCACTTTCTGATTACTTCAAAGGTTATTATGATATTGCAAAGTTAATTTTTTATTCACTAAAAAATCTAAGAAAAGTACATTGGATTTAGAACAAAGCCCAGAACAAAGTAAGTTCTCAATAAGCACTGGTTATTGCTAGTATAATTATTAGGAAGTTAAGACTGATGTACAGAAACTCACTGCCTTTATACTAAGACCCAGCTCACTGGATTAAAAAAAAAATTCACTTCCTTTATCCTAAGCCTGTATCCTAAGACCCAGACACATCAATATTGGTGGGCGAAGCATTATTTTTGTCCCTGTGTTCCCTAGTGGTTTCTTTCTGGACCTACCAATCCTGGGAAATCAGGAATTTGTTTGATCTACTATGAGACTTTCAGTTCTCCTTAATTACTGGCATAGGCCCATTAATGTTGGTGATTTCAGAATAGTCCACTTATCACTCTGGAGTTTTTTGGTGTTTTGTTGTTTTGTGTAGAGACAGAGTCTCATTCTGTTGTCTAGGCTGGAGTGCAGTGGTGTGGTCACAGCTCACTGTAGCCTCAACCTCCTGGGCCTAAATGATTCTCCCAACTTAGCCTCCAGAGTAGTTGGGACCACAGGTTTGTCCACCATGCCTGGCTAATTTTATTTTACTTTATTGTGGTGACAGGGTCTCCTTATGTTGCTCAGGCTGCTTTCAAACTTTTGGGCTCAAGCAATCCTTCTGCTGCCTTGGCCTCCCAAAGTGTTGGGATGACAGGAGTGAGCCACTGTGCCTCGCCCAGTCTGAAGTTTTTAAAAGGATATTAACACCTTATAATTTGGATAATCTTTCTTTTCTGTCATAATTTTATTTATATTTCTTTTTCCTATCCTAATGTTTTAATGACATTGATAATCCATAAAATGTTTACTTTGAGTATCTACCCTGGGACAAAAATAAGATTTCTTTTTTCTCTAAAAGCTTGTGAATTGTTATAGATACAGATGGAAAGTGCATTAGTGGGTCATTGGACTTAGAAGACTCATTTTAAGACCTAATTTGAATGCTTGTTTGTTCTTTAGACTAAAACAAGTCACTTTAGCTCTCTGAGTTTTAATTTCTTCATCTTGAAAAATGGAAATAAGAACATCTGTCCTTCTAGTTTCACAGGATGATATAAGAGAATGAAACCACCTAGCTAGGTTTTATTTTTATCTTAATTTTTTTTTTCGAGATGGAGTTTCACTCTTGTTGCCCATGCTGGAGTGCAATGGTGCAATCTTGGCTCACTGCAGCCTCTGCCTCCTGGGTTCAAGCAGTTCTCCTGCCTCAGCCTCCCAAGTAGCTGGGATTACAGGTGCCTGCCACCGCGCCTGGCTAATTTTGTATTTTTAGTAGAGATGGGGTTTCACCACATTGGTCAGGCTGGCCTTGAACTCCTGACCTCAGGTGATCCATCCACCTCAGCCTCCCAAAGCGCTGGGATTACAGGCGTGAGACACCGCACCCGGCAGTAGCTAAGTTTTAAAGCACCACGCAAGTGAAACTAATTATTCTTATGCAGTGGCAATTGTTCTTCCCCCTCCCACACTGGGATTTTAAAAGATTATTTTTAGGGCAGTTTTAGGTTTACAGCAAAATTGAGCAGAAAATACAGAGTTCCCATATACCCTCTGCCCTCACACATGCACAGCCTCCCCCATTATCAACGTCCCCCATCAGAGTTCTACATTTATCACAATCAATCAACCTACATTGACACACCATTATCACCCAAAGTTTTCCATTGGCTTTTACCTTGTGCATGATTCTTCCTCTGTCGTCGAAGTAGTATACAGGTGAATTTAATGCTTCAGAAAGTATGTAACAGTCATTAAAAATTGAATTTAGTGGAAAGCACACTTCTCCTTTCTCCTGATAAACAAAGACTTCTGGAATTCATTTACAGGGTGCCACTTTCCTTGATGCTAGAAAGACATCCCTGACATAGAACCTCTGTTATCTATTAAGTCCATAGAACCTACGACCACCATGCTTCTGGGAAAAGGGAGTCAATCTGATAACCATCCTACACTGAATATACCACATTGTGTGCAAAGACTTCAACTCTTCAACCTTGTCTTGTTAGGGTCTATAATCTCAGGCCTTTCAGAACTTTATCCTTGTCTCATTGGCCAGTCTTGTTCATTACTTTCCTCTGTCCTCATTGAATGGATATTCTTCCTGAGCTATGGAATCCGAAAGACAGCACAGGATTTTAATAAGGACCAGAGATGTACAAAATACTATGAGAAGTGGACACTATGGTTTTCATGTTTGAAAGAAATCAATAGGAAAAGCAACAAAGGAATCATGGGGGAGGGGAGTGTTTCATATTCTTATTTTCCATCTTAGCATCTTTTCCGTGATTCATACCTGCTATGTGCCTGGTGCTGCACAGGGGCATAGTGTCAGTGGGAGGAGGGTGCTAGGAGGAGTCTGCCCTCAAGTTGAAGAGAATTTCATCCCTGATCTGGTTAAGCATTGCCAACACATGGTAACAACAGAAAACAGATCCTTTTGGTTGGTTGTTTTAACTTCTGTGTAGAAAACACACTCCCTTACTGCCTAACCCCACCCTCACAACACCCTCCCAAATGCCACTAGATAGTGGTGCAAACAAGAAAAAGTCCCTTTTATCATGACTCTTCCAATCTAGCCAGCCTCTTCCTTCTTCTGGAGGCATTTGTAGTTAGACAGTTTCCTGAAAGCTTGGTGTTTCTGTCTCTGCAATCTCAGATGAATAACCACAGACAAGGAATCGCAAATATTAGCCAAATGCCTGTCTTCTTTCCTCTTATATCTCTTGACCACAGGGATGATTTTACATTAAGCAGCAACATAGGGAAAGATTAGGGAAAGAATTAGATGTGGTTCTGCTCAAGTGGGTTTATAATTTTGAAAATACAGTAATAATTACAGCAATAGTAAGACATTTACATCACATTTTCTATATGCTAGTGCCTAAGAAATTAACTAAGAGAGAGTGACAGTATATCTGTTCTTATAATAATTCTACTGTTTATTCTATAGTTTACGTTTCTGAGCTCAATGTCATTATAAAAAGGAGTCGCTTCACTATTTTTCAGGAAAAATTTAGGTTAGTTTAATAGAGAATTTTGTGGATTTCTTCCTGTTTCATCCCTTCTCTTTGTCATTTTTTGAGAAAGTATAATTTTTGATGTAGGTTTTCAAAAGACATTTATTGAGCACTTAATATGTGCCTGACACTGTCTACATCATGTCAAAACAACCAGTTAAAAATAAAATAATTTGAGTAAACTTAGAACTCAGAGAGGTTAAGTGGCTTGTTCAAGTTCACATGGCAGGTTCGTAGCTGATAAAGCTCAATCTAGAGAAAAGTTTCTTTTAAAAATGTATTTTCATTCTCTTTTATTATTTTGTTAAAATAAGAGATATTTCATAAATTAAAAGACAAATTATAGATTAGAAAAAGAAGAACACTCAGCAGCAAGAAAGCCAGCCACCATGAGGCTAATACAGGAAAGTACTCAGTGAATGGTGTGTCTGTCACTCAGCACAGTCATTGACAACACTTAACCATTAATTGCAAGAAAACAGCAGTTTTATGTGAGCTTTTTTTGGCCTGTCTGCTCAATTAAATCTTTGTGACCACTTCTAATTTTTTTCTTTGTGCAGAGGCTTCTTTCCTCTTTTCTTCTTTAGTCCCTCAAAGTCATTTAAAAGTATATAGATCCTTCTTGACTTACAGTGGAGTTAGGTCCAGAGAGACACATTGTAAGTAAAAAAATTTGAAGTCAAAAATGCACGATATTTTCAAATTATTATGTTTATCTAGAGATAGCCCCATCATAAGTCAAGGAGTGGAGTGAATACATATCAATTTTGCTCCATTGTAAAGTCAAAAAAATTGTAACTTAACCACTGTAAGTCGGGGATCATCTGTAATTCAAGTATTAAGTGTCGGATTCTCTCAAATCTGAGCTTGATATTATGAGGGATACAAAGTAACAGTTTATAATCCTGCAGGATGATAACCTCAAATAATACTATTAAAACACAGATGCACGTGCGCACGTGTGTGTGTGCATGTATGTGTTGGATGAGAGAAGATGTACTTACTTTTAAAAACCACAGCATTGCTTGAATAGTGGCCCAGATTGTATCCACAACACGGGCATGATCTATGCGCATGACTAGGCTTGCCTCTGATGTTAGCCAGATGCATTACCTCAATCATTCCACCTGAGACCAGGCCTCTTGCAGGAAGGAGAAAGGACATTCTATTGAAGAGAAAGGGAGCCTGATCTAATTGTTATGTGACTTTATGCTAAACTGAACTCTGCACTCCCCACAAAAATGAGTTAGAGAGCATCATAACACAAGAAAGTTTTAACATCGGTTTATTGCCATCTTTGGAGACAGAGTACATGAGCTGTGGTCATAAAGAGGGATTGTTACAAGATAGACTGGTCAGGAGAACAAAGATGACTTATCTAATCCTGACTGCAACAAAGGGGTAATTATGAAACAAGGTATTACAGTTGCATCAGTCCTTATTTAACTGGTAGCATGCCCATTACATGCCTTCTTAAAGAAAACAATACAATGATGCTTTCTAATCAATTAAATTTGGTTTTATTTGTCAGCCTGTTACTATACAGGCTTTTGGGAAAGGTGTTCCACTTTCTTTCTTTCTTTTTTTTTTTTTTGAGATAGGGTCTCACTCTCTTGCCCAGACGACTAGAGTGCAGTGGTGTGATCTCAGCTCACTACAGCCTCAACCTTCCCAGTCTCAGGCAACCCTCCCACCTCAGCCACCCAAACATAAGGTATAAGGTTGGTGCAAAAGTAATTGCAGTTTTTGCCATTACTTTTAATAGCTGGGACTACTGACACGAGCCACCATGCCCAGCTAATTTTTGAATTTTTTGTAGAGACAGTGTCTCACTATGTTCCCCAGGCTGGTCTCGAACTCATGGGCTCAAGTGGTCCTTGAGGCTCAAGTGCCCTGGCCTCCCAAGTTGCTAGGATTACAGGCATTAGCCACCACACTTGGCCCACATTCTTAAAATATCTAACATTCCTAGAAAAAATGCTTGCTAATGTTACCATCATAGTTAAGTTACCAAAACTGCTTTCAAACTAAAGGTTTGAAAAGGGATCACTTATTTGATTTGTTGCAATTCTGTGACAGTTTGCTAAGATCTTTTTAACAGAGAACTCTAGGACTTTTCAGAATTAAAAATGTCTAGGTTTATTTGATGATTCCACAGAGAAAATAAATAGCCAAAAAGACAGCAGGAAACATATCTAACTAAATAAAGGAAGGAGCATTTGGGAGAGAATGCCTCCAGGCACAAGTGGCGGGCCAGGTCCCAGCTTGCTGCTTTACCAACATGCCTGATGTCCATCCCAGCACCAGTAAGAGCTGCTACACTCTGGGAGTGGCCTGATGTCCCACAGGCGAGGCAACTAGTAGCAGTGCTTTGTCAGTTGCTCACGGTCCACAGAGCTGTGGCAGTGGGCACCATAGCTTGAGCTTCTTTTCCTCTTTGGTGCTTTAAGTTAAACAAGTTCTTGTTGATGGACAGTGTCACACAGTGAGCCTTCAAAATGCTTCTCCTTAGAAATTTAAAGTTTGTTTTGGAAGATGGTTGCTGAAAGCCTTTGGATATTTGAAACAATATTCATGCTAGTGTTTTACCAACAAACACTGGCTACTTATGTAAAACCTGCAAAATAAGGATTACTAACATTCATTCATGTGTCTGTGTGTCAGGCCTGGAGTATGGTATTTCACCTGCATTTTCTCATTTATTGTTTACAAAACAATAAAGCTCATGGTATAGTTATGTATGTTTTGCAGGTGAGATGAGATAAGAAACTCCGGCTAAGAAAGGTTAATTTGCCTAATGTCACATAGCAAGAAAGTGAACCCTGATTCAGACTCAGGACAACTGACCCAGGGCTCTTATCTACTATGCTAAAAAAGCCACTTGTTAGCACACACCAACATTGGTAATATCACAAAAATGGCACAAACGTAAACTACCCAGGGATAAACTTAACTGAAAAAATGCAGGTGATAATATAAAATGTTCAGATTCTTATTGTGGGACATAAAAGACTTGAACGAATGGAGAGGTATACTGTGTTCCTGATGAAAGACTCAACCATGTAAAAATGGTCATCTTAAATTCAACCCAGTCATCTTAAAAATCCCTATGCACATTTCATCTGGAAGAATAACTGGTTGCAAATAGCCAGGATAATTCTAAAAGAAGGAAAAAGTGAAATTGTAAGATGGAATAAGGGTGGGGGGTTCACAGGGAGCGTGTCACGCTTGATCAACAGTTAAAACAGTGTACACTTGGAATCAAATTAGAATTAACATTTCATAGCAAGTGCATTATTTAATAAATAGTCTTGGGACAACTGACTAACATTTGGGGAGAAATTTAGAGCTCAACCTCATGCTTTATACTAAAATATACTCCAGGTGAGTTTGAGTGTTAAAAAGAAAGAAAAAAAGCCAGAAAAAATATAGAAAAATATTATATAGCTTTAAGGAGGGAACGAGTTTGAAAGCATGACACACAAGTCAGAAATCATATTTGAAAAGGATAGATTTGGCCGGGCACCGTGGTGCACGCCTGTAATCCCAGCACTTTGGGAGGCCGAGGTGGGCAGATCACGAGGTCAGGAGATCGAGACCATCCTGGCTAACATGGTGAAACCCCACCTCTACTAAAAAAGTACAAAAAAATTAGCCAGGCGTGGTGGCAGGCACCTGCAGTCCCAGCTACTTGGGAGGCTGAGGCAGGAGAATGGTGTGAACCTGGGAGGTGGAGCTTGCAGCAAGCCGAGATAGCACCACTGCACTCCAGCCTGGGCGACAGAGCGAGACTCTGTCTCAAAAAAAAAAAAAAAAAAAGGGGGGGGGATAGATTTAACTACATTAAAAACTCAATGTTCTTGTACTTCAAAAAACACAATAGGCTGGCTGGCCATGGTGGCTCACACCTGTAATCCCAGCACTTTGAGAGGCTGAGGTGGGTGGATTGCTTGAGCCCAGGAGTTTGAGACCAGCCTAGACAACATGGCATGACCCTGTCTCCACAAAAGTTAGCTAGGTGTTGTGGCACACAACTGTAGTCCCAGCTACTGGGGGAAGGGGAGATGAGGTGGTAGGATTGCTTGAGCCCAGGAGGTCGAGGCTGCAGTGAGCTAAGGTCTTGCCACTGCACTCCAGCCTGGGTGACATGGCAAGAGCCTATCTAAAAATAAAATAATAATTGTTCCACTTTAAATATGATCAGAGACTATTAATAAGCAATTCAGCAAAGGAGGAAATTAAAATTACCAACTAAGCTTTGTAAAAGGTTTATTCTTTGTGGTAATAAAAGAGTAACAGTAAATATGAAACCATTTTCACCTATTGGACTCACACAAAAAAAGAAAATAATAATATTCAATGTTGGAGAGGACGTGGGGAAAAGGATAGTTCCCTAAAGAGTAGTGTTGGAAGAATGTAAATTGTAAAAATTTCTAGGAAAGGGGGATAATTTGACAATGGGCCATTAAAGCTTTAAAATTGTATATACTTTGACCTAACAATTCCTTTTCTAGAGATACATGCAAAGGTAACTATTGGAAGTTTCCAAAGATGTAGCAATGTTTATAATAAATAAAAATTAAAAATTTGAAGTAGCCTAAATGTTTAACAATAAGGGATTGGCTAAAAAAAGTTTTTGATTTAGTGAGACAATACAAAGCTATATAGCCACTAAAAAGATATTGTATATTTATTAGCAGAGACAGATGTTTACATGTGAATGAGAGTGAGAAAAGCAGATTACAGAACAATATATAAAATATGATCCCATTTTGTACAAAAAGAATATATATCATTATCACAGAAAAATCTTTGGGAGAATAAATACCAAAATGTTAATGTAGTGAGATTATTGGTATTTTTGTTTTGCTTATTTGTATTTTCTATTTTTTAACCAATGAATATGGACAAATTTTATAATAATTAACTTTAAAAATCACTTCTATTACAACAGCTGGACAAAGATTAATGTTGTGGACAAAAGAGGGCTTTGCCTTTGTTGTTCAGCTGTATATTATACTCTGCTTCAAGTGGCTGAAATTTCAAGATAAGGTCACAAAGGAAAACATGCAATTCAGAGACTTATGTTCTATAGAGATAGACTCCTGGATCTTTCAAATATTCTCTTACTACCACCCAATTTCTAAGAAATTAAACCTCCTTGGCTAATTTAAAAGTTATTCAGGGTGACATAAGTGAAAGGGGTTGTCATATCTACTCTTCAGATGAAACATTTCTAAGTTTTCAACCAGGCTTTCATTTGAAATACATTTTGATATGGTTTGTCTTTTTTTTTTTTTTTTTTTTTTTTGAGACAGGGTGTCTCTCTTACCCAGGCTAGAGTGCAGTGGCACAATCACAGCTCACTACAGCCTCGAACGGTAGGGCTCCTGCAATCCTCCCACCTCAGCCTCCTGAGGAACTGGGACTGCAGGTGTGCACCACCACACTTGGCTAATGTTTAATTTTTGTAGAGATGGGGTCTCACTGTATTGCCCAGGCTGGTCTCAAACTCCTGGACTCAAGCAATCCTCCTGCCTCAGCCTCCCAAAGAGCTGGGATGACAGGTGTGAGCCACCACGCCTACCCTAGTTTGTCCTTTTGTTCACTTCCCTGCCTCAGATAAAATTCTGTCCTCCCCCTCCTTTCCCATTGTTCTTCTCTCCTTATGATAGCTTATGCCTCTGTGTTCACAACATGAACAAACACCACACACAAACCTATACACAATGTCTCCTGCCCTTTCATGGATCGATCCATCCATTATCTATCTACTTATCTACCTATTTATCTATCTGTCTGTCTGTCTATCTATCTATGTGTGTCTCCGTTGCTCTGAAGTCCTTTTAGAAACACATGGAGTTTCACTGAGTAGGAGAGCACTGAAGTAGGAGTCAGAAGAATATCACCTATTGCAGACTATCCACACCTATGAGCGAGGGAGATACCAGATCTGTTGATCATTATCATTCAAGCTCCCTTGAAAGCAGAGGTCACTTCAAATAGAGGCCTGCTAGGATGTGAGTGAAGGGAGTACAGAACTAAAAAGAGAAGCGTGAGGAAGGGAAGTGCCACCTGTTTTCCAGGAGACTTGGTGGAGCCGTGGGCCCACCAGGAAAAAGGTGTGGAGCCAGGTACTTGGCAAAGACAGCCAAGTGAGAAGCAAAAGACCAAATTAGCCAACAGCATGGTCATATTCAAATACCATGTTCATCATTTATGTCTGCTCACACCCCAGGATGCCCAATGTTTGAATTCTAAATGACACTGAAAAGGCCCCTCCAGCTCCTTCGTAGGTATGAACAAAACGGGCTATTGAAGATATGCCGGGACCACAAACTCTTGAGAGAAAACGGCATGTGGAAAATTTGTTTCAGAAAAAGGCAATTTGGCACGTATTCATAGAGAATGGGATTAGATTTATTAAACGGGGAACCCCCAACTCCATCTGGTTCTCTCTGCATCAGCACTGGGGAGGGCTATGAGGAGAAAGAGCTAGGGATTATTTTTTGGCTTTCATGGATTTCTTCCTCAGGGATCAGATATAAAATTTAGACTGACCTTCGTTTCAGAAATTGTAAGCTGGACACCATTGGCTTCCTGACGGTTTGTGATCTCTTCAGTCACCTCCATAATGGAGTGACCAGCTCTCTTTAGCTTCTTAGAGATATGTTACCGTTGGCCGGGCGCAGTGGCTCACACCTGTAATTCCAGCACTTTGGGAGGTCAAGGCGGGCAGATCACAAGGTCAGGAGATCCAGACTATCCTGGCTAACACGGTGAAACCCCGCCTCTACTAAAAAAAAAAAAATACAAAAAATTAGCCAGGCTTGTTGGTGGGTGCCTGTAGTCCCAGCTACTCAGGAGGCTGAGGCAGGAGAATGACCTGAACCCGGGAGGCGGAGCTTGCAGTGGGCCGAGATCGTGCCACTGCACTCCAGCCTGGGCGACGGAGCCAGACTCCGTCTCAAAAAAAAAAAAAAAAAAAAAAAAAGAAAGAAATATATTACTGTTTTGTGTGTGTGTGTGTGTGCGTTTTTTGTTTTTTTTTTTACAGTGACAGTGAATCCTAAACCTGAATGGCGCTCATGTTTTCCAAGAGAAGCAGCCCCTGAGGGAGTCTGCTGAGGCTGCCAACAGAGGATGAAGAGGATACAAATTTAATTAATTTCAAATCAACATAGACACAAGAACCTTTTGCTGTTTCTTCCAACGCCCACTCTTCCTAATGATGGCATCACTTGCACTTGGAAGAATGTGCAATTGAGAAGTACTAGGAAAAGGCCTGGCTGCCATCCATCGCTGCCTCTGAGGGTGGAGAAGGAGGCGGGTGATGTGCTCACTTCTGATCAACATGTGTTGCCTCCTCTCAGCCAACTTCTAGCTCACTGCACTCACTCTGGTCATGATAAATGTTCATCACCTTTCTGCTTCATTCCTTAGGGCCTAAATCAGGAAGCTGTTTTATCGATGGTTTCCTTTTGGGTCACTAACCAGCTTTGGATAATTTCCTCTGATTATTCAAGTCCTGGGACAGGTAAACTACATTCAGCAGGAACTTTTCTCGAGGAGTGTTATGTCATGGAAAAGCCACCAAACACAGCAAGTATTTTAATGAATACACCATCCCAGGGGGTCAGTAAGCTCTGCCTGCCAAGAAGACACAGTGAGAGGGGTCCACAGTCCTGATGAGGTGGCGTTTGGTAACTTGTAGACCCTAGCATGGCCAGGTCTGGTCACCCTTAAGAACTTCTCAGAGAAACTAGGAATCTTCAGTGAAAGAACTAATGTTCTCCTCAGCTGAAATTCCCTTGCTTGTCAGCATTTCTGCAAAGCTCACACTTGTTTCACCATACCTCCCTTGGATGTGACATGTGGGTAGGAAGTATGTGCAGGTGGGAGTCATCTGTCAGCCTTCTATGTTTCAGAGATCCTGAAGGTGGTTTGAAACAAACAGAAGAGGAGCAGGAAATATCCGTGCCTGTGGCAGATCTCACTCATCATGCTTAGCATTCTCTCCTGCCAAGCTGGGATAAGCCTCATGTCCTAACACAGCACAACAGGAGGTCTCTGTCAGTCCATCAGAGATGACATTCTATGTGATATTTTTGACATCCTTGTGCTAAAAGCAATGGCACAAAATGGAAAAGGGCCTATTGACCACACCTACTCCAATAAAATCGTTCTCCATTTATTCCTTAATTTTCTAAATCTGACCCCTTTAAAGCAATCTAGCAAATTGAGAATCCTCAGCTCTCCTTGGATACCTGATATTTTATTTCGAGAAAGAGACAAAGAAGGAAAATTTTATTTATTTTACTACCCACATATAAACCGAAGGGAGATGGGACTACCCAAACATTTGCTGCTCAATTTTGTGTCTTGTGCTTGAAAGTCTGCCCTAATGCATAACAAAAACTACTTGTCTCCTACCTTTTGGGATCCCTTTAACAAGTACTTGCCTTCTGAACTATGTGGATAATTTCAAAGGCAGAGTTCCAGACTAGAGAGGTCTTTCCATACAATGAAAGCTATAACTAGCTGGTTGTGTTTAACCACTGCTATCACGCTATCCTGGGACTGCATAGAGCTTTGACAAAAGACAGACTTCATGGTACATAAGTTCAACAGATTTTCTGTCATATTCTCACCAGCACATCTGAATGAGGCTTTGTGTTTTCCTTGCTCTCTTGCATGTTCCTTTTCAACTCATGGCCCACAGTGACTCTCAGATATTTATGCCAAAATTGCATACAATTGTTTTCTGAATCATAACTTGTCTATTTTTCTGCCTATGTGTGCTACTTTCAGTTTGTTTCTCATCAACATTTTGACTCTCATAACAGCCTCCATTTGCCTCTTTCTCTCTTTAGGTATCTAAGATCTTTGAACACCTGGGCCTTTACATTTGATCCAACCCTATCAAATAATGAACTTTTCAGAGAAGTATCTGGGGTCCTGGAACTTCATGTTGATGAAGTCATATTATATAATATGATAAAAGTATTCTCAGGCAGTATTTTAAATAATTTCAAATTCTAGAAGAAGCAAATTTCAGTGACATGTCATTGAGTTTTTATTTGGTAAAGCTATAATTGTGCAGCGTACAAAGCACTTTTTAAAAAGATAGTTTATTCTGTCAGGGTATATGAAGTTAGTATACAGCCAGAACAGCCAAGCCTCAATTCTTGTACCTTGTGTCTTTTTATTACTGTTTAATCAATAGATATCATATGTTTATGACAGTTTCAAGAATTGTTTTTAAACCCAAACTTAATTTTATGTTTCAGACTATTGTTAGAAAAACAAAACAAAAAACAAAAAAACCCTCACTAATTTTCCCTAATTGGATAGGGCAATCAGAACAAAATCTGACTTTCAAATATTTAAAAGATATGTAAGTTTGATTGCATTTTTGTACATTTTAAGCAAACTAGGTTAACAACAACATAGCCTAGTCAAACTTCTCAGGAAACTTGTTTTAATAAATATGTAAAAATACCCATTCATGACTCTTGACCCAATGGTGTGACTCCTCCCTCTGGGAAGGGCTTTGTTACCCAGTGCAAGACCACAGCCTGGATCCACCTTGATGTAGGTGGCTCCTGGATAACCCACATCAAACAAATGTGATAAAGATGAGTAAAACTGGTCTTGGGAAAATAATTTCATAGTTTTTTTTTCTCCTAGTTATGCTGTATAATACAGGAGAACCAAAAGCTGTAAAATTATTTTATTTTATTTTTTAGAGACAGGGTCTCACTATGTTGCCCAGGCTGGTTTCAAACTCCTGGGCTCAAGCAGTCCTCCTGTCTCAGCCTCCCAAAGTGCTGGGATTACAGGCATGAGCCACTGAGCCCGACCAGCTGTAAAATTATTATATTCATTTTCACTATGTGCTACTTCTTCTCACCTGACTTTTTTTTTTTTTGAGATGGAGTCTCACTCTGTCACCCAGGTTAGAGTGCAGTGTCACGATCTCGGCTCACTGCAACCTCCGCCTCCCAGGTTCAAGCAATTCTCTTGCCTCAGCCTCCCAAGTAACTGAGATTACAGGCCTGTGTCACTATGCCCAGCTAATTTTTGTATTTTTAGTAGAGATGGGGTTTTCACCATGTTGGCCAGGCTGGTCTCAAACTCCTGACCTCAAGTGATCCACCAGCCTCGGCCTCCCAAAGTGCTGGATTACAATTGTGAGCCACTGTGTCTGGCCACACACTGACTTTCACTGTAATATCTGGATGTTTTATGTAACATATCTGGGCAATAGGGCTTATGGCAGAATTGGCCCTCATGGTGTAGGCCTTCCAAGTTCCAAGTCTCATTTTTAGTATTCCTCCGTTCCAACCCCTGGATCCAGCAGTTCCAACAGCCTGGATCCACCTTGATATTGACAGCCAGGCAGATGCTTCTGCTGATCACCGCACCTCTAGCAATGGAAATGGATATGTTAAGAAAATACTTGTCTATTCTTTTATTTTGGTTGTTTAAACGATTAATTCACACCATCTCTGAAAAAAGGCCTTATGTTGACTAAAGAAAACATAGGCTTTAGTTTCAGCTTCTGTCAGAATTAGTACCAATTCTGAATCTGGTGGAGTGATAAGACATGGTTTCATGCTGGGAAGACACTGCTGAAATCCTCCTTGTGGGAGAACATGGAAATTTTATAGTGAATTAAATTAACGCATGTGACTTTTCACATTCAGAGACATTCAGGATGAATTCTGGGGTTTCCATTTAATAGCTATAACAGGCAGTCCAGAACAATTTCACATATAGCAGCATTTCTGCTATGTGACAATGACCAAAAGAGTTCCTGTATATTAGTGTCGAGTGGACTATTTCAAATTGCAGAACCCAGACAACCAATTGCCTGAATTATTATTATTTTTTGTTTTTAGCAACTCTTTGGCTTTATCTTGATACTGTCTTGTCTGGCACCAAAGTTTTATTTCCTTCTTAGTCCTCTTGGGGGTAGTTTTTGGGTTTTTTTTTTAATTTTTCTTTTTTTGAGACCGGGTCTCATGCTGATGCCCAGGCTGGAGTGCAATGGTGTGATTATGGCTCACTGCAGCCTCAACTTCCCAGGCTCAGGTGATTCTATTACCTCAGCCTCCCAAGTAGCTGGGACTACTGGTGTGCACTACTAGGACTGGCTAATTTTTTGTATCTTTTGTACAGATAGGGTTTCACCGTGTTGCTCAGGCTGGTTTTGAACTTCTAGGTTCAAGCAATCCTCCCACCACAGCCTCCAAAAGTCCTGGGATTACAGGCGTGAGCCACCATAACTGGCTGGAATTATTTGTACCTGGACCTCGTGTTTTGTTTTTTTGCCCTACTATCTTTTCTAAATAACATATCTTGTTCCTGAGATAGCAGTATATACAATTATGTAAAATAGAGCTTTATATGAACTCTGTACATGCTCTAAGCTCTTTTTGAATGATATTTTAAGAAGTTTCTAAACCAAAGTGCTTAAGATAACATGAAGACGTTAATTTCATGAAGACTGTACAAGTTTAGAAGTACAATGTAGACCTGTTTAAGACAAAGGTGGATGGGCTTTGGGGTTTTTTTTACAATTGGACTTCAGGTACAGAAGGCTTGGGTAATGGTACTCCTCAGTTCATATCACCTTATCATTGGCCTTTAGTATTTTGTAAATAAGTAACTGGACTTTTATGAAAAGCATATTCTTAACAGTTTTCCATTTCCTTTTTTTTTTTTTTTTTTTTTTAAGATAGGGTTTTGCTCTGTTGCCCTGGCTGGAGTGCAGTGGCACGATCTTGGCTCACTGCAGCCTCCACCTCCCAGGCTCAGGCGATCCTCCTGCCTCAGCCTCCCAAGTAGCTGGGATTATAGGCGTGCACAACTGCATGCACAACTAATTTTTGTATTTTTAGTAGAGACAGGGTTTCGCCATGTTGGCCAAGCTAGTCTCAAACTCCTGGGCTCAAGTGATCCGCCCACCTCAGCCTCCCAACATGTTGGGATTACAGGCATAAGCCACCATGCCCAGCCAGTTTTCATTTCTTTGGTCTGCATGTAAAGGACTAAAGAATGATATGTAGCTACTACACTGCAGCAAACAACATTTTTCCAGTGTACAAATCAGTGGAGAGTAAGCAATGTATTACTCTGACTTCGGTGAAACACCTCAAATTATAAATAATGCCAGGAACATGTGAAAACTCCACATGTTTAATAAATGCCAGCTTTCAGAAAAAGCAGAGATTATAGGTATTCAACAAGTTAAAAAATAATCTGGTAGATTAGTAATAATTTAACACATGTGTATCTTGTATTTAAAGTTAACTGAAAATTATGTAAAAAAAAAAAACACTGTGTTTGACTTTCTTTTGTTTTACAAGTGATGCAGAGTATCTGCTAAGAACGTCAGTTAGATCATCTGATGTTATATTTACCACTTAGCTTTTGTCCCAGCAGCATATAAATTCTACCTTGTAAGCCTCATATTAGAAGTGGTCCCAGCCAGGCACAGTGGCTTACTTCCCAACACTTTGGGAGTCCACAGCTGGTGGATTGCCTGAGCTCGGGAGTTCGAGACCAGCCTGGCCAACATGGTGAAACCCCATTTTTACAAAAATGCAAAAATTAGCCAGGTGTGGTAGTACACACCTGTAATCCCACCTACTCGGGGGGCTGAGGCCCAAGAATCACTTGAACCCAGGAGGCGGCAGTTGCAGTGAGCCAAGATTGTGCCACTGCACTGCATCCTGGGTGACAGAGCAAGATTCTGTCTCAAAGAAAAGAAAAAGAAATGGTCCCATTGCTACGGATTAGAACTAACTTGTAAAACTATCAGAATTTTAAGACTGATTAAAGGTTTTAGGTGTTTTTCTCCTACTTTGCATACTGAGAATAATATGTATAGTATTTTTCCAGTATGATTTACAATTTTATAAATGTCAGTATACATATGTATATATAAATTATTCTCAACTCCATTTTTTTTAAATAAAATAAGTACATGTTTGTGTGCTAAATTGCTCATTTGGCAGTGATAGATTGAAAAACATTTGTAAATTTAAAAATAAAGCACTATAAGATATGAAGAATGAATAGCTTCTATGTGAATTTCTATGTAATTAATATCAATATTTAGAATAAAAGTGTATTTGAGGATAAGATATTTGTTTACTGAAATGTTTTATTTACTAAGAGTAGAGGTGAATTATGCATCTTTCTAAGGAAAAGTTCTTTTAATTTCTGTGTCTATGAAAAAGAATTCATAATTCATAATTCTTAATTGCCCTCTTTTGATCCATATAATTCTTTAAATAAACGAAACAATACCAATTCAAAAAGGGACCTGCTTTGTATAAAATTGACTAACCTAAAAATTAAGTAGACTTTCTGCATATCTAAAATATATTATTACACATTCTTGTCTTTATTCTTCCTTACAAAACATTTTTAAATGAAGGAATGAAATTTTAATTGTTTATGAGAATATAACTTTTAAAAATATTTCTAGTAGGCCAGGCATGGTGGCTCATGCCTGTAATCCCAGCACTTTGGGAGGCTGAGGCACGTGGATCACCTGAGGTCAGGAGTTCGAGACCAGTCTGACCAATATGGTGAAACCCTGTCTCTACTAAAAATACAAAAATTAGCCAGGCATGGTGGCTGTCGCCTGTAATCCCAGCTATTCGGGAGGCTGAGGCAGGAGAATTGCTTGAACCTGGGAGGCGGAGTTTGCAGTGAGTGCCAAGATTGAGCCACTGCACTGCAGGCTGGGTGACAGAGTGAAACTCCATCTCAAAAAAAAAAAAAAAATTCGGCTGCCCCTACCGGGAAGTGAGGAGCCCCTCTGCCCGGCCAGCCGCCTCGTCTGGGAGGGAGGTGGGGGGGTCAGCCCCCCGCCTGGCCAGCCGCCCCGTCCGGGAGGCGAGGGGTGCCTCTGCCCGGCCGCCCCTACTGGGAAGTGAGGAGCCCCTCTGCCCGGCCAGCCGCCCCGTCCGGGAGGGAGGTGGGGGGGTCAGCCCCCCTCCCGGCCAGCCGCCCCATCCGGGAGGGAGGTGGGGGGGTCAGCCCCCCGCCCGGCCAGCCGCCCCGTCCGGGAGGGAGGTGGGGGGATCAGCCCCCCGCCTGGCCAGCCGCCCCGTCCGGGAGGGAGGTGGGGGGATCAGCCCCCTGCCCGGCCAGCCGCCCTGTCCAGGAGGTGGGGGGGGCGCCTCTGCCCGGCCGCCCCTACTGGGAAGTGAGGAGCCCCTCTGCCCGGCCAGCCGCTCTGTCTGGGAGGGAGGTGGGGGGGGTCAGCCCCCAGCCCGGCCAGCCGCCCCGTCCGGGAGGGAGGTGGGGGGGTTAGCCCCCCGCCTGGCCAGCCGCCCCATCCGGGAGGTGAGGGGCGCCTCTGCCCGGCCGCCCCTTCTGGGAAGTGAGGAGCCCCTCTGCCTGGCCAGCCGCCCCGTCCGGGAGGGAGGTGGGGGGGTCAGCCCCCCGCCCGGCCAGCCGCCCCGTCCGGGAGGGAGGTGGGGGGGTCAGCCCCCCGCCCGGCCAGCCGCCCCGTCCGGGAGGGAGGTGGGGGGTCAGCCCCCCGCCCGGCCAGCCGCCCCGTCCGGGAGGGAGGTGGGGGGGTCAGCCCCCCGCCCGGCCAGCCGCCCCGTCCGGGAGGGAGGTGGGGGGGTCAGCCCCCCGCCCGGCCAGCCACCCCGTCCGGGAGGGAGGTGGGGGGGTCAGCCCCCCGCCCGGCCAGCCGCCCCGTCCGGGAGGTGAGGGGCGCTTCTGCCCGGCCGCCCCTACTGGGAAGTGAGGAGCTCCTCTGCCCGGCCACCACCCCATCTGGGAGGTGTACTCAACAGCTCATTGAGAACGGGCCATGAAGACAATGGCGGTTTTGTGGAATAGAAAGGGGGGAAAGGTGGGGAAAAGATTGAGAAATCGGATGGTTGCTGTGTCTGTGTAGAAAGAGGTAGACATGGGAGACTTTTCATTTTGTTCTGTACTAAGAAAAATTCTTCTGCCTTGGGATCCTGTTGATCTGTGACCTTACCCCCAACCCTGTGCTCTCTGAAACATGTGCTGTATCCACTCAGGGTTGAATGGATTAAGGGCGGTGCAAGATGTGCTTTGTTAAACAGATGCTTGAAGGCAGCATGTTCGTTAAGAGTCATCACCACTCCTTAATCTCAAGTACCCAGGGACACAAACACTGCGGAAGGCCGCAGGGTCCTCTGCCTAGGAAAACCAGAGAACTTTGTTCACTTGTTTATCTGCTGACCTTCCCTCCACTATTGTCCTGTGACCCTGCCAAATCCCCCTCTGTGAGAAACACCCAAGAATGATCAATAAAAAAGAAAAAAAAAAAAAAAAAAAAAAAAAAAAATTCTAGTAAAAATGGAAAAATCCACAAGAAAACCTCTTTTTTTCCTGATTACTCACTTTTCTTCATGCCTTTAATTTTAACCTCATCTCACACCTTGATATTAGAAGAAAGTAAGGCTGAACGGCAGATTCATAAGTTGTAGATAACATGAAGACTTCCTTGAATAAGGATTTATTCTTTCGGCTCACAAAGACCAGTCAGTATTATTGACAAACAGCAGGCAGGAAGATTTCTCCTAAAAGTCTCAACTAAAGTTAAACCTGGTCCATTATGGCATCAATCTACCCCTAGAAACTGATGCAGGGTCTATTTCCTCCCTGTTTTAACTAGAACTTAGCCAGACTGGAGACAGCATAGACCCAAAGAGCATGCAGTCCCACAGAGTTAGGGAAAGGATGCATCTTGACCAGCATTCATCATGTGGATCAGTTAGGAATTAAGTTCCTGATTCAAGGTGAGCTCATATGGCCACTCCCTGGTCATCTAGGACACAAGTTCCTTCTAACTCTTCCCCACCTTCATTAGTACAGGGCTTCTTTCCTGTGTTGCCACATGATCCAAAATGGTGATTGTAACTCCAGCATGATATTCACAAGAAGGAAAGAGAGGGAACCAGCACAAGGGTGAGCCTCCCAAGTAGGTCAGCCACTTTTAAAGAGCTTTCCTGCCAGCCCAGTGAAGCAACTCTGCTTACATCTCATTGGCCAATCTCTGCAAGGCAGCAGGGAACAGTCATCTCTATGGTTGGTACATTATAACTTTCAGCAATAAGGGATTCTGTCTCACAAAGTGGTGGAAGAATATTGGGTATCTGAAGAGGTAGCCACCCTGGCCAGAAGGTGCTAAACACTAAACATTCATCAACTCATTTTAATCCTAGTAATTACTTATGAGGTAGGTTTAGAGAACTTATACCTTGTTCCATGTCTCTCCAACTCCAAAGCACAAGTTTTTAATCACTGCACTGCACTGTACTGCATCCCCAATAACTAGCCGTAGGAAAGTGTTTTAAAAGGCATCACTTGGCGGGGTGCAGTGGCTCACACCTGTAATCCCACCACTTTGGGAGGCCGAGGCAGGCGGATCACCTGAGGTCAGGAGTTTGAGACCAGCCTGGCCAACATGGTGAAACACCCGTCTCAACTAAAAATACAAAAATTAGCCAGGCATAGTGGCACGTACCTGTAATCCCAGCTACTCAGGAGGCTGAGGCAGGAGAATCACTTGAACCTGGGAGGCGGAGGTTACAGTGAGATGAGATCACACCATTGTACTCCAGCCTTGTAGCCTTGTCTAAAAAAAAAAAACAACAAAAAAAAAACAAAAAAAGTTTCAGTCATTGTCAAGGATGCCTTAAGGTGAGCATAGCCTGAGATAAGAAGTAACAGAGGCTGCAGGCTGAGATAAGAAGGAACAGAGGCAGTGAAGGCAGGACCCTAGGCCCAGAAGTAATGGTCTATCATGCTGAGAAAAAAGCCAGGGCTTAGAATAGGGGTGATAAGTAAAAAGCCTAGTTTTAAAATCTAAGTGCTGGTAAAGGTTTGGTCACTAGGTGAAAAAATAAAATTCCCACTTACTAGAGCTGACATAAACAGCATATGATCCTCTTTAAGGTTGCAGTGGAGAGGCATGTCCAGGGACTCTCAAGTTAGAGACAGGTGTGTTTAGTGCTAGAATTGGAAAGACATTCAAGCAGACTGGCATGTTGCCTCTTCACAGCCATAGTCTTGCTGGCTTGCAGGATACTCCAGCCTAGAATGTATATAGGACTGTGGAGAACAGCAAAATCAGCATTGCTTGGGATTCAGCCTGAGCTCAAGTGGCCCACCCCTGGAGGCATCCAGTGTTCACACTTTCCAAGAGAGAAAACCTGATTGGATGGGTGTTTCAGCAGTCTATTGCTGCTTAAACACCTCAAAACTTAGCAGCTTAAAACAACAACACTCAATTTATTTTTCACACAAATCTGCAATTTGCATGAGGCTCAGTGCAAATGGTTCAACTCTCTCCCACACGGCATTGGCTGGGCAGTTCAACTGGATCTGGGGGTCCCACTTTCAGATGACTCACATGGCTGGCAAGTTTGTGCTGGCTGTCGGATAGGAGCCCAGCCAAGCCTGTGGTCCAGCGGCCTTGGCTTTTACGATGTGGGCCTCTCCATAGACTCCTTGGGCTTCTTCACAGCATGGCAGCTGAGTTCCAAGAGCAAGTGTCCCAAGAGAGCAAAGTGGAAATGCATAGTATTTTTATAATCTAGACTCAGAAATCACATCACATCACTTCTGCCATACTTTATTGTTTGAGACAGTTACAAAGTCTACCTAGGTTCAAGGTGGAAAGGACATAAACCCCACCTGTCCTTGGAGGCGTGTCAAAGCCACATTATGAGAAGAGCAAGTGGGATAAGGGATTTGTTGCAGGCACCGTTGGAAAATGTGATCTGCCCAAATTGGTGTGTCTTCATGCAATATCGAGGAAATATATTAGGTAGTTTCGTGTCAAGGAACATTGTGGATATTTGACCTCCCTGAATCCCAGTGCCTATACGCTCTTTGGCTTGGACATAGACCCCTGGTCCAGTAGTCTGTAGTAGGTGGTAGAACTAGTTTTACCAACTACATGAGTCATGAGCCATGGGACTGAATGGGTTGTAGGTGGATCAGACACGTAGAAATGTATGACTACTCTCAAAGCATGAGGTTAAAATGGGAGCAGATTAGACTGAGCACCTTGAGGATAGGGATCAGTCTTACTCATCTCTGTATCCTGAAAAGTGCTTGGCGCTACTGCACGCTCAATAATAACGGAAAAACCAATTATTTAATGAGCTAGGAGTTACATATCATCTTTCCTTAAGTACCTAATCAGTCTTTATCATCAGTGAGTGCAGAACTCAAATATGGTATTGTTCATCTTCCATCACCATTTTCTCCCAAGTTTCCTGGTTTAATTGCATTTTCCTCACTTTCCATCTAATGGATCCTGATGTCATTCTTTATCATTATTTCATATTGTCCTATTGTGTGTATTGTATTGTATTTTTAGCTACATTAAATCCAATATGGAAGGAAGCAGAGAACGATCATAATTGAACTAACAAGCAAGTGGAGGTGGAGAGAAAGTGGCCCCAATTTGGAAGGTGAAGGAAAACTGGGGATGGAGCCTAACTGATCATTAAAATGCTCGAAGCGGGTCTTTCCAACCCAGATCTGAGCTTCTCTTCTTTGCCCTCTGGAGGGTCCACAGAGAAAGGAAATTCAAGTTTTATTAAGAAAAAGAGGAAAGCATCTATTTTAGGTGATAATACAGGCACAAGAGAAGGATTGTTTCTTCTCTGGGCAGGAAGACAGATTCACAAAATAAGAGGCACTGTAAATCCTTCCTGAGATGTTCCCCAGCACCTCCGAATGTCACTGAGACCAACTAAGCCAGTTAATGGGCTAAGACCCACTTACCTCTTAACTCCATGAAATCCATGCAGAAATACCTCTATCTTGTTACAAGTGCCAATTGATTGCTTTTTACCTGGCATGAAGGTGCCTTTCCGTTCATAACCCACCCCGTCCCATTCCCAAGGGAACCCCATGCTTCCTCTTGGCTTGTACTGTCAGACCCTCTGCCTTCCGGCAACTGAGATGAAGATTCTAAGGAAGCAGCCACATGAATTCACGTCAGGATCAGTGTTCCAGGGGCGTCCAGAGCATGAGCAAGAGAAGCAGGGTGGGAGGATGTGGGTTAAACAGGAAAAACTAAGATTCGTTGTTAAAACCAAGATGCGTTGTTAAAACCAAAGGGGCAGGGGAGGGGTCAAAATCTGGAATATAAATTAGAGGTGACAGGGAAACAGAGGCAGACTGGAAAGGGGCAGGAATGAGGTGAGGAGAGGCGGTTTCCACAACAGAGCTGAGCTATGCAGTCTGCCTTTACTGGCCGCTGGCTGCACAGTGAACAGGGGTCAGTGTGGCCTGAAAGTGCAAGGCTGGAAGGACACTAGATAGCCAATACCTTCTTTTTGTCAGCATTGCCCAGTTTCCCTGTTAGGTTAGAAAGCCCAGTTCCAGAGAGACAGTGTGAATCACAGACCCTAAACTTGGACCCACGCTCCCACAGCATCAGGGCACACATGCTGACTCCCACAAGAGCCGTGAAAATGCTAGGAGCTAACTGGGTCAACCGCGGGAGGAGGGGCAGCTCCACCCATACATTTGGCCTTATCCAGAGCCAGTGACATGAGGCCCAACACTTTTCTTTGCATTAAAAAAAATATATATATATATATACACACACACACACACATACATATAGTGTTATATATACACTAAATAAATACACTTCTAATTGTCTCTCTGTAAGTGTAATAGTGGTGTGTTTGTTTAAACAAGACTCTTGGTTCCAGCGAGAAAATGTCCAACTCAAACTAGTCCAGACCAAAAGGAAACTTATTGGCTCATGTCATCATGCTTGGAAAGGGCAAGAAGTTGCCAATTCCAGGGACAACCAGAACCAGGTAAAACTGACATGAGTAACAATGAGACCAGGGACTCAAACCCCATCAGGCTTCTCCAGTATTTTGTCTTTCATTCATTCTCTGGGACCAGCTTTCTCTACAGGGCTGTAATTATTGCAGCTGGGAGCTCCAGGAGTCTTCTGTCTTTACCACCAGAGTAGAAGGGAAACTCCTTCCCTGGGTCTAATATTTAAAAGCTCCCCCCCAACTACCAGAGGAATTTGATTAGACTATCTGGGTTTTATGCCTAACCCAGTAAAAATGCGTACAGGGATGGAGTGGGCCTGACACTTTTCTCTACTCCTGCAGGTGGGTGAGTGGATGGGTGGGTGGTGGGTGGTTAGGTGGTTGGCAGTGGGGAGGAGATACAGGGGAAAGCAGTTTCTAAAGGGAATGGAGTGCTAGGAACAGATGCCGGGCACTCGGGAGCAGCCCAATGCAGAGGTATCCACCATGCACGTGTTTCTTTCCCTCTGTACTTACTTATCCACATCTAGAGAGTCAGAAGTTGAGAATGAGCCAGGTTCTCTGGATGGTGGCTTTACTAATGCTTTTCATTTCCTTCTTTGTGCATTTTTAATATTTTCCAAATGTTCTACAACACATACATATTGCCTTGTAGTATATGTTTTTTTTAAAAAAAAAATAGGGTGAATACGTTTTTATTAACCAAAGAAGAAATATTAAGAACCAAAACAGAAAAATCCTAATTTTAGGTCTAATATTCTTACAGCATAAATGTTGCTTGAAAATCATTTGCAAAACTGAACAAAATATATTGAGGTGTATGTGACCAGCACCATTTTTTATAGGAAAGAGAAAGGATCCTGAAAGGGGAGGTAGAAAACCCTCAAAGATTTGCTTCTTGGTATGGAAGGTACAGGTTTTTTCTGCATGCATTCCTTTAATCCAGGCTGAACACTTTGCCCATTTCCCTTTGGAAACTATGGGAGAATCAGGGAACTTTCTGGGCCTCTGTATTCACCTTGTGGCTCAATTCACCAGTTAGGGCAGGAGAGGAGGATGTTAAGGCAGTTGTCAAGACCCTGAAAAGCTAAATGGGAACAAGGCAGAACTGGAAACATTTTTTCTTCCCATAATGCATAATGTCTAATCACTTAGATTCTTTTCATGTTTTTGCTGTAAGGATCATTTAACATGAAAGAATATTTTGAGTAAAGAGCAAAACTAACCTCCATTTTAAATTCCTTTCCTTGTATACTTCTGTAGTTGCTATAATTTCTACAATTAACATATACATATTTCACAGAGTAAAAAAATGTATATTGCAAATAAAATCCAGTTAAATTTTTTAAAAAATCATTTTGGATTCCACCAGCCTAGCAAAGCAATTTTCATTTTGAGGAGTGTGTTGGAGTCTCCACCTATCTCTTTCTAAGAAAGAGAAAGTGAGAAGGGTCTGGAAGTGGACCACAGCGTGGAGTTACACAGGATGACTTCCTCCAGCAGCCCAGAGGGAGCATGCAATGGTTTCCTGAAAAGAGAGGGAGCATTTATCAGCTGCAGTGGAAGGGTCAGTGGGAGAGGAAGCTAGTCAGAAATCCTGGACAGAGAAAATACTAGAAGGCTTCCCTCAAGATGCCACTGGGATTCACTTATTCAGGAAACATTTTCCTGAGTGCCTACTATGCACCAGGCACAGAGGAGGTGAGATATTGCAGAAAAGCCAATGGCCCCTGGAGCCAGACTGTCTGGGTTTGAAGCTGCTTCTGTGCCTCTGGACAGGTTACCTAACCTCTTGGTGCCCCAGGTCCCCCACAAGACTTTTGGAAAAACGACTTGAGTTAATAGATACGAATGCTCGTATCTATTGAGAATGCCTAGAGTGTGGTTAGGATTCTGTCATGCTGGTTGTTACTATTGCAGTCTCTGCACTTGAGGAGTTCACAGTCCAGTAGCTGAAAAAGCACAAACTGGAAGTCTGTGGGACAAGACGGAGGACGTGACAGGTGCATTTTTTTAAGATAGAGAGTTGCTGGGTGGCTCCCTCCTAGACGGTTGATAGTTCATGCTGCCCCAAAGTCTGAGCCCAAGTGTTATTTTGTAGGTCACTGGGTCACAGCAGGCATTCTCCCACAGTGAGAGTCATTCTAAGCAGGAATGATGAGATGATGATGAAGACTTTTATTGAGTACTCACTCCATGACTGGCACTTTTCTAAGTGCCTCATGTGAATTAATTTGCTTATCTCCGCAGGACACTGGTAAACTATTGCCCCCATTTTACAGATAGGGAAACTGGGGCACAGAGAAATGAGGCAACTTGTCCATGGTCACACAGGTAGCTTGTGGACAAGCTGAGAGTTGAACACAGGTAGTCTGTGTCCCACGTCAGCCTGCATGTTACCAGCATCATGTTGAAGATATATCGTGGACATCAACTGCAAAAGAATTGTGCCAAGTGTGACCCTGGATACTATTCACCCACTTATTTGAGTGTCATTCATTTGTTGCTTCAGTTGACATTTCCTAAGCCCCTTGTCTAAGTAGGGCACAGTGAGCCCTCTTGGGTACAAAAAGGAAGCCAGGATCCTCCTGTCAACAAGTTGATTCGGGAGATAAGGCTTCTGCCCAAACACAGAGTAGCAGGTTCCCCACGAGGAGCATTTACAGTGCTCAGACACAGGAAGAAGGGATGGATGGCTCTGGGTTGGAAAGAGCAGTTGAGTTTGAGCTGGGTCTTTAAGGACAAAAGGCCCTTCAAGAAAATGGCATTCCTGCCCTGGGGAGGGTGTGAGGAAGGTGTGAGTTGGAAAGCGCAGGACTGCACGGCTTGGCTGCAGCACTTAGGGTGCATAGGGGGAGTGGCAGGCAATGAAGGCTGCACCGGTGGCTAGGGCCTCCTTGAAGAGCCCTTGAACTCTGGTTTGGCAAGTTGGATTGCATTTAGTAGGAAGTGAGGAGCTTGTGGAGGCTTTTAAGAATGGATCCTCTTCCCCTTATGTAGTCTGGAGACAGTGCACAGAAATGGTCCTTCCAAGAGGAAGAAGAAAAAGGAAGAACAGGTCATCAGCCTCGGACCTCAGGTGGTTGAAGGAGAGAATGTATTTGGTGCCTGCCACATCTTTGTCTCCTTCAATGACACCTTTGTCCATGTCACTGATGTTTCTGGCAAGGGAACTACCTGCCATGTGGCTGCCAGGATGAAGATGAAAGCTGACAGGATGAATCCTCACCACACACTGCCATGTCGGCTGCCCAGGAGGTGGCCCAGCAGTGCAAGGAGCTGGGGCATTACTGCCCTACACATGTGCAAACTCCAGGCCACAGCAGGAAATAGGACCAAGCACCCTGGACCTAGGGCCCAGTTGGCCCTCAGAACCCTTGCCTGCTTGGGGATGAAGATTGGGGCAGATCGAGGATGTCACTCCCATTCCCCTCCGACAGCACTAGAGGAAGGAGGATTGCCATGGTCACCGCCTGGGAGCAGGAGTCCTCAAAATATTGTCTGTTAATAAATTGGCTTCATGTGTAAACAACAACAACAACAAAACGAATAATGGGAGTCAAATGATCAACACTGGGATTTGAAGAATGATCCCCAGCCTGTGGAGGGGGAGTTCAGGAAGAGAAGGCAGGGGAGAGAAAATGAGCGCAGCAGCAGGGGGAATCAAGAAAAGAGGAGGAAAGAAAGAGGAAGGGCAGTGCAGAGTGATCAGGTCACTGCCAGCCCTCCCTTTGCTGCTTAAAACCTTTCAAATGGCTTCCCATTGGTTTGAAAGGAAGCTCAAAGTCAGCACGGTCTGCATCGTGCCTTTGCCTCTTTGGCTCCTAGAGCTTCAGCCAACAGCCTTCTTTTCACTCATGGAGTATATCAGCCCTTTCCTTCTCACCTGCTGTTTACTCTGCCAGAAGTGTGACTGCCTTCCCTACTCTCTACCACATTAGGTTCCATTCATCCTTCAGATTTTAGCTCAGTGTGTATTCTCAGTACCTTTTCTCTGTAGCACTTGACCCAGTGGCAATTTTACAATTGTTTGCATGATTATTTAAGTAATGCCTGTCTTGATTGTAAGCTTCCTGACAAGGGGTAAATATCTGTTGTTTGGCTTATTCTTGTATCCTCAGCATCAATCATCTCTTGAGATAATATGCTCTTAAAATGTTAGATTAATGAACGGAGAATCTGAAAGATTTGGTAACTGAATGAATAAGAGGATGAAAGATAACACCGGGTTTTTAATCACTAGTGACAGGTAAAGTGGTGTTGCCATTTACAGCAACAGGGAACACAGGGGAAACAGTTTCCCAGGAGTGATTATGAATCCGGCACTGTACATATTGACTTGGAGGTGCCAGCAGGTTATCAATTTGTCCGGCAGGCCATAACAAATTTACCACCACAGTTTAAGGGAAATATTACAGCCAGAAAAATAAAGAGTGAAGAGTTTGAAGGTGTATCCATAAGAACTAGTTTGCCTTCATGTAGAAAAAAAAAATCCAAAAGGATAAAGGCCTAATATCTAAGGGTTTATTTTTCTCCCACATGAAAGCAGTTTGGGGCTGAGCTCAGCGGCTCATGCCTGTAATCTCAACACCCTGGGAGGCTGACGAGTGAGGATCACTTGATCCCAGGAGTTCAAGACTACCCTGGGCAACACAGTAAAATCCTCACCCCCACTCCTCCTCTCTACAGTTTTTTTTTTTTAATTAGCTGGGCATGGTCACATGTGCCTGTAGTCCCAGCTACTCTGGAGGCTGAGGTGGGAGGATTGCTTGAGCTCAAGAAGCAAGTCTGCAGTGAGCCCTGATTATGCCACTATACTCCAGCCTGGGCAACACAGTGAGACCCTATCTCAGAAACAAAACAAAAGAAAACCAGCAGTTCAAAGATAGAAAGTCCAGGGCGGGTAGGCCAGCTCCACGGTCATCTGAGAATCATGCTCCCTCTCTCTGTGCCGCCGTTGTTAGCATGTGGGTTCCATCTTCAAATTCTCCTTTGGTAGTCATCAAAACTTCCTTCCTGGCAGCAGGAAGGAAGAAGGGGGAAGGTGAAATGAACTCTCCGAAAAGTCTGATCCACTTACAACTCACTGGCCAAAATTTAGAAAAGGGTGCATTTACTTCCAGGAAAGCTGGAAAATGTGGCCTTTTAGGAGGTACATTGCTACCTTAAAGTCAGGGATTCTGTTACTAAAGAATAATGGACCGGGCGCCGTGGCTCTCCCCTATAATCCCAGCACTTTGGGAGGCCGAGATGGGCAGATCACTTGAGGCCAGGAATTTGAGACCAGCCTGGCTAACATGGTGAAACCCCATTTCTACTAACAAATGCAAAAACTAGCTGGGCATGGTGGCGCGGGTCTGTAGTCCCAGCTACCTGGGAGGTTGAGGCAGGAGAAAATGCTTGAACCTGGGAGGCGGAGGTTGCAGTGAGCCGAGATCACGCCATTGCACTCTGGCCTGGCTGATAGAGCAAGACTCCGTCTCAAAAAAAAAAAAAAAAAAAAAGAGAGAGAAGGAGAACTACTGGGTGGGCAATGGCTTATTTTACTACTACAGGAGACAGCCAAGGTCTAGAGAGAATGTGCTCCTGACTGAGAGGAATGACAGTAGCCAGTAATAGACATACAGAATTTTAGAGGAGCAAGGAATCTCAGCAATCGCCTAGTCCAGTCCCCGCCTTGGCCAAGACCACACAGCACATGTGTGGCAGAGCTGGGGCCAGAATTAGCTCCCCCTGAGGAAGTAAGTGATGGAAGAGACCATGGGGGAGTTTGGAGAAGCTCCACCTGAGCGTGCCTGAGTTAAGGGCTGACTTTAGGCGACACTACAGCAACTCAGAGGAGAGTCTGGGATGGAGCAGAGTCTGGGATGGAGCAGGCTTGGGGTTGAATCGCAGCTCTGTGACTTTGGGTGAGTTACCCAGCTTCCCTGAGCCTCGGTCCTCATCTGTGTAATGGGGTAATGGCATAAAATAGGCACGCTATAAATGACAGTCATTCTTATCACTATTTTTAGAAAGCAACAAATATTTTTGGAATAATTGAATCTGAACAAATGAAACACTAATGAATGAAATTAGAACAGAAAGCTATTTATCTTAGATGGTTTGGTGATTTGCTCAATGACAGATGTAAAGCTGGATAGGTGGTTTCTTATATACCCCAGCTTTAAATTTCATTACTCTAGCTTCCCGTATTTGCCCTACAAGCATTGATGTTTCCTTGGACTTCCTGTGGCCTTCCTGCCAAACCATGCCACTCTCCTCTTTGACATTTGATCCCCTTCTAAATACACCAGTCCCATAAAGGAGAGTTAGACACAGGCTTCCTCCACTCCTTGATTTAATTTTCCTTTTCTCACCCTCACATATCCTCATATACCCCCTTTCTCACTATTCCATCTTTATCAGCTTCTTCTCCTGTTCATGCAACACATTTTGAGTGTTTACAGAAGACCGAACTTAGTGTTGAGGGACAGCCTAAAGAAGACAGAAGCCATAGAATCTGGCCTCGAGCTACTTGCAATATGAAGAAAAATGCATGGCCTCAGTGCCTCTTTATCAGACATCATGAGTTTGGGGTCAGATATACAGATATCTGCTCTGTAGCTGTACGTTTCCCATCTTCCCCCTTTACCTCTGCCATTTTCCCATCTATCTATCATTTGCTACTTTACCTAGTTTTGTGTTATAATTAGTAACTATTTTGAAATTTAAAAGGCTAGGAAACAGTTATATTTATGGTCTTTTCTTTATTGTCTTAAAAGCCACTTCATCAACTTAATATCAACACTCAAGGTAAAATAGTATTAAATTACCAAATGAAACATGCAAAAATCTGTAAACACTATAAGTGAGATTCTCATTAAAATTAATTTATTTTCATTGGGCATAAACTAGGTTCTAATTTTATTTGGAAATGCAGGATTTATGTCTGTTGTAAAATATGGCAATAAGTCCCACATTGCTGTAGCCAGGACTATATGCCAGCTGGAGAGGAAATGGAACTCAATATTTGCTTGTCTGTGAAGGTTTCACAACCAGAAAGCCTTAAGCCCTCTCTGCAATAAGAACATTCCTGCATTTCCTCTCCTATGGGCTTTTGCTTCTGCCACTAACTAGCTGGGTGGCTTTGGGAAATCAGTTTCATTTCTCTGGGCCTCAGTTTCCCCATTGGCAAAATAAAGAAGCTAAATTACTTCCACATCAACAATTCTCGTGCTAAAGTGTGCATAAAAAGCATCTATGAAACTTCTTAAAAATGCGGAGTCCCAGTGCACCCCCTGCCCCAGAGTCTAATTCAGTAGCCCAGGGTTTGGCCCAGGAATCAGCAGTTTTAATGAACACTCCAGATAATTCTCAAGCAGGGAGTCTGACGACCACACTTCGAGAAAAGTCACTTTAAGCTCTTATCCAGCCTCAATATTCTGAGTTTTTCTCTGAAACATATGGCAAATAAATTCTAGAAGAAAGAGGAGGAGGAGAAGAAAATAAGAGAAAACCTTATTATCCCTGAGAAAGAGGTCTGAAGGGCAAATGTTGAGATTAGCGGGGCTGAGCTGTTTGCACTGACCTCTCTCTCTCCTGAGCACCTGAGCACCCCGCTCTCAACCACACATTGGGGAAGCTTGATCAGAGGCTGCCTTCTATATTATCTGACTGCTCCCTATGAATGGATGTCTTATCTCCTTTAAAGTGTGAGTCTTCCAGCCGCAGGATCTGCTTTGACCTATCGGGCATTTTTAGCAGTCCCTGAACAGTGCCAGCTGAGCCCCCAAAGGCCTGATGAGATAACAACACAAGTGGGGTGATGGCCAACTTTGAGTCCTGGAAGAGCAGCACTTTTCAGTTTCCCACCAGAGGGAAAACATCCCTCAAGCATTTCTCCCCTAGTATCCAAGGACAATTACTTTATTTATTTACTTATTTTTAATTTTTAATTTTAATTTAATTTAATTTTTTTTTTTTTTTGAGATAGAGTCTCGTTCTATTGCCCAGGCTGGAGTGCAGTGGCACGATCTCGGCTCACTGCAACCTCCACTTCCCGAGTTCAAGAGATTCTCCTGTCTCAGTCTCCTGAGCAGCTGGGACTACAGGCACGCACCTTCATGCCCAGCTAATTTTTGTTTTTGTTTTTGTTTTTTTTGAGATGAAGTCTCACTCTATCGCCCAGGCTGGAGTGCAGTGGTGCCATCTCGGTTCACTGCAACCTCCGCCTCCTGGGTTCAAGCAATTCTCTGCCTCAGTCTCCTGAGTAGCTGGGATTACAGGCACCTGCCACCATGCCGGGCTAATTTTTTTGTATTTTTAGTAGAGACGGGGTTTCACCATCTTGGCCAGGCTGGTCTTGAACTCCTGGCCTTGTGATCTGCCTGTCTCGGCCTCCCAAAGTGCTGGGAGTTTTGTATTTTTAGTAGAGACAGGGTTTCACCATGTTGGCCAGGCTGGTCTTGAACTCCTGACCTCAGGTGATTCGCCCACCTCTGCCTCCCAAAGTGCTGGGATTACAGGCACAAGCCTGGCCAAGGACAATTACTTTAAAAGTCCAGCTCTCTTCATTATGGATCTGAGAGGGTGAGACAGGGATGCTTAATTTTCCCTGATGGGGGTCTTCTTACTGCTGGTGAAGTTTAGGGTGATAAGTACAAGTGGACATTTCTTGGTGTTTAAATCAGGAACTGCCTGATAGGGGAAGCTGAGATAATAACAGTAGGTAAAACTTTGTGCCATTTGTCTTAGTCAGCCTGGGCTGCTATAACAAAATACCATAGACCAGGTGGCTTGTAAATGACAGAAATTTATTTCTCACAGTTCTGGTGGTTGGGAAGTCCAAGATCAAAGTGCCTGCAGATTTCGTATTTGGTGAGGGCCTGTTTCCTTGGCCACAGATGATACCTTCTTGCTGTGTCCTTATATGGTGGAAGGGGCTAGCTAGCCCTCTGGAGTCTTTTTATTTTTATTTTTAGAGATAGGGTCTTGCTGTGTTGCCCAGGGTAGTGTAGAGGTGCAATTATGGCTCACTGCAACCTGAACCTCCCAGCTTCAAGCAATCTTCCCACCTCAGCCTCTGGAGTAGCTGGAACTACAGGCATGTGCCACCACACCTAGCTAACTTTTTTTTTTTTTTTTTTTGAGACAGAGTGTCACTCTGTTGCCCAGGTTGGGGTGCAGTGGCACCATCTCAGCTTACTGCAATCTCCACCTCCAGGGTTCAAGCAATTCTCCTGCCTCAGCCTCCTGTGTAGCTGGGAATACAGGCATGCACCACCATGTCTGGCTAATTTTTGTATTTTTAATAGAGATGGGATTTCACCAGGTTGGCCAGGCTGGTCTAGGACTCCTGACCTCAAGTGATCCACCCACCTCAGCCTCCCAAAGCGCTGGGATTACAGGCATGAACCACCTTGCCTGGCCTAACTTTTTTATTTTTTGTAGAGACTGGGTCTCACTATGTTACCCAGGCTGGGCAAACTCCTGGACTCAAGCAATTCTCCGGCCTCAGCCTCTCAAAGTACTGGGATTACAGGCGTGAGTCACTGTGCCCAGCCTGGGGTCTTCTTTCAAAGGGCACTAATCCCATTCATGATGGCCCTGTCCTTATGACCTAATCACCTCCCAAAGATCCCAGCTTCGAATACCATCATCTTGATGATTAGATTTCAACATATGAATTTTGGGGAAACACAAACATTCAGACCATAACACCAGGTAACGTTCTAAGTAATTTACCTGCATTAACTCATTTAAACCTCACAACAAGCCTATGAGAGAAATACTATTATTCTATTCATCTCCCAGAAACCGAGGCACAAAGAGGTTAAGCAACTTGCTGAGGGTCACACATCTAGTCAGCAGAGACCCAGGATTCCAGGCAAGGCAGTTTGCCTCCGCAGCTGAAGTTCTTAACCACTTTGCTCGACTGCCTCTCATCTGTTTGAGGAGTCTCAGCTCTCCTGCAGCTGTGGCCTGTGAGCCCAAAGAGCTCCTTAACCATCCCTTTTCCGGTGTTCCCATTGGCATCTGTGTTCCACAGGACGACTATGCGGAGGGAGAGCCAAGCACAGAGGAAGAAATATTCTGGGGGATAACCAGGGGCAGACCCAGTGCCCTCCTGCTGAAGTGCTGGTAAACACTGACACTCTGGGAAAGCGAATAGCCTGGTGGGCAGACAAAACACAGAAACTGCTTAACAGTGTTGATTAGACCCTTCAGGGCTCTGCTGTAAACATAGGGGCAGCTGCAAGAAAAGCTGGAGCAATTGACAGCCTCTCTCCATCCTGCCCCAGTGACTTTGAAGACAAAGGTCTGATGCATTTTTCATTGAGGGTTGTACCTCAAATGAGAGTATGCTCCTCTCGTTCTTCAGTTGATTAGATGAAAGAGATAAAACGCCTTGTGCATATGAAGTTCCCCCTGCAGGAGGTGAGCAGGCAGATCTTCACTGTAACCATGCGTCACTGCCTGGATTTGAAACAAACACACCTACGAAGACACACTGGGCGTAGACTCAGTAAATAACCAGCTGACTGGCACCCAATTTCTGCCACTGAGTTGTTTTCCTCATCTTTTTTTCTCCTCATTTTTCACTGCTTTGGAGCTGTCCTGGGTGGCAGCCTACTCCCCATTAGCATGCAGCGCCATCCTTCCTCTTCCACCTTCAGAGTCCTGGGACCCAGACTTAGTACGGAGGGGAGAAATGAGGGCAGGGCTAAAGAGGAATGCATAAAAAATAAATGAGCCATTCATAAAACTGAATATTATTACCAAAAGGAACCGTCTGCCAGCATCTCCATGTATATATTAACTCAGCTGCTATCTCTGTAACAACAAGGAATTAAGCCAATGCCTCATCTTTATAGTGGCTGCTCAGTTGATTTAGTATTAACTTTAAACAACCAATTGTGAAATGAGCACTTCACTTTGCCATAATGATGATGAGGTTTCGCCTGTACCATTTTTTATAACGTAAGCCTGAAAATTGGTAAAATAAATTCAGCTGTGCTTAGAACGGTCTTCCAGCTCTCCCAAGGAGCCAGAAATTCAGGTGGGGGGAAATTGCTTAATTTAACCAGCTTCATGAAGTCATTTCCACAAATTCTAAAAATTGGCTTTATTTTTCTTTAACTTGGCATATCTTTCCCTGAAAATCTGAAATGCCAAGATGTTGGACTTTTTGCTGTCTACATGAGTAACCACAGATTGCTTCTTTTTTTTTTATCCCTTCACACTGAAAGGCACACATCTTGGATGCCTCTCTTTTCCTCTGAGGCCTGCAAGTCTGTCTATGAAAAAAGCCTGCAAAGAGCCCTCATGTTGACAGCCCTGTCCCAGAGACCGTCTGAGCACCTGTTTCTGATTTTTTGCCTGGCGTTCTGCTGGGTCGCATGCATCTTTTCATTCTTTGCCTCTCCCAGTTGATGTTGTGCTCTGCCCCCTCATGAAAACTGTGACTATACAGAAAAGGCGACTGACTTCCACATGTGGCTCATGGAGTCAGTGTCATCACTTTGCAGTCACCCCTTGTAAATCTCTACAGGCTACAAGCCTGTGTCTGTCCCCTGCGGTTCCGAGAACAATCCGCAGCAAACACTGACAGGAAGGGCCATTATGGTCACTGATGTTCTCACCATCTGGAATGGTTACAGTTGTCAGGCTCTGAGATGACTCACTGTGCTGAGGAATCATTTCTCTAATGGCAGCACTAATCAGGAGGGATGAAGCCGTTGCTAAGTGCTGCTGCGTGAAGAAAATACCCTGACAGATGAAAAGGAAGGGCCCTTGCTTTGCTTTTGCCCATTTGAAAATGAAGTGGCTCCGAATGTCATCTTTGCATCCATCTAGTGATGGGCCATCCTTCATGTTGGAAGCTGGCACCTATGTTTTCATGGACAGAGGACCTGTGCCGGGCTCTCTGTCCTTCCTCTCTGTGGCCAGCTAGGTAATTCTCTTATAGAGGCTTAAAGATTGGCGTGGAAAGGGCAGCAGAAACAGATGGGGGTGCAGTTTTTTATGCAATCCCCTCCCTCAAGCGTCTGCCCCAGAGCTGGTCTGTGCAAACCCTAATCTCACCACAGGAGCCCTCCACCCTACTGTTGGAGTTGGCTCCTGTGGAAATTCTCATTGGCACCTGGAGAAAAGGGCTCCACAGGTGCGCCCTGAACCTGAACTGTGTGCTGGGTGCCTGGAGAGCCCTGGAGACAGGGCAGAGCATAGGGCAGAGTTCCTGCCATCAAGGTGCTTACCAAACTGCATTGCAGGGGCTCTCCCCTCAGGAAGGCAGGCTTCCCAGCCTTCTCTGACTACAGGAGAAACCATTTCATAGGTGTTTCTAGGAAGCCCACTGAAAGGCAGTTTGGGGGAGAGATGGGTGTCTGCTTAGAGCAGAAATAATGACTGCAGCCCAGATCCAGAAGGGCAAGCTGCTCCCTTTCCTTGACAGGAAACCTGTCGTGTCAAGAGGCCTATTTGCGCCGGAACTTTCCATTAGTAGAGTCTTTTGCAAATAGTAGGGAGCAGCCAGAAACAAGCCAGAATCGCTAGGCAGCAGCTTCTCCCATGGGCTGTTTGCCTGGCAGGAGTTAGAAAGGAATGTCTATATCCCGAGGGCTTTCCCACTCAGGATTCCCGGAGTGTAACAGGAGTGGATTCAAATAAACCAACCCTCCCTGTGGAATGAAAACTTTCTGTATTTCACAATAGAGTGACCTTAAACCCAGACGCTAAAGCAGCAGTCCATAGCCTTTTTGGTATCAGGGACTGGTTTCATGGAAGGCAATTTTTCCACGAGGCAGAGGGGCATGGATAGTTTTGGGATGAAATTGTTCCACCTCAGATCATCAGGCATTAGATTCTCATAAGGAGTGCTCAACCTAGATCTCTTGCATGTGCAATTCACAGTAGGGGTCATGCTCTTATGAGACTCTATTGCCGCTCTGATCTGGCAGGAGGCAGAGCTCAGGTGGTAATGCTCACTCCCCCACCACTCCTACTGTGAGGCCCAGTTCCCTGCAGGCCACAGACTGGTACCTGGCGAGGGTTTGGGACCCTGCTCTAAAAGATATCTGGTGTGGCAACTCCCAAAGGAACTGATGAAAACCCTTAGTTATCAAGGGAGTCTGGTTCTCATCTGTGCTTTTCATGTGACATACAAGGTCTGCTGGGCCCCTACTCTGTCAGTTTCCTAGGGCTGCCATCACAAATTACCCACCAACTGGGCACCATTAAAAAAATACATATATTCTCTCACAGTTCTGGAGGCTGAAGTCCAAAATCCACACATCGGTAGGGGTTCCCTCTCTGTTCCAGGCCTCCCTCCCAGCCTCTAGCAGCTGCAGGCAATCTTGGCATTCCTTGGCTTGTGCCTGCATCTCTCCAGTCTCCACATCCATCTTCACAGGGTCTTCTCTCTGTATCTCTGTGTCTTCTCCTCTTCTTACAAAGACACTTGCCTTTGGATTTAGGGTCCACCTGGTTAATGAGGTAAGAATAATCTCACCTCAAGATCCTTAATTGAATTATATCTGCAAAGACCATTTTTCCAAATAAGGTCATATGTACAGGTACCACGGCTGAGCACTTGGACGTATTTGTAGGGGGCCATAGTTCAACCCACTACACTTATTATCTGGGTGTTCTTTTTCCAAGCCAGGTTTTGCTGGGATGCCTCATGGACCTTGAAATTATGTAAATTGTATTACTTGAAAGAGATGCTTCCTGTGACATGTTGGGGAAATTGCCTGCTGCTAGTTGTTCTCATTCTAGGAACAGAGTCTCCATTTCTACAGGCTTGACCCTCCAACCTTGGCACTCTTGCTCAACCCCTCTGGGCTTCTTTTTGTGGCAAAGGAGAAGAGTTATGCTCTGCTCTGTTTAGTGGGAATACTGCAGTCCAAGCTGAAAGCCCACCCTGCCCTTTTCCCCACTGGGCAGAAACAAGGATGCCATGACATTTCCCCCAGAGGTGGCCCCTTAGGGTGTCCTTTTTATTTATTTATTTATTTATTTATGTTTGTTTATTTATTTATTTATTTATTTATTTTTGAGACAGAGTCTCACTCTGTTGCCAGGCTGGAGTACAGTGGTGCAATCTTGGCTCACCGCAACCTCTGCCTCCCAGGTTCAAGCGTGATTCTCCTGCCTTAGCCTCCCAAGTAGCTGGGACTACAGTCACGCGCCACCATGCCCAGCTAATTTTTTTGTATTTTTAGTAGAGACGGGGTTTCACCATGTTGGCCAGGATGGTCTTGATCTTCTGACCTCATGATCCACCTGCCTCGGCTTCCCAAAGTGCTGGGATTACAGGCGTGAGCCACCGTGCCCTGCCAGAGTGTCCTTTTTAACCTTTTCCCACCCATTGCCATGGGCAGCCACATCTTCCTTTTCTCTGATCTTCTTCCCACCCTTCCTCTTCTTTGGCTTTGCTTTCACAGCTGCTCACCCTTCACCAGTGTTCCTGCGAATCCTATTGTAAGGAAATCACCAGCATTCTTCATCTTAAAATACAAGCCAACACTACACAGCAGTATAGGTTACCAAATAAACTCCTTTAATTCTCACAATCGACCTGTTACTTATTATGCCACTTTCACAGACAATAAAATGGAGGCCCAGAGAGGCTGTGTAACCTGCCCAAGGTCAGTAAGTAGTAGGTAAGGGGAATGAGACATAAATCTACAAAGTCTGGCTCAAGTGTCCCATGCCCACCTGCTCTGCAAACTGTCTCAAGGTTATCAACAGAGGGAAAAGCCAGATGCCTCCCCTCTGCTCCCTGACGTTCACCATCCCTTGAGACGGTCCCACTTGAGACTGAAGCTCACCCTCGTAACACACTGAACCTGGTGAAGACACACAACTCTACCTTTAATTCTTCACAGCACAACCGTAACTGAGCTGAAATCCTTAAAGCAAGACTGAATAGAAACTCAGAGTAACAACAGGTCACCACCTCCTCTGGCTCTCAGAGAGAGGTTCCCTGACATCTTGCTCCTGGGCTGCCTCTGCAATGGAGTCTGTCTTATTCCCTTCCCCAGAGGGATGGGGTCAAAAAAATTACTTCTAAATCCTGGCCTGAAGAGTAAGGGAAGGGTATGAGAAGAAGGGCTGCTGGTGCTGTTCGCCTGCCTGCCCTTGAATTTCTGGTCCTCTACTGAAGGCCAGCCTTTTCCCTGGGATGATCCCCCCAATACACACACACACACACACACACACACACACACACACACACACACACACACACCATTGAGAAAATTCCTCTCTCTGACCTCAAGAGTGTAGTCTCACCACATGCTCTCAACAGGAGCCCACATCGTGATCCAACACAATAAACCTGGCATCACCCCTGAGACCCTCAGGCCCATCCTTCCTATCTACCATGGAGGAAGCAGTCTCTTACCATCTCATCAGCAAGGTGGTGCTCATCACCTTTCATCCTGTTTTTTGTTTGTTTGTTTGTTTTTTGAGACAGAGTCTTGCTCTGTCACCCAGGCTGGAATGCAGTGGCATGATCTCGGCTCACTATAACCTCCACCTCCTGGGTTCAAGCCATTCTCCTGCCTCAGCCTCCTGAGTAGCTGGGATTACAGGCATGCTAATTACGCACCTGGCTAATTTTTGTATTTTTAGTAGAGACAAGGTTTCAACATGTTGTCCAGGCTGGTCTCAAACTCCTGACCTCTAGTGATCTGCCAACCTCAGCTTCCCAAAGTGCTGGGATTTACCAGGTTCAGTGTGTTAAGAGGCACGAGCCGCTGTGCCTGGCCCCGTTCATCCTCTTGTAGGGATTTGTCAGCGTAGGCTTGTTCATATCTCAATGAGCCATTTCCTCACTGCTATAATGAAAAAGATGTTTCTTTAAAAAGGTGACTAGAGAACAAAAGGAACTAAAATTATTGAGGAGTATTAGGAATGTCCAATTCTTTTTTCATGTATTCATTGCGGTGTGAAGACATAAGGCGTCAGTGGGCTCACGGTGCTATCCAATTAGCCCAAAACACTCAGAAAGTGAACTTGACAATGACACTGGCAGGAAAAAGCTAACACCTGGCTTCCAGGAAGCTGTCCTGAGCATACATGCTTTATTTTATCTTGTCTTCACAGCCAAAAATGTTAGGGCTTGGCGGCACTGCCTTCTAGTTCCTGCCAGTGCCAGTGGCTCCAACGGTTAATGCTAGGGTGTTGCGTGTCAAAATTATTTCAAATTTAGTTACATATCAGTGCTGGTCAAAGGCTGCACAAGCTGCAGAAGTGAAAGTATGTTTTTGTATTTGGGACAACCTGCAATTCACCTTCTTAAACCAGCGCCTATGAGCAACAGAAGTTTTCTGGGGTTTTTTATCCCCCCAGTAGAAACGTATTTCTAATTTTTATTTTCTTTATTTTTAATTTTAATTTTTATTTTTTTGGGGGGTCAGTCTTGCTCTGTTGCCCAAGCTGGAGCACAGTGATGCAATCTCAGCTGACTGCAGCCTCTGCCCCCAGGGTTCAAGTGATTCTTTTGCTTCAGCCTCCCAAGTTGCTGGGGCTACAGGCACACGCCACGACACCTGACTAATTTTTTAATTTTTAGTAGAGATGGAGTTTCACTATCTTGGCCAGGCTGTTCTCCAACTCCTGACTTCAAGTAATCCACCTGACTTAGCCTCCCATAGTGCTGGGATTACAGGTGTGAGCCACCTTGCTGGCCCTATTTCTGATTTTTAAAGTAAACACAAGTTATATGTTATGTGCTGAAAATAATTTTTTTTTTTTTTTTGAGACAGGGTCTTGTTCTGTCACTCAGGCTGGAGTGCGGTGGCACAAAAATGGCTCACTGCAGCCTCCACCTCCTGGGCTCAAGTGATCCTCCTGCCTCAGCCTCTCCAGTAGCTGGGACCACAGGAATACACCACCATACCTGGCTAATTTTTAAAACAATTTTTTGTTGAGATGGGGTCTCACCATGCTGTCCAGGCTGGCCTCAAACTCCTGGGCTCAAGCCATCCTCCCACCTTGGCCTCCAAAAAGTGCTGGGATTACAGATGTGAGCCACTGCACCTGGCACATTTATCTCTCTTAACCACTTCTGGTTAAAAACAGCAACTTGCTATAGTGATTATGATAGTGTTTTAGGATCGAGTTCTTCAAATGATAAATATGATATTCCCAAATATGATTACATTTAAATATTACATTAAAAACTCAATTTACCAACAGTTCATAGTCTGAGTTATTATGAAAGCAATTTTGTTAACTGTAAGGCAGCCTCTTGCAGACTCAAAAAAGATGCTTAGAAAATGAAGGTTATTGATCTTTTAAGTTAAGAAGCAGCAAGGAAACTTAGTGATTCTGGGCCATGCACTGGTGGCTCACACCTGTAATCCCAGCACTTTGGGAAACTGAGACAGGAGAAGCACTTGAGCCCAGGAGTTCGAGACCAGCCTGGGCAACATAATGAGACCCCCCCCACCACCACAACTCCATCTCATTTTTTAAAAAAAAAGGAAAAGAAACTTAGTAATTCAACTTCTTATATTATAAATGAGAGGACAAAAGAGGTTTGTTAAGTTTGGAACGATTCATCAAGCCACAGAAGGGACACTTTTTAGCCCTGTGAATAATTTACATCTGGCCTTGGAGCAACTCAGATTGCATCTAGAGCCATGGCTTATTTCTCGTGGCTGTTCTGAACTGAATGAATGACACAGTGAATCAGACAAGGGCCTCTTGGCCGTTTTTAACACCTCCCATCCAGTTCACTTAAGGTTAGAGATATTTAACGTTTTTTGCTTTTTTTTTTTTTTTGGAGGCAGAGTCTCTTACCCTGTCACTCTGTCCGGAGTGCAGTGGCATGATCTCAGCTCAGTGCAACCTCTGCCTCCCGGGTTCAAGTGATTCTCGTGCCTCAGCCTCCCTAGTAGCTGGAACTACAGGCATGTACCACCATGCCCGGTTAATTTTTGTATTTTTTGTGGAGACAGTTTTGTCATGTTGCCCAGGCTGGTCTTGAACTCCTGAACTCAGGCAATCTGTCCACCTTGGTCTCCCAAAGTGCTGGGATTACAGGCATGAGCCACTGCACCTGATCTGCAATATTTTTTAAAAACCTCAAGACTCAGTGGTTGCATTAACCATGGCAACCACACTCCTGCTCTGTCTAGCCAGTGATGCGGCAAGGCCAGTATTTACAGCATCAGTTCTTGTTTACTTGCTTCCTCTCCCTTTTTGCTGTTGATGTATTTTATTGCCAATTAAATTCCCCTTAACCTTCTGACTGGCTTTGTTTTGGCCTACGTACTATGCTAGGAACCAGGAGGCTTCGATTTGAGCTTAATCCTGCTGTAATATCACTTTTTGAACTTGGAGTTGGCATTTAAACGCCTTTGCACCTCATTTCCTCATTTGCAATATAGAAATCATGACCCAAGAATTTTTAATTTGGTAAGATCTTGGATGCTTTTTTGTACAGCAAAATATTTTCTGTCTGTCTCTCTTTTTTGAAGATGAAGAAATTGAAGATCAGTGAAGTTAAATGAATTACTCAAATCTACCACCTCCCAGGGTTGATAATGAAAATGAAGTAATAGGCAAACAATTATGTAATACTCTGAATTAAGTTGCCTTTGGCAAAATATTGAGGTAAATAAGGCCTGTTTTTTTATATCGCCTTTCAGCTCCCCACTCACCTCTGAATACTATTCAAATTTGCAGCCAGTTTGCCAGAAAGGAATGGAAATGCTATCTAGTGTGGCTTTTGACATTCTACTTCAGGACAGCTGTATTTGTACACCTTGGGAGATATGCACAAGAAGTATTGTTAGTTAAGCAACCTTTAGAAGTATGTAGGTTGCATGCTGGTATCTCCTCAGACTTAGTACTTTACTGCTACCATAGAATCGTAATCATAAAAAATCTGGTACACAGTAAGACGGTGCCTACAGAACAATGGACAAGATTTTGGCAGCTTAGAAGACAATCTCCAGGTGTGAAAGTAATTCTCTGTTCTTCCTAACAGCTTGATCATTTTGAAGACAACCCCATATGAAACAAAGTGAATTTAGAACGTGCATGTGAATAAAGTGCGATTAATTTTCAAATACTTTCACCTTGACTATTTTAGTTCAGAAATGCTGGCCTAAATTCTTCTTTTATATTTTAATTAATTAATTAATTTTGTATTTTTAGTAGAGATGAAGTTCCACCACGTTGGCCAGGCTGGTCTTGAACTCCTGACCTCAAGTGATCTGCTTGCCTCGGCCTCCCAAAGTGCTGGGATTACAGGCGTGAGCCACTGCAGCCGGGCATTTTCATTTTTTAATTTTAGATTCAGGAGGCACATGTGCAGGTTTGTTACATGGGGATGCTGAAGTTTGGGCTTCTAATGATCCCATTGCTCAAGTAGTGAATGTGGTAACCGATAGGTGGTTTTTTAACTCTTATGCCTCTCACTCCCTCCTGGCTTTTGGAATCTCCAGTGTTTATTGTTTCCATCTTCGTGTCCATGTTTAGCTCCCACTTATAAGCAAAAACATGGGGTATTTGGTTTTCTGTTTCTGCATTAATTCACTTAGGATAATTGGCCTAAGTTCTTAAAATAGACCTAGAACTACGTCTCAGGTCAGCGCTGCAACAAGAGTTGAAATGGCTGGGACTCATGTTAGACCTTCCCAGCATTAGAATCGCTGAGAAACATCTTTATAATGAAAATTTTCCAAGTCGTAGCACTAGATATTTTGAATCAATGGCAGTGGAAAGAGGCCTGAGCATCGGTATTATTTTGAAGTTCCAGATGTTTGTCAGGATCTACTGATGGGATGCATTGGCCATATACTCAGGTATATCTTGAGAGGTCTAAAGTGAAGACAGTTTACAGCAAAATTTCTGTGAAAGTCAGAATCCTGGCAGAGAATAGATGGCATACTCAAACTGGGTAATTTGAAGAAATTAATAGAGAAGACGTACAAAGTCATGGATAGGGTGTAGAGAAACCCACAAGGGATGATGCCATCTTCCAGGATTAGAAACAGTAGGGGGCCACCACCGCTTTAGGCCCAAAGGGCCAAGGAAAAGGAGCAGTTATTGGAACAAACACAGGGTAGCTGAATGGACAGGGCCACCTGGCAGGATTTCTGGCCTCGTAAAAGGATGCAGGCATTGTACATCAACATTTATAGCAGCATCATTCACAATAGCCAAAAGGTGGAAACAACCCAAATCCATCAATAGATGAATGGAGACACAAAATGTGGCATATATACATACAATAATATATTATTCGGCCTTAAAAAGGAAGGAAATCCTCCTGTATACGACAACATGGTTAAACCTTGAAAACATTATGCTAAATGAAATAAGCCAGATGTAAAAGGACAAATGTTATATGATTCCCCACTTATATGAGGTACACAGAAAACTCAAATTCATCGACACAGAAAATAGAATAAAGGTTACCGGGAGCTGGGAGGAGGATGGATAACGGGCAGTTATTGTTTGGTGGGTATGGATTTCTGTTGGGGATGATGAAAGGTTTGGGAAATGGGTAGTAGTGATGGTTGCTTGACATTGTGATTTGTACATCTAAAAACGGTTAAGATGTTAAATATCATGTATATTTCACGACACCAAAAAAATGCAGATAAGAAAAGCAAAAGATGCAGACAAGCCACAACAATTCTTCAGGGAGCACCTGAGGAATAGAGTCCCTTTTTCTTCATCCTCCCACCCTCCAATCCACAGCCAGAGTCTCCCGTTGGTTGAACCTGACTGAGATGCATCAGCAAAGGGAGCCCGTTAATGTATTTCACAAAGATCAGCATCCAGGGCACAGAACAGGGTAGAGATGAGAGGAAGAAGATCAGAAGGAACAAGAGGAAGCGGGACAGCATGGGTCCCTTCATCCCATCATCTCCCCTCTAGAGAAAGCATCAAACCAGCTACCTTAGTGTTAAGAAGAGTTGGTATGAGGAAAGCTGATGGCAGTGTTTTTTCTTACCCAGAAACAGCGGTATACAACCAGTAAGCCCAGCAGTGTGTTTTCCAATGAACCCAGAAAATCTTTGTTTAAATGCTACACTGTTTATTTATTTATTTACGTCTTTTGATCTAGAAATCCTACCTCCTGAAATATGCCTTAAAGAAATAATCAGAGATATAGACTAAACATTGCATAGAAGAATATTCACTGGAACATTATTTATAATCACAAAAAGGAGCAACTAAATGTCCAGCATGTACAAGATAATTTTACATAAGAAAGCAGAAGGGCAAACTGATTTCATGTTATAATGCCAATAGTGTAAAAAAAAATGGTACAAAGTACACTACAATGTTAGAATGGTTATCTGAATGACTGAATTAAGAATGATTTTTTTCAAGATTTCTTATTTTTCAGCATTTCTTTCTTGAACATGATTTACTTCAATAGTCAAGAAAAACCAACACATATGTTTTAAAATCTTATGGCTGCCTCACGTGATAAATATTCCTAATATAGAGATCTCCAGAATCTACTCTGCCGTCCTGTGTAAAATGCATTGATTTACCTGCTGGCTGCCTATTAATTAGAAGGGAAGCAGCCAGGGGAAGGGCAGCCAACTCCCCTGAAATAGACAGCGTGTGTGGCTGAGGGTGCAGCTTCCTTTGATGGAATATTGCTAAACGATGAAATTCTATCTCCCACAAGAAATTATTTCTGCTGGCTGTGCAAACGTCAGGCTGCAGCCTGCCCTTGGAGAGGCGGCTGCATTACTATGTATTTGTAAAATCAGCAAAGCCTATGCATGAACGGTCACAGTGGCTGACTTTACAAGCTACTCACGACAGGCATCTGCACATAGAAAACCACAGCTCAGAGTATATTCAACCTATTGTGATTCCTTCTTATTTCGTGTTTTTCCATTTTGAAAGGGTGTTGATTTACATAAGGGAGAATGATCTTTTTGTGTAAAATGGCTTTGTGGACATATGAAAATATCTGTTAACCTAAGCTTGGTACAGTCTTGCCTAGCTTTTGTGCCTTGTTTAACCATTTCTCACCCTTGCACAGCTCACACTCTAGGACAGTAACCTATCTCATCAGCAATGCTGGGTGTGTATGGAAATGTGCCTCCAGAAGGAATTGAGCACTGGTTGGGAATGACAGCTCTGGAAGGCCCTCTCCATTGATACTCAGTCCAATTCTTCCCAAGGCTTGGAGGTCCCACCCAGGAAAGGGAACATCTGCATGGCTCAGAGGCCATGCTGGGTCTCAGTGCTGGGCCACTGTGCTTAAAACTGCCTGTTAATGACAATGGCCAAGTCAATACATGGTGGCACAGAGGCACCTGTCTGCTGCTGGCTTGACACCAAGTCATTTCATCAAGTCAGCAGATGGTAAGAGGTTTTAACCCGCACACACTGTACTTCTTTCAAATTGAAACTTGGCGAAGTCCCCAAACTTTCTATCTTTTTCCCCAAGGATCATTTGCTGTCAATTTTACCCTTCAAATCATCTTCTGGAGTTATTATTGTTATTATTTTTTGAGACAGAGTCTCGATTTTTTGCCCAGGCTGGAGTGCAATGGCGGGATCTCGGCTCACTGCAACCTCTGCCTCCCAGGTTCAAGTGATTCTCCCGCCTCAGCCTCCCAAGTAGCTAGGACTACAGGTGCACACCACCATGCCCAGCTAATTTTTGTATTTTTAGTACAGACAGGGTTTCACCATGTTGGCCAGGATGGTCTTGATCTCTTGATGTCGTTATCTACCCGCCTTGGCTTCCCAAAGTGCTGGGATTACCGGCATGAGCCACCGTGCCTAGCCTGAAGTTGTGATGTTTTAACCAGGAAAATTAATTTTGGCATCAGTGGAATCAAGAAAACTTTACAAAAAGTTACAAAAATGCTTTAGGGTTTTTTTTTTTTTTTTAACTAGCATATCAAAGAATGAACCATTGAGAGCAGTTGTTCTTAGCCAATTAGGGTAGGCACAGCAGAAAACCTTTACACACACTGCTTGGTACACATCCCAATAGATTCTGACCTAGGTGGTCTTGGGTGGAGACTGAACATCTGTGTATTGAAAGTATTCCATTTACGGCAATTATATTAGAAAACTGCTGGAAGAAATGAGGCAATTCTAATAGCATTTATGGTCCATAGACTAAATTTTAAGGGACAGTATATATTTTCTTTTATACTTGGCTGCATCTACTTAAGAAGGCGTTTACTTGCTGCTCATTCCTGCCCCAGACTATGACATCAAGATTTGAGTGAGATCCAAGAAAATAGCCATCTGAACATAAAGCAGAATTCTCTTCCTTTGTTAATAATGTCTTTCATAAATGAGCAGCTCACTTTCCCCACAATAATGCCATACCTGTGAATTCTCTCTCGAGAATTCCTATTTCTTAATGACTGGAATGGCATTATTTCTAGAGAGAAATTAAGTGTAAGCATAAATAACTTGGCCAAGTTTACAAAAGACAAAGGCAGACATATCTGATGATGGCCAGAGATGTGAACATAATACTGTGGTTGCCATTTGACTGTCAATATAATGCATCTATTCACGCAGAGGAAGGGAGGATTTTTTAAAAATCAGTAATGGGCAAAAAATGTGATTATTTCCTTTTTTCCTTCTATCCTGCATAAATGTATCACACTATCAAAGTTATCAAAACACCATCAGACAAGGTCAGAAAGGGAGGCAAGTCTATGTCAATTTTCTCTTTTTTTTTTTTTTTTTGACGTGGAGTCTCGCTCTGTCCCCCAGGCTGGAGTTCAGTGGCACAATCTCAGCTCACTGCAAGCTCCGCCTCCCGAGTTCTCGCCATTCTCCTGCCTCAGCCTCCCGAGTAGCTGGGACTACAGGCGCCCACCACCACACTCAGCTAATTTTTTGTATTTATAGTAGAGACGGGGTTTCACCGTGTTAGCCAGGATGGCCTCAATCTCCTGACCTCGTGATCCGCCCGCCTCGGCCTCTCAAAGTGCTGGGATTACAGGCGTGAGCCACCGCAACCGGCCAATGTCGATTTGTTTATGCATGTGACTGAAGTTATAAAAAAGTTATTAAATGAGTAATATCTTCCTAGGATATTAGGAGATATTACTGCTAATATCACAATGGGTGTACACCTTGTAACATTATTCATAATATCCTAGGGAGATATTACCCCTACTATCACAGTGGGTGTACACTCTGTGTTATTATTCATAGTATCCCAGGGAGATGATATTACTCCTAATATCACAGTGAATGTACACCCTGTGATATTATTCGTAATATCCTAGGGAGATGATATTACTCCTAGGGAGATAATATCACAGTGGGTGTAGACCAGGTAAGTACACCCACTGTGATATTATTCGTTATATCTTAGGGAGATGATATTACTTCTAATATCACAGTTTGTGTGCACCCTGTGATATTATTTGTAATATCCTAGGGAGATGATATTACTACTACTATCACAGTGGGTATATACCATATGATATTATTCATAGTATCCTAGGGAGATATTACTCCTCATATCACAGTGGGTGTATACCCTGTGATATTATACGTAATATCCTAGGGAGATATTATTCATAATATCCTAGGAATATACTACTCCTAATATCACAGTGGGTGTATACCTTGTGATATCATTCATAATATACTAGGAATATATTACTCCTAATATCACAGTGGGTGTACACTCTGTGTTATTATTCATAATATTCTAGGGAGATATTCCTCCTAATATCACAGTGGCTGTACACCCCGTGATACAAGGAGTAATATCCTAGGGAGATAGTACTCGTAATATCATAGAGAGTGTACATCCTGTGATATTATTTATACTGTCCTAGGGAGGTATTACTCCTAATATCACAGTGGGTATACACCCTGTGATATTATTCTTACTATCCTAGGGAGATATTACTGCTAATATCACAGTTGGCGTACACCTCGTGATATTATTTGTAATATCCTAGGGAGATATTACTTCTAATATCACAGTGGGTGTACACCATGTGTGTATCACAGGTGTACACCCACTGTGATATTATCTATAATATTGTAGGGAGATATTATTCCTGATATCACAGTGGGTGTATACCATGTGTGTACACCCTGTGATATAATTCATAAAACTTTAGGAAGATATAACTCCTAATATCACAGTGGCTGTACACCCTGTGATACTATTTGTAATATCCTAGGGAGATAGTACCCCTAATATCACAGTGGGTGTACACCCTGTGATATTATTTGTAATATCCTAAGGAGATATTACTTCTAATATCACAGTGAGTGTATGATATCATAATATACTAGGGAGATATTACTCCTAATATTACAGTGGATGTACAGCCTGTGGTATTATTCATAATATCTTAGGGAGATATTACTCCTAATATCACCGTGGGTGTACGCCATGTGTAAGAGTTCAGTTAACACAAAGGAAAGTGTTGCAGTTGAAGAATTATTTATTTATTAACTTAAAAATACAGAGCAGTAATTGTAAGTTAGTATTACTTCATGGCCACTTACTCCATCTGTCTGGTTTGAGCCCTCAGAAAAGGTCTTGGTAGCGCCTGCTGCCAGGGAAAGGACACAGATTTATTTTCAAGAGGCAATGCTTTCAAAAACAATGACGCTTTGTGGGCTCTCTGCAAATACAAAGTGATCCATACAGAAGAAGTTGGAGATTTATACTCCAGAAAAAAAGAGATATTACCAACTTGCATGAGCCCTTCCAAATTTCTCAGGTGGTTTAAGTGTCCTATCCTCTGTCTTACTAGGGATTGATTAGAAGGACAGGCTTCCAAACAATATCCAGGGATGAAATAATAGTGATAGCGAAAACTCCCTTGAAGATGAGACTAACTGAGATTAATCGGAACTGCTGCAGCTCTGATTTTGAGGGCTTCCCAGTAAACCCACCTCTGCTCTCTGGAAGTCGATGTTTAAAGCTCTGCGGTGTCTGCCCTAGATCTTTCCAGAGAAAGGATTGCTAAGCAGGAGCAGAAAGATCACATCATTCGCACTTGAACTCAATGCGATGAGCACATTTGTTTGTCCTCATTAAGTGCGGTGTTGCAGGCGCTAACTGACGTGCAAAGGCAGCATGCTGGGGCGGGGCCAGGGAGCCAGAATCTGGTGGAGCGTCAGGGGAGCTGGACTTTGCCGGCAGCTCTGCCCCTGCTGAGCTCTGCAGCCTTGGGAACTCCTCGGGTAACTCATCAATAAGAAGAGACATTCAGGTGGAGGTTTCCCAGTTGTGATTTCCAGAAGCCTCTGGTGTCCGAGGAAATGCCCAAGGCCACCGCAGGGGTTCAGCAGGAAGGCCATACAGGCGCAATGCCTGCAGGTCCTTACCCCCATTTCAAACAAGACATCTCTGATCGGATCCTTTATATATACTGAGTTCCAAGTAAGACTGATTAAAGTTGTGAACGCCACAGGACCATCTAACTTTCACATCTTTACTTAGTAAAAGGCAAAGTAAAATGTCTGACCATCTTTCTTCATTGTGGAGCACGTAGAGTGGTTACAAGCATGGACTCTGGAGCCAGATTGCCTGGGTTCAACCCTCATCTCGTCTTCCTGGAGCTGTGTGACCCTGGGCAAATTTCTTAACTTCTCTGTGCCTCAGTTTCCTTATCTGTAACGTGGGATAATAACAGTACTGATCTCAAAGGATTGTCATGAGGATGAAATGAGTTAATATATATGAAACCCTTAGAACAGTACCTGGCACATAAACAAGTGTTTCTTATTATTATTGGCCCAAGCTAGCAGTGAGCTTCTGGGCCAGCAGGGTTTAATAAAGCCACAAAAGGCAAGGCAGAAGAGCTCACTCATTCTGTGTAAAGGTGCTTGGGGGCATAATTGGATTTGCTGAAAGTGCCTTTTTAAACAGTGCTGTTGGTTTCTGATTCACATTTGGGAAGAAAAGCAGAACAGAAGGTGATAAATTCCTTTATGGGAGAGCTTGGCAGGAAAGGCAGATGCAACTGTAAAGTTAATTGGTGAATGGGAGGTGGAACTCCTGGGCAAAGGCAGACTGACGGCATGAGCATGTTCTCCTGCTCCCGAGCTGGTTTATGATGATTAATTCATTAGGGATTCTTTAAGGCCATTCCTGGGTGGCTGCTGGTCCTGTCTATGCCCAGACAGGGATGATGTCAGCATATGGTTTATGGAGTTCTGCAGTCCTCTGGAGGATTCCAGGAGCTTATAGAGCTGTTTCCAGGCTGTTTGCCAGCACTCTGAAAACTGAATCCCACTTGAATCTTGTGTAACCCAACTTGTTTTTCTCTGGCATGATTTTTTTGTTGTTGTCTTCTGTACAAGCACCAGGGCATGAGAAGTAACCTCAAAAGTTTCTAAAGCAAAGCTCCCTTTTTCAGCTCCCCTTACTTGAGTCAGAATTCTGCTTCATTTCACAACGCTTCTCTGATGCATGAAGAGCATAGACTGAGATAACACACCAGGGATATACTGAGTTTAAGATACAGAATGGAAGATCGTAAAATATATCATTATTTTTTGTATCACTAAGAAAGGGAACAGATACCTGCTAATTAAACTCTAACATAAGCTTTTTTTCTTTATAATCAGTTTGAAAATGCTCCTTCAGACTTCTTTAAACAGATTATTTTTAGATTGCATATCACTCTTGTGCATACATTAACAGGAAAATATAAGGCCAGGGTATTCCTGAAATTCCTACACTTTGACATTGTGTAGAAAGTCAATGTCAAATCGTAGTATACAGTTTCTGAAGACATTGCCAGCGGCCTAGGAGCTCACATGGGTGGTAACAACCAGGCACACATCTCAATTAAAATGCCCTATGAAGAGCTACAATAGGCTCGTGCTCCTGTGAGCAATGGCAGCTCCTTGACTATCACCAGGCCAGCAGCAACTGCAAGATGCATCCCAATTTGAGGAACATTTATGTGTGAAAAACTGTGCATCTTAGAATGCATGAAATTGGTGATAAAGATTTATAGTTGTTTCTTAAAGAGGATGGGTTTACCTCTCGGGAAACTTTTCAAGAGTTATTTTTTTAAAAAACTCGCCCTCATCCTATTAGCGAGAAGGTACATAGTGAACTTTGGCCTTTTCCAAGAGCTTGACAATTTCTCCAAGCAGGGTATGCCGGAGGATTGGGAGGAGCAGAAGATGCCAGAAGCAAGAGTCAGCCTTAGGAGGGAACAACTGGTCCCATGATGTATTTCACATTTGCCCAAAGTGTCTTCCTATTAAATAAGAATCATTTATTTGTGTGATGTTGTTGTTATTCTCTGATAAATACAAATATCCTTTAAAAGGTCATTCAGTGTTCCTCCTCCCTGATTAATGATTTCTCCCTTCTGGGAAGGATTTTGCCAGAGGTTTATTTAAAGGACCCAACCTTTCAAAAAGAAAAATTTCTGAATGTTTCAATAGCTTAAAACTTAGATCATAAAAGACCACATCTTGTATGATTCTATTTATATGTCCAGTATAGGCAAATCTATAGAGACAGAAAGTAGATGAGTGGTTGTCAGGAGCTGGGTGATAGGTGGAAATGGAGAGTGACTACTAATGGGTACGGGGTTTCTTTTTGGAGAGACAAAGAGATTCTAAAATTGGATTGTGGTAATGGTTGCGCAACCCTGTGAATATACTAAAAACATTGAATTGTACACTTTACGTAGTGAATTCTTTGGTACGTAAATTATATCTCAGTAAAGGCATTTAAAAAACACTTAGAATATGTCGTGTGTGTATTCAATAACCTAACAGAAATTTTCTACACATATCCCAATGATATTTATTTAATAAAAACTTAGAATTATTTTGTTTGTCCAACAGATTCAACAAAGCAAAATGCTAGGGGCTGTGGCAAAGGAGATTTGACCCCTCCTTTGAGGAATCCATAATCAAGCAGGAGCAGGAGAAAGAGACATTGACATAAATCACCCTGGAGGACAGAGGAAAGATTCTGAGAGACTCTGGGGATGTTTCTTGGGGAAATCAGGATTTGACTTGGCCTGGAAGGCATTGGAATGATAGATAAGTAAGGGGGATTGGGAGAAGGGATGGAAGTAGAGAAATGTCTTAGATCCTTTGCAAGCTGACAGAGGCTTTCTTGGAAAGAGGCCCCAGCCCAGGTGAGCTTATGGGTCCCGCCCATGGAGAGCTTCTCCAGGCAGAGTTAAATAGAGTGGGAGTAGGCAGAGCCAAGCAAGAGAGGGCCCTGGGACTGATGAGGGGAGAGTGCTGTCAGCAGAACTAGACTATGAAATGACATGGAAAAAATCAGAAGACTTGAATAGGGTCATTCCAGCTAGTTGCTAGTACAGATCATGAACTCATATCTGTTTTTCTAAATCTCAGCTCACTCATCACTGCCTTGGAGTGAAGGTGATAACGCATTGCACACTATCCCCAGCAAGGGCTGCCAGTGGTCTTGGTAGATCGCAGCCTGGCTTTTAGGGACACATACAGGTGTTCCTTGATTTATGTATGATGGGGTTATATCCTGATAAACCCATCCTAAATTGAAAATATCTTGTCTGTTGACAGGATATGCATTGTTATGCATGTAATACACCTAACCTACTGAACAACATAGCTTAGTCTAACCTACCTTAAATGCACTCAGAACACTTACATTAGTCTGCAGTTGGGCAAAATAATCTAACAAAAAGTCTGTATCTTTCTTACCAGTGTAAACTAAAAAAAAAAAAAAAGTACGGTTTCTACTAAACACAGTTCCCTTTCACACCATCATAAAGCCAGAATATCGTACATCAAACCACTGTAAATTGAGGACCATCTATACTTTGAAAAGGTGAAAGACAAAAGTCAAAAAGATGACGTGTTAGTGCATTTTGCATTGCCATAAAGGAATACCTGAGGCTGGGCAATTGATAAAGAAAAAAGTATTTGGCTTACAGTTCTGCAGGCTGTAAAAGCATGGAGCCAGTATTGCTTGTGGCAAGAGCCTCATGGCAGAAGGCAAAGGGGGAGCAGGTGCATCATATGGCAAAAAGGAGCAACAGGAAGTAGAGTCTCTCTGGGAGGCTCTGCCTCTATGACAGGCTTCTGCTTGGGCACTCAGGCTTTCCCATATATGCTCTGAAATCTAGGTAGAAACTGCCGAGCCTCCTTCACTGTTACATTCTGTGCACCTGCTGGCTTAACACTGCATGGAAGTTGCCAAGTCTTACAGTGACTTGCGCTCTTCAAAGTAACAGCCCAAGCTGTGCCTGGGATCGTTTGAGCCCCAGTGGGGATGGGGGGAGCAGTGTCCCAAGGTTGCACAGGGCAAGGGACCATGGACCTGGCCCCTGGAGCCATTCTTTCCTCCTAGGCCTCCAGGTCTGTGATGGGAGGGACTACCTCAGAGATTTCCGAAATGCCTTCTAGGCCTCTTGGCTATAAGCACTTGACTCCCTTTTAATCATGCAAATCTCTCTAGCAAGTGGTTGCTCCTTACCCTACTTGTATTTCTGTCCTGAAATGCTTTTTCCTTCTCCACTATATGGCCAGGTTGTGATTTTTCCAAACATTATGCTCTGCTTCCCTTTTAAACATAAATTCCAACTTTAAGTCATTTCTTTGCTCCCATATCTGATGGTAGGTTGTTAGAAGCAGCCACTCAGCATGTTCAATGTTTTGCTGCTGAGAAATTTCCTGCACCAGATACCCTAGGTCATCACTCTCAAGTTCAACCTTCCACAGAGCCCTAGAACATAGGCACAATGCAGCCAAGTTCTTTGCTAGGGTGTAACAAGGGTGACCTTTGCTCCATTTCCCAATAACTTCCTCATTTCCATCTGAGACCTGCTCAGCCTGGCTTTCATTATCCGTGTTTCTATCAGTATTTTGGTCACAATCATTTAACTAGTCTCTAAGAAGTTCCAAACTTTCCTGTCTTCTTCTGAGCCCTCAAAAGTTTTCCAACCTCTGCCCATTACCCAGTTTCAAAGCTGCTTCCACATCTTCATATGTCTTTACAGCAACACCCCATTCCTCAGTACAAATGTTCTGTTAGTCCATTTTGCATTGCTATAAACGTATACCTGAGGCTGGGTAATTTGTAAAGAAAAGAGTTTTATTTGGCTATGGTTCAGCAGTCTGTACAAGCATGGTACCAGCATTGCTTCTGGTGAGGGCCTCAGGAAGCTTCCACTCATGGTGGAAGGTGAAGGGGGAGCAGGTGTGTCACATGGCAAAAGAAGGTAAGAAGTAGGAGGGACCCCAGACTCTTTAACAACATCACATGGCAAAAGGAGGCAAAAAGTAGGAGGGACCCCAGACTCTTTAACAATGTCACATGGCAAAAGGAGGCCAGAAGTAGGAGGGACCCCAGACTCTTTAACAATATCACATGGCAAAAGGAGGCAATAAGTAGGAGGGACCCTAGACTCTTTAACAATCAGATCTTGCAGGAACTCACTTATTACTGTGAGGAGGACACCAAGACATTCATGAGGGATCCTCCCCCATGCTCCAAAAACTTCCCTCTAGGCCCACCTTCAGCACTGGGGATCACATTTCAACTTGAGATCCAGAGCGGACAAACATCCAAACTATGGCAGATGGTAAAGTAAGAACCTTCTATTAGTCCTTTTCCTTATTTCTTCAACCTCTCACTGTACAATCAGAAGCTGTCACGTTCATTAACCTCAATTCTTATAAGTATGAAGTAAAACAAGTATGAGCAGGCAGGAATAAACCTCCTCACATCCCTGTTCCTGAAGAGGTGCTGCTTACCTGGTTTTACCACTCTCTAGGGTGGTCTGTCCACTCTGGAGTCTGGATTGCAGTTGGCAGTGGGGTTCATGAAGGACAGCTTTCTTTCTTTAACAAAGCCTCTAAATTTTTTTTAACTCAGAGCTTTATATACAGCTCAAAAATAAGTTCAGACTGATGGAATCCATACTCTGACAACTAACAATATAGAGTTAACCAAATAGTTAACCCAATCAAAATGTATATCTACTAAAAATATAAAAAATGTATAGAGCAGTTCTGGTGTTAACCTTTAATCTCTCCTCACTGAGGATTTAATTTGATTCTTAGCCAGATTTCACAGGGGTCACTGTGTCTGTGCTGGGCTCTCAGGGTCTACTTTCCCTAGACATTTTTCATTCAGAATCCTCTTCTAGGCTCCATGCTGTTCTTCATCCATGCCTGTCACCACCAAAATGGTCATTTCCTTGCATGAAGGCTCTTCATTAATTTTCTTTCCCCATCTGCAGTTGCCCAAAGCACTCCCTTTAAGAACAGAAACTTTGTCAACTGTGTTTCTGTCGTAAGCCAGATATGTATGAGTGTGGAGCAGAAGGCAAGTGTTCCCTCTGTCAATACACATGCAGCAAGTGCCTGCAGCGGCCACCTGTTACCCAGGAAATTCTTTCTCTCTCTCTCAGTTGATCCTTTGCTCTGTGTTGAGCTGTCCCCACAAGCTCTCATAGAAGTAGAGAGGATGTTTATAACATCTAGTTTTAGTACAATCTTAAAAAAAAATCTCCTATCTTGCCCGGAAGTCATGGCTGATATAAACACCCTGGTTTTGCTATTCAACCCTTCTCAGTGTCGGCTCTCCTCAGTTTCTGTTTCTAATACGGGCGTATTTGCTCCCTTGGGTTGGTAACTTTGCATCTTAACAAGTCCCTGTCTCCCCACCACCCCACACACTCAGGCAAAAATGCCACTTCTGATGTGGGGATTATTCCATTTAAAAGAAAAACTGAGGGCCTCTGGGAGGGCCTGCCTGGTCACTCAGCCCAGCTCTCCTTAGACCTGATTATATATTTGAGCTATTTCCTTTTTGATCAATTGAAACATGCTGATACAATGTGTGATGGTTAATACTAAGTGTCACCTTGATCGGATTGAGGATGCAAAGTATTGTTCCTGGTTATGTCTGTGAGGGTGTTGCCAAAGGAGATTAACATTTGAGTCAGTAGACTGGGAGAGGCAGACCCACCCTCAATGTGGGTGGGCACCATCCAATTAGCTGCCAGCACGGCTAGAATAAAGCAGGCAGAAGAAGGTGGGAGAGGTTGACTTACTGAGTCTTCCGGCTTTCATCTTTCTTCTGTACTGGGTGCTTCCTGCCCTTGAACATCAGACTCCAAGTTCTTCAGCTTTTGGACTCTTGGACTTAGACCAGTGGTTTGCCGGGGCTTTCTGAAGGCTGCACTGTTGGTATCCCTACAGTGAGGTTTTGGGATTCAGACTGGCTTCCTTACTCCTCAGCTTGCAGATGGTCTATTGTGGGACTTCACCTTGTGATCGTGTGAGTCAATACTCCTTAATAAACTCCCCTTCATATATACATCTATTCTATTAATTCTGTCCCTCTAGAGAACCCTTATACATAATGCTGCAGCCAAAGATACACATGTAATTACTTAAATCAATACATATTTCTAGGCCAGGCACAGTGGCTCACGCCTGTAATCCCAGCACTTTGGGAGGCCCAGGTGGGTGGATCACCTGAGGCCAGGAGTTCAAGACCAGCCTGGCCAACATGGTGGAATCCCATCTCTACTACAAATACAAAAATTAGCCAGGCATGGTGGCACACACCTGTAATCCCAGCTACTCAGGAGGCTGAGGCAGGAGAATTGCTGGAACCTGAGAGGTGGAAGTTGCAGTGAGCTGAGATTGTGCCACTGAACTTAAGCCTGGGCGACAGAGTGAGATTTTGGCTCAAAAAAAAAAAAAAGTCTGTTCATCTTTGCCATTAAGGTAGATAATAAAGAATTTGCATACGTTTTGTATAGTTAAATAAAGTAATAAATATCTAAAGGAATATTATAAAATTATCTTGCTTTCTAGTTCTATAATGTCACTCACTGCACACTCCTTCCCTTCTGAAACATTTGAATAGACTGGCTAATTCACACTATTTGATATTTTGAACCACCTACCAAATTAACAAAATGGAAGGAATTCAAGCCAGGTATTTTCTAAAAATGCATTTTTCATAAACCAGGAAGGGATATCCAACTCTGAGAGAATCCCAGATGTTTGAACATTTTATCAGAACCCGTTTCATGATGATAAATCCCTTTTGTCACTCATTTTGTCAGATCAAATGACTTCTTTATTTTTGCTGATAATTCAACAAGAGCAGCCTTGTTTAACACAGTTATTGACATTATCTCTTCCCATAAATACTGGCAGAGGAAAGTTCTGAATTCTTAAAGATGGCCTTGCTCTATGATGCTTCTGTGATTATTTCCACCAGCATCTTCCACCTTCAGTAAAACAAGGGAAATGGCAGGTAGGCAGTTTGATAAGTAGGGGTAGTGTGAATATGTGGGGTATATGAGCCTAGAGAGGAGGGTGGGGAAGTAATTAAAATGAGGAGAATAGATGAACTGCCCTAGGGAGAGGATATTGTGAGAGAATAAATGAGGGCCCTGGATTGGAGCCTGGAAAATCCCAACTTTTAAAGACCATGTTGCAGAGGAGAAGCCGGAAAAGAGCCTGAGAAGGAATGGCTGAAGAAGCAGGAAGGGCGCCAGGGGAACGTGAGGTCAGGAAAGCAGGCAGGAGAGTGTCTGGAGAAGGTGGAGAGGGATCGTCCCTCATCGCAAGAGGAGAAACTGTAATGGAGTGGTCAAAGCTGATGCCATATGAAAGCCAGGGAGAAACTGAAAGGCACTGTGGTTTTATTTATTATGTTTGTTTGTTCTTTCCAACTTTTGTTTACATTCGGGGTACATGTACAGGTTTGTTATATAGGTAACTTTGGTGTCACAGGGGTTTGGTGTACAGATTTTTTCATCTCCCAGGTCATAAGCATAGCACCCAACAGGTAGTTGTTCGATCCTCACCCTCCTCTCACCCTCCATCCTCAAGTAGATTCCAGTGTCTATTGTTCCTTTCTTTGTGTCCATGTGCACTCAGTGTTTAACTTCCACTGGCAGGTGAGAACATGTAGTATTTGGTTTTCTCTTCCCGCGTTAATTCACTTAGGTTAATGATCTCCAGCTCCATCCATGTTGCTGCAAAGGATATGATTTTGTTCTCTTTTCTGGCTGCGTAGTATTCCATGGTGTATATGTACCAAATTTTCTTTATCTACTCCACCCTTGATGGGCATTTAGCTTGATTCCATATCTTTGCTATTGTGAATTCACTGTGGTTGTAAATGCTCTGTTTGGTTCAATTGTGTATAAAGTTTAGTTTACAAGTAAAATCTCCCTGACAGCACAAGTCTGAAAGTTAAGCAAAATGTCTAATATCCTGTAGGAGCCTTCATTCCTGGAAAGAATAAGAATAAATGAACTTATGGAGAATTTGTAAATTAAAGGATCTGGCAATGTATATAGTAAATTTTAATAAACAGAAGTACAGATTTTTGTTCAAGTGGGTGGATTTATTTACTGTTAAATATTTCTGCACAAAATGTATGTACACTACAAATAAAACTATATTTGAACCATGCATGTGGGAGGTAACAAGCAAAAATGAAGAAATTTTGTTAGTTACACTATTTACATGTTTTTTTTTTAAATCATGATGTTTATGTTGCCACTGTATTATCTTTTTTGAAAAAGAATGCAAAGAAAAATTTATTTTACATGACATGGAAAAAAAGGAACTCGGGTTTTTGTAGTTTCTGCTTAACATATGTATATATATATTTTTGCCTATGTGAAATCACCAGACCAGATAGATAAGAAATGACCCCGGGTCAGAGTGAGTCAGTGTGGGAAGACCAGTAACAGGTCTCCCTCATTATGTTGTTTAATCCTTTTCCCACCATTCCTTAGCATTGCAAAATAATAAATTCCAGTAGCCCTAAAATCTATTTCTCACCTCGTTTCCCAACTGCTTCTTCATAGAAGATCAGAGTTGGCCACCAAAGGATCAATCACTATCTGCATAATTTCCCTCTTTGATTTTTACACCTAAACATGATTCCACGGGTTTGCTCCTCCTGGTGGCTGGACCACCATGTCATCCTCAACAGCTGTCCAAGCCCTAGTTGTGCTAGCTGGGAGAGGAAATTAAGGGGACCATTGCTTTAATGCTATCAGCTAATTCTTCATTAGTTATTGGCACCTTTCCATTGTGAACAAGCAGATAGAATGTCAGTATAGTTCCTAAGGTCAGAAGTGGGGTTGGACAGGGGAAGAGAAGGAGTGGAAGGGAAGTGGAAGAACCAACAGCCGACCTTCACTGATATTTAGGTATTGGCAAAGGCAGCTTTAGCCTGGTCCTTAAAGGTCTGTCTCAATATCCGATCTTTTTTTTTTTTTTAGATGGAGCCTCACTCTGTCACCCAGGCTGGAGTGCAGTGGTGTGATCTCAGCTCACTGCAATCTCAACCTCCCAGGTACAAGTGATTCTCCTGCCTCAGCCTCACGAGTGCTGGGACTACAGGCATGCGTCACCACACCTGGCTAATTTTTGCATTTTTAGTAGAGACAGGGTTTCACCATGTTGGCCAGGCTGGTCTCAAACTCCTGACCTCAAGTGATCCGCCTGCCTCGGCCTCCCAAAGTGCTGGGATTACAGGCGTGAGCCACTGCGCCAGAATAACTTGATTTTAAAGTCATTCCTCTCCATGCCATTTCTTAATGCTCCCTTTGCACAAAAATTCTCAGTAGAATAGGGAGAATTTTTTTTTTTTTTTTTTTTTAGGATAACAAGATATTTCAAAAAGGGCAGTATAAAGTCAAAATGGCATTGCCTTTAGAGATAGAGATTAAACCTTTCTGGGCCTCAATTTCCTCTTCTGCGAAATGGAGGATAATAATAGGACCCACTTCCTGGAGTTATTGTGAGGTTTGCAATAGATGGCAGCTATCATAATTAGAAAGTGACAATTGAAGCTTGGGTCCAATTGGGATTCTAAAGATAACCCAAACTTGTAGGCCCCTACATGCATTTTTAGATACAATGTCAAATCCACATTCATTATTCTAGCTTATAAGGCATGAAAGTTTAAAGCCTTTGTGGGGAAAAAAAATAGCTTACAGATGTCTTCTTAAAGGGAATTCTTTCTTCATTCCACAAATAATTATTGAAAACTACTGTGTACCAAGCAGTGTGCTAGTTGATGGGGAGTGAATGAAATAATCTCTGTTCTCATTGAACTCCTCTAGCAGAGGACACTGTGACTAATCAAATACCACAAATAAATAACACAATCTATCATAAAAGCTATGAAGACAAATTCTGACTTGGTTTTAATCTCAGATAATAGAATAGACATTGAAAAATATTATACTAGGGAAGTGTAATTTTGCCATTTCTCAATCTCAATCTTTTTCATAATTGATATGGTGTTAGTACTTGGGTCCCCTTGTTGTTTGTGGTGTTATTGGTTAAGATAAACTGTGCCAAATACATCTTGAATGTTCAAAATTGGATTAAAACATGGACTCATTAAAATGGCAAACTGTTGAGTCTCTGAAGCTACAATTTCATATCACAGCACACATACATTTCCACAGGGCAAGAAAGCCTGGGGTAAAGCCGGGGAGCAGAGGCCTAAGGACGGCAAGGATAAGGTTGGAAAGCCAGCATCCAGCCCCCTCTGTCACAGAACGCTTTGTCAAGTCATGGTCCTGACAAAAGGAGTGAGATAAGACCAGAGGACCAGGTCATGGCATGCAGGAAAGCGAGCTCACTTTAATAAAGCAGCTCACTTTAATAAGTTTTCATTTGTACAAATAATTTATCTCGTTCTTCTACATTTTCCCCATGGAGCAGTAATTTTCAAGCTGTAGGTCATGGCCCATCCACAGATCATGACATAAATTTAGTGAGTACCCACATGCATTTAAAAAGTAAAATAAAATAGAAAAAAAATAAACTAGAAAATGTCAGTGTGGCCAGGCACGGTGGCTCACACCTGTAATCCCGGCACTTTGGGAGGCTGAGGCAGGCAGATCACCTGAGATCAGGAGTTTGAGACCAGCCTGGCCAACATGGTGAAAATTCATCTCTACTAAAAATATAAAAATTAGCCTGGTGTGGTGGCACATGCCTGTAATCTTAGCTACTTACGAGGCTGAGGCAGGAAAATCGTTTGAGCCTGGGAGGCAGAGGTTGCAGTGACAGATTGCACCACCGCACTCCAGCCTGGGTGACAGAGACAGACTCTGTCTCCAAAAAGAAAAGAAAAGAAAATGTCAGTGTGCAGTATATAATAGGGGTGAGGGCATCTGCGCTTTGGTGTGTATATGTATACTAAGTGACCCTCTGGGCCCTGTTCAGTGCTGGGAATTCCCTAAAGAACATCCTGTCCCTACTTTTATCTGGATAGGATCCTTCTAAAGTTAAAACTCTCTCCCAAGCAGATTGCACAAGGACAGGGGCCAAAGAGCGGAGTATCTGCACAGGCTGAAGCTCAGGGGTCAATCTGAGCTAAGATGATGTCTGGATGTGGGGGTTGGCACTGCAAAGGGACAATCCACATGCAGACATGCAGTGTGCAGTGTGAATGAGGCAAAGCGACGGAGGCGGAGACCTAGTAAAATACAAAAGTGCACATCCCACCTCCTATCATGGGGAGGAAAGGTACAGATTGGTGTTCCTGATATTCAGCCGTTTTTGAGCTATAAAAATGTCAATCCATATATTGGGTTGGGGGGGGCCTTGAAGAGGCTGGATGCAGCCTCCTTCAGGGCTTCACCTATGAGTGAGAAAGGAGCTGATAAGAGATAATTGATAGTGAGATTAAGCCAAGGGTTTGCATCCATATTTTCTTTGCTGGGCTCTTTGCCCTTGAGCAACTGCTCTCAGCACCTGTCAGCTGTCTGTAACTGAAACCATTGTGTTTTAAAGAAGGTATGCTTGCAGGTAGCTTCCTTCTCAGCTTAGCATCCTGATGATTACGACTGCTTTCCAAATACCAGAGATGTTTTCACTTTTATTTCCTCACTTGATAAGATACTTCTTTTGGTCTAGTTATTTAAACAAACAAACAAACAACAACAACAACAAACACTTAGTGTATGTAAAAACTTCTTTTCTTGCAAGGATCGGAGGGTCAGTCATTTTATTTTCAGAAATAATTTCTAACTTCAGATCTCCCACATTGTTTTGGGATGACACAGAGATTTATCAAAGAAAAGGAAGGAATAGCTGGTTTTCCTCTGAGTTCTTAAGAGCATCCTAAAGGGGACTCCTTGATGATAAAAAGGGAGGGAAGATTGGGGGTGATGTTTTACCTTGACAAATAGCGTGGTCACTATCTGTTGAAAGTTAACAGTTGGTGGAGAGGGCAGTGAGAGGGCAGGCTCCTAGCTAGGTACATGAACAGATAAGTTGTCGGGGAGGAAAAAGCCACTTCAGGAAGGAAAGAAGCCAGCTTTTGCCCTGGCAGGAGTGGTGATCTGCAGAGGCGAGGAAGAGCCTCAATCCAGAGACCCTGGGAGCTGGCATCAGCTGTTAAGATGAGATGACAGATATCTAGGGCAGCCACTTATTTCTTTGAAATGACCCGCCCTGTAGTTACTTCTCCAGCCTAAGTCTCTGACTGACTCCTCAAGAATTTGAGTTCCTCCAAAAGCTTTTCTTGGTCAAGTCCAAAGGGCTCTTTATTTCCTATGTAGAGAGAGGGATGTTTCTTTAAAACTCTTACATAAAACTTTTATGTTGTAGAAAAAGCATGTGCTTAGAAAAGAGACAGACCTCCGTAGCGTTTTTTTAAATGCTCATCACAGTCTAGCTGTGAGCCCTTGAGTAATAGCAAGTTAGGAAACTCAAAGAACTGCAGTTTCTTAACCTGCAAATAGGGGACCTAATACATCTGTAGGGTTGTTGTGAGGATTACATAAGGTAAAGTTTATGAAGTGCAAGGCTATTGCCGGGCACTTAAGAAACAAAATTAGTATGTGTATTATTACCTTTCCTATAAGTGCCACCATTCCAATAAGCAGCTAAAGGGCAACCACAATGGACTTTACAACTCTTTTAGAACACCAGTGATGATCATAATATAAACATTTGGGACATATTTACAGAATTTATAATTCAAGATGGGGATTTTTTTAAAGGCTTTTATGAAAGTGTTCCATGAAGTTGCTTAGACAATTGCATGAAAATCCTATGTAAGGAAAAAGGTATTCAGTTTTAATTCTTTTTTCTTTTCTTTTTTTTTTTTTGAGATGGAATATTGCTCTGTCGCCCAGTCCACAGTGCAGTGGTGCGATCTTGGCTCACTGCAACCTCCGCCTCCTGGGCTCAAGTGATTCTCCCACCTCAGCCTCCTGAGTAGCTGGGACTACAGGCACACGCCACCATGCCTGGCTAATTTTTGTATTTTTAGTAGAGACCGTATTTCACTATGTTGCCCAGGTTGGGCTCAAACTCCTGACCTCAGGTGACCTGCCCAACTCGGCCTCCCAAAGTGCTGGGATTATAGGTGTGAGCTGCCATGCCTGGCCCAGTTTTAATTCTTGAGTGATTTTCAAGTCTAAGAATTTTCCAAGCACTTGGCTTTTCTTTCTTTCTACTTCTACTGTTTAACACTCATCTGTTTTATTTGATTATGGCTTCTCTAGTGAGATTAATTGAGTAAAGTTTGGAAGAAAGGCGTTAAAAATTATAGACACTTTAGACTTAAAGCTAAAATATACTTTAGGGATTAGCTTATCTAGTGTCTCCCAAATATCACTCATTAGAAAATAATGTGTCACTTTTTGTCATCCTTATATCATTTATTTAAAATTTTCCCTTAAAAACTAAATACCCACTTTACTACTAAACAATAATATTCAGAAATGTTGGGCCGGGCACAGTGGTGCATGCCTGTAATCCCAGCACTTTGGGAGGCCGAGGCAGGTGGGTCACCTGAGGTTGGGAGTTCGATACCAGCCTGGCCAACATGGTGAAACCCCGTGTCTACTAAAAATACAAAATTAGCCGGGCATGGTGACATATGCCTGTAATCCCAGCTACTCAGGAGGCTGAGGCAGGAGAATTGCTTGAACCTGGGAGGAGGAGGTTGTGGTGAGTGGAGATCACACCATTTCATTCCAGCCTGGGCAACAAGAGCAAAACTCCATCTCAAAAAAAAAAAACAAAACAAAACATATATATATGTGTGTGTGTGTGTATATATATATATATATACAAAAATTAGCCAGTGGGCTCCTGTAATCCTAGCTACTTGGGAGGCTGAGGCTGGAGAATCACTCGGAAGGTGGAGGTTGCAGTGAGCTGAGATTGGGCCACTGCACTCCAGTCTGGGAGACAGAGCAAGATTCTGGCTCAAAAAACCAAACAAAACAAACTGGAAATGTCACAGGTTTAATAGTAGTAAAATAAATACATAACTTAAAGCAATTGTCCATTATCACCTACAGTCATCTTCTATACTACCAGTGGCATGGTAACAGACTGGGATAGCACTGATCACATATACCCCTCATCATGTAAGTGAGGACACTGAGACCCAGGCAAGTGAAGTAATTAGCCCTGGTGGAGTCTATGTTTGCAACTCCAGTAAAAGGCTTGATGTATTGAAGAATTTGATAATTAAAAACCATCTAGGTATTTCAGTTGTACTAATCCTTCCTTTTCATATTAGCCATATACTCCCTAAGATACAAGGGAGTAATCAAAATAAGGACTGGCCTTAGAGAAAGAGAAGAAAGCACTGCTTATTATATACATAGGCCCCTAAAAAAAAAAACAAAAAATAAATAAAAAAAAACAAAAAAGCATTGAGATGGGTCAAAGGACAAAGAACTAGATTTGATAATTTGTTCTCTCTTTAAATAATTTTTATAATCATATGAACACATCTAAAAGCTAAAGCACATTTACTTTTACTTGTTTGCTTATCCAGTTTCTTGAGTTTGTTCATGCTGACCTGACTAAGGTCAGCAGTATTGGCCGTCTCCTGACCCTGAGTGCCTTGTGCATTGAAACCTGAGTGTTAGTTCCTGTTTGCACCATTGTACCTTGTTAGAGAAGGTATTTCTATTCTCCAGAGAGTGAACAATAAGCTACTGTATGTTTGGTCTCTAGAGTTCATTTCTTCATGTTTTCATTAGTTTTATTCATAAGATTCTATTAGAGTCAATTGTTAAATTGCTGGAAATGTCCCCAACAAAGGACAAAAAGGTTCTTCTATAAAACAACAGCCCATCCCCTGCCCAGACTTGAAGGACCATAAATTAGTGTAATAAATTGCAGAATGTAAGTGAGTAACTTTTCTTCCTACTCTCCTAGGGACCTGGAGTTTGCAAGTCCATGTCTGAAAGTAGGTCAGAAACATAGTAAAAAAAAAATCCTACTAAATACAAGTTGGAGTTCACTGCTTTGAAAAATCATAGTCTCATCTAGTTAATTCAGAGCCCAATTCATTCCTTTTAATAGATTCAAGTTACCATGCATAACCCGGGATAATTGAAATAATTGTTAAAATTGCTAATAACATCTCATTTGAGATATTCCTCTTTTAAAAGAATTCTTCCAATTCTGGAGTTTATGGTAAGAAGAACATTCTTGAGTTGGTCCTGGAGATTTCATTAGACACAATTCCATTACAGAGTCACATTTCCCTAGTGCTTTCAAGATCCTGGAATTCCTTTCTCTCTACTTTGAATTGAAGAAAGCATTTGACAATAAATCTATTTTGATTCATTATTACAAAAAGTGCATTAGCCATAATGGTACAAAATTTCAGAGTATGGCCAGTCATGCAGTTTCTAGCCAAGGACATGAAAGCAAATACATAACTTAGTATTTATTAAGAGCTAAGTACCCAGAGGGGGCTAGTCACTAACAAAGACAGAAGCACAGACAATTCTGCGTCAAATGAGAAATTTGACCATATTTATTAGAGTAATTCCTAATCTGTTATGAACTGTACAATTTTAAATAGAGCAACATGGAGGGACTTGCAATACAGTGAAGAAAAAAGCAATTTTTTAGAATTATAATGCATTGAAAACACATGCCAAATACTTCCCTCAATACTAACAAATGGGATAAAACCATAATCTATCTGAGTTTCACATCGTTTTTCAATACTACACTCTAATAAAGTCTGAAAACACCAATGTAAGGAGGTTGGAATGAAAATGCTGCAAAAAATGTTTGTTTGTTTGTTTGTTTACAGCACAATGAATGTTTATCTTATTTTAAATTAAATGTTCCTTAACAGACAGCTGCTTAATAGCCCTCATACATTTCCCCTCCCCCTCTTCTCTAATGTTTGCCCACAGCTATTCCCCTGAAACTGCTAGGGTGGCTTTTGTGTTTCTTTTAATTCTTTAAAATAAACGGCCAACCATCTCTAACACACTGGAATAGTGTTCCCAGAACAGTTATAAACCTCTCTATTACACAGTAATGCCTCGTTCATTCCATAAATGTCAAGACAATTTCCCGACTACTTATTTGCTCTTAGTACTTTTTCCTGCAAACTCAGAAACCAGCTGCCATTCCCTCTGTACCCTTAAAATTAGGTTGGGGTGTGTAAAACAGTGAATGATATAAGGAAAGGACTTCTTCATTGCCCATTATAACTGTGGAAATACTCAAATTTTAAGGGCCGTGTGACCCTCCAGAGGACATTGCAGTCCCAGACAATGGTACATGACAAGTTCTGTCTTGCTGTGGACAAAACCATGCCTGCCAGACTATGTCAGCCCTCTTCATTTGCATTTAAAAACAAGACAAAAGGATGAGACTTTGAACCAAGAGTCAGGCTCTTGGTGAATTGTCAATTACACAATTTTAGTAAAGCAACATGGAGACATTACAATAGAGTGAAGAAAAAGGTCAATTTTTTGGCACTGTAATGTATTGAAAACACTGTCAAATACTTCCCACAATATATGGGATCAAATCTTTTTGGCTATCTGTCTGGTCCATTGGCTGGACCAGGTTTATTTACCCTTTTGACCCCCCATTTGGACACCTGGACTCCATGCCTACTTTTGCCTCCTTGCCCAGTCAGGACCCTTAGTTTCAGTAGCTAGTTATCCTGCTCAGAGGCCATACTTTGTCATTTCCTCTAGGTTAGTTGGATGCCGCCCATCTTTTCAACTGGCTGTCATCTCACTTCCTATCTGCCTTCACGTGGCCTCTTTCAGGGTCTCCAACCCATGTCATCCTGGACAGCATTGACCTGGGAAATCATTGGACTTGCTTCTCTCTACTCTTCCTCCCACTTCCTGTGATCTTGTACTGACTCCTGTCCAATTCCCAAATTCATGAGCTAGGGAATCCCAGGGTAGATTAAAATTCTGGACCTGACTGAAAAAGAGCCATGTACTTTTGTGAAAAAAACGTAAAGTACTTAGGTGATCAATATTCTTGAAAGTTATCATTTACTCAGAGAAATTAATAGCTCATGCTGATGAGTATTTCTTAGTATTGTACTCTGAAGGGGACATTTTCAGATCCTCAGTCTGAGGGGAGAAATTAGAAAGAGGATGGCAAAGACCAGAAAAGTGCTTACAAGGATTGAAAAATGGGACCAATAAGAAAATGAGAGGATGTGGGTTATTTATTTGCGAGAAGAAATTAATCTGTGACTTATAATTCCCTTAAAGATGTGATGCTACTACATGAGCATTGGATTGGATTGCCCTCTCATTTCCTCTGTTCAACAAACATAACTGAGGGAACCAAAAAAAAAAAAAAATTTGAAGAACGCATATTCATTCTAGTACTTACTGAGACTGGAAGAGGCAGTGATTTAAAAGGTGAATCATGGAGATAAGGAAGAGTTTTCTGAGTTGCCAGACCAGTATTTCCTAACTTCCTTATTTCCTCTCATGTCATCAACACAGCCCGGCTGGCCTAGGGAGTAAGTCATGAAACTGTTCCAATTCTGAGACCCTGTAATTCCACCTCGATGAATGTACTCCAAGGACAAAGAAAAAAAGGTAGGTTTTGCAAATTCGTTTATAGTAACATAATTCAAAATATAGAGATATCTTTTAGGGGTCAGCCCAGCCCATTAGCCATCCTCTCTTCCCTAGAACTCCTCCCACTCCCATTCGAGAGGGTGAGTCCCTAGCAGCCATGTTTGTCTTGGGTAATCCCATCTCCTGATCTACAATTCAACCAGAAATCAGTCTAACACGAGCTGGAATGTGGAACTAGAACAGAGAATTGCAGGTTAGTCTTTGCATGTGGTCAGGGTGGTAAAATAATCTCAGGCTATGAGGTAACCCTACTGCCCTACAAAGAGGTAATTAGGGTAAAGGAAAGAAGAACAAAACAGATTTACCAAGAGAAACAAGTAAGAAACAAAGAAAAGGCCGACACCTTTCTGTCTCCTTCCAGATGCCCAACTGCTTTCCTATTCTTTGACCCCATGGCATACCCTTCTACCTTTACAATAAATCACCTTTTTCAAGTTAAAATAACTTAAATCACATGTTGTTGCTTATAACTGAGTCTTAACTAAGATATAATAATTAAAAATTGGAAGCAACTCAAATACCCCCAAATAATTAAATTATTGTACAGTGAATATTTTTATTGTATATTGAGTACTCTTTAAAGCAATATTTTAAATTGTCTACATGGAAAAATGCAGACCATTAGACTGCGTGAACATATTGCTTGCAACTGCTAAATTGCAGATTTAGTTAACAAAGACTGCAAGAGTAGACAAAGTAATATAAACAGTTACAAAGTATGTGGGATTTTTGGAAACAGTATTTGTACAATATATTTAAAATAAAATTAAGCCACTAGGATTTTGAAATAGGGATTTAATATTCCACTTCACATCTATCCCAGAAGAGTCATTATTCTGATAATGATAGGCTCCATCTGTCTTCCCCCAAAAACTTGAAAGTTGTCCTCAAGTTTTTCTATTCTTTCATTTCCCCACATCTAACCCAATAGCAAGTTCATTGGCCATGGCATGAATACATATTTCAAATCAGCCCATTTCACTCTAATTCCTTTGACAATAACTCAGTCCAGATTGCCATTGTCTCTCACTGGGGGTAACACACACTGCCTTCTAACCAGTTTCTCCAATTCCACTCAGTTCTCTTTTATCCCATTCTTCACATAAAAGCAAGGATTATTTTAAAATAACATCCAGAATTGTGACTTCTAAATACAATTTTCCAATAAAAGAAATTAGGGCAACTTGGAGAATAAGCTGACTACAGGTCTGGGGCAAGAAATGTGAAAGACTAGCCTGGAATATCTTGTCATACCAGTTAGCAGTGAAGCAATTCAAGGCTACTGAGGTCATGTCAAAAGGACTCAGGAGGCCACTTAAAGAGAATCCCACTGGCCCAAGAAAGGGTAATTTAAGTATTGATAAAAACAATAATTGTAAGAGATTGAACCAGATCAAAATGTTTAAATTCATGAGTTAATAATGATGTACTAAAAAAAAACTTTGAAGGATATTAAATGACTGTCTTGTAGAAAACCCCAAAGAATCATTAAAAAAGAAACTCATTAGTGATTACTGCAAAGTTGGACTTTGTTAGTGATTATAGCAAGGTTGCACGATAAGCAAAACTAAAAAACTCTGATAAAAGATATCAAGGATACAACTAAATGGAGAGGTAGAGATATTCAATATTCATAGATAGGAATATGCAACATTGTCAAGATGTCAGCTTTTCCCAACTTGATCTATAGATTCTGTAAAATTCCAATCAAAATCCCACCCAGTTATTTTATGGATATTCACAAACTCATTATAAAGTTTATATGGAAATGATCCTTAGGAACCCATTCATTTATTTTGAGAACTGATAAATAAAGGAAAAGAGTAAAACAAAACTAAAAGTAAATTATATATATTGTTTTTCAGATTAAAGCTTTTCCATTGCTTCAAATTGCACTTTAAATAAAAGCCAACCTCCTTACCAGGACCTATAAGGCCATGCTTGATCTGGCATCTTCCAACTACACTCATCTTTTTTCATGCTACTTAGCTCCTTGCTTATGATACTCCAGCTATATAAGCCTTCAAATAAGCTGTGGTTTTTCCTGCCCCAGGCTGTCCCTCCTCATGCTTCAGATCTCAGCTTACCTTTTCAGAGGAACTTCCCTAATCATCCTCACAGGCAATCCTATTTGTTTCCTTCCTGCAACTTGCCAAAATGTGTATTTCTTTGGTTTGTTCACTTGGTTTTCTTGGTTCTTCTAGTAAAACTACAGGCTCTAAGAAAAGAGGCATCCCTTGTTAATGGCTAGAATCTATGATACATAGGCACTCAGTAACTGTTTATAGAAAAAGTAAATGATGTTATCCATCAAGGTGAGACTAGGTAGTTGAAAAACATGTGAAACTCAAATAAGCCAGAGAGGGTGATTTTGGGATCTCTGAGAGGCTCAAGGTCCATGTGTATGACAGGGTTAGAAGAGGGCCTGGAAAGAGAGAAATGTGATTTCCAGGAAGTAGAAGATAACTATGGAGTTGAAGAAACAGATGTGAGCACCTTAGGCTGGGAAAACTTTTATGGACTGTCTTAGTTCATTCTTGATGCTATAACAAAGTAGCACAGACTGGGTAATGCATAAATAGTAGAAATTTATTTCTCACAGTTACGGAGGCTAAGTCCCAGAACAAGGCGCTGACAGATTCAGTGTCTGGTAAGCACTTGCTTTCCACCTCCAAGATGGCGCCTTGTTGCTGTGTCCTCAGGAGCAGATGAATGCTGTGTCTTCACATGGCAGACGAATGAGTAGAGATGAATTTACTCCCACAAGACCTTTTATATGGGCATGAATTCCATCCATGATGGTAGAGCCCTCATGGCCTAATCACTTTTCAAAGAACTCATCGCTTAATACTGCTACATTGGGGATTCAGATTCAACATAAATTTTTGAGACACACAAACCTTCAATCCATAGCATGGAGTGTTAAATTAAAAAAGTGAATACCACTGAAATTATAAAAATTGCAGAACATGTAGACCCTAGGCCTTTTATGCTCAATTAACTACTGGGCTGCAGACTCTGTTCATCATGCACTTGGCTGTGGCATTGGGCCAGATAATTCTTTTTTTTTTTTTTAAGACAGAGTCTCGCTCTATCGCTCAGGCTGGAGTGCAGTGGCCTGATCTCGGCTCACTGTAAACTCCGCCTCCCGGGTTCACGCCATTCTCCTGCCTCAGCCTCCCGAGTAGCTGGGACTACAGGCCCCCGCCACCACGCCTGGCTAATTTTTTTTTCTGTGTTTTTAGTAGAGACGGGGTTTCACCGTGTTAGCCAGGATGGTCTCGATCTCCTGACCTCAAGATCCGCCCACCTTGGCCTCCCAAAGTGCTGGGATTACAGGCGTGAGCCACCGCGCCCGGCCTGGGCCAGATAATTCTAAGAACTTTTATTGTTGTAGCTGATCTTTGATAGGTCTTGATGTGCGCTGATGTTTATGTATAGAAGCCCACCACAGTTACATTTTGTGCTTCGGGAGCTTTAACAAATGATCCAATGCGAATGTTATCCTTAGTGATTAGGAGCACTCTAATGAACCACCATACCAATGTTCCTTTTCAGTTCTTTTTTGCTTTATTCTGTTTTTTCCCCCTTCTTTTTTAACCAAGAGATTTTTGTGAGGGTGGTTGTTGGCAAAACCTGTTGCTACAGTTTCTGAAAATTAAGACTGAAATTCTTTACTAAAATGCCAGGAAGTTTAGTGGATTCTGAAAAGCATATGATTTTTTTCTATCTGTGTTTTAATTAATCACCAAGCAGTATAAACACATCACAGGAAATTTGGATAATAAAAAAAAAGATGAAGGGAATTAAGACACAATCCATCTGCATCACCCCAATGTTATAAATATATGTATTTTCTTTTAATCTTTTCTCAAATGCTTATTGTTCCCTTGCTATATTCTTCGTGTACATAGGAGTTTTTAATCCTAAATGTTTCCTTCATTCTAAAACAGAAGGCAGATAATAAACAAGCAAATAAGTAAGATAATTTATGATAGAAATAAGTAAGGGGAAATAAATAAAGGAGTGTAATGTGGAATGAGTAGTCAGGGGAGGCCTCACAGAAAGGTCATTTGAGAGGAGACCTGCTGGACAAGAAAGAATCTGTTGGGTGCAGTGGCTCACACCTGTAATCCCAGCACTTTGGGAGGCTGAGGCAGGAGGATCACCTGAGGTCAGGAGTTCAAGACCAGCCTGGCCCAACATGGCAAAACCCCATCTCTATAAAAATACAAAAATTAGCTGGGTATAGTGGCGGGCGCCTGTAGTCCCAGCTACTCAGGAGGCTGAGGCACAAGAATCGCTTGAACCTGGGAGGTGGAGGTTGCAGTGAGCCAAGATCACGTCACTGCACTCCAGCCTGGGTGAAAGAGTGATACTTCATCTAAAAAAAAAAAAAGTTAGCCAGGTGTGGTGGCACACACCTGTAGTCCCAGCTACTCAGGAGGCTGAGGCAGGAGAATTGCTGTACTCTAGCCTAGGCGACAGAGCAAGACTCCATTTCCACAAAAGAAAGAAAGAAAGGAAGAAAGAAAGAAAGAAAGAAAGAAAGAAAGAAAGAAAGAAAGAAAGAAAGAAAGAAAGAATGAATCAGACTTATGAAGGTTTGGGCCAGCATTTTTCACACTTGGGACAGCAAGTGCAGAGACCCAGGATAGGAATAAACTTTGTTTGAGGAACAGAAAAGTGGCCAATATAGACAGAGCAAATGAGCCAGAGGAGCGTGGAAGGAAAAGAGGGAGGGAGAGGGCTGTGTATGTGGGTGTGTGTTGGTGTGTGTGTGTGAGAGAGAGAGAGAGACAGTGAGAGAGAGAGAGAGAAGGGGACATCACTGGACACATTAAGGAGATTATCTCTTGGTCTAAGAGCAATGTGAAGCTATTGTAAGATTTTTAAACATGGCTATGACATGTCTGATCTAAATGTTTACGTGTACTCTGGTCACCAAAAATAGTGTACAGAAATTGTTTCTGCATGATTGTGTACACAAATATTAAAGACTGAATTCTAACTCATATCTGCTTACACATGTCAAGCCATGTGTCAGAAATGCTCATGTAAGTGGGAAATATACAGGCTTTAGGTAGGGCTATATCCAGAAGTCCAGAGAATGTCCTCAGATCTGTCTTTTTTCTTCATTAATTCTGCTTCTTTTTCTATGTTGCCTCCATCCTCTCCTCCAGCACTTCTGAACCTAACAAGCAGGGGGTACAGCCACCAATAGCCCGAGGTCATCCAAAAGGAAGAGAGAGCTTCTGTCTACCTTAGTTTGGAGAATTCTGGGAAAAGACTCAAATTGGTCAGTCACAGACAATGTATCCCTCCTTTGGCCAATTACCATGTACAGGGCAGCACTGTATTGTCACTAGTCAACCTGGGCCATAAGCTCACCTGTTGGGAGAGATGAGGGTAGGCCACAATGACCTACATCCCCACCAGGATTACACAAAATTGGAAATAAATTCTCCAACACAAGGGATGATGTTATCAGAAGGAGATTGGTAAGCATGCTGTGCAGTGGAGGAACCCCCCGACTTACCAAACAATAGCTACACTGTTTGGTCATTCAATGTACATACTAAATTCTTTTTCATGGAATAATATTCTATGATATGTCGGTTTCAATCATTCATTCTTTTGTTGTTGTTGTTCCAAATGACCATTTGTCTAGTTCTATGCTTTACTGAATTAATTCTCAATTGTTACGTAATTTTTTTTTCTTTTTATAAGGAGTCTCACTCTATTGCCCAGACTGGAGTGCAGTGACACAATCTCGGTTCACTGCAACCTCTGCCTCCTGGGTTCAAGCGATTCTCCTTCCTCAGCCTCCCAAGTGGCTAGGATTACGCACGAACCACAACACCCAGCTCATAATTTGATTGTTTCATAGTCATAAATAATATTCAATGACCGTCTTAGAGCATGTGGCTTTTTACATACCTTTTATTTTCTTCATTTCCAGAAAAAGAACCCCTGGATTGAAGGTATACCATTTATTTTTCTTTATTGACATATTTTGTCAAATTTATTGCTTTCTAAAATGTTGTTTACCTGTGAAATGCCACTAGAAACGCATAATATATCAATTTCTCCATACCTGCTATATTATTATCATCACTTTTTAATTCAGTCAATTTAATAGGTAAAAATGATGCATCTTTGTTTTATTTGTTGCTTTTTAAAATCACAGCTTCAGGTAATTTTTTTTTAAACTAGGGCACACGCCCTTTGCTCACTCATCTGTTAGAGTCTTAATCATTTTTTATCTATTTATCTGATTCATTTAGATTTCTTAGTCCCTTCCCATAAGTGACTGTATTTTCTAGTTTACTGTTTGCCTTTTTATTTTATTTATTTTTGTTGTTGTTATTTATTTATTTATTTTAAAAATTTTTTTAGAGGCAGGGTTTCGCTTTGTTGCCCAGGCTGGTCTCAAACTCCTGGCCTTAAGCGATCCTCCCGCCTGGGCTTCCCAAAGTGCTGGGATCACAGGCGACCTTTTCACTTTACCTTTGAAAATTATGTTGCTCTTACGTTGTCAAGTTTTTATATCTTCTATTGTTTCCAAACTTGGAAATTCATACTTTTCCAGAGGCTTGAAAAATATTTAATTATATTTTCTTTCAGTTCATCTAAAGCTTTTTTTCTTTTTCGTCTCTTTAAATATTCTAAAATTTAGTTTCTATTTATGGTGTGAAGTGAAGATATGAGTTGATTTTTTTTCCAATTGTTGGCTATTCAGCTCATTACAATTTATGGGATGATCTTTTCTTTCCAATTGATTTGTGATACAACTTTTAACTGTATTTTATACATACTAGAATTCATGTATAGGTTATTATGTTTCATTGAGAGCTTTGTCAACTCAATTCATATACCAGTGCCACCAAGTTTTAATTAGTATTGCTTTATATACAGGGGTGTCCAATCTTTTGGCTTCCCTGGGCCACATTGGAAGAAGAATTGTCTTGGGCCACACATAAAATATACTAACAATAGCTGATGAGCTAAAAGAAAAAAATGGCAAGAAAAACCTCATAATGTTTTAAGAAAGTTTACAAATTTGTGCTGGGCTGCATTCAAAGCCATCCTGAGCCACATGTGGCCCGCAGGCCATGGGTTAGACAAGCTTGCTTTATAATATGTTTTAGTGCCTGGTAGAGCTAGCTCCCTACTTTATTTCGCTCTTGAATGTTCGTGTTATTTTAATGTGTTTACTCTTCCAGATAAAGATTGGGATAACTTTCAAGTTAAAAAAAAATCCCTTTGAGTTGTTGATTGGAACTGCATATACTTTAGGAGCGAAAACTTCTGGAAAATGTCCAAATTTGTCTAGGCTCAAAGTTGCCCGCCCTCAAGTAGATGAGGCTCTGGTATCACAGTCTCCTCTTTTTGAGGGCAAAATTCATTTGCATGAGGAAGAAACTTTGTGTTATTTTCTCTTAGAACATTATTTAAAAATTGCATTTTAGGAGACACTTTCTGTTGTGGCTGATATCAGAATTGGAGGTAGGACTTAATATATTTTTAGCACTTTCTTTGCAGTAAAATAAGATTGGATACCTTTCCAAATAAGTGGGATTTTTTTTTTAGCTAAAATTCCTCCACTTTTTGTTGTCTTTTTAGTTTTAGTATTTGTATATATCTTTTATCACTTTAAAAAAAGGCTCAGTTGGCTGGGCGCGGTGGCTCATGCCTGTAATCCCAGCACTTTGGGAGACCGAGGCGGGTGGATCACCTGAGGTCAGGAGTTTGAAACCAGCCTGACCAACATGGTGAAACCTCGTCTCCACTAAAAATACAAAAATTAGCTGGGCATGGTGGTGGGCGCCTGTAATCCTAGCTACTCGGGAGGCTGAGGCACAAGAATTGCTTGAACCCGGGAGGCAGGGGTTGCAGTGAGCTGAGATTGCGCCACTGCACTCTAGCCTGGGTGACAGAGTGAGATTTTGTCTCAAATAAATAAATAAATAAATAAATAATAACAAGGGCTTAGTTTAATCTCCAGAATAGAGATCCTTTTTGTTCACTGAATTTTCTATACGTCTCAAGTTTATTTGAGGGCCATGTGCCAATTGTTTGGATAGCTAGCTATCTGGTTTGCTTAACCACTTATGCGTTTATTACAGAAAGCGGGATCTGAAATCTTCACCTACTAAACCTTAGTTTTCAGCTATGGGTCCTGAATTACATGAATGGTGTCCCCTGGAGCTGTGCAGTGCATAACCAGCATGTCGAAATGCTGCAGCTTTGGTGATAACAATCTGCTGCAATTGAAAGCAAACCTACATATTTCCAGTTTTTCAAGGTTTCACCAAGGGTTGAATTATACCCTAAAAATATGTAGGCACTTTCCTGGGTATCTCTTGGGGAATCTGTATTTTTCCAGGGAGAGAAGGAATAATGATCACAGTGATGATGATGATGATGATAGATACTTTTGCTTTATTTATCTCATTTTATCTTTGTTATAACTGTCTGTTGTAAAGCATAAGTGTTATTAAAACCCTTATATTAGAGATGATGGCAATGAGATTCAGACACTCTGTGTGACTTTCCTGGCTGGTAAGTAGCAGAACTGAGCCTTCAACTATAAAGCATTAACTCTATATTACTTCCTCATTAGGGATATTCAAAAAATGCCCCGAATCTATTATAATTCAACTCTTGAAGAAGGTTTTCCCAATGCTTGGAATCTTGGGGATTGTGTGTGGGTTGTTGGGTTTTGTGGGTTTTTTGTTATTGTTGTTGTTGTTTTGTTTTGTTTTAATCTATCTTGAGGGCTGGGTGTGTTGGTTCACACCTATAGTACCAGCACTTTGGGAGGTCAAAGCAGGAGGATCACCTGAGACAAGGTGTTTGGGACCAGCCTGGCCAACACAGCAAGACTTCTTTTCTAAAAAAAAATTTTTTTTTTAATTGGCTGGGCACGGTGGCTCGCACCTGTAATCCCAACACTTTGGGAGGCTGAGGCAGGTGGATCACTTGAGGCCAGGAGTTCGAGACTAGCCTGGCCAACATGGCTAAACCCCATCTCTACTAAAAATACAAAAAATTAGCCAGGCATGGTGGTGCACATCTGTAGTCTCAGCTACTCAGAGGCTAAGGTGGGAGGATTGCTTGAACCCGGGAGGTAGAGATCGCAGTGAGCCGAGATCACGCCACTGGACTCCAGCCTGGGTGACAGAGCGAGACTCTGTCAAAAACAAAAACAAAAACAAAACACCTCAGTTCAAGTTTGGCCTGTCCTTGTGTGGGGTGGGATTTAGGGAAATTGTATTGTTTTCATTTTGTCACCTTCTTTACCACTTGATGTATTGCAATTGGTGTAGAGATAAAACCAGCTTACATTATACACCCAGCCAGATTTGAAGAATAAAGGAAGTTACAAAAGGTCAGCCAAAGGAGTGGGTGTGGAACTAGGAAGAAACAGAACTACCTGTGCCTTTTATATGATGAGAAAGATGTCTTAATTGTATACACCTGTGTTTTGCTTTGTTTCATTTTAAACACCAGATGGGACATCTCCTTTTCCCATGCCAGTTTCCTCTGGTGGCTGCGTTGAACTGTCTATAACTTAGAGATCCTTAAAAACAATACAGTTTGTGTGTGTTTGTGTGTGCACATGTGTATGCATGCATGTATGTGTGCATGTGTATGTTGGAGGTGGGCCCAAGGCAAGCAGGCAAAGGGGTTGATTTTGTTCCATCCTTTGTCCAATTCCAGGTGATTATAGTGTGTCACAGATGACTTACAAAATCATACATACATAAACTTTCTGACTGTTTTAAGAGATCCTAATTCTGATATTCATTTATATGCACCTTCAGTTTTATTGAGATGCTTTCCCTGTCTTCTTACATTTAATCTTGAGCCTTTGTTTTTGACCCAATCACTTTTACTTAAATTCATACTAGTCATACTCCCTAAAGTGTTTATTTCTTCTTTGGCAGTAAATATTTTCCATCTTGAAGAATCTTGTGGTCAAGAGAATAAAACAGCTCTTTTATTTGTTTGAGAAAACAAATAAATAAATCTGAGAACAATTAGAAGTTCTCAGATAAGGAGCAGTTTATTTTCTTTCTATACCACACATTGACTAGCAGTCCTGTAGTTGGCACTCAATAGTTACTTACTCAAAAGAAAATAGATGCTAACGAGGGCCAGGCGTGGTGGCTCACGCCTGTAATCCCAGCACTTTGGGAAGCCGAGGCGGGCAGATCACGAGGTCAGGAGATTGAGACCATCCTGGATAATATGGTGAAATCCCGTTTCTACTAAAAACACAAAAAATTAGCTGGCGTGGCACGCGCCTGTAATCCCAGCTACTCGGGAGGCTGAGGCAGGAGAATCGCTTGAACCCAAGAGGCGGAGGTTGCAGTGAGCCAAGATCACAAGACTGCACTCCAGCCTGGGTGACAGAGCGAGATTCCATCTCAAAACAAAACACAACAAAAAACAAAATCGATGCTAATGAATATTACCTTGGATATTACATTCATTTGTTCACCCAGTTTCTGATAGCTCCTTTTATATCATCCTAGAATGAAAGTCAGGGGCACAAGGCCGGGCGCGGTGGCTCACGCCTGTAATCCCAGCACTTTGGGAGGCCAAGGTGGGCGGATCTCGAGGTCAGGAGCTTGAGACCATCCTGGCTAACACGGTGAAACCCCGTCTCTATTAAAAATACAAAAAAAATTAGCCAGGCGTGGTTATTTGCTAGGAAGGAAGATCTAATTATTCTTTAGGTTAAAAAACAAAACAAAACACAACATAACTAGAGACCACCTTTTTGGGGGCAGTTGGCTGTAGTCCCAGCTACTCGGGAGGCTGAGGCAGGAGAATGGCGTGAACCCAGGAGGCGGAGCTTGCAGTGAGCCGAAATCACACCACTGCACTCCAGCCTGGGCGACAGAGCGAGACTCCATCTCAAAAAAAAAAAAAAAAAAAAAAAAAAAGTCAGGGGCACAATAAAGCTTCATAGACTTTTTAAAAAAAATTAATAGGCTTTACTTTTTAGAACAGTTTTAGGTTTACAGAAAAATGAACAGGAAAGTACGGGGAGTTCCCATATACCTTCTTCCCCTACCACAGCTGCCCTTATTATTAATATCTTGCATTAGTGCAGTACATATGTTATTTATAACTGATGAGCCAATATTGATATATTATTATTAACTAAGTCCATAGTTTAGGACTCAAATTTGAACCTCATTAGGGTTCAATTTTGGTATTGTACATTTTATGGATTTTGACATATATATAATGACATGTATCTAATATTACAGATTATACAGAATTGTTTCATTGCCCTAAAAATCCCTTGCCCTGCTCTCCACCGATTTATCCTTCTTTCCCTCCCTGTGAACCCCTGGCAATCATTGATCTCTGTAGTTTTGCCTTTTCCAGAATGTATGTAGTTAGAATCATATGTATCTATTGCAAACTGGCTTCTTTCACTCAGTTATATGCTGTTGTTTCCTCCACATATCTTCATGATTATAGACTTTAAACACTTCGTCATCTCTATTAAACACCTACTATGTGCCATACATGGTGATGGGTGCTGAGTAGACAAGACAAACAAGATTACTGTTCTTGATCTAAGCTTTGAAATTGTCCAATATTCAGTGTCCAGCAACAATGAATTTTCCAAGGCAACAAGCACTGTTCCCGGTATGCTGAAGCTCTTCTCTTCATTCCCTGAGGAAATCACTTGCTTACATCATCATCTATGAGGAGATCAATGTTACCCATAATCCCATAACTGATTTACCATTTTCCAGACTAACTAGTACCAGCTCCTTCATGTAACAGGAATGAGCCCTCCTGGTTTAGTTTACAATGCAGATCCTCTTCTAATTTTTTTTTTTTTAAGAGACAGTGCCTTGCTCTGTCACCCAGGCTGGACTATAGTGGTATAATCATGACTCCCTGCAGCCTTGAACTCCTGGGCTCAAACCATCCTCCCACCTCAGCCTCCCAAGTAGCTGGGAGCACAGCTGCATGCCACCATGCCCAGCTAATTTTATTTATTTGTTTATTTTTTTGTGGAGACAGGGCCTTGCTATGTTGCCCAGGCTGGTCTTGAACTCCTGGCCTCAAGTGACCCTCCTGCCTCAGACTCCCAAAGCGTTGGGATTCGACACTGAGTCACGGCACCTGGCCCTATTCTAATTCTTGACTACAAAACTTGATGAAGGAAGAGAAAGGCAACTGCCCCCAAAAAGGTGGTCTCTAGCTGTGCTGTTGTTTTGTTTTTGTTTTTTAACCTAAAGAATAATTAGATCTTCCTCCCTAGCAAATAACTAACATACATCAATTCATTTCTGCCTATTGTCAGCAATAAAATCTAAAATTATAATTAAACTTTCAAAAGACAATTTATGAATCACCAATAATATTGATGAAAAAATACATAAGGCATCCTCCAAGTCTTTGGCTGGTTTTTCCCCCCAAGATAGGCAAGATACTCTTATATATGGTAGGTTTCATTGGATTAACAAATGGAGGAATCTAGTCCTAGGTTCTAATCAGTTTTGTTTCATTTAAAAACATTTCATGTTTCATGCTTCTTATCCTTGTTCATTACTGTTCACTCTTAAGATGGAACTAAATTGATGGATCTCCATGAGAGTTAATGGCAGTTTTAAGTTTTCAGTGAATGTGGGGCATAGTTTACCGTAATTTAAGGAGCAAGAATTTATCCTTTTACACGGAGAGTACTTAAGCCATTTGAATTCTGCTGTGTTTATCTCCTGATAAGACTAGATAATGTTAAAAATTGAATATATTACCAAACAAAGCAGTCTAATTGTACATATAATATTAGAAACAATAGTTCTAAGAACATGAAAATATACAGCAGACCAGTAAGTTATTTTAGTTTTGTTTCCCCTTTAAGCACTGAGGTTTTCTGTACTACCCGTGTATTACAGTTATGAGAACCAAACCGGTTTTAGCCAGATTAGAAAATAGACTACATAGGATGATATCATGATGCTCGAAGAGATGAATTAAATAATTAAATCTCTGATTAATACAGGAACACAATGGTGATACTGAGATACCCTATTTGTCATTGAATCTTTTCCTAGATTTTAAAGTCTTAGGCCTACAAAAGAGGACTGTCAAAATGGTTATTAAATCACAAAGAATGTGAACGCCCACAAACAGACAATTCTTTTCATCCCTGCTGCAAGAAAGAAATCTATAACTGAAAGATAAGAAAATCTGGAAATGGGGCTATATGTAATATATTAAATTTTATATCAAGAATTGTGCATCTGTTTATGACCAAAAAAAAATTTCTATACCAAAGATAAGAAGGGGATGTGATGATTTCAGTTATTCAGGATGATTACTATTGGTAATAAAAAAGAACATTTTAAAATGAAAAATATTTAGAATAATAGCTTTTTTCCCCTTGTGGTCTATCTTCACTTGTAGGATGTAGCTGAAATTCTTTGCCTTAGAGATAATTCTTATTTTCTTTGAATACAAGCCTGTTACATATTTTTTCCTTCATGAATCTGTCCTTAGATGACTTAATCACTGCTGCTGTTTTATTTGCTTCTTTTAATGAGGGAAGTAATATATGGAAGGAGCAGAAAATTGTTGTCAGACGAATGGGTGCCTGTGACTTGCCAGGCCCTAGGACAGGTGTGGCAGGGCATACAAGATGAGTGAGTCCTTGTATCCCAGTAGTTTGTAAAGGAGCCAATGCTGGCTGGAGCCATGTTGGAGCCCAAGGCTCAGGAAGAGTCAGTAATACTGATCCTGTCTTTATTTTAAATTCTGATATTTTGTTCAACATCAATTTCTTGCATTATTTTGATTTGCTAAAACATTTATTTAAAATACTATATTATACACAATTAGAAAATGGAGTTATTCAATATGTACTGAATATGGTACATTCTGCAAGATACATTTTATAAAGATGGGGGAATGTTCTAGATGAAAAGGGTCTAAAGAGACATAACTAAATGTAATGAGTGAAACTTGATTAGATACTAATTTGAAAATACTGGGTTACTGAGTTACTTGGCATCCCCTTAAAATTTGCAACTCAAGTAACTGCCTCACTTTGCCTCCCCCTGGTCCCAGCCCTGGAAAGAACACCAGGGGCAGGATGAACCGTGGGTGGAGGTGCCTGTGGGAATGAACACACATCTGGTTAGGGTGAGAGTAATCAGCAAAGCTTCCAGAAGAAGCTTTACAGGATGAGTAGGATTTCTGCCTGTCAGAGATAGCTGAAGGGAGAAGGAGGCCCATGTGGAAAGAGGGCCTCTCAAGCAGAAAGAACATGGATAAAGGCATCAGCAGCACAGGCTTCAGTCAATCTGGGATGGGATGTACATAAGGTAGTAATGGGAGAAAAGGCAGAAAAGAAAGTTTAGACCCTTCTGTGAGCTCCCTCTTTAATTCAGTGGGCAATTAATGAGCAGCCACTGAATTTTTTTTCTTTTGATTTTAAATGAAAGTGCATTTTAAAATGTTTTCTGAAATTGTTTTCAGGCACTTTCATAAAATGTAGTTTAAAACTTAAAGTGTATTGTTGCTATTGTTTAAGATAGATGCCTCTTCAAATCCCTTGTAAAGTGCGGTAAGTGGAAGTAGGATATCAGAAATTTAGAAGCAAGTACATTCTGTCCCCTCCAGCTTTTTAGAGTATTGAATTATAATTGATATGCAGTAAATTGCACATATTAAAAATGTACAACTTGGTAGTTTTGATGTATGTACAGAACTGTGGACCATCATCACAATCAAATAACGTACATATCACCCCAAAAATTTCCTCAGAGCAATCCACTTTTCCTTCCTTTCCCCACTCTACCTCTTCCCCAGATAACCATTGATCTGCTTTCTGTCACTATAGATTAATTTGCATTTTCCAAAGTGTTATATATATGGAATTATGCAATATGTACTGTCTATGCTACAGTCTAGAAGATGCTTATTTTTTCAAAAGGTGGAGGAATGTTCCAGATTAAAAGACTAAAGAAATAAAAGAAAAAAAAATACAATGGGCGCAACTTGATTGAATGCTGGTTTGAAAACACTGTAGATACCACTAGGGAAAATTTGAATAGGATTGAATACAAAATGACAATAAGGAATCATTGTTAATTTCCTTGCCTAATGTTGCATTTTGAAGCATTTAGGGGTAAAGTGTCACAGTTGCTATAATTTATGTTTAAATGGTTCTGGAAAATATCTAAATAAAGCAATATAGAAACACTTTAACAACTGTTGAATCTATATAGTAGGAATATGGGTTTCCTACATAGTAGGACTATTTCAACTTCTCTGTATGTTTGAACTATTTAATAATAAAAGTTGGGAGGAAAATAGGACAGAAAATTAAAAATTGGGACTGTCCTGGAAAATGTAGGCTGTAATCAATCACCAAGTCCTTTTCCTATCAGTGTCTAACTTCTCACTGGTATCTTCTCTACATTCAATCTCAGCACTTCACACCTGATTTAGAGTAAGCATATACCCTAAACAAAAGTAATAAACTTTGACTTTCACCTCACATCATATACAAAACGTAACTTAAATTTGATGATAGGGCCTACATGCAAAAGCTAAAAATACAAAAAATTAGCTGGGTATGGTGGCTCATGCCTGTAATCCCAGCTACTCATGAGGCTGAGGCGGGAGAATCCCTTGAACTTGAGAGGCAGAGGTTGCAGTGAGCTGACATCGCGCCTCTGCACTCCAGCGTGGGCAACAGAGCAAGACTCTGTCTCAAAACAAACACACAAACAAACAAAAAAACCTATAAAATTTCTAGAAGAAAACAGAGGGAAAAATCTCAGTGACTGTGGGTTTGGCAAAGATTTCTTAAATATAACACAAAAAGCTTGGACTATAAAAGAAAGAAAATCAATCAATTGGGCTTCATAAAATTAAAATGCAAATTAAAACCACAGGGAGATACCATCACACACCTGATAGAATGGATAATAGTAAAAAGACTGACCAAACTAAGCATTGATGAGAATGTGGAATTCTCATGTACTGCTGGTGGGCATGTAAAATGATACTCTGAAGAACGGTTGAACCATTTCTTTACAAATTACATACATACCTGCCAAATGTAAATGTATATGAATACTTATGCAGCCATTCAACCCTTAGGTTTTTCTCTCAAGAAAAACGAAAGCAAAAGTCGAAACAAACATGAGTCCACAAATGTTCCTAGTAGCTTTATTTGTAATAGCCCCAAACTGGAAACAACTCAAATATCCATCAACAGGTGAACAGAAAAACAAATTGTGATATACCCATACAATGGAACTCAGCAATTTAAAAAAAAAAACAATCGTTGATACAGGAGGGAAAGAAACCAACTCAAAATAATTATGCTAAGTGAAAAAATCCAGACCAAAAAGATTTGTCTAATTATTTCCTTGTGATGGTGTTTAACTTACACCTCTATGTTTTGGAAGTTAGGCCTAAAGGCTTGATTTATTTTTGGCAAGAATACTTCCTAGATCATGCTGGGTCCTTCATATTGTATCACATGAGGAGGTAAATAGGCTGTTTCACTGTGTGATGCTAAATTTGATCGTGTGTTTAAGGTGGTGATTGCTAGATCTCTTTTCTATGAAGGTATATTTTTTCCTTAGCAATTAGCAAGCAATCTGTGTGCTGTACTTTAACCACAAGTGAATATCTTGTTTGGCATTTACTTTTTCCTAACAGTTTTAGTGTCCATTGGTAATCCTTGCCTAAATTGATTATTCCATTGTTTGTTTGTTTGTTTGTTTTAAAAAAGGATTGATTTTAAACATTCTGTTATTTCTTCTCGATGCATTAGCTGTTTTCTTCTTAGGCAATTGAAACCGAAAAGTTTTTGAATGGAACAACTTTTTCATGTTTGATTCCCTTGACAAATTCATATTCGCTTCTTATGGCTCCACTCAATTAACCTCTCTTCTCAAACTCTAATAGTTTCCTTCTCCTTCCTAGTCACAGAGGCTGTTTTCAAACTATATTGCAAATATCACTTTTTTTCATTCACTCATTCGTTCTAAATTTTTTTTGTGTCCATACTATGTCTTAGGCACTGTTCTGGGTATAAGGATGTATTATAGTGGCAAATAAATCAGATGAAGTCCCTGGCCTATATTCTAGTGGAAGTGGAGAGACAGATAAGAAAATAAATATAAATATTGGCTAGGTGCGGTGGCTCATGCCTATAATCCCAGCTCTTTGGGAGGCTAAGGCAAGTGGATTACTTGAGGTCAGGAGTTTGAGACCAGCCTGGGCAACATGGTGAAACCTTGTCTCTACCAAAAATACAAAAAATTAGCCAGGCATGGTGGTGCGCACCTGTGGTTCCAGCTACTCAGGAGGCTGAGGTGGGAGGATTGCTTGAGCTCAGGAAGCAGAGGGTGCAGTGAGCCAAGATCACACCACTGCACTGCGCTCCAGCCTGGGCAACAGCGCCAGACCCTGTCTCAGAAAAAAAAAAAAAAAAAAAAAAAGAGAGAAAGAAAGACAAAGAAAAGAAATAGAAATATAATAGAATGTCAGGTAGAAGTAAAAGAAAGCAGCTGAAGAGGAAGGGCAATGATGAGGAAAGGTGATGAAGCTATTTTAGGCAGGAAGTCATTGGAACATGTATAGCTGACAGCCATCAGTGCCCTGCCCACATCCCCCAGGTCCTTTGGGATGATCTAGTATAAGCCAGTGTTACTGGAAGCATCTGTGACTCTCTGCCTGTGGCCCAAGGGCTTCTCTCTGTCTCTGTGGCAGGTCCATGCTGGGGGAACAGCTCTTACCCAAGGGCAAATGGGAGTTGAAAGACAAACACCCCAGCTTTCCTGCCCCCGCTGGGTGGGAAAATTTTGATGTGTATTCCACATCTCCCAGAGGTTTTTGGTGGGATTGAGCCCCAGTTGTTCTCAGTGGGTAACTTGGCGATTAAATATTCTGCTGGCCTCTTTCCTTTGCTGGCTCAAGTCTTCACTACTCTACTAGTTCTTCCTGGTACATTTTACACTTCAAACATACCACTTGTACTCAAATCCTTAGTTTTGGAGGAACCTAGCTTAAGTCAGGAAGTCTTAGGAATGGCCCAAGGCAGAAGACCCTCAGAATGAGATTCTAGCATTGGATCACTTGCTGGCCAACAAAGAGCAGGTCAACAAAAACCCCATCACTGTTAGTAAGTGGGGCAGTGATGATCTCTGGAGTGCTATAGCATCACTATTACTAAGAGTCTTGCCTGTGATTAACTGCGGTAGTGTGTAGGTGGCGGGGAAATGCACTGGCTGATAGAGTAGCTCTTGAACTGAAAGATACAGGGACAATGATAATTATGAGAACTGTGGAGCTGGTTGCTTGTTGTTAACTGCTAGAGAAGCCACAAAGGAAGGAAATAGCAGGCTCAGGTGAGGTAATCATTGACTTAGAGCACGGGTTAAAAGCCAGAAATCTTTCATGGCATCATTTAAAGGGAGTCTCATCTGTAGACAGAGGGTAGAATGAGCTGAAGAATAAGACCCCAGGTTTGATCTTAAATACAACAGAGCTAAAAAGGAGGCTGAGTTCACAGCCCACCAACTTTCTTTCTTTCTTTCTCTTTCTTTTCTTCTTTCTTTCTTTCTTTCTTTCTTCCTTCCTTTCTTTCTTTCTTTCTTTCTCTCTCTCTCTCTTTCTTTCTTTCTCTCTCTCTCTTTCTTTCTTTCTCTTTCTTTCTTTCTTTCTTTCTTTCTTTTCTTTCAGGGTCTCACTTTGCCACCTAGGCTGGAGAGCAGTGGTGCGAACATGCCTCACTGCAGCCTCAACCTCCTGGGCTCAAGTGATCTATCTACTCTCACCTCAGGCCTCCAAGTAGCTGGGACTATAGGCATGCACCACCATGCTCAGCTAATTTTTTTTTTTTTTTTTTTCATAGAGACGAGGTTTCACCATGTTTCCCAAGCTAGTCTCCAACTCCTGGCTCAAGCAGTCCACCCACCTCAGCCTCCTAAAGTGTTTGGATTATAGGTATGAGCCACTGTGCCCAGCCCCCAAATTTCTAATGCTAAAGCAAGGGACCTGAAAAAGGAGAGGGGCCCTGAGAGTTCCGATGGAGATATTTGGGTAGATGGGCTCAAGGACCTTAAAACCCCAGATTCCTCTTAAAACTGAGAGTGAGAATACTCTGGAGCCTTTCTCCTTGCTAGGAGAAATCAGACTTCTGGTGCTCGGAGACTATGCCAAGGCCTCACGTAGCAAGGGCAAATGCCTTGCAGGATGATGCTTGTCTCTAAGATCTATCCCTACCTCTCTTCATTTCTTCTAGACCAATAATGAGAAATCTTATTATGAGCCAAGCGAGGAAATACTGTTATGTGAAGAAAGGGGTTATTCACCAAAAGCACTGCAAAACCTGGCAAATAGGTACTAGCAGGAAGTGGGAGAACTCTCCTGGAAATGAATCTTAAAGTTGCCAAATCAGGGAGGGCAGAATATAAGACTGAATAGCGGACAGTTTGTTAATACAGGTGTATTATTCAGTGACACGGGACTCACTATCCTGGTAGAATGCCCAGAACTGTACCTAATACATTGCAGAAACAGCTCCTTGAAACTGAAAATAATGATCAGATGGAGATGCTGGAACTTCTTAGAAGAGAGATGAAGAAGAGGTCAGCAAGTTCAAAGAGATTAGAAGTAAGAATGCATTTTTTTTTTTTTTTGAGACAGGGTTTCACTCTGTCACCCAGGCTGGAGTGCAGTGGCACAATCTCAGCTCACTGCAGTCTTGACTTCCTGGGCTCAAGCGATCCTCCCACCTCAGCCCTCTGAGTAGTTGGGACTACAGGCATGCACTACCGTGCCCAGCTAAGTTTTGTATTTTTTGTAGAAATGGGGTTTTGCCATGTTGCTCAGACTGGTCTTGAACTTCTGGGCTCAAGCGATCTACCCACCTCACCCTCCCAAAGTGCTGGGATTACAGGTGTGAGCCACGGCACCTGGCCAAGAATGCATTTACTATGTAATACCAGAGAACCCACCAGCCAAAAATGTTCCCTGGGAGGTCCTAGAGGACACTCCCTTACTAAAGTGATAAGCAATATGCGAGTATATTCTGAGAAGCTCAGAACTGCTTGTCCTCTAGATCAAGATTGATGGTAAGAAATGCCCCAGAGTAAATGGGAATAACAGAATTCTAGCGGCCAGGTTGGTGGTACTAGACCATCAGAGGCCCTGGCGATATAATTATGGTTATGTGTATCAGCCTGAATAAGTTAGGAACCTAATATTGAGTAGGAAACAAGTGAATCCCAGCAGAACACATGAGTCATTCAGATTTTGAAAATATGCAAAATGCCTTTTGGCTCTCTGAGCAGAAAGAACAAGTGCCTCACGAAAGGCAGCAAAAGGGGAACCAAGAAGAAAGTGGTTGATCTATTTTCTTTTTTTTTATTTTTGAGACGCAGTCTTGCTCTGTCACCAGGCTGGAGTACAGTGGCGTGATCTTGGCACACTGCAACCTCTGCCCTCCGGGTTCAAGCGATTCTCCTGCCTCAGCCTCCCGAGTAGCTGAGACTACAGGTGAGCACCACCATGCGCAGCTAATTTTTGTATTTTTAGTAGAGACGGGGTTTCACCATGTTGGCCTAGATGGTCTCGATCTCTTGACCTCGTGATCCACCCACCTTGGCCTCCCAAAGTGCTGGGATTACAGGCATGAGCCACCGTGCCCGGCCTAGTTGATCTATTTTCTAAGAAAGACTGGTAGGATGTGAAAGCACCTGCTATGTTCAACATAAGAAATATTGGAAAGACACTAGTCACCAGCAATGAAGGAACCAAAATTGCATCAGATGGCCTCAAGGGTCATGTGTTTGAAATGAGTCTTGCTTATCTGCAAAATTATGAAGTTGCATTTTGAAAATTCAAGCTGATTACTTAAGGTGTCCAGGAAAAACTGCCTAACTTCCATAGCATGGATCTTACCTGTGGCAGAATGTGTTCCATGGTCAAAAAATGGCAGACATGATTGAAGCTCATGTTGATGTCAAGACTACTGACGGTTACTTGCTTTGTCTATTCTGTACTGCTTTTACTAAAAAACATAACAATCAGATATGGAAGACCTCTTACGCTCAGCACAAACAGGTCTGCCAAATCTGGAAGAAGATGATGGAAATCATGACCCGAGAGGTACAGAGAAATGACTTGAAAGAAGTGGTCAATAAATTGATTCCAGACAGCATTGGAAAAGACATAGATAAGGCTTACCAATCTATTTATTCTCTCAATGATGTCTTCATTAGAAAATAAAAATGCTGAAGAAGACCAAGTTTGAATTGGGAAATCTCATGGAGCTTCATGGCGAAGGTAGCAGTTCTGGAAAAGCTACTGGAGAAGAGACAGGTTCTAAAGTTGAATGAGCTGATGGATATGAACCACCAGTCCAAGAGTGTGTTTAACACTCAGACATTTAAAATGGCAAATAAAAAGTCCTATTTGTGAAAAAAAACATGGAAAATGAAAATTTGTGTGTGTGTGTGTGTGTGTGTGTGTGTATCACAGGTGGGTGAGCACAAAACTAGAATAATGGTTACTTCTGGGAAAAAAGGGAAGAAAATGGGGCTAGAGAGATGTATGCAGGGACTGCTACGGTAGTGGCAATATTCTCTTTCTCAAGCCAGCTGGTGAGTACACAGGTGTTCAGTTTATTATTATTCTCCATACACATGAATAATGGTTTTTTGAACATACTTAATATTTAACAAAAAATAATGTAAGAAATAGAGCCTAACCATAGTTCTCTATGTTTTTGACTCACAGTAGAGGGTAGTAAAAGGAACATGAGTTCCTTTGGCATTAAGTAGATCCAAATTCAAGCCACAAAGCTGTATAACTTCCGGGATGTTACAGTCTCTTAGTAATAGGTTTCTCACCAGTAAAATGGTTTTGGTAATAGTTACCCAGCAGGGTCATAGTAAGGATTAAATAAGACAATTTACATAAGTTTTATAGTCAGTGCCTGGCACCTATCAGGCGCTTAAAAATAATAGTTGCTATTCTATAACTTTGTCCATGCTTCCCATTTTTTCCCCCTTTTAGAAAGCTTTCATTTTCGTCATTTAACTTCGTTCAATTTAATGATTTCCTGCAAGCAAAGCATTATGTGGGTGGGCTATACTTTAATGTGTGGGGGTTTTTTTTGTTTTTTTTTTGGTATTTTAAGTCAGTTTTCAAAATGTCATTATCTCATCTGATTCTCAAGTTCAATCCTCAGTGCCTAGCACGGGTTGGAACATGGAAGGAGACCAATAAATCTAAGCAAATTAGTGAATGTAATAGGTAGGTGTTAGGGGCTGAATTGAATTCTCCTAAAATTAATATGTTGAAGTGCTAACCCCCAGTTGTTCGAAATGTAACTGTATATAGTGATAAGGTCTGTAAAGAGGTGATTAAGTTAAAATGAGGCCGTGGGGTGGGGCTAATCCAAGATGACTGATACCTTTATAAGGGGAAGAAACAGGAATGCACACACATATACACTAGGGGCCATTTCAAGACAGGGAGAAGGTGGACATCTGCAAGCCAAGGAGAGAGACCTCAGAGAAACCAAACCTGCCAGCACCTTGATCTTGGACTTCCAGCCTCCAGAACTGTAAGACAATAAATTTCTGTTGTTTTAAACCACTTAGCCCATGGTATTTTGTTACAGCAGCCCTGGGAAGCTAATATAGTAGGGCAAGTATAATTATCCCCAATTTACAAATGTCTAAACTGAATCTCAAGGGTTGTTGTACAGTTACATGAACAGTAAATGGGCAGAATTGGTATTTGAATCTAGGTGCCAAATTCTCGTTGTTTCCACTACAGCCTCCTTCTTGTCAAACTGTGCTATATCAAGATGCATCAATCTGTATGAACTTGATTTTTTAAATTATTTTTATCAAAGTAATACAGGGGAAAATAAGAGTTTCTTACAGTAAAGAAAACCAAGTATCACCTGTCTTTCCCCTCATGTGCCATGGCTTCCTTAAAGCAACCATTTTCCACTCTTTTAGGTGTTTTTTCCTTTAGTATTTGCATCTAACTAACATGCTTATACATATGTGTCATAATTTTCGAAATCAAGACATCACTTATTAATTTCCTAAAATTAAAGATGAGTCTTTAATGATCTTAAAACTCATGCATACCCCCATCGTCCCCCTCCCTTCATTTTAATATACTTTTATCACAATATTGATAACTTTTACTTCCATTTTGTCTTAGTTTTCTCCAGGTTAATTTTCTTTTTAACTTTTATGTTAGACTTTCCTCAAACATGTGGTGATCCTTAGTTGCTCATTCATGCTTAAGAGAAAGCCTGCTTTCTGCTTTACCCTGTGTCTTGAGAGGCAATTAGTGACTTCAATTTCTGACATTTTCTGGGGTTCTGCATCAAGGATCAGCCTGTTAGTGCTGGACACTGGTGCAGGAACACAGGTTTTAGCTTTTTTTTCTCTAAGTCAGTCATTCCTTGTCCAAGTACTTTCTATCTTCTAGAATTTCCTGACAATTCTTTTCTGCTGCCATCACCTCTTCTGTTCTCTTTGTATTTTTTTGTACCATTTTCATTCCTTTACTGTTATCTTAGGGGGTTTTAGGAAGAAGTGGAAATACAGGTTTATAGCCAAGAGTTTACATTTAAAATTTTGACTTCTCTTTTTATTATTAGTCAATAAATAATGGTTAGTATCAACTCAATTTAAATGAATAAAAATATCATTGGATAACTATTTTTCCAGTTGCCTCTGCCAAACTTTCTTTTACACTGAAAACCTCAGTTTGTATTATTAGTAATAAGAGTAATATAATAGTTCAAATGTAAGTGTGACTTAAATAAAATTTTTGTGCTTAAAGCGAGGTAAGGAGGGTGTCCATGGCATCACTTTAGTGATGTTCCTGCTAAATACAAACATACTGATATTGAGGGATATCCCACTGGGGAAGGATCTGGGTGGTGTGAGTTCCATAGCAGGACAAGGAGGGCTTATGAGTGGAGGACAGACTGCTGTGTGGTGGCAGAGCCTGAGCAGGGGAGTAGAGATCCATGCAGTAGGGTGACCTGACCCAGGGTACCAGATCTCAAGCAAGGTAAAGAGGACATCCACACTGTGGGGTGTCCTGGGTGAGCTACCAGAGCACAAGTCTAGTGAAGGGGGTGTCTACATGTGGGGATGGCCTGGCACAAGGGTCAGGGCACAGACTGAGGAGGACAGCGACACTGGGGAGGGAGCAGTGGCAGTAATGCGAGTTTGGTTAATGTACCAGGGGATGGATCAAACAAATAAATATATTAAGGCTCATGGGAGTCCAGTTTCTTACTTTGAAAGGAGTCATAAATATGGAAAGGGAGAAAGTTGGAATAATCCCTGAGGTATTGAATTAGAATTAGAATATCAGTGTGAACTCATAGAATGCAATGTTTCTGTATCCATATTACATCAACGTCAATGTTGTCATGTGTAGAGGTAAATGTGTATGTGAGTGTGTGTGTGTTCCCTAGTGCTGTCCACTGAGAGAGCCTGAGACCTGTCCACTGAGAGAGTCTGAGAGTCCACTGAGAGAGCCTGAGATACAAAAGTGGAATCAACAGACCTGCTCTGGTTGTGGTTTTTTTTTTTTGAGATAGAGTCTCACTCCCATCACCTAGGCTGGAGTGCAGTGACACGATCACGGCTCACTGCAGCCTCCATCTTCCGGGCTTAGGTGTTCTACCAACCTCAGCCTTCTGAGTAGCTGGGAATACAGGCACATGCCACCATGCCCAGCTGATCACTGTATTTTTTTGTAGAGATGGGGGTTTTGCCATGTTGTTCAGGCTGGTCTCGAACTCCTGGGCTCAAGCAATCCATCTGCCTTGGCCTCCCAAAGTGTTGGGATTACAGGCGTGAGCCATCACTCCTGGCCAGATTGTGGCATCTAAGTACCATTTACCACTTAAAGGAATCAGGGCTCCTTGGTAGGGTGCCAGATTTGGCAAATGAAAATACAGTAAATATTTAGCAAAGAAGATATTATTGCATGGGACATACATGCAATATATATTTGCCTGAAATTCAAATTTAACTGACTACCCTGTATTTTATTTAGCAACTTTACCCCTTGGAGAAATAACTGATTCCAATACTGGGTCAGGAAAGGTATAAGATGAGCCAGAACACTTTTTTGTGCAAGAAAAAAAGGAAATAATCAAGGAATGATGGGACAAAATGACACAGACACCAATTTAAAGGGACTCCCATTAGCCAAATATGGGAACAATTTAAGCATCAAAATAAATAAATAATAATAGTAAGAGGTTATAATCCATTTAACAAAATAGGAAGCCATGAGCCTAATAGAAATAAAACAATAAAATGGAAGTTTGATGAGGAATTGAATATTTATCTAGATCTTATCTCCACACAAAATACTTATTAATTCCATATGGACAAAATAGTAACTTCATTGTGGAGAAGCCTGGCAGATACCATTTTAATCAAGCGATTAAAGTGAATGTCATGAGTAACAGAAGGAATTAAAATTGAGCATCATCTGATGAGACGCAGTAAGAACATAAAGTGATGAATATCATCAATTTAGTGATGCTCCTGCTAAAAGCAAACATGTTGAAACTGAGTGATATTCCACAATAATTAGCTGTAATCTTCAAAAGTACTGAGGTCATGGAAATAAAAGAAAAGCTGAGGAAATGTTTCAGAGAAAGGACACCAAAGACATGTGACAATTAAATGCAACACATATTCTAAACTGGATCCATTATTTGCTATAAGGAATGTTACCAGGATAATTGATCAAATGATGGGATTTCAGGATTAGACATTATTAATTATCAAGGTGAACTGATAATTAAAAATGGATTAAAATTTAAATCAATTTAAATGGATTACAAAATCAATTTTTACTTTTTTTTTTTTTTTGAGACAGACTGTAGCTCTGTCTCCCAGGCTACAGTGCAGTGGCGTGATCTCAGCTCACTGCAACCTCTGCCTCCCAGGTTCAAGCGATTCTCCTGCCTCAGCCTCCTGAGTAGCTGGGATTATAGGCGTTTACCACCATGCCTGGCTAATTTTTGTATTTTTAGTAGGGATGGGGTTTTGTCATATTGGCAAGGCTGGTCTTGAACTCCTCGCATCAAATGGTCCTCCACCTTTGTCTCCCAAAGTGCTGGGATTACAGGCATGAGACACCATTCCCGGCCTAAAAAATCAATTTTAATTGTTGTACTGTGTTTCTGTTGGAGAATGTCCCACATACAGGGCATCAGGTTAGCAACTGACTCCCAAATGGCTCAATATAAAAGAGTGATTTGTAGTGGACTTGCAACTTTTCTGTAGGTTTCAGATTGTTTTAAAATAAATAAACATAATGTTTAGTTTTGGTTTTAAAAGGAAATGATAATCATTCTTAAATATGGGCCTAAAAAAGAGTTGAAAATACCACTAATAAAATGTGTTTTGGCCAGGCGCAGTGGTTCATGCCTGTAATCCCAGCACTTTGGGAGGCCGAGGCAGGCGGATCACCCATCAGGAATTCGACGCTAGCCTGGCCAACATGGTGAAACCCCATTTTTACTGAAAATACAAAAATTAGCCAGGCGTGGTGGCATGTGCCTGTAGTCCCAGCTACTTGGGAGGCTGAGGCAGGAGAATCGCTTGAACTTGGGAGGTGAAGGTTGCAGTGAGCTGAGGTAGCGCCACTGTACTCCAGCCTGGGTGACAGAGTGAGACTACATCACACACACACACACACACACACACACACACACACACACACACACATGCACGCACAACAAAATGTGTTTTGCAATTATGATGTACAGGACACAAAGCCAACTATCTGGAGACCACAAACTCATACATTAAAGAATGCTCCTGAAATTAAATTGCTAGAATTTTTAAACTATAAGAAGCCAAAAAGGAGACTCAACATATTGCTGATACTTGTATGCAAAGCATTGGGGGGGAAATTGCCATTTAAAAGAAAAACCAATGGCAGTTACTTCTGGGGTTTAGAAAGTGGCATTTCATCTCTGGGATAGATGGTCCTTTTGTTTAATAAAAACATCTTTAAGAGTGTGTCAGACACTGGTAATTTTCTACCCTATAACTATTCTTTCTGCTTTCCTTATTAACAGACCTCAAACCTCACTTTGGGCAACAATGCTCGGGGCCTTCTCAGCCTTCTTTAGAGCTGGGTATGGCCTTAAGACACCACTCTATCAAGGAGAGCTAAACAGAATTGTGCTGGGAATATTGGGAAAATAATCAGTGTGGATGTGACTCCGGAGGATCTGCAGCTTATTTGTGAGTCATCAGGTAACGGGTTTTATGATAAAACTCAACATGACGTAGAAGGCAATAAAGATGGCAAAGGAAGAGAAATAGCCTGGGCATATGATGGTATTATGAGCATTATGGTGTATTATATATTGCAATGTTCAATGTTTCTGTATTTTTTTTTTTTTGAGACAGGATCTCACTCTGTTGCCCAGGCTGGAGTGCAGTGGCACGATCACAGCTCACTGCAGCCTCAACCTCCCTGGGTCAGGTAATCCTCCTACCTCAGCCTCTTGAGTGGCTGGGACTACAGGTGTGTGCCACCACACCCAGCTAATTTTTGTATTTTTTGTAGAGATGGGGTTTCACCAATTTGCCCAGGCTGGTCTCGAATTCCTGGGCTCAATCAATCCACCTGCCTTGGCCTCCCAAAGTGCTGGGATTACAGGCGTGAGTCGCCATGCCAGGCCATGTTTCTGTATTTTTAAAAACTGCCATAATGAAAATTTGAAAAATGACAAATAGGATTGAAGGTTTCTAGAATACCATTTGTTTATCCTGAGAATGCAAGCAGTGACTCATTTATTTGTAGACCACATCCTCAGGAAATATAGATCAAATAATTTTATTTTAATTTTTTTGAGATGGAGTTTTGCTCTTGTTGCCCAGAGTGCAATGGCGTGATCTTGGCTCATTGCAACTTCCGCCTTCTGGGTTCAAGTGATTCTCCTCCATCAGCCTCCTGAGTAGCTGGGATTACAGGAATGCGCCACCACACCCAGCTAATTTTTGTATTTTTAGTAGAGAGGGGGTTTCGCTATGTTGGCCAGGCTGGTCTCGAACTCCTGAGGTCAAGTGATCCACCTGCCTTGCCTCCCAAAGTGCTGGGATTACAGGCGTGAGTCACCGTGGCCGGCCTAGATCAAATAATTTTAGATGGTAGTGGCTGGGGTCAAGCACTGAGTCTGGCACGTTCTAGGTATCAGACTGTACGCTCCATGAAGGGAGGGACAAGGTCTTTTTTTTCCTCTTCTCATCACTGTATGTTCAGCACTTTGCTCTAGTGCTAGAAAATAGTAAGTGACAGTAAAATTTTATTGACTCAATACTGCCTTTTGGAAGTTAAAACAAAAAAATACTAATAATATTTATAAAGCTGGTCCCTTTGGGAACTCCCTATTGTTAATTCAATAATTTAACTTTGAATTTCAAGCCAGAACATTTTAAAGCCTTTGCTCTACAAGTTTAGTTACATTTAAGCCTACCTTAATATTTTTATAAAGTTATTTTTAATCCTGTTTTACTCAATTTTTAATTTTAAAAATAGCTGGATTTTATTGATAAAATATTTCATGACTATTTATGACAAAACCAACTGGTTTGTATCCTGAAGGATTCCTCTAAAGCTAAAGGTTACATTTTCAATGATTATAAATGATTCATAGTTATTTTATTTTCTATTAAAACCAGTAGTCATCTATCATTAATCTTCAGAATTAATCTTTTTGCAAACCCAGATGATCAGAAAGGTAACGCAGGGGAAATCTCATCATTTGTCTGTAAGTTTTCCAGGTTGATTTGTATTTTAATTATTTTATTTTATTTATTTTATTATTTTATGACAAAGTCTCACTCTGTCACCCAGGCTGGAGTGCCCTGGCACCATCTTGGATCACTGCAAACTCTGCCTCCTGGGTTCAAGCAATTCTCATACCTTAGCCTCCCGAGTAGCTGGGATTACAGGCGCAAGCCACCACACCCACCTAATTTTTGTATTTTTAGTAGAGACAGGGTTTCACAATTTTGGCCAGGCTGGTTTCAAACTCCTGACCTCAAGTGATCTGCCTGCCTCGGCCTCCCAAAGTGCTGGGATTACAGGCATAAGCCACTGTGCCTGGCTTGTTCTTGTATTTTAAAATATCATTAAATTCTGAGCGCCTCCAACATTTTTACAGTACTATGAAATTATTAAGAAACTCATTACCAAATCCAATGGCATTCCTGCAACATTTGACACTTTTATTTGGTAAAACTCTTTTCTCAGTTATTAAGGAAGTATGGCGATTCTTTGAAGAAGCAATAGGGACCAGTGACAGATTGGCCATAAGGGATGAAGGGGAGAGTGGAGAAACTTTATTTTTTTTAAAGCAAGTTTTCTTCCATTTAATCCATTTTTAGTGCTACTATTTATATTAATCTTTATTTTATTTATTTATTTTTTTTGAGACAGAGTTTCGCTCTTGTTGCCCAGGCTGCAGTACAATGGCATGATCTCGGCTCACCGTAACCTCTGCCTTCCGGGTTCAAGCGATTCTCTTGCCTCCGCCTCTCGAGTAGCTAGGATTACAGGCATGCGCCACCATGCCCGGCAAATTTTGTATTTTTAGTAGAGAGAGGGTTTCTCCATTTTGGTCAGGCTGGTCTCGAACTCCTGACCTCAGGTGATCTACCTGCCTTGGCCTCCCAAAGTGCTGGGATTACAGACTTGAGCCACTGCGTCCAGCCTAATCTTTAATTTTTTAAAAAATTATTTCTATTAGTATCAATATTAATCTGATCCTAAAGCTGTTAGGCTTAAAATAAACCTTATTCAATTGTAGAATAAGAGGTCTGCCATGTGGAAATGAACAATATTCTACAGACCTTGGGAATTAATTTACCTTATTGTTCCAGAAGACAGAGTCAGTGTGATATAATGGCAAGCGTACTGTTATTTGAAGACTTGGGGTGGAGTCCAGGCTTCCCATTTACTTGCCCTCCTGACTCTGGCTAAGTCAATTTCTCTGGGTCTCACCTTCCTCCAGTTTTAAAATATCACTGATTCTAAACAAAGAACTGAGAGATAAGAAATTAATGAAAATAATAAAATGTAGTATGTTGGGAAAATATGCCAGGCAGTGACACCAATGTTGTGTATTTGATGTTTATGAGTGAAATTAAAAAAAAATCCATAAATTGTAGCAGGAATGTTAGGAGGAAAGAAAAAGCCACTGTGACTTTTAAAAACATCAATGAACCTGGGAAATGAAAAAAATATGTGCAGGGAAAACCACTTTTTACACGATTGTCTTGAGAAAAATACAAAGCAACAAAAACCAAGTTTAGTTACACAGATTCAAGAGAATTAAAATTGCCTTTATATTCTCAGAGGAAACTAAAATACAACAAAAATAAAAACCACCATGAGGGATTGCTGGCAATAGCCCAATAGTTGAAAAATTGCATGATTTTGGATAGTAAAGAAAAAAAAGCCCTATAGGCCTACTTTTAAGAAGTTTATTAGCTGGGTGTGGTGGTGCATCCCTGTGGCCTCAGGAAGCTGAGGCGGGAGAATCCACTGAGCCCAGGTTGAGGCTGCAGTGGGCTGTGTTCACATCAATGCACTCCACCCTGGGTGATAGAGTGAGACTTTGTCTCAAAAAAAAAAAAAAAAAAAAAAAAAAGAAAAAGAAAAAGAAAAAGAAAAAAGTAAAGAAAAAAAAGTTTATAGGGTGGGCATGGTGGCTCACACCTGAGGCTGAGGCTGGAGGATTGCTTGAGTCCTGGCGTTTGAGACCAGCCTGGGCAACACAGTGAGACCCCGTCTCTATAAACAATAAAAAAATTAGCCGGGTGGTGGCAAGTGCCTATAGTCCTAGCTGCTTGAGAAGCGGAGGCAAGAGGAACGCTTGAGTCCAGGAGTTCAAGACTTCAATGAGCTATGATTTAACCGCTGTACTCTAGCCTTTGTGACACAGTGAAACCCTGTCTAAAAAAAAAGTTTATAATCAAATTAATAAAAAAAAAAACTAGGTAACTTATAATTATTCTTATTTTGGAAGGAACTTGTCCCAAATATAACTCAAGTGGTGGCATTACTGATGGCAGTGGCAGGCTGTCCGGAGCAGCCACTGCCATCATGCTGGCTGCAGCGTGGATGTGTGAGCGGTGGTGGCAGGAGTGGCTGTGGGAGTGGCAGTGGCAGTTGTGGGACCTTTGTGCCCCGCATTCCCGAGGTGGACAACTGTGCTGCCTCCCGTACCCATCCTCATATGGCCAGGCAGGACCCGTTCCCAGTACTGGAGCCTCCACTGCTCCAGACCCTGACCCTGAATCACTGCGATCACCCACTGCCACTGTGGGGAGCACGTGGGGAGGAGGCGGACAGTCCCCAGAGCCCACTGCCCTGGGGGCTGCTGTGATGGGGCAGCGCTGAGCTGCTTGCCAGCAGGGGAGCAGCATGGTCGGGCACGGAGAGGTGGGCAGAGGAGGGCCCAGCAAGGACCTGGAGTCCCCGCGCTGGGTTGCAAACAGGCGCAGCTGGGGCTGCCTGCACACTCCATGCAGCAGGCGGCAGCCCTACCCTCCCAGGTGCAGGACCAGGGCATCTCCGCACTCTGCACCCTCTGGGGGACAGGAAGGCCCCCTTGCCCTTGCAGGCCCTGGGTGTCTGTTCCCACTGCTTGGCCTCTCCCTGCTCCTAGCACCTGCTCTGATCTCAGAATGGGGTTGGGGTCAAGCCCGGGCACTGTCACAGCCCGGCTGGGTATGTGCAGGCTTGGGGCAGTACTGACATGCTAGCCCACTGCTGCTTCCGCCCCCTCTAGATGTTGGGCGCTGACAAGCATGGGAGGGAGGCAAGGGTTGGCAGGGCTGAGGGCAGCTCTGTGCTGGCCCCACAGGCGCCCCTCTGCAGAAATAGCCTGGGTGCCATGAAAAGTGGTAGGAGGCAGACAGGCTTCAGTGTGGAAAGGAGCGGGTTCCCAGTGAAGTCCCACCTTTAGGCCGGGGAAGGCCTGAAGCCTGGGGATTGGACTGCCCATCCTGCACACCAGAGGGGGAACTTATGGTGCTTTTTCCTAGGCCTGCCCAAGGACCAATCAGCATGCACTTCCTCCCCTCTGAGGCCCGGGGCTCAGTCAGAACTGAGCAGGCGATGGATGACCAGCTGCAGAGAGGAGCTACCTTCTCTGCCGCTAGCTGAATACTTGTTAGGATGACCAAGTGCAGAGAGTAGCTACCCTCCCTGCTGAGAACTGAACACTTGTTGGGACAACCTTCCTGCATAGAGGAGCTCTCCTCTCTGCTGAGAGCTGAAAACTCATCAGGACAACCTGCCTAGCAGAAAGGAGCTGCCCTCTCTGCTAGCAGCCGAACACTCACTGGGACACCCTGGCTGCAGAAAGGAGCTATCCACTGTGGGTCTTCTCTCAGCTGTTCCATTACTCAATAACATCTTGCTCACCCTCCACTTGTCTGTGTACCTCATTCTTCCTGGTCACAGGACAAGAACTTGGGACCTGCCAAATGGCGAGGCTAAACGAGATATAACACAAATGGGGCTGAGACATCCCCATTGCTTGCCACGTTGCGGGTGAAGAAGAGAGAAGGGCTGTGGCCTTTTGGGGAGCCCAGACCTGGGAGCTCCCCAAGCCAACACTGTGACTCCCTCTTTGGGTCCCTGCAGTTCCTGGCGTCTCCAAGCTTCTGGGTGCCAATGTGTTCCCTGGTGCCAGCTGTGGAAGCTGCTTGCAGTATGCCTGGTCCAGCCACAGCCTTGCAGAGAGCTGGTGCATCTGGAGCTGCCCGCCCCACTGCAGCAGCTGGTGTGTCTGACTGCGCAGTAGCCAGACCTCACGCTCGCTCACACATGCCTTGCCACTCCACGCCGTACTTGCCCTTGGCAGGTGTGGGATCCAGGCCGGTAGCATAAGCTGAGCACAGCCTGCCAGGCCAAGTAGGTGGAATGAGCCCAGTGGGCCTGAGCAAGACTTGTGCAAAGGCGCCACAGGCCACAGAGGTTTCTGGCCAGAAAAGCGACACCCTAAACATCCCATAACATTACTTTACCTGTTCAAATGTGGACTATGAAAGGATATTGAAAAGTTGGGCATCTCAGAGACTTAGACATTGAAAAGATACTAACGCGCCACAAAAATGTAAATCCAAATAGCTAGTTGTATACAAGAAGGTCCTCAACAGCATCAGTAATCAGAGAAATGACAGTTAAAACCACAATGATATATTACCACACACCCACCAGACTGGCAAAACCGAAAAGACCAATAATGTCAAGTGTTGTGAAGGTGTGGAGCAATGGGACTCATATATACCTAGTGTGACTGTGTAACCCTCTAGAAAAGAACTTGGCATTATTTATTCAAGTTTATGATACATATTACACTCCCAGGTATATGTTATACAGAAACTGACGTAGATGTGATGGAATACATATATGAAGAATGTTCACATTAGCATTTATAACAATCCTAAACTGGAAACAACCCAGATGTCCATCAGCAATAGAATGGCTAAACATATTGTCACATACTGTTACAATGGGACACTGTAATATGCAGCAATGAAAATGCACAAATTACAGCTATAGGAACAACCTGAACAACATATGAATTAAAAACAATGTTGAGCAAAAGCAGCAAGAACAACAGATTACATATTATATTGTTCCAGTTACATAAAGTTCAAAAGAAAGAGTGAGACTAAACAATATATTGTTTAGGGATGCATGCTTGCGACAAAGCGACAAAGAAAAGCAGGGAAATGATTATCGCAAATGTTAGAATAATGACTACACTTAGGAGGGAGGGAAAGAGTTGTGTTCGGGAAGGTCATGGCAGGGAAGGGAACTTCTGAGTTGCTGGAAATATTCCATTTCTTGACCTGGTTGATTGGTTACATGGTGGTTTCCTTTATAATCACTTATACTATATAATTGCTTTATGTATTTAAACTATATTTCACAATAAAAATGTTAAAATTAATATAGATAGTATTTCTGGAAAGCAAAATTTTGCCAGATAATTTAGCTTACACAATCTTTGACAGTAAAAGCTACTGATGTGGAATAACAAAACACTGATTAGTTTCTTGTAAGAGCTCACTTTCAAGTGTAGAGGTCAAAAACCTTATAAGAGTCTCCGTTTTTCTATATTTTAACACAGTATTTAGATCCTTATCTTAAATTGATGAACCAGGGAAGTAACTATTAGCTAAAACTTCAGATTTTTTGGAATTTTTAATTAACTAGCTGTTTTCTCCTCTGGATTAATAAGCAATACAAGGAACTAAAGAGATGCAGACCAAGTTGGAAATGTATGAACTTCCTTCTCTCCAGTCTCCAGTTCCAGCTGTTTCCTCCTGTTATCAAGCTGGGTGCTGAGGTGGGTATCTAGCCCAGTAAGCTTAGTGTGCTGTTATTAAATACTTTCTAAGTAAGTGGCTCAGGCTCTCCTGAGTGCCCTTCTGTTCCTCAGCACTGAGGTTGTAAGGTGGAGCCACTGACAATGAAAACCAGAAGATCACGCTGCTGAAAAACCCTATGTGGTACACACTTAACTGGAGGTGTTCTCTGCTGGGCTGCAGAACTCTGATGTTTGCACTCTTTTCCTTCAAAGCCTACAAAGGTTAAACTCTCTGAGGTGTTTAGCTTCACAAAATCCCCTAAATCTGTGTGTTTTACTCCTTTAATTTCCACCATTCCCCTGTTGTAAGATAGGAAGAGGGGGAAAAACAAAAAATATTTATTTTGTAGCCATGTGAGACCATCACTTGTTGGTCTGATTAACTGTAAGTCTTATTTGGAAGGCTGTAGCAGGGGATTGGTCACGTAAAGACAGAAAAATCCAGGGTAATTTAAGCAGGATATTTAACCTGGCTCTTGGAACTTCAGGTCAAGGGCAGTAGGGTCAGGTGCTAGTCTGTGAGTCTCTCCTTGGTTTTGCCACATCCTCCTTTGCCCCTCTCACCACCTTTCCCGCAGCATTTTAATGAACACGAGCCCTTGGATTTACCCAGTTAAAAGTTTCCTTAGTTTACTGTTTGCAGATGGTAGTGGCAGTAGTGGGAGAAACCCAGAGCTTCCCACATTTGTCTATAATACACTTGCTCCTACCTTACCCCCTCCTCCAGGTGGAAAGACTTGTAAAATCCATTACTACTGCTTCCCAAGGAGGTAGAGTGTACTAGGGTCCAGGGACAGAATTGTGGAATCTGCTTTCATCATTGCTGCTGCTTTAATCTTTTTCTCATACTATTCACTGAAGACAGATTTCTGAGGATTCTGGTCCTTTTATCTTAAATTTGTTTTCCTAGAGAACTACACTTTAAACTTCATGAGTTTCTACTTATCTTTCCTTTCCAGGATAACATCTGTAGGAAAAGCTGCATAATAGTAATAACATTTATTTTAGAAAGAAAATCACCTTTGAGTCAGACCTGAAACAGGCCAACATTTCTTGATGACAACGTACACTGATGAACCAAGACCAGAAGCTCTCGAAAGCTCCAAACCATAAGAAAGAACCATTCGTAAAAGTGAGGGACTATTAAATTCTTCCCCTGACAGTCAAAAATCCTTCAGCAATCTCCCAGAGGATGGCTCCCTTCCAATCCTCCCTTCCCGCTGCCCTAACAATCTGCGCGAGGATGGGTCCCTTCCCTTGCTCGGCATTTCGTCTCCTTTTCCACTAAAGACTCAGGTTGTGACTCTGTACTCAAGCCGCACCCCTGTTTCCTTTCATGGCTAGGGGGAGGGGAGGAATGTATTACAACTCATTTTTACAATGCACTGCAGTTTACAAAGCGCTTGCACTTCAACCATATCCTCTGAGCTTCACGAGTGCCACGTGAGAGGCATTCATTCATTCATTCATTCATCAAACATTTGCTCGGCCCGACCACACGTTATCCAACGCTGGGTCTCACCCCACGCCACGGGAAGGGTGGGGCGCTCTCTCCCTGGAGCAGGTGCAGATCAGGCTGTAGGGTAACTCCTCGATCAGTCCGGCTTTTCGAGGGTCTGTTTGGGGCCAAATGCCTCACCTTCGGGTGGTGCGCGCAGCTGCCTGAAGACGCGGCCTGGGCCTCCTCCTTCCTCCCAAAGGAGCAGTCCCCACCTGCCCCGAAGGAAACCGCTACAGACCAAGCTCTCCAGGCCGCCCTCGGGTCAGGGGTAAGATCGGGCGGCAGCTTAGGCTCGACTCGGCTCCTCCCCTTCCTCTCTTCAGTTCTGACGCGGCCGTAGAGGCGGCAGCGGCGGCGGCGGCTGCGAGTCCCGCGGCCCGAGGCGCACCCACCCGCTCGCCGATCCCCACTTCCTCTTCCCTTGGAGCGTCATCAGAGCGCGCCAGAGGCGCCCAGGGCGGGGTGGCTGGAAGGGGGAAAAAGGCCAGCGGAGGAAGCCTCAGAGCGGAAAGAAGAGGGAGGGGGAAGAGAGCGGTTGCTAGGTGACTTGCGTCATCGGCAGGCGCCGCTCTCCTCCCGCCCCTCTCTCTGGAGTGAGGCGAGAGCCCCGCACAGAGCGAGGGAGACAGCGAGCTGAGCTCCGGGCGCTGCCGCTGCCGCTGCCGCTGCCGCCGCCGCTGAGAGTGAGAGCGAAGGAGCATCCGAGAGATCCAGTCCCCCTGCACTGGCCGCCGCCGAGACCTTCGCTCTCCCCTGGGCCAGCGGGAGCCGCGGCCGCACTCCTTTCCCCCCCTCACCTTCCCGGCCGGCAGCGGCGGCTGCACACGCCGGAGCCGGAGCCCGAGCCGGAGCCCGAGCCCGAGCCGGAGCCCGAGCCCGAGCCGGAGCCCGAGCCGGAGCCGGAGCCGGCGGCTTGGGGGGCAGGGAGGCGGCTACCACGGGCCGGGAGTGGGTAGCTGCTCCGCGGTGAGAGAACGCTGAGGAGGCGCCGGAGCTTCTGCCTCGTCCCGTGGGGCGTGGGGCGAGACCCCCAAGGTGTAGGGAGGGGGGTCCCAGCCGCAGCGACACATGCGGGAGCCGGGAGCGGGGGCGGCGCCGAGCGGAGCCGGCCGGGTCCCTCGCCTTGCCGCCGACTCGGCCACCCGCCCGGGGCCGTAGCATCTTGCCCCGGAGTGTATGAACCGGGGCCCCAACCAAGCTCGGCAACCACCCCCCGGCCGGGGGGGCGGGGACCCCGATGTGAAGCGGCGGCTGGGGCGGCGGAGAGAGCAGGACCGACGCCGCCGTCCTTTCCTCACCTTCCCCCTCCCCTCAGCCCCCTCCGGGGGTCTTCTCCCTTGGCCAGTCGCCGGCCCCCCGGCTCCTTGGCTGGACTCCGGGAGGAGTTCCTAGAGCCCCCCTCCCCCGCCCCAGTCCCGAGGGCGGCGGGGCCGGGGGGGACCCGGGGGGCCGGCCGCAGCCTCCACCCAGAGGAAACTTTATAAAAACAAAATCCGGAGTCTCCCAAACCTGACTGTCCCGGGAGAAGTGGCCCTGGACGGGCAGAAGCCGCAACCTGAAAAGACCCAGGAAGAGGAAAAGAGGAGGTAAGCGGGGCCGCCGCCTCCCCTCCCCTGGCAGCGCGGAAGAGACCCGGGTGGCCGCCTGGTTTAGCGATACGAGCACCGCTTCTTCCTCAGTACCGCGCCGGAGCCTTCCGCAGCTGCCGCCTCAGTCCGAAGGAGGAAGGGAACCAACCCACTTTCTCGGCGCCGCGGCTCTTCTCTAAAAGTGTGAGTGGCCCCGGGAGAGGGAATTGAGGGGGAGAAAGTGGGAGGATGCCGGCGCTTCCTCCTGGAGTTTTGCTGATGTTCTCCGGTAGTGTTGGGAGTCTATCAATGAGGGAGTCTAGCTTTATTCACGGAGGGGGGAAGGTGTTAGGGAGGCCTGTATTTTGTAACTTTTTAGCTCTTTGTACGAGTAATGCAAGTATGCAGGTTTCTGTCGGAGGAGTCTTTTCTCCAAAGTGAATACTCGCACCTTTCTGGCCAGCAATTGGCAAAGGGAAATTGAGGAAGCCAGAGCATATGTGCGCACAGAGGCCATCTGTATCTGTAACCTTTTCCTGGTACTGTGGGTGTGTGCGGTGTACTTTTTGTTTCGGGGGTACTCTCATATAGGTTTCCGAATGAGAACTACTTAACCTACGGACCCCTGAAAGTAAAATTCCTTTTTTAAAAAACAACAACAAACCTGTCTTGAGAGAGGTTTATTTCAGTACCTATTGGTACAGGAGTTAACCTTCTCAGTTAGTGGGTCCAATTCATGTGTGTCAGGAGGACACTGTAACAGATGTCAGTTACTCAGGAACTTGAGTTGTTAGGAATCACAACTTACTTGGGGAAGAGCATTTATCACATAAATCATTTTATAAAAGTTGTGATTTTTTTCCCTTCACCTCCCCCCCCCTTTTTTTTTAGAGTAACAAATTACAGCACTTTTTTATTGGGTTTGAGGCTTTGCTTTTTTGAATTATCTTTATTTCTGTATCAATTTAGGATACATCTTTGATATTTAAGTCAGGAATGATTTTTTCCTTCCATTATTTTAAAGCTGAAGTTTATAAAACCTTTGACTTGTATTTTAGGTATCTTGTCAGAGTACCAAATTAAAGGTTCATGCAAGTAATTAATATTTCATATACAGACCTTAAGGGTTAAACATAGAGCAGAATTTTATGTAAGAAGTCATAGACAGTACTATACTGAGAATTGTGGTCCATCTAGACAACTGTGGGCTCGTTCTGTCTGAAGCCACTGCTGAGAGATACTTTGTGGGAATGAATGTAAGCCTGGGGTTATCTCTCTTTTCGAAGTTCTCCATTCAGGATCTTGATTAGATTAATTTAAAACTTTCTCAAACTTAACAATGTTTGGTCCTTTTTTTTTAAAGTAATGAGTTCTGCAAGTTTATTAGCCTGTGTATTATGTGACAATTCATTTACATATTCCATACCTGTGTCCCTAAACTTTCAGGACACAGTCAGAGTTTGTGTTTCAAGAATTATCAGGACAAGCCTCAGTTCATCTTTTCTTAATTTTATAGACTTTCATTATTTCTACCATCAGTTTCTCCAACTGTTGTCTTAGAATAATGTCTTTCATTTGACCACTTTTCCCTTCTCTGGAACTTCTCCCACTGAATTGTTTTTCTTTAGTTGCCTTGTTATGCTTTGGTAAGGAACTTTAAATTCTGTCCTTTAAATGTGTACTGACATGAAAATACTGAATAGTGGATGTAATGTTAGAATCAGAGTCACGTATTCTGTTTTTCACTAAGATATTGCAAAGAGAAATGTAGTCATTTTCTAAAATACTGTACCCAAAATACAGTAGAAGCTGTATTTTGGGAAGGAGGGGAGGACAAACTAAGAAACAAACTATAGTTTGAATGTAGGTTGCACTCTGTCAAAGTTGCTTACTAACTTTAGGACCTACTTTTATTGCTTATGGATTGGTTAAAAATTACGGTATTTTTTTTTTTTTTTGAGACAGAGTCTTGCTCTGTCACCCAGGCTGGAGTGCAATGGAGCGATCTTGGCTCACTGCAACCTCCGCCTCCCAGGTTCAAGCGATTCTCATGCCTCAGCCTCCCGAATAGCTGGGACTACAGGCATGTGCTACCACGCCTGGCTAATTTTTTTTTGTATTTTTAGTAGAGATGGGGTTTCACCATGTGGGTCAGGCTGGTCTAGAACTCCTGACCTCAAATGATCTGCCCACCTCGGCCTCCCAAAGTGCTGGGATTACAGGCGTTGAGCCACCGCGTCCAGCCAAAAAATTATGGTAATGTTTTATTGCACGTTTGGGTAGAAATGACAAAGTTTTTGGGGTCCCTGCCTTTGAGATGCTTTTACTTGTAGGTGGTGGAGACAATCAAACACAAATTGCACAAAGCTATAGGAGAGGGGGGATAGACCAATATTTATCTAAGACCGCACTGGATGTTAGATATTGTCAACTTATAGATGTGAATATATTTTTACATTTTTCACTAGGGAAATGTTGCTTTTGGACGTGTACATATAGAACTAATTGAAGTATTGAAGCCAAATCTGGGAAGGTTTCTTTTAGGAAGAAAAGAGCAAGTGGAGACACAATATTTAAGACTTTTGGAATTGAAAGGCATAAGGGACAGATAAAATTACGAAGCTGGTTTGAAGGGAGTACAGATAGAGGTTGTTGAGTAGTGTTAGGGTCAGTTGTGTTTGTGTAGACACATGATTACACAAAGTTCAAAGAAGCAACTGAGAAGAGTGTTCCTGAGAGTAATTTCAGATGACTGGGGAGAAATTACATTTTAGGTAAAAGCTGTATGCCTGGATTAGGATTTTGTTTTTCTAGGGAACCAACATTTTTATTATATCGTGGCTATCCAGGGCTATACAGAAGGAGGAGTGAAAAAGAAGATGCTTAGTGTGTTGAAAGTGGCTTCTTACAAAAAAGAGTTTAGAAATGGGACAGTAGACTTTGCTTTGGATGTGAAATTTTAGGGCAACAATTGGATACTGGTGCAGTTTCAAAACAGCAAAATAGTTTAGCAGGTAATATACTGAAAATGTAAAGTTGGAATTATTTTCAAAGTATTTAGGTTTCCCAGAGTACTGATGGAAAGTGAAGAGCTGAAAAGTGGGTATTTTTAGTTAGGGGGAAAATCTGAATGAATGAGACACTACCTAAAATAGATGTTTTAGAAGTGGATAAGAGTTGAAGTTAAAAAGGAATGAGCAGGCTTTAAACATGGCCACCAGTTTAGTCCCAGGGTATATTATTCTGTATTTTTGAAACAAGCTAAAATTTTTTTTTTTTTAAATGGGGTATATAGGTCCCTTGAGATTAAGTTCAGAAGAGTATACTTAATAATAATTTCATTGTTAAGGAATTTATAAATAGAAGGACAGATTTGTTTCCCCAAATTCATGTTTTAAAGTTCGCTGTGCATTATTATCCTACGTTTGGTCTTGATATGACGAAGTGAGGCCAAAAATAGCTGACAGAGAAGGCTGCTTCCCTTGTTCACAGTTGGTGTGTGTCTTTGTGTCCCATACAATGGAGGGGATATCCCTGTGTAGGCACAGTAGTGCTGAACATGCTTTTTTTTTTTTTTTCCTTTTAAACTTTTTATTAAAAAAAAGCAACTTGGCATTTAAAAAAATGTAGACATTTTTGCGGCTTGCATTTAGTATTGACTTTAACAGGATTAAGGATTATGAGGAAGGAAATATATATTCACACTTTTTTGTGTTCCTTAGTTGGAATTCTGCACCTTCCTAGTAGCTTCTCTGACTTCTTAACAGTGATTATTCAAATGGCAGAAACTCTGGGGAAGAGATGTTTCAACAAGGAGATAGGTCTAAGGTGATTCTAGGGTGAAAATATAGGGATTGGATTATATGCCATATGGAGGCCTTCTCTTGTCATCCTCCACTTTCCACAACATTTTTTGTGCAGTCGAAGCCATGTTCAGATGAATTTTAGAAGGCAGCCACTTATAGTTAATGTTATTTACTAGTGAGGACGGTGGGAAGAGTGGTAACTTCATGTACTTCGCCTTGGCAACTTTTGGATTGATAGGGAATTAGAGAGCCTTGAGGGTATATGTTTGTGTGTGTGTGTGTTTTAGCACCCACCAGATGACCCCAAAGGCCATGCATAGGCTCATTTCATTGTACTTTGGAGATGGTTCTTGGAGAAGTCTTCTGGTGCTTCTGACATCTCATTGTGTAGAGAAAGAGTTGGCAAACTATTTTTGTAAAGGGCCAGTTAGTAAATATTTTAGGTTTTACAGGCCACATGATCTGTCACAACTTTCAATTCTGTTCTTATAGCGTGAAAGCAGCTGTAGACAACAAGGAAGTGAATGAATGTTGCCGTGCTCCAATTGGCCCATAGGCCGAAGTTTTTGGACTCCTGGTATAGACAACTGCCAAATCCACCAACAAACAGTATGAGCTTTATTACACTACAAAGCCAGGACTGGCTATTTTTGGTGGTCTTTGTTTTCTAGATGAGATGTTTTTCTCTGAGTTCATTTAAAATGATTCTGCATAAAGCACATACTCTACTGTACAAAATACTTTTGCCTTCATGGTGATGAAAACTATGGATTGAGGGTGGGGGTGATACCATCTTTAAAGGGATGCAGCTAAAAAGTAGGGACTACCTGCATTTCTTATCTAAAGATAACCACAGTTGGCATTTAGTGATATACTGGCTTTGTATCATGGTCAAAAGTATCTGTAAAGAAGCTTGTGGGCATACTTTTGAAACCTTCTGAAAATAAATGTAAAGCATTTACTTCGTGTGTAAAATTAGAAGTGTCTATGGTTGGTTTGAATAATATGAGTCAAATTATAAGAGCATTAAAGTTTGATACTGCTATCTATTAAAGTCTTAATCTCTTGCAGTGGCTAATTCAGTGTGTAGAATTACACACCGCAATTTTTGTTTTGTTAATTTCAAGTACTAGTGTATCTTAACAAATCACTTAAATCATTTAAATGTGTACTTTAAAAAGCTTTGATGTGTATACATATATATACGTATATATATGTACACGTATATATATACACGTGTGTGTGTGTGTATATATATTTTTTTTTGTGATGGGGTCTCATTCTGTCACCCAGGCTGGAGTGTTGTGGTGTGATCTCAGCTCACTGCAACCTCCACCTCCTGGGCTCAAGTCATCCTCCTACCTCAGCCTCTCGAGTAGCTGGGATCACAGGCATGCGCCACCATGCCCGACTAATTTTTTTGTATTTTTGATAGAGATGGGTAACAACTTTTGGATTGATAGGGAATTAGAGAGCCTCGAGGGTATATGTGTGTGTGTGTTTTAGCACCCACCAGGTAACCCCAAAGGCCATGCATCATGTTGCCCAGGCTGGTCTCTTAACTCCTGAGCTCAGGTAATCCATCCACCTCGACCTCCCTCAGTGCTGGGATTGCAGGCGTGAGCCACCACACCTGGCCAGCATTGCTATATTTTTAAGAGTGAATCTTTCTCACATGTGTTGTTCAGAAAGTGTAATTCACTTTGTGCAATTTTACATTACAGTTAATATTAAAATATTTGTTTCATATGTCAGCAGATATACCAACATTGGATGATGGTATATTTAGTTTCATAAATCCTATTTATTTTAGGATTCCCTTGTTTATGGCAGGGGTGGAGATTACTCTTGCAATAATGATCACTTTTTAGTTAGTTTGAAACCTGCTTTTAGTTTATATATAGTATTTCTACATATTGTTACTTAAATTGAACTAACAATTTACTTTTTAATTTTTCTTCTTCCTTTTAAAAAAAGAGTATATAATCTGACAATGTTAGTACATCTTTTAGAAGGTCATTATAAAGTTGCTTTCCCTATTTGTTTGGAAAGGATTATTTCCTTATTATTTTAAAAAATCTTTTAATTTTTGTCTTTTCAAGTAATTTTATCATTGTCCCAAGCCTAAGGATGAGTGGCAATTTAAAAGACACAAGGTGTGCATCTTCTATCTGCAAATACTCCAAACAGAAATATTCTAGTTTGTTGATACTTTGAGTGGACCAGGGAAAAATGTGTATGTTTTTAGTGTAACTGAATTGTCATTACAAAAAGATGAGTAAAGTTGCTATTAAATAATGAATTCTTGCTGTTAATTTGTCCTGTTTTTAGACTTTCCCCCATTAAGTATAATGGGGAAAATGTACACACACACACACACAAAGTATGTATGTGTAGATGTACCTAGCGTATTGTGCTAGATGTTCATTTCTGCATGACTGCTCTGGAATTTAGGCAATATTAAAAGACCTTCCAAAATATTTTTAATATCACTTAATATCCTGTTTTATGTCTTAATGTACTTTTATGTTTTGCTGCTCCTTGGTACTTCCTCATGATACCTTTCACAGTATATTTAAATGGAATGTATTTTCTCAAAGTACGTGACATTTTCTGAACACTATGGGATATATATCTTCTAGTAATTATATTTTTACATGCAAGTATCTTTAAAAATTTCTTCCTATTACAACTTAAGAATTGTGAAACATTTGAGGGAGCATCTGCAGTTTTCACTGAGCACTTGATCTGGATATTGGAATGACAAACTTAACATTTAACTAAATTTTTCTGAGGTGTTCCTTTACAATTTTTGAGTTAACACTTGATTTCTGTAAAGCAGAAGGCTTATAAGAAGAAAATATGAGAGCCAGTGTTCGTCTTGTATTATCCTGCCATGCACGTAGTTGAAAATCAGAAACAAACAGAAATGCACAAGAGACCTTATTGCTTGAGTATCTTCTGCTCTTCCCCCATCAGACCTAAGGGACAGCTAGTGGATCCGTCAGATACTGTGCAGTTTCTCTTGCTATGCTGTGTCACCTTTGCCCTTTCTTTCTATCTGGAAGGTAGCTACTGGAAATCTGGCTGTAAGAAAGAGATAGCATGTTTTTTTCCTCTCTCTCTGTGTGTGTGTGTGTCTGTCTGTGTACCTGTACCTAGTGTATTGTGTTAGATGTTTATTTCTGCATGACTGCTCTGGAATTTAGGAAATATTAAAAGACTACAAAATATTTTTAATATTATTTAGCCTTTTCTCTGAGAGGATCACATCCTCTGGCTTTGGCGTTTTCATCTCACAGCATCTTAAACGAACCCGTCAATGTTTATTATCAGTTCCAAATGTGAAGTCTCAAGGCAAATTGCTGGTTTGTTTTTGGAAGAATGTATGTGTGTGTGTATATATATATGTGTGTGTGTGTGTGTGTATATATATATAATTTTTAAATTTTTAACAAAAATTCCTGATCTAGTCAATGCTTATGAGAGTGTGTGTGGTTTGTATAAAATTATTTTTTTTAGAGACAGGGTTGCTTGTTGTCACCAGGCTGGAGGGCAGTGGTGTGATCCTTGCTCACTGCAGCCGCGACCCCCTGGGCTCAAGTGATCTTCCCACCTTAGCCTCCTGAGTAGCTGAGTAGCTGGGACTATAGGTGTGTACTGCCACACCCTGCAAATTAAAAAAAAAATTTCTGTAAAGACAGGGTCTCACTATATTGCCCAGGCTGGTTCTCAAACTCCAGGACTCAAGCAGTCCTCCTGAAATGGCCTCCCAAAGTGTTGGGATTACAGGCTGGGGCCACAGTGCCCGGTCAGAGTGTGTGTATTTTTTAACAGCCTTTTAGGATTGCATGCTTTTTAGGGGGGTGAATGAGGGGTAATATACCTTTGCATGACATTCTCCAGGTCTAAGAAGGAGTTGCTTCACTAAAAGTGTAATTTATAATTACCAAATGGTTGAAAACAGGTCTACCTGGAGTCAGCAACAGGCAGCTAGTTTACTTCTCATTTACGTAATAAAATACATTCATAATATGCATTCAGTAATTCATAATTCAATAATTTCTTGGCTTCATGGCCTTGGACAAGCTATTTATTATCCTTTTAATTTGGGTGGCATCACCTGTTGATGGAGGAAAACGTGTCCTTTACATGGTGGTTGTTAGGATTAAATGAGATAATATAAAGCATGCAAAGCTCTTAATCCAGTGCCTGGCATATAGCATTTGACCCATCAGTGTTAATTTATTAAGTTAAAGTTGTTTTAAAGTGTGTTGTAGATAGAAGATTTAAATCAGGCCTTATATTAAGCCCAACATTTAAATTCAACACTTGAGTTTGACAAATAATACTGAAGTAATTCTGTGTTTTCAGAAACATCTAAAACTTCATTAACATTTTATTAAAAACTGAAGAAATGACAGAACTGTTGGGCTTTTTTTTAATAGAAAAGAAAGACTGATTTGAACATAACTGGAATTTGAATTTAGTTTCAAAGATCTCAGTAGTGCATGGACCAGAAAAGAATCCTTTTTTGAATAGTTAGTGATTATGATAGTGACTGTGGTTTAAATTGCCCATTTAGAAATAGCAGGATCTAATTCAGTTATCAGCCTTTTTAATTGCCCATCCCTTTAACCCCTGGAAATAAAAAGCTTTAAAAAATCATTAAGAAGTTGAACGGAAATTTTATCTGTGTCATTTACATCTCAAATTCAGATCGAAATAATTTTGTTTACATGATTCTATTTTAACTACTTAATTTTAGTTTTTGTTTTTTCCTGAAATTATTAGTATGTGGGTTTTAAAAATTTCTTTTTTTGTGTGCTTAATATTTGTTAAATACAAGATTGGTTTTCAGAAATACCTTTTCTTCGAGTAGGGCATAATCAGTGTTTTATTGGCCAATACAATAAATAAATGCTTCTTGATTGTTTTTGTATTTGGAAAGAAATTCTGTGTTGAGAACAGTTTTGGTATGCTTTCCTTCATTGGCTGTTTATTGAATAGAACTGTGTATTTAAGGTATATGAAAAAAATCTAAGCTAGAAAAAAAGACTGAGATACATTCTTGGGAGAAAATACTTGCAAACTATGCATCTGACAAAGGTCTATTGTCCAACGTCTATAAGAACTTAAATTTACAAGAGAAAAACGACCCCATTAAAAAGTGGACAAAGGACGTGAATAGACACTTCTCAGAAGAAGACTTACATGTGGCCAACAAGCAAAGAAAGCTCAATATTACTCATTAGAGAAACGCAAATCAAAACCACAATGAGATACCATCTCAGACTATTCAGAGTGGCTACTATAAAAAGTCAAAAAATAACAGATGCTAGTGAAGTTGTGGAGAAAAGGGAACACTTATATACTGTTGGTGGGAGTGTAAATTAGTTCAACCATTGTGGAAATCAGTATCGCGATTCCTTAAAGAGCTAACAGCAGAACTACCATTCCACCCAGCAATCCCATTACTAATGGGTATATACCCAGAAGAATATAATTCATTCTACCGTAAAGACACATGCACACGCGTGTTCCTTACAGCACTAATCACAATAGCAAATATGTGGAATCAATCTAAATGCCCATCAGTGACAGATCGGATAAAGAAAATGTGGTACATACACACCATGGGATACTGTGCAGCCATAAAAAAGAAGGAGATCATGTCTTTTGTGGGAGTATGGATGAAGCTGGAGGCTATTATCCATAGCACACTAATGCAGGAACAGAAAACCAAGTACCGCGTGTTCTCACTTATAAGTGGGAGCTAAATGGTAAGAACTTATGAACAAAATGAATAGACACTGGGGTCTACTTGAGGGGGAGGGTTGGAGGAGGGAGAAGAGCAGAAAAGATAACTATTGGGTACTGGGTTTAATACCTGGTTGTTGAAATAATAAGTACAGCACACCCTCGTGATATGTGTTTACCTATGAAACCTTTACATGTACCCCGAAACCTAAAATAAAAGTTAAAAAAATATATTCTTTAGCACTGATTATCTTGCTAGCTGTGACTTCTCCTTTTAAGGAAAGTTTGCTTTAGATTTTGGTGTAAATGTAGAAATTAGATGGGTTTATCTGCTAGTGGCTCTCTAGTTAGATGATTAATGAATATTCTAGTTTAAAAAATTTCAGCATTTTAAATACTTTTCTTTGTTGGTAACGATTTGGATTATGCTTCTAGGGATCTTTACATTTCATAGTTTTTCAAAAAAGACTTTATAATGAGTTCCTGGATGGGAAGAAGAGCATGTTCTCTCTAGTTTATTTGATTTCTTCCTGATTATTATGTATGTAATACTGGAAGGTTGTGTAAATAAATATTTGGGTTGTAAGTTTTCTTTTGCATGATTGGTCTCTTAATTGACTGCTGTGTGAATTTGATAGTATAAACTAGAATGCTTATACAGTGAGTGGGGAAACCTTTTTCTACTGAGGGTTATGCAGGTGGATTTTTTCCCCCCTGCGGATAAATACTAAACTTTTATATTACCAGATTTAGACATTTAGACAGGAAACAAAATTTCCTTTTTTTTTAAATAAATGAGCGGGAGAAGAGAGTGGGGTTGTACAGAGGTGGGGAGAGAGGCAGTAAAGGAGGGAGGAAAGAAGAGGCAGATATCAGGGAGAGTGGCTCCGGAAGTTTTGAGTTCAGTCTTAGTCAGAGGTCACACCCTGTTATTTCTTTGGGTTGTGGACATGAGGTGTTACCACTTGTTATCTGTCACCCTTTGAAATGATGATTAGATTATTGGTTTTTATTCATAGCTTTTCAACATTTGGGTTCTTTAAACCATTGAAGGTTTAGTTTGTATGGGATAATCAGTGTTATTTTAGGGTGGGAAAATTTCCACCATACCTGCTAGGAGAAGGGGATGGCCAAAGAGTTTTTGACTTACAGAGGAGTTTTTTTTGTTCTGTTGTTTTTTCCTCATTGACTCTATTTCGCTAGCTTTGTCTGAGAGGGGTGCTTATAATTCTATATGTGACATAGCAGCTGAGAGGCAAGCTTTGGAGTTGATAGACCCAGGTTCCAGCTCTGCTGCTTTGTGATTTCAGGCAAGTTATTTATTCCATGTGTGTTTCTTTTAAAACTGGGATGATAATAATAGTACCTGTTTCCCTTATAGAGTAATTAAGAGGATTGAGTGAGATAATGCATGTAAGCCTTTAGCACAGTGTCTGCCTAAGTTAGCATCCAGTAAATGTTAGCTGCTGCAATAATAAGAAATATTATAGTATTAAGTTATTGTTATTTCTGTGAGGGTGCTGGTTTTCTGAATGCTGAGACATTGGTGATCTTTGCTCCTGAACGTGTTACTATTTGGAATACTGCCTTTATTCAGCAGCAGATTCAGTTCAGATTTACTGAACACCTACTATGCCAGGAATTGATCTAAATAAGCAAAACAAAAATTCTGCTCTCTTGAAACGTACTTTCTGGTTAGGAGAGACAAAATACACAAAACAAAATAGATGATGTGTCACTCAGGAAATTTGGTTGTTGGACTTTGTCTAAGCTTTCATTAACCAACCCTAGCAGTCTTAACCTTTACATACTTTTTGATTGTTCCTGTTCCTGTGCTTGAGAGTGTTTGGAGGTAGGGGCACCCTAAAAGCGTATCATAGACTAGCTTTATTGTCTCCAGCTTCAGCTTGATCCTAATTTTAAGGCAGCCTTAAATGATAGTTTTCATGATTTCCTTGACTTACTACTTAAATTGGCTATCTCAAAACTTTCAGTCCCCAAAACTTGTATTTCACATCATTCAGAGAGATGTTGCTCCTCCCCAGCTGCTCCTCTTTTGCTCTTCTATGCCATTTTCTTAAGAGGAGGGGATACTAGAAACATCTTTTTACATTTATTTTCTGACTAGTCTAACTGTATACTTTTCTTTCTCATATTTTGTGTTTTCTACCCTTTATTTATTGTTAACTGATATATTTAATTTGCTTATTTTCTTTAAAATGTGTGTTTTTTTTGGTCTCTCCAATTAAATTGTGAAAGTTTTTAGGTCAGGGACCACTTTTCTATTTTGACCTTGAGCTTACTCTCTTGAAAAAAAGATAATACCACCCAGGGATGTTGTGAGATCTCAAAGAGATAATGTGTGAAAGGGGTCCTGGAGCCAGATCCTTAATAAATGGTAGTTTCTTCTTTGAACCACTCTAGTTTCTAAAACTGCTGTGCATATAATCAATGCTTAAAAAATGCTTGTTAATTTATCTTGAATTGAGTTTGTGAACTTTCAATTGTCACTTGGTGGTAGTTTTAGTTTTTAGTGCTAGATAAGATTCAAAATACTACTTTTCAAGTGTCAGATGATAAATGCTGGGTCATTAGTGGTAGAGCTCAACAGTGATTAGGAGCAGGAACTTGAGCCATCATTGTTTGGGTTCAAGTACAGGCTACCACACTTACTGGTTGTATGACCTTTGGCAAGTTGTTTAACCTCCCTCGGTTTCTTTATCTGTAAGGAGGGGAAAATGATATCTACCCACCTCATGGTTACTTCTTTGTTAGTATTAAACGAAGTAAATGAGAAGCTCGAAACAGTGCTTAGTATATAACAATCTATAACAGGGTCCCCGGGGGACATTTGGCACTATTTGGTGATGTTTCTGATGGTCATTTGGGGGAGTGGGGAGAGGGAAGGGTGCTACTGGTATCTCGTGGGTAGAGGTTAGGTATAAACAAGGTATAGGACAGCATCCACAATAAAAAATTACCTGGTCCAGAATGCCAGCCCTGCCAAGCAACATTGGGAAACCCAGCTTAGTTCCTTTGTATAAGGTACTTTGCCAGTTAGATTCTGTATACATGCTGATTATTGATAAAGATGAGTCACTGACATGGATAGGCTTCATTTAACATTCATTTTAAAAGACAGACATGTAAGAAGGTTAGTAGGTTTCATTTTTTTTTAAGGTTACAGGGAAAGTACTCCAAAATTAATCTAAAAGTGCTTACACTTTTTTCAGAAACTGAGAAAAGGTTCCAGATGAATTTTACTAATTTAATTTTTTTATGACGAGCTATTCATGTAAAAGTGTACTATGAATAGAGGGCTTATGAGATATGAGTGCCATAGTGTGTATTCATAAAGTCAAACGTACACTTAAAAAACAAGTATCAAGGTAAATGGAATGATCTATTGGGGGAAACCTTGGAGCTCTCTCTCTTTCCATATGTTTTATTACTCACCAAGTCAAGGGCTCTTTAACTTAGGATCTTGTTTTTCTGTGTACACTTTTCCTCTTTACTGTTTAAAATTGGACCCTTACTAAAAATACAGAAAATTAGCTGGGCATGGTGGTGTGCACCTGTAATTTCAGCTACTGGGGAGGCTGAGGTAGGGAGAATCGCTTGAACCAGGGAGACGGAGGTTGCAGTGAGCTGAGATCACGCCATTGCACTCCAGCCTGGGTGACAGGGCGAGACTCAGTCTCAAAAAAAAAAAAAAAAAAAAAAAAAAAAAAAAAATTGGACCCTTACCATTCCTTGTCCATTTCAGGAGCCTCTTAATTGCCTTGCTTCTGTTCTTTCTCTGTATTCCCACTTGAATTGACTCTTCTTTGCTGGGATCCCTTCTAGTCCAGATCCATTCTACCCTTCAGAGCTGCTTCCACTGTCCCCTTATTTCTGGGAGAGAATTCAGCCTTAATACCCTGAGGCTGGAATTTGAATGTACTGACTTTTCTGCTATTTATAGGGTTGTGTATTATCTTTGGAAGAATTGGGAAGTCATATCATTTTCTGTGTGTTGTGGTTCAGGTGACTTGTTTCACTTGTATCCAAACACTGGTTGTGTGTCCATGTATATACAGCATGTATGTACTTTAATGTCTATTTGTATGTATGTGTACATGTATATTCTTTCATGTATATTTGTCTCTACACCTTGCTGTTTCCTCTGCTTGGAATATTCTTTTCTTTTCATCTGGGAAACATTTGTCTCTTCAGACCCTACTTAAATATTGGTCTCCTAGGAAGTGTGTCCTGATTAATATAGCTAGAGTTAGTTATTTTTTTCCACTGGTTACCCACAGTATCTCTGTGGCTTTTATAGCACTTAACATCCTTATTTGTATTTTTCTCTTCTACTGATCTCTCAGTTCTTTGAGGGCAAGAGTCTTGTCTTAGTCAACACCTGCTCCCCCAAGTACCTAACATTCCTGCCACATTGTAGACATATAGTATGTTAACAAATGAATGGGAGAGACAAAAAACTGGAAAGCTTTTAAATAAGTTCTATGGGGGTTGGCAGGAGGGGAGATCACACATTATCTTGTCACCTTTGTTTCCAAGTGCTTAGTGTTGTGCTTGCCCGTAGGTGTTCAGCAAATATTTGTTGAATGAATTAGAAGCAAATCCCAGGAGCTGATAAAATTTTCATGTGAACTTTTTTCTTCTGCATTTCTAGAAAGCATATCCTAGAAGTAAAGCAGCTTAGATATTTTGGAACATCTTATTCTTAAAGTCGACCTTCCTATTTTTGACTCAGTAGTGAAACTTTGATCCAATGGATACTTCCTGAATAGTGCTTTTGGCTGATTCCTTTTTCACAACATAGGTCCGTTCCGGTGTTGAGTTTGTTGGAAAGATGAATATGTAGTATCATTTTTACATCATGGAGGAGCCATCATTAAGTAAAAGTGTTAAATAAGGACTGATCCCCTTTGCACATTTGGGCCCAAATTAAGTGAGTATGTACTCTTAAGTATGGGTAATGATTGAGGCAATTGAGGTGTAGGAAAGAAAGAGGACAACTGGAGGTGAAGAAGTGACCTACTAGATCTCTTTTTCTTTTGGTAGTGATTGATTTTTTCCCCCAGTTATTTTTAAAGAATTGGCAAGGAAGGAGAGGGGTATGAATCTAGAAGATAAGAATGTAGATTTTGTAATTCATGATCATTATTATTACCATGTATTGAATGTTTACTGTATGTCAGGAACTGTCCTAAGGATTTTTACAACCGTTATTTAACTTACTCCTCACAGCGGTTCATATGAAATAGCTACTGATGTTTTATGGCAAAGGAAACAAATTCAGAGAAATTTCCAAGAACACATAGGAATTTTGACTTGCAGAACTGGGATTCAAATCTAGATCTGTCATACTCCATGGTCTATGCTTTTAATCATGCATGCTGTCTCTTAAGTTTTTATTGAAAATGGAAAGTTGTACTGACATAGGAGGGGAAAATGATAGAAAATCATCCTATTGGAAGGCAGATTAACAGACTCGTGAAGAAGCAATTCCCAGTTTTATGTCATTATACAAAATAATTGTGAAATTGAAGTCCATCATTTGAATTGATTTGCATTAACCCTCATTTTTTAGTCTTGCTCTTGGAATCATCATCAGGACAGGTGTCCCAGATATGTTAGCAGTAGAATAAATTTATCTAGGCAAAATCTGTCTAAGATTATGGAGAAAACTGATTTTATATGTGAAATGTGTTGTTGAGTGAGAGTTAAATCTTTTGAAGGAGATTATTCTTGGGTAGAGGATGAGCCTCAAATACATTATTTAGGATTTGAAAACCTATGGTTTAGCAGAAAATCTGAGAATCAACATTTGTTAGTCTCTTGGGTATAAATTGCTTAAGTCAGTGGGTATCTGATTATTCTTTCTTTCTTTCTTTCTTTCTTTCTTTCTTTCTTTCTTTCTTTTCTTTCTTTCTTTCTTTTCTTTCTTTCTTTCTTTCTTTCTTTTCTTTCTTTCTTTCTTTTCTTTCTTTCTTTTCTTTCTTTCTTTCTTTTCTTTCTTTCTTTCATTTATTTTTGAGACAGAGTCTCACTCTGTAGCCCAGGCTGGAGTGCACTGGTGTGATCTTGGCTCACTGCAAGCTCTGCCTCCCGGATTCACGCCATTCTCCTCCCTCAGCCTCCTGAGTAGCTGGGACTACAGGCGCCCACCACTACGCCCAGCTAATTTTTTGTATTTTTACTAGAGACGGGGTTTCACCGTGTTAGCCAGGATGGTCTCGATTTCCTGACCTCGTGATCCACCCGCCTTCGCCTCTCAAAGTGCTGGGATTACAGACGTGAGCCACCACGCCTGGCTTCCCTTATGTAATTTCTTAAACTATTTTTGTTTGCTGATTTGGTGTTTGTAATTTAAAAAAAATTTATTTTTTCTTCTTTTACATACTTTGTAGAACTATTCCCTACCCAGTGAGTTTATTTATAGATATTTCATATTTAATTAATACTGTGAGAACATAGTTTTTATGTCTGTATTTTTGTTTTTTCATTAGGATATTTAAAATAATTTTTGTAATTCTGTTACCTTAAAAAGAGCTAAACTTAGATGTTGGCCTTTAAAAATGTTTTGTGAAAGATTTTCTCTTGGTTCCATTTAAAATACTGTATTTGTAACTATAGTTAAATACATTTGAACTTTGCCCTTTCCAGAAATTTTAATTATATGCTTTTATAAAATTTTATCAAAAGTTACATGCAAATACTAAGTATAGAGTGCTGAAGCTGAGCGTGATGGCTTATGCCTATAATCCCAGTTACTCGAGAGGCTGAGGCAAAAGGATTGCTTTAGGCCGGGAGTTGGAGACCAGCCTGGGCATCATAGCAAAACCTTGTCTCTACAAAAATAAAATAAATTAGCTGGGTGTGGTGGTGTGCACCTGTAGTCCTAGTTACTTGGGAGGCTGAGGTGGGAGGATGGTTTTGAGCGTAGTAGTTCAAGACTGTAGTGAGCCAAGATCCTGCCACTATACTTTAGCCTGGGTGAGAGAGCAAGACCTTGTTTCAAATATATAAATAAATAAAATAGTAGGCTGGGTGCAGTGGCTCATGGCTGTAATCCCAGCACATTGGGAGTCCAAGGCGGGTGGATCACTTGAGGGCAGGAGTTCCAGACCAGCCTGGCTGGCATGGTGAAACCCTGTCTCTACTAAAAATAGAAAAATTAGCTGGGTGTGGTGGTGCGTGCCTGTAATCCCAGCTACTCTGGAGGCTGAGGCAGGAGAATTGCTTGAACCCGGGTGGTGGAGGTTGCATTGAGCTGAGATTGCACCATTGCACTCCAGCCTGGGTGACACAGCGAGACTTTGTCTTAAAGAAAAAAAGAAAAAAATAAGTATTGAGTGCTGAATGATGTTCTATAAAAGATTAAAAATGCCTAAGTGGAACTAAATTCTGGTAAATAGAATTTAGGGGTTGGGGTAGAAAGAATCAGATAAGTACTTCAAGATTTTCAGACTTTAAGTCTTAGGCTCATTAGTATCCTCTGACATAATCTACTACAGGTTTCCTTTCTTAGAAGTGAATGTTAATATGGCACCACTATACAAATAATATCGATATCGGTATTTGAGTGTTTATTATGTGACAAGCACTGTTCTGTGTCCTTCGTGTGTATTACCTCATCCAGTCCTCACGATAGCTCTATGAGGTAATTGTTGTTAATATCCCTATTTTATAGCTGAAAATTTGGCATAGAGAAGTTAAACATGGTCAAGGTCCCACCTTTAGTTAGTAGTGGAGCTGGGATTGTTTCCAGGCAGTCTGGCTCTAGAGCCTGGGACCTTAATCTTTATTCTATACTGTCTGTATCATCTGTAAATTTATTTCTTATATATTATTTATAGAACAGTGCCTGGCACACAATAAGAGCTATAGAAGTACTGGCTATTTTCATTGGCATTTAATTATATACTCTATGAGGTTGGCAGAACATGCATTATTATTCCATTTGTTTATTTATACTATTAATTAGATAGTAGACTTTATTCAGATTTCTGTGTTTCCTTTTTTTAAATAGTCAAGTTTACCGAAGTTCTTAGAAACTGGATGATTGCCTCCAATAATGTGGCCATGCTAGATCTCAAAATTAACTTTTTTAAAAAAACCACCCCTCCAACTTTATTTACACTTCCTTAGAAATGGATAAAGACCAAGATTGGGCTTCTGTTTTGATATGTCATTGGTTTAGAAAGGCAGAAACAGCCTGGCACGGTAGCTCACGCGTATAATCCTAGCACTTTGGGAGGCTGAGGCAAGTGGATCGCTTGAGCTCAGGAGTTCGAGACCAGCTGGACAACATGGCGAAACCATCTCTACTGAACATACAAAAATTAGCTGGGTGTAGTGGCACTTGCCTGTAGTCTCAGCTACTTGGGAGGCTGAGGCAGGAGGATTGCTTGAACCCAGGAGGTCGAGGCTGCAGTGAGCCAAGATGGTGCTACTGCAGTCCAGCCTGGGTGACAAAATAAGACCCTGTCTCAAAAACAAACAAACAAACAAAACGGAAACAACCATACTAAGTTTACAGTATTGTTTGTGTGCCTACTTGGTGGAAGAAATAAATTCTTAGAAGTTACAATTTTTTAAAAAAATTAAAAATTAAAAACTGTGCAGTGTTGAGATTAGTATTACCGCTTATCTTGCTGACTTGTGAAATTGAATTACATCACTTATAATAATGTGAAGTTTTAGAAATTGTTTTGATGATAAAGAGTAGCAGCCTTTAAGAGAAATAATGTAAACCATGTTTCCTCAAATCTAAACGGTCATCTGTATGGTATTAGTTTTCCATCGCTCTACAGAAGCAGTCCCCAGCCTTTTTGGCACCAGGGACCATTTTTGTGGAAGACAGTTTTTCCACGGATGCGGGGAAGGAGAGGCAGCGGGGAATGGTTTGGGATGAATCATCAGGCATTAGGTTCTCTTAAGGAGCACCTAACCTAGATGCCTTGCATGCACAGTTCACAATAGTGTTTGTGCTCCTATGAGACTCTAATGCCACAGCTGATCTGACAGGAGGCGGAGCTCAGGCGATAATACTCCACCTGCAGCTCACCTCCTGCTGTGCGGCCGGGTTTCTAACAGGCCACGGACCAGTACCAGTTGTGGACCCCTGCTCTACAGCAAATTAACACAAATTTAGCAGCTTATCTTACGGTTTCTATTGGTCAGGAATTTGGGTATGGTTTAGCTGGGTCTTTCCTCAGGTTCTCACTAGGCTGAAATTAAGGAATCAGCCGGGGCTCCTATCTCTTCTGAGGCTCTGGGTTCTCCTCCAGGCTCACCGGTTGTGGGAAGAGTTCAATTCCTTGTGCTTGTAGATCTGATGTCCCTGTTTGCTTGCTGGCTGTCAGCCAGGGACCACTTTGAGCTCCTTAGAGGCCCGCCCCCGCCACCATGTTCTTGCCATGTGGCCAAGTTATTATGTTGTGTATGACTAAGGAAGAAAAATGCTGGATTAAAATATAAGACAAAGTCTTACTTTATGTATGACTAAGGAAGAAAAAATGTTGAATTAAAACATGATACAACGCATTATTGCTTGGACAGTGCCTTGCAAAAAAAAAAAAAGAGTTGTGGTTATTCTTCCAGCCACAATATCTGCTTCAGAAATGTCAAATTTATTTTCTACTGTTGTGTTTGTGTTCTTTTTTGTAAACAACTTTTTTTGTTTCAATGCTGAATCATAGTATTTTACAGGACATTTAAAATTAAGAAGTAAGCGTGACTTCTTATTGTACTACTAAATGTACAGAATTTAGTAAGAATTATGGTGATATAAACTGCCATTACCAAATTTGCAAGTGTACAGGGAATGACAGCTATGTTGTGACTGCCACGGGCAAATGGTGATTTGTAAAGCATTGTTGCTTTTTTCCCCCCATTTTAAGTTGATTTTATTGAGATATAATTTATATACAGTAAACTACAAGACATTTCTATCACCCTCATAAGATTCCTCATGCCCCCTCACAGTTAAATCCTTCCCTGCACCCTCGCTCCAGGCAATCAATGATCTGCTTTTTTATTACTACAAATTAGTTTGCATTTTTTAGTATTTTAAACAGTGAGGAAAAAAGAGGAGATGGAGACAGGCTATTTTTAATTTTTATATTTTCTTCTTTGTTCTTAGAGAAATCCTAGTTTCTTTATTAGGCATTAGGTTTATTCCTTCAGTGTGGGGGTAAAGTGATTCTTCTTGAAGCTTTCTAAGTATGTTTCCTAGATGTTCTTGACCTCTGTTTTGCCTAAGATAACTTTTCTCCAGCATACCCAGAGTTGGCTCTCTTAAACCATACGTGCTTGTGTAGCTCCCTCATCCATATTTCTACTTACTGTCTTTTCAGGACCGTAAACAGAGGTATTTTTGACTTGACATTCTCAGCTCCTAAATAATCTTATAGTGTTACTGAGGCTTTTCACCTGTCACATACCCCCTGTCCTAGTCTGTTTTTGTGTTGCTGTAAATACCCGAGGCTGGGTAATTTATGAAGAGAAGAGGTTTATTTGGTTCATGGTTCCTGCAGGTTGTATAAGAAGCATGATGTCAGAACATCTGCTTTCTGGTGAGGGCTTCAGGAAGCTTCCACTCATGGCAGAGAGTGAAGGGGAGCAGGTATCACATGGTGAGGCAGGAAAGGAGAGAAAGAGGAGAGGGGGTGCCAAGCTCTTTTTATCAGTTCTCATGAGAATTTACAGAGGGGAAACTCATTCATTACCTTGAGGATAGCACAAGCTGTTTATGTGGAATCTGCTCCTATGACCCAAGCACCTCCCAGTGTGCCCCACCCTCAACATTGGGGATCAGATTTCAACCTGAGATTTGGAGGTGTCAAATATTCAAATTATATCATCCCCTAGAGAACATACCTCCCCACCCCTGAGAATCTCAAAATTTCTTGTTGAGAATTCATATTACAGTATGAGTTGTAGGAAACATGAAGGAAAGATTTCCCTTCTAGTCAGTTCTTATATTTATCGCTTGTTTCATGCTCCTTGGTGTGTATAGTGTTTTCAGGTGCAGGAAATGCTCTGGGAAGAATGTTGCTTCTTAGAAAGTAAGAGAAAGGGAACCCCAAGGGAAGACTCAAATGAAGTCCTTAAAAAGCCCACTTAGCTTCTTCTGAGACAGCATTGTCCAATGGAATGCAAGCAAGATAGTTAAATTTAAATTTTCTGGTAGCTATGTTAATAAAGCAAAAAAAGAACCAGCCAACATTCATTTTAATAATATATTTTATTTAACACAATATATCCCAAATGTTATTTTAACATGTAATCAATATGAAAAACATGAAGACTTCGATATTTAAAATTCTTATTTTAATACTAAATCTTTGAAATCAGTGTATATTTTATACTTACAAGACATCTGAATTTGGACTTAGTCACATTTCAAGTAAGTGCTCATTAGTTAGTGACTACCTTAGTGGACAGTGTAGATGTAGATTATGAACTTTTTAGGAAAAGACAATAGCATGTGGACTCCACAAGAAATTGTCTTTAACAACTGTTTGACTCTCATAGGTTAGGGCTTTAGTGTTTCAGAATGGTTTCTATGGTTGAGATGCAGTTTTTTATTTTTATAAAGGTAAGTACATTTTTATACATTTTCATTATACAAGTAATGTCATTGTTGAAGAGTTGGAAAAGTCTGGGTAAAAGACAACAAATTGTCCTCACTTCCTCAGTCCAGAGATAACCAATGGTAAACTTTATTGAATTTCCTCTTTGGGAATGTTGCTTTTTAAAATCAAAGAGAAAATAGATTTCTTTTTTGTCATAATTCCTTCCTGTTCACATTCAGACATACATTATTACTGACAATTCTTTTACCTCTTTGTTTAAATTTATGTATTCTTTTTCTGGGACTGTATCCTCCAATAGGGTCTCTGTGAGTGGAGTACTCTGGAGCACAGTAACCTGAATGGTGCTTCCCTAGATTAGGGTTAACAATAGAAACTTCAATGGCTTTTGTGTACTCATTGCTAAACCAGTGTAGTTGCTTTCTATTTTAACTATCTGCGATCTCTTTGCATATCCTGCAGCTTTTTTAGTTATTGAGGCATAATTTGCATACCAGAAAATTCACTCTATTAAATACTCAATCCAGGCCGGCATAATTTGCATACCAGAAAATTCACTCTATTAAATACTCAATTCAGGCCGGGCGCAATGGCTCATGCCTGTAATTCCAGTTTGGGAGGCTGAGGCGAGCGGATCACCTGAGGTCAAGGGTTCGAGACCAGCCTGGCCAATATGGTGAAACCCCGTCTCTACTAAAAATACAAAAATTAGCCGAGCATGGTGGTGTGTGCCTGTAGTCCCAGCTATTTGGGAGGCCGAGGCAGGAGAATTGCTGGAACCTGGGAGGTGGAGGTTGCGGTGAGCCGAGATGGTGCCATTTGCACTCCAGCCTGGGCAACAGGAGCAAAACTCCGTCTCAAATAAATAAATAAATAAATATTCAGTTGTTTTCATTGTATTCACACAGTTGTGCAGTAATTATCACTATTAATCCAGAACGTTTTCATTACCTCAAAAGAACCCTGATGCTCATTAAGGAGTCACTTCCCATTTCCTCTTTGCGCAGTCTCCTGGCAACCACTAATCTACTTCCTATCTCTATGGATTTGCCTATTTTAGACATTTCTTATAAATGGAGTCATACAGTACATGGCCTTTTGTGTTTGGCTTCTTTCACGTAACACGATGTTTTCAGTGTTCTTCTGTGTTGTAGCATGCATGAGAACTTCGTTCTTTTTAGGACTGAATAGTATTCAGTTGTATGGAGGGTACCACATTTTATTCATCAGTTGATGGACTTTGGGGTTGTTTCTGCTTTTTGAGATCACATTCATTCTTCAAGAACATTAATTTCTTAATATCATCCTCCATTCGTGTCAAAGCTTTCAGTGGTTTCCTGTGGTCTATAAACATAATAGAAAAATATTTAGTTTGCATTCAGTCTTACAAAGTGTAACTTCAAGTTACTTTGTTTTCCACTCTTATTTTCCATCTTGGTGTTGTTTACTGTGTCTAAAATATGTGCTACATATGAATTATAAAATTATGTAGACAATATAGATAACCTTGTCATCTGATCTAATTTTTAAAAAGTGAATTTGAATACTGACAAACTAAGGAGTATGTGTAGTATGGAGAATTTGAGAAAGACAAGTATCAGTAAAGAAGAAACAGTATAGTAAAACGAAATTTTTTTCTGCCTTGGTCCATTGAAAGAAATATTTAGTTTCATATAATGTGAACAAAAACCTTAATTTTGAATGAACATTTGATACATAGGAACTCATTCAAATCATTGATTTTCTGGTTAACTTTGTTAGTAGTTTGTTTTTTTCTGAGTCTTTTGTTTTGTTTTGTTTTAATCCAGATAGTCAGTCTTTTTCTCCTTTTTACATGCTTGAAATAGTAAAAATGAAATATTTTTACTTATTCTTAAAAATATTTCCAGAATGTCTTACACACACATACACTTAGAAACAAATACAAATATATAGTGATATTCTCTCACATTTTACAGAGAAAAGCATAGTATACATACTTTGTTTTTTAATTTCATAGTAGATCTTAGAGATCTTTTAATATTAGCATACTGAGAACTTTCTCATTTTTTCATAATAGTATTGTTTATTCCATTGTGATGAATATGCTATTGTTTTTGAAACTAGTCCCATATTGGTGGACATTTAGGTTGTTTCCAGGTCCACTATTACAGATAATACTACAGTGAATAAGTTTGTACATGTATCATTTCATATGTATGCCAATATTTCTGCAGGATAATTTCCCAAAAGTGAAATTGCTGAATCAAAAGATATATCCACCTGAAATTTGATTACCCATATTTTTAAGCATAAAGGAAGAGATAAAGGGAAATAAATAGAAAAAAAGAAACTATAGATTTTCAAAAACTTTGTTTATAGATGAAAAAATGGAGGATTAGAACTTTTAAGTAATTGTCCATGGTCATGCACTCCACAGAGGACTGGGCATGGTGGGGTTCGGTGGGGGGGCTGTGTCAGGATGCTAACCCAGGTGTTCCTGATTTTAAATAAGCTCCTATCCTTCCTGTTATATTCATACTGCATGTTATGAGCAAAAGGGGAGAGAAGTCGCCAACTTTTTGGAGAAAAAGAATAAAATCCCAGACTTTATTTTTGGGATCATCTGAGGTGGGAAGATGGCTTGGGCCCAGGAGTTTGAGACCAGCCTGGGCAACATGAAGAGACCCCCTGTCTCTACAAAAAAAAAAAAAAAAAAAAAAATTAACCGTGGTGTTTGAGGCTTCAGTGAGCTATGATCACTGCACTCTAGCCTGGGTGACAGAATGAGATTCTAGTATACGTAGGTATTTAATGTATATCGAAGGCAGCATTTCAGATTGGTGGGGGAGAAGATGGATTATTTGGTAATTTATATTGCAGCAACTTTCTTTTCATTTGGGGAAAAAGCCCTGTCCCTTGCTCTTACTCTTTACATAAAAAATAATTTAAAAATGAAAGCAAAAGGTAATATAGAAGGATGTCGTGAGGTTAGCCTTATTAAATAGACTGACCTCAGTGAGTACTGAACTCATGAAAGTTTCATTTTTTTCCCAGTCACTGTCTTTTGCATTTTCCTTAATTGATTTTTAACATCACCTTGGATTAATCTCATAGCTTTCCCAATATGTTTTTAGTTATGAAAAGTCTATTTCTGCTCTTGCCCCGTATTAGGCTTGACCTGTGGCTGGAGAGATCTGTGGTACTGTTTCATATGTACCGCCCTCCTCTTTCTCTCCTCCCTTTTTTACTTGTTCTGAAAACAATGAATAAGGTTAAAAATTATTTTTCACAAACATGAAAAAGGTTGATAATACGTAAGTTTTGAATATGGGGGAGAGTTACTCTCATACTGTTGTTGGGAGTATACATTTTTGTGGCCTTTTTGGAGAGCAGTTTGACAGTATTTATGAAAATAAAGTACACAGGCATCTTGAATCAGCAGTTGTTCTTCCAAAATTTAGTAGTACAGATATACTGACATAACTTTACTTGAAAGAAGAATCATTTTTATAACTTAGTGTTTATTGACAAGAGAATTAGCATTTATTTGAGTCATTTATTATTCTAACTTCTACCAAAATGGTGAGATGTGTTGTAATTTACTGGACGTTTAGGTTGTTCCCAATTTTTTTGTAAGTATGAAAAATGCTGCAGTGAACATCTTTGTCTGTGTGCTACCCATTCATCACTGTTGAGAATGTTTCTTAATGGCTATATTTAGGTAAGTGTTATTTCCCTTTATTTCCTCTCTTATACTTTAAGGAGCACAGGAGATCTCAGTTTTAATCACAGCTCAATTGCCTAAATGGGTGTGTGACTTAAAACAAGCTCTTTAACCTTACTGAGCAGGAGGTTCTGCAGATATGGGCCTCTCAGACTATTTTATAGCAGTAACAAATGGACTACCTATTGTCACATTCTTCATAATCCTGTAGGGAGTATGTGTCAATAGGACAACCCATTGGGTGACAGTCCTAACTTTCTTGGTTCCTCTCCCTCATTGTGAGGTCATTGTTTCACAATTGTATATACTTACTGATTCAAAAAACAACTCCAACACTTATTGAGGGGTAGTACTGTTCCCAGTTGAGAATTACTGTTGTAAAAATTTTGGCAGGAATTATATAAGATTATTCATGATTGTTATCAACTTATCTTTATTCCTTCATTTTTTTTAAAGCAGGAAGCAATAATAGTTTACGTTCGTTAACCTCAATATCTACTCTAAAACATGTTGTTTTTCTTGTTATCACCATGAAAGTCTGGGTTAACAGGAGACGAGACTAGCTTCTTCACAGATACATACATTAATTTGACATTATAGAAAAACGAGACTGTATCCTGACTTGCCAGTTTGGTTTTGATTGGTGGTTTCACCTTTTTTTTTTAGACTCAGGAAAATGGTGGCAAAAATAGTATAAAGGGTAAATTCTCATATGCCCTTCATTCAAGTTCCCAAAATTTAACATCTTATGCAGTGACAGAACAATTATCAAAATCAGGAAATTAACATTCATGTAATACTGATATATAGTCTACAGACTTTATTCAGATTTCACCCATTTTCTCACCAATGGCCTTTCTCTGGTCCAGGATCACAATATGAAATTATTCACGTGTTGTATTTTAATCATGTTTTCTTAGTTTTCTTTAACCTGAAACAATTCCAGTCTTTCTTTGCCTTTTGTGACTGTTATACTTTGGAAGAGTACTGGTCAGTAATTTTGTGGAATATTGCACAATTTGTGTTTGTATGTTTTCCTATGATTCAATTAATTTTAAGCATTTTTGATTAAGAATACTGCAAAAATGATTTTATGAATCTTATTTAGAGGCACATGATGCTGATTTCTCCAATTATCAGTGATACTAATTTTCAGTTCCTTTGGTTAAAGTGGTATCAGTCAGGTTTGTCCACTCCAGTTGCTTTTTTTCCTTTGTGATTCATAAGTAGTGTTGATTCAGATTCTAGGTTAAGAAAAGGAAAAAAAAAGTATCCTATAGGAAGGTACTTAAAAATAAGTACTTTGGGACCAGGTAATTAACATTTCTCATCATACTCTACCAATTTTTAACTTCCTTGCCTTTTTTTTTTCTTTTTTTTTTGCAGTGGCACGATCATGAGTCACTGCAAGCCTCGATCTCCTGGGCTCAGGTGATCCTCCTACCTCAGCCTGTTAAGTAGCTGGGACTGCAGGTGCACACCACCATGCCTGGCTAATTTTTCATATTTTTTGTAGAGGCGAGGTTTCATCATGTTGTCCAGGCTAGTCTTGAACTCCTGGACTCAAGCAATCCTGTGTTGGCCTCCCAAGGTGTTGGGATTACAAGCGTGAGCCACTGCCTGGCCCCAGACTTTAACTTTTATTGATGATTTTGTCATGGTGATTTTCTGTTTCCATCATTTCTTCTGTATTTACGTTAGTGGTTTTTGGTAAGGAAGAACTTTCCCTTGTTATGTATTTATTTAATGTTTTATGTATATCAGAATGGACTCGCGGATTTTTTTCCCCCTCTTATATCAGATGGACTTACAGATTCTTCTATGGATTTCATCTATTATCATCATTATTTATTTTGGTGCTCTAATTATCCCAGGTTTGGCCCCATGAAGCCTCTTCAGGGAGGTTCCTGGTCCTTTTGACATGTCTCCATCATTTTGTGAGGGCTTAACTTTCTGTTTTTTTTTTTTTTTTTTTGAGTCAGGGTCCTGCTGTGTCACTCAGGCTGGAGTGCGCAGTGATATGATCATAGCTCACTGCAACCTTGATTTCCTGGGCTCAAGTGATCCCCCTGCCTTAGCCTCCGGAGTAGCTAGGACTACAGGCCAGGTATGTGCCACCACACCCAGCTAGTTTTCGCCTTTTTTTTTTTCTCCAATAGAGACAGTGTCTTGCTGTGTTGCCCAAGCTAGTCTTAAACTCCTGGCCTCAAGCAATCCTCCCACCTTGGTCTCCCAAAGTGCTGGGATTATAGGCATGGACCACCACACCTGGTCAGGAGGCTTAACTTTCTAGTAGCACAAAATGTTCTAGTCTCTTCTTGTACTTTTCTCTGCCCCAGCCATGAAATCAGCCATTTCACCAAGGAATATTGATTCCTTTTACTGGAAATCGGAATTCTTCCATCCCCCCTGCCCCCAGTACTTGTATCTTACCATCTTTTTAAAAGTCTTTGTGTCTTAGAACCGTGTTAGATGATCTGGACACATTACCCTGATGTACAGAAATTAGTTTATACACGGTAATTCTTTTTGTAGCAGACTCTGTTTAGTTTGTAGCAGATTCATTTTGCACTGATTAATCCTGGATGATTTCTTCACAAGTTACATTGTGTCAAATATGTTATTTCATGGGAACACAATTGAATTTTTTCCTTAGTTTTGTTGGGTATTTGATAATTACAATTTTTAAAACTTTTCTAAGAGCTTCCTTCTAATATTATATGGTATAGGAATGTTTACATTTCTCATTTATTTATTTGGTGTAGTGATCTCAGAAGTTTTTTTAAAAGAAAAATCTTGACTTTGTCTCAGGTACTCTCAGTTCACTTCCATGTGAGAGGGTCATTTGCCATCCATCCAGAGTACCTTTTTGATTAGGCTTTTCAGTGTCTATAAATATTTCAGGCTTTTCTGATCATTTAATTTCTAATACATGCATATGCTCCTATGTATAATAAATAGACAACTTCAAATTTGCAGTTTCTAGATGGTTGGAAAAGGGAAACATTGTGGTGTGTAATTTACCAGCCATCAGATCCTAGATATTTGAGATTTTAACTAAGCAAGGTATTAGATAGACCATGTTGTTTTGGCTTCACAGAATTCATTCATATTGTGCATTACACAATCGGTGTGCATATTGCACATTGATTTTATCTGTAAGTTGTCTTTATCAGTGGTTCTCAAAGTGTGGTCCCCTGCTAGTATAGTATCAGCCTCACATTGGAACTGGTTAGAAATGCAGACTTCTCAGGATCCACCTAATTGCAGTAGTTAATTTTAACAAGCCCTTCGGTGATCCTGAAACATGTTACAGTTTGAGAAACACTGCTATAATACGTTTCGTTTAAATTGTTTCAGGTTGTGGGGGTAGGGAATAAGTCTACCAATTTATTTATCTTCTGTGCAATATTACCTGTTTACCTAAACTCTTAGAGATATTAAGATATTTTGAAGAAATGTGTCCCATGAGATTATAATGGAACTGACAAATTCCTATTGCTTAGTGATATCATAGCTGTCATGAAGTCTTAGTGCTATACCTTACTCATGTGTTTGTGGTGGTGATGGTGTACACAAATCTTCTGCACTGCCAGTCGTCTGAAAGTATAGCACATGGCCGGGCGCGGTGGCTCACGCCTATAATCCCAACACTTTGGGAGGCTGAGGCGGGCGGATCACAAGGTCAGGAGATTGAGACCATCCTGGCTAACACGGTGAAGCCCCGTCTCTACTAAAAATACAAAAAATTAGCTGGGTGTGGTTGCGGGCACCTGTAGTCCCAGCTACTCGGGAGGCTGAGGCAGGAGAATGACGGGAACCTGGGAGGCAGAGCTTGCAGTGAGCCGAGATCGCGCCACCGTACTCCAGCCTGGGTGACAGAGCAAGACTCCGTCTCAAAAAAAAAGTATAACACATACAATTATGTACAGTACCTAATACTTGATAATAAAGGACTGTGTTACTGGTTGATATATTTACAATACTGCACTTTCTGTTGTTATTTTAGAATGCACTCTTTGAACTTTAAAAAAATAAATTCACTTTGGGAGGCCGGGGCGGACGAATTGCTTGAAGCCAGGAATTCGAGAATAGCCTGGCCAACATGGCAAAACCCTGTCTCTACTAAAAATAGAAAAATTAGCTGGGTGTGGTGGTGCACGTCTGTAATCCCGGCTACTTGGAGGCTGAGGCACGAGAATTGCTTGAACCTGGGAGGCACAGGTAGCAGTGAGCCAGTATAGCGCCACCACACTCCAGTCTTGGTGACAGAGTGAGACTCTACCTCAAAAAAAAATAAAAATAAAAAAAAAAATTGCAAAACAGCCTCAAGAAGGCCCTTCAGGAGGTGTTCCAGAAGGCAGCACTGTTGTTGTAGGCGATTACAGTTCCATGTGTGTGATTGCCTCTGAAGACCTTCCAGTGGGACATTATGTGGAGATGGAAGACAGTGATATTGATGATCCTAATCCTTTGTAGGCTTAGGTTATTGTGTATATTTGTGTCTTAAAACAGTTTTGAAAGTTAAAAAAAATTTTTTTAAAACAGGAAAAAGGCTTATAAAATAAGGATATAAGGAAAGAAAATATTTTTATATAGCTTTACTATGTGTTTTAAGCTAAGTGTTATTACAAAACAGCCAAAAAATTAAAACGTTCATAAAGTAAAAACGTTATAGTAAGCTGAGGTTATTACGGAAGAAAGAAAAAATTTTAAAATAAACTTAGTACAGCCTAAGTGCACACTGTTTATAAAGTGTATGGTAGTATACAATAATGTCCTAGGCCTTCATATGCATCCACCCCTAACTGACTCATCCAGAGCACCTTCCAGTCCTGCTAGCTTAATTTATGATACAGATGCACCATTTTACATTTTATATACCTTATTTTTAATATACCTTTTATATATTTAGATGTGTTAATATCATTGTGCTACAGTTGCATACAGTATTCAGTACAGTAACATGCTGTACAGGTTTGTAACCTGGGAGCAATAGTTTATACCATGGAGATTTGTGTAAAAGCACTGTATAATATTCACACAAAGAAGAAATTGCCTGACACATTTCTCTGAATGTATCTTTGTCATGAGGCGATGCGTGACTGTATAATTTGAGCCACACATGTTATTTTAAAAATTGCAATACCCTTATTAATGTAGAAAGCAGTTGAATTAATTTTAAGATATTTAACCTGATGGAGCCACGATTTTACCATTTCAACATAATTTATAAAAAAAAATTGTTATTTTAGATTCTCTTTGTACCAAGTTTTTGAAATCTGGTAGATATTTTATATCTCAATTTCAACACTAACTTTTTACCAGAAGTAATTGATCTTCCTTTAGATTTCATAAAGTTTATGGTTGGAAAAGTAGATTCACATATCTAAATCGTTTCAGACACACTTAAGTATTTCGGTACCTGAATTAAGTACCAAAAAATAATTTTTCTGTAATATTTGCATCTAAATTGGTAAAACTGGTTCATGTTTTTTAGTAGAATGTAGTAGACTTTGAAGCAAAACTGTATCCATTTCAAAATTGAGCTACTGAAGTTAAGCAGATTCATGAACTCTTGTGTCAACTCCGTATTACTGACATTATATTCAAAAGGAGATTGGATGTTAGGCAAATCTATATTAAATAAAGTGTTTTTCAATGATTTTTTTGTAATTTTTGCAGCCACTTTGCAAAACACTGTCAATTAAAATTTATACATGTTGATTTATGTTAGAACAAAGTGTAAAATCTTTTTTATTGATTTGTGTTATGAAAACTTTAAATTTCAATGTAAATTTATAAGAAAGTTCTTATAAAATTTCTGGCATACCTTCTTTCAGTTTCTTTTTATTTTACTTTTTCTTGTGTTAGCCTGGTCATAAATAAACTCCACCTTTCTTTGGTGCTTCAAGTTAAGCTTGTTCATAAGCATTGAGATATAAGTGAGGAAACAAAGGAATACTGCCATTTTTGTCTTTTATTACTTAATAGTGAAAAGCATCTCTTTCTAAAATCAGAGTTGACGTTAGAGTAGATCTTTGTGAAGTTATTCCACTATACCCAGTGAGCAAAGAACACAGATGTTTTAAATGTATTTTTTTAATTTTTTCAACATTTCCATGAACTGGCTAGGATTCATATTTTTGGCATGTACATACTGAACAATTCAACTCTTTACATAGGGCTTTTCATAGTCTGTTTCAGAAAGCTGAACACAAATATTTTCAATGTGTATCATACAGTGGAATAAAGGAATAGGAGAAACATCAATTTTTGCTTTTAAAATTCCTAACATAGCTGGAGCTGTCTGTTGTGATAGAAACTAATTGTTTAATACCTAGCTGAAATTCTTTGACAGAGGTAAAGGATTAAAAAATATCTATGCCACTCTTGATTTTTTTTTTTTTTTTTTACAGCTACATAGTGACAACTTTTCTTAAGTTTAGAAGTTCTTTCAAATAAATTTCACCTAAAAGATTTAACTGGGGCCAGGCACGGTAGCTCATGCCTGTAATTCCAGCACTTTGGGAGGCCAAGGCAAGTGGATCACTTGAGGCCAGGAGTTCGAGACCAGCCTGGCCAACATGACAAAACCCCATCTCTACTAAAAAATGCAAAAAATTAGCCGGGCGTGGTGGTGTGCATCTGTAATGACAGCTACTTGGAGGCTGAGGCAGGAGAATCACTTGAACCTGGGAGGTGGAGGTTGCAGTGAGCCGAGATTGCACCACTGCACTCCAGCCAGGGCAACAGAGTGAGACTGTCTCAAAAAAAAAAAAAAAAGATTTAATAAGATAGTGTCTCTTATATCACATGGCTCATCTAAAGCTAAAGGGAAATAGTAATTTTTCACATTTTGAATCTGTTGATTTTTCGTATTATTAGAAAGGTCTTCCATATGATGGATGGTGTCTTAATTGAATATCTTCCACGTGTTGTAAAGTATCTATTTTAGTATTCCTCATAATTTTCTAATAAAATTTCTATAATTGAAATAATTTCTTTACCATCTCTTTATGTAAATGTGATTTTCTTTCTTTTGGCGCAAGAATTTAAGCCAGTTTATAGCTGACCAGAGTTACAAGCCCAGATTTGTTAAAAAGCTTTTAAACACGTTTGTTGTACATTTACTTCTGACATTGTTTGGCTAATTTTGTTGCTTTTCTTCTGACTGTAGAGCAGAAAGTTCTTATAAAATTCACTATGTATTTGTTGAAAATGTCTCCTAATATTGTCTACTTTACTTGTAAAACTTTAAAACCCAAGAAATAGCTTTTAATTTTGCTCTGTCACAGCTAATTGTAATTGTCATTCATTAGAAAATTTCTGGCATACCTTCTTCCAGTTTCTTTTTACTTTACTGTTCTGGTGGTAGCATTAGCTTCTGTATCTCTACTTGATTGTGTATTGCTGTAATGCCTTCTTTTTACTTTTAAAAATGTGTCCTCCTCTTGTCCATTCATTTTTAAAGTAAGAAAATTAATTATATTCAAAATATATTAAAATTAAAAAATAAAAATAAAAAGTATTGCGATTGAGTTACCAGTTGTGATTTACATAGGCATCACTGCAACTTGTGTTATTTGTGAAAAACATATTTAAGTAAACGCAGTACGGTGTTAGATTGATGAGCAGAAAAATACTCATTCTAACTGAATTAATTTTTACTGACTAGATCAGTATTTTTATGTGTAATACTAGAAATGACTCACTGTATCCTGAGATGTGGAGTATAATATGCAGTACAGTGGTCACAGTGAAATGTAGTACTGCCAAAAGAATAAAACTTTCTTTAGTAGAAGGACATTTTACACAGCTTCAGCTTTTAAATTTAAATTAAGTACAACTAAATAAAGCTAAAAACTCAATTCCCTGGTAACACTAGCCACATTTCAAGTGCTTAGTAGTCACATGTGGCTAATAGCTAATGTATTAGAAATTAAACCTTTGAGAGTTGGTTATGTATGTGATTAAAGTATTTTGGTTACTTGGGACTAGAGATTACAGTCATTTTTGATAAGGCTGATGTCATAGGAACAGTACCAAGGGGACTTCTGAATCAAGCACCCTAGAAAGAGCTACTTAGAACTACTTGCATTTTCTTTGTGGCATCTCTTATAGGCATGAAGAATTAGTAGAAAAAATTTCAAACATTTTTCATGGATAAAAGGATTTAATCAGGAAAGCATTTGGATACACATATTTGAAATCATAGCTTACCTGTATGTTACTAGAGTAGTTGGAGAGTGGAAAAGTATCTGTATTCTAAAGACTTTCATCATTTGGGTGAAAAACCAAAAAAAGAGAGTAATTTTGTTTAATAGCTCTTTCACAAATAAAAAAAAGAATGTTCATCTGTAGAGACCTATCGAGATCTCATCAGGTTTACAACAAACTTTAGATTAGCAAGCTCAATTTCAGTTGACATGGATTGTGGAAAGATTTTCAGTGGAGCTCAGATATTTAATATCCTGAGTTTGGATGAATATACAATTTCTAAAATTAAGTACTTCAACTCCTCTGTGGTTTTAAAACCAGTAGTGGCCATATCTTGACTAGTTATTAAAGCACCAACCTTTTTTTCTTTATTACTTTGCTTTTATCCTTTGAGCAAGTTAGGCAATAAGTTCTCCATGTTTTTGATTTCTACAGAAGTAAATGAATGTTATTGCTGATGTTTATTTCATTCTGTCTTGATCTCGTGATATGAGAATATAAGGAGATGTCTGAAAACTTGTTTTAAGAATCCTATGAAGCATAAGTTCATGAATAAAGAAGGAAGCGGAACTTGTCTTGAGAGAATTTGCCTATTTAGATGGTTTCCAATGTGCATTCTGCTAGTCACTAGAGATGGTCCTTGAAAGAGTTCTGTAATTAAGTTTGAAGAAACACTGTGTACCATAATAATGGCCTATTGAGTATTTTACCATGCACATTAATATATCAAAGGCTTTGAGATATCTTACAAGAAAGAAACTTGCTAAAGCTTGTCTTCCTGCATTTCTTAAGCTTCTTCCACAGTGACTTTAAGTCGGACTTGTCTATCCTGTGAGAAATGCTGCCCTCTAGAGGCACAAATTCAATTGCTCTTAAATTTGAGTACCATAATGCTGCCTGATCTTAGTGTGAAGTTGTAATAATTAATATTAATCAGATGCATGGTAACAAAACCAAATAGAAGAAATCTTATGTTGCTTAATTTTAAGAAAATATGAGGAAACAGAATTGAAATTTATAAATACCCACTTTTTAAATTGTACATGAGATATTTTTGGCTGCTAATAATCTTTTGAATACATTTCTGTATATGGGGAATTGCGGACACATAATACTTCAAGTCTGCAAACTCTGAGTCTCTCCTGCTAGCAGAAGCCATCCTTCCCTGTGTTAACAACCTTGCTTAAGACAGTTACCATCCATGGGGAAGCTAGTTTCCTCATACCCCTTCCCATGATACTCATGTTTCCATACCTGTAACTGGAGTCAGACTATATCATGCTGCACCTTTGCAGTCACAATGGGAAGAAAAGGGATTATATGTAATTTTTTTAAAGTTTTTTTTTTTTTTTTTTTTTTTTTTTTTTGCTGACAAAGCAGCAAAACCTTCAGGAATATGTACAGAAATGGGTGATGATGATGATGTGAGAGAGAAAGAAACATGCTTTTGCATTTGGCTGAATGTATTGGTATGGTGCAGTTATCAGAGATTCTGAATTCATTGTTCTCGTTCAAGTAGCCAGGAGTGGTTCTAATTGTTTGCTCCTTTGGTCTCAGCATTGATTTATACTAAAAGAAGTTGAATGCCTAAAAACTCATAGCATAATATAGAGGAAGAAGTCAAAAGATTAAAGGAAATAGAACTGATGGAGTGGATTTATCACTGTGACCATTCACTTACCTCCCCTATTCCCTCTCCAGTATTCTCTACTAAGAGGTCTGGAAGACACTTTATTCACCAACCTAATGAGAAATACTTTGAGGGCAGTGCCAGCATATATGAAAAGTAATTCAATTGCTTTTGTCTGTAGGCTGGAGGAGATACTTTCATTGAAATTGTCTTTTTTACTTCAGGGGGTGTGGCCAGATTCTAGCTAAGGCCCAGGCATCATTTTCATAAGGTAGCTTGACAGGCATGATGATCAGAGATGCACTGACTTGAATTCTTTTTGGCTGTGGCTAAATGATCATGGATCCCTAGGTCTAAAATAGAGAGGCAGCCTATTAAGATCCTACTTTATCTGTATGAGCAAAAAATTTTAGGTCTCATAGCAGAAGGCCTTACTTGAACTACCATAAGAGTGAGTTGGCCAGCCTGGGCAACGTGGTGAAACCCTCTCTCTACAAAAAACACAAAAGTTAGCTTTTGTGTTTTGGGCATGGCTGCGTGAGCCTGTGGTCCCGGCTGCTCAGGAGGCTGCCCCCTTTTTGCAGTTTACTTCATGGGTTATATGAGAAAACAGGAAGGAGGGGGATATCACCGAGAGATTCTGATATTGGAGCTGTGTGCAATAACTGATAAGTCTCTGGTTCTTACCTCCATATGAGGAACAGAGAGAGTCTTGTTTGTACAAGGCTTAGTTATAATCTGTCAGGTTTGAGGATCTTGATTGGAAGCATAGACTTGATCTCTGTTTGTGGTTTCTCATTTCAAATAGCCTCTCAGTGTTGGATAAATTTGCATGTTCATGTTTTATAGAGTCAGAACTCAATTTCCTAGTATTCCTTGCAGCTAGGGCACAAGCATATGACCTAGGCTTTATCGATCAGATGCATCTGTGTAAGACATGAATTCAGGGTCAGAGAAATGCAGGGTAACAGCTCTTGCCTGGAATTGCTTTCTAATGTGGATGTTGAGTGACGAGACATTGAGCTGTTTAGAGGTAGCAGTGACAGAGATACTAGTGAGCCTTGTTGTCCTAGGCTCAGCTTTCATGGTACTAGGGCTGAAGGGTGGGAACAATTTGGTGGGGAGACTTAGGTATTTTTCCTGGCATCATATCTCCAAGTGGATTCTTCAGTTCTCTGATAATTCTTGGAATCCCCTAATATATTAATAAATTTATTTTCTCTTGAAACCACCTCAAATAGATTCTGTTTATAGCTTAGAGCCCTGATTGATTGTCTAACTTTAAAGATTTTATTTATCGTCAAAATATTTTATTTTTCTAATTGAGATCTAAAAATTGTCAAGCACTTATACTCCATTTTTTCCCTTCCTAGAGCTCTGCAATCCTTTGCTGTCATTTTTTCTTACCAGGAATGCCAATTTTTGTACCTTTTGAATTGCTTTTTCTTCTTTGCCACTTGGCTTGAGCTCCACTATTGTTATGAAACCTTTCTTATACCATCCCAGCAGCCTGATGGATTTTTTTCTTCCTCTGAATTCCAGTAGCACTTGTTTAGACATTAAGTGCAAGGTGTTTTTTTGTTTTGTTTTGTTTTTCTGTATGCATCTTAGCTTCCACACTAAATGATAAGCTCCCTGAAAACTAGTACTATGCCTCTTTATATCGCTTGCATTGTCCAACAGAATGTCTTGCACCTATTAGATTCAAGGTTCAGCACAGTCACCCTCATAATATATAGTGATGAGAGTTGCTGAGAATCACAGTGATACCAGGCTGAATGAGCTGAGATAATAAACTAGTTAGATGCATAGTCTGGCCATGAGGCCCAATTTCCGTCTTCCTCAAGGAGTCTGAGACTTGCCTCTCAGTAGTTTTCATTAATAGGTGATCATATCTTCTGAATTACTGTCTTCTTAATGTTTTATGAGTTTTTTTTTTGCCTTGACAAAAGCCTTCTATTTCTCTCATGCTTCCTAGTTCCTTCCATTGTGCCCTCTGCAATTTCTTTTCACCAAGCTTACTATTTGCAGTCTCTTAAATTTTTGTGTAAATTATGAAATCAAATATACAAAAAAAGGAATAGTGTAGTATAACAAACACCTGTGTACCTAACCTCAGGGTCAAGCAGATATTAACCTTTTGCCTCATTTGATTTCCTTTTAAAGTTCTTCCCTCCCCATACTTTTCTCCCTTCTCTGGAGGTACTCATTATCCTAAAGTCCTTGCGATTATTCCCCTGCTGTTTTTGTACATATAAAACATTTACACAAAAGATGACCTGTGTTTTTTTCTAGATATGTTCATATTGACATGTGTAGATTTAGTTCATTGATTTTAACTACTGTTTAGTTTTCCAGGTTGAATAATGCTAAGTTTTATAGAGATAATGCAGTTCTACCTTTTGGCAAATAATATTGTAATGCTCGTACATAAGTACTTAGTGTAATTTTATCTAGGATAGACACCTGAAAGTAGAATTGCTGAATCACAGGGTTCAGGTGCCACTTTATCAAGTGTTGCCGAGTCCAGTCCAAAATGGAGCTACCATTTTATACCCATTAACATGTTTCCACACTTTTTTAAATCAACATTTAATTTTATCTAGCTATGATTTTTTTGCCTATTTGAAAGATGAGAAATGGAGTTTGATGATTTTCATTTTCATTACTTTGATTTATAGTAAAGTTGAATGTCTTTGCATAGATTTTGATCATTCTAGTTTCCTATTCTGTGAATCTTTTATGTTCTTTGCTGATTTTTTTCCTATTGGGTATTGAACCTTAAATTGATTTGTGGTGATTCTTTTTATAATCTGGATATTAATGGTTTTGGTAATATGCATTGCAAGTATCTTATAGTCTGTGTGTGTGTGTGTGTGTGTGTGTGGTTTTTTTTTTTTTTTTTTTTTTTTTGAGATGGAGTCTCACTCTGACTCCCAGGCTGGAGTGCAGTGGTGTGATCTTGGCTCACACAAATTCTGCCTCCCGGGTTCAAGTGATTCTCCTGTCTCAGCCTCCTGAGTAGCTGGGATTATAGGTGCCCGCCATCACACCTGGCTAATTTTTGTATTTTTAGTAGAGACGGGATTTCACTGTGTTGTCCAGGCTGGTCTCCAACTCCTGACCTCAGGTGATCTGCCCGCCTTGGCCTACCAGAGTGTTGGGATGACAGGCGTGAGCCACTGTGCCTGGCCTTCGTGTCGGTTTTTAACATTGTTTAAAAGTTTCAGATTTACTACATGAGTTCATTTGTAGAATCTCTCTTCTGTATCATAGCTTCTTTGGTCTGCTTTCATGTCTTTACAATATTGTGTTAATTTTAATAGTTTTGATATAAATCTTGATATCTGATAAGGTGAATCTTCTCTCTTAATGAAAATTTTGGGTCAGCTAATCATATTTCACCCTGACCCTAATGAAAATTTAACAGAAAACAAACCCTGTTGGAAATGTGATTGGAATCTCATTGAATTTACAGATTACAGTGGGGATAGTTGTCACCTTTACATTGGTTGACTGTCATTGATATTTCTGTTCAATACAGTTCTATTTTTTTCTTTTTTCTTTTTCTTTTTTTTTGAGATGGAGTCTTGCTTTTGTTGTGATCTTGGCTCACTGCAACCTCCGCCTCCCTGTTTCGAGTGATTTTGCTGCGTCAGCCTCCCCAGTAGCTGGGATTACAGGCGCCTGCCACCATGCCCAGCTGATTTTTGTATTTTTAGTAGAGACAGGGTTTCGCCATGTTGGCCATCCTGACCTTAGGTGATCTACCCACCTCAGCTTCTCGAAGTGCTGGGATTATAGGCGTGAGCCACTGCACCTGGCCCAGTTCCATTTTTTTCTTGATAGAAGTCTTCATTAGATTTTTTTTTTTAGGTTTTTATGATTTTTGTTACCATCGTGAATGGCAAATTTTTATAAAAATACTTTTTGTTACTGGTAGTTACAAACCAATTAGTATAAGAGACAAATTGCCAAGAAGCAAGTTGCTGTTTGTATCTTGATTTTGTATCTCTCAATCTTGCTGAATTCTTAGTTGTTTTTGTTTGTTTGTTTGAGGCGGTGTGTCTTACTCTGACACCTAGGCTGGAGTGCAGTGGCGTGGTCACTGCTCACCACAGCCTTGACTGCCTGGGTTCAAGCAATTCTCCCACCTCAGCTTCCCAAGTAGCTGGGACCACAGGTGCATGTCACCACACCCAACCAATTTTAAAATTATTTGTAGAGATGAGGTCTTGCTATGTTGCCCAGGCTGCTCTCGAACTCCTGGGGTTAAGCGATCCTCTTGCCTTGGCTTCCCAGAGTGCTGAGATTACAGGCATGAGCCATTGTACCTGGCCTAAACTCTTACTTCTAATGATAGATTCTCTTGGATACCTCATGCAGATAATCATATAATTAGTGAATAAAGATGGTTTTTGTTGCTTTCTAAGCCTATGTGTTTATATTTTTCTTCTGTTATTGACCTATGTAGGACCACTTTACTAAAATTGCAGCTTTTCCTGGGCCTTGGCTTTATGTCTGTGTTAATGTATGGAGTAGAAAGGGGTATCTGAGAACTAAAGTCTCCCACTAAGGGCCAAAAGTCTCATTTCTAGTCCCTACATATGAGTCAAAGGATAAATATAGGTTAAGACTAGCAACTCATTGTAGGGAAGAAACATTGCCAACTTGTAGCCTAATATATATTTTTTTAATATGTTACTGTTTTTTCCATGTTACTGGCACACATTTAAAGATTTCTGTTTCATGGTGGCTAAAGGATTAATTTAAAATAATTTTTTTTTTCCTTTTTGAGTTGAGTTTCACTCTGTTGCCCAGGCTGAAGTGGAGTGGGGTGATCTCGGCTCACTGCAACCTCTGTCTCCCGGTTTCAAGCGATTCCTCTGCCTCAGCCTCCTGAGTGGTTGGGACTACAGGTGTGTGCCACCATACCCAGCTAATTTGTTTTTTTTTAAATTTTTAGTAGAGATGGGGTTTCACCATGTAGGACAGGGTGATCTCGAACTCCTGACCTCAGGTGATCTGCCTGTCTTGGCCTCCCAAAGTGCTAGGATTACAGACGTGAGTCACCACACCCAGCCTAAAAGAATTATTATGATATATCCTTTCTGCATGAAATTTCTGTGGGAAGGCTTTTCAGGTGATCTGATCTGATACAGTGTTAGGACTGGAAGTATAGCTTATACTATATAAATTTCCTTAATTGAAATTTCACATTATTTAGGAACTCTGTACCCTGAAGCTGTCTCACTCTGGTATTTAATGTCCTACAATTAGTTTAAGAGAGGAAGCTTGGGTAAGTTTCTTAAAACTTCCTTATATTTGTTTCTTCATCAATATTAGTAGTATAGTATCATCTCCTATCTTATAGATTATTATAAGAAATAAGTTAATAATGTAAAGCATTTAGAACAGTATTAGTTATTGGTCTCAACCTCCTTTTAGCTGTTATCTACAGCCTTTCTGGTAGATTTTACTTATTCTGGGAAGATAGTGGTGTATTCCTTGTATTCCTCATAATCTCCTTGTACATTCCAGGTCCTACAATAATTCTCAAACATTTTAGCATCCTTACATAGACTCTCCAATATCCTGGTCTTATTTCTCTGATCTCCTCAAATCTACTGATTTTTCTCTTCCTCAGACAAGTGATTTTTCACTTATTTGGTAAAATCCTAATTCTGGATTAACTCGGTTATCAGATTCTTTCATTCCTATACCACCTGAATGCTGCAGTAGAAAGTTACCTCAAAGGACATTTTAAAAAATTATAAATTCATGATTGTTGATCACAGACCCTAATACTGCATGGGAATCCATTGCATTATCCTTGTCAGCTAGTTTCCTCATCTTTACCATGACTGTTTCAATCATCTGTTCTTGTCAGACCTCCAACATGCCCTTTCTCTTTCTACAGAAAACTTTTCCTGTTACTTTCCAGTGAAAACCGGAGTACTTGGTGCAACCCTTAGTTGCCCACTGTCTTTTCTATATTTTCTTCCTTCTTAATGTTAAAATAGAGGTAGTCTTGCTTTCTATCTAAGGCTCTCTCCCTTTCTCTGCAGTACCTTATGCTGTTGATGATTTCCCTTTTTTTTGTATGTTTAACTTTTCTTTACACTTGATTCTTCTCATCAGTATTTAAACACGCTTAATTCCTGCTATTAAAAAAATAAAAACAATAAGCATTCATGGGTACCACATTACTGACCTTTCTGTTCTCTTTCCTAGCCAAATGCTAGAAATTATTGTTTCCATTTCTCACCTTTGACTCACCTGTTTAGTTTATTCATTCCACTGTAATAGTATTTGCTTATGATACCAGTGACCTCTCTGTTAGTAAATTAAGTGAATATTTTTAAACTTGGTCTTATTTGATCTCTCACTTGGTGTGCTAGGGCTTCTATAAAATACCACAGACTGGGTGGCTTAAACAACAGAAATTAATTTTCTCACTATGTGGAGGCTGGATGTCAAAGATCAAGGTGTTGGCAGGTTTGTTTTCTTCTGAGGCCTCTCTCCTTGGCTTGCAGAGGATGCCTTCTTGCTGTGTCCTCACTTGGTTTTTCCTCTGTATGCATGCATTTCTGGTGTCTGTGTCCAGATTGGATTAGGGCCTGGAAGATGAATTTACTCACCTCTCTAAAGGCCCTATATCCAAATACAGTCGTGTTCTGACGTACTGGGGGTTAGGGCTTCAACACGTGAATTTTGGGGGAGACAGTTTGGCACATAATCTCCTAGCAGGTTTAAACAGTTTTGAAAAACTATGCTTGGCTGGACGCATTGGCTCACACCTGTAATGCCAACACTTTGGGAGGCCGAGGCGGGTGGATCACCTGAGGTCAGGAGTTCGAGACCAGCCTGGCCAACATGGTGAAACCCTGTCTCTGCTAAAGATACAAAAATAAGCCAGGCTTGGTGGCACATGTCTGTAATCACAGCTACTCGGGAGGCTGAGGCACGAGAATCGCTTGAACCTGGGAGGCAGAGTTTGCAGTGAGCCAAGATTGCGCCACCGCACTCCAGCCTGGGCAACAAAGCGAGAGTCTGTCTCTGGAAAAAAACCAAAAAAAAAAACTATCCTTTAAACTCTTTGGTTTTCATTTTGCCTCTCTGATCTATTGCTCTACAGCCTTTTTTTTACAGGCTTCTCTTCTGCTTGGTCATTAAAAGTAGAAATTTCTTGAGTCTTGGTCCTTTGGTATTTTCTGCTTCTCTTACTTCTGTTATTTCTCCCCAGGCAGTCTTACCACTTTGATTTCCACTTATGAAGGAACTGCATACCTGTTGTTCCAGCACTTAATTTGCCTAAGTTTCAGACCTATTTAATAATGCCATTTAGCTTATCCCAGAGGTACCTTAAAAAAACGAGTTCAAATCTGAACTCATAATAATCCCCATCCATGTGATTTGACCCTAATCTACCTCCTTAACCTTACTATTCTTTGTTACTCTTTGCCATAGCTGCACTATAGCAAAGCATGGCCTCTTGGTCCAGGCGTAATATACCTTTTCCTCCAGAGTCTTTGCTCTTATTTCCTATGTTAATATGCTCCTCATTTTTCATTTACAACATTACCCAGTTTTCAATACATACAAAAGATACAAACATTAGTTATTAGGGAAATGCAAACTTAAACCATAAAATAATCACTAAAACCAACTAGAAGGGGTAAAATTAAAAAGACTGTCAACTACAAATATTCTAGGAAGCCATCCAGAACACTCATAAATTGCTGGTGTGAGTATAAAATGGGAGAGCCACTTTGGAATACCATTGGCAATTTCTTATAAATTTAAGCATACACCTTTGGATCCAGCAATTCTACTTCTAGGTGTTTTCGGAAAAGGAATGAAAACATGTCCACAAAAAACTTTTAAAAATTATATTTATAGTCGATTTATTCCTTACAGCTAACTAACTAGAAGCAGCCCAAATGTCAATAGGATTAATGACTAAAAATTTTTTGGTATATTCATACAATGGAATGCTACTCAGTAATAAAAGAACTACAGAATGGCAAATGTACACAACATGACATGGATGAATCTGACATACTTGGCAAAGGAAGCTGGACATGATACTGTATTATTCCATTTATATTAAGTTCTAGAAGAGGCAAAGCTACTCTGGAGTGAAAAAATAAAAACAGAACAAAGGTTGCCTTTTGCTTGTGGAAAATGGTGATATTCAACTGGGAAGGTGCATAAGGGGCCTTCTTGAAGTGATGAAAATGTTCCATATCTCATAGAGGTGTGTGTTACATGGGCTTATCTATTAAAGTTGTACAGCTAAGAAGTATGTATTTCAATGGCATACATGTATCTTAGATAAAATATACAAGTTTTATCTAAAAATTATAGAAATAATTGAGTTAGGTGACAGGGAGTGGGAGGTGTCGATGAAAGAAGAATTGCAGAACGTTGGTGGTTGCTGAAGTCGAGTAATGGATGTGGGGAAATTTAGTATACTATTTTGTTTGTTTTTTGTGTGTTCAAAGTTTTCCATATAAAGAGATCTTTTTAAATCAAAGTTACGAAGACACTTAAACAGCACCTGTGGTCTGACTGCCAGCTTAATAAAGAATGCTTACTAATGTAATTTTTTTCTCTGTGAATCGTACCCTGATTCAGCACTCCTTTCTCTCCACCAACCACTATCCTGAATTCCTCTTGACTTTTTAAGACATCTTCCAAATATCATTCTAAACGTCACGTCCATGGGGGAAAGCCTTTTCTGATTCAGAACACTCACTAGTTTTAAGTGCCCCTGTTAAGTCCTTTCATAGCTTTTATCTTAATTATGATTTATTTGCTTAACTATTATCAACCTCTACACTAGACTAAGCCTAAGTTTTTGGAGGGAAAGATATATCTATTCTTGCTGTTTTAGTGTCTAGAATAATAATACATTTATTGAATGATTATGTTGGTGTAGTTTTTTAAAAAAATTGAAGGATACCCAAATTGAAGAGCTATTCTATTACTGCTTACGTTGTAAGGTCAGTATGTTATAAAATGTATGAATGGGAGAGAATGACTGAGAAATGATAATGGTTTCTTTCTGATTTTATTGGCATCTGATAAAAACAAGGGGCAATAATACTGTGTTATTAGATCTGGAACTATGTCCGGAAAGTCCTGTCAGTTGGTTCTCAAATGCCCTTGAGCTTTATTGTGCTTCTTCCTTATTAATGTATTAAGCCATGTGAGTGAAAGACCCCTTTCCTCTTTACAAAGAATATTTGAAATCACCTCTTTTTTCTCTCTTCTCTAATGTGCTTCTTCCTTTGACTATTAGTTTTGGTATTTATCAGGGACAGCGATCTTTAAGCGCTTGTTGTTTTGTTATTTTTTGTACTGCTTGCTGTATATTTTAAATTTTGATATATCTTACTGCCAAATGAAGGTGTGAGCTCATAAGTAATAAAGATAGAAAAAATCTGCTTTGCTTATAATTATACCATTAAACATGTTGTCGTTAATGCAGATCACACTATTGGTATTGTAGGTGCAGGATTATGTTTTGATTTTTGCCAGTTCATATTTCCATGGAGTATTTAGGCAATTTTAACAACATAGATTTCTGTAATGAATGTTTTTTTAACTTATGCTGCTGCTTGAGAGACAGAGTCAAGACTGCCAGGGTTTGAGTCCTATGCCCAATATTTCCTAGCTCTGTGACTTTGAGTTATCTGCTTTTTGCCTGTTTCTTCCTCATTAAAACAGAGATACTAAGTGTACCTTATAGTGTTGCTGGGAGGGCTATGTGAGGTAGTATATGTAATGCCTGGTACTTATTAAATGTTAGATCTTTTTTATTTTTTTGGGTTCTAGGGAGTCCAATAAGTAACAAATTTTTCCTCTAAGGTTTTTTTCTTTATTGGTGGCAAAATATACATAGTATAAAATTTACATTTCAACCATTTTTAAATATACAATTCAGTGGCATCAAGTACATTCACAATATTTTGCAACCATCCATCTCTGTCCATTTCCAGAAGTTTTTCATCATCGCAAATAAAAACTTGATACCCATTAAACAATAACTCCCATCTTTCCTCCCCTGATTTCCTGGTAACGTATGTTATATTCTCTGTCTTTATGATTATGACTATTCTAGGTACCTCATAAATAGAATCATACAATGTTTGTCTTATTGTCCTCTCATTTCATTTGGCATAATATTTTCAAAGTTAATTCATGTTGTAGCGACTTCTAGTTCCATTTCTTGTGGTTGAAGAAAGTACTTCCCTAATAGAAATGAAAACATGTTTGCAAGGCTTTTTTAAAGAATGCTTATGGATTTAGTCATAATAGGTAACAACTGAAAACATTGGTATGGCTGGGTCAAGTTGGACTAATTCACTGTAGCCCAGGGTCATGTAAGAACATGGAGTTTTCAAGGTAGGCATGGGGGTGGTGTTGAGGGGAGGGTAGTAAGCATAAAAGACAGTGCTCAGAAGAAGATAAGGGTGCCAGGTTTCAGTTCCAGGGATGTTCACAGTAAGGATTACAGTGGGCTAAATTTTAAGATTAATTTTATAAATTCTAAACACATCCTGTTGACTTTAACTGCAACTCTTAAAATGTATCAATAACATGACTTTATAATTCCTGGAAACTGATATTTTCCCAATACTTTGAAGAGGTTTAAAAATAGTTGACTAATATTAGAACCAGTATTTCATGTATTGATTTTTCTCTTTAAGTGGCAGTTAGTTTAGAAAATGCTAAACTTAAGTTAGCAGTATAGAGTAGGTATATAGTTATACTGAGTATGAATGTCTTGGTAGGCTTGGAAGCCTACCATTTATGTCCTCTTGAGGTACCTGAATTACCAAAAGCTTTATGTATTCTGAAGTTATTGAAAATAAGAGCTTTTGGGAATTCAGGTAGTTCAGGAGTGAGTTTTCTAAAAAACAGACCTGAGCACCATACACTACTTCTTATAGCCTTTTAATTACTGCCAATTGCCTAGAATAAAGTTCAAATGCTAGGGCAACACAAACATGGCCCTTCGTGAACTGACAGACATTTCCTAATAATTCCTTACATACATGATACCCTTGAGCCTTACAGAATTAAGAATTTCTGAATTTACCTTGGTGTTTGATTCATCTGTGTTTCTATACATGCTGTTTATTTACCTAAAATAGACTATTCTCTATTTAGCCTCAAAAGTCTCATGGAAGGTTTTAAAAAATCCTGTCTAAGCTCAGTTAATTATATTCTTTATACTATTATATTTAGTAGTTAATATTATAAACTACCTTACAGTAATTTTTACAGATACCTGGCTTACTCCCTAAATTGAGTTGCTTGAGGGCAGAAATTGTGTATTAATCTTTGCTGTATTTTCTTTGCCTTGCTTACTGTAGTTGATTGGTGCTAATTGAATAAATGAACATTTATGCTTTTCTTTTTGAGAATATTATATGGGTAGTTCCTTTAGTTGTTTAATAGAAGATAGCACAGACTTCTATACAGATTGGTTTTTATGGGAAAACACAAGAGAATAATTAATTGAAACGTAATTTCATCTAGAAATAATTTTCTGCAGTTGGAGCGAATATTTTTTAAGTTATTAACTTACCTAGAGTGGAAGATTGAATTTTTGAATGATAGTGTTTTACTTATTAAAGTAAATGGCATGTAAGAGAACTTTTAAGTTCATGTGGCAAAACAGGGAAAAATTGCAAAGTTAGAGTCCGTAAGGTTTCTGATGTTTCATAGACTAACAAAAGGTTGCTTTATTAGCAGCATTAATGAACGAATCGCTTTATTGGCCTAGGCATACTGGTAGCATTGTTGTTCCAAAGAGCTGAGAGTTCTTATTTCAATTCATGATTATGTTAGACAAGTGAAGTGAAAGCCGTTGACCTTCTCTTAAGGAGAAAATAGAAAGTTTTTACAAATAGATTATAGATTAAAGCCTTTTAAGGAACATGATGAAGAACTAAATTACTGCTAAATCACTTGAAAAATTTATATTTTTTTATGCACCAGTCTTATAACAGTAGGTTTTTTATAGACCTATTAATTGATATTTAAAATAATAACTTTAATAGGATGATTTTGTAGAGTTGGTCAAAGTGATTGACAAAAGCAAATTATTAAAATAGGCAAACTTTCAATTCTCCAAAGAATGTTCAGTTTTAAAAGCAATATGAGATACAGGAAGTATTAAACTGGAGAAGATGTAATGCCACTTGGATGGCATACTTTTAACATTATTTTTTATTTGTTTAAATGGAATGCATTTTGCTTATTAGAATCATTTTGGAAGTGCCAATTTGCTTCTGTTAATTTACATTAAAGATTAAAATAGGAATCACTGGTGACCTTCTAAATCAAAGTTCTTCAAAACGGTTGTTTTAAACAGCAAGAATTACAGAACTAAGTATTGTATAGCTATTAAAACTAAAAATTATGTAGCAGCAGTCCATTTTAAATTTAACAATTTTAAATGATACTTCAAAATATAAAAAATACAAGGAAGAATATAAGATGCTTATGTATCTGTACTGCCAAAATTTAACAAATGTTAACTTTTTGCTATCACTGTTTCAGAACTTTTTAAAATAAATTAAAAATATAATTGAAGATTACTAATCTCATTCTTTTGCGTCTCTTCTCAGAGGTAATTACTTTTCTAAAGGTATCCTGTAAGTTTTCAATACTTTTTACCACATATTTGTATAAAAAGATAAACAGTACTGATTTCGTTTTAAAATGTGAATAATAATATATTGTTGGCATAACTTTTTAACTTGCTTTTTTCACTCAGTGTTTATTTACATCAAGATTTATTCATGTTGATATTTGTATGTACTTAAAATTTGTTTATTTTATCCTCTGAATTATTAGTTTGGTCCATTATTTATGATGTTTACTTTGATTACTTGGTTAAGGTGGTGTGACCTGATTTCTCTATTGTAAAAGTATCCTTTTCCCCTTGATAATTAATCATTAATCTGTGGGGTAATGCCTTGAGACTGAGTAAACATTGTTTCTCAACAGCCTTTCACCCAGTGTTTTTAACATCCATTATTGATTTATGCCTGAATTATTGGTTACATTGATGCTTGCAAAATGATTTTCTACATCTATTATTCTTTCCACATTTATTAGCTGGCATTCTTCTTTCTGTAAAGGAGTTTCTGTCCTTTCACTATGGGCTCATGGTTTCTTCATTAATTCGGTGAACTAAAATCCATTATTGTTACGTAGTCATGCACTGCATATACGACATTGATCCCATGAGATTATAATGGAGCTGAAAAATTTCTATCGCATAGTGACGTTGTAGCTGTTATAACATGTTAAGACTAACGTCACAACCAACATATTACATGTTTGTAGTGATGTTAGTGTAAGTCAAATCTACTGTACTGCCAGTCTAAAAGTATAGCACATATAATTGTGTACAGTACATAATACTTGATAATAATAATAAACAGCTATGTTAACGGTTTATGTATTTACTGTGCTATACTTTTTGTTTTTATTTTGAATGTACTTCTACTTATTAAAAAAAAAAGTTAACTGCAAAACAGCCTCAGGCAGTTCCTTCAGGAGGTACTCCAGAGACATTGTTATTATAGGAGATGACAGCTCTGTGCATGTTATTGTCCCTGAAGACCTTCCAGTGAGACAGTATGTGGAGGTGGAAGACAGTGATACTGATGATCCTGACCCTGTGTAGGGCTAGTCTAATGTGTGTGTTTGTGTCTTAGGTTTTAGCAAAACAGTTTTAAAAGTAAAACAGGAATTTTTTAAAATAGAAAAAGGCTTGTAAAATAAAGATAAAAGGAAAAAAAATATTTTTGTGCAGCTGTACAATATGTTAGTTTTACGCTAAATGTTATTACAAAAGTCAGAAAAGTTTAAAAACCAAAAAGTTTATATGAGCTAAGGTTTATTATTGAAGAAAGAAAATGTTTAAAAATAGATGTAGTGTGGTTTGAGTGTATATTTACAAAGCCTACAGCCGTGTACAGTAACGCCCTAGGCCTTCACATTCACTCTTCACTCAATCATTAACTCACCCAGAGCAGCTTCCAGTCCTGTAAGCTCCATTCATAGTAAGTGCCCCATATAGGCATATGATTTTAAAAAATCTTTTATACTGTATTTTTACTGTACCTTTTCTGTGTCTAGATATTCTCAGACGCACCATGTTACAGTTACCTGGCAGTATTCAGTACAGTAATATGGTATACAGGTTTGTAGCCTAGGAGCAATGGGCTATACCATGTAGGCTTGTGTAAATACACTCTGTGATGTTAGCACAGTGAGGGAATAGCCTAACAAACACATTTCTCAGAAGATATCCCTGTGGTTATGTGACGCATGACTGTGTATCCTTTGGTGACTCAAATTGTTAAAATTTAGCCAGCGAGAACTCAAATCAGTCTGGTTTCTGTTTCTTTGACATGCCCCCTCAGTTTTATAGCACCAGTTTGCTTTGTGGCACAACAAAACATTCTCTCCTTACCTTATGGTTTTCTTACCCCAGACCTGGACTTGGCTATTTTACCAAAAGTTCTTGTTTCTCTTAGTGGGGAATGGTATTTGGAAGCCAACATCATGGATGCATTACTGGGTGTCATTGCTTCTATTGGTTCTTTTCATTAGACAGAACAAGAAAATATACTTTTAAAAACTAGTGATATTTGAATTCCTAGTGACACCAAGGTTCTTTTCTTTCCTTGTTTCATATTCCTCTTCTTCCATAATGAAGATCCAGTTTACCAATAACATCAATATATGTTTATTCATTTGCTCTGTCTTATACATGATATAACATTGGAATTACTATAGCAATACCACTACTAATAATAATCTCAATAAAGTTTAAGATTTCTAAGCAGTTTTTTATTTATAGCGTGTAGCCCAGTGAAGGTATATAGTCAGATCGCTATGCTTATAGTTATTTTAATTATATTTTTCACATAGGCAATTTGAAACTTTTTCTAATAGGAAGGTTAAGCCTATTTACTTATCTTGATATAACCAGTATGTTTAATCTAATTGATATGTTGTATTTACTGTTGTTTTATGTTATATATGTTTTTCTTTTACTCTTGTTAAAAAGTTATTTTTACTAATACAAAAATCTTCCTTTCTCTAGATATTTAGAATGTTGGTCTTAGCTCTTATAGTTTCCCAGTCTTTTTGGTATTTTTGTTGTCATTACTATGTTTAATTTTGTTAACCAGAATTCATGTTTTCTTTTCTTCATCCATTTAATTGGGCTTTATACTTTTTTTTTTTTTTTTTGGGACAGAGTCTCACTCTGTCACCCACACTAGAGTGCAGTGGCGCGATCTCAGCTCACCGCAGCCTCTGTCTCCCAGGTTCAAGTGATTCTCCTGCCTCAGCTTCTCAAGTAGCTGGGATTACAGGCGCTTGCCACCATGGCTGGTTAATTTTTGTATTTTTAGTAGAGACAGGGTTTCGCCATGTTGGCCAGGCTGGTCTCGAACTCCTGACCTCAGGTGATCCACCCACCTTGGCCTCCCAAAGTGCTGGGATTACAGGCATGAGCCACCGTACCCATTCTATACATTCCTTTGCATAAATGTTGTGTTCTGAGGAAAATTTGTGTCTGAGCATTTAATAATTTAAAAAATTACCATGTGAGTGGATTTATTTTATATGAATAATGTGCCACATGTAAGTTGTTCTGCAGTTGATTTTCCCTTTTTGTGGAGCTTTTACAATATTGTTAGTATGTTTACTTGTCCCTTTTTCCCCTTGTATGTGTAGCCAAGTAATTACAAAAAATGGTGCACTTTGCCATATCTGAGCTTCTCTTTTTCCCCTCAAGTAGATACTGTGCATTTGAACTGCAAAAAGGGTCATATTCTTGCTTTATCTATAATCTCTTTTAAAGGCAAAGGCTGATGGTTACTTTTTCTTTAATAAGAATCTTGATTTTTCATTTTGTATCTTAAATATCTTAAAATGATATTTATCATTTTAAGAAAAAAAAATCCTCTATACATAGTTGTTAGAAATTTATGTAGAATGGATGTTGGAACCCAATCATAAGGCTGTAAAACCATAAAATAAGTAGTAATAAATTTTAAAAAATGAATAGGATTTGTATGAAGAAAATAACAACACTTCATTCTAGGATCAAACAAATGAAGAGAGAGCTATTTTTCAGAATGAAAAACCAAATAGTGTTGAATGTAGACTCTATTCAAAGTTCTAGTCTGTAAAATTAATAGCAATTCTAGTCAAAATAGCTGTTTTTTCTTTTGAGAAGTTCGGGAAGTTTGACAACCTGATTGTCAAATATATGTTGTAGAGTATGTTAATGAAACTATCCAGTGTAAAATTTAAAAATAAAGACCGGTATTGTTATATTGTACTGTATTGCTTGCTATACTGTAGTGGTGTAGTAATTAAAACACCATGCTAGTGATACAGGAATAGGGTCCAAATAAATAAAAACTGAGAAGGAAATTGTATACACATGCAGGTGTGTGTGCGCACACACACACACACAACACAGAAAGGGGTTTTTTTTGTTCTGTTTTTTGTTTTTTGGAGACAGGGTCTCACTTTGTTGCCCAGGCTGGAGTGCAGTGGCATGATCATGGCTCATTGCAGCCTTGACCTCCCAGGCTCAAGCAATCTTCCCACCTTAGCCTTGTGAGTAGCTGGGACTATGTCTGTGTGCCACTGTTTCCAACTAATTTTTGTACTTTTTGTAGAGACTGGGTTTTTCATGTTCCCTAGGCTGGTCTTGAACTCCTGGGCTCAAGTGATCCTTCACCTCAGCCTCCCAAAGAGCTGGGATTACAGGTGTTAGCCACCACGCCCAGCCTCAAAAAGCTTTTTTTTTCCCCCCTATAAAGAGCCATATATCTAAAAAGGGAAACAGATTTGACTCTATTACAATGGAATTCTGTGAGAGAAAACATTTTAACAAGATCAGACTATCTAGTAGAAAAATATTTGTAACATATAGCAAAGTTTTAACAAACATAATAAAGACCTTCTAAAAATTAATAAAATTGAAAAAATGGGTTATGAATAAGTACAAATAATTCAAAGAATGTACACAAATTAGTTTTCATAGAAATATGCATAAAGATATATGTACAAGTATGTTAATTTTAGCATTATTTGTAATACCAAATAATAATATTCCAACAAAATAGTTGGAATAATCTGAATGTTCACCAGTAGGGAAATGGCACATCTGTATTTTAGAATATTAGCAAGCTGATTAAAAAGAATAAGATCTTTGTGACCAGGTATGGCAAAATATCCCACATTATTCATGAAACTATAGAATGATCTGTGTAGTATGATCTCATTTACTTAGCTCAGTAGGTCTATTGTTTGTGGTAAACTTAAAATTATTTTATTTATCTTATAGGATAGGGACTTTTAAGTTAACCTATTAATATTATTAGGAACTAAAATATATCACTGTAAGAGAATAAAGACAAATATAGAATAAAAGGAACTAAGAAAAATATTTTACATCAGATTAATTGGAAATATTGGTATGAATCCATGAGTAAATAAAGAAATATCTCTCCCCCCACCCTGTTCTGTCTACCAGAAAATATAAGAAGCATGGACAATCTCAGTAGCAATGGTTACATGCATCTTGGTTGCTAAATATGGCTCCCCATTGAAAGAATTCAAGATGTCTTAGAAAAATAGATGATCCCAGTTCTTAGGAAAACACACAGCAAGCCAGAAAACAAGGAAGTGGTGAAAAACTGAGGAATTATGTAAAAAAGAACCAACTCAAAGGAGTTCTAGTGGCCACCTCCGAAATAATGATTGCAATCACAGGCATATCTTGGAGATGTTGTGGATTCGGTTCCAGACCATCACAATAAAACAAATATTACAATAAAGTGAGTCACACACATTTTTGTTTTCCTAGTGCATATAAGTTATGTTTATACAATATTGTAGTCTGCTATGTGTGTAATAACATGTTTAAAAAATGTACATGCCTTAGTTTAGAAATACTTTATTGCTAAAAATTGCTAATAATGATCAACTGAGTTTTTAGTGAGTTGTTCTAATCTTTTTCCTGCTGGAGGGTCTTGACGCGATGTTGATGACTGCTTGCCAGTCAGGGTGATAGTTGCTGAAGGTTGGGGTGGCTGTGGCAATTTTTAAAAATAAGACAGCAATGAAGTTTGTTACATCAATTGATTCTTTGATGAAATATTTCTCTGTAGAATGTGATGTTGTTTAATAGTGTTTTACCCACAGTAGAAATTCTTCAAAATTGGAGGGCAGTTCTCTCAAACCCTGCTGCTGCTTTGTCAACTAAGTATGTAATATTGTAAATCCTTTGTTATTATTTCGATGATGTTCACAGCATCTTCACCAAAAGTGGATTCCATCTAAAGAAATCACTTTCTTTGCTCTTTTTTATAAGAAGCAACACCTCAGCCATTAAAATTTTATTTTGAGATTTCAGCAATTCAATCACGTTATCAGGCTCTGCTTCTAGTTCTCTTGCTATTTCTATCACATCTGCAGTGATTTCCTCCACTGAAGTCTTTAGCTCCTCACATCCATGAGGGTTGGGATCAACTTCTTCCAGACTTCTGTTAATGCTGGTGTTTTGATCTCCACTCATGAATAATGAATGTTTTTGAAGGCGTCCAGATTGATGAATCCTTCCCAGAAGGCTTTCAATTTACTTTGCCCACATCTATCAGAGGAATTCCTATCTATGACAGCTATACCCTTATGAAATATATTTCTTAAATAATAAGATTTGAAAGTCAAAAGGGCTTCTCAATCCATGGCCTGCTGAATGGATGTGGTGGTAGCAGGCATGAAAACAACATGAGTCTTCTGGTATATCTCCATCAGAGCTCTTGGGTGACCAGGTGCAATGAGCAATGTCAGTGAGCAATGAGTAGTATTTTGAAAGGAATCTTTTATTCTGAGCTACAGTCTCAACAGTGGACTTAAAATATTCGGCAAACCATGGTGTTAAATAGATGTGCTTTCATCAAGGCTCTGTTCTGTTTGTACTGCACAAGCCAGAGTAGATTTAGCTTATTTCTTAAGGGCCCTACAATTTTTGGAATGATAAGTGATCATTGTTCCACTTGGAAGTCACCAGTAGCATTGGCTCCTAACATGCTGAGTCAGCCTATCCTTTGAAGTTTGGAAGCCAGGTATTGACTTATCCTTTCTAGCTAGGAAAGTACTACATGGCTTCTTCTTCCAGTAGAGAGTTATTTCATCTACATTGAAAATCTGTTGTTTAGTGTAGCCACCTTCATCAGTGATCTTAGTTAGATCTTCTAGATAACTTGCTGTTACTTCTCCATCAGCACTTGCTGCTTCATCTTGTACTTTTATGGAGACAGCTTCTTTCCTTAAACCTCATGAAATAACCTCTGCTAGCTTCAAACTTTTCTTCTGAAGCTTCCTCACCTCTCTCAGCCTTCATAGAATTGAAGAGAGGACTTTGCACTGAATTAGGCTTTGGCTTAAGGGAATATTGTGGCTGGTTTGATCTTCTGTGCAGAACACCAAACCTTTCTCCATATTAGCAGTAAGGCTCTTTCTTGTTCTTATTATTCATGTGTTCACTGGAGTAGCACATTTAATTTCCTTCAAGAACTTTTCTTTTCCTTTTTTAAGTTGGTTAACTGTTTGGCACAAGAATCCTAGCTTTCGGCCTATCTTGGCCTTCATCATTCCTTCCTCACTAAGCTTAATTATTTCCAACTTTTGATTTAAAGTGAGTAATGTGTGACTCTTCTTTTCACTCCAACACTTAGAGGCCATTGTGGGGTTATTAATTGGACAAATTTCAATGTTGTTTTGTCTTAGGGAATAGGGAGGTCTGAGGAGAGGGAGAGAGATAGGGATTGGCTGGTGGTTGGAGCAGTCAGAACACATGCAACATTTATCAGTTAAGCTTGCCATCTTCTGTGTTGGTGATTTGTGGTGGCCCAAAGCAGTTAAAATAGTAACATCAAAGATCACAGATCACCATAACAGATACAATAATAATGATAAAGTTTGAAATATTGTGAGAATTACTAAAATGTGATACTGAGACACAAAGCGAGCACATGCTATTTGAAAAATTGCACCAAATAGACTTGCCCAATGCAGGGTTGCACAAACCATTGTTTTGTAAAATCCACAATATGTTTGAAGTCCAATAAAATGAAATGCAGTACCAGGAGGTATACCTATAATTGTAAAACCTTTGATTGAAGAAAATAATCCATGAGTCCAGAGAGATAAGAAGAAAAGGAAGGCCCTCCTTTAGAGAATTGTAGTAGCAGTGTTAGAACTGGAAAACTGTACTGTAAACTCCAAAGAAACAATCTGTGCCAACAGCATCAATGGATGCCAAAACCTTTAGGTGTAAGAGTGCTGTGAACATGATACGTATGCAGTGGTGCCCAATTATTCTGTAAATCTTGTACGACTACAAAGGGAAAATGTGCCTTTGCAATAGATCTGTAGATTGCCACTTGAACTAAGTGGTCACACTTATAATGGGACAGCCTGATACCGTGTTCCTTTTGTTATGATATAATATGGAATGATGTAACCTTGGGTGTATTCTTGCCTAATGTTTATCTACAATCCAGTCAGGTTTCTAGACTTGACCTTGTTTCCAAGAAATACAGGAAGTTGTGGAGTAAGTCAGAATACATTCTGGGAAGCAGTCAGACAAATCTAGGATGTGGGACATTCTGTAAGAAAACTGGCCATGAGTCCTCACACATCATTGTCTTAAGAAAAAGATATGTGTGTGTGCGAGAGACTATTCTAGGACAGGCGAGACCAAAGAGATTTAACAAGCAAATGTTATACATAAATTTTCATTTGCCCTTGGATTGCTCTCTCAACCCTGAAGGCTTAAAAATAGATATCTTTGAGACACTTGAGAAAACATCAAGATACCAGCTTACCTTATTTTTACTTTATTTGACTGGATGTCTTAATGGTTTTATTACTTTGTAAGACTTGTTTTAAAAGATATGTTTCACTACTCAGTATAGTCTATGATAAAATCAGTAAATATAAAATATTTGTCATTTGCATCTTTTAGGAGGTTCGTCTCCATTGATGAAAGCTCAGCTTATGTGTAACTGTCTTCCAAAGTAGCTTGCTTGGAAGGACATTCACTGTCATCATATTCTGCCTTATTTCATAGCTGTGTAATCAGATCTACTACATCCTTGTTTATTGTTTATTAGATTACTGTTTTAAGCCTATTTTAGTTCTTTAATCTGAGAATAACAGTTGACTCAGTTAATTTCATTAAAGCAAGATTGCCTGTAATTTTTTTATAACCTTAGAAAAGTACTATGCCCAACAGCAAAACAAAAACCTAATTCAAATATGGGTAAAGGACTTGAACAGATATTTCTCCAAAGAAGATATAAAATGGCCAATAAACACATATGAAGAGTCTCAACACCATTAGTCATTAGAGAAATGCAAATCAAAACCACATTTAGATACAATTTGGCTATTAGCAAAGACACAGAAAATAGCAAGGATTGGGAAGGATGTGGAGAAAATTGGAACCATGCCCGCACTACTGGTGGGAATGTAAAATGGTTCAGCTGCTATGAAAGACAGTTTACCAGTTCTTCAGAAAGTTTGATGTAGAATGATTGTATCATCCAACAATTTCACTCTTAGGCTTATCTCCAAAAGAATTGAAAGAAGGGACACAAACTGGATAACTTATACATCAGTGTTCATAGCAGCATTACTCATACTAAATAAAAGATGAAAAAGGCCAAATGTCTGTGAACAGATGAATGGACAAATGTGTTTATACATATAGTAGAATATTGTTCAGCCATAAATACAAATGAAATTTTGGTACATGGTGCAACATAGATAAACCTTGAAAACATTGTGCTAAGTGAAATAAGCTAGACAGAAAATATTGTATGATTCTACTTAGATGAGATACCCCAAGCTGGCAAATATATAAAGCTGGCAAGTGTAATAGAAGTTACTAAGGCCTAGGGTGAGGGAGGAATGAGAAGTTTGCTTAATGAGTATAGAGTTTCTATTTGGAATGATGAAAAGTTCTGGAAATGAACAGTGGTGATAATTGTACAACATTCTGAATGTACTCAATGCTACTGAATTGTCCATTTAAAAATGGCTAAAATAGTACATTTTTTGTATATTTTATGATACAAAAATATTTTTAAAGTAAAAGTTTGTATTTTGATGTTACTTGTGAAAAATATTTTCACTAATAAAATTTTGTTTGTTGTTTCATTGCTGCCTCTTTGAAAATGTATTAAAAATTATATGCATTTTGAAATATTACAGCTATATAAATGAAAAAGAGTATCAGTAAAGAATTTTAGCTCAATACTCTCATATCATGTTATTTATTGTCCTTTCTGTTTCACATTAAGATATACAGAGTCAACAATTTAAATTTGCAGATTAAAAAACACTTTCTGCTTTTGGCCCTGTAGAAATAAACCAAACTGGAAAAGGTGTCATGTTTCCTAGATTGTGGACACAGAAAAAGAAGAGCTCAAAAGGACAAGTAACTCAGCACAGTAGATGGTTATTGACCTGATCATATTTAAGAATATCCTAAAAATGCAAAAATGTTACGAAGCAAAACTGGGAAATACTGGGATGATATATGAAAAATTCAAATGACAAATATGCAGTGGTTGAGTATTTATGGGTTTTTTTGGGGTTTACTATTTTTTTCCCCCAAATTTAATGTCTCCTCTTTTAAATACTTCTACCGGATTCTCTTTAGATGATGCTGCAATTGGATTGAGACATTTTCATTGTTTGGCTTTGTAAGATTTCCAAATGCGTATAGTTGTTAAAATACGTGTTCAATGAGGGTGGAAGGAAACACACAAAAATAGAAGTATGTCATTCTGGTAAGAGATGATAGGTCCGATGACTGCTAATACTTTTCCAAATGGCCTTATTTGGATCCTTCTTAGAACTTTTATATTTTTCTAATATTGACCTACCCCTTTGGAACTAGAGTCCCATTGTCAAGAACTGTGAAGAATCTTGACATTTTACCCTACTTGCAAGCTAGCAGTTACTCAGTTGTAGTTTTATGGATAGTGGTTAAAGATATGAGACTCCTGAGTTGGAGTTGAAGGACAGTTTATTAGTGCAGCAAGCAGTAGCAGTGACCAGAGTATTAGCTTCCTTTTTTTTTTTTGCCGCTTTTCCAAGCCCTGGTTCCCATATAGTAGTGTGAAGAGGAGGGCTACATGATGCTTGTACACACTGTGGATTGCATAACAGATGTGGAATCCTCAGCTTCTTACAGAACCTGAATAGTAGTGTATAACAGGAAGTAAGAACGCCTTTCTTTGCTTTGGAGCAAGATACTGTCTTTGTCTCCCAACACTATTGCTGTAAAAGTATCCTCAAAAGGATAGTGCAGACCAAAAGGGTAGTTGAGTGTCTTGCTCCTAAGAGGTGCAGAAACATGAGAGTCTCATAGAAAATTGTCTCCCAATAATATTTTCTGCTCATTTCTATACTATTTTGTCTTAAGGCAAATTTTTTTCATGAGTATACCACTCTGATTTATCTGACAGAAGATAGTGAAGTATCTGTTCAAATAGTTAGCTGGCTTTTAAAATCAGGTTATTTGCTTTCTTATTGTTGAGTTTGAGAGTTCTTTCTTGATTCTGGGTACAGTCCTTTGTCAGATGTGTGATTTGCAAGTATTTTCTCTGAGTCTGTGACCTGTCTTTTCATATTCTTCAATCTCTTTTACAGAACAGAAGTTTCTAATTTTGATTACTATCAAGTTTTTCTCTTATGAATTGTCTTAGGAACTTTTTGCCTAGTTGAAAATCACAGAGTTTTTTTCTTTGTTTTGTCCAGATGTTTTATTATTTTGTGTCTTACATTTAGATCTGTGATCTGTCTTGCATTACCTTTTGTTTGCATAAGTTATGAGGTAGAGTTCAGGTTCATTGTTTTTGCGTATGTATATTTACTTGTTCTAGCACTATTTGTTGAAGAGACGATCTTTTCCTTCAGTGAACTGCCTTTTTACCTTTGTCAAAAATCAATTGCCCTTATTTGTAAGTATATTTTGCTGGATTTATTATTCTGTTCTGTTGATTTCTGTGTGTGTCCTCTTGCTAATACATCATTGCCTTAAATAGTAACAGTTTTATGGTAGTTATTGAAATTAGTGTTCTCAAATTTTGTTCTTTTGCTGAATTGTTTTGGATATTATAGTACCTTTGCATTTTCTTTATAAATTAGGAATCAGCTTGTTGATAGCTACAAAGATACTTTGAGATTTTGATTGGTGTTATGTTTAATGTACATGTCAGTCTGAGGAGACTTGACATTTTGCCAATATTGAGCCTTCCAATCCATGAATATAGTTATTTTTCCATTTTTTAGGTCTTTGATTATTTTCATCAGTGCTTTATAGTTTTCAGCATGCAGATCCTGCACATATTTTGTGGAAGTGTATCTTTTCCAGATGCTAATGTGAGTGCTACTGCTTTAAAAATTTTTGATGTACTAACTTATTGCTGATATATAAAAATATGGTCGATTTTTACATATTGATTTTATATTCCACAACTTGTTAAAATCATAATCATAAAACCCTTTGGATTTTCTATATAGACAACATGCTTTTGAATAAAGGCAGTTTTACAAAATTTCATTTTAAATTTGTATACCTTTTATTTCATTTCCTTTCTTAATTGCACTTGCTAGAGCTTTCCAGGACAATGCTGAATAGAGGTGGTAAAAACACATCTTTGCTTTGTTCCTGGTGTTTTATTACTCTTTTATTATTACTGTTATGTTTAGAGATGGGGTCTTGCTCAGTTGCGAAGGCTGGAGTGCACCGGTATGATCAAAGCTCACTGCAACCTCAAACTGTTGGGCCCAAGTGGTCTTCCTGCCCCGCCTTCCTGAGTAGCTGAGATTACAGGCATGTGCCATCATGCCTGGCTAAGTTTTTTATTTTTTGTGGAGATGAGGTCTTGCTGTGTTCACAGGCTGGTCTTGAACTCCAGTCTCAAGTGATCCTCCCACTTGTACTGGGATTACAGGCATTAGCCACCACACTTGGCCTCTTATTATCATTATTATTATTTATATATATAAATAAATATATATATATTTATTTATTGAGACAGAGTCTTGCTCTGTCAGCCAGGATGGAGTGCAGTGCCACAATCTCTGCTCACTCAACCTCTGCTTCCTGAGTTCAAGTGATTCTCCCACTTCAGCCTCCTGAGTAGCTGGGATTACTGGCGTTTGCCACCATGCCGGGCGTGGTGGCTCACGCCTGTAATACCAGCACTTTGGGAGGCCAAGACGGGCGGATCATGAGGTCAGGAGATCAAGACCATCCTGGCTAACATGGTGAAACCCCGTCTCTACTAAAAATACAAAAATTAGCTGGGAGTGGTGGCGTGTGCCTGTAGTCCTAGCTACTTGAGAGGCTGAGGCAGGAGAATCACTTGAACCTGGGAGATGGAGGTTGCAGTGAGCCAAGATTGTACTATTGCACTCCAGCCTGGCAACAGTGAGACTCCATCTAAAAAAAATGTTATGGGATGAAATTTTAAAAAGACCTTTGAAAGATACAAGATAATAGGATTCAATTCTGTATAAGGTAGAGATAAACTGTTGATTTGTACTAGTTTGATTTGTGAAATATTACAATTAGGCTAAATCAAATAGGTGATGGGTAATTTGAGAATTGATTTCTAATGCTTTGTCCTAGATCATTCAAAATCTGATGTTCACATAACTACTTAGAACTCTTGACTAGTTGTCTGTGCTTTTTAAAAACCTTTACCTGGCTGGCTACAACTTTTCTACCGCCATAATTAAAATTGAAAACAAAATAATTAGTCTCTTAGGAAAATAATTTACGAACACTATCTAAACATGCTAGATTTAAAACTACCAGTATTTACATGGTTAGAATTCATGAACAGTCTTCATTAGACTTACTGCTGAATGACCAGCATACAGTCGCTGAATTCATTGTGCATCTTTTAAGGGAAGATTGTTTTGCTTGTATCTTTGCAGTCTTCTCTGAGATCTTTAATGTTACTAGAAGTTATAAAGTTTGGTTAATTTTCCTAATAAGCCTTTATCTGATTCTATGGGCTATTTAGGTTTGGGATGGGATCTGTTGTCTTAATTTGGTCACCATTGGCTCTTGGCTTCAAAGTGGACCCTAAACTATATTCCTAGTCTGTCTAGTATTTGTCTTTTTTTTGCTGAGATATGTGACCCCTGGGGAGGTTTCCCTTATTTTCAGTAAGTTAATCTTTCTCTTTTAGGAAGAAAAGACAAATTTCTCATAAGGGAGGGATTTTTTCCTTTCTTGTTCTAGAGTGCCTCTCAAATTAACAATTTTGTTCATATCAAAAGTTGCCCATAGTGATCACTGTAAGTCTCAAGTTATTCTTGGTGAAAATATGCCATTTAGAAAGATAAGTATCTGAATTGGAAGAAGCATGTTTCATGCTTGGAGAGGTTGTAGAGTTAGACTGACTTAAAAAGTCAGTTTTATGCAGCCTGGGCAACATAACAAGACCAGTTTCTATGGAAAATAAAAAAAAAAATTAGGCAGGCGTGGTGGTGCACACCTGTAGTCCTAGCTACTCCAGAAGCTGAGGTGGATTGCTTGAGCCCAGGAGTTTGAGGCTGTGGTGAGCTATGATAATGCCACTGCACTTCAGCCTGGGCAAAAGAGTAAGACCTCATCTTTTAAAATATATATACAGGTTTTTCTTCAAAAGATTCCAAAGGTACTGCTTTAAAAAATGTAAGATTTTCTAAGCAACAGGGACGAGTACTTTGCTTTAAAGTTTTTATGAATGCGTGGCTTGGCTATCTGGTTGCTTTTGAAATCAACATCTTACTAAGCTATTAATGCTTTTAAAATGTGTGCAGAATTACATATTTGTAAATTTAACTTGAGTCTGTCTAGGAAAGCATTAGCAAGACTTTTGTTTTTGTTTTTGGAGACAGTCTTGCTCTGTCGCCCAGCCTGGAGTGCAGTGCAGGTCACTGCTCACTGTAGCCTTCACCTCCTGGGCTCAAGCTATCTTCCCACCTCAGCCTCCTGAGTAGCTGGGACCACAGGTGTACATCACCACACCCAGCTAAGTAAAAAGATGTATTTTTCATAGAGACGGGGTCTCCCTATGTTGCCAGGCTGGGCATTAGCAAGATTTTACGGGAAATTTTTTATACCATTAGTAGAAAATAATAAGGAATCCTTTGCTGGTAAAATTTATATTGAAACTACTCTTAAATATATTTATATAAAATGACCAGAGATATTTAATTTACCTTTATATAATAAATATAAATTGAAATACATTATTAGGAGATTCAGATTTTTTAATTAGTAAATTACTTAGTGTGATGGCTTAAAGTTATTGAGAGGTAATTTTTCATCTTTGATTAGAAAAACTTAAAAATTGTATAATTTACATACACAAAGTATATATGAGCTTTTTATATTGATGAACTTTACAAAATGAACACACTTTTGTAACCACAACCCAGATCAAGATATCAGCTTCTCAGGAGCTTCCCTGTATCTGTCATATTCCTTTACATGAAAGGTAATTAATATTCTGACTTTGTAATTAGAGATTAGCTTGGCTTTTTTTTGAATTTTTATAAATCATAAAGTATATAAGACTATATGATTTATAAGTTTTTTCAAACTGGCTTCTTTCCCACAGCAGTATGTTTTTGAGATGGATATTTGGCTTACAGCATTTTTCATTTTCACTGAGGTTTAGGGTTTCATTGTGTTAATATCCTTAGTTTATTTCTCCCTTCTGCTGATGGACATTCAAATTATATCAATTTTGGGTTCTTACAAATAGTGCTGCTTTGATAATTCTTGTACATTTTTTTTGTGCATATATGTACACATTTCCATTGAGTGTATGCTCAGGGGTAGTATCACTTAGTCTTTGGGTTTATCTTCAGCTTAGTAGACACTTCCGAACAGTTTCCCATACTGTTTGTATTATATTATTATACATTTTTACCTGCAGTATTTTAGAATGTCAGTTGCTACAGATTTTTGCTTACACTTGGTATTGTCTTTTTTTAGATAAAAGTTAGTCATTTTGGAGGGTAGTAGTATGTCTTTGTGAAGTTTTGTTTGGTCTTTAGCCTATCTTAAAAATCGGTTTTTTTTTTTTGATGAGTTGAAGTATTTTTAAAGAATATATTTTGGGTATGAGTCTTTAGTGGAACATGTGCATTGCTGATATTTTCTCCTACACTGTAGCTTGCATTTTCATTTTTAATTTATTTAAATTTTATTTTATTTTTCAAGAGACAGGGTCTCACTCTGTCACCCAGGCTGGAGTGCAGTGGCCTTATCATAGCTTATTGCAGCCTTGAACTCTTGGGCTCAAGCAGTCCTCCTGCTTCAGCCTTCTGAGTAGCTGGGACTGCAGGTATGTGCCACCACACCTGGGTAATTTTTAAATTTTTTTGTAGAGACAGAATCTCACTATGTTGCCCACACTAATCTCAGACTCCTGGCCTCAAGCAGTCCTCCTGCCTGGGTCTCCCAAAATGCTGGGATTACAGGTGTGAGCCACTGCGCCAGTCATTTCCTTCTTTCCTTCTTTATCTCTTTCCCTCTTTCCCTCTCTCTTTCTCTCTTCCTTTCTCTCTCCTTCCTTCCTTCCTTCCATCCTTCCCTCCCTCCCTCTCCTCCCTCCCCCTTCCCTTCCCCTTCCCTCCCCCTTTCCCTCCCTGCTTCCCTCCTTCCTTCCCTTCTTCCTTCTCTCTTTCCTTCCCTCCTTCCTTCCCTTTTTCCTTCCTTCCTTCCCTCCTTCCCTCCTTCGCTCCTTCCTTCCCTCCTTCCCTCCTTCCTTCCCTCCTTCCCTCCCTCCTTCCCTCCCTCCCTGTAATTGTAATGAAATTGTTTGTTTGTAATGAAATTCAGTTTTTTTATGTGCTGTGTATTAAATCTATGCCTAAATATCATGACAGTATTTATCTTGTCACTATATAAGCTTTATTATTTAAAATTTTATATATATAGGTCTCTAATATATCTTATTTTTTTCCCCACCTTTTCTATGGCTTCTGGATAGATGTTATTCATTTTACTGATTTTGATTTTAACAGTAGTAGTCATAGAAAATCTATTGATGTGGCTTACTCATGAGAAAGCATTTTTATTTTTATATGTGATATTATAATTTCTAGTATGGCAACATTTTCTGCTAGTTATGATATGTGATTTTTACTCTGGCGATTCTTTAAGAGGAATTTAAAAACAGCTTTATTCCTGACTTTAGAGAAGGCAGTCAGTTTTACTTAATATGTCATTTTATGTCTTATTTGTTATGTTTTGTTTTTGAGGAGTCATACTGGTAGTTTAAAAATACTGAGTTTTATCATCAAATGCAGCTACAGTGTTTAAGCAGATGACTTAATCTCCGTGAGGCATGAGGTGATTAAAAAATGTATGTATATGCTTTTTCAAATACAGAGTAAATTGCCTGGCAGACAAGAAGAGCTTCATAAATATTATTTAGTGCTTTTTATTCTAGATTTTTGAAATAAATTGGACTCGACTTGATGCAAAGGATTTGTACTATAAGTTTATTATACAATTATTAACCGCTAGCTTTTGTAAATAGTAAAATTGATTTGCCCATTATACATTTCTTTTTGTTATGCATAAAATATTTTAATTTTTAAGTACCAACATAGGATGGATTTTTAAATGCTTTCTCATGTTAATTTTTAATAAACATAGAATGAATACTGTGTGAAATATTTTCCCACTTTATTGGCTCTGTTTTAACTCAGTAGACTCTATAGTTAGATTGTCTAGGTGCCACTTAAAAGATGGTAACTAGATACCAGAATGTGTTACATTATATGTTGATTGTCAGGAAGAACTGAATGCATGAATGCTTCCCTAAGACATTGTTAGCATGCCGTTGTCTTGATCTATAATTTTTTGTCTAAGTTGTGATAGACCTCATTCTTTACATGGTCTAGTAAATTCAGCCAATGTCTTTATAATTCATTAGCATCTCTATATATTACCTATAAAATTTAAATTATAAGGCTATGAAAAAATTGTTTCATATGTATAATATGCCAAAGTTTTAGCATATGATTTGGATTTTAAACTGTTTTACTGAAACAAATTACCGTCATTAAATGGAATTCTTAGGTAGACATTACAGAGTAGGTGTAACTCTGAAGTTGAAAATGGTTTCATCTTCTTTTTAAAAAAATTTTATTATATAGGGAATCTCAACCACCAGCAGGATTTTAAAAAGGCTATCTAAATATTCAGTAAGTAAATATTCTACATGTTAAATATTTTGCGTGTTACTTAAGTTTACACATATGCTACATGAATGACATTTACAATAGTAAGTGTAAATTATAGTTATAATTAATATTTTAAATTTTACTTGGTTACTAGAATTTTTGTCTCCTTAAACCTATTCCAATCCTTTTCTCTCTTGTTCTTTATGTTGTGTCCAGAGATTCTTTCAGTGTACAGCCTTATTATTAAGAGTTCAAGGAAAGAAATGGTTTTAGTGAGCAGGAATGCTAATACTTTATGAATAAAACAGGATTTCCCCTACTTGAGATTTTGTAGTATTTCTTTTTTGTGAAAACACTAATACAGATTTGTTCTTTAGCCATCCATTGCTTGACTCCTCCTTGTATTTAGGTCCTGTTTGCTGCAACATGCCAACATGAACCAAATACTGTGGTCAGGGTCTATGCATTTCCTATTTAGATTATTCTTTGTTCCAAGCTTAAAATATGAAAAATTTTGTAGGTGTCTGTAGTTAAGAATTTCATAAACTTATGATTTCATAGATAAAGCTTTTACTTTTTTATTTTTGAGTAAAGGTAGGTGAGTCAATCTCAGAATGTATTTTACTTCAACTACATAGTATTTTATACCTGTGTACTATGGTGATTATATAGATATAAAATGCTTTGGTTAATCATAATAGATTTTAAAGTTATTAAATATGCTTCAGAATGGGAAAGAAGTGCTGAGACATTGCATAATGAGGTGTCATAATATAGGCTTTTGGTTGTTTTTAATATAGTCAATAGCAGATTATTAAGGAGGAAATATTTAGTGATAAGCATTGGCTTCTTTTATTATACTTTTTAATGTGTTTGAAACAGCAAATATTTGACCAAATTATTTTTCTTAAATTTTATGGTAACTACAGTAGGTGCCTAAATGTTCAACAGTTATACTGTTCTGTTTACTGTAAATTTGTAATAAATATAAATACTTTTAGGAGCAAATGATGCCACAGAGATCTCTTAAACAGATTTTTACTACTTTAGAAGGTGGTAACTGATTTCTGAAGTTGTATTAAGTACAAAAGAGTAACTTATTGTCATTTTTTTCCCTATTGATGCATATATTTGAGTTAGAGGGAAGCAGTCGTCTTTGTGTTATATGCTTATGTATATTTCATCTTAGCAAATTTATTAATTTTAGTGACAGTTTTATTGAGATGAAATTTACATACCAGGAGATTTCATCTCTAAGTGTACAATTCAGTGATATTTTAATATATTCACCAAGTTGTGCAACTACCAGTACTTTGTAATCTTAGGTTACTTTCATCATCCTTCTTCTGGACACCCTCTATCACCCAGCCCTAGGCAACCACTAATACACTTTCTGTTTGTATAGGTTTGCCTATTCTGGGCATTTTATAAAAACAGAATCATACAATATTTGTCCTTTTGTGTCTGGCTTCTTTCATTTAGCATGATATTTAAAGCTTCACTCATGTTGTAGCGTGTATCAGTGTTTCATTCATTTTTGTGGCTGAATATTTCTTTGTATATCATTTGTGTATTCATCAGCTAATGAGTTGTATCCACTTCTTTTTTTGGCTATTAGGAGCGCTTTTCTGTGAACATTCTTATATAAGTTTTGTGTAGATACGTTTTTGAGTATATATGGATGGGGTGGGATTGCTCGATAATATAGTACCTGTGTGTAACTCTTTGAGGAACTGTCAAAATGGCTGTACCATTTTACAATACCACCAACAATGTATGAGGATTGTAATTTCTCCACGACCTCATAAACACTTATTGTCAGTCTTTTGTATTTCAGCCATTCTAGTAGGTATGAAGTTGTATCCCATTGTGATTTTGATTTGGATAATGACTAATGATAAGCATCATTTCACATGCTTATTGACCATATATCTTCTTTGGAGAAATATCTGTTCAACTCCTTTGCCCATTAAAAAAAAAAGGATTATCTTTTTAATGTTGAATATTGTAAACATTCTTTATATATTCTGGAAACTAGTCCCTTATCACATACATGATTTGCAAATATTTTCTCCTATGGATTATCTCTTTACTTTTATGATGGTGTCCTTTGAAGCAGAAAAGTTTTAATTTTGAAGTTCAGCTGATCTGTTTTTTGTTGCTTGTTGTTTTGGTGTTATATTGCAGATTTGTTTTTAAATAAATACTCACTGATAGCCTGGGTCTGTGAGAAAGTTTTAATTGTCGTAGGACTACGAAAAAGCATTGGCATTTCTTGTGTTTGACAGTCAAAGCCCAAAGGAGGCAATTATCCTTGTATTTGTGCTTCAGTTCCTCAGCTAATTGTTTTAAGCAAAACCTTATGTTTTGATCCCATGTGTTACTGTGAAAATATTAGCTGTGTGTGATATGTTTATTGATATTAGTCTTGTGAATTTATGTTTAGTTTTTTTTGGATTGAAGAAGGGAGGGGCCATCCTTAATAGATGTTATTAGTCCGTTCTCACGCTGCTGATAAAGACATATACCCAAGACTGGGTAGTTTATAAAGGAAAGAGGCTTAATTGACTCACAGTTCCTCAGGGCTGGAGAGGCCTCAGGAATCTTACAGTTGTGGCAGAAGGGGAAGCAAACACATGGTGACAGCAAGGAGAAGTGCAGAGTGAATCGGGGGAAAAGCCCCTTATAAAACCATCAGATCTTGTGTGAACTCAGTCACTATTATGAGAACAGCATGGAGGTCATCATCCCCATGATTCGATTACCTTGCACTGGGTCCCACCACAACACTTGGGGATTGTGAGAACTGCAGTTCAAGATGAGATTTGGGTTTGGACACAGCCAAACCATATCAATAGTTAATTATGACAATTACTGCGTATTTTATTTCATAGCTTAAGAAACCATTGCTTTTTAGACTAAGGATTAGCAGGTTCTTATCTTTCTTGTGAAGAAGGAATAGATTTTGATAATCTCACTGATTTTAATCTTGTACAGATTATTATTATTATTTTTTTGAGACGGAATCTCGCTCTTTCGCTCAGGCCAGAGTGCAGTGGCGCGATCTCAGCTCACTGCCAGCTCTGCCTCCTGGGTTCACGCCATTCTCCTGCCTCAGCCTCCCGAGTAGCTGGGACTACAGGTGCCCGCCACCGCGCCCAGCTAATTTTTTGTATTTTTAGTAGAGACGGCATGTCACCATGTTAGCCAGGATGGTCTCGATCTCCTGACCTCGTGATCTGCCCACCTCGGCCTCCCAAAGTGCTGGGATTGCAGGTGTGAGCCACCACGCCCGACCCAGATTATTTTTAAGCAATGATATTTTGGTGTTTTTGTAAACTTATGTATGGAATATGTAAGTTTTTCCTCTATTAAGTAAATGTCTTTAATTTTTTTTTTTTTTGAAATGGAGTCTCACTCTGTTGCCCAGGCTGGAGGGCAGTGGCACAATCTTGGCTCACTGCAACCTCTGCCTCCCGGGTTCAAGTGATTCTCGTGCCTGAGCCTCCCCAGTAGCTGCGATTACAGGCATGTGCCACCAAACCTGACTAATTTTTGTATTTTTAGAAGAGACGGGGTTTCACCATGTTGGTCAGGCTGGTCTCAAACTCCTGACCTCAGGTGACCACCCGCCTCTGCCTCCCAAAGTGCTGGGATTACAGGCATGAGCCACTGTGCCCAGCCAGTGTCTTTAATTTTTAAGGTACCAATTCAGTTCCTTATTTTTTATCGTTATGTGACGTTATGTGATCAGTTGAAGGTGTATTTCATGTATTTTGACCTATAATGTTGTCTAGTTTAGTTTCTGGAGAAATGGTGTGTAACAGTGGAATGTCACTTGTCTTCAAAGCATTAGCTTTCTGTGTAAGGTTGAGGTTGTAATATAAATGCGCTAGATGTGTTTTTATTAGGGGAATTGACTATTCTTACCTTTCATGTTATTTGACAGTATTCTTTGTCAACTTCAAATAACGGCCTATTTTGATGAGATTTTATAGTGCTAGGATCACTGATATTCTTGTTAGTTGATTTAAAATCATGGTGTTCATTGGCTAACAGTCACTTGAGTGGCTAATTAGATGGGTAATATTGTTCTCTTTTTTTTTTTTTTTTTTTTTTTTTGAGAAAGAGTCTCACTCTGTCGCCCAGGCTGGAGTGCAGTGGCATGATCTTGGCTCACTGCAACCTCTGCCTCCTGGGTTCAAGCGATTCTCCTGTGTCAGCCTCCTGAGTAGCTGGGATTATAGGCGCATGCCATCATGCCCAGCTAATTTTTGTATTTTTAGTAGAGATGGGGTCTCACCATGTTGGACAGGCTGGTCTCTAACTCCTGACCTCAGGTATCCACCCACTTTGGCCTCCCAAAGTGCTGGGATTGCAGGCATGAGCCACCGGGCCTGGCCAGATGGGTAATATTGTTCTATACATTGATATTCTTATGGTTTATGTTATAGTATTCATGGAAATTTAGCAATGGAAAAGGAAATGAAAAACTTATTAATGATGTTGTTAAATTTTCAATTGTGATGACAGTAAGGAAAAGACATAATTGAGAGCTACCTCCAACTGTTTATATCAAATGTGGTAATTAAGAGGATTTTGGTGACCTATTTATGGCTGAATTAAGGCAAAATAGCTTTTATATCTGATTCTTTCCTCTTCACTTCTCTTGTTCTGTGTGCTTACTATCATAATAATTGAGTATACATTAATTTTCTTTAAGTATTTATATTTTAAATAAGGTTTTGATGTCAGTAGAGACTTTTTTTTTCTTGAAGGTAAGTACCCTTTAAACCACTAATTTGTCACCAGAGTCTGTAGTGGCTTCCATATATAATAGGTAGCACAGCTTCTCAGGTCATGTCCTGCTTTGCTGCTCTGCTGATCCATAATACACCTTGGAGATACTGGTTCTGGTTATATGAATAGAACAATTAAATTGTTCTTCATTAGATGGATCTTTGATTACTAATCTTACTCAGAAAGGCTCAACTGGACTTGGATTATTCTAATTGCCAATACTGTTTTTGCACAAATGTCTGCAAATCATTGAACAGTAATACTGACCCCTTTTTCTTCCAATAAAGTTATTGCAGTAATCACATCATTGCAGAGAATATTTCTTGAAAGCTTTTTTTCAATATTTACTTCCTTAATGAAAAACTTAATCCAGATTAAGCCACATACATAGACGTCTTGACTTTATTATTTTGAATACCTGAGATTTCCAAACTCTCTTTAACTGTCTTCACACAATTTCTAGTCTGTCATTTTAATTAATTACAACTGTTCATTTCTTCTGCTTTTGTTTCCTCTTCATGTGCTGCCTAGCGTTGCTAGAGTTTCATCAGTTTACTGCCTTGAGAGGTTTCTAGTACAAATTCACATTTTCCCTTCCTAGTTTATCCAGGTTCCTTCCTGGTAATTTTTATCTTTTTGATCTGTTTCATTCTGCATGTTAGTTATTTGGAACCATTCTACTGTGCTCAAATGAACAGTCCTATCCCTAGTTCTCTTATTCCTTTTTCATTTCATATTTTATACCCTTTTTTCCTCAGTCTGTCTTAAAGAATAAAGTGTTTTCATTTCAAAAGCTTATTATCTCTGTTTTTAATCTTAGCCCTTCTTTCCTCTACTATTTTTCTTCCTCTTATGCTCCATGCTGGGTTCTCTGCCTTATCAGACTTAATCTTGAAAAGTACGTTACTTCCTTCCCATTATCTCCAAGGTTGTTATAGTCCATTCTAGGTGTCTCCAATTTCTCAACTCTTACTCAATTACTTTCTGAAGTTTGACTATTATTTCTACTAGTGTTCAGCTTTCTTAAGTGTAAGTAAACACATTTCTTACTTAACTAGGTAGATAAACATTAGCTGGACGGATCTGGCCGTAAACATGCTATTATTTCCAAGATAAAACTGAGTTCCAAATGGCTAAATCTTTGTCTTTTCACTTTTCATCCATTCCTGTCTTTTTTAGCATTTGTTTTTTTGCTGCTTAACATTCACTTCTCCGTTGTCTTCTGTAATAAACCTTAATGGTTTTTCTCCTTTCTCTGGCTAAATGTTTGTTTTCTTTGTTACTGCTTTCTTCTTTTATATACCACTTATATATAAATTGGGTTGAAGCTTTGCTCTTAGCTCTTTTTCATTACACATCATTTTGAGGAGATGGTCTCGTGTTCATTATGTAGATTATCACAAATTTGATGACTCAGAAATACCACATTTTTCTTAGTGACCTGTTTTACCACTTTCTCAGTCGCCATGTCCTTAGCACCCCAAAATTGTTATTTCCCAGTGGAAAGTTTGTCTTGTACAATGCTTGATATATGGTTGGAACTAAGTAAATGCTTTTTGAATCATGAACGAACTCCTTATCTGTCTTTTTTTTCTTAAGATAATGGTTTTAACTGTCCACCTATTCTCATGTCACAAGCCCTGTAATATCTCTGACCGCTTCTTGTCTACACTTGTTAATATTAGTTGTCATATTTTGGTCCTAAGTTTGACTAATGAGGAAGATGACATTTTTGTCTGCAGATGGTGGAAATAAAAATCACAGAGATTGTGATTTCCTTATGGTTTTGTGGGTAATGGTGGAGTTTAAACTTACAACGAAGTTTCTGGTGACATGTTTCCTAGTTTTCACAGAAAACATTCTTTTTTTTTTTTGAGACAGAAAGTCTCACTGTGTCGCCCAGGCTGGAGTGCAGTGGTGTGATGTGTCGGCTCACTGCAACCTCTGCCTCCTGGATTCAAGTGATTCTCGTGCGTCAGCCTCCAAGTAGCTGGAATTACAGGTGCCCACCACCACGCCCAGCTAATTTTTGTATTTTTAGTATAGACGGAGTTTCACCATGTTGACCAGGCTGGTTTTGAACTCCTGGCCTCAAGTGACCCACCTGTCTCAGCCTCCCAAAGTGCTGGGATTACAGGCATAAGCCACCACACCCAGCCAAAAACATTCTTTGTAATGATACAAGTAATATACCAGACAAGAAATTACTCAGTGTACTATGTGAGATTAAAAAAAAAAAAAAGACTGGAAGTGGAAGTGGGAGTACTTCAGATTCTTGTCTGATGAGGTAAAGATTTTAACTTGGTGGAAGGAATAGAAATCAAGGATGTGAGAAATTTTTCATTAATTAGAATTTCGAGATTCTTCTTTTAAGAATGCAGTGATGCTAGTGAAGTGGTTGAGTGAACCATCTTTCAGCTAACAATTATAAGATCTGGACAAAATATTGAAAGAAAAACTTTAACTGTTTTAAAAGCCATGGAAAGTAACCAAAAAAGCAAAACCAGATGAGAGCCTCCAACTGCAATGTGTAATTGTATGTTTGTGGCTTTCTTGCCTTATGGTGCATTTTCGCCTCCTATCTTTCAGTGGCATAGGAAAGAAGTTAGGGGTAGCCTGGCAGTTGGAAATTTACTCAGGGGAATCATGGAAGCAATAAGTAAGATCCAAAATCTGAGTGTAAACTCTGTCCAAATCATGGCTAATCACGAAACTATACATGCATAGGGGAGACCCCAGGGGACCCAGTGTAAAAACAGGCAGAAACAAGAGCGGAATCTGCTCCTGAAAGAATTGAACCCTGTGAGATTTGTGATTGCTTCTTTTTTTGACAGTACATTTCTCAACTTGCATGCAATTTGCGTGGCCAACAGCTGGCTTGAGGTATCAGAGCACAGAACATATTGTTGACAGAAGAGTTAAAATTTAGGGAACAAACACTGAAAGCAAGATAACATCAGAGGATGTAGGCCACACATCTCAGTATAATCTCTGCCTATTTCCTTCACTGACCACCAGACTACCCAGGTGCAGAGGGGATGCCCTGGGCATCAGGTTAGAAGAAGGAAGCAGCTGGAAGGTGAAAGAACTAAGCAAAATCGTTGTTGCTTACTACAAGGGAGACACACAGTAAGTCCTCACTTAACGTTATTGATAGGTTCTTGGAATCTGACTTTAACTGAAACAACGTATAACAGAACATTTTTTTCTCATCAGTTGTATAACAAAGCAGTGTTAAAGGAAACGACAGTATTCAAGGACCTTGCTGTTTGTTGTTTTGCTTCAAGTTGCTGTTTCCAAGACCTATCGATGGTATTAAGTGAGGACTTACTGAAGTTTGCAGTTTGAGTCCATACAAGCCCATTAGAATCATACAACATGAAAACCAAATGGTCCTTTGAAAGATTGCGACAAAATCCGGTTGCTATAACTTGCTATTTACAGTGTGTATTTTCAACTAAAAATTATTAGATATGCAAATAAAGTGGAAATATGACTCCTTTTCAGGTAAAGAAAATCATTCAATAGAAATTAACCCCAAGTATAGCCAGATATTGGATTTAGCAGGCAAAGACTTTAAAATAGCCCTAAATATAATCAGAAGAATTTAAGGAGTCCTATGTTCAAAGGATTAAAGAAAAATACAGTCACCCCTCTGTTTCCATGTTTCTGCATTTGCAGATTCAACCAACCGTGGATCAAAAATAGTTGGGAAAAAACATAATAAAATTTACAGTACAGCAATAAAAAATAATGCAAATAAAAAACAATAATGTCTTGTTGAGTGAATAGATAGGAGATCAAAACAGAGAAACAGATACTGTAAAGAAGAAGCAAAAGAGAATTTTAGGGTTGAGATCAGTAACTGGAATGAAATTTTTATATTATATTTTATTTTATTTTGTGGCGGAGTCTTGCTCCGTTGCCCAGGCTGGAGTGCAGTGGTGCAATCTCGGCTCACCACAACCTCCGCCTCCTGAGTAGCTGGGATTACAGACATGCACCACCATGTCTGGCTAATTTTTGTATTTTTAGTAGAGACAGGGTCTCACCATTTGGCCAGGCTGGTCTTGAACTCCCTCCCGACCTCAGGTGATCTGCCTACCTTGGCCTCCCAAAGTACTTTGATTACAGGCATGAGCCACTGTGCTTGGCCAAGCAAAACAGTTGTTTGGAGATGGCAAAAGAATCAGTTAAAGATAGATTAATAAAAGTCATCTATTTGAAAGAGAAAGAATGGAGAAAAATAAGCAGAGTTTGAGAGACCTTTGGGGTAATACAATGTTTGAACATGCATCTAAATGGAGTCTCAGATGGGGAATAAATAATGGCCGAAAACCCCCACAACTTTGGTGGAAAGTATCAATTTACATATCCAGGAAGCTCAGCAAACTTCAAGCAGGATAAACACACACAAAAAGCAGATGTTAGCACATAAGTGGTCAAATTGCTCAATACCAGAGAATTTCTTGAAAGTAGCCAGAAATGTCTTACCAGAAACAATGGCGACCTCTAGCCATGGATATGGTATATTCAGCTGAAAGGCAAAAAGCTATCAAATAAGAATTCTATGTTCAGCTAGAAGTGAAGGTAAAATAAATACATGTTCAGATAAACCAAAACTGGGAAATTTTCACCAGCCAGCCACCATTGCAAGCATTTCTAAAGGAATCAATTTCAAGGGAAATGGCACCAGATGGCAAGTATCATCTACAGGAGGAAATCAACATCAAAACTAGTAAATACATAATTTACTCTAATTTTTATAAACTATATTTTTCCTTATTTTAAAAACAAGTACCTATGACTTGAAGCAAAAATTATGATGCTGTATTGTTGGGTTTATAATGGAGTTTGGGAATTTACATATTGTACAATTTTTAATATGTAATGACATACAAATTAACGTGTTAATAGTCTTCTAACTTATGAACATGGTATATCTCATTAAGGTTATTGTTTAATTTTAGTAATGTATAATAGGTTTCTAAAAAACTTAAAAATGTAAAATATGTACAAAATAAAATTTGCCATTTTAGCTGTACAATTTGGTGGCACAGTTACATTCACAGTGTTGTTCGTTCATTACTACTTTTTCCAGAACTTTTCTATCATTCCAAACAGAAACTCTGTATCTACTAAGCAGTAATTTCCCATTTCCCTTCCCCGAGTCCCTGGCAGTGTCTAATCTACTTTCTGTCTTTATGAATTTGGCTATTCTGTATTTCATATATAGTAGTCCCCCTTATCCACAGTTTTGCTTTCCACAATTTCAGTTATCTGTGGTCATCCATGGTCTGAAAATAGGTGATTATAGCACAATAAGATGTTTTGAGAGACCACATTCATATAACTTTATTACAGTATAATTGTTCTTTTTTATTATTGTTGTTGTTAATCTTTTACTTTGCCCAATTTACAGATTAAACTAATAAGTATATATGTATAGGAAAAGACATAGTATATATAGAGTTTGGTTCTATCTGTGGTTTCAAGCATCCACTGGGGGGTCTTGGAACATATGCTCTGTGGATAAGTGGGGGACTAGTGTACTTCCTGCCCTACCCCTTGGTTTGGAATCGCTGCTCTATGAATATAAGGGCAGTCTGCCTGTGATGTGACTCTCCATTGATCAACTGGGTGTATGAATTAATTGCTGTCTATAAAGAGTCTTGGAATGACTATTGAGTTTGCTCTGTGTATGTATACATACAACAGTATGGCTACTGTTGTAGCTGATTTGGCTATGGTACTGTAGTATCTTATTTGCTCCAAAGAGATGGAGTAGTGATGAAATCTGGTTTACTAGGTGGAAGCTAGTATAAAAATGGGTACTCTTGTTTTATTGAATTAGCTTGATTGGAAAAAGTGAAGTGCTGATGGTTTTGAAAATATGATGATAATGATGTCATCCTTCTGGTTTAAATATTTTGTAGCACTTGTGGTAGATTGAATGCTGGTGTCGGTAGTAAAGTCATGCTGCAGTTATAGTCTGAACCAGCTGTACTGTTTTGGGTAGTAACTTAGACAGTAGAGAATACCACTTTTCTAGGCAGGGCTCCTCACCTCTCCTAGGGGGCCATTTCACTGCATCTTGGAGCGAATATACAGAGAGGAAGTAGCTAGATCCTAATTTCTACAAGTTATGTCAGTTGGGGAACAGTTGTGGTTGTCAACCTGTGTTAGGGCTGTATTGGTTTTGCTTTCAGTTGTGCTATAAAGTGGAAAAAATTGAATTGTTTATTTATCTCTTATTGTGAAACTTTCCTGTGGCCCATAGAAGTGGCATAGCAAGCTGAACATAGCTGGGTTTGTTCTTCATTGCAAGATCCTACCCCCACCTCCCTTTCTTTCCTGCCTGGTTTCTTGTGTCCATACTGCAAGCTCTTTTTCCCAGTTAGAAGTAAGTTAGTTCACTCTTAATAGAGCTGATTTACAAAGGAATTTTATGTGTGTCATACTGTTTGATTCTCTGAAAGGTAGATATGGGACTGTGGTAACAATCCAGCATGATGTTAACTGTGCTCTCATTTTTAAATGTGCAAATGGATGTGTGTGAAATGGTGGTTTGTCTGATACAATATTGGCTGCTAAGACATGTCTGACCTAGAGCCTAGATGTGTTGGCTTCTTAATAATGCTGGATGATGTATATCTGGATCATTCTTTTTAATTGACTGAGATGATGCGTATCTTCTACCTCTTGAGAGTTAGGAATGTAAAGGGCAAGTGAAAAATTTATTAGATGCTCTTAAAAGATGAAAATAGATGTGCTCCATCACTAGTATAGTTTCTTTTTGACCACTATGTCAACCTGTTTAGAAAGTATATTTTAGGCCGGGCGCGGTGGCTCACGCCTGTAATCCCAGCACTTTGGGGAGGCTGAGGCGGGCAGATCACGAGGTCGGGAGTTCAAGACCAGCCTGGCCAACATGGTGAAACCCCATCTCTACTAAAATTACAAAAATTAGCTGCGCGTGGTGGTGTGTGCCTGTAATCCCAGCTACTTGGGAGGCTGAGGCAGGAGAATCACTTGAACCCAGGAGGCGGAGGTTGCAGTGAGCTGAGATTGCACCACTGCACTGGCATGGCAACAGAGACTGGCAACAGAGCGAGACTCCATCTCAAAAACAAAACAAAACAAAAAACAAAGAAAGTATATTGTAAACATCAAATTAAAAGAATTTCCTGAAGTAACTTTTTTTTTTTTTTAGTAGGGGTGGGGAAGATATGAGTTAGAAGAGAAATGAATTGGAAACTGAGTACCACTACCCTTTTTCTTACCTTCTATCCAGAAATCTTTCTTAAATTCCACAGTATCAGTGTAACATCTTTTATCTTTTGAGCTGTCTTTGAGATTCTTTACTTTGTCTCCAGACTGTTTGTTAGGATTCTACTAGAGAAGTTGTTTTCAGATTTTAATTTCTCTGCTCCATTTTAATCTTCTAATTTTTTAATGAAAAAAATCCAGTTTTATTGAGTTCTTTTTTTTTTTTTTTTTTTTTTTTGAGACGGAGTCTTGCTCTGTCACCCAGGCTGGAGTGCAGTGGCACGATCTCAGCTCACTGCAAGCTCCACCTCCTGGGTTCACGCCATTCTCCTGCCTCAGCCTCCCGAGTAGCTGGGACTACAGGCGCCTGCCACCATGCCCAGCTAATTTTTTTTGTATTTTTAGCAGAGATGGGGTTTCACCGTGTTAGCCAGGATGGTCTCGATCTCCTGACCTCATGATCCGCCCGCCTTGGCCTCCCAGAGTGCTGGGATTACAGGCGTGAGCCACCGCACCCGGCCTATTGAGTTCTAATTAATGCATAATTTGTTGAGTTTTGACATATATGTGCACTCATGAAACCATCACCACAATGTATATATCCAGTGAATATATACATCACCCTCAAAAGCCTCTTTGTAATCTCTTCCCTCCCCACTTCGCAGGCAACCACTGATTTGCTTTCTGTTACTGTAGGTCAGTTTGTATATTCTTGAATGTTATATAGGTAGAATCATATAATGTGTCTCCTCTTTTGTCTGACTTCTTTCAACCCTAGCTCAATATATTTGAGATTTGTCTATATTGTTGGATGAATGATCAAAACTTTGTTTTTGTTTTTTTAACTGGGGAATAGTATTTCATTTTTAGTATATAGTACAATTTATTTTTTGCCCGTTTCCATTTAGCTATTATTGCTGGATTGGGTTATTAACAGTTATTGACTATTATGAATAAAGTGGTCACAAATGTTGGTGCATGGTTTTTTATGTGGACTTGTGCTCTTATTTCTGCTGTGAGTGGAATGGCTGATTCATATAGTAGGTGTATGTTTACCTGTATAAGACACTGCCAAACTTTTCCAGTTTGTATCAGTTTATATTACCACTTGCAGTGTATGAGCATTCCAGTTGCTTCACATCCTCAGAATTCTTGGTATGGACAGTATTTTAATTTGATTTGTTTTAGTAGCTGTATAATAATGTCTTATTGTGGCATTCATTAATCATTAGGAAAATGCGAATTATGTTGAACATCTTTACCTATGCTTGTTTGCCATTCACATCTTTTTCTGTTGAAGTATTTTCTCAAATCTTTGCTTATTGATTTATTGATTTATTTATTTTGAGTAAGAGTCTTGCTCTGTCTCCTAGGCTGGAGTGCAGTGGTGTGATCATAGCTCACTGCAGCCTTGAACTCCTGAGTTCAAGTGATCCCGCTGCCTCAGCCTCCTGAGTAGTTTGGACTACAGATGTGTACTACAACACTTGGCTGTTTTTTTTTTTTTTTTTTTTTTTAAGGATTTTTTAAAAGAGATAGGGCCTGACTGTTGCCCAGGCTGGTCTCAAACTTCTGGCCTCAAGCCATCCTTCCACTTCAGCCTCCAGAAGTGCAGGGATTACAGGCTTGAGCCACAGTGCCTAAATTTTTTCATTGTATTGTTTGTCTTATTATTGAATTATAAGAGTTCTTTCTATGTACTAAATACTAGTCCTTTGGATAATTACTTGCAGATTTTTTTCAGTTTGTGGTTTGCCTTTTTTTCTTTACCCATGTCTTCTCAAGTTCAAGTCTTTTATTTTGATGAATACACATTTATAGTTTTTCTTTTATATTTCATGCTTTTTGTGTTGTATTTTGGCAGGCCAGATAATGACCCCTGAAAGATGTCCATATCCTAATTTCCAAAAGCTGTATATATGTTACCTGATATGGCTCCACGAACTTTGCATATGTGATTAAGTTAAAGATTTTGAAATGAGGAGATTAGCCAGGATTGTCCAGGTGAGCCCAGTGTAATCAGAGAGTCCTTGTAAGAAGGAGGCAAAACCAATCAGGGCAGAAGAGATGAATGACTGCAGCAGAGGTTGGAATGATGTGCTTTGAAGATGAAGGGAAGGGGCCATGAGCTAAGGCCATGAGATAATAAATTTGTGTTGCTTTACACCAAGTTTATAGTAATTTCTTACCACAGCCCATATAGATTTTGCCTGTAAGTGGAATGCCGCTGTAACAAATACCTAAAAAGGTGAAAGTGGCTTTGAAATTGGGGTATTGGCAGAAGCTGGTAGAATTTTGAGGAACGTAGTGGAGAAAACCTAGATTATCTTGAATGTACAGATGGTAGAAATACAGATGTTAAAGGCTCTGCTGGTGAGGCCCCAGAAGGAAGTGAGGAGCACAGTAGAGAAAATGTGTATCGTCTTAGAGAATACCTAAATCATCATAAAGAGACTGTTGGTGGAAATGTGAACATTAAAGGTGCTGCTGCTTGTGAGGGCTTTGAAGGAAATGAGGAAGATGTTATTGGAAACTGAAGTGAAGGAGATCCTTGTTTAGATTGTAACAGAAAGCTTACCTGAATTCCGTCCTGTAGTTATGTGACTAACTCTCCTGTGTTGCCTGGGTATAGCAGCAATCATTTATACATACATTTGCAGTTCTATTCTGTACTTGTTATAAAGTAGTTTTAATTAAAGTGACAGATTTATGTTTTTATAAATTAAATTTATATTTAAAAAATCAGTATTTAGAACAAATATCTTAGTGGACTATATTTATTCTTGAGATATTATTATTAAAGTCTTTTTACAGCTTCCTTTCGAATAAATGGATATGTAATTTAAACCTTTAATTTCTGGATTTCCTGATGACTTTTCTTTAAAAAGAATAATTTTTAAAAACACATTTTAATTTATAACTAAAATGGTTATTTAAGGAAACATATATTAGTTTTATTTAGACATATGCTTTTTTATTATTAATTTGGAAAGTGGAGGTGCATTGTTTGGTAGAATAATTTTAAATGGTAGCTCTTGTTAATGGCTAATATTTATTAGTGGATACAACTTACAAATATCTGTACATTCAGTCTTTATCCTTATCTTCCATATCTTTTTCTTCTGCATTCTAGGTTTTTTTGTTTGTTTTTTGGAAGGAGGATATATAAAGTAATTATTACTACATTTTTAGCTATTGCCAAGTTGAAAGTCAGTGTTTAGTTTTTTTTAAAAAGGGCTATTTAGTGTGGAATTCCTAAATATTATAGTTCCCTCTTCTGTCCTTTCAGAGCTATTGCACCCTGTTAAATTTTTTTTGCATTCAGTTCAACCAGTGTTTGAAAATTACCAATAGACTTAAAGTACTTCTCTGGAGTTAGAAGAGCTCCTATGTCTGATGCTATATTGCTAGTATTTCTATTCAGGTTGGAATTTGGAATAGTCATCATCAAAAGTTATTTGTAGGCAAAAGAAAACAAAAAGAAGTTATCTGTAGGAAATATTGGAGATTGGGGTACAAGGTAAGTGACACAGTGAAGAAACACAGACAATTTCAGAATATGAGACACCTAACATGGTTTCTGCAAGGTATTGGCATGGAAAAAAAAAAAAAAGAAAAAAAAAAGGGGGCTTAGGTAGTTACTCTCCAGTAAAAGAGATATAAGAAGCAGTACTATAGTTATATACAAAGGGTAGTTCTTTGGATTCTGTTTAGATCAAATTAACTAGAAAATACATTTTTAAAATAAGATGGGGAATTTGAATATTGACTGGTATTACTTAATATCGTGGAAATATACTTATTTTGAATGTGTATAGTGACTTTGTGAGTATGAAAGGCAGTGGCCAAATTATTTAGTGATACATAATGATGTATATGGATGAGGGAAGTAATGACGTGATGTCTGGAATTTACTTTAAAATACCTTGGAAAAAATGAATAAAAGATAGATAAAGCAATATTGCTAATATTTCAGTACCTGTTAAATATAGGTGACAGTATATATATAGAGGTTCATTATACTCCTTTCTCCACGTTTTGAAAAATTTCATTTAAAAATTCAAAAAAATTCTAAAAAATATTTTTTCTTTTAGAAACTAACACATGCTGAAAAAATTCAAATTTTGTTCATTGACCACGTTTTTGCTGCCACCACTCTTTCAACATTTAAAAAATGTTCTTAAATCTTTAAAAATTCGATTTACATTTTCATTAAGAAAATGAGGCATTTCCTGGCCATTTCATCCTTCCTCTTGTATTTTTTTCTCCTTACCTGCTGCCACCGTTTACTAGAAAAATATTTCTCTTGTTTTTTCTGTACCTTCTCCTTGAAATATAAAAGTTCAGTGAAGGCAGGAGAGATTTTAGCCCGTTTTTGTATGGCTGCATCTTCCTTATCCATACCTGCATAGCATGTGGTAGGTGCTGAGTAAATATTTGAATGACTGAATGGGTGACTGAATAGACTGAATGAACCAGAGTTCTAGAAGACACGGGGTGACGTGGGGTTTGGTTAAGGACAGAACCAAGGAGAACCCCTTTGAAAATTAACTCTGTGGGATTTACAGGGGGAAAATGTGGGCTACTACATAAGAAATTAAGATAAGAAATCATCTTTCCTGTTTGACTGTAAAGCCTTAATATTTCAAGCATTTAACATATTCTCAGCATACATAATTAAGTTTTTTTTTTTCTTTTTTCTGAAACAGTCTCACTCTCTTGCCCAGGCTGGAGTGCAATGGTGCGATCTTGGCTCACTGCAACCTCCGCCTCCCAGGTTCAAGTGATTCTCCTGCCTCAGCCTCCCGAGTAGCTGGGATTACAGGCATGCGCCACCACGCCTGGCTAATTTTTTGTATTTTTAGTTGAGACGGGGGTTTCACCATGTTGGCCAGGCTGGTCTCAAACTCCTGACCTCAGGAACCCACCTGCCTCAGCCTCCCAGAGTGGTGGGATTACAGGCGTGATCCACTGCGCCTGGCCAGTAATTAAGTTTTTATACTGTAAGTTCTCTAATTGTCTTTAATGTATTCTTGAAAGTGTTTTTCCTCCTAATTTATTTATTACTGCAAGGCAATCCGTTCTTGAGGTTCTATTTAAAGTTTATGTATTTCTTCTCAGGAAAAAAAATTACTTAAAACTAGTGGTTTGTACAGGCAAGATGAGTTTTAGAAGCTGTTCTTATAATTTCTTTTTATGTTAAACATATATAATGTCACATTTCCCTTTTCCTAACAACTGATCTTCTTTCTTTTTCAATGTGTATTTATAAGCTAGATTTTTAAATTTTGCTCCATGGACTGCTGTAGTTGTTCTACTACTTAAAAAAAGAAAGATGTTAGTATTGAACACTATTATGAGACACAGCTGATAACAATTGTGCTCAACAATGAAGATGGCTAAAAATTGGGTTTTAAAAATGACAGTGAAAATTCAGAAGCATTTTATACTTGCTATTCTAAAGTGAGTATTTTTCTAATCTCTGCTTTAAAATTACTGAAGTCCTTTTAATGACCAACGCTGTATTTTAAGGAAAAAATGTGAGCAAAGATATTTAGTGATTCTAAATTTGTTTTGCTCTCTGGATCTCTTTAAACTTTTAAAAATTATTGAAGACCCCAAAAAGCTTTGACTTATGTGGGTTATCTCTCTTGATATTTACCCTGTTAGAAAATAAAGCTGAGAAGTTTAGTTTTCATTTATTAAATTTATTTTAAAATAACAGCTAATTACATGTTTACACAATTAACAAAGTCTGGCTTACAGGAAGACAGTTGGATGCTCATATCTGCTTTTGCATTCAGTTTGTTAGGATATTACATGCTCTATACTCTGACAAAAACTTTACTTTGTGTATACTCAAGAGACAGAGTAAAAAACATAAGTAACATCTTAGTATTATAGAAATAATTTTGATCTTAGAAACTCCATGTAAGTGTCTCAGGAACTCTCAGGGTTCATATTTTGAAAATTGCTGGAGTCATCTCTCAGAGGCTATGTGTGACAAATGGTGTTTTTAAATGAAACAATAATTTTTAAAATGTAGTGTCAATTGGCTAAGTTTTTATTTGATACTTTTTTTTCTTTTTTTTTTTTGAGACAGGTTCTTGCTCTGTTGTCCAGGCTGGAGTGCGGTCACAGCTTATTGCAGCCTCCACCTCCTGGGCTCAAGTGGTCTTCCCACTTTAGCTTCCCAAGTAGGAAGTAGGTGGGACTACAGGCAAGTGCCACCATGCCTCAGTAATTTTTATATGTTTTGTGGAGACAGGGTTTACCATGTTGCCCAGGCTGCTCTCATACTCCTGGGCTCAAGCAGTCTACTTGCACCCAACTCAGCATCCCAGAGTTCTAGGAGCCAGATTCTTATTTGATACATTTTTACCTTTAGGGGAACTATAAAAATTAGCTTATGCTTATTTATGCAAATAAATTTGAGCATTGAGGAAGGATGTCTCTTGTTCAGGGTTGTGTTTGTAGATTTCACATCTTTTAGACTACCATTTAAGAGAAGTGATCACCTTGTATCTTAAGGAAATGAAAATCATTTGATAGAAATGGATTGTTAAATATTTTTAAAACAAGTTTTGACAATTACTTGCAATTAAAGGGGAAAGCAACTTTAAAATGCATTAGTTAATTGAAGAAATACTCAAGATCCTTAATTGTTGTTAGTGAGCAAGTATTAATGTTCTTTCCTCTTTGAAAACGTATCTGTACCTAGACAAAGTTAATTATAAACTTTTTCATAAACAATATTATGCTTCTTTTTCTTCTAATTTTTAAACCTTATCTTTGTTGGTTTGCCTTCCAGCTCCATCTATCTGCAACCTAAGAATCAACAATACTGTACATCAAATTAGCTGATGTGGAAGGAAAATGATAAATAATGAAAATATGTCATATTGCTTATACTCTAAGTTATAATTAATATAAGATCCAAGGGATATTGGTGTGGGGGATGAGGAGGAAGGAACATTGCAAGTCAAGCTGTTTCACAAGTATTCTATACCTTTGAATCTTTTATTTCATAGTTTTCTTTAGAAACAATAGTGATGCAGACTGAATAGCTAGTAAGATAACTTTCATTAATAGCAGTATGGCAGGGATTTTTAATTGATGCTTGTTGGTAATATTAGACACATGATTTATTTATAGGCTTTTAATTAGAAAACTAATACAAATATCAAATTGTTATGGACAGGTTATACATTTTTTGGCAACACAAATCCTACCAGGTTTTAATGCCTGGTACTTGTTTTTACATTAGCATGAGGTATTAATTTTTTCATTACTACTCTTAGCTTCCCTAGCTTACCCATTTGCTAGGAGTACATAGCAGCACTAGGACATTTTTCGCTAACGTGGCTGGCATGCATCTGAAAGTGTGACAGAGCAGGGGTATAGCTAGATTTTAGAAGTTCTTTTGCTCATTTAAGAAACTTAAACTTCAGATTTGATAGTACTTCAGATTCTACATAATGTGCTCTTTCGATGAATAGCTGTGTAGCAGCAGCACAGGAAAAGCAGAGTTCTTGGCAATACCCAGCTCAATTGCATCTGCAGATGAGGATTTAAAATTCTATGCAGCAGACAGTACCTCCAGCAGGCGAGTAAAAGGTTACTGCATTATTTTTCTTGTTTGTTACCATAGCCTTTATCTACCAAAGGATTTTTTAAAAATTGAATGTGAAGTGCATGCCTGTTTTTAGATATTCTGGAAATTGATTTAAGTATAACATGAACATCAAAAGGGCAGTGCAAGGTGAAGGCAGAGGCAGTGCTGGATCTTTTTAGCTTTAAACCAGGGAAGAAATTGAGCATGTTACATACACAAAGAGGAAACCTTTCAGTGTCACAGACAATGGGAAGTTTTAAAATACGTATTTTAATTCAAGGTGTTTATTATTTAGTTTTAGACTATCTTCCCCAAAAAGGGTGCTCTTACATTAGCAATCATTGGTCTATGAATGTTCATTTAAGTTACAGTAATTTGAAGTATGATTATTTGTGAAGACTATAAAGTATTTGTATTAATGCGACCCTCCCTCGTCCTGGAAATTGTAATGTGGATTAATTACGTGATATAAACAAATATCTTTGTGCATTATTGGCAAAGGTAGAATGCTTAAGTATAAAAGGTATAGTATAGCTAGCATACTTAATATTGTTGCTTATGTTTTCAGGGTGGTTTGTGGTTTTTAAAATAATCTTTTAAATGAAATGCAGACAAGTAAGTGGGAGAAAATTCAGTATCAAAACAATGAGGTTTTTGATGGCTTTTTACTTGTGGTCAGTACCTACCTATATAGCCATATGTCCTTTTTTCTCATTAAAACTCTTCTAACATTTATGATAGCAGGAGCCTTCTTGGATTATCCAGCTTGTTTATTACATCATTATCTGCACCAGTATTTTTGCTATAGATTTTTATTGTTCATTACTTCTCAAGTCTACATAAAGTATCCAGAGGGAATTTTTGCTTGTATATCTTATTCAGTTACCCTCCTACCCTCTTCCATCAGTCCTCAAAGATTTGTATTAGCTACTGTCTACATTTTGTTTATTTAAAAAATACTTAGGCCTATATTTTTGTATTATAGATTGAATAATAAGATTGAAAACAATTCTGTAAATTAATCTATAGTATAGAAGTAAAATTTGTTGATTATTCTTACTGTGAGTATTTGGCAGGCTTCTTGAATTGTAGAGTCATAAAAGGTCAGCAGTTCTGATTGGTAAGTTAAAGAATCCATCCAGTAATTTGCTCCCTGTTGTTTCTCAAAGCAATGCAGCAGCAGTTCTTTTCCAGATATTAAACGGTTCTTGAACAGTGTGTATGGAGACGGGGAGGGGTGGAGCTCATTCCTGTTGGTTGTTGAAATCGTGTGCATTTACAGAGGGAACAGGTTGGATAGGCTGAGCTGAAGGAGTAGGCAAACAGATCTAAACTGATGGAAGACAGAAAGTGGTTAGTATAATTTTGGGGTGTCTTGAGTTTGCTCCTTTGTTAAGTACTTGGGCTTTAATATAAAACAATTTAAAATATTAAAGCACCTTACCTTCTTTCTAAAGAGTAGCTGGGAGACTTCTGTTTTTAATATCGAGTTTTTCTTGGCGATGAGTTTGTGGCTGGCATCTTCTGTAGCAAAGCTGTTGTTTTATTCTTTTTTAGTAGTGTTTCTTTCAGCCAGAGAGCTGCAGAATGAGGCAGTTTGACAATTTTGAGTATATATGTGACATCACCAGTTCTGATTTTTTAAGTCAAATTCTCATCTAATGAGCAAGTCAATGTGTGGCTGTGGCTGCAGCATTATTTCTTCTTTAATGAAGAGGTTGAGCCGTTCGACCTGCTGCTCTGATTTGTTCTCTTGTAGCCATACATCAGACCAGTTGCAGAGATTATCCATCGAATGTCCCAGGCAACCAAAGGTAACTACATAGATTTATTTCAAATAAAAATATGCAATGAAAATGGATGCATTATGACTAAGACCAAATGATTAAAAATAAAAGACCAATTAAAGATGTTCTTAGCAGTTTTCTTGACCTTGCAGTAGATATCCAATATCATTTTGTCATCATCAGATTGTGTAGCAATGGAAATGCACTGCAGTAATTGATTTTGTAATAGGATCAGGTGATTTACTAGCTGCACTGACAACCACTTGCTTGCTTGCTCTGAGCTGTGGAGCACTCTAATGGATGTTGTGATTTCAGCCTGGAGTTTATGTGAGACTGCCGGCCACTTAAAGCAGCAGCACTTATTTTAAAGATTAGATTAGTTTTTCTTTCTTGTTTTCTTTGTTTCAAGTTTTGTGAGTAGCCTCAGTAACTTTATGGTTAAGTTGTATGCCTTCATGAAATTTTAGAGATTATATATTATTTCATTCATCAATTCATAGTCTTTCTGCTCCATATTCCTAGCTCAATATCAACATATTCTGGTATTGACCATGAGAGCATATCTCTAAAATATGAGAGTTATTGGTAACTATGCTGTGTTATCTAAATGAAGTGGAATATTCCTCACATTCGTAGATTTCATTAGCTTCAGACTCTAGCTGTAATTAGAATGATGGTAAGGTTCTTGATCTCTTGAGTTGTACTGCAGTTGTTTTGCATCCTTTTTTGGTCTTTTACTTTCTTAGTGGTTTCATGGGTAAGGCACCATTTAGGAAATATGAGTTGTATTACTTCTAAGGGATACTGATGAGGATATATAAAGCTATTTTAAAGTAGTGTTTAAGGATATAGCAAATTAAAAATCTAATATCAAGTATTATAAATTTCAAAGTGATTATTTTAAAATAATTTTTGTTTTCCTTTTCTATGCCTTTTAAACAAATAATTGGTTCAAATATAGAAGTGTAGGAATATTGCTAACTGTAAAATAGAACTACTGTCATAGAAACTCAGATGCTGTCAAAGACTTTGATTACTTAAAAGTTTTGCTGATGGTGTTAGATTAGAAAAGAAACTCTCTTCCACTCCCTTCCTCACCAATACCTCTACCTCATGTAAAGTGTTTTATACAGACTCCACCACATAAAAATACTGAATTCTTTATCATTCCCTGTTTCTGTTCTTGCCATGATAGAGACACCATTTCTCTCAACCACATCTAAAAACATTTACAAAAATTAAATAAGATTAACAATTTACTGTAGTAGAAACGGGGCATAAAATTGTCATCACGTGGTATTCAAATCACCATGTTAAGAGAACTTTCCTTTTTGATGTACTCAAATAGTCACTCGTAGTGTTTGAAGCCTTAGTGTTTCTAGAAAGTTGAAAATATTATCTGTGCTAGTCTGCACATTTCCTTTAATTCAGATACTTTAAACATTAATTATGGAAAATTGAAAATAATTTAAACACTAGTATTTGTAATCTTTTATTATTCAACAGGTAAAAAGTTTATAGACTCTCTTGACTTCCAAGAAAAAAACTCTTCTATGAACACTAATGAACATAAGCACGTTAATATCATTTAGGATTCGGTCAAGGGTGTGTCTGAATTTCATATATACTGAAAATGTTTAGTGATGGGCCACCAGCAAATTAATCATGGATATGTTTTACTGGAGTGCCGTATATGACAGCTTCTTTTCATGATGGGTTCAGCAAATAGGAAACGAGGAAGTAAACACCAGAGTGTTGACTACTTTTTATAAAACTTAGAAAGATAACTATGATTGGTCTGTAATTGGACAGTATTTTATGTAAAATAAATGGGCAGTGTGAAGTTCTAGCCTCAGTGGAGCTGCCTTTTCTAAAGAGCCCTGGATCGAGCATTAAAAGAGTTGGATTTAATTTGGCTCTGCCATTAATCTATTTGATAACCTTGATCAAATTATGTATGAACATTTTAAAGTCCCTTAAACATGCTCTTAAAATGTCCATTAAAAAGATTTCAATTTACCCTTACCAGTGGGAAGTATTAGAATACTTGACCTTGAAGCTATAGAAGTTAGAGTTAGGAAGAAGGATGAAGTTTCTTAAAGAATCAAGTTGTAGGTGATGTTAAAACCTCTCCTTTCACTTTTTATGTCTTTTTTTGGGGGGGTGGGTGGGTAACATGTTTTTGCTAAGAATACTGTTTTATCTCTTTGATATCTAATATTTCCTGAGTAGGATAGTAATTCTGGAAATTATCCTAGTGGTTAATAGAATAGACCTGGGATTAAAATCTGGTGCTGCCAATTTTTTCTAGACTTTCTAACAAAGATAATGTCATTAGGGAGTTTATTCAGTACCTAGGATATTTTTTAGTAAACACGTTTTAAGAAGGGTGGCCATTATGTTATTGGTGCTTTCTTCCTATATGGCCTATTAGATAAGCTCTGTGCAGTCATCTTTGTTGCCTAGGCAAAATGGTTTGTAGGTTGATTGATTGAACTCTTACTTTGGACCAAGTGCTGTACTAAGCACTTTGGTTTTTTTTTGTTTTTTGTTTTTTTTAAAGACCGAGTCTTGCTGTGTCACCCAGGTTGGAGTACAGTGGCGCAATCTTGGCTCACTGCAACCTCTGCCTCCTAGGTTCAAGTGATTATCCTGCCTCAGCCTCCCAAGTAGCTGGGATTACAGGCACCTGCCACCACACCCAGCTAATTTTTTTGTATGTTTAATAGAGATGGGGTTCTGACATGTTGCCCAGGCTGATCTCTAACTCCTGGCCTCAAGTGATCTGCCCCCCTTGGCCTCCCAAGGTGTTGGGATTACAGGCGTGAGCCACTGTGCCTGGCCTGCACTAAGCACTTCTATGTTAATTATGTCATTTATGAGAAAGACTCTAATGATTATTTTTAAAGATGAGAGAACTGAGGCTCAGAGAGGTTCTACAACTCCTAAAAATCACACAACTGGGAAATAGCAGAACCAATGTCAAAACTTTAGGCATCAGCCTGATGCTCAAAGGAAGTGCTCATTGAAGCACTTTGGATTTTGAAATTTCTGATAAGTATAATGCAAATATTTTTTAAAAATCCCAAATCTGAAACATTTCTGGTTCCAAGCATTTCAGATAAGAGATACTCAGTTTGTATTTGTACTTTCAATTAAGCTGTGAGTGTAGAGATGAAGCCAAATTTCATCTGAAGATGTAATATAAATGATTACCTAATTTTTTTAGTCTTGAATAAGAAATGATTTGTTCACCTCTTACTCAGCAATAATTCGTAGGAAAAATTATTCATATAAAGCATATTTGTACTATTTGGAGTAATGTTTTCCAAAGTGTGGTTCAGGGCTGGGCATGGTGGCTCACATTGGTAATCCTAGCGCTTTGGGAGGTAGAGGCAGATGGGTCGCTTGAGTCGAGAAGTTTGAGACCAGCCTGGGACACGTGGCAAAACCTCATCTCTACAAAAAATACAAGAAAATTAGCCAGGTGTGGTGGCATGTGCCTGTAGTCACAGCCATGTAGGAGGATCATCTGAGCCTGGCAGGTCGAGACTGCAGTGAGCTGAACTATTATTGTGCCACTGCAGTCCAGCCTGGACAGCAGAGTGAGACCCTTTCTCAAACAAAGAAAGTATGGTTCAGGAATCACTTGTATCTATCACTTTGGATGGTGGTTAAAAGTACCAGTTTACATCAGGGCCCATTGAAAGAATCACCGGAATGGGATCCAGAGATCTTTGTTTTTAAATAAGCCTCTCACATGATTCTTGGTTATACCAAATTGTTACAACCAATGATATTGAGAATGTTTTCCTGTTTTACTTTGTTTCTATGCCTTGCAGCTTTTCCTTTAAGAATTTGTTTACAAACCATAGATGGTTTGTAAAATTATCCTTCTGACTTATGGTGAAATGTAAATTGGTTCTTTTGTGGTACTCATTTTAGGAACTTGTTTAGGATTAAAAGTATTCATAAACTTTGACTCAGAAAACCTACTTCTAGGAATTATAGAGATAATTCCTAAGGAGATAATCAGATTCGCAGGAAGACTTAGGCACAAGGATGTTCGTACCATTATCATCTATAATGGTGAAAAACTGGAAGCAACTCAATTTCAAACATCAGATAAATGGTTTGTTTTTTATATCCATTTGTTTGGACTACCATCCAGCCATAAAATGTTATATGGGGAAGATTTTGTAAGACATAGGAAAGTGCTCATGATTTAATGTAAAGTCTCAAAAGAAGAATATAAAATTATGGTCATACATATATGTACATATACTGCATATGATCTTAGGTTAAATCATATGAAATTACCAGTTTTGTAGGTCAAGAGTAGTAGAATATCAGCATTTTCATGTAGTGTAACCTAACATGGCACCCATTTTTAAAGCACATGTTTGTAGAGAAGCACATGTTTGTAGAGAAGCACATGTTTGTAGGGAACGCTTTGTAGAGAAGGAGACTGGAAGGAAATACAGCAAATTTATAAAGTGATTATCTCTGGATGATGATATTATGGATAATTTGAAATATTTCATCTTTACATGTCTTATGTTTTCAAATTTTCTTCTATATCTTAGACTCAACCTTTGAAATAGGACAAAGTAAATTAATAAAACAGGGAACAGTTGCAAACTTTCTCTGAAAAACATTAAAATTTTTTAGAAGATTGTAAATCCTTTAAGCTAGTATAAGGACCCCTTTATACTAATATTCTTAACTCTTGTATTAATTATTGAGTGTGTTTATGCAAATGGATCATATATGCCTTTACCTACCCACCCAGCAAATTTTGATTGGATTTTAATCTGCAGTAGAAAGTGTCTTTCAAAAGAAGAGAAAAAAATCAATTTTCAAATTTTTAAAAAGAATTGGGTTCTTAAAAGACCGCCAACTATATGCAGGAGTCAGTTGGGTAGCCACGTTAAGCACAAAGCCCTGTTTTAGGCTGTGTGGTTTTGATTTTTAATTGTAATTTAACTGATCGATAAAACTCTGTAGATTAAAATTAGTAATTTGTGTATTTATTTTAAAATATTACTGTATTTTTTTTGAAAGGAAAATGTTTCTCCCACTTTCATACACTTTAATTGTTTAATTTTAAAGAAATAGCTTAATTAAAGTAACAGCTACCATATTCTGGTTATCTGCCATACACCAGGTTTTGGGTGCTTTAATATGTTTTTTGTTTTGTTTTGTTTTTTTGAGAAGGAGTTTCACTCTTGTTGCCCAGGCTGGAGTGCAATGGTGCGATCTCGGCTCACCACAACCTCTGCCTCCCGGGTTCAAGTGATACTCCGGCGTCTGCCTCCCGAGTAGCTGGGATTACAGGCATGTACCACCACGCCCGGCTAATTTTGTATTTTTAGTAGAGACAGGGCTTCTCCGTGTTGGTCAAGCTGGTCTTGAACTCCCAACCTCAGGTTATCCGCCTGCCTCGGCCTCCCAAAGTGGTGGGATTACAGGCATGAGCCACCGCGCCTGGCCTTGGATGCTTTAATATGTTACTTCTTTCAATCTTCACCTAGAATGTATTAATTAGATATGAGCTTTGTTTTAGCGTTGAGGAGGCACTAAAACTATTATAAGCTTTCCTGAGATCATATTAAGTGGTGGATCTAGGTTTTTACCTCAGTAATGTCTAACTTAAAGACCCATGTTCTTATCCCTGATATTGTCCTTGTTGGTCTGTCTGAAACTTTTAAGTGTTCATAACTTGGGAAACAAAACTGTTGTATAAGCCTTCCTAATTCAGACTGTCAAAGTGTAGAGCAAAGTGTATAATGAGTCATTATTGCTGATTTTTATTCAACTATTTGTTACCTGTCCTTTAATATGGTCAGTACATGTGTACTGGCATTTAATGATTGCCTGCTAATAGCTAACCTCTTGTGTAAACCACTGGAAATACTAAAACAGAGAAGCCAAAAATTACTTCCTTGGAGTTTACAGTCCTAATGAGGGAGACAGACAACAAAATAGTTACAAGGTATTTCAGAACATAGGTATGGAATAGAACCTGTTGGAACAGAAAGTTTTTAAACTAATAATGTTTGGGAGTAGTGGTGAAGAGTTACTTGGGAAGCCATCTTGGAAGAGGTGAATTTAGAAGGAGCCATAGATTTTGTTTTTGCTACCAGCCTAGGAATTTACATTTTAACAAGAACCCCTGCCTCCAGAGTGATCTGTAATTCTACTGAAGTTTGAGAACCACCACTGTGGATTGTAGTTGATGCTACGAGAAAGGATATAATACTCTGAGGAAGCTGTGTGGAGTGGGAAATGAGAAGTTGGAAACCTCAGAGCAACAACATTGCTTTGATAAGTAGGGGAAGTTATGTGATAGTTACGATTAATATATTATAAGCAATATCTTTTAGTGCCTAGAAGTAAGATTGGAAATGTCTTGAATTTTGTATAAGATCACAAAACTTACAGGAAGAATATCAAAATTCCGATTGAGGTTACTTTTTTCTGGGAGGGATGGTGAAATGTTATTCTTTACCCTAAAATGTGTGATTAAGAGTGAATAAAAATCGTGTTAACCTTTTAAAGATAATGTTTAAGAAACAGGTTTAATTTTTTTTTTTTTTTTTTTTTTTTGAGACGGAGTCTCGCTCTGTCGCCCAGGCTGGAGTGCAGTGGCGCGATCTTGGCTCACTGCAAGCTCCGCCTCCCGGGTTCACGCCATTCTCCTGCCTCAGCCTCCCGAGTAGCTGGGACTACAGGCGCCCGCTACCACGCCCGGCTAATTTTTTGTATTTTTAGTAGAGACGGGGTTTCACCGTGTTAGCCAGGATGGTCTCGATCTCCTGACCTCGTGATCCGCCCGCCTCGGCCTCCCAAAGTGCTGGGATTACAGGCGTGAGCCACCGCGCCCGGCCCAGGTTTAATTTTTAAAGGAAAAGTGAGCATAGGGGCAAAGTTTTGTAACATATTCTGCTTCTATATAGGAAATTAATTCCTAAATTTTGGAATTGACTAGTTGAAAGTCATAGCAGTCTATCCTCCAAAGAGAGCTTTTTAAAATTTATTTTTTAGAATCAGACCTGGGTTAACTTTTAGATATAATTTGGCATAACCAGCAAGTCATTGGTTATTCAAAAATAAAGATTGGAAATAATTGCCATATAGTCTTGGCTCTTTGCGTATTTTGTGATACTGATTGTTGCTTCCTCCTTTACTTCCATTTTATTATTAGAGCTTTATTAAGAGTGAATTGAAAAGAAAACTGAATTTTATTATTTTAAAAATCTGAATAGTTGGATTGGGGCAACTCTCTTCCTATTTATGAGACTTCACTCATTTATATTGGTTTTATATTGACATTAAAGAATCAGTGTCATATACTGGTGAATATTAACAAAGAGACAAGATTAAAGAAATTGAACCTTTAAGCAGGAGGCGTGTGACTAATGGAGCAAATTTCTGAAAGGCTTAGGGGTAGAGAAAATCAAAGCTACTGATGGTATTAATAGTCTTAGAAATGATGGAGATTACATTTTTCCTCTCAGAGACAGGCGACAAAGAAGGGAGGAGTAAAGAAACAAAACCTTTGAGATTGAGATATCACAAGTTGATAGGTACACAGCTCTCTGAAAGCTTCAGTCATCTCAATAAGGAGAGGAACATATTTAGCGATATAAGTTCCAGTTGCTGAATATACATTCTATGTAGGTAGGTCTGTGTAATTTTGATACGTATTTTCTGTTTATCACAGTGGAAATTGTTCTTGATCAATGTTTTTATTTCAATAAGATATATTGCCGCTTCCATCTTAAAATTTCTACATAGAAGAGACATGACGCATAGTGAACGTTATTGAAAAAAAAAAACCGTATAAACTTAAGCAATGAAGAAAGAGAAACAGTGTTTCAGAATGTTACAGTATTGAACCTGAATTGGTAGAGAGAATAGAAAGTGGTGTGAACAGTCAGGGTCCAAATGACATTCTATATAAAGCATATAGGACATGATTTGGAGCAGGGAGTGGGATGGGGAATGCTTAGATTGCATCTCTTTACTAGATGGGTGTACTTGTTCTGTGCAAGGTACCATTTTCTCCCCTTTTTTGTTAGCTCCTATATCCCTTCCCAGTTTTGAAGAGTGCTCCACTGGTATTTATAACTTTAGTGATTTGACATTTCAGGATATACCTGTTTCAGAAAATCATAAGAAGTTTTAAAAATACCTTGATGTAAAACAAAATTTCAGGTAAACTTAAATACTTTAAGTTTTTAATAATTTGTGTTACCAAAATTAAATTTTGGTTAGAGTTTGGCATTCCTAAGTGATAGAATCATCTTAAACACATGTTGTCAACAGAAATTTGAATGCTGAAATCAATTTTTGTTATTGTTATTGTTCTGCTTAGTGAAGAAATGTATCCTCTCTAACCAGGGACAGTACGTACTACTTTCTCCTTAATACTTTGAGATTTTCATAAAGAAAATAATTTCAAAGGTGTTGTGCTGCAAGCTAAAGAGATTATTTCTAAAGGAAGAATTTGTCATTCTAATGGTTGTCATCTTCCTTGTGGCATTATTATAAAATTAAGAAACTGAAAAAAAATTTTTTTTGAAGACATAGTATATACCAGAATTTAAATTTAGTTTGGCATAAGAGGCCACATATTCTACCTATGCTATTACAGTCTGTATTTGTTATTGCCTAATTTTGACTCATTTTGAATATCTCACTCCAATCCTTTTTATTAGTATTTCTTAAAACAAAAATGGGCAATATGTTGGATTGACTGAAAATAATTTTTAAGTGTTTAGTAGCAATAAAATTTAATCTTTTAGTGCAGATTGGTTTACCCCATAACAGCACATATGGAAGAAGTAAAGCCAGGTCTGTATGAAGCAGGAGGTGACATTGGACTTTTTTTTTTTTTTTTTTTGTGACGGAGTCTCGCTCTGTCACCCAGGCTGGAGTGCAGTGGCACGATCTTGGCTCACTGCAAGCTCCACCTCCTGGGTTCACACCATTCTCCTGCCTCAGCCTCCTGAGTAGCTGGGACTACAGGTGCCTGCCACCACACCTGGCTAATTTTTTTGTATTTTTTAGTAGAGACGGGGTTTCACCGGGTTAGCCAGGATGTCTCAATCTCCTGACCTCGTGATCCGCCCGCCTCAGCCTCCCGAAGTGCTGGGATTACAGGCGTGAGCCACCGTGGACTTCTTTAAATAACCATAATTCAGGCAGTTACTTTTGTTATATAACAGTATAGTTGTCTCTGAACAAAACCTGAAGCTCTGCGAAATCGGGCCCTGAAAATCGGTTTCTGAGTGGCTTGTTCCTGTGTAAACTTGTATCTCTGTAGTAACGAAACCAGTACCCATTCTAATAAAAATATTATATAGCTAAATATTTACCCCAGTTAGTTCTAAGTTCTAGGATTTATGCTTTCTCCTTTGAAATGTAGGTCCTCGAGAACATTCATTTCTACTTATGATGAAATTGTGAAAACTAGTAAATCTGATCCAGGGTGTAGTTTTTATCAGTTGCCTCTCACCCCTTAAAAAAAAAATTAACGTGGGAAAAATATTGTCATGGATTTTCTATCTGTACTCACAGCTTGACCAGATGGTTTTAACATTGTGGAATGCCTGGCAGTTTAAAGCCATTAACTAGCCTCTGGTTACCCTCTTCTGGATTTCTAGTTTTTTTCTTAAGGTCATCATGTATTGCTTAAGCTCTGTCTTTGTGAGAAAGCTTGTCCCTGCTGGCTTTAAAACTTTGCTGGGGAAAATTTTGGACTAAAGTGACATTCACATTATACTGACCTCATCGCCCAAATGATGAATGAATGAACTAATGTACACTACAAGAACATGTCTTAATAGGAAAGTAGACTGTTGTCTGTAGTTGTCCCATTGTTTTGTCATTGCTGCTACTATATTGACATGAAGTAGCAATGGGTGTGCATGTTTGTATATTTTTTCTGTGCTGTTAAATAAGTCCACGCACATCTCCCATGTGGGTAGGGGAGTACTGGGTGATGGAGTAGGTTTACCAGTACCATTTGTCCCTTACTTTACTTGTATAGCTTTATGTTTTAAAATAGAGTGTTTTTGTTTTTTTGAGACAGAGTCTCAGTCTGTCACTCAGGCTCGAGTGCAGTGATGTAATCTCGGCTCACTGCAACTTTTGCCTCTGGGGTTCAAGTGATTCTCGTTCCTCAGCCTCCTGAGTAGCTGAGATTACAGGTGTGTGCCACTCCTGGCTAATTTTTATGTTTTTAGTAGAGACAGTGTTTCACCATGTTGGCCAAGTTGGTCTCGAACTCCTGACCTCAAGTGATCCACCTGGCTTGGCCTCCCAAAGTGCTGAGATTACAGGCATGAGCCACCGTGCCTGGCCACTTTTTGTTAGAATTAATACTTTGAAGATACCATGGATTTGGTTCTAGACCACTACAACTAAGCAAATATCATAATAAAGTTAGTCACAAGAATGTATTGTTTTCCCAGTGCATATAAAGTTATATTTACATGGCATTGTAGCCTATTAAGTATGCAATAGCATTCTGTCTAAAAAGTGTGCATACCTTAACTAAAAAATACTTTACTATTTATTTATTTATTGAGACAGTCTTGCTCTGTTGCCCAGGCTGGAGTGCAGTGGTATGGTATTGGCTCGCTGTAACCTCCGCCTCTCGGGTTCAAGCGATTCTCTTGCCTCTGCCTTCCAAGTAGCTGGGATTACAGGCGCCCGCCACCACACCCGGCTAATTTTATATTTTTAGTAGAGACCGGGTTTCACCATGTTGGCCAGGCTAGTCTTGAACTCCTGACCTCAAGTGATCTGCCCACCTCTGCCTCCCAAAGTGCTGAGATTACAAGCGTGAGCCACCGCGCCTGGCTAAAAAATACTTGATTGCTAAAAAATGCTAACAATCACCTGAGCCTTCAGGGAGTCACAATCATTTTACTGCTGTAGAGTCTTGCCTCAGTGTTGATGGCTGCTGACTGATAGAGTGATGTTGCTGAGGGTTGGAATGGCTGTGTCAGTTTCTTAAAATAACAATGAAGTTTGCTGCATTGATTGACTCTTCCTGTCATGAACAATTTCTCTGTAGCGTGTGATGCTGTTTGATAGCATTTTATGCAGAGTAGAACTTCTTTCAAAACTGGAGGCAATCCTTTCAAATCCTGCCGCTGGTTTATCAATTAAGTGTATGCAGTATTCTAAATTGTTTAACTTTGTCTCAGGAAACTACTTTCCTTGCTCATTCAGAAGAAACAACACCTTATCCATTCAAGTTTTATTATGAGATTGCAACAGTTTAGTCACATTGTCAAACTCCAGTTCTAATTCTAGTTCTCTTGCTATTTCTACACTCCTGCAGTGACTTCCACCACTGAATTTTTTTTTTTTTTTTTTTTTGAGATGGAGTCTGGCTCTGTCTCCTAGGCTGGAGTGCAGTGGCACGATCTCAGTCAGCTCACTGCAACTTGCGCCTGCTGGGTTCAAGTGATTCTTCTGCCTTAGCCTCCTGAGTAGCCCTCCACTGAAGTCTTGAACCCCTCAAAGTCATCCACGAGGGTTGGAATCAACTTCTTCCAAACTCCTGTTGATGTTGATATTTTGACCTCCTTCTGTGAAACACAAATATTCTTAATGGTATCTGGAGTGCAGTATCCTTCTCAAAAGGTTTTCAATTTACTTTGCCCAGATCCATCAGAGGATTCACTATGTATATATATAAAACAGCTAATGTATTTCTAAAACAAGACTGGAAAGTAGAAATGACCCTTGATTAATGGGCTGCAGAATGGGTATTGTATTATTAGGCATGAAAACAACATGAATCTCCATGTACATCTCCATCAGAGCTCTTGGGTGACCAGGTTCATTGTCATTGAGCAATGAGTAATATTTGAAAGGAATCTTTCATTCTGAGCAGTAGGTCTCAACAGTGGGCTTAAAATGTCTAGTAAAGTCTTGCAATAAATGGATGTGCTGCCATCTAGGCTCTGTTATTCCATTTGTAGAGCACAGGGAGAGTATATTTAGCCTAATTCTTAAGAGCTCTACAGTTTTTGGAATGGTAAATGAGCACTGTTCTACCTAAAGTCAACAGCAGCATCAGCCCCTAACAAGAGAGTCAGCCTGTCCTTTAGTTTGGAAGGCAGGTATTGACTTCCCCTGTCCAGCTAGAAGAGTCATGGATGGCATCTTCCAGCAGGGGGCTGTTTCATCTACAGTGAAAATCTGTTGTTTAGTGTAGCCACCTTCGTCAGTGATCTTAGTTAGCTAGACCTTTTAGGTAACTTGCTGCAGCTTCTGCATCAGCATTTGCTGCTTTACCTTGTACTTATATGTTATCAAGACAGCTTCTTTTTTTAAGCCCGTGAAGCAACCTCTGCTAGCTTCCAGCTTTTCTTCTGAAGCTTCCTTACCTCTCTCAGCCTTCATAGAATTGAAGTGAGTTAGGGCCTTGCTCTGGATAAAGCTTTGGTCTAAGGAAATGTTATGGTTGATTTGACCTTTTATTCAGATCACTCAAACTTTTTCCATATCAACAATAAGGCTATTTCACTTTCTTATCATTTATGTGTTCACTGGAGTAGCACTTTTAATTTCCTTCAAGAACTTTTCTTTTGCATTTCTAGCTTTTGATTTAAAGTGAGACTCTTCCTTTTTGCCTGAATGCTTAGAGGCCATTTTAGGATTATTAATTGGCCTAATTTTAATATTGTTTTGTCTTAGGGGATAGGGAGGCCTAAGGAGAGGGACAAAGATGGGGGAATGGCTGGTTGGTGTAGTAGTCAGAATACACAACATTTTTGCCGTCTTCCATGGGTGCGGTTTGTGGCACCCCAAAACAATTACAGTAGTAACATGAAAGATCACTGATCATTGATCATCATAATAGATACAATAATAATGAAAAAGTTTGAAATACTGCAAGAATTACCAAAATGTGATACAGAGACATGAAATTACCACATGCTTATGTGCTGATAGACTTGCTCAACATAGGATTGCCACAAACTTCCAATTTTTAAAAAAATATACTATTTGTGAAGTGCAGTAAACTGCAGTCCAGTAAAATGAGGTATGCCTGTAAAACAAACCCGCAGAAAAAAAATCGTCTACTCAGAAGAGCACTGACAAGTATCATTGAATTATTATATCTACAACTTACTAATCAAGCTAATGTAGTGTGAGTTGTAGATACAACCATTTTAATGCAGGGGTTCCTGAGATCTGAAAATTATTTTAAGTGTTCCTCCAGTGTAGAAAGATTGAGAAAGGTTGAAAGTGAAGATCAATAATGGGATGAACTGGAAATATGCCTACCTGATAATACAAAGCAATGAGAGAAACATAGTATCACTTCCGTCATATTCCTGCCTGTGATGCATAATGTGAATCCAAAATTAGACAAACCAAAATTAAGGGCCGTTATACAAAATGAATGGCTTATAATCTTTCAAAGTTGTTAAAGGAATGAAAATAAAGAAAGGATCAAGGAAGTATTTCAGATACAAAACTCAAAATGGGTTCTGAGGAATAGACAGTCTGATATGTCAGTGCCATTTTCCTTACTTTAACGTTTATATTGTGATTATGAAGAAGAATGTCCTTTTTATAAGAAATGCATACTTACGTGTTTGGTAGGGGATGGTGCATCATGTTGGAAACCCCTCCCCTCCCCTCCCCTCCCCAGGCCTCTCATTAGTAGTTTCCAAACCTTTTGCATGCTGAACCCATTGCTCAAATGAAGGCAGAATATTAAACATGTAAAGGAAGAGCTTGTGTGTGGGGGGGGCGGGGGGGCGGGGGGAAGGAGGTTGGGGGAACAGAGAATTAGGAACCCCTGAGTGACTACAGAACTTCTGAAAACCACTGTTCTGTAGGATAAAATCTAAACTCTGAAGCACATTATACAAACCTCTATCTATACACATCAGTTTGTCTGAAATTGTATATTTCTCAACAATATTGATCTATTTGTATTTCAATATGTTGTATGCTCTCATATGTCTGTATCTTTGCAAATGATATTTTCTTCTCTTTAACGATTTTTGTCTTACCCTGCTGGTGAGGAAGTCACCTTCCCTCTCCCTTCTATATATCCTTGTCAAGGAACTATGGAAATTGAATGGCATAGGTCTTGATACAAGAACCTCTCTTTTCTCTTTATAAAAAAGTCAGTAAATAGTGGTGGAACATTCAGGAGAAAGTTGGGGACATAGACACTAAGAAGGCAATGCAGTATTATTAGGACGGGGTAAACTAAGGCATAGAGGACAGATTTGATGAACATATTATCTTTTTTATATACATTATAAGAAGTAGAAGGCTAGAAAAGTGAACATGCTTGCTATTGCACGTCTCACTTTCCAATTTCATGAAGAAAGCGAAAACTACTTCTACTTTATTACTTCTTTTTGATGTTAATTGGTACCACATAGCAAGTTTGCATTATAGTACTGAGCTTTAAAATGCAAGGATATACTCATGTATATACACAGACAATAAATAATAGGTTCTTTTCCACATTCAGGAAGTGAAACTCAGCTGTCCATACGGCACTTACTGTCCATATATGGGCATCCCTCAGTATCTGCAGGGGATTGGTTCCGGGACCCTCACACCAAAATCTAGGTATACTAGTCCTGCAGAACCAACATATATGCAAAGGTGGTCCTCTGTATACTTGGGTTTCTATATCCCATTAATGTGGAGAATACTTTTGATATGTGGATATGGAGAGCTGACTGTATTTATTGAAAAAAAATCCACGTACAAGTGCGCCTGCGCTGTTCAAACTCATGTTGTTTGAGGGACAACTGTATTCTGTTACTTCCTATAATTTCTAAAAGCATTAACCAACAAATACATGTAAGATGCGTGGAATAATTTTTCCATTTCCTAGAAAATAGTCAATAATTTTTTTTTCAGATTGTGAACTAGAAAGCATAGTGAATATAGATTTTTAAACATGAAAATGTAAGTGTCCATTTTAAATTGTTATGGATATTTCTGTTTGCTGAAGTTCAAGACTGAAGACTACTGGAAAAAACCCTGTGACTAAGAGCACATAGATTCCTTCTTTTTAGGTAGAGTGCAACAGTCACCATGACTTCAGTGTTTGCATATGGAAGCTAAAATCTCTCTGAGAAAGGGCAAACAATCACAGGAGTCATTGATTTATTTGTTCATTTTTAATGCAAATTTTAATTGAGTGAAAAAGTGGTGGAAAAAACAGTTGACTAAAGAAGATATGAGAAGGGTTAATACATGAAGAAGTCCTCAATAATATTAGCCACCATGGAGATGCAGATTAAAACCACAATGCCGTACTACTTTCCATCCACAAGAATAGCTAAAATTAAAAGAAGTCAGTCACCACTGAATGTTGGTGAAAATAGGAAGCAGCTGAAACTCTCGTACATGGCTGGTGGAAGTGTAAAATGGTACCATTCCTGTGGAAAACTAATTGACAGTTTCTTAGAAAAAACACTCACCGTATGAGGAAGCACTCCTAGTTATTTACCCAGGAGAAATGTCCACAAATAGGCTGGCACAAGAATGCTTATAGCAGCTTTATTCAGAATGACCGAAAACTGAAAACAACTCCCCAACATTCATCAAGAGAAGTGATAAATAAATTGAGGTATATTCATACAATAGAAAGTACACAGGGACAGAAAAGAATGGATTTCTGATACATGCGACAACACGAATATCAAAAACAGTATGCTGAATTAAGGAAAAAGACAACAAAAGTAATGCAGCATGAGTCATATAAACATCATATAAAAATGATGTTTCAAAATCCACAAAACTAATCTGCACTGATGGAACAGTAGTTATCTAAATGTGCTAAGGAGTGATTAGAATGGGAATGGGACATGAGAAAAGAGGAAACTTTATGGAGTGATGAAAATATTCAATATCTTTTTCTTTTTGAGACAGAGTCTTGCTCTGTTTCCCAGGCTGGAGTGCAGTGTCGCGATCTCGTCTCACTGCAACCTGTGCCTCCCAGGTTCAAGTGATTCTCCTGCCTCAGCCTCTTTAGTAGCTGGGACTGCAGGCTTGTGCCGCCATACCCGGCTAATTTTTTTTGTGTGTTTTTAGTAGAGATGGGGGTTCACTATGTTGGTCAGGCTGGTCTTGAACTCCTGACCTCAAATGATCCACCTGCCTTGGCCCCCCAAAGTGCTGGGATTGCAGGCATGAGCCACCGCACCTGGCTGAAATATTCTATGTCTTGATTAAGGTGTTGTATACATAGATATATATGTTTTTCAAAACTCACTGCACTTTGTACTTTATATAAAAAGTACCTCAATTAAATTACATATTAATTGAAGGCAAATTAAAAACATCTCTGTCTGTAACTCTCCTACTGTGAGTCTGTTCCATGTTGAAGAATGCTCTTGTCTTCTTTTCTTTGCTCTTCTTGGTTGGGACTTCCCTGTTCTAATATCAGGTATGCTCACGTTAGAAAGCTAGGACAGAGGCCTAGAATACTGTTTTTTTTCATTTCAACAGGCAAGGTGACAGTTTTCCTAGAGTTCACAACTCTTGGTATTCCAAGTCAGCACATAGTTCACGGTGAAACATTCTCTAGGAGGTAGAGAGAATTGTGACCGAAGAATATGATAGGACCAAATAAGTAGCTATACTAGAAGGAAGCACATTTGAAACCACTACCCTAAACAGCCAATGACTACAGAACCAGAGAAAACCAGAATCTGCTAAATTTCAGAAATAACTCAGCATCTTTACAGGGAGCCTCTACACAATCACAATGAGACTCTGAAGAGTAGCAAGTACTGATTCAAATCCTTTTAGCTGTGGACTCCACTCTGCCTCACAATCATTTTAGAAGAGGGTTTTGAGCTTTAGAATAAGCCCACCACTGTATAAAACTAGTGAGTCTGTTTTTTAAGATAAGATTCCCATCTTAGTAATCATAATTTTGGCATGGCAATTATTAAATATGAACCACAAGGAGAAAAAAATGTCCTCTTGTTATTACTTTTTAAATTAGGCATTTTAATTTCATTTACTACTGCTTGATACTCTCTTCTCTGGGTTCCTGGGAGGTTTCGTTTGGTAAGTATTGTTCAATAAAAATTATGGGACACCATTGTTTTGGACTGTGCTCCTGCCCTAGGCCCCAGTGGACCAGATCAAACTAAAATGTAGTCATTCATGTTAACTGCCACATAATCAAATAGAAACTTCCAGGAAGCAGACAGATCCCAAAGCAGACCATTTTTTCCCTGAGAACAGGAGATTCCAGTCTAGCTGAATCCCCTGTGCTTTAAACCCTTAGAAAAAGTAAACTGAAGTAACCTGATATTAACCAATCAGCTTTTTTTTCCTGTTCTGTTTCCTTGTTCCCACCTTACAAAACCCACTGTTGTGCTGTTGCTCAGTAGGACCTCTCATTCTACCTTGCAGAATGGGGGCTGCCCTGATTCATGAAATGCAAATAAATGCCAGTTAGATCTGTAACTAAACTGTTGTAATTTTGTCTTTTGACAGAATGCAGTTAAAACTCAGGTATATCCACACTGCTTTTATTTCGTCTCCTTCCCATTTCAGAAACTCCTGTCTAGATTTCTTTTCTTGCTCTCTAAGGCAAACAATTACCACAGTTAGATGAATATGCCTGGCAATCGCTATTGACAGATAGACTCTCAGAAACACTCATTCCATTTTCCTCTTCAAATTCTTGGCAGGAAGACTGGGTGGATATATTGAAGGAGGTACTGTTTGATTGTACTGCACACAGTGTGGTTTCAAAAATGTGTATTTGAATTGGAAAAGAGAAATATATGTCAGGCACTGGGGATACAATACTGACCAAAGGTATATACCCTGAATCCAAAAATAAATATAATGTAGTTGCTGTAAACATATTAATTTTAAAGATTGTCAGAAGAATATCCATCCTAGTTAGACCTTTGCAAGATATATAGATAAGAAAATTTCTGAAAGTTACATAACTAAAATAGAAACCAGTCAAAATGAACTTCATTCTACCCTGGTTTCTTCCCTCTAATGTTCTTATCTGTCAATACTGTGACTGAAAAAGCCAAACCTACCACCACCACCGACAAAATCCAAAAAACTACAGATATCTACAACATTAATTCTAACACCAAGTAACATTATAACCCACTTAAAACTGTTCTTGTTTCTTTCTTTTTTTAGTATAGACAGAACTTTTTTTTTTTAATGGTAAGAAATATCATGATTTTCTTATAAAGATCTTCTGTATGTACAAATAAAGCTATACTATCATAGTGGATAAATCAGTAAACAATATCTTATGTAATCTGTAATTTTTCACACAAGAAATTTAAAAAGTTTTTCAGGTTATAGAACAGTATTTCTGGACACACCTAACAAGGCAGTAGTTGACATTCTCAAACTTCAGAACACCCTCACTTTCAATACAAATAATGCTGTGTTGTACATTGAACCTAAAACTAAGAGAAAGCATTGTCGGTTGGCCACAACTTGAATTTCTTATTACAATGAGGACTGCTTCAGGATTTTACCACTAAACTCAGCCGTTCAGAGAACTAGGAAGATAGTAACCATGGTCACTGTTCTCCAAAAGCACTGATTTCAGATTTGTTGAAGGGATATTTCTTAGATCTTCAAGTTTCTGAAAAGGTTTCCTTCATTCTGGTTTTCTGGATTTCCTTGTCATTCTGAAGTTATTCCTCTTGCACAGGCAAAATTAGAGTACTCATTCAATAACAACAACAACAACAAAGCCATAAAATATGCCTTCTTTTTTCTACAACACCAATTTAGCTACTCAAGATACAGAACTAAAATATTAGCAGAAAATCTTGTAGGTATGAAGCCAGTTATGTATTCACATTAGTAACGATGATTCCACTGCATTCATTTAATCAGCAAACATTTACAGAATGCCTACTACATACTAACAATATATTAGTGACTGCATATTCATTTAATCCCGAACTCTGAAATCATTATTCCTGGTTTACAAAATAGGAAACAGGCTTGGATTAAGGTTGCTTGCCCAAAGATTTATAGTTAGTAAGATTTACTACCAAGTTTGAAACTCAGATATGTCTGAGCCAAAATTTCTGCTCCTTCCACTAAGCCAAGCTGTCTTCCAGCATACTTAGTATCTTGCTGTATCAAGAGAAAACAAGGTACAGGTGACAGTGACATGATGCCATTATGACTATCTCTTTTTATATAAAAAGACCCTTGTTGAGATAACTACAACTCTCTCTTTCTCAGACCTCCTACACATTGCTTTTCCTTCAATTGTCAGGGTCATGAGCCTTCTCCCCTCTCCTCCCCCGCCGCCCCCCACCACCCAACTTCCCCCTAACAAAGTAAAAGAAATCAAATGAGATTTGATTAAAGTGTTTTGTCTAGACTGCTTCAGGACTAAAGGGTCTTGGTAATTTGTACCAGCACCTCACTTCTTCCCCACACCCAAAAACTCACGTACACAGTTGGATTGTTCTTGCTTTCTAAAGTGTTCTTTTTTTTTGAGATGGAGTTTCACTCTTGTTGCCCATGCTGGAGTGCAATGACCCGATCTCGGCTCAACACAACCTCCGCCTCCCAGGTTCAAGTGATTCTCCTGCCTCGGCCTCGCAAGTAGCTGGGATTATAGGCATGTGTCACCATGCCCAGCTAATTTTTGTATTTTTAGTAGAGACGGGGTTTCTCCATGTTGGTTAGGCTGGTCTCAAACTCCCTACCTCAGGTGATCCACCCGCCTTGGCCTACCAAAGTGCTGGGATTACAGGCATGAGCCCGGCCAAAGTGTTCTGAAAGCTATGTGTGAATCTGTTAAGTACAATCTATACTTACATTTGATTATAAGTATTTTGACAATCTGAATTGATAAGATTTTAGGCAAAACAACAAAATCAAATTCCGTGGACTCTGACCCAAAGAATATATTCAGCTTTGTTTGAATATATTTCATCCTGCTTCCTTACCAATTCTCAGCACAACTCCAGAATAACTGTTATTAACTCTTATTGAATCTTATTTTGTACTAAGCCTTGTTAAATGTTTTACCTATGAATTGTGATTTCATTGTTACAGCAAACCTATGATATAGATGCTATATTACAGATGAAGAAATGAGGTTCAGAACCTGTGCTACACTGCCTCGCAGGCACAATCCATCTGATAAAAGTAGTCCCTTGAATCTCTCTTTCTGAATTCCAGTCCCAGGACAGTGGAAATACACAGTATTGTGGTCAAAGATAAACCATTCTTGACTCCAGGTGAGCTAATGGTTTTAGATAAGAATAAAGAATATTTATTAGAAATAAAAAACTTTGTAAGTATAAAATTAGACTAGGAAAAAGCTCCCGGTTGAATTTTATATTTATAAAATTCTTCCTTTACTGAAGTTGAAATCTTCTCCTTGAAATTTCTGCTTGGTATGGCCTCTCTGTTTGCCTCACAAGTGAAATTTAATCCTAATATTACCTTATTTTCCAAGCATAACCACACCAGTAGGCTGCTTTGTCATGAGTTTAGTATGGTGTCAGTAGAAACGAGACCAGCAGTCATTAGGGTTACCTAATTCAAATCTTGACTCATTTTGGGTACTTCCTACAAGATTAGAATAATTATCTTCCAAACCAAAAACATACCCAAGGTTCCATGGGAAAGGGTGTAGCTTCAACTCTTTTTAGGTGGCAAGAAAATCATTCTCTAACCTCTCAAAGGTCAGGAATAGGGTCGATGGTCCTTAAAATTTGGTCTGGGGACCACTGGTTGCTGAACCTTTTGCAGGAGGTCTGAAAGGTCAGACCTGTTTTCACAATACATGTTAAGAAGTTAATGGCTTTTTTGTTGTCATTCTTTTCCAAGTGTATTTGACTATACAACTTGTGATGATGTTCCTCTGATAGTTAATGCAATTATACTTATGTTTTACAAGTTTGTTAGTTTTGATTTCTAATACAGTAAGTCTCAACAGATAGGACTCACATAACAAAACACTTTTGGGAGTCCTTCATAATTTTTAAGAGTGTAAAGGAGGTTCTAAGACCAAAAGGTCTGGAAACTGCTCTTCTAGGTTTCAGAATTTTGAGGCATACAAAGACTCTTCATCTGGAAGGGTTTAGAGGTAATTTTATCTAATCCCCTTATTTTACAGGTTTAGAAACTGATTCTAGACATTTAAGTTCCCAGACTAATGTCACAGAAGCTAATGAATTGCAGAGGTTAATTGGAAGCCTGGTCTTAACACTCCCAGGTTATCTTAATGAGTTCATGAGGATGGCATATGGGTAATGCACTTCAAAGGGTGTTGTAAGTATTAACTAAGTTAATACAGGTCAAATGCATATATTAGCACTCAATGCACGGCCGTTGATCAATAAATGCTAGTGGTTCTGATCAATGAGAATCTAACCTCTGCTTAAATACCTTTAGTGATCAGCAGCTTCCACTCCCTGAGTAACATGTTGCATTTCTTGATCAATTATATTTTTACAGAATTCTTCCTTTACTGAAGTTGAAATCTTCTCCTTGAAATTTCTACTTGGTATGGCCTCTCTGTTTGCTACACAAATAAATTTAATCCTAATTTTATCTAGCTTATTTTCCAGGCATAACCACACCAGTTTCATTAAATGATTCCTCATGTGGCATGACTTTAAACTCCGTCACCATCCTATTTGTTTTTCTCAAAGAGCTCCAGTTGACTGCTCCTGTGAAATTGTCCATCTCTTAATGTAAATGTTTTTTCTAATTTTACAGAGCTCCCCGTTGTATTGTGTACAGTGTTAAAATAGTTTTCTGAGATTTCTTGACTCTGTTTTCCCAAGTTTCTTGTGGCCCTTCTCTTTCCTTTGTCTCTATTCTGTGCGGTTTTTATTTCACTCCCACAGTTTCTCATTACTGTGAGGCCCTGTTATGGAATGAGAGCCCTGGTTTTGAAAGTTCACAGAGGCTAGACTTCTCTTGTCCCTGTAGTCCTGGCTGAGGGCCCACTACACTTGTCTGTTATCCGAGTGGGCAAACGACCTACCTGTTTTCATCTGCTGAGTGGCCAGTTATTTGGGGGGATCCCCCTGTTACAGGTCTGATCTCTGTTGCTTCCTTTGGGAGGCCGAGGCGGGCGGATCACCAGGTCAGGAGTTTGAGACCAGCCTGACCAATATGGTGACACTCCTGTCTCTACTAAAAATGCAAAAACTAGCTGGGCATGGTGATGTGCGCCTGTAGTCCCAGCTACTCTGGAGGCTGAGGCAGAAGAATCGCTTGAACCCGGAAGGCGGAGGCTACAGTGAGTCAAGATTGTGCCACTGCACTCCAGCCTGGGCAACAGAGCGAGACTGTTTAAAAAAAAAAAAAAAAAAAAGTTCGTAGCCATTATCTCTGGAAATATTTACTCTTCCTCATTCTTCTGCTTATCTCTTTCTGGAACTCCAACTAGATACATACTAGACCTTTGATTCTATTTTTCCACACCTCTTAACCTGTCTAGCTTATTTAGTCATACATCTCTCAAGCTGCATTCTTCCTTGGAGCTTTATCTGTAGGAATTCTTTGAGCCTTGATTGAGTTTATATTGCTTCAGAGAAAACTAAGGTTTGCTTCAGCTAGTTGCCCAGGAACATTACCACCTGGTTACCACTTTTAATTAAGGTCACTGCTTGAGGATTTCAGAGCGACACAGAGCCCTGTATGAGGGCCTGTTTGTGGTTATAAATTCTTGGGGTGTAGGCAGGGGTGGGGATCCTGCTTCTTTACCTGGAACTAAAACTGAGACAGAAAAATCCCTGACTGTCCATTTTTGTGTGGTGGGTTTATTTTCTGTTCACCCTGAACAATGATAGGTGTTCACCTTGTAGAGCTCCCAGCTTTATGTGGGGGTTTCCTATTAGAGAACTATCATATGTGGCCTGTTGGCTTATTTTCTTGCCTTCAGCACCTGTGCCAGTACATAAGTTAGAAACCCAAGGTTTCCAAGTTTTGAAAAACTCTCAGGGCAAAAGTTCGTTTTAGCCTATGCTTAGCTCCCAGGGTCCTTTGTACTTGGCCATATGGATTTCTTTTTTTTTTTTCTTCATGTCAACACTGTGGTTATATTTATCTGTCTAACCTACTCTTTTAATTTTTGTTTTATCTGGTATTTTAATTGTTTCATTTGAGAAAGTTTTTCATAGTATCTGTTTGGTAGTTGGCCATTCTACTAGGAGTTTAGGAGTTATACATAACTCCTTCCAGGGAGATGTTGGAAGATTTTTACTAAAAATACAATATTTAAGGTGGGTATTGAAGTACTATCAGAGGGGACCTGGGGTGGAGTATGAAAACAAAACAAAACCTTACAAACGGGAATAATTAAGAGTTAGGATATGTGAGATGTTTGGTTTTGCTGGGCTTAAAATAGAATTCTGGGGTATGGAATTGCTGCAAATGAGGAAGATGGACTCAGAGATGAGGCTCAAGAGAGGCCACATGCAACTTTTGAGAGTCTTTGTGTGTCACAGTAAGGAAGATGAACTTGTGAAATCACCAAAGGGTGGAATATATAAGGAGGAAGCTGACACTGTCATATCTATGCCTTAGGATGTTTATTTTGGCAGCAGTGAAAACAAATCAGGTAGACAAGAGTGGAGCATTGCTCTTCAAAATTTAGTCATTGACTGGCAGTAATGGCATCATCTGGGAGCTTGTTAGAAATGCAGAATCTCAGGTCCTATTTCAGATTTACCAACTCAGAATCTGCATTTTAACAAGACTCCTAAGTGTTTCATATGCATAGTCAGTTGATGTCTCAACCAGTGACCTGCAGAGCCAGTGATCTGCAAAGCAAGTGAACATTAGCTTTATTTTAAATTTCAAGAAAGAAGTCTTAATTTGCCTAGAGTACATATCATTTGATGTTCACAGTGTCACTTTATTTGCCTAATAACTAGCTGACTCTAGATCCTTAGCAGCATTAGATTTAGTACTTGAGGTTTTGACCCTACGTACCTTTGATATGTAGTGATTTGTAACTTATGAATTAAATTTGAATTCCTTAACATGTTGCTAGTTACAAAACTCTAGTGTCTCTAGCAGACTATTAAGAAATTGAGCAGGTTTCGTTCTCCATTCACTGTTAACACATGCGGTAACTCACCAGGCGCTTAAAACAAGTGGGCTGTGGTGCAGGGTACTTCTTGTTTAGTGACAGAAATGAAAAGATCTAAGAATATGATGGTTTGAAATAAATATGATAAGAGATGGAGAGAGTTTTAAGTAATAGAACTATTCTAAGTTTTGGATGTTTGGTTTATTGTCTCTAGCTATATTTCTATTTAATGTCAAGGCATAATATATTCGAACCATTTTATTTATTAAATTTAATAAACATTGATTGTCCTATTAGTCAAAGTTTCAGAAAAATGCAAAAAGTCTTGTTCTCAAAGGAATGCTCCCTGGACCATGCACATCAAAGTCGTGGGTGGCTGCTTGTTGGGGTAGAAAATATTAAAAATGCAGAAACTGGGCCCTACTACCGAATCCCAATGTACATTTTAAAATAAGCAGCTTCCTGGCCAGGTACGGTGGCTTTCACCTGTAATCCCAGTATTTTGGAAGGCCGAGGCAGGAGGATCACTTGAACTCAGGAGTTCAAGCCTGGGCAACATAGTGGGACCCCCATCTCTGCAAAAAATGGAAAAAAAGTAAAAGCATCTCCCAAGGAATTCTGCCAGCAGGAAAGTTGTGTTTTTCCCCCTCAAATCTGGAAACTATAATTGTTCACTTTTTGACCTTTTACTGGAATACAGCATACCCTGAGAAAAGTAACAACACTCAAATAAAAAAATAGAACATTACTTCTATTCCAGAACCTCCTCTAGTGACTCCTTCTAGAAAGCAGTCTAGCACCCCACCCCTCCAAACACAAACGTAACCACCATAGTGACTTTTAACACCATAGATTAGTTTTTCCTTTTTTGAACTCTTTAAAGTGGAATAATACAATTTATACTCTGTTTTGTGTTGTTTTTGCTTAGCATTATGTCTGTAAAATTTGTCTATATTGTTAGCTGTAGTTTGTCACTCTCATTCTCATTGCTGTGTGGTTCTCTGTTGTTTAAAAGTACCAGTGGTAAAGTTATCATTTATGTGGTTTATTTCTGATGGACATTAGAGGTATGGTGGTACCACTGATAGGCACCAAAATCAAGTTTAATAACCACTGTTGTATATTATTTGGGAAAATGTGTACTCTTGACATGTTTGGCAAATTTTTATTTCTCCAATCTAAAATTTAGAAAATTATAATTTTAAAATTATCAATAAAAATTTACAAAGTTTTTACTGTCAAATATTATCTAATAGCTCAACTAGCTCATGCTAGAGTAATACAGCCATGTAATACAGCATTACCAACTTTTCTAAGTGGACTATAGCACTGAGGAATTAAATAGCAAATAAGGGAAGCATTTCTTCATGAAATCATTTCTTTTAATAAATTAAAAAGAAATGAGAGTATTAGAATACCACCATTTTGCCACCTTCAGTGTATTAATGGATGGAGGCAATGAATATCAACAGCTGCTAAAATCATAAGAAGGAAACCAGATGCTAGATGACACATAATGAAGTAACACATTATTAGACAAAGGAACAAACCAAGTTCAATAAAGCCTCTGGATCCAGCTTCCAATTTGCCACAAATAAAGAGACCAGATGAATATGCTGAATTGCATTATGTGTAAATAATCAGTCAAATCTACACTACAAAAAGTCAGATCAAACATAAATTTTAAGAAAAAGAAAAGAATGGAAAATAAACCTGTAGATTAAAAGAGACTGAATAGAAGTAGCAACTCTTCTTAAAAATGGTCAAGATTAAATAATATTTATCTAGGGAGGCTTACTTAGCTGATAAAGTGATAAATACAGGATGTAATTAAGAATAATTTAAAAGAAGTGAGTTACTTAGAGGAAGGGAAGGGGCTATGACTGAATCAGCACTTGGAGGAGCTTCTGGGCTCGCTGGCAAATTGCTTTGTGGTGGTCACAAGAATGTATTCTCTTAATATGCTAAGGTATAAAGTTTTTGTATAGTTTTCTGTATCTGTATTTTATTTTACTCTAAAGGAAGTAGTTTTTTAAAAAAGATTATAGATTTGCTAATCTAATATAAACTCCCCTAGAGCTTCATCAGTAATAGTCTAGTGTCATCTGGATTATCTTCAGCAATCATTTTCATTCTAAATTGTCATAGTAAGTGTCATCTCAAAGCAGAAAGAGACAGAGAGTTTGACAAAGTGTCTTAAAATGCCTGATGTCTGTCTTAATGATTCTAATAGAAACTCTTCAGTACAATACTCAGACTTACTGCGCTTACAACTACATAATGGCTTATAAATTTGGGAAACTCAACAGATTTGGGAATACAACACATATCTTGAAGCCAGTTAATTTACTTTTTACATACCTCTTCACTATTCCACTACCAGTGTGCAACTGGTAATTCAGTTGAATTCATAAAGAATTCACTGAGTTTTTCTGAATTTCTTCTGATTTCAAGAGGCTAGAAGAACTCAGATTATAAAGCATCAGGTTATCACTTTTACTATATAGGCACACTGTGGTTTATTGCACTTTGCTTATGATTTTTTTTTTAAACAAATTGAAGGGTTGGAGCAATCCTGTGTTGAGCAAGTCTCTTGGTGCCATTTTCCAGCAGCTCACTGTGTGTCTCTGTGTCCCATTTTGGTAATTCTGGCAATATTTCAATCTTTTTCATTATTATTATACCTATTATGGTTATCTATGATCAGCGATCTCTTTTATGTTACTATCATAATTGTTTGGGGATGCCATGAACCACACCCATAGAAGAATAAAAGATGGCAAACTTAATAAATGTTGTATGTATTCTGACCACTCCACCAACCAGCTGTTCCCATCTCTCTTTTCTCAGGCCTTTTTATTCCCTGAGACACAACATTGAAATTTTGCCAATTAATAACCCTACAGTGGCTTCTAAGTGTTCAAGTGAAAAGAAGAGTTGCAGGTCTCTCATTTTAAATCAAAAGCTAGAAATGATTAGTGAAGAAGGCATGTTGAAAGCAGAGACAGGGCAAAAGCTAGGCCTTTTGTGCCAAACATCCAAGTTGTGAGTACAGAGGAAAAATTCCTTTCTTTTTTTCACTTTTTTGTATGTTTAAAAAGTAGAGACAGGGTCTCGCTATGTTGATCAGGCTGGTCTTGAACTCCTGACCTCAAGCAGTCCTCCCACCTCGGCTTCCTTAAGTGCTGGGATTATAAGCATGAGCCACTACACCCAGCTGAAAAGTTCTTGAAGGAAATTAAAAGTGCTACTCTGGTGAACACATGAATTATAAGCAAAACAGCCTTATTGCTGATATGGAGAAAGTTTTAGTGTCTGGATAGAAGATCAAATCAACCATAACATTCCCTTAAACAAAAGCCTAATCCAGTGTAAGGCCCGAACTTACTTCAATTCTATGAAGGGTAAGAGGGGAGGAAGCTTCAGAAGAAAAGTTGGAAGCTAGCAGTTTGGTTCCTGAGGTTTAAGGAAATAAGCTCTCTCAATAACATGTAAGTACAAGGTAAAGTAGCAAGTGCTGATGGAGAAGCTGCTGCAGCATGTTCTCTAGAATGTCTAGCTAAGATCACTGATGAAGGTGGCTACCCTAAATAACAGATTTTCAATGTAGATGAAACAGCACTCTATTGGAAGATGCCATCTAAGACTTTTCTAGCTGGATAGGGGAAGTCAGTACCTGGCTTCAAAACATCAAAGGACAGGCTGACTCTCTTGTTAGGGGCTAATGCTGCTGGTGACCTCAAGTGGAAGCCAGTGCTCATTGGTCATTCCGAAAATCACAGGGTCCTAAGAATTATGCTAAATCTACTCTGCCCATGCTCTATAAATGGAACAGAGCCTGGATGACAGCACGGTTTGCTAGATATGTTAAGCCCACTCTTGAGTCCTACTGCTCTCAGTGAAAGATTCCTTTCAAAATATTACTGCTCATTGACAATGCACCTGGTAACCCAAGAACTCTGATGGAGATGTACAAGGAGATTCCTATTTTTTTCATGGTTGATAAACATAATAACATCTATTGTGTAGCCCGTGGATCAAGGAGTCATTTCTACTTTCAAGTTTTATTATTTAAAAAATATATTTCTTAAGGCTGTAGCTGCTGCAGTGATTCCTGTGATGAATCTGGGCAAAGTAAACCAAAAACCTGGGAAGGATTCACCATTCTAAGTACCATTGAGAACATTCGTGATTTATGGGAGGGGGTCAAAATATCAGCATTAATAAGAGTTGGGAAGAAATTGATTCTACCCCCATGGGCAACTTTGAAGGGCTCAAGACTACAGTGGAGGAAGTCACTGCAGTTGTGGTAGAAATAGCAAGAGAAGTAGAAGTAGAACTTGACACAACGTGACAATTGCTGAAATCTCAAGATAAAATTTGAATGGCTGAGGTGTTGCTTTTTATTGATGAGCAAAGAAAGCTGTTTCTTGAGATGGAACCTACTCCTAGTGAAGAGGCTTTGAAAATTGTTGAAATATCAACAAAGGACTTAGAATATTACATAAAATTAGTTGACAAATTGATAAAGCAGCGGTGGTTTGGGAGGATTGCCTCCAATCTTGAAAGAAGATCTACAGTTAGGTAAAATGCTGTCACATAGCCTAGTGTCTTTCATGAAAGGAAGAGTCAATTGATGTGGCTAACTTTATTGTTGTCTTATTTTAAGAAATTGCCACAGCCATACTGATTAGTCAGCAGCCATCAATATCAAGATAAGACCCCCCATCAGCAAAAAAATTGGACTCACTGAAGTCTCAGTTGATCATTAGCGTTTTTTTTTTAGCAGTATAGTCCTTTTAAATTAAGGTATGTACATTTTTTACACATAATGCTATTACACACTTAATAGTAGTGTAAATATAACTTTTATTGCACTGGGAAACCAAAACATTTTTTGTGACCTGCTGTATTGCAATATTACCTTTATTGCAGTGGTCTGGAATTGAACCTGCAGTTTTCTGAGGTGTAAGTATTGGTGAAATCATTAACCTCCTCCTCTTTGTGTGTGGTTTCTTCAACTCACAAAGGATAGCAGCCCCAATGAAAGTCATTACAGAAGGCAGAGAAACTCCATTTTTTTCCTTTTTTTTTTTTTTTTAAGACTTTGCCACTCTGTGTGTGTGTGTGTGTGTGTGTGTGTGTGTGTGTGTGTGTGTTTACCTTATCCTAGTGGGCCTTACCACACATTTCTATTATGTGAGATCCAAATGTGATGTGGTATACACAAGAGTAATTTTCACCCCATTCTTAAAACTGAAAATGATGTTTAAATCACTTTTTCTTGGGGGAAAATTCAACCCCGTGGTAATTAAGCTTCACTTTTCTTGAAATTAATCTTTTTATAAATTTTATAAACATAAGAAACGTAATACATTTTGCTTAAGTAACTAGCATAAGCCAAAATGGCACTTCATTTTTCTTAGGTTCAGCAGATTTAATTTAATAAAGATTATAAATTGATTTTAATTAGTGATGTTTACGAAATGAAAATTAATTGACAGTGTTGAACAGTAAAGCTGCTAAAACCATAAGCCAAAGCAATATGAATAAAAGTATAATTTAGACACAATTTTAAACCAGATTTTGAAAAACTTTACTCGGTGATATGGTCAGGCTCAATTGTATGCCTACTAGTTAGATTACTTCTTGTATAGGCTGATATATGCATAAAATTATTATTTTTGAATTTTAAATAAAATTATATTTATCTCTTTAATGTGAATTTACCTCTTTAATGTAAAAATTATATTTGTTTTTTGTCCTTGTTTCTTACTGCACATATCAATTCCAGGTCAAGCATGAGATAAGTAAATCATGTTAATTTCATTTTCAACTGAAATAAGACTATTTCTGAGCTTATTCTTGTTTGTTGAATAAAAAAAGATTGTTCATATGTGCGAGAAATTGCTGCAGCATAATGTTCACTGTTTTTCTGTGAGTAGCAGGATAATCTTTTCTTCATAGAAATCTACATCTTGTCTGGGAAAGATTAGTAAAACTCATCTTTAATGTATGATAAAACTGCAGATCTTTTTCCTTTTTTCTCAAGTCAAATTTTCACAGTCAGAACATTCAGAAACAGGATCCCTTTTCCAGTTCTACACTTGTGTTCAAGTGAAGGAAAATCTGTTCAGTTTTTTTTCTGCAGCTCCTCCAGGTGATTTCCAGTAAGACTTGAGACTTGCTGATATCCTTCCTCACTCTCAAGCCCAAACAGCAATAGAAACATTTCAAGATTTTCTTTTGTAACATGTTTTTCAAAAGCTCATTTTCCTTTTACATCCAAGAATGTTGTCCTTTGAAATAAAGAAAACCCAACCATTTTCTTCACACCTTACAGAGACTGAAAAATAAGTACTACATAGGCTAGTTTCTACAGCCATTAATGTTTAAGTATTCAACAGACTGTAGCCTACTGTTTTCTTTAAAGGACCCATTTCAGTTCAAATACCCTATTGAGAAGGTTTCCACTACTAAGTGGATTTTGTGTGTGTGTGTGTGTGTGTGTGTGTGTGTGTGTGTGTGTGGTAAGAGCTGTTCTTTAAATGAGTGAAATGACCTTTGTTTAATGAAGTTAACCATTTTATAACATCTTTCAGATGTTAAAACATTTTGCCCCAAGAGCTTTTGATATCAGTACTCCTAACACAGTTGTTTTTTGTGTTAGTTTGGGTCTTCTGAGACACAGATGTCAAGACAAGATTTGATGTGCAGGGAATCTCCCACCCCACCCTACTACCCTCGTATTGTCTTTTGGAGCAATCCCCATTCTAGTACTTCTACCCTGCTTGGTAGCTTGCTGGGAGAAGCCCAGAGGCAGCAAGGCCAGGGGTGGTTGCCATGGATTCCAAGGTGTGATAGATGGAGGCTGTCAAGCAGTTCTGTTCCTCATAGCAGGTTAGGTTGAAGGGATATCTGAGTAGGGTACCACTGTGGCCACTGCACCCTCCTCTTCAGCCTTTGACATCTTTCCCTCATGTGGACACTCTTTACTGTGTTACCCACCCACAGGGATGTTGTCACTGTGTTCTGCCTTTGACCTACGGGGGCTTCTTTACTATATGGATTATTCCTCATGCTTCTTAGAGTCAAGCTTTGCCACCTTGCCCCCTTGTTGGTCTGCCTCTGTTCCTCCCCGCCGCCATCCCTCACTACAGAAAGGCTCTTTTCATTCTGCTTCGACTCCCAAATTTTGGACTACCTGCCTGCCACATACATACCTAACTTGCTTGGCTCCATCTAATAGCTTTTTGACTAAATTTTTGAGGAAAAGAAGGAAGAAGAGCCATCTGGGTTTCTTACATCTGCAACTAGCTAGAATATGATTCCATTCACTGAAATAGAGAAAATAATCGGAGGCTCTAAGAACAAATTTGGGCCTTACGTATGTGTGCATGTTGTGGGGAAATAGAAGTTTGGATGTTAAAATAATGAATTTGGTGTGACTTTGGGACACCTTCTTGAAATTAATAGGCTCAGTAGAGGAGTCTGACTGGAGATAATAGTATGGGGAGTCATTAGCTTCTGTGTGATAGTTGGAACCCTGACTTTCAACGAAACAACAAAGGAGGGAGGAGCTAGCGATGGAGCACAGTAACAGTGCTGCCTGAGGGATGCACTGAGGAATGTACCAAGGAAAATTAAGGGACAGGAGAGAGTTGTAAAGAGAGCTAGTGACCAACAGAATATAAAGATACAAAAATGGCAAAAGAGTCTTTGAGATTTAACAACCAGTTTAAAATTTAGTTATTATGGAGTAAGCCCATATCACACAGGTGGTGGCGTATCACACAGGGATTAAATTTAGCCAAAACAAAATATGTATTATAATTCAAATAACAAAAAATATATATTGTCATGTGGACTGAGGAATAGTCTTTTGCATCCTTTCCAGTAAAGATAAATATGATTAACTAGTGAAGTCGATTTAAATATTCAGTGTACATCCATAAAACTTTATCAATTACTTTCTGTGTATATGATGACACTTGCCAGTATTGCCCATTTTGTGCTGATTTTGTTAATGTACATTACTAAGGAGCTTTTCATCAAATTTTGCAGTCCCTGAAAGATTTTCATCTTTAAAGTTACAAATGTGATTTCTCAGCTGCAGTATAGAATATATGGAACCAGAAATACTCAAAAAATAATTGTTTTCGAAGTATTAATTTTTTTAGTCACATAGTTGTTTTTTTACATCCTGTGCTGAAAATAACAAGAAATTTGATACAGAGGGAAAAATGATTTATTATGACTTAGTAGACAATTTACAAATGTGTGTTAAGATATTAGGATATATGTCCTACCAGTTTCAAAAGTACTACAAGTGACTTGTTCAATACAGAGTACAACTTTAAAAAATGTATTTAAAGTAATTGACGTTGTGTTTGTGACCTGGCTCGAAGTTCTTTTTTGGTGAAGAGCATGCTTAGTACATGATTGTCTTTAAAAAGATCTGATAATTATTTACTCAGTAAATGTTTTGAGTGCCTTATGAGTCAGGCATTTTTGTGGGTGCTGGAGATAATAGTGATGAAAAACAAAAGTCCCTTTTCCTTATAGAACTTAAATTCTAGTGTGGGAAGGCAGATAGTACAGAAATAAATTGATGGATGGATAGATGGATAGGTAGGTATTTGCTATATAGCAGGTACTATTTCTGCTTTTATATAGTGCTGTGGAAATGAGTAAAGCCAGGACAAAGGAAAAGAAAAGGTGATGCTGGGGGGTATTATTTTAAGTTGGATGGTTAGGGAAAGTATCATTGAATAGGGGACATTTGAACAGAGTCCTCTATGAAGGAAGTAAAAGAAATAAAAAGAGGAATAGCTAGCACAAAGACTCTGAGGTTGCAGCACACTTTACCCCTCAAGAAAGAACGGTGACAGAAAGGGTGGAACAAAGTGAGAGAGTAGTAAAATATGAGTTCACAGTGGTGGGGATGTATGTAGATGATAGAAGGACCCAACAGGCAACCATAAAAGACATTGGCTTTTACTCTGAGTGAAATGGGAAGCTCTTAGTGGGTGTTGAGCAGTGGAGTAATAAGATAAAACTTATTTCATCATGCATTTCAGGTACTTACTCCTAATCATAGTAATTAATAAATTATTAATTTGGGGTATAGAAAGTTCATATATGAAGTGGAGGGTGTTGGCTCTTTTAAGAATTCAGTGAAAATCCTAAACTTCTTGCAGAAAGTGATTCCAAGCTTTGAGTTATTCTTCCTGATGATCAGTACAGTTGGTTTACTTTCTTGTTATCTTTGTCCTAAAGCTTCTTAAATCACTTTGTAGCTCAAGCCTAATGGATTATACCTGCCCATGTAAATTCTGAAAATGTTAATGTTGCCTAGTGATTCAGAGGCTTTAGTAATTTACTTAAACTACTTCTTATTTTATTGGTATAAACTGTATTCCTCAGTGTCTACTATGATTTCAAAGTTAGTATTTGCCTTGGAATTTTTCTTTGAAGCTGGCAACTCTAGTTCAATATAAGACAGGCTCTCAGAGCTCCACTTATTTAACAACTGTATCTATGCCCACTTTTATTCCTTTAAGCATTCCTAGAATAAGCATTTCAAATGGTTTTGAATTATCAAAGGTCTTTTTGAAAAACAAGGTTATTGAGAAAATGTTTAAAAAGTTCATGAGAAAGTTGTCTAAAATACACCCCCCTCCCTCAAGGTAGGCCTGAAATGCCACTAAATCAACAAAGGATAGTCACTAAAAGTTACCCTGTATTTTCTAGGACTTGGGGAAAGTCATGGAGTAGCTCTGCTTTCTCTAAGTAACCTATTTTAAATTTTTTTGAAGAGCAAAATTATTATACCTCTTTTTCATTCAGAATGGAGCTGACTGTAGGCATCTTTTTAAAGTACCCATAGGTCAGGACCTCTCTGGACTTTCCACTACCTTGAAAGACACTGCCAGAAGAATGTTGTTCCCCACACTTAAAAAAGGAAAAGTAATGTTCTTTTCTCCAGCCATTATTTTATGCAAAGTCCAACTTTATTTTATCTGAGCTATCTGAACTTTCAATTTATTTGAAACATTTATTGATTAATATCTATAATGGAGCTTTTAATTTCTCTGATCATTTATCCTTTGTTAGGTTAGCAGAACTGTAACAACACAGTCACTTTCACAGCCACGAATGATACTTTTGTAGTCATTTGTGGACATATACTGTGCAGAGTATCACAAAGTTTGAGCCACCTGACAAACCTATTTCCAGTTGAGATCTGCAGGGTGATGCTCTGCCTTCTTGTTGCAGCTCTCATACCATGAACAAGTGTCATTTTCATGGTCCATGAGGAAAAAGCATTTTCCTCATTTTGGTGCTTTTTGTTAGTGATTGTGCAGTTTAGAATGGTCCCCAAACATAGTCCTGAAGTTCTGTTTAATGTTCCGAAGTGCAGGAAGGCTGTAATTTGCCTTAAAGATAAACTAATGTGTATTAAAGAAACTTAATTCAGGCATTAGTTATAATGCTGTTGACCATGAGTTCAATGCTAATGAATCAATGTATATTAAAGATATATTTAGGCAGAAACACGCATAAAAAAGGTTATGCATTGATCAGTTGGCAACAATGTTGTGACCAGAGGCTTGTGAGAACTGTATTTCCCCTAGGAGCAATGGCTCAGTATTTGTTAATTCAGTGGTTGCAGCAATTTTATAGAACACAATTACTGTGAATGCGAATCAACTGTATTTGATTAACGGTGGTGATTTATAGGGACTTTAGATACCAGAAATGTTTCATAATTCCCTTTCTCTGAAATCACTGTTTTAATATGTTTAAATGCATGCATGCAGAGTTGTGATGTTAAACATAATTTTACTGTGGGTTCTGGTCAAAAAAGATGAAATGTCATTGGTTAACTTGAAAGAGACATTATTCTAAACATTATCCTCCAGAAAATTGACATGTACAGGAAGCATATTGAATGCTCAGCAAATAATTTGTTTTAGAGTAATAATCTTTGAGTATTGTAGTGATTCTAGTTTTGGAAAAGAAGGCAGTATCAGTGTTAGAGAATAATATTCTTTCAGGATTTTATGTAGTTACTTTAAGGTGCATGGAAGAAGACTCAGTTGGGTGTTAAATTCTTGTCCCTGCTTTACTTGAAGCTAGTAATCTTGAGAAATTTACTAAATCATTTTGAGCCTTGATTACCTTGCCTGCAAAGTGAGGAACATTTTCAATTTAAAATTCTATTTCTTTTATTAGTATTCTTCCTGACCTTGAATCATTTCTATTCCCATCATGTCCAGTTGCCAAGAAAACCATGCAACTTAATGTTGTTTGTTAGCCATCAGATTTTATTTTACTGAACTCAAGTTCAGTCACATCAGTTACCGATAAAATAATAAGTTATATATTAATATTTGATATATCTTGACATTTTGTATTATGGTAGGAAGAAATAAAAGACCTTCCTCAAATTTTAGGATATGGGCTTCTGTTTGTTGATGTTTGTGTTTTATGATACACTGTTGTAAATCATACTAAAGGTTTTCTCTGAAAAAGACTAGAATTGACAATACTTCATTTGTTAGCAGTTTCAAGTTTTAGATCACGGGTGCATAATTTCTTGTGTGTGCACAATATGTTGGCATTTTATCTGACTTCAAAGATGTCCATATAGATACCAGCAAAGGATAAAATGTAAGAATGAATATCATGAAAAGATGCTGTATCAGATAAAATTCTAGAGCCTAGGTTAAAAAACATAAATGCAAACATGCTTGATATATAAAAATTGAGAAATATGATAAAAAGAAGTAAGTTTAAAGCATCAGTAATACCACTGCCTAAGATGCAGTTTATTTTGAAATGTTGTCTTCTAGTCTTCATACAGTTTAAAAATCATACTATAATCATAATTTCCAGCATTTTCCCCTTAGCATAATATAACATCCATGTTTTTAAAAATATTTTATGAACATCATGTTTAGGGATTACACCATATATATCCCATCTCATAGATTCCTTTATATTGAACATTTGGATTTTTATTTTCATTTTTATTTACATTTATTTTTATCTTTATTTTTTGCTTTCGTGGATAAACTGCAGTGAGCATCCTCTGTATAAATTTTTTTTTCTGTTTTAGGATTACTTCCTTAGGATAGATTGCCAGAAGTGGAGTTACTGGGTCAGAGGGTATGAACTTATGAACTTTTTTTTAAAATAAATTTTTTGTTCATTTTCTGTCCAGTCATTTGTAAAAAAATTAAAATAATAATGATTATAATTGTTACCTGCTAGAAAACTGTGTTTGAAGGCAAGATTCTGTGATCAGAAAAGTTTGGGAAATACCCAGGGTAAAAAGCCTTTTAATCCGATTTACCTCAGCATTTCCCAAATTTAACTGAACACTGAAAATTTTTTTTGATACACTTCTTAAAATTTTGTGGAAGTTTTATATAGGATATAGTCTATGAACTACTGATGTAAAATTAAAATTGTTTTATTTGCTTGAAATATTATGTTTTATTGGTCAAAGGAATTAAACTATAAATCTTTATGCTAAAAATTATTAAAAGGGATTAATGTTGTTTACTATGGTTTTTGTGCATGTCTTTATAAAGTCTTATAACTTTTAAAATTGAAATGTTCTATATTGTTTACTAAAGAACATTTTAATGCCTTGGTGGCATCAATACTTTTTTGCAATCATTAATGATATTTAGAATGTAGACATATAACATGAAAGTAGAACATAATATAGATTGTACAAATCTTGTTTTTTCCCCTATTTTCCCCTGCAGAATGTGAAAACCTTTGCATCTTCTGATAGTCTAGCCAAGGTCCAAGAGGTAGCAAGCTGGCTTTTGGAAATGAATCAGGAACTGCTCTCTGTGGGCAGCAAAAGACGACGAACTGGAGGCTCTCTGAGAGGTAACCCTTCCTCAAGCCAGGTAGATGAAGAACAGATGAATCGTGTGGTAGAAGAGGAACAGCAACAGCAACTCAGACAACAAGAGGAGGAGCACACTGCAAGGAATGGTGAAGTTGTTGGAGTAGAACCTAGACCTGGAGGCCAAAATGATTCCCAGCAAGGACAGTTGGAAGAAAACAATAATAGATTTATTTCGGTAGATGAGGACTCCTCAGGAAACCAAGAAGAACAAGAGGAAGATGAAGAACATGCTGGTGAACAAGATGAGGAGGATGAGGAGGAGGAGGAGATGGACCAGGAGAGTGACGATTTTGATCAGTCTGATGATAGTAGCAGAGAAGATGAACATACACATACTAACAGTGTCACGAACTCCAGTAGTATTGTGGACCTGCCTGTTCACCAACTCTCCTCCCCATTCTATACAAAAACAACAAAAGTGAGTATATTCAATGTATTGTTAACCTGAGAAACTTTACATATCTATTTTAATTGTAATGAAACTTTCCTCACAGTCTTTGTATTACTAAAAATTAATCTTATGTAATAATAAAGTGAACTAGTTTTTTGTCTTACAGAAGGTAATGGAAAGTGTTACAAGTAGAAATACTGATAATGGGACAATCTGAGTACAAATGGAGGGAAAGTAATTGAGCCTATTACTATGAAAAATTATTAACATCAAATTTTCGTCTAAACCTTGCGTCCCGGGCAGGGATTAGTAGCTTGTGTGGGGTGTAGAGGTTTCGGGTGAAACATGATTTGTGTAAATCAAGTAATGAAGAAACTTTTTATTTACAAAATGCAGCTGCTAGAGTGGGCTATTCACAAGTGTCACTCTAAGGCATAAATTACTCAGAAGTTGCCTCAAATTAGTTCTAGTTATTTATCATTTGAGAATTAGAAATAATGAATATTCATGTAGAGTAGACTTACAAGTTAAACTATATTTTGGAAAGGAACATTTTAACTTGAATATACTTGTTTTATAGACATTAACATAATGTCTGTGGTAGTTCATCCTCTTACTCCTACTTGCTTATTTCTTACATTTTACAGTGATTTTAGGCCATAAACAATATACAAACTGATTTAACATCATATCGTTTAACCTAACTTGACTTGGAATGAAGTATCTTACACACTTGGATTAATAATAATTGAAATGCTAAATCATGTTTTACATCTGCTTGTAAAACCTTAACTTTCTAAAATGTGTTTGGCCCTAATTTACCTAGCCTATCTGCAAGTCAGATTTTATTTAGCTGGCATGATCTAAGAAGGACGTGACATCAAGTAGTGATTTTTCATCCATTGTACCATCCCTGTCTCAAGATGTTGAAGCAGTAGCTTTGGATCTCAGCCAGATGGCTCTACCGCTAACAACTATAGCACCGCTTTGTTAAGGCTCAGACCTTTTATAGTGTCATTCCTCCCTTTTGCCCCCCTAGTCTTGATCCTCTTCTTCAAGGTTGCTATATCAAAAGGGAGTTTTAACATCTCTTTTTTTCCTGAGGGTTCAGTTAGAGGAATAGGGGTTTAATACTTAAGGTCCAATTGCACTAACTTATTTCAGAAAGAGGTTCAATCAAAACTAAGCCTTGCGGAACAATGCAGAGTTATTGCTGATTTCTGCTGCACTTTAAATTAAAAGCAAAAAAAGCTAGTTAGACAAAACATCATCTTATTCCAAAAGGAAAAGTCATCCTTATATTCTGTAGGAAACCTTCCAGTTCACAAGTTTGACAGGTGCTTTATCTTTTCTTTACCTTCAAGATGTAAAATTTTGTGTATGATGATTACCTCTTTAAAAACAAAGTATACTGAATTTGTTAGTTTTTTTCTAGCGATTCTGAATCATGAATAACAATTATTGTCCTGTACATATAAGATAACAAGAATGGACTGGGCTCTAACCATAGCAGGAATAGATGTGTGTATGCATTTATGTATATACACATGTACAGTATAGATGTGTGTATGCATTTATTATATAAGTGTGTATGTATAGTTTTTGATATATTGTTGATCATGAGATGATCTGCCTTCATAAGTATGGCATGAAAAATACAAAGCTATTTGATTGCCAGGACAGTGATACCCTTCTACAAGTAAGATTTCAGTCTGAAATTTTTCTAAATGTTTTCCTTTTTGTGCATTCCTGAAACCCTTCTGCCAGAGTATTCCCAGAGCACTTTCAACAGCATTAAAAAAAGTCACTTAGTACTGCTTCGCCTAAAAAGAAAATGTCAGTATTCTCCGTGTATACATGTTTTAATACAATAAATAGAAGCTCTCACTAGTTCAAGTACTTTATTTTGGAAGAGCTTTAAATTCTTGATCATTATAAAGTTAAGACACTTCTACAGATGTTACCCTAGACCATAGTTTCATTCAAGTCTTCTTAAACTTTGACTTTTGAGAGTAGAGGCATAAGAAATGAAACCCCATTTTAAATGTTAACATAGGATTAGCTTTCTACAAATTTTACTCAGGATACCTTTCAAGTTTTATTTTTTGGCATTCTCATAAACAAACCCTGTAGACAGCTAGACTGAATTTTACCCATCATCCCTAAATATGCTGCATAAGCAAATATATTAATGAGAAAAAAAGATTTTTAATTCTTCCTTGCATTGCTTTATTCTTTGAAAGCATTCTGAAAACTGTCAACACTCTGAGGACAGTTTTTCCCCCCTTGTCACTAAAGGTTTGTTCTTTTGGGAGCCTTATGGCAAGCAATATATGTTTAAAATTCCATATTGTCTTAATGTTAAAAGTCAAGGGAAGTGGTAGTCAAGAATTGCTATTTATTAAGCTCACACTGTTTGAAAGATCCTACAACAGATACATAAACAAAAGTTGCAGAGAGGCCGAATGATCCACCCCAGATTACACTACGTGATGAGAGATTTTAATCCTGATTTGCCTAATAGCAAAAAACCCCTTTCTCTTTCCACGTGCTATGCTGCCCCCTATGGTTGAATTTGACAAACATCACTGAACAAGATTTCCAACATAGTCAGAGACTCTGCCATGTGATGATTTTCTGATACTATGTCCCATTTGAAGTGATCAGAGCTACCCTATAGAAAGGACAGAGGGCTCAGTTAACTACTTTTCTTTGTGGCACTTAACAAAACATTATTGAAGATTTTACAGCTCAAGGCTAAAGTAATCAGGAACAAATGACGCTGTTAAAAATTTTTATAGAGGTCATACTCTCTTGAATCCATAAAACATGCTTTTAAAGCAGAGGTTGTGTGCTGGCTATTCCTCTAAATCTTGCTTCTCCAGATACAAATGTCTGTCTCTTCAGTTTTAACTCTCGTTCTCAACATCCTTATCATATTTTTTTTTAAAACTTGTTTTCTGAAGATATGCCCAGCTCATATTGAAGAATCTTTGACATATTTTATGCAGAATATCAACTAATTTTCTACTAACATGAAAAACAAATGAGATGATTATTAGGCCAGATCTGGTATCCTGATCTTTTGATGAAGAGAAGTGTGTTTGAGCACTAATTTCTGATGCTTCCATATCTATCTTAGTGGCTTCCACCTGTTCTCTTCTCACATAACTTCCTTACCTCAAATTAGTCTATTTTTTTCCCATCTTGATTGTTAGATTCCTCCTAGTAATTAAATCGTTTTTATCCATTTGCCTCAAATAAGAAATAAATGTTTATCAAAAAATAAATACATATAAAAGATAGCCAGGTGTGGTGGCTCACACCTGTGATCCCAGCACTTTGGGAGGCTGAGGTGGGCAGATTGCTTGAGACCAGCCTGGGCAACATGGCAAAACCCTGTCTCTACAAAAAATACAAAAATTAGCTGAGTGTGATGGCATGCGCCTGTGGTTCCAGCTACTTTGGGGGCTGAGGTTGGAGGATCATTTGGGCCCAGGAGGTTGAGGCTGCAGTGATCTGGGCCACAGAGCAAGACCCTGTTTCAGAATAAATAAATAGAGGGTGGGGGGAGGTGTGGAGAAGCATCTAGTGTATTGGAGTTCAGAGGCATAAGACCCTTTCTTGTCTATAAATTCTGAACAATAGAGGAATCAGGTAATAGGATCATTAACCAATCAGGGTATCTAGTCCGCCATTCTCCAACCACCTCCTAGGACCAGAGCTGCTGAGCAGCTTTGTAGGATAATGTGGCTAACACTGGAAATATAACAGGGCTCTAAGTTACACTCTGTTGTAGAGTTCTAGAGAATGGTAGCTTCTTCAGAAAGTCCCTGGCCTAGTCTACCTGCAAGACAAGCAACTTAAGTTCAAAGTCTGTTTGGTATAGACATGTCCAGAGAGCAAAAAATGCTATTTAAGGCAGTCATCTTGAATAACATCCACTAGTAAACATGGCCCAATGAATAGCCATGTCCCCTACCTTTGTGAAGGAGGAAAAATGAAACATTGACTCAGCCTGGTTTAGCCCAATTTTAAACATGTGGGGAGGATAATGGAAATGGGAGAAATGGGGACAATGGGTGAGATGGGTTTTCCCCTAACATATTAGAGTGATAAGAACTTTTCACATCTGAGTTTGAATTCTGATTATACCACTTACTGTATAACCATGAGTATATAATCTCAGTGAACCTATTACTTTATCTGTAAAATAAAGACTCATGCCTACCTCTCAAGGTTTTTGTAAGGATTAAGTGAAATAATTTATGTAAAACAAGTAGCATAGTGCCTGGGACACTCAGATATTTTACAGATATAGGCCTTGTGACCTCATTTTTTCCGTCTCCTGTGCCTTACCCCAAATCCCACAAAATAAACTTCATTCCCCTCAGCGGTTGTCAATCTCTATATATATGTTTTACGACCTTCAGCATTCAGTCATCATATCACCCTCTAGTGTAAAAAGTAGAGAAATAAATTCTTTTAAAAAGGTATATAGGAGGATTAGAAGAGTACTGTAATAAGCTAGGCCCATCTTCAATAAAAATAGACATAAATTTTGAAGCCGATGCTACCCACAGATCTCCCTAGTTGATAAAATATGTACCCTTTCCTTTCATTAGAATTTAAGTCAATTTCTCTAGACTTTCTTCTAATCTTTAACTAAAGCTTCTGTATATTTAAATGCTTTAATGAATCTTCCATATGGATGCCAAAATGAATTTTAGCTCATGGTTAATTTCTAATTAATGCCTGTTAATATAGTTTTAAATGTATTTGTTAATATTATTTTAAACCATAATAGCTCTAAATGTTGGTGATAAACTGTATCTCATTCACTGCAGGTAATGACAGTTACTACTATTAATTATTTAAGAGATGGGGCCTTTCTGTGTTTCCCAGGCTGACCTTGAACCCCTGGGCATAAGAGATCCTCCTGTGTAGCTGGGATTACAGGCGTGGACCAGCGGCCCAGCTCAAAAAGTATTTTAATTATGAGGTTTCATTGTAGACTAAAGAATAATCTTCACACCAAATGGACCATTTTAAAATTGTTTTATAGCATTCCATTGATTAGTTCTTTATACAGATGATAAACTTCACTGAAGTATACACAAATATCACAAATAGTTATCTTCAAAATGCTTCCAAGAAAATTGTTTCATATGTGTATTATAATGATCTGATCCATTTTTAATGTTGTTTTTGTTGGTGGTAGGGAAGACAGTATGAAGAAAAAGGATATAGGAATAGATCATGATGAATATTGTTTTCACTTTGGTAGTTAACTCCAAAATTATTTCTCAAGCTCCGATCATTCACCCTAGCCATAGTTTTGCATTTCTAGCTGTCTGTTGGGCATCATCATCTGAGTGGTCCACTGAAAACTAAAAGTACTGTTTCTTTCTCCAAACCAAGTTTTTATTTGCCTCCCCAGGTTATCTTTTCCCTCTCAATAGTCCCATCTTCTGGTCAGTGGATAGAAAAGTGGCTTGACTTTTTCTTATCATCTGAGTCTGGGCCTGCTGAATAATTTAACAGACTTGATCACTTAGTCTCTCTTTTTCTTACCTGCCAGGCAATTGTAAGATAAAAATTGGAGGGTCAGTGTTTAAAAACGTTAAGAGCATTTTTGCTTGGGCTTCTGTTTGCATCAGGCTATAATGCCACGTCCTTGACAATGAGTTGGCAGTATGAATAATTGGATGAGTTTTTTAAAATGAATTTTTAGCTCTGTATAGATAATAACCTCAATACAGATATCTGGTGCCCCATTTCCCACTGATAAAGCCAAACCTAAATGAGAATGTTTGAAGTCTTCCAATATCTTACCATAGTTTTTACCTGGTTTCATCTCCTCTCCTCTCTACTTGTTTTGAATCATACTCCTTCCCACCAGCAATATCCTTCAAATCGAAGTCCAAATCCCCTATCTTAATACGTTCCTAGATTTAGAAAATCTAATTCCTTTCAACCTGTTCTTGCTTCTCTTCATGGTGCAGTTCATTTGGTATTACCTGGTGACATTTTTGGTAAGCTTTGTCTTAAGTTGACATATAATTCTTCACTTTTTTGAGCAGTAGAAATTTGGTAAATTTGTTTTCAGTCCTAATTCAGGTTGAGAATTGAAGACTGGCAAACTGTAATGTGAACAGTTGTCATTTCACCTCTTTTTTTTTTTTTTTTTTAAGACAAGGTCTTGCTTTGTTGCCCAGGCTGGATGGAGTGCAGTGGCATAATCATGGCTCACTGCAGCCTCCACCTCCCAGGCTTAAGCAATTCTCCCACCTCAGCCTCCCGAGTAACTGGGACCACCCGTGGCACCACCACGCTTGGCTAATTTTTGAATTATCTGTAAAGACAAGGTCTTACTATGTTGCCCACCCTGGTCTCAAACTCAGCTCTGGTGATCTTCCTGCCTGGGCCTCCCAAAGTGCTGGGATTACAGGTATGAGCCACCATGCCCCAGCCTCATTTCACCTCTTAAGATGTACCTAAGCTAGACTAGAAATTGTAAATGGGCACATCATTAAAATTGAGTTTAAGACTCAGGTATTCAGTATATGTACAGATCGTTAAATTGAGACTGCCCTGAGGAGAAGTTAAAAATCCCACTTTAGGAATCATTTTGCTAACATGCAGAAATCAGTTGAAGGCAATTCATACAGCCATTAAACATCGCATTTGAAAGAATATTTAATAACAGGAAATGCTTAAAAATATTTTATTTAAAATATAGGATTCAAAACTCTATACAGTGTGATCTTAATTATGAAGCAAACATACATTTTTATATATGTGTGTGTGTATGTATCTACATATATACATATGCAAAGAAAAAGATCAGAAGTTGTACCAAATGTTAGGAATTATCTCTGAATGTGGTTGAATAAAAGGTTATTTTTTCTTAAATACATTTTATAATTTCTCCATTTTGTTATAACAAGCATATATGCCTCTTTATTTGAAAAATAACTCTCTGCTGGAAACCAATTATTATTCTATGTAGTCTTTTTTGATGACTTACATGGTGTATAATGCTCCTAATGGAGGATTGGATAAAAAGATGTTCCTCACAAGAAATGTCATTATATCATGATCTCTGCATGAGAATGCAGCTGAATATAGTGGAAACCTTCCCCTATTCCCAACCCCCCATTTTATAGTGGAAAGAGCACAGAACTCTTTAAGTCCTAGTGTAACTGATTCTTCACATCTCTAGGGCTCAGGTGTTACCCTGGCAATTTTCTAAGATCAACTTAACACGTTATTAGGAGAGTAATAGCATAGTAGTATCCGTTCTTGTTTTGAAGATATTTATTTAATATTGTTTTCTTTGAAGAGTTCTTTAGCCTTGATAGCACTTTTGGCTCTCTCTAAACATGAATATTTTTCATATAAAAACCGTTCTCCGAGCAATTTCAGAGTCTGTTTTTGAAAATGGGTGTCCCCAACCCCTAGGCCATGGACCAGTACCAGTCTGTGGCCTGTTAGGAACTGGGCCTCACAGCAGGAGGCGGGCGGTAGGTGAGTGAGCATTACCGCCTGTGCTCCGCCTCCTGTCAGATCAGCTGTGGCATTAGATTCTAATAGGAGCACGAACCCTATTGTGAACTGTGCTTGCGAGAGATCTAGGTTGTATGCTCCTTCCAAGAGTCTAATGCGTGGTGAGCTGAGGTGGAACAGTTTCATCCCAAACCATCCCCCCACTTCCCCTGTCCATGGAAAAATTGTCTTTCATGAAACCTGTCTCTGGTGCCAAAAAGGTTGGTGACTACCGTTTTAAAACACAATTCTTTTTTTTTTTTTTTTTTTTTTGAGATGGTGTCTGGCTCTGTTGCCCAGGCTGGAGTGCAGTGGTGCAATCTCAGCTCACTGCAGCCTCCACCTCCCAGGTTCAAGTGATTATCCTGCCTCAGCCTCCTGAGTAGCTGAGATTACAGTGTTTGCCACCACGTCCAGCTAATTTTTGTATTTTTAGTAGAGACAGGGTTTCACCATGTTGGCCAGGCTGGCCTCGAACTCCTGACCTCAAGTGATCCACCTGCCTTGGCCTCTCAAAGTGCTGGGATTACAGGCATGAGCCATCGTGCCCGGCCTTAAAACAGAATTCTAAAGTGGCCACTGCTTTATGAGGAAATCATCAGTGCTTTCCCTTCCCTCCCTTCCCGTATTCCCAACTCCCCATTTCATCAAACTAATGATATATTTAACATGTTAAGGGTTTTTAGTCCTAATTTTAAGTCTCCTAAGACGGACCCCACATTGGAGTGGACCTTTGAGATCACCAAGGCCAAACCTGTGCCCAGTGGCTTTACCAACAGACTTGAACTTACAAATGAGGTCATTACAAAGGAATACTGCAATGTGAAGTATCTTCATAGTTTTAGACGTTATTTATGTTAGGGTTCTTTATTTTATGTTGACATCTCTGACTTTGCTTTGGTCCTTGTTCTTCTACCTAGAGCAGTGACAGCTCTTTTCATAGGAGAAGATTGCTGCCATATTCATCTGTGATCTTCTCCAGACTGAATGCCTTCAATGTGTTCCCAGAATGTGTATATATACTTATATTTTTTCTCATTTATCTTAACAGTCCTAATATGTCATTTCTAATCTTTAACCCCATAATGGAGATGAGAAATATGTGAAGAGAGGTTAAGTAATTAATCTTGTATCAGTCAGCTGGTAAATAGTGGAGTTGGGATTGGAACTCAGATCTTATGCTGGGTCCTGGTTGTACTTTTGTTAACGTTTGGAAATTCAGTTAAACAATATTAGTAATTTTGGGATGAGTGGGCTGTGATGAAATAACCTATAAAGCTACCACCCTAACATTTATTTTCATGTCCCCAAATGTTGCCTCAACTAAATCTCTGTTACTGTGGTATATTTATTGTGACTCATCGTATTAAGTTTTTTTTCTCCCTCTCTCTTATTTAAGCCCTTTGATTTCTTATTTTATTGCCTAATAATATTTATTGTGTTATCAGGTACCCTGATAACCTAATTATTAGTCAACAAAGAATTAGTGTATAAATTTTTACATAATACTTGTCAGTCATTGACCACATGGATATGTATTTTGTGTAGCTGGAGTCAGTGTGTATACTTCTTTTATATTCCTGATTCTTTCAGTTATTATGATAATAATAGTCTTATTATTATTTGGTAACCTGTTTGAACAATTGACTTGTTCAGCCCCTCAAAGGGAATTTCCCCCACTCCCCTCTGCTTCACTGAAACATGACCCATTAACATGAATTATTTCTACATTCCTTCACCTAGTATTTCATATCTATCTTTTTTTCTATCCCTCCAATCTGGTAAGAAGAAATACACTCGTCCTTTACAAGGAAACCTTGTCTTTGAATTATTGATCCTTGAGGTCTGCGAAATGTTTTTTGGAGACTTCCTGCATTAGCCATTCTGTCTTTTTAAATTAACAAGCTTTAATTTTTAGAATAGTTTTAGATTCACAGCAAAGTTGAATGAGAGACCTAGAGAGTTCCCATATGCCCCCTGGTGCACACATGTACAGCTTCACCCTTACCAGAGTAGTACATTTGTTATAGTCAGTGAATCTACCTTTGTCATATCATTATCCAGAATCCATAGTTTCCACCAAGGTCTCACTCTTGGTGTTGTGCACTCTGTGGGTGTGGGCAAATGTGTATTGACACACATCTACCAATGTAGTACCATAGAGAATGGTTTCACTACCTTAAAAGTCCTGTGTTCTGCCTATTCATCCCTTTCTTCCCCAGCCTCTCATCGCCACTGATCCTTTCACCGTCTCCATAGTTTTGCTTTTTCCAGAATGTCATATAGTTGGAATTATACAGTATGTAGCCTTTCAGATTGGCTTCTTTCACTTATGTAATATGCATTGACTTTTCCTTCGTGTATATTTATAGCTTGATAGCTCATTTCCTTCTAGCACTGAATAATATTCCATTGTTTGGATATACCACAGTTTATCCACTTCCCTAGTGAAAGACATCTTGGTTGCTTCCACATAATTTGCAATTATGAATATAGCTGCTTGTGAAAATCTGTGTGCAGGATTTTGCATGGACTAAGTTTTTAACTCCTTTGCGTAAATGCCAAGGAGTGTGATTCCAGGATTGCAAGTTAACAGTATGATTAATTTTGTAAGAAACTGCCAAATGGCTTCCAAAGTGTCTATATAATTTTGCATTCCCACCAACAGTGAATGAGAGTTCCTATGGCTCCACATCTTCAGTGGCATATAGTGTTGTCAGTGTTCTGGATTTTGACCATTCTGATAGGTGTGTATGGTATCTCTTTGTTACCATTTGAAGTTCCCTAGTGATATATGATGTTGACCATCTTTTCCTGTGCTTACTTCCCACCTGTAAATCTTCTTTGGTGAGGTGTCTGTCCAGATCTTTTGTCCATGTTTTAGTCAGGTTGTTCTGTTACTGTTGCATATTTTGGATAACAATCGTTTATCCCATGTGCATTTTGCAAATACTTTCTTCCAGTCTGTGGCTTATGTTCTTATTTTCCTGACAGTGTCTTTCAGAGAGCAGACATTCCTAGTTTAGTAGAGTCCAGCTTATGAATTATTTCTTTCATGTATCATGCTGTTAGTATTGTATTGTTGTATCTAAAATGTCATTTCCGGCTGGGTGCCATGGCTCACACCTATAATCCCAGCACTTTGGCAGGCTGAGGTGGGAGGATCGCTTGAGCCCAGGAGTTTGAGACCAGCCTGGGCAACATACTGAGACCTCCTCCTTAAAAAAAAAAAATGCACAAAATTAGCCAGGCATGGTGGTGCGTTCCTGTGATCTTAGCAACCCGAGAGGCTGAGGTTGGAGGATTGCTTGAGCCTGGGACATCAAGGATGTGGTGAGCCAAGATCATACCACTCTACCCCAGCAAAAAGTCATTTCTATACCCAAGGCCATTTAGGTTTTCTCTTATGTTATCTTCTAAGAGTTTTATAGTTCTGCACTTTACATTTATGTCTATGATCCATTTTGAGTTAATTTTGTGAAGGGTGTAAGGCCTTTGTTTAGATTCATTTATTTGCATGTGGATGTTCGGTGGTTCAGCACCATTTGCGGAAAAGACTAGCTTTTCTCCATTGTACTGCCTTTGTTCCATTGTCAAAGATCACTGTACCATATTCTGGTCTCTCTATTCTGTTCCATTCATCTACTTTTAATTCTTTCACCAATACCACACTGTCTTGGTTACTGTAGCTTTATAGTAAGCCTTGAAGTTGGAGAGTGTCTATCTCCCAGCTTCATTCCTCTCCTTCAGTATCGTTTTGGCTATTCTGGGTCTTTTGCCTCTCCATATAAGTTTTAGAATCAGTTCGTTGATATCTGTTACTTGCTGGGATTTTGATTGGTATTGCTTTGAAACTATAGATGAGATTGGCAAGGACTGACATCTTGACAATATTGAGTCTTCCTGTACAAGAACATGGAATATATCTCCATTTATTTAGTTCTTCTTTGATTTTTTTATCAGAGTTTTATAGTTTTCATTATGTAGATCTTATACATATTTTATTAGATTCATCCCTAAATATTTTATTTCAGGGGGCTGCTAATGTAAATGATACTGTATTTGTCATTTCAGATTTCACTTTTTCATTGCTGGTGTTTAGGAAAATAATTGACTTAATTATATATTAATCTTATATCTTGCAACCTTGCTATAATTGCTTTTTTTTGGTCAATTTTTTAGGATTTTCTATGTAGAGGGTCATGTCATGTGCCAAAAAAGACAGTGTTATTTCCTCTTTCTTAATCTCTTTATCTTTTACTTCCTTTTCTTGTCTTTGTGCTTTAACTAGGACTTCCCCTATGATGTTGAAAAGCAGTGGTTAAAGAGGACATTCTTGCCTTGTGTCTGATCTTAGTAGGACAGCTTTGAGTTTCCATCCTTAAGTGTGATGTTAGCTGTAGGCTATTTATAGGTAGTCTTTATCAAGTTGAGAAAGTTCCTCCCCTCTATTCCTAGTTTGCTAAGAGTCCTTCTATCCTATTTCTTAATGGTTTAGTAGATGACTCTGTGGTACTTTGCAGAATTTCCATGCCATAGGCAATTTACCTTTCCTTGACATTTGAAGGATTGATGTTGGTGCCAAGTATAGGATCTTCACAGAGTCCTCCTGTAGCTTCTAAAGGTTTAGCTTGAAAATGTTAATTGCTTAACGCTAGTAAGTGAGTGAAAAAGCTGGGGATAAGTTTTGTATCTTGCTTATATTTCAGTTCCCACCTCTGTCCTGACAAAACCCCAATATATAAACAGTAAATGTAAGATATATATATTTTAAACATAATAACAAATGTAAGTTCCTTTTGAAATTATTATTTCACCAACTTTAAACAGTATTATCAATTTTTCAAACATTTGGCCAGTGGTTACAATTTTATCAATCTTATTAGTGAGATTCTTTTCTGCTTGTGGGTCTACTTTTACTTTGACTCTTGTCCTGAAATCTCAATTCTATCTTTGGCCTCTCTTCTGAGAGACATAATTTTGTGTATTTAATTAATCTCTATTTTCTATAAATTAATATGATAAAAAGAATCAAGTTGGATGGATCAGAAGTAGAATACAGAGAAAAGAAAATATGGTTAGGGAATTGAGATTAGGTATGTTTAAATACTTAGTTTGTAGACACGACCCCATTCTTTTGTTTTTTCTTTGAAATTTGCCTTAGATTCAGTATTGTCTAGTTCTTAATTTGGAAATGCTATTTTTTTTCATTTAGCATTACAATTATTTGTGGGAAAAATTTTAAGAACATTTCAGAATTCTTTCACTGGATATTCTAATATGGATAGTAATTCAAAAGAAAGCACAAAGATGTAAAATCACAAAAGATATAAAATATTTAGGTTTTTGTAAAAATCATATATTAGTATGTTTAGCAAACATAGAAAATTTTATAAAGTATTAATTTTTTTTACTGTGAAACATCATATCAAAAGCACACAATTCCTTAAGAATTTATCTGTTTCTTCACTGAACACTAGAGGGCCATATAGCACCTTATAGATAGAGCAGCTTTCCATATATTTAAATATATTTAATATGTGCTTGTCTTTCTCTCCTACTTTGTGTTTTAGTATAGTATGTCTTGCTCAGAATTTGAAGTATACACTCAACAGTAATTATGTGCACTGTCAGATAATATGTGGGATACCTAGGGTTTTTGTTTTTGCTTTTTTTTAACAAACAACTAGCATTTTGCTACTTAGTAACAACAAAAAGTGATAAAGAGTGTATCTTGGGATAAATGTATGTGCAGACTTACTATGCTTTGGAAGTATAAGTATGCTTTTAGAAAATTTCTCAAGTATCTGAACATATACGTGTAAAAAGAATAGGCCTCTCATTGTTATTTGCTCTGGTACTTCTTGGCATGTATGTGAGAAAAGAATTATCTCTCCAAAGAAGCTACTTCCCTTGTCTAAATGTCATCTTGTATTAGCACAGACAGTAATATTGTGGGGTATAACCACCTAATCATCCTGGAGTAAAGAATATTTAAACAACTGATTTAATCTGCCTCAATTTTTTTTTTTTTTGGGCTGCTTAGGGTAAAGAAATGAGAAATACAACTTACAGGAACTTAAATAGGTAATGTCAATGTGTGAAGAGAGTCATGAACAGCCAGTAAGACTGTTCAGGCTCTTATGAACTACGTAAGATATGCCTTCCCCAAAAGGTGTTAATGTTCAGTTAAAAGAATAAAAATATGAGGCAAGAGGATGGTTTGAGCCCAGGAGTTTGAGGCTGCAGTGATAGTACTACAGTACTCTAGCCTCGGTGACAGAGTGAGACTCTGTCTTTAGAAATATCAAGAAAAGAAAAAGAAAAACATTGTGCTGGCCCCAAAAAACTGACTTTGAGCTACATATGACCTATGGGCTGTATACTGTTGGATCTTTAATAGCTTCTAGAGAAGAAGTTCAAGATCTAAGTAGGGCCTTGGCTAAATTTTAATTTCTTCCTTAGATATACTTTAGCACTTTTCATTATTAATTTCTGTGTTATGTTTCAGGGGGCAGAAATAAGGACATTTCTCGTTAACTACTATTTACACTGTCTTTTGGTGAAGGAAGATTAGTATGATGAACTTAGAGGAAACACACTGTTTACACCTAGAGGAGAAAATAAAAGAGGGTCATGTGAAAGAGAAAGAAGGAACAATAATTCACTCTTAAAGACTTAAAAGAATCTCATCTTTTAAGTCTCTCCTCCTTTGATTTGCCAATTTTAATACCTTAAATTATTTCTTCAAATTAGTTACTATAATGGAGTGACAAAACTTTGATCTTTAGTTCTAAATTTTACCGAGATGTTAGTCCTCTTGAATATTGATGAACTTACAATTATTTTAAAGTCACTGCTATGATAAACAGTATTCTCTAACTGATAATATTTCTTATGCCTTAGTGGTGTGTTTGCTAGTTTTCTGGATCACTGCCATTTTCTGAAAACCACATTTATTGGCAGATTGACATGAGCTTAGGTAATTGAAGGCTGAGCTTGAATTCTGATCCTTTTGCACAGGTAATGAAATGAGTTATTGTTAGCATAATATAGCTGGTGCATGTTGAACTCTTAAATGGTCAAGAAGGTAAATCAAATAAAAAGATCAGTATTTGGATATGTTGAAAAACACATGGACTCCTTCTTTGAGTGGCAGAGATAATAGATGCTATTGATGGATTGAAGACATCCATTATTGTGTCTTTAACACGTGTCTGGAGAAAACACTGGCTTGCTAGTTAAAACTTGATTCATTTAACAGTATTGCTGAGCACTCAAAGAATTGCCATTATTTTTCTAAGATATGCCGCAATTTAATAGTAGCTCTTGTAGGGAGGGGTTGGGGAAGGATGATGTTGGGAGTAGATTACTATGCTAAATGCATATATTCATTGTTAGTTGCATTACATTTTAAAAGGGTTAATGGGAGGGGGCAAGTGCAGAATTGAGGGTATGTATTATTTTATAAAGGGTAAGAGATCACTTTTATCCACCCAGAAGTCAGAGGTTTGGAAAAAGCAGGTTAGTATGAATATGAATACTAGAGATGTTTCTAGAATATCATACACCTGTATTGTAACTAATTTCCATCAATGATTTATTTACTAACCTGGAATGATTTTCAAGCAGAAAACCCTCTGGACCATAGGGTCCAGAAAGTTAATTGATATGAATGAAATGGACTAAATATAAGAGCCAGGGAGCTAAAACTTCTCTAAAAAGAGGGTCTTGATATTGCCATGTTTTTGAATTTTTCAAAATTCATTGGAATTTCAGATTTTCAGATGATATTTCTTAATCTTTAAAATATATTGGTGTCCAGATTTTGCAAAAGCACTTCCGTGGGTTGGTTTGACCATAGACCACCCATTTTTCACTAGACATCATGTAGGGAAGAAGAATGGACTATTATTCTTGAACTGAATAACTGAAACTGAAATAAATGCAAGGGAAGATGTTCTTTGGCACTTCTGTAGAAATGTTTATCACCCATTGCAAAATTGCGATAGTTTGCCTCCAGTGCTGATCCATTAATGGGAATTGGGTTGTTTGGAGTGGAAGTGCGGCATATGCATAGCACTTTTAAGTGCTTTAGCCAGTGACCTACAGACTTTTCCTTATGAGTTTGGTGTACTGATTTTAGTTATTAAACTGCCAAATGAATTGACCTCATTTTAAAGAAATGAGTATCCAACTTCCACAAGGAATTTGAGATTTGAAGTGGTCTATATGTAGGAAAAATACATATAATAAAGTGACAAAGTGTACATGAAAATCAGAACCAGGGACAATACTGGAGTGTAGAATATGAGGGCAAGGTCATGAGAAGAGGTAAGGATTGAGTTATGATGAGTTGGAGAAAGCTAGTAATAGGATATAGGTTGTCCACTCTTAAGTGTCTGCACCAGTATTTTTCAAAGTGTTACCTTGGACCAGCTGCATCAGAAGCATCTGGAGTGCTTTTTAAAAATAACAGATTTCTGGGTTACTCTCAAGAGCTTCTTAACTAAACTCCAGGGTCGGGATGTGCATTTTTAATAAGTTCTCAACTGATTTTCATGTAAACTGAAGTTTGCAAAACACTGGTGTGTAGTTTGTTGTCTCTGCTGCCCTGTGATAAAATTGACGATGTACTGAGTCCTCAGGGGAAGAGAAAATATGTCACACACACACACACTTATGCACACCCATGCATCTTTCCTAATATTACATAAAAGGAATTTCCCACATAGGACTTCCTGAGTGACTCAGTAGATCATGTCCTCAACAGTATATCTATAACAAATGCATTAATGCTCATGAATAGTGGTACAGTGTGATCTCTAAGGTCAAACTACGGGGGGATTTTCAAATGCTAGCTCTGTCACTTCATGGCAGTTTGACCTTGCACAAACCGTTAACCTTGTAGAGTTTCTTAGGGACGGCAGTAGCATCTACCACATAGTGTTATTGAGAGGATTCAGTGAGGTAATGTATGCAAAGTACTCAGGACAATGACTGGCATATAGCAAATCCTTAATGAGCATTTGCTATGGTATATTATAAGGTTAATTATTGTAATGTTACAAGTCTATGCTATAACTAACTTACTAGTTCAGGCTGGGAGGAATGCTATGCAAAATATTTTTAGTTCCAAAGATGCTCTTTTGGGTGGGTTGAAACTATTCCATTGACTTTTGCCTACATTATTAATGGCTTTTAGCATATAGTTCAGCTGTTTGATATTGCACATTTTGTTACTGCTAACTATGAAGCACTCTTGATCCCCGACAGATATTTTTTCCCTAATTGGTTGTTAATGCTGAACTTAGAAGGAATTTGTAAAAGAACCTACAAGTCAAGTTTGGTAATCTTAGAGCTTTGAGTACTCATATGAAAATGTTCAGAAGAGAGGAAAAGGCAAGTTTTATTCTTTAATGATATTTGGGTGTTCTTGAACTGAATAGCTGAAACTGGAATAAATGCAAGGGAAGATGTTCTTTGGCACGTCTGTAGAAATTCTAGAATTACTGCTTGATACTACAGAAAATATCTAAGTTTTTCACAGTGAAGAGATGATTATAAACAAATGAAGCAATCACTATGAATGGAACAATAGTTTTGGGTAGGTTAAAATTATCTTTAGGATACATTTTAGAGAACACTTCGTAAATTATTAGGGTAACTTCTAGCTGTATCTGACATAGGATATTAACTTCATTCCTTATAATAAGTATTGTCAGGGTAGCATCTTGCATATAAACTTTAACCTCTAATTATATGAAATGCAGGAAGAATGATGATTGTTTTCATAGATCAGGTTTAAAAATGATGTTTAAAAATTTTTTGTATCTTTCCCCCTCCCCAGAAAAGGGTCTGTTTTATTCAAACGTACCTTGTCCTTCTGTCAGTTGGTTTTTGCTGATGCAAAAGGTAGTTTCTCTGCTTTAGAAATAGCAGTTGCTTTTAGGAGATGCATTACTTGGTTGGTTTCCATGGCAGTTTTTGGTTATTGAAATCAGATGCAAATGAGGAATGGAAGTATGAAGAAGGTACTGGTGAATTTGAGGAGTAAGTGCCAACAGTTATTCATTTGCTTAGCTACAGATGTTGGTTCTATTAATATAAGACCACATTATAAGTTTAATTTTCTAGAATGAATTGTTTGTACTTTACCGATATGCTGCCATCTGTCTTAGGGTTTAATGAGTGAAAAACTTAAATATACTGAGGTACCTCTGTAGTGTTTATCACGTGTCTCAGTTTTGGGGTTTATTCATCATTATCATTTTACTCTGTTACTTGGTATAGAAAAGAAAATTAAAACTTTAAGACAGAATCATTATTCTCTATCAGTTAGATTATCACTAATCTTACATTTTAATTATATTTTTGTGCTTCTTTACTCAGAAGGGAACAGAATAGAGATTACAAAATGGTGCCTTGTAGGTATTTAAATCTTTTTCTTTTCATCATGACAGCTTACCATTGAATGTATTTTTAAAACACATTTAAATTTGTTGCCAACATTGGAAAATCTTGAGAGTTCACACAAAAATATTGATTTTTTTCACCTTCTTTTGAAAATATGGAACAAATGGCTTTGCTGGGCACATGTACTTACATGGCAACATCAACTGCACCTTCTAAAAGGGCTTTTCAGATCTTAAACCTAATTTGTTTTTCTCCTTTATTATACTTGCCTTATTTGTCATCTGAATTTGCTTGGAATATAGACAAAAGCATGATTTTAGGAAATCCAAAAGTGAGTTTGATTTTTCCTTTCTTGGTCATAACATCAAATGACTTTAGATGTAAATTCAAGCCAAAGTAACTCTTTAAAAAGTTTTATTATGAAAATAGAAACTTGCTAAGGCCTCATTTCCATTAAGTGTCAAGGTGGGAAATTGTCACCCAAAATTTTGCCATCCTCAAGATGATCACTTAACGTTTTCATTTTGAATCACCTGTTATCCTTTCCATTCCTGTTACATTGTAAAATTAACACTCCACTAGGATGACTATAAACCAACTTAGAGCTCCTTGTTTTATAAGATGTCTCGGTTATCCATTGTCACCTGACCAATCACCGTCAAAGCTTTGTGGATTATAACAAACGAGAATTTTATTATTTCTCATTGTTCTTATAGGTTTGTAATTTGAGGAGGGCTGATCTGGCCATTGTTAACTCTGGGTGGCAGTCAGATCATGGCTGGAGGTGCAAAAGTGGGGGTCTAGAACAGCTGAGGGCTGACCCAGAAATTCTTTTTCCGTATCATCTCCTAACATCTCTATATAATACAGTCTTTTTACCTGGGCTAGTTTGGGCTTCTTCAGAGCATGGTGGCCTGAAGGTACTACTTAGCCAGCACATCAGGACTACCAAGTGAGTGTTCCAGCAAGCAAGGTGGAAGCTGAATCTCCTTTTTATGACTCAGCCTGGGAAGTCACATGATACCATTTTTACTATCTCTAATGGTCCAAACAGTCACAAAGGTCTGGCCTGTTATTAAGGCAAGAGGACATGGCCTCTCCCTCTTAGTGAAAGGAGTCTCAGAGACACCTTGCAAGAAGAGCATGCAAGATGGGGGACAGCGTTGTGACTACCTTTGAGAATACAGTTTGCTATAAGAGTTCATAATATCTTTGATGTTATTCCTGTTTCTTTTTTTAAATTTGGGCTTAATAAAAATCAGGCACATTAAAACATTCCATATTTAATATGTAAATGTCTTATACAATACTTTATTTCAGTTATCTAGAACTCATTTATATCTGACAAACTTACATATCTGAAACACTGACAAAGAAGTGTCTCCGAACAACTAATTTAGGAAGTAACACAACTAAGTTAGGATGTAACAATCTGTGGAATTGGATAGATGTTCTGTTACAAAGCACAGGTTTAGGAATTAGCCAGGGTTAAAATCTCAACTCTACTACCTGGCAGCTGTGTTACCTTGGGCAAATTTGTAAGCCTTTCTGAGCCTTAGTTTTGTCTGTAACAAGTAGACAAGGATAATGATACCTCAGGGTTTCGGCGTGGTGATTAAGTGATACAAAGCATGATCTAGTAGAAACTCTTGTCAGTGTTTAATCTCTTCCCCTTATCATTGTTCCAGTCTGAAACAATGCGTACGTATTTTCTAAGCCCTATAGCTGCAGACTTCCTTTATATCTCTTACTGATCTCTGATAGTCTCCTTAGACTTATTTATCTTTCTATCCCAAGATCTTTGTATTACAGGCATACTAAAGAATAGTAGGAATTGAGTTTTGTTTCTTTGTTTTTAATTTTTCTTGATAGCCAGTTAGTGTTTTACTTATTGTAAAGAATGAAAACTTAGGCTCTCAGCTTAATTTAAACCTCAGCTACAAAAAATAACATTGATATTTTTCAGAAAAGTTATTTTTTTGAGTATGTAATATTGACAGCGTAAAAGTCCAGTGGTATCAACTGTCAGCCCGTCCAAGAATTAAGTTCTAAATATGTATTTTCTATTGCTTAATCTTATACTTGTTTTCTGTACTTTAATTCTATACTTAAATTCTGTGCTGAAGTACTTTCAGTTAATATTAATACATCTCACATACTTTCATAGCACATTACTGAAAATTATATAAATGAAGTATGGTACTATGTTTATCTTACTCAAAATATATTGATTTTTATTTATAATTGCATCAGAAACTCAACAGTATAGGAAATAATGTCCCCCTCCTATTTTACCTATTTAAAGCACCAGCACTCCTTCAGATTTTTTATGTTTCCATAAGTGTAGCTTTTTATTTTTCATAAGATAAATTTTTATAATTTGTCGAACTGTCAATTTGGTTGAGCCTTCTGCGTTATAGCTTAATTTTTTAAAGCTGCGTAGCAAAAAAACACACAATTACTTACTGTATTTTAAAAGAATATTAGTATTATTTCCTTAGTCCTAATTATTAGTATAATTAGTATTATGACTCCCTGGCCTGAAATACTCTTAAGAATTTTTATAAGAGAAAGATATTATTGGTAAGTAATGTTTAATTTATTTTAACTGAAAGTTTAAACTGTTATGTTTAAACTGTTTATGGACTTAAGTACTGATATTAAAGAAGTTATTGTCTTTCTTAGACTTAAATTTTATTTTGAGAATTATGGAAAATTAGATTACTTTAAATCACTTACTCTGTCATTACATGAGGCTTTTTGCATGACTGAAATACCTGTAATTACTGTGTCATTTTTGTCATAGTTGACTTAAAGGTGTAACTATAATAATCACGAACTAAATTCTTGGTGAGCAGCTGTGTAAGGCCATTTTAACAGCTGGGGTAACCCAGCTCAGCCTGTAAGAGTTAAGCTTAATCATGAGACAGGTTATGTTAAGTCATTGAAGACTTCATACTGGGCATTTCTGAAATACTTAGAAAATTCAGTGGGATAGTTGGATTTTTGTTTTATCTTAAGTACTTTTTAAAATGCTTAATGAAAGGATGAGGAAAAGTATTTTAACAACTAAAGTTCTTAGGCACAAATAATAGAAATAAAATCCAAAGTTTACTCATTAAAAAAAAAAAAGTCAAATATACTCTATATGCTAGTGTTTAGACCACTACAGTAGGTAGGAGAGGAAAAAAATATATAAACACACACACATATTATTATAGTATAATATGGAATCAGAAAAATCCTGAGGTTATTTTTCTTGAATTTCATCTTTTAAAAATTTCTTTAAAAATCATTATGCCTGTAGCTTCTTTCCAATAAAAATGTTTTCTTATTACTATACAAAAACATTTAGAGCACAGGCATACATGCCTTTTGTAAAAGAAGGCAGACACAAAAGAATTGAAACAATGCATTTTATTTCAATATATTTTATAAACTAGCTATATTGTTCACTAAACTATAATAAAGGAAAGCTCACCAAATTGAACCTTCTTACAAGAAGGCCATATATGTAATATTATTAGAGCTGTAATATACTTTTTTTTGGTATAAATTTAAGGGGTACTCTAGTTTTTTTTACATGGATATATCACATAGTGGTGAAATTTGGGCCTTTAGTGTACCTGTCACCCAAATAGTATACATTGTACCCGTTAAGTGATTTCTCATCTCTCAGCATCCTCCCTGCATGTCACCCTTCTGAGTCTCTTAATATCTATTACTACACACTCCATGTTCATGTGTACACTTTACTTAGCTTTCACTTGTAAGTGAAACGTGGTATTTGACTTTCTGTTTCTGTGTTGTTTCACTGAAGAATCACCTCCAATTCCATCCATGTTGCTGCAAAAGACATTTCATTCTTTTTTATAGCTGAATAGTATTCCATTTGTGTGTGTGTGTACACATATATATATGTGGGTTAGTTATCATAGTTGACTTAAAGTTATAACTATTATAATCACCAACTAAATTCTTGGGCATCTTTAAAATAATGATTTCTTTTCTTTTGGGTAGATGCCCAGTAGTGGGATTGCTGGATCAAATGATAGTTCTATTATTAGTTCTCTGAGAAATCTCCATACTGTTTTCCATAGAGATTGTACTAATTTGCATTCCCACCAACACCGTATAAGCATTTCTTTTTCTCCACATCCTCGCCAACATCTATTATTTTTTGTCTTTTTAATAATAGCCATTCTGAATGGTGTGAGATGAGATCTCATTGTGGTTTTACTTTGCATTTCTTTGATAATTAATGATGTTGAACATTTTTTCATGCTTGTAGGCATGAAAAAATATGTATGTCTTCTTTTGAGAAGTATTTATTCATGTTCTTTGCCCACTTTTTAATGAAGTTATTTGGTTTTTGTTGTTGAGTTGCCTGTCAATTCTGCGTATCAGCCCCCTGTTGGAAGCATAGTTTGCAAATATTTTCTCCCATTCTGTAGGTTGTCTTTTCATTCTGTTGATTTAGAGATGTAATATACTCTTAAACCTGCAAGGGACTTAATCTCAATCATCTGAAGAGAAGTCAGATAGTCTATATCTATTAAATATTTAGCCTCCTTTTTGTAGAAATCTGAAGTATAAACTCCAGGTAATTGTACTGCAAGACATTAAATAGTTAAGGTTCCTGAATCTTGGAGTTTCTGGTGTACCATGGGATGGTTTTGTCATCTGTCAACTTATAATTTATTAGCACTTGTTTTGGTTGGTTTTCTGTGTTTTACTTTTTAATTTATAATGTATTTTCAGCAAAATTTTTGGAAATAACTGGAATATAAAACAGCTTAAATGTCTAACATTGAGATGTTGATTCCATAAATCAGAGCAGTTACAATACCTTATATAATCTAGTATTCTGGCATTTTTATTTTGAGAATGCTACCTATCTGTGCATATAGGCATGTACATGCAATGCTTTTATTTTGCAAATGTCCAATTATCAGGTCACATTTTTATAACACTTGTGTATGTTGTATGTGCTGCTTCAGAACCCAAGCATATTTCTTTTAGTTAGGGGCCGCCCTTGTTGCCCAAATGAAGAAAATTAGCAGGGAAGTGCAGTATGTTGTCCATTGAATGTTTACATACATGTAATGTCTCAAATACATTATAATTGGAAGTTGTAATCTGAGTGAGCACTTTGAGCATGTAAATAAATATCTTTTAGAACATTTTTAGTAATCATTTTAAATGTGATTTTAATCTTATAAAAACATTTTAATTTATTTGACATACCTTTTGTGAATACTAAAGCTTAAAAAAAAATACTAAAACTTTAAAAGATATCCTGACCAGGCGCGGTGGCTCACGCCTGTAATCCCAGCACTTTGGGAGGCCGAGGTGGGCGGATCACAAGGTCAGGAGTTCGAGACCAGCCTGGCCAACATAGTAAAACCCTGTCTCTACTAAAAATAACAAAAATTAGCTGGGCGTGGTGGTGGGCACCTGTAATCCCAGCTACTCAGGAGACTGAGGCAGGAGAATTGCTTGAACCCGGGAGGCGGAGGTTGCAGTGAGCCGACATTGCACCACTGCACTCCAGCCTAGGCAACAGAGCAAGACTCAGTCTCAAAAAAAAAAAAAAAAAAAAAAAAAAAAAAAAAAAGGTATGCCATGTTTTTTTTCTTGGATGCCCAATCTAATTGTATTTATGTTTCTGCATTTAAAGTAATATGTTGCTTGCTGGATTTTTTTTTTTTTTTTTACAGTTTTTGCTAATACAAGCTTGATAATTTATCATTAAACAGAGGGTTTAATTTATTGATTTATGATTGTTTTCCTCTGTGTTTAAATTGTTCCATCTTCAACCATGAATTGCGTTCATTTGTGAATTGCTTGGTAGGGAAATACTTTAATACTCTGATATCTATGATGTTAGGAAGACTAAAAACTGATTTGGTAGATAAAATAATCTGCCTTACTCTGTATCTGTGAAATAAGTGAGTATGCTTGATAATACCATATTATCTGATCAGAAGGATTTTGATTCTGATTTATTGCACTTCAGTAATGGTATACTTTTTAGCATGTGGGACTTTCTGTTTCTACAACAGAGTAAGTCACTTGTTGCCTGAATTCACAGAAGCAGTGAATAATACTGAATTCAAATAACATACGTTGATATTATTCCTGTGAAAGTTTTTGAGGTAAGACTTTGAAAATTCTTGGTATAAAGTCAATTTGAATTTGCAGGGAGATTTACATCTTCTGAGTGATTTGTTTTAGCTGATTCAGGAATAATTTATGAAAAATGGAAAATCTTTGTGCTGCTCATATGCTGTGGCTTTGGTCAGGAGCAGTTAAATTTCTAGCCTTTTGTATAATACTGAATGAAAGAAAAGATGGAAATCCAGAGTAAATTGCTGTGATGGTATTTTTATTGTTGTTACAAGAGAATTGGAGTGCTTGGACTTGTAATGCATTTTACAGATACCGTATTGGTGATATTTTATTACATGTCACATTTATATATAATTGTTTTTATGGATGCAAATTTTTAGAAGAAAGAAAATCAGGGAGTGATAAGTGGGCAAAATAAGTTACCTTATATAAAGACCTTTTCTTTACTACAAGTTCCCTAATGTTTAGCCCATCTTGGATGATCAGTGGTATCTGGAATCTTAAAATGCCAAGACACTATGGCTAAGATACTACAGCTTCATATTTTGGCAAAAATTTTGACAGAATTATAGAAGTCTTTCTGAAACTTACAGATAATATGTTTTAAAATATTCTTTTCCAAAGTTATTATAGATGGATTTTAGAATCTGCTTTATTTCCTGGTGATTTTAAAATTGGAAATGTAATCTACAAAGCTCTATGTGATTTTTGATTCCATTAATAGTAGTGGTAATTATAATGACAGTTTAATTAACACTATCGAACACTTACTAGATGTGAGGCGTTACTCTGTATACTTATATCAACTAATTTTTAATCCTCACAACAGTCCTATGAGTACTGCCTAGGTGAAATTGAGACACAAATTAAATTAAGGTCATACCTGGTAAAGCCAGGATTTGGACTAAGTTAGTTTGGTTCTGGAGTCCATGCTCCTACCTATCATATTGCACTGCCTTATTATTTGTGGTATCATCTTTAAAAGAGCTTGTCTGTTTTTAAGAGTCTCAATTTGGGTAGTAATTAAAGAGTATCTTTAATGTTTTTAAGAGTAGAATTGAGACTCAGACTTTATCTTTTCTTGAACACATGGAATTAGCTACATTTTGAAGTATTAACAGTTGGGGTTCTTATATACCTTGTCTATGATTTCCCTCATTTATTAGGGTTTTTGTCTATATTTGAAGGTTTGGTTTTTGAGTGTTTCGTGTTGATTGGGAATATCGCATTAGAAATACTGTTACTTGAATCCTCCCAAAAAAATGAAACTTGTAGTATATACATTTGGAAATTAGTACTCACTTTGCCCAATCACTGATAATGTCTTCTTTTTCCAAAAATATATTATGACAAACACATGATTCTGTTACAGCGTTTGGTTTGCCACAGTTGCAATGCCCTGTATTATCCAGTTGAGGGCAGCTATTTACTGATTTTAAAAAATAATAATTAAATTAGAATGTTACCCCCTTGTGCTTACCAAAACTTGGTATCCACTAAAAAACTCCACATTTGAGGTACAAACAGCCTTAATTGTGTTCACTTATGTTTTGTTTCTGTTGTCATTGTAAATTATTTCATGAAAATGAAAAGCCTAGCTTTACTTCATAATAACTTTTGGTCTCTTAGAAACTAGAAACTGTTGATTTTAGTTTTAATTTTCCCAATCCAAGTTCTTTTCAATTCTAAATCTTTTTTCCCCCCGTTAGGATCAGACTCATTGAGATCAGGGATTTTTCTTATCTTTAAAATGTCTGCATGTAAATACATGTGACTTTAGAGTTCTTTGAGGGCTTTTAAATGTAAAAGTGAAAATTTGTAATATTGAATACATTATCTTTATTAACCAGTGGAATAACCACTGATTGTTAACTAGGTCTTTGATTCATTTTTCTAAATGCCAAATGAACATGTTAAACTCGTAGAATATATTACCCTCTTCTCATTTTTCTGCATTGGAGTATCACATTGTTAAAATTGTATCTTCTATGTAGTTCAGGAAAAGAAATTCAGGGGGGTTAATTATCCAATTGATTTCAAAGGTATCACTGAGACAGAATTTTTTTGAAAATAATCTCAGACTGCAGAAAACTGTTGTAATATTAACAGGTAGTGTTAGTAACTGAGATAAGGATATTCCATGGGACCTACTTTAGCAAAAGGGATTGTCTAATGAGAGAAGGACAAAATATGACATATGTTTCACAAACAAAACGATTAGTCTTATGTTGGAAAATAAAGTGAACATCTGAGGAGATGCTAAGACTAGCATGAACCTAGTATTCATTCTGCAGGATAGTAAGTTGTCTCATAGGGCTGTAGACATGGTATCTTGGATATCATTCTCACTTTTTTTCTACTACCAATTTATAGGTTTCCAACACTCTCATATTATCTCTTCTCTCTCCTAACCTTAGATCTCTCGAGGTTTTTTTGGTGATGATTGTTCCATTTTCAGTCATTTCCTTTTTTGTTTAAAAACATTTAAAATTTATGGTTAAATATCCATAACATGAAATTTAATATTTTAACCATGTTTAAGTATACAATTCAGTGGCACTAAATATATTTACATTGTTATACAACCATTACCACTATCCATCTTCAGAATATTTTCATATTCTCCTACTGAAACTCTGTGCCAACTAAACACTAACTCTCATTTCCCCCCTCCCTGTCTCAGACAACCATGATTCTGTTTTCTATCTATGCAAATTTAAGTATTCCAAGTACCTTATATAAGTGGATCATACACTATCCTTTTTTGACTGACTCATTTTACTTAGTATAGTATCTTCAAGGTTCATGCATGTTGTAGCATATGTCAGAATTTCCTTCTTTTTCAGAGCTGAATAATGTTCCCTTGTTTGTATATGTCACATTTTGTTTATTCATTCATTGATTGAGACTTGAGTTGCTTCTACCGTTTGGCTATTGTTAATAAGGCTGCTATAAGCATGTGTATACAGGTATCTGTTCAAGTCTCTGCTTTTAATTATAAGGTATATACTCAGAAGTGGAAATGCTGGATCATGTGCTGATTTTATGTTTAATTTGTTGAGGAACTGCCATACTATTTTCTACAGCAGCTACATTCATTTCACATTGCCGCCAAGGATGCACAAGGGTTCTGATTTCCCCACATCCTAGCCCATGCTTGTTGTTTACTGTTTTGTTTTGTTTTAAAACCATCCTAATGGATGTGAAGTGGTAGCGCATTGTGGCTTTGATTTGCATTTCCCTAATTAGTGATGTTGAGCATCTTTTCATGTGCCTATTGACCATTTACATATCTTTGGAGAAATCTGTTTTTGTGTAGCATTGCTGCCAGTGATTTTGCATTTTTAACTACATTTTAAATTGTGGTATAAGAGAAAGGTCTACTAATAGGAATGGGACTATTTCTTGTGCATAGATTGCCTTCCCAGCAGCCCACTTTAATATTTAGCAATGCTAATCTTTCCAAAGTCAAAAAGAAATCACCCATTTCTAACTTTCTCCTTTCAAATCCTTTCTTGTCTCCGTCAAAATTCCTGCTATAAAACTCCATAAAAGCTTGGAAGTTAAAAGTTGGAAGGAGAGATAAGTGGAGCTGACTGGCTGTTGGAAGAAGAAAATAGAATGGAAAGAGAGAATAGTTGATTGAGCACTGTGAATGGATAGTTCACAATCATTATCTACTATCTGTTAGGAATATGGATTATAGTATAAAGATTAATTAACACTTGCACAAATGGTTAATTTAGGGAAATATTTGAGATAATGCTGGAAAGTTTAGTTTGGGGCCACTTTGAAGAGAGTCTTCATCTCCAGACTTTATCTTAGGCCTTGGAGAACCATTGAAGGTTCTTGAGGAGTAAACGGCACACTGCATTCCCTCTCTGTGTTTTAGGAAGATTTATCTGACCATACTGTGAAGGAGAAATTAGGCACTAGGGATTTGCAATGGACTGGCTAGTTACTCTCCCATTTTACTATAATTGCTTCCCATCATAGATTACTTTATAAATAAATACACTTTTTACATGTCTTTAATCAGTTGGGTGACTGTTATGCTTTCAAGTATAATCAATAAGTTTTTCAGAATTGAAGATTGACAATTGAAAACTCTGGTACAAAGATTAATCTGAAGTGTGTATTAATAGCTATTAGAGAACCAGAGTATACAGTATTTAATGTCTAGTGAGTATGAGATAAAGAATGGTGTGTATGGAAAAGGGAAAGAGAGCACACACTTGAAAATAGTGCTCATTATAATATATCTAAGGTAGAACAAACATACATATGTGTGTGTGTTTTTTTTTAAACCATACGTAAACACAGTTCAAAAAATTCAAAACAAAATTTGTAACAGAATTCAAAACATTCCTAAAATATTAATGCTGACATTTGGATAAGGAAGACTTAATAGATACTCAAGATACAATGTTTGTTTTTTTTTATTTTATTTTTGTAAGTAAAAATTTACTTTCACTTTCTAGGAAACACTCTTAGATTAGTTAGTTGGAGAAATATTAAAAGGGACCTTACAGCACAGCCCTGCTTTGGTTGTGTTCACATTACTGACTTTGTATGAGAGGTTCACCAGCTGTTTGACTGGCAGGAGCAGGAGCTTTCACTTCAGTAGTTTATAATTCCTGGCTATTCTAGGATAGTTTGCACTTCACCAAGCCTCAGACAGGTCAGGACATTTGGTAGGGGAAGGTTGAAAGACAAAAGCAGCAGGCCTTGGGTTCTCAGCCTTTTAAAAACTATTATTAAATATATATTTTTAAAATTTAGTGGTTAGAGCTTTTAGTAATGTGCCTGTATTACATGTAGAGAGTATTCGTCAACCAAGAGGAGTTTTAAAATGTCAAAACCGGGAAAAGCTACTCTAAACCATGGCTTGGTTCCTGTTGATCTTAAAAGTGCAAAAGAGCCTCTACCACATCAAACTGTGATGAAGATATTTAGCATTAGCATCATTGCCCAAGGCCTCCCTTTTTGTCGAAGACGGGTAAGTCTCACACATTTGAAAAATATGAATGTTTATTTAAGTGAAGTACCTTGGCCTCTTTTAGTGAAAAGATGCCTCAAATTTCAGTTTTTATTTAAAATTAAAACTACCAATGCATTGTGTAGCCAGTAAACACTTATATAAGTGATAGTTTTATAATATGATATAGAGCCTAGAAGATAGGGTTACCCAGTTCACCTTTTTCTCTCATTTATTTTTCATGAAATTAGAATCCTGCAGATTTATCTAAAATTAGTAAATGTAAAAAGGTATGTTTTGAAATACGTTGACAAATATTAGCACTGTAAATTTGTAGTTTTTGCATGAAAGGCAAAAAGTTGATGGTATTCTCCTTATACATGGGAAATACAGCATTTCATTCGTTAAAAAGTATTCCAAATCCTTAGGCTTCTTTGGCCTCTTAAGCTGTATTATTTTTTTTAATTGCTATTCTTTACATTCAAACTTAATAGGAACACTACTTTTTGCTGTTATATAAAATAAAAAGAGCATGCTATTGTGTGGCAGTCACGATATGGTTTATATATAGACAATCCTGAACTAACAAACATTTTGTAGAACTTGTATGATCTATTGGATGTTTCTCAGGATTACGTACTCCTCTCCCTGGTCAACAAGTTTTAACCCTGTTAACATGAGCAATTTTTTGTATTTCCTGAGTTAATTTAAATTGCCAGTTTCAAATTATTTATTAGAGTGATATATTTTTAGATCTAACATAGGTTTATGAGCCTAAAACAAACAAACAAACCACTGCTTGGGATTAAATGAATGTATTTGTGTATATCAACACTGTTAGGGTTCTATCTTTTTGTGCGTTTCTTAAAGTTTTATTTTGTTTTTAATTGACACATAATTGTATTATACTTTTTCTTTTAGCTAAAGGGGAAATATTCTATTAAATAGAATAATCCATAACACTGGAAGAATATTTTTCCTCCTTAATAAAGAGAATCTTCTATTTGCTGGAACTTAACCTTCATAAAAACATGTTTTCTAGTTAGCTTAGTTCTTTTTGAGTAGTTTCCACTTCTACTCCAAACAAGTGGCAGCCATGTTGGAAAACTTTTACATGAGGTTAAAATGTAATACAGTTTAAACATCGAAAACAGAATACAAATATCCCCAGCACCCTCTTGTTACTTTTGTACTTTACTGTTTTAAGAAAGTGTTTGTTTTATTTTGTCTGCTTTCACCTTGTCATTTTAATAGCTTCTTCTGAATGAGGTCACTGCTCTGATTTGAGCATTTTATAGAGGCCTCTAATAGCTTTAAAGTCACTAATAAACTAATTTATTATCTTATACCTCTGTAAAAGAAGATACCAATACAAATAAAATTAAAAATTGAGAAAAAGAAGTGTAGGGCTTTTTAAAATTAAAGGGTTAAGATGTTAATAATCAAGTTAATTTTTTTATTGAATATTTTTAATAAACAAGTACATATGGGAGATTACCTCATTACGTTACAGTATATATTTCCTGTCTTTGTCTTCTAACATGGACATTAAGTTTAAAAGACATAGGAGAAGATTCTGTAAGATAAATTAATAGAGAACTGTAAGGCTTTCCTGAGGGCTTTCTGGGGTCACTATTTAATTTGACTTTTCTAGGTTACTGTGTTATGTTAAATTATAGCCTTGCAGTTGTAATAGCAGAATAAAACTAAATATTAAAAATGAAATTCATATTAAAAATTTTTAGAAGATATTTAAAAAACAAAATGAACACATTCAATTTTAGCCTGCCGGCCAATAATTTACTATTGCATAACTCATTGACTCTGACTACTAGAAATATTAGAGGGATTGTGAAATTATATCCTTTCTTTCCTTTTTGCAAATGGTTAGTTGATTTACATTTTCTGTGTTATTTATTAACTTTCCCATTTTTCTTTATTAGAAATTTTAAAGATATTTTAAATATGTTATAATTAATAATATTTTGTACCTGAAGTATTGTATGGCTTTTACATCGGGTATTTTTACTTTCTTTCAAGCAGATTGCTATACACCTTGACAGCAAAGCACACAAAGCAAACATTCTTCTGTATTTTACAGACCACTTTTTTCCTTCTAAGTCATGAGCTGAATGTAATGTATAGTTATTGCTTATGAGACTATATGCAGTCTTGATCTATTAAAATTTGAAAGCATGATATTTTCCTTCCAGTCATCATAGATACTGAATCAAGTTAATGTTTGCACAGTTAATATTTTGGACAGAATAAAAAAAGTTTGAAAATAGTGGAAAAAATTTTAAGGTAGCAGTAATAACTATAACTTCAATTTATATCTCTTCAAATATTTTCAGGAAATTAATTTACCTTACTATTAAGTGTAATAATAGTACTGGTAGTTAATGTATTATATAAATTATTCTAGCTGCTCATCTGAGATAATTTATAAGCATTGGATTTAATACTAACAACAGTAAATAAATAGCAACCTAGCTATTAATCATTTACCTTCAAATGAAAATGTTTTTAGGCCAGGCATGGTGGGTCACGCCTGTAATCCCAACACTTTGAGGGCCAAGGTAGGAGGATTTCTTGAACCCAGGAGTTAGAGGTTGCAGTGAGCTGTGATGGCACCACTGCACTCCAGCTTGGGTGACAGAGTGAGACCTTGCCTCTGAAAAAAACCTAAAATTAGAAGAGAGAAAGAAAAAAATGTTTTTAGTCTTGCAGTCCTCATAATTTGTTTGTGTTTTCTCAGATTTTCCTGGTCATAAATATCAGCTGGAATACTTACTAAAAATAAGTTCTGCAGGTATTTCTTAGTATCAGAAAAATTTGGGAATACAATTTTTAACTAAAAAAAGCCTTGGTTGTCTTTTAAGGGAAGACAAATTTTACAGGAAAAAATTATTTAACCTATAAAATAATTAGGTAAAGATATTTAAAATAACCAGTTATTTTATAGGTTATAGAAAAATAACTTTTTTATTTGAAATTGGAATGCCTAATTATGGTAATGTTATATTTCTTAAATCCTAAGATGCATTATTTTTTCACATTATAAGCATATATGAAATAAGGATACATCTTGATGGCACTAGATAGCTTACCTAGCAACATTTTTTTTCTTTCTAGTAATAAGAGAAATTATATTAAGATGCAGCTTACAACTAATAATTGCATGGTTTTTTGTTTTGCTTTTTTTGGGACAGTGTCTCACTCTGTCTCCCAGGCTGGAGTGTAGTGGCACCATCTTGGCTTACTGCAGCCTTCATCTCCTGGGTGCAAGAGATCCTCCCACCTCAGCCTCCCAAGTAGCTGGGACTACAGGTGCATGCCACCGCATCTGGCTAATTTTTGTATTTTTGTAGAGATGGGGTTTCACCATGTTGCCCAGGCTGGTCTCGAACTCCTGGACTCAAATGTTTTATCTGCTCGCCTCAGCCTCCAAAAGTGCTGGGACTACAGGCATGAGCCACCATGCCCGGCATAATAAGTGTATGTTGAAAGAAAATGGACTTTTAATGCATAAATTTCATCTCTTGACTCATTTTGTTTTTGTTTGGAGCACTTTTAAGCATTTAGAATATTCTCTTAAAATTATTCTTCAGTGTTACTATTTTAGTAGAAATTTCCAAATAACATGCAATTGTTGGTTTATTTGGGACTTAAATATATCTGGTTTGACAGCTGGTTTATAGACAAATATTGTATTTAGAGTGCCTCCTATATTCTTGAGTTTGTGTAGCATAGGCATCAGCAACACAGGAGAGAATGGAGTAGAGCTTTGGTGGAAAGGATGGAGCACAGATAAGGGACAAGGATTTATGCATCTGAGACCCAGGAACTCAGGAAATAGTGAAATATACAACTGACGTTTCCAGTAGTTGAAAACAATTTCATAGTGATTATATTCTATATCAAATTCTATTCCAAATACTGTACTTAAAATTATTTTTCTTTAAAATAAAAATAGAAATAAAAGTAGAATATTTGTGTGTCATTTGAAAAGGTGTTACTGTCACATCTTATGTATCGTCATCTTAAATCAGGAGTCCACATGCTTTTTCTGCAAAGGGCCAGTAAATATTTTAGGCTTTGTGGACCGTGTAGTTGGCCTCTGTTGCACTCAGCTCTCTCTGCCTTTCTATCATGAAAGCAGCCACAGACAGTACTTAAACAAATAGGCATGACTGTGTTTTAATAAAATGTTATTTATAAAAACAGTGAAAAACAGGTTTTTACTGTTACAACAGTACTGTAGTAAATTTTCTTTTGCATATAGCTTTTTGCTTGTGTAAGTTTCATTTTATGGTGAGTTTTTAGATTGGGGTTCTGGAGCTTTAAGCCTTTACTTTCCTTTATAAGACTCATTTTCTCTAGTTCTTTTGTGTTTGTGGGAGGAAGAATTTTATTTTTGCGTATCTAATCACTCTGATTTTTTTTTTTTTTTTTGAGACAGACTCTTCCTCTGTCACCTAGGCTGGTGCAATCTTAGCTTACTGCAACCTTCTCCTTCCAGGTTCAAGCGATTATCCTGCCGCAGCCTCCTGAGTAGCTGGGACTATAGGTGCCCACCACCATGCCCAGCTAATAACTGCTTTGTTTTTTTTTTTTTTGGTATTTTTAGTAGAGACAGGGCTTCACCATGTTGACCAGGCTGGTCTCGAACTCCTGACCGCAGTTGATCCGCCTGCCTCGGTCTCCCAGAGGGCTGGGATTACAGGCAGAGCCACCGTGCCGGGCCTAATCACTAGAATTTTAACATACTGCTTTTTATTATTTATCTTCTAAATGTATAATAATGGTATTGATGATTTCTATCATTTTAAAAGAGCCAACTATGTATTCTAGGTACTCCTCAGCTACTTTTTATATTTTAATCCATTTAATCCTTAAATAGTTTAAATGTTAATGAACAATGTAAGTTTTATCTCCATTCAGTAGATGAGAAAACTGAGGCTCAGACAAGTTAATAACTCCCAGTTTTCCAGGTAGTTCGTAACGCTGGTATTTAATCTCAGGACTCTCTAATGCTGCAGGTACTAGCTGTTCTTTTACTATGCTTTGTAACATATACATTTTTTTTCTTGTGAACTTAACACGTTTCAACTATTAGTATTTTGTAGGGTTAGTCTGGGGGCCTATTGCTGTTGACATTGTTTCTATGAGACAATACAAAGTTTCAAACAATTGACTTACAAATAATTTTTGTAGCACCGTCCCTTTATAAATTTAAAATTTTTTGTGTAATCCCTTTTAAGTTTTTTTTTTTTTAGTTATAAAGTTATCTCACAGATTATGTAACAATTTTAGTCATGAAAAAACTGGAAATATTCAGACCGTATGCATGTTTGTCCTGTGTCTTTTTGTAAACTGAGGGATGATACTTCAGGGTCTGGGGTCAGGCAACTGAGAACAGGGTGCCTAACAGGTGACTATCCTCAAAAGACAATGCAGTACCATTCTCATCAGTTAATCAATTAGTACTTTTGACAATTATGACCAAAAAAACACAGCACCTCTCATAGGACCTCTTAGCAATACTGTGTTAGGTTCAGGTTTTTCTTCATTGTTCAGTTATTCATGATAATAGACAAGCCTATATTCAAAATTTTAATCTTCTCATTCTTATAACAAATTAGTCCATAACCTAATTTGTTGTTTTTGTATGTATAAACTTCAGTTAGTTCAAGGGGTGTATAATTTTAATCTATTATACTCCTGTAGTAGACTGTTGGGTTTGTTAGAACTTTTCAGCAAGGTCTGCTAGGCTTATTAAACAGTCGTATTGCTTTTGTTTCAGAAAATAACATCTCTAATTATTTATTCTACAATAAAATTTTCATTAATATGAAGATTTTATACATACCCAAAACACCGACCATCATAAGCTCTGTTGGTAAAGCAAATTTGGGAATTATTACCCTTCCAAATTTAGTAATTTAATATCCTCCAAAGTCTGAGTTCAATGGCTATATAATGAATTTTTATTTCCCTCCAATATTTAATATCTTTTATTTCTCTTTATAAAACTATTAGACATGTGAAATATGTAATGTAGAAAAGGCACTTGTCTTTACAGTTTCCTAAATTATTAGTAATCTCACGGGTCAGAAATAACCACAATAAGGATTTTAAGCATATAATTTTTTGAACAAAAGTGCCACTTTAATTCATTTTTAATATACTGCTAGTATTTTCCCATGGCTGTAGGTATTCAAAAGTATATAATCTGCCATATAAATATATCGTAATTTCTCACTATTGTTGATTTAGATTGTGACCTGCTTTGAACATCGTTATGCATAAATTTAACCACATCACTGTACACAGATTTCTACAAGTAGTTTTATTGGGTCAAGGAGTGTGAACTTCTTTAGATTCTTGATAAATATTATTAAATTTTTTCAGAAAAAATTGTATCAGTTCAAAAACAGCATGGGGTTTCTAATGTTACAAGACAAATTATATTTTAAAGCACATTTATTCTTATGGCAAAGCTTTGTGGACTTTACTTAGCTGATACTGTATCATTGTACTTCCATGTTTATTATTCTAGGTTTTCTGTGAACTGAATTTTCATTTTGAGAAAATAACGATATATGTTTTTACTTAAGGCCTCATAAGGAAAATATATCAATTGATTAAAAAATTATTTGTCACTCATAGTGATTTTATTTTTTATTCTTATAGGAGATAATATTTGCCATAGACTTGTCACCTATATTATTTTCAACTGTAATTTTCTTCTATTCTTTTCATGGTTTTAAAACTGTGATCTGTGTTTTTATCTAAATAGATGACCCACATGTATGATTTGATAATTTATTATTGATTCAACATATTTTTTATATGGAGAGTCTTCTTATGGTTGTCTCATTTTTTGTCACATTAGATTATACTTTTACATTTCTGAATTTTAGCATGGTATCTTTACAGTATAAGTGACAACCTCTCCCAAAGTATATAGCTATTAATAATCTCTACTGTAAGAGTACTTCTCATGCTAGCAGGAGCAGCTGCCAGAAATACTTGCCTGTTTCCTATAGCACTGTTACTTAGCATTACATTTCTGTCATAGCTTTGTCATTTAGCCCCAATCCTGGTTTGCCTTAAAAAAAAAAAAAATTCTAGTCTAGCTATGATTAATTCTCATTTAAAGTAGTTGTAGCAAGTCTCCTCTTCTAAAATGTCTTGATGACTAAAAGGGATTTCACGAAACTCAACATCACTTTCATAGAACTCTTAGCCAAGTAAAAATATATTGATACCTCCTTAACATACGGAAATATAAAACGTTTTAAAAGCCAGCATCATCCCCTCCTCTCCTGTAACTAGTCTATTTGGTATCCACTGGTTACATTTGTGCCTGTTTTTCTACATCTTTCCATGACCTCATGGTCCAGCTTACCTCTCTCTTGAAACCTCCCTTCTGGCACTGATTTCATCCACTGTTGTCCTCAATTATTGCTGTTATCTTTGGTCCTTAGGCATACTATATGGGCTGCTCAATGATGTTATATGACAACTTTGTATAGATATCTCCTTGGTTAGGTTATAAACTCTTACAATTCAGAGGTTATTTTTAATACCTTTTTATGCTTCCAGAGATATGCAGGAGAAAGTTAGTATAAATATTTCTATGGCTGATTCATTGAAGTGTCTGTTAAACTTGGAAAAATCCTTAAGGAATTTTTGTGCTGTAAGAATGTGGCTTGTTTTTGTTTACTAAATGTTTTTAAATGACTGTGCAGCTGTGATTTTGAATATTTCATTTTCTAAATTTAATGAAACTCAGATACAGTTTGACACTTAATTTTAAAAGTAATTACTACGTACTAATTTTGAAAATGAAAAAGAAACACACATGGTATAGTCATTTAGGTGGTACTTTTGGGAGTCTAGAGTAGCTCCTAAATATCAGAAAATGCTGAAATAGAGAAAAAAATACAGTACTTTGAAGAGAAGAAAGAATAGGGTGGTGGTATGAGCAAATTTAGAGAGGGAATTTAATAGGGTACCTGTTTTGTGGTGGGGTTTTTTTGGTTTGTTTTGTTTTTGTTTGTTTGTTTTTGAGTGAGGAAACTAAAATGTGGCTTTCTAAGCTTCTCTTACTTGCATATATCTTCCATTGGTACTTGGAAAATATAAGCATTTCCAGATCCTTTGGTGTTTTTTATGGTCACTACTTACTTTATCAATAAAGGCATTAATTACTGTCAGTTACCACATATCAGACCATTCTATTTTAGATCCTTTGGTCTTTTTCTCTTTAAGAATGTTTCACACATCATGCATCAACATGAGTAAGCAATGTAATTGTCGGTTTTCTTTGCATTCTCTGTGCTGTGCAAGCCACCGGCTATAAATAAGATGATGATCCCCCATGCCCATGCACAAATGAAAAGTCACAGTGATAAAACTACAAACAAACCATTATAGTACAAAATAATAACTGCTTAAATGGACCTACGTACAAAGTACTGTCGGAGTATGAGGAGGCACTCAGAGCTCAATATGAGTGGTTCAGGAAGGGCTTCACAGTAACCCTGAATTAAAACATGAAGATGTTTGCTAAGTAGGTGATCAGAGGAGTGATAGAGGGAACTTGTATCATTGCTTGGGATCGTGTCTTATGTTTTTTCATATTAAGTATACTGCTGCAAATTACATCTTGCCGTCAATTTATTAATGTTGAAAAAATACGTATTGAGCACCTAGAGTAGAGAACTTTCCTAGAAACTGTAGATATAACAGTGAACTTGATAGACAAAGGCCATGCCCTCATGGAGCTTAGATTGTAGTTTGGGGAGACAGAAAATAAATACTACTGTTAATATTTTGATGACAATAAAATAGGGTAATAGAATAGGGTATGATTTGGGATGTAGAAGAGGCACTACTCTAGTTACTTTCTATACATAAACTCATTTAATCCTTAAAATCACCTTGTGAAGTACGTTGTATTGTATTTTACCTGTTTTACACATGAGGAATCTCAGGCATAGGAAGGTTCTTGCCCCTTAGCTAGTAAGTAATGTAGCTAGGACACTAACTCAAGCAGTCTTATTCCAGCATCACAGCCACTGCAGTAAACGGATCTGGAGTAGGCATTTGTTGAACAGACCCTTAGTGTCCAAATGTTTTAAGGGTTAACTTTTGCCATATAATCTTGGAATTTTAAATGTGTAATTCTCACCTTTCCCAACAATTTATGATGGTCTCAATATCTAATTACTGATAATACTGCCTTCTATATGTTTTCGTCATCAGATGATGTTTTAGTATTGGGTTGTGCCCAAGTTGTCAGATAGAAGTACAAAGCGACTTAGCACATGATTTATAAATCTGTAACTACACTATGGAAACAACTTGTATGATTTTGTCTTTTATGTAACAAATTTTTAATTAGGTAACAATTTGTATAATTTTGACATCAAAGGGCAAGGCTATTTAAATTTGTAAATATAAACTAAGTTAGGTTTTACAGAAACTAACTTAATGTTGAGGCTTGTAATATAGAAGACAGATGAAAAATATGCTAAAAATAAACTTGGAACTAAGCTCCTGGCAAGGTAAACAAGTGTGAAATAAGTCCACAGTCCCTTGTCTGCAAAGCAGAAATCCATCATGCTCTGAAAACTGAAAATTTAAAAATAAAGGTAGCAAAACCTAACCCAAACTAACATAAAACAGTCATCTTTATTATTTATCTGAATATTCATATATTTTGCTGGAGAAACACTAATGTGTGATATACTGGAAGTGTTCTGTAATAAATAGTATATGCACTCTTGTTACCTTTCTACAATTCAAAATATTCTGAATTTAGGAACACAGCTGTCTCCAAGAGCATGGAACTAAATCCAGAGACCTTAGAGTTTTACAACTGTCACCCACTCATAAAAAACTGAACACACTTTGAAATGTCAGAGTAGTCTAAGCTTTATCTTAAGTCTCTGAGTACATGCATATTAAATACTTTAAAACATACATATATAGATGAGTACCTAAAGTTTATTAACCTAATTATAGGCTATTATAACCATATAATACATTGATAGTTTGGAGCTTTTATATTACTTTTCTTCAGTGATTAAAATACAGCTCATGCTAATAGACTTATTCTTTAAATGAGTGTAGAGAACCTCAACCACATTTTTTTTTTAATTGTCCCAGTATTTCCATGGGAAATTAACACCACAAAATTAATTTTAATCTGCTGATATATAGTATGCATACTCTGTGTGTGTTGCTACTGTTACAAAGATGAATAAGACAGCACACCTTTCCCTTAAGGAATCCACAAATGCCTTCATGTCTCTGAGAGACTTGTCTCATCATCCACATTTCATGGTCACATATCAAAATTAGATGAACATGGCTTAATTAATTTATTCAACAAATAAGCATCTGCTAATAGCCAGGCCCAGTTCTAGGCACTTGGGATACATTAGTGAACAAAACAGGAAAAAAAGTCCTTTCAACATTTTAGTGGTCCTGAGAAGTCCTCCAAGGCATGAGGCAGTTTGTGCCAACATACAGTGTGTCATCAGACTCCTTTATTAAATTATACACTTTTCATTTCTAAATCATTTGGTGATAATTTGTATTATAGTTTTTTCATATGTATACATAACTACATACATGTACATACAATTTACCTGATTTGATAGAATTAAGTTAGTGGCCTTATTGAAATGTATAATCTGCCGGTTTTCAAATACTGTTAGATAGTATCTATTACAAACAAAATATTATTTTGATGCTCTGAAAGGATAAATAGGATTCCATTTAACTCCTTTTTAAAATATTTTTGCGAAACAACTTTCTTTTGGTGTTTTTAATAATTCTATCAGGCACAGCTTAGTGATTTCTTTCTGAATTATTCCTGGATCAGAATTAGACTTCTTGTCTTTTTCCATGCCACTATGGAAGGTTGCATAAACTAGCATGTATCTCACATATACATTAGTTATATAATGGTAGATAAAATTTATGGTAGATATATTTGTGTTATATTTTGGTATAAATAACAGTAGATATAATTTAAGATTTTTAAATATGATATTAATTTTACTATAGAAATAATAGTGGAAAGGCCCAGCATTTTTGGTAAAGTTGATGACATTCTAAATGTTAGCAGTTTCAATTCAGTCATTTCCTTTCACAAGTACCTGCTGATGCAGCACGTCTCTTTATTTGTATATATAGTGTTTTACTCCTAAAATATGAAGGGTAAAATTATTAAAGTAGGGTTTTTTTAAGTCATTATCTTAGATTAATAAAGTTTTCTTTTGTGACTTTGATAGTGTCTTGTGTTTATATATTTATAAACTTCATTGCAATTTAGGAATGGGGGAAGCAGTGAGTCTTTCTCAAATATTAATACTGTTTTTGTAATTCTGTTTTTCTATACTGAATATTTTTCAGAGCTATTGAACCATAAAATAGCAGGCTTTTCTTCTTAGGAGAGCCATCATTTCTCAAACGTACATCTTACTACATTGGCATTATTTGCATATTTGTTTTTCTTTGAGAGAGAGAATAGTTGAAAGTGGCCATTGAAAGTAGCACCTCCAAATGTAGATAATGCTAAAAACATTGCAGTGATCCACTATACATGTAATATTTTGATATAATTAACTTGAAACATTAATTTTATAGTGGAATTCCATGTTTGCATTCATTAGGAATTTACTCACAACTAAATCAAGACTTTTAATTTGAACTTTCTTCCTCAAGTAAAGGTAGCACTCCCCACCCCACACATAAAAGAGACAGAAAAGATTAAATATTTATCCCAAAAGCACATGGCTAATTAGCCATTTGTTTATGATTATTTTGTGGTATCCTCATATAATGATGGGAAAATCCGTTTTGAGGATTTGAGAAAATTTATGGTAATGTTGAATGGAATTTTCTTAAATTTCTTCTCCTTTGCTAGTCTTGAACATGAAAATTGAAACTTATGAGCTATTTAATTACATTTTTATGTGTGGGTGATTTCATATAGTTCACTTGGGAACAATTTCAGCTTAAACAGCTTTTCAATAATCCATAGAAATCTCTGCATTATCACTTTAGATTTTAAAATGTCACTGTTGCTACTAATATGAACATGTAGGGGCAGTATAGTACTGTTTTTGTAAATCTTGTCTGAATTTGTGAGTTTTAAAAATCTGTGTTACTGTTAGAAGTTTGTTCTTCTCTAAGATAACATAACTATATCTTGCTTTTTTAAAGGATGGTTGGTACTACTTCATTAAGTTGGAACTATTCTTTCAGTTCATGCTCTTACATGTGTTATACAAAATCTCTTATATTATGAAAGCTCTTGGCCCTGATTTATATTTGAAGTCAAGGAATATGTTTAGTTAAAAGGAAAAATGCATTTTTATTGTCTGACAATAAAAATGAGAATAAATGGATTCATAAAAACCGGAAAATACCAAGATCAGTGCAGTTTTGCCCTTACTCTGTGTCATCCTTTCAAAATGAATGTTTATGAGAATTTTTAGTCTTAATTTTTCAATATGACAAGTGAACAAAACTGAGATTACCGAACAGTCTTATTTTTAAGATTCTTTAATTGGTACATCTTTTTTTCGTGTCAAAATGGTTAAGGTTATTACAAACTTTATTACAAAATATAGTAACTTTTCCCCCGACTTAATATTTAAAAGAAGACAACTGAGCAGTTATCTCTTCCATCTATGTATTCACTTTATTCAACACCTCCTATGAGCCACAGACTGCTTTAGGCATTTAGAGTACAACAGTGAACAAAACATCCCAGCCATCACCCTCGTGGAGTTCATATCAGAAAAGCAGAGTGCCTAAGAGCGCAGATTATAGGGTCAGTTGGACCTGGGTTTAAGTTCTTTGCTCTACCACTTACTAAGCCTTATCTGTGAAGAGCTAATAGTAGTACCTTTTACAGAGGGTTGTTGTAAGGATAAAATGAAATAACCCATGGAAAGCATGGTTATGTACAAGAGTTCTGTAACTATTATGAAGCCCTCATAAGACATTTTTAGATGTGTTGGTAAAATTTATAATTAATTCTCCTGATGTAGTAGTACTTATGATAGAGATTTTGAGTATTTTTTTCATTTTTAGTTTCTTCAAGTGGTGAAAGAAGATGCACAGCATAAATTTTGAATAATTTTTCTTAAACAGTTTCCTGAGTGACTTTTAATCTTCTCTGAGTGGAAAGATACCATGCATAAAAAGTTAATGTGATTTGGTTCTACTTACATTATGTAGATTCATTCAGTGCGACTATCATATATGTAAAAATTAACCCCATTATGTCTCCCTACATGAAGAAAAGCATATGTGACATCTTGGTAGTTTGTTTGGAGATTCTCAGATGTTCAGAATAAATGTGTTGGTTTCAAATGTCATTAAATTGGAATTTTTAAAATTGCTATATAAGAAAAATACATGTTATTGATTTACATATTATGTTAGCTGCTAAAATGTCTAGTATATAGTTTCCATTATAATTTTAAGTTCTGACACCATTTTCCTACTGAAGCCCCCAAAATTTGGTAATTAAGAAATGTAACATACTTTTTAACAAATTTGAAAACTGTCTTGTCAAAATGGTACCTGATATATCATTACTACATAAGAATTGAGACTTAAAACATTTAAAGAACTGATTCACAAATTTTAACAAAAGTACTTAGAAAATTAGACCTTTCTTTAGTACCCTGTGCTTCTCTTGGTTCTTGTTATTTCTGTGTTATTCAGAAATTCCATATTTAACACACACATGCATGCATCCCCACACACGGGCATCCCACACACATAGAAGTAAAATTCTAACCACCCCCTACGTCTATTTAATAGCTTATCAGCTATGTTCATGCTACAACTGCTTCATTGAAGGGAAGTGCTACTCTGCTGTTTTCATATTAGCTTTGTTATCGTGCAGTATTTTTCAGCTGCTCATGCTCATTACCATACAGCTGGTATGTAGAGAAGAGAAGGAAACAGGCAGAAGTTGTACTGTCTACAAGAATAAGAAGCTCTTGCAGATGGGGTGCTGGCAGATGGGGCATGTGTTTGAACAGGTTTTACTAATAACAGAGTGCGTTAAAAATCATTCTGAGAAAGTCTAAGGTCAGTGCCATGGATTCAGAGCTTGAGAGGTTGTTCAGCTTTTTCGTAGACCTTTTTAGAATATTAATCGACTCTTACAAAAAAAAAGTAATAAATGGCAAACCATACCTCCTCCAAAAAAAACTTACCAGTTTTTTTCTTCTTTATATTAGTATGTTTTTTCTTTAGTATAATTTTAAAAGCATTAATACTGTCACCTAGTATCATCAACTTGTGTTGTCGTAGTCTTAAATATATTTACTTAAAATGTCTACATCTATATACAAAAGTGTAGATGCTTTGTGAAAATGGTAATAACATTCTTCAGTTTCTGTATATTAGAATATTTATTAGAAAGTGAAAACTAAAGATTTAGATATCAGTATGTATAGTGTTGACTACGTTGAAGATTAAGTCGAGGAATGTTTTATCTGCATTCAAAGTTAGAAGTGAATGGTATGCCCAGAAATGTATCTATTGTTAAAAATATTTCTTGCATATTTTGCATATTCACAAAACCAAAGTGAATGAAGTATAATTAAAATAACCATCATTTTTATTAGAGTATTTTAGTGGGATCTTAGTCTTTTTGGCCCTTTTTTATTAACTAGTGTTTCTTGATATATCCTCTCTCAATGGGAGATGCTGATGAAAAGCAACTGAAGCAAAATAAAGCTAGGCAATTTTGTGTAACATATGTAGTATTCAATTTAATTTTAAAGGAAATAGAACTTGTTCTTTTCATAGAGATTAAAATATGTGAATATATATGATATATATGAAATGTATACAAGTATAGCTAGTTTTTTTTTATACTTTAAGTTCTAGGGTACATGTGCACAACGTGCAGGTTTGTTACATATGTATACATGTGCCATGTTGGTTTGCTGTACCCATTAACTTGTCATTTACATTAGATATTGCTCCTAATGCTATCCTTTCCCCATCCCCCCACCCCATGACAGGCCCCAGTGTGTGATGTTCCCAGCCCTGTGTCCAAATGTTCTCATTGTTCAATTCCCACCTATGAGTGAGAACATGCGGTGTTTGGTTTTCTGTCCTTGTGATAGTTTGCTCAGAGTGATGGTTTCCATCTTCATCCATGTCCCTACAAAGGACATGAACTCATCCTTTTTTATGGCTGCATAGTATTCCATGATGTATATTTGCCACATTTTCTTAATCCAGTCTATCATTGATGGACATTTGGGTTGGTTGCAAGTCTTTGCTATTGTGAATAGTGCCACAATAAACATACGTGTGCATGTGTCTTTATTGTAGCATGATTTATAATCCTTTGGGTATATACCCAGTAATGGGATTGCTGGGTCAAATAGTATCTAGATCCTTGAAGAATCGCCACACTGTCTTCCACAGTGGTTGAACTAGTTTATAGTCCCACCAAGAGTGTAAAAGAGTTCCTATTTCTTCTCCACATCGTCTCCAGCACCTATTGTTTCCTGACTTTTTAATGATCGCCATTCTAACTGGTGTGAGATGGTATCTCATTGTGGTTTTGATTTGCATTTAGTTTTTAAAGCTAGTATAAGTTACAACACTTTTGGCAACTCAGAAACTCATGTTTCAGATTTCTTGTCAGTAAAATGGAGGTACAAAATATTGTCTGTGAAGTTAATAACTATGAAGAAATAAAATGATTTAAATGAGACCTGTGAGAAGTGGTGTACTTTAACAAGCATTGCTAAAACTGTGTATTCTTTTTAATAGTGAAAGTTTAGATTCTGTTGGGCATTTTAAAGGTACAGAAGTCCTAAACTGTGAAGTTGCATTTTTATTGCTCATCAAACTTATTTTCTTCCAATTTAATTTGTATTTGGACTGTATGACTGATAAATATGTAGAAATGCTTTTATGACTTTTCCCTGAGGGGGAAATATATTAAGTATTATAAACAATAGACAGTATAATTATAAAATGATAAACCTGTAAAATGTATTGTTCACCTACATCATCATTTCTTATTTAGAAAATTATGAGTTTTTAAAATTGTGTTCAAAATTAATGGTTTTCTGTTGTTATTTCTGTAGCTCTACCATTGTTGATTAGGGTATGTCTTATGTGGCTAATTATCTCATATAAATATTTTTTATTGGTACCCTACTATATGCAGGAACTATGTGAGGAGCTGAGATACAACAAAAATCAAAACAGAATAAAAATACTGCCCTCATGGAACTTACAGTCTATTGGAGAAGACAGACAAATATTTAATGTGCTCACACTGTAACAAGGTGTTGGCTTCAAGCACTGGGAAATCAGAGATAGCCTGTATACAGATAATTCACATATTTTCATCTCCAACCCAGACCTTTCTTCTGGGCCAGAACCAGTTGGAGCATGAGATTTGGATACCCAGTTATCTCCAAGATATCTCAAGATCCTCCTCACCCCTGGCCCCCAGAAAACAAAAAACAACCAACTAACCCAGTCCTTGTTATCCAATTGCACAAGTGAGAAAACAGGTGTTATCTTTGATACCTTCCTCTTTTTTACTTGCCATGCATGACCCATCTGTTACTATCCTATCAGTTTGATGTCCTAAATGTCTCTTAACTGCCCATTCTTATGCATCTCTGTTTCTACCTAGCTAATCGAAGCCATCATTATCTCTTGCCTGGTCTAGTGGAATAACTTCCTCACACAGTCTCTCCACATCTACTGTCAATCACTGCCATTCTACTTTCAGCATTACACTCTGAATGATTTTTTCAAGAAATACATCTGATTATATCTTTTTCTTAACTACTATGCAGCATTAGCTTTTCATTACTCTTATGGTAAAACCCAAAATCCTTTGAGGTCTTGGGTAATCTATCCCTTGTCTACTTCTTCAGCCTCATCTTACACCTGCCATCCTACCTCTGTTCAGTGTCCTCTAGCTATAGGTGGTTACCCCTCCCTGCTCCGAACCTAGCTCAGTCATTCATTCAGCGAGAAGATGCCTTCTGTGAACCCACAGACTAGGTGGAAACCTCACCATTCTTAACACTCTTCGAACACTCTGCAGCGTTTACCACAGTTGCAGTTTTGCTTTGTTTTGTCTCATTATCTTGCCCACTATGCTGTGAACTCCAGCCATGAAACAGACACAAGACCTAGTTTAGCTTATGTTAGGCAACTAAGTAACTATTATATTGAATGAATGAGAGTATCTGTGGCAGACTGAAATAACCATGTAAATCTGCATGTGTTTTAATTATGTATATTAGGTAGAATATAATTATGGAGATACTTGAGACAAAGTGTAGGGTAGAATCACAGAGATACATATGTATCAATACAGATGTTCACTGTTAGGAATGATAACCATACATGGATCAAATGGACAATTATTGAAGATGGATTGGCTCTTTAAAAAAGGCCTTATGTAATGAAGTTAAGAAACAGGGCCCAAATGATAGCCACATATTGAAAAGCATGTGCTCTATGTATTCAGATGGAAAATCCTGTGTATTTGTTACTACTTGGTTAGTAAGTCAAGTATTTTTAGGCTGTGTACTAAAAAAATTTTCAATGAAGAAGTCATAGTCCCTTATTAAGTGTATTTGGGTTTGAGTAATCAACAAAGAACATTTGAAGCAGTTTCTTTCATAAATATTATGATTCATAACTTTTCCCAGTTTTCCATAGGGTTCAAATCATTTTGGTAAGGAGGAAAAAACCTAGTAGCTTCGTTGAAAGGACACTCCAATGGAGATCCTTTGATGTTTGTGTTTTCAGCTCTCTTTTATTTCATATTTTAGGGAAATAAAGCATAGGACATGAAGGAAGGAGAGTAAGACATAGAAGTCCTGAGGGTTTGGGAAAAGGAAGCAAAACCCATTTGTTGTTGTGTTTCTTCCAGTATGCCCACTGATGACTGCCTGGCCTCAATATAATGTCACAGATTATAAGAGCAGTTCTTAACCAAGCGGAGCCACTGGCAGTAGTGTATTAACTTGTTGTCAAGCTGCTCCTGGTTAATTCCCAGAAATAAAGTGTATCACAGTACACAATTAGCTGCATAGTCCGTCTCTTCTTTCTGCAAGTCTGCAGTGGCTCTAGTGTGGATTTCATACTCACATCACACATTTGCATACTGAAATAACTAAGAAAACATCTTAGAGATATTTAAACTGCCAATATTTCTTGCTTTGTATATAGAGAACCCTATTTTTATTTTTTTGTAAACTGAAGACCAGGACTTCCTTAGGTTCAAATCCCATCTACCTTAAGTGACCTTGGGGTCGCTTAAAACTCTCTGTGCCTCTTTCCTCATCTGTAAAATAGAGATAATAATAGTACTTTCTGCAGAAAGTTGTTAAACCGTTTCATTGAATTAATATAAGAAAAACACCTAGGAAGAGTGCCTGACATATAGTGAGTTTCCTTCCCTGTATACATTGTATTCTTAAGAAAACATCTTTTTGAAAAGGAGTTGCTTATTCAAACTGGAATAAAGTTTGCAGCATCTTTGATAGTGGGCGCTGAAAGAGCATTCAGGTCAGTTTAAAATCTAGTGTTTATTTTTCTTTTATACATTTGGTTTAAAATATTGCCATGTGCATTTCTTGAAAATATTATCTCTTCCTCTTTCTAGTTGTATATATTGTCATACAAATTAAGCAGTTTCACTTATTAGTCAAATGGATTTGTCATTTTTTATTGACTTGCCTGTCCTTCCCTCCTGAGTTGGGAGTGCTTCCAGGATAGATATTACATCTTGCTCAATTTTGCATCTTTTTTGCTTAGTGCTTGGCTTTTAGTAACCCTGGACAAATATTTCTAAAATGTGGTAGATCTAGATCTAAAAATATAACATTTGAATAACTGCTTAATTTTTTCTCCCTCTTGTTTTATTGTTTAGAAAATGGAGAATCATTATATGACTCAGGATTCATTTGGATGAGACTGATAATATTATAATGGAATTTGAAGTTAGAGGCTCACATGAATTGCTCTCAGTCACTAGCTTTTTCTGTGCTACCTATATATGATAAACAAATATTGCGAATCTCACAAAGTTAAAGTCTTTGAAATAAATGGATTGGTAGGGGGTAAATTACATCTTAGTCTAACAAAATCTGTTTATTGCAATGGTTTAATAAAAGGCAGGTGACTAAAAATATCTTAGAAAATACCACTTAATTTTAATCTTTGCTGTTTATGTTGTGATCATGATGATTAACATATCTTCATTTATCTTCTCTTGAAAACTATTCCAAGTTCTTGTTGTTGTTGTTGTTGTTGTTTTTGAGAGAGAGAGTTTCACTCTGTTGCCCAGGCTGCAGTGCAGTGGTGCAATCTTGGCTCACTGCATCCTCTGCCTTCCGGGTTTGAGCAATTCTCTGCCTCAGCCTCCCAAGTAGCTGAGATTACAGGTGCCCACCACCATGCCTGGCTAATTTGTTTTATATTTTCAGTGGAGACGGGGTTTCACCATCTTGGCCAGGTGGTGGCCTGGTGAACTTGATCTTGAACTCCTGACCTTGTGATCCACCTGCCTCAGCCTCCCAAAGTGCTGGGATTACAGGCATGAGCCCATGCGCCCGGCCCTAAGTTCTTTTTTAATATGCTGTGTTGTCTGTTGTTGGAATAACTTTAAAGGAAAGGTTTAAAATGAAGAAAGGAATATGTGTGTGTCTTCTTTATCATCTCATGAACTAAAAAATACTGGAATTTTAAGATTACACTAAAGTTCAGCATCCTTTTGCTAGCTTTGAATTGATATTCTTTTGGGTAGATTTAGACTATTCCTCATAGGATTTTTTCATATTGTATAATTATGAACATACATTGACTCATAAACTTAGATTTTAAGAAATCTAAGATTCAGCTTTAAAAAGTGGTCCAATTTACCATGTAGCAGTTCGTAACAGACCACAGCTATATGCACTTGTTCATATCAGGAGCAGTTCTTAATTTTAGTTATAATTCATATTTGTTTAGTAGTCATCATTCCATCATTCCATACCATGCCTTCATGCAACTGGTGGGAAACTTATGATATTCATTCCACATAAAGGAGTTTTTAGGATCATGTATTAAATGTGATAAGCTTTCTTTTTTCTTTTCTTTTTTCTGTTCTGTTCTGTTCTTTTTTTTTTTTTTTTGAGATGGAGTCTAACTCTGTCTCCCAGGCCTGGAGTGCAGTGTTGCAATCTCGGCTCACTGCACCCTCCACCTCCCGAGTTCAAGCAATTCTCCTGCCTTAGCCTCCCAAGTAGCTGGGATTACAGGTGCACACCACCATACCCAGCTAATTTTTGTATTTTTAGTAGAGTCGGGGTTTCACTCTTGGCCAGGCTGGTCTCGACCTCAAGTGATCTACCCGCCTTGGTCTCCCAAAATGCTGGGATTACAGGTGTGAGCCACCATGCCTGGCAAAAGTTAGTTTTCAAACATTTGGAGGTCTCAAGTGTTTACAGGTAAATATTTTTTAAATCATGTGCTAAAATAAATTTTAAGAAAGTGAATCTGTAAATAAAATATTTCTATGAGAATGTTGAGAAGATAGCAAAGTGCTTCTAACTATCAGTCTTACAGTTCACTGCACATAAAAGACAAATATACATTTAGATACCTTTTCAAGTTAAGTTGTCTTGAAAATATTTATTGACCTTCAGAGTCTTTTGGAATCTCCTAAACAGGTAGGGAATCATGTAAGTATTTGCTAGTCATAGAATTCTTGATTTTTTTTTAAAGCAAATAATGTAATTTGTTAAAGTATATATATGTATATAGGAACTACTTTAAAATTTAAATTAACGTTTTAAAAATGAATAGAATCCTCTTTTTAAAATGTAGTGGGGGCCTGATTACTATGTTCTTCCCTACTCACTTGACAGCTATGTCAAACACTTGAATACTTAAAGAACAAGCAAGCTACATAAAAACAAAGAATTGATTAAAGATCACCATGAGGCACACTTTCTAGAGCAAGAACCCAGTGTTATTTTTGTTTCTCACTGGCCTAGCACCAAAACAAAATAGGTACTCAATAAATATTTTTGAATTAGTGAAATCAGTTTGAATTCACAGACTTTGATTCATAACTAGAGTTTTAAAAGATTGGTTCAAGTTATGCCTTGTCATTTTGAATTCTTCTGGAAAATTAGTAAGATGCTTGATGAGAAGAGATGCCTATATTTTAAAAAGTGCAGTAAGTATGAATCTGGACTTTCTGTATCTGCCAGCCAAATGTTGGCTGGCATTTTAATATATTTTTTATATGTATATATATTTAATATATTTTAATATATTTTTCTAGGCTTTTCTCTATGCATACACAGTGCGCACACACATAAAATATATGCTTTTTTTTTCAAAAGGACCGTACCTTATATTGTGTTACCGAATCTCACATACCTTCTAGTTTTACAGTCACCCTTCTATAGTCACCTAGCTCTGTACCTGATGAACGGTTTCTGAGACTTCAAAATGCTCTATAGTGAAGTCTGTTCTTTAGAAAAGAGGCTTTGAGTCTGGGGGCCAGACAGTAGAGGTGTGGGGAGAAAGGGCTGGGGTAGAACAAGATGAAAATTTTCTTAGTGAGCTATACCTTTTTGAATAGGACAGGTTCTTTCAGTCACATGTTGGCAAGAATCGATGAATTGTGTACTCACCTGTTGCCCCAAGTAACTTTTCGGATTGTTTTTTCATTAACTTTTTCTGGGAATATACAATTTCAATGAATGTTTTCTACACCATTTCCCTACGCCGTGTATTCAGGAGTACAACTTGCTTGTATGTATGATTTCTAGTGTGAATGCCTGTTCAAACAGAAAGTCCCCTTGTTTGTCAGTGTTTGTAACTAAAATAAAAAGTCAACAGTCTTCACACCCACACAGTAAAGTTCTCCTAGTACAGAAAGACACATAATGCCCTAAGATGGAATGATGAGTCATGACAGGAGGTATTTTGAAGAAATTTAACAATATGTTAAATAACATTTTAACTCTAGTATTAAATGTTTCAATTAGGAGAAATAATTGTTATCACATGGGTTATCCCCTAATGAACCTTGTAAGACCAGTGACTAGAAGTCTAATAGATGCTGTTAATCCTGCAAGTTAATAATAGTCATATTTCCATTTACATCTCAGGTCCACAGGTGGTAATTTCCTTCTTCCCTCTCAACACTTATCAAACTTCTGTTTTTTAAACACAGAAGCAAGACCATGTCATTTATGAACTCTCAGACTATTAAAATAACTTCTCCATTTTCTGACTCACTGCACCCAATTTGGCAATTGATATATAGTCCAGTATTGCTTTCTATTTGTTTCTTGTCTTTGTGGGGTTTTTTTGTTTTTTGAGACTGAGTTTTGCTCTTTTTGCCCAGACTGGAGTGCAACGGCACGATCTCAGCTCACTGCAACCTCTGCATTCCGGGTTCAAGTGATTCTCCTGCCTCACCTGTCTTCGTGGTTTTTGTTGTTGTTTTGTTTTGTTTTGTTTTGTTTTTGGTAGTTTTTGTTTGTTTGTTTTTGAGACAGAGTCTTGCCTTATCACCCAGGCTGGAGTAGAGTGCTGTGATCATAGCTAACTGCAACCTCAAACGATCCTCCTGCCCCAGCCTCTCAAGTAGCTAGGGCTACAGGTGCGCACTACCATGCCCAGGTAATTTTTTTTTTCATTATTTATAGAAATGGGGTCTTGCTATATTGCCCAGGCTGGTCTTGAACTCGTAGCCTCAAATGATCCTCCTGCCTCGGCCTCCCAAAGCTCTGGGATTATGGGTGTGAGCCACCACACCCAGCCTCATTTCTTATCTTGTCACCTGGATTTTAAGTATCTTGTGGGAGGAAGATAATTGCAATGTTTTTGTTTGCCCTTGGTAGCATTTCACAGATATTGGGACATAGGAGGTGACTTATTTCTCAATTGATTGTTTTTTTAACCTAAAATTTTCTCAGTTTCTGTCACCTTTCCCCCATCACCAGGCCTTTGCCTCAGATTTCCCAGATGTAGTAGAAGCATAGTTAATATGGACCTAAAATAATGATTCAATAAACTGAATAATCAAGATTTACTTGTAATTTACATACATACTTTTTGCAAAATATAACACTTTTTTCTTCTTTAACAATGTCTCGTGTTTTAGCTTAACTTGAGCTACCACATATCTAATGGAAATCAGTAAGAATTATTGATCTTGGGACCAGAGACCAAGGTTCTAAATATAGCTAGCTATTTAAGCATGAGCAAGACACTTAATTCTGTACCTACTTTTCTCACCTGTTAAATACAGCTACCATTTCTAGGGTATCTGTTATGTGCTAGGCATTTTCTGTGTCCTCACAGTGACTCTGTAGTTTAGGTGGTAAGGTAGGTGTATATCATTACTGTTTTATAAAAAGAGAAAACAAACTCGTAAAGGTCAAGTAACCACCTAACATTACACTCTGGTAATGGCAGAACTTGCGCTTAAATCCAGGTTTTTCTGGTTCCATTGCTTGTGTTCATTCCACAAACAAAGAGGAATTAGATGACATCCAAAATCACTCTGTGGCTTCCTGCTGTTAATGTTTTTTGCTGATTTAGTTTTTTTTTTTTAGTCTTTAGCTCTCTTCTCAAAACTTTTTTATCATGACTAATCACTAATTTAGGAAATTAATCCCAGAATTTTAAACAGTTCTTGAAATGAATACAAGATTAATATATCACACCTATGGGAAATTCTTCTCAAGTCAGGCAAATATATTTGAAAATCACAAACAGCAGCAATAAATATGGATTTGTGTAAAGAAAGCAGAAGAGTGAATAGGGTTTAGGCCTTATATTGAGGGAAATTTGATTTCATTCTTTCTCCATGTTAAATTCTTTCCTGGGTCATATTTGTGGTTTCATTTTTCTTGAAGTCAAACTTACATTTTATACTTTTTTTCCATGATATCTGTCTTACTTTACTGAAGGTATTACTATAAGAAATTCACAATAAAATTTTGAGAGGAAACTTATGAATTCCAAATGCTTATTGGTAGTTTATTTTGGATTTTAAGCATGAAAGATTCATTGCTTTCTGGATAAATCAGTAAACTCCAGGGTGACTTGCTAACTTTGTTGTCAAATTATTGCACTGATGCCGGCTGTCTGTGAAAAAGTAGAGGATGTTGACTTAATATTAGTCTGACAGCTCTGTAACAATATAAATTTTAGAGGAACGAATAAAACCCCCATATTATTTTATTCTGTGGCTGGCATAAATAGAACTCTTAACTTGCACTATTGGGTATGAATTATGTATGTATGTATATTTATATATTTGTAGATAAATACATTTGTGCATGTGTCCATCAGATGACTAATTTGGCCCAATCTGAAGGAATGAAAAAACTTACACTGTTGGAACTACTACTGCAGTTGATTTGTGTCAAATCATCAGAGGCTGTGTCTTTGTAAGGAGAGTTTTAAATAGCTTAAACTTCAAGAATTAAAACTTCTGGCCAGGCACGGTGGCTTACCCCTGTAATCCCAGCACCTTGGGAGGCTGAGGCGGGCGGATTACTTGAGGCCAGGAGTTCGAGACTAGCCTGGCCAACATGGTGAAACCCCATCTCTACTAAAAATAGAAAAATTAGTGGGGTGTGGTGGCACACGACTGTAATCCCAGCTACTTGGGAGGCTGAGTCATGAGAACCTCTTGAACCCAGGAAGTGGAGGTTGCAATGAGCCGAGATTGCGCCACTGCACTCTAGCGTGGGCAACAGAGTATGACTATGTCTTTAAAAAAAAAAAAAAAAACTACTACTTCTGTAATTATATTAAAATTTATTTAAAAGCAGTCAGCTATAACATTTTGATTTGCAGCTTGATTTACAAAGGTTTGGATTATATATATTATAAACATCCCCTTCCCCCAAAAAAATAAGTTTAAGTAAAGTAAGATTATCTATTACAGTGTTTAGTGTTTGGAATTTTTTTCTAAGGCACTAGTGTCACAGTATTTGTTTACTTAGATGGTAGTTTTGAACTAAAGCTGGCTCATCTTGTTTTATTTTACATGTTCTCAAAAATTTTTTAGAACTAATCTCAGTATGAGTTCTAACAGTCAGATGTTTGTGTATATTATGTTACACTATGCTCTTGTGTTAATTGACTGTATTTCCAATGGAGAAAGAACAGAGTTTCAATTGATGTATATAATATTCTGTGCCCAACACAAAGTAGGTGCTAAACAAATGCTTACTGAATGAATAAATATGGAAAATTGCTTATTGGCCAATACTGCCACCTATTTGTGTTAGTGAAAATGTAAATGCTGGGCATATATACTATTCCAGTTGATATCTGTAATAGAACAGGTTTATTAGTTTGCCAGTTTTAATAAGCAAACCTTTTAATAAGCACTCACATCCCAGAAAGTTAATGACAGTGAGTTAGTGAAATTTCAAAAAGTATTTCAGTCTCAACATGCTTGGCATTCCTTTCATTGATGTTGAAATTTTGAACTGTCTGTAATTTTGAACTGTCTGTAATCTAAATTCTGTGCTCAGGGCAAGACAGCTAACTGTGGTGGTTTCCTAGTCCTTTCTAGAGTACAAAGTGTTGTCATGATAATAATAAAATCACTGACATAGGAATATAAACACATTCTCCTACTATTATAAAATGGAAGTGTATTTTTAAATGTTAGCAAGGTAAAGAAAAGAACTAATAGTATTCATAGTATTTTCCACTAATTATAAACTTTTTAGTTGAGTGAAACTTTTTAGTACTGATTGTAATATATGTTTAAGCTTTAGAAAAATAATGCTGTGGTTTCTGATATTTGCTTGTATGGCCAATTCAAAAATATTAATTATTTGTTTTGTATCATTTTCTGGATGCCCTAGAAATAAATTTGAGTAAGATGTGAATCTTTAGGGAGGAGATAGGGGAGAAAGATGTATAAAAATAATGACAATGAACTATGATAACTGCAGTAATAGAACTATATATAAGACGGAAATAATGAACTCTTGAGAGTCAAGGTGAGGTAAAGTACTCTATTAACTACATCCTTTATGTTGACATTATATATAAAGATAAGTATTTCTCTGAAGATACATGATTCGCTTAAGACCATTTGTGTATATTTTTCTCACTGTGTGTACACTATTTTTTCTTTCTGCTCACAACCACAACTTGCCCTTCTAAAAACTTAAGTCGTCCCAATTATTTGTTCAGAGAGAGCCATTTCTCTGGTAGGAGCTCACGGGTTAATGATTCTATGGCATCATTCCCCAGAGGCAAACATATCATCATATATTTGTGTTGTTTTTTTTTCCTCGTTACTTCTAACTTCTATGCTAGCACACTAGTTCCACTTCTACACCTAGCACAGTGGAGTTGTGATGAGATGAGCATTGGGTCTGAGTTAGCAGATGGATTTTATTCCAGGACCTTATTCTTGGTCATTCCCTTTGCTAATGGAATTTCAATAATGCTTCTAGGTTGTCAGTCAACACAAGAATTAATTTTTTATAGAATGGGAGAAATGATTGCCGAGCTGAAATTCCATGAAAATTATTGTAATGAAAATATATTTAATATAGTGAAATAGTAATTCTAAAAATATAGATGACAAACATAAGCATTTTCTTAGCTGTTTGGTTGACTAACTTAGCTATTTGGTTTCTTAGCTATTTGGTTGACCTTCTTTCCTGTGAACTTACTACTTAATATTTTAGTGTAAGGCATAAAATACTTTAAAAAAACTTATTTAACATAGATAATAGACTGATCTAAAGTTTAAAATGTTTCTTGTCACAGAGATAAGATAGATAAATACAGACACAAACCCATAAAAATTTTTAAATATTATATTACTAAAAACTTAAATCTGAATAAAGTTTCAAACTATATTTTAGCCGAGTGGTATAAATAGAAATGCGAGTGATTTTATTTGCTTTGTTCATATTAAGATTATGATGACAGTAATATAATAGATCACAGTTTTCATTGATAGTACATCAGAGAATGTTGAAAATCATTTTTATTCTGTTAATTTGAAACTCAGAAGCTTAGTTGACTAGTTTTGCTTGACAGATTCTTCACAGTTCAAATTAACATCATAAGATATTAGGGAGAATTGTTTAAATACTTGGGAAGACAAGGTCTTCATTAGTACTTACAAACATTCGCATTTCTCACTTAAAGGATAAACAATAAAAATCATTCCCAAGTGGGAACCATGGTAGATGGAGGATATGTGGTAGTAGAAAGACTTCTCAGTGTAGACTTTTTTGTATATCATTTTGATGTTTGAAGCATACAAACCTGGTAATAAAACATGGATCTACAGGACAGTACCCACATACAAACAATATTTGTAGGGAACAGGTTTTCCTGTAACTCACAGCCCTAAGTAGGAGCCATATAACCATGGGAGCAGTCCTTTGAATATACAAAGTTAAGAGATATTTTCTTTAGGTTTTGAGACAGTATCCCCTACTTCATTAAAGTTGGTCTCTTCTTAACTGAGTAGATTTAATTTGAAAAGGTTAGTTCAATTAGAAATAGGACATGATTTCAGTTGAAGCCAAAGTATATACTATTATAGCACTAGTATTACACGTGTCTTATGGAAAACTTATTACCACTGACAAATTCTGGATGAAATTTCAGGTGTTCTCATAGCCCAGAACATTGAGGAAAATCACCTTTTTTCCCCCTTTCCTAAATCTTGAGTCCTCAGAACTTCTGACAAAAGAGTTTATGGGTCCATTCCTAACAATTAGATTTTTTTGTTTTTTTGCTTCCCTTCGAAGTGAGATTATTTAGATAACTAACTTCTGCTGAGTACATATACATATTGTTCCTGAGGGTAAGAATTAATTTAAGAGCCAGGTAGGAGATTTTTTTTAAAGATAAGTAGACAGTAGAATATAATTTCTAGAAGACTCAAGACGTACATCTTCATAAAATTTTACGTTATCTTAATTTCATTTATGTTTAAAAGTAAAAGATGTTGCATTGACATAATGTCTTAGTTATAAAGGTAAACATTTTTATTTTTAAAATTATGATACTACTTTATGCAGTATTTAGAACCATTTTACTAAAGAAAGCCATTTACCACCATAGCAGAGAGTATTAAAATGTTAGTAAGTCCAAATGGTTGTTTTGTTTTGTTTTTCTGGAGAAACTTACTTCGAATAGTGGTAACTATAGGCACACAATTTACTTGTAATAAAGAACACTAATGGGGAGGGTAGGAGTAAATTAACTAGAACCTTAATAATGGGCTTTTCTAGTTCAAGGAATCTTATAATTGTCCCTGAAGCTAGTTGTGAAGGAAGTTGCAAGATGAAATATCTAGATTTGTGTAGTAGTCATTCCAGGAAAAATGTTGCCTTCTGGCAAACTTTGGCATCTTTATTATGTAAAATGCCTTTTTAATGATAAGCAATATAGATTGTCAAAATAATTTTGGAGATAGAAGTCTAGTGCCTCCTGTTTACTCCAGATTAAATTAGCAAATAAAAGTAAGCCTCTCCAGCCAGCACAGTGTTTGCTCTTTTGGGGATAAAATAGCCTTTTGGCCAAACTTTACACACTTAGGTAGTACTAGTTTGTTAATCTTACAAAGATATTCTTATGATTAGTAAGAATTGATGAAGTGTATGGCAATTTTCCTGAAAATTACTATGTTTTAAAGGATTGAAATGGAAAAGCATAGGCAATGTTTTTATTAAATCAATACCAAAATATGCAGTTTGAAATATAACTTAGATTACATAATTTCTGCAAATGCTGTCGGCTCCAAACCAGTTTACTTTATTGTCAGTCAACCCCAGAGAATATTAATTTCTGTTTTCGGGATTGCCTGTTTTGTACCATCCAAGCTACTTGAAAAATCTGATTAGTCTGTGCCAGGACTACGGTAGGATGACAGTGAAAATAGCATGCTTTGCCTCAGTTCAGGGGGACCGTATGAAAATATATCCTATTTTCAAAATGTTTCTGAAAAGACTTATTTGTGGAAATGTTCCTTGCTATTTAAAACTCTTCAAAAATGCAGGTTTTACAAAATACAAAAATAACCTCTTGAAAGTTTGAAAGGGGAGAGGGGGCTGTCGTGTGGGGGCGGTCTCTGCTGCCCACATCCTCCCTCTGTTCAGTGCGTTGTGTGCTTACGGGTTCCCTGGAGCGGATCACCATATAATTGATGTGCAGTCTGCATTGCTGAATCCTGGACTGCACCATTCTGTGTTCAAGGGAAGATGTAATCTGATCCCTCTGCTGCTGAGGGAGGAATCTGTTCAGTCAAGGCTTTGACAGGGCATAGTCTCCTCCAATAATCTTCTCCGTTCTCTCTCATTATTCCCTCGAGTTCTTCTCAGTCAAGCTGCATGTATGTATGTGTGTCCCGAGAAGCGGTTTGATACTGAGCTGCATTTGCCTTTACTGTGGAGTTTTGTTGCCGGTTCTGCTCCCTAATCTTCCTTTTCTGACGTGCCTGAGCATGTCCACATTAGAATCTGTGACATACCTACCTGAAAAAGGTTTATATTGTCAGAGACTGCCAAGCAGCCGGACACACGGGGGCACAGAATCACTGAAGGGGAAAAATACAGAAAATATGGGTTTCTACGGCACATTAAAAATGATTTTTTACAAAGTAAGTAAGCTGTTTTCTTCCTATGCTATGTGATTGTGTGTGTATGCCTGCCTGAGAAGGAAAATCTGTATCATCAGAGATGGCTGCAGTATCCTCTAATTTTGGTGGGTGGCTGGATGTCTGGTATTCTGTTTTATATCATGAATGTAAGCAAATAACGGAAAGACTGTGAGCTGGAAAAAGCTTTAAATTTAAGATAAAATGTATATTTTAATCTGAGAATTTTTCACTAAAAATACATTCAGACTTTAGAAATGTGGCTCTGTTAAATGCTGACCTGGAAATACTCTATCCTTAGTTGGCTTTTAGTGAACCTTTTGCCTTCAATTTTTCTATACCTTGTATACAGTTTTTCTTTTTTCATTAGTTGACTCTTTAAAAGTATAGAATCATGAGACTATTTGGGATTTATATTTAAAGAGATCATGTTTACTTTCTGTACCCCTCAAAAATTGCAGAATTAATTTTTGGTTCTGAAGTCAGTATTTTCAGTAAACAGTACAGTATTTAAAAGACTTCTATAGTCATACAGAAGGTGCTTTCCTTTATAAAATATTTTTAAAATAAAATCCTTTCTCAGTGGTTTCCTTGATACACATTTTGGGGCATGTTTATTCATTGAAGGATTTCTAAGATGGAAATAAAGTTTGCTTTTAGTGGCAAATGGTATTTGCACCAATGTTTTTTACAAGGTATCCTGGGAAGTTCTGAAAGCCAGTATTACAAACTTAATTAGAATAAATATCAAAGTTTCTCCTAATTATGAAGATAAGAATTTGTGGAAGTTATCAAAAAACTAGATTTTAACATAGTCTGTACTGACTGACCTTCCTGATGGATTCATTTGCATGTATGTTTATATATATATGTGTGTATCTATAAATTATATACACGGAAACACGTGGCTACCTATATACTTCACCTTTTATATTTATATTTGCTTTTTAATAAAATTATTTGGAGAAAGAAAATAATGGTTTCTGAGAGGAATCACTTTAAAAGAATGTAATGAGTATATAAACTTCTAAAGGGAAGAAACCAGCCAGATCAATTCCATTTCTTTCCAGTAGGTATGTCATGAACTAAGGTATAAATTGTAGATGAGCTTGTTGTACCCTCACCTCTAGCCCCTAATGTCGTAAGATCATCCCGGTATTTTAGAAAACTCTTCGTGATGACAAAAACATGGTCTTTATTATTCAGTGTGGCTCTAAAACATTTTTACTCTTTAGTATTTATATTGTATCATGCTATGTTATGATGTTCCCATGTAAGGCAAGAGGTAGGAAAATAAGGCTGCTGCAAAGCAAGGATTTTTACCTACTTATAAACATGAGGATAGCTCTCTATCACTTTGGAGTGTTTTTCCTTCTATAACTTGCAGTAATACAGTGATTAATTAGTGGACACAAATCTTAAAAAGGGGTTGTTGAAATGGAAAAAGTCAAATCTTACCAGATTTTATTTTCTAGTTTTAAAATATACATATAGTCACATAAGAATATTTCAATATTGATGTTGACAAGAAACAATTCTGAATATATTTATAGTATAACATGGCATAATGAAACACCTTAAAATGTAGATTTTGGATACACCTTATAGCGAGGCATAACTGATTCTTTTAAAACCTTTCTGTTGTTGCTTTTCAAATTAGAATATTTTGTCCTGAGTATCTGTCAATAGAGCTATATTCTGTATATATATCAATTGACAACTTTTCCCCTCAGCGTTATTATACTATCTCCAGATTTCTCTTATTATTGATTTACTTTTTAAAACTGTCCTTATTGCCCATATTAATTGCTTTATGCCTTATCACTATTCAAGATTATTTATACTGCTCTTTACCCTCTTATAATGGTATGAGTGTTTAAAATTGAGTTTGTTACTTTCATAATTATTTCTGATTTTACAATTTTGAATTTTATCTTTATTAAAAACATGTTTTTAAAGAAAAATGATTCACGAGGAAGGCACGTTAAATATGATTATTTTCTGTGTGGATTAACTTGAGATTTTTCCCTATGTTGGTTATTAAATTGGAAAACATGAAAGATATATTATCTCAAGGAATATATATATATAATGAATATCAGTTTTCAAATCATCACACACTGTTCTTCTGGATAAAATATTAGGGGGGAAAATTCACCTTTCCATTCCATTCAGAGTAAAACAAAGTAGAACAAATAGAAGAAACTATGAAACATTTATTTTATATATTTAATTAACATTGTAGGCATATGAAAATTTAAGAATTTAAAATATTAACCATCCTGACTCAAGATTTGATAGTTAGATGATTTTTTAAAAACATATCTTGTTTGTTTTACCTTATAGATGAAAAGAAAGTTGGACCATGGTTCTGAGGTCCGCTCTTTTTCTTTGGGAAAGAAACCATGCAAAGTCTCAGAATATACAAGGTAATATTAAATATAATGATTATCTCATGATTCTCAGTTTTTTAGAGTTGATTCTGAAAGTGTTTTAGTTTATTCTTGTAGAATAATAATGTTACTAGTACGGTTGACTGTTTAACACATTTTGAGATTACCGGAAATTGAGAACTATATCATTTTAAATAAGAGGAATGCCACCTTAGTTTATGTTTTGTTACTAATACATTTTGAAGTAGGACACAAGCAGAAATTATCTTGTGAACAAAAATTTAAAATTACAATTTTTAAGGAATTCTAAAAAGTAAACCATAAAATATGAATATGAGCCCCTGTGTCTTGTTACTATAGCAACAGCTGTTCTAGGGTAGACATTTATGTATGGAAATTTGAAGATACATTTATTAGCAGTGAAGTAAAACAATTACTAACTCAATCTTATTTCATGAAATTAATGTGTTGGAAATTTTCTTTTATGGGCTTGGTAGGTCTTAAGTTTTTAACACATACATTTCTTTTCTATACCAGTAGAATAGTTTCCATAACAACGAAATATAATTGTAATCTTTTTCTACGTCAGTCCCCATTATTTTTGGATTTTACATCAGTATAAAACTTTTCCCACTCTCACAGTTATTAGGCTAACTTAAGCACAATGTCTATTGCCCAGCCAATTAAAAGTGGCTTTGAATGTCACTTGGAATGTCGTATTTTAAAATTTAAATGACAGAAGTATCTTAGAGCTTTTTTTTTTGGTCTTTAAAACAGAATTTTTTGTATAATTGCCAGTTTTTAAAATAAGTGATTGAAAGTTAACAGTAGAAACCATAAGAACTTCATGGTTATGACATTTCTTCCTTTCTCTCAAAATATGTCAATTTAGTTATTTTTATTCTATAAGATGCACTAAAATTAACATTGCTCAGATGTAATTTTTTTATTGAACATTGTTGCAGATTGTGCCTCTTACAGAGAAATAGCTTGTTTTTATTTCAGTTGTAAAAAATATTTCTTTCAAATGCTGCTTTATGAAATTTGAAAATCATCATAATTGGAATAGTCTTACATTCAAAAAGTGAAGAGATAACACAGAAGAGAAAAATAAAGCTATCTCTTATTCAGGAGCTGCTTTTCTGTGTGATTTTTCTTATGTTAACTGTCCCCCTTCCTGTTACTCTTTGCCTTTTGACAGTTTTACTGTGTTTTGGCACTTCCACCAGAGGGTGTGGAGGGATAGAGAGACAAGTGAAACTATTCACTTCATTGTGCTTTTCCCTTCTAGTCATGATAAAGTATTTCTTGGATGAGAAATTTGCATTTAATGTTAAACTAACTGTTAATGCTATTTTTTAAATGTATCAGTCTTCTATTAATATGGCTGATACCAGGACAAAGGTATTACATTGTTCACTTGTTTTTAAGGCAGCTTAGAATAAATGAGTGCTGAATTTTTATTACAGAACACATTTTAGTAAAATTTGTCTTTAGTTGCTCACTTTTTATATTGACAAAGCAACTGAAAAGGCAGAAGTTTTGTTTTTAGCCTGTTAATATATTATTTTATTAAAGCAAAATTAGACCAAACAGCATATTTATTTCCATGTTTTTCTGGAGACTCTCTGTTAGGAAGGTATATATTTGGTATTTTGTGATATTTTTGACAGATTTGCTAATAAGATAAAACTATGATTTTTCCATCAAAAATTTGTTATAAACATATCCTATTTTATTTTGGAGAAAAAGAAAACAGAACTTACCTTTGAATTTGAAAGAAGAAAAGATAGATTTAATTGCTGAATGTTAAAGATTGTCTTCGATTTATACTATTAGAGGATTTAAAGGGAGTAGATAAGAAGACCTTTCTGTAAAATCTGGTGACTGAGATACATTTTTTAACAAAATAATGCTGGATAGAAAAAAACAGCTGGAGGAGTTGTTTCATTAGTAATTTATCAGAGTTTGATTGTTAACTATTATGATGCAATTTGTAAGTGTTCTTTGAATTTAAAATAATTAATCAACATAGCTCAATGAATTGAGTGAGAATTTCTTTTCAAATATAATTTTGTTAAACCAGACCTTCCTGCTGCTTTTTTTCCAAGGTCTTTAAAATGGATACCCAATATTTACCTTGAGTTTAGTTTAATTACATGCAGAAATTAGAAAGGAAAGTTTAATACGTTAGTAATATAGTTATATATTCTTTCTGCTATTAATTGGTCATTTTTAGGGTAGTTAGACAGTTTCAGAGAGATCATCTAGTCGTCCTCATTTTACTAGTGGCAGAATTGAATTTCAAGTTTGTTTGAGACAGTTAAATCTCAAAATTTAAATTATTGTATAAAAATGTTTAGATGATCTTATTTAGTTTTGCATATAAGTTCTTAATAGTTACCTGTTTTGAATAAATGTATTTCTAATCAAGACTGAGTCCTGTCAACTATTCAGACCAAGCTTTATAAATAGCAGTAAAAAATTAGAAATATTATAGACAATTTTGAAGGCATCTGAGGCAAACTTAAGGAATAATGTGATTCTTGAAATTCAAAACATTTGAACATAGTGTTTCTATGTCTGAGTTTTTTAAAGCTTTAATAAAGTATCACAACCCTTTTTATAAAGAAAATTTAAACTTTACTTATGTCACCGAAGACCAGTCATAGGAGAAGTGGGACTTGTATGTTCTAAGGAAATATTTTAACATTATTTGTATATATTAACAACTGGCAGTTTTGTCATGGAGATTCTGTTATTTGGTTGCAATTAGCATTTCTGGGATAATAACAGGCGTTATGTAGGAGGGAGGAAACTTACTGTAAGAATAGCAAATAGGTTTTGTGTACCTGTGATCTCTGGGAAGAAAGGTAATTAATTGATGTTTGAAATATGCCAGATCATCATTCTTTGTACTAGAATCTATTATTAATAAGTATCTATCTTTGCTTTCACTTTTGTTTTTTTCCTTTTATCCTTTCTCTCTTTTTTTTTTTTTTTTTTTTTTTGTAGTACCACTGGGCTTGTACCATGTTCAGCAACACCAACAACTTTTGGGGACCTCAGAGCAGCCAATGGCCAAGGGCAACAACGACGCCGAATTACATCTGTCCAGCCACCTACAGGCCTCCAGGAATGGCTAAAAATGTTTCAGGTGACATATCTAAACATAGTACTTGAAATGCCTCACTTAATTGCTGCAAAATAAGGGATTATTCATCCGTAAAAAAAGAAGGAAACACTTTTACATAGTATACTGTGGATGAACTTTGAAATCATTCTGCCAAGTGAAAGAAGCCAGACACAAAAGGCCACATGTTGATTCTCTTTATATAAAATGTCCAGAATAGGCAAATCCATAGAGACAGAAAGTAGATTAATGGTTGCCTGACAATGAGGGGAGGAGAAGGACTAACTGCCAGTAGGTACAGATTGTCCTTTTGGGGTGATGGAAGTGTTCTGGAATTGGATAGTAGCGATGGTTGCACAGCAAGGTGAACATACTGGGAAGCACTGAAGTATACACTTGAAAATGGTGAATGTTATGTGCTGTTTATTTCAATTTAAAAATGCTATTAAAAACAAGGGAACTCAATTTTTGAGTGTCATAATTGAGAAAGTCCAATACTTATTTGTGTAACTGTGCACTGACATTTTTTTATTGCTTTTTAAATAATAAGACCTTCCTTCATCTTCTCCTTTGTTTGAATTTCTGGGTTGTCTAGTTTTCTAAACTGCATCGCTTGTAAGTTAGGCATTTAAGAGTAATTTAAGAACCATTCTAGCTAGAGTTAATACAGCTTCTTTTCTTCAGTGCCATGCTTGTATATGGCTTACCATGCTTGAATCCTGATTACTATATTTTAATAGTATTTATATTCTTTGGATGTGTACAGGGAAGATTGGTTACAACCAAACCCTGAATATTATGAACTTTATAACCTAAGATAGTGATATTACATTGATTTATCTCTTCTTCCAGTAAGATAATGCATATAAATCAAGTGTTTAGCAAAATACATGGTAAGGAGTAAGTACTTACTCAATTATTTGTTGCAAATAATAAATAATATAAATTATGTAAAGTAAAAATATCTGATATTAGCCTCCATAGTAATGTAAAAAGAATATACTACCCTACCTCTGGCTGCTTGAATGGTTAGGTATTTAATCAATGCATAAGGCAATAATCGTTGGTAAAGATGATACTTTACTTGACTTTTAGTTTTTCAGATTTTTAAGGTGTTCACTTTGTAAACCCTAATATTTTAAATACCTAGATGAATATGAGATAAATGTGTCTATTTTTTTCTTCTGTAGGTAGAAAACTAACTTGGAGCAGTATTGCTTTTAAATGGATTTTTAAAATTGTTTTCTACCCTTCAGGTGATTTCTGCAAAACTAGGATAACCTTTTTTTGGTTGGTAACTGAAAGATTTAAGCCTTGCTCTCAACAGGGATTAGTTTTTCCCCTGGTTGAGACAAAAGTGTCTCAAGACATTTTTCATTTTTATAACTGAGGGGATGGGGCGCAGGACACTGCTGGCATCTAGTAAGTAGAGGCAATAAAAAGGACGATCTCCATGCCAAAGAATTATCCAGCCCAAAATGTCAGTGGTACTAAAGAATCTGGGTTAGAGGAATGAAAGTTAGATTTTATTGTTATTAAAATGTTATAAGCCACTGTAATTACAAAGAATTTTTTTAAGTTTTCATTTTCATAGTCATTTGTTGATTAAACTTACCTTTTCCCCAGGGATTATTCCTACCCTTCCTCCTGAGTTATTTTGCCTCTGGTTCATGATGGTTTGTAAAATGTTAATTAATTTTTATTTTTTCCTATGCACACCCTCAGAATTCTAAATTTTTAATTTTGTCCCATTCTTTTAAAAGGAAATTTATCCGTCAATAAGAGGCGAAAATAAAACTCGGACACTTGTATAGCCTTAAAAAATAATTTAAAGATTTTTATCATCTCTGATTAAGCCAAAGAGGTAGGAATATGGTTGTGTGTTGCCATGCTAACACATGCATGTAGTGTGAACAGCATATATCATTCTGATTTCATATCACATGATTTCACTGATTTCATATCATTTTTATAAGAAAATACCAACATGATTGAAAATTATGCTATTAGCAATAGTTTTATCATCATTGTAGATAACCTCCAAAATGCTTATTTTATATGAAAAGGCTTATTTCTTTTCAGAAGGTAGTTCAGAGGAAGATTTACTTTTTCTGTGGTAGGGCTCATTTTTCCAACGTTCTGGAATACCTGAATATTCTTTGCTTGCTATCTAGGATATTTCTCAATTTTAAAGGGACTCTGTAGTATTGATCTATAGGAAGAGGCATTTCAGCTTTATTTTAGTCAGGATATTTTAGAGAGTTCATTGTACACCGTTTGCTTGTTTAGCTAGCTCATGCTTTTTAAATAAAATGTCCAAATGTTACCGCATGCTGTATTTCATCAAATCTGAGACAACATAGTTTTTTTAGATGCATTCCAATTTTGGAAATGTTAATGTGAAAACAAAAAACTGTATTCAATAAGCTAAAGAATGTTAGAATAGCTTTTGGTCCTGTAAAAGGAGTAGGTGCAGTGAAGAAAACATGTTCTTAGTTAACAGGAATAGCATGTGGAATTACCCCTGCAGGTATAGTATTATATATATTTTTTTCAGATAAATATTCTGTAGCAAAGAAATCTGTAGCAACAAAAGGTCAACTGGACAGGTAGATCAGGACCTTCATCTTTTGAGTACCATGTCTGTCTCTGACACACCCAAGGCCTCATTGTTGTACACTGCCCTTTATTTTCAGGGCTGGTCCCAGAGTAACTAGAAATGATTCACTTGCCTAAAGGCTTACCGTGCTTTAATGTCTAACTTGTAGAGACATAATTTCATAATAAAGTGGGGAATCATGAGTTGACCTATGTGAGAGAGTTGAGGGATAATTAAACTGGCATGATTTCTACAAATATACTGTGGGGGCATTTCATGATGACTTTTCTGTTGCATAATAAGCAGTATGGGAGAGCTTGTCCCCTTACTGTTCTGCTATTGCTCCTAAGGCAGTGATACAGCATTGCTTTGGTCCAGTTCCATCTATTCTGACAAAGTACTCTGTATTCTGTTTATAAATTGAGTATGAACAAATGATATTCCATTTTGCATAAAAGAGGACTGAAACAGAATGCCACTAGAAAATAGAAGTGCAAATTAAAGACAAAAACCAAAAAAAAAATAGAAAGTTTATACCATTTGAATTGTCAGTAGCCATTGATCCACTTTGTATGGCAGTCAGATTGATGCTTCAGATTAATTTAGGGAAGCGAGTTGGTCATTTTTTTGGCTTGTTTATATCATTCAGGTGCTAATAAATGGTTTTTCACTTAAACTTTTCAGACTAGGTAAAGACATTAATTACATGAACATTATCTTATATTGAAATTTGTATTCAGAAGCTTCTTGAGAATAGCACAAATGACATAGAAGGACAAGTTCTTAGTTCAAATTTTGACATTGTCTCTTAAAAACAATAATTTCATTAATATATAACCAGTCTTGCCTTTATTTTCACGCTCTATAAAACACATAACATTAAAAAGTTGTCAAAGGGGAAAAAACATGTACATCTGCTTAAAGTTATACTTGGAAATATATTGGAGACTCAATAAATGTTAGTTTCTTCCCTTGGTCAAGAAATAATCTTAGTGGACCTCAGAAATTTTCTCAGATCTAAAAAGGGACCGTTAACACTAGATTCACAGTATTGCTATGAGGATCAAAGATAAAGTGATATGGAAGAACTTTAGCCTTACACAGATGCCATTAGCTTTACATTATTTTAATTAAAGCATATTGGAATTAAGCTATTTATGTACTTTGAAAAGATGTTATACTAAAAATATTTTAAAATGATAAGTATAAAATACATGTGTTTTGATATTAAAAATGGAGAAAAAACTTCTCCATTGGAAGATTTAATTAGGTTTCATGGGAAAACTTAGAAATTGTACATGTTCTCAAATCTACTTTATTTACATCTTATTTGCTAATCAACAAAAGATTAAAACCTACAGGATAGTGCCAAAATTGAATTTATTATTACTTTGAAATTGTATTTGGGACACAGTGATTTAAAAACCTTGTTTTGTGTGAAAGACTTGAAGAAAGTCATGTATTTAGCTAGAGAAGACCAGGAGAAAATGTGATGTCTGTTTTTAACATTTTAGCGACTTTTGTATAAAAGTAGGAAAAGACTCATTCTTGGTTTCGTCAGAAAGTAAAACCTGAATTATGTTCTTTGAGTCAGATTTTGGCATTAAGTTAAACTTAGCAATTAGAACTGGCCCACAGTAGAATGGGAGATAATAAGTTACTCGAATCCTGGAACTGTTCAAACAGACTGGATAACCATGTGCTAGAGATGCTAGAGAAGTGAGTTCTTTACCACATGAAATTCAGGTGCAGTACTACCCAAGGTCATAAAACAGTCTATCTAATTGGGACACTAAAGATCATCCAGACCAGTGGTTCCCAAATGCTGCTTTGTGAGTCATCTACATCAACACTGGATGAGTTGCTTGTTTAAAAAATAAAATGTCTTCAGCCACTGAATCAGACTATCTGCTGGCGGGTTTTAGAACTCAGTAATTCTTGCTGTCCTTGATCGGCATTTGGGAACCACTGGCCTGGACCAAGCCTCTCACTGTGTAGGTGGGTTCTCTGAGACTCAGACTCATTAAGAGACTTCCATGTTGTTCTACAGTGAGTTTCCTGGTGAAGCCCAGGCTCTTGATTGCAGTTTAGTGCTCCTTCTACTCTTCTCTACTACCTCTGTGCCCTAATTTACCTGAAATAAAACACCACTTCCATGGGGAATTTTCAAATTTGCATTTGCAATTTTGTCCTTAAATTAAAATTTGCTTCTGAACCTGGAATGTTTTTCCTCTCCCTTTCAATGTGTTCCAACATGGCTACCATGAAAGGCCAAAGGAAGTACTTTTTTTTTCTCTTTTCTGAGACAACCACTTTTCAAGTAGCAGTAAAATAATAATTAAAAGAATTATCCAACACTCTGCTTTTGCAGATAAACTAAGGCCTGAAGAGGTTAAATTGTAACCTAATTACAATGACAGTATCTCCTAAAATTATTTCCTGATCCCCAATTCAGTTATCTCTCAACTATTCTTCGTTAATTGTTGTTGTAGGTTGTTATTTCATATACACATGCATGCGCGCGCGCACACACACATACACACGTAGATAGTCATTAGCTGCAAGGTTTTCATGTTAATGTATATGTCCCTTGCTGCTAAATTGTATATATACAAAATTTGAAACCACTCTTGGAGCCAGAATAAGCAAGCAAGTCCTAGTGATACCATCAAATATAAAGAATAGAAACACTCTCTAGAGATAGAGTTGAGATGATAGCATTAATCTAGAGAGAGTATTTCCTGATTCTTTTGGGATTCATTTATTTATTCAGTAAATATTTATTAAGCACCTTTTCTGTGCTAGGCCCTACTTGGGTGTGGTATGCAATAGTGAATAAAACAGACAAAAAACCCTTTTTCATGAAACCTACATTCTAGTCAGAAGGGGATGAGGTGGATGAGTTTGGAACTGGTTGCAATTTTAGAGAGGTTGCTCAGGGAAGGAAGTAAGGAAGCAAGGCATGTGGGTATCTAGGGAAACAATATTCCAAGGAACAGCAAGGAAAGATGCTGTGAAGCTGAGTGTGCCTGGAGTGTTTACAGCACAGAAAGAGTGTGTATGGCAGAGCAGAGTAAATAAAAGGGAAAGTAATGGGAAAGTAGTGTGTTGTAGGCCAACCTAAGGACTGATTTCTACTTTGGGTGAAATGGAAAGCCATTAGAAGGTTTTAAGAAGGTTTAAGACTTTCTGACAGTAGCACTGAGTACAGTGTGGAGAATAGAACGAAGAGCCGAAGGTAGAAAGCTGGAAGACCACTTAGGGAGTTACAGGAATAATCTAGGTGATGCATACTGGTAGCTCAATCCAGTGTAGTAATAGTCAGATTGTGGATATATTTTAAAGTTTAAGGCTGTGAGTTCATTTGGATCAAAAGCATCCGATGGTGAAAGAGAGGGAGGGTTCAGGAATGACCAAAGACTTCTTGGCCTGAGTAACTAGTAAAATAGAGTTTATTTTACTGAAATGAGGAAGACTGTGGAAGTACAGATTTGGAGAGAAAGATCATAGACATGTTAAGTTTCAATTACATATCCAAAAATAGATGTTGAAAAAGCAACAACATAATACAGGTCTGGAGTTCAGGAAGGACTCCAGGCTGGAGAGAGGAAAGCTGTTTTTATGGTCCAGATCTTTGTTTAGAATCACCAAAGAGATGTGATTTTAAACGATAGGACAGTTGAATATGTGTGGTCAGTGGAAACAGTCTCATTTTCTGTTGCTACTCGTCATTATCAGTGGTATCCTTTTTTTTTTTTTTTTTTTTTTTTTTTTGAGATGGAGTTTCGCTCTGTCGCCCAAGCTGGAGTGCAGTGGTACAATCTCGGCTCACTGCAAGCTCCTCCCGGGTTCACGCCATTCTCCTACATCAGCCTCCCAAGTCGCCGGGACTACAGGCGCCCGCCATGATGCCCAGCTAATTGTTTTTATATTTTTAGTAGAGATGGGGTTTCACCATGTTAGCCAGGATGGTCTCGATCTCCTGACCTCATGATCTGCCTGCCTTGGCCTCCCAGAGTGGTGGGATTACAGGCATGAGCCACTGCACCGGGCCTATCAGTGGTATACTTTTTAATAAGATAACACGAAGTAACATCTGCTGAGTATATAGATAATTTAAATTGAGACGTTTTAAATTGTCTCTGATTCTTATTAAAGATTCTTTAAAACAAAATAAAAATACATTGTTTCAAATATTGTTTAAAGTCTTAGGTATGTTTTGTTATACAGGCATAATTTTTTTCCATGTACTTTTTCTTAAATATATGGAAATTTCTAACAGTTTCAAATATTTAGCTCAGGTCTGAATTAGTTGTTTATCATCTGTTCATCTGTTCTGTCTTCTTTAATTTCTACACCCTATCCTCCAAAAGCCTTGATAAAAGATATGTCTCATATATTAGCTTTTTTTTTTTTTTTTTGAGACAAAGCCTCGCTCTGTCACCTAGGCTGGAGTGCAGTGGCATGATCATAGCTCATTGCAGACTTGACCTCCTGCCACAGCCCCCTGAGTAGCTGGGACTACAGGCGCATTCCACCATGCCTGGCTGATTTCTAATTTTTTTGTAGAGATGGGGTCTCGTTATGTTGCCAGGCTGATCTCAAATTCCTGAGCTCCAGTCATCCTCTTGGCTCTGCCTCCCAAAACTGCTGAGATTACAGGCATGAGCCAACACACCTGGCCTAAGCTACATTTTAATCAAGTCAGCATAGTTATCCATCGCTCCAAATGAGCATGTCCTTATATTAGTGTCCATGCATTGTCTATGATGTAGATGGAGAGGTATAGCATATTATCAAAACCCACCTCAAATCCTGTGAGGGATGTGAATCAATAAATTAATGAGTTTGTTCTATTGATACCAAATAGAGAGAGATGAGTGGAGATTGATCACTATCAGTTATGTCAAAGAGGTAAGTTTTAAACCAGTGTTTGAAGTTATGTGAGAGAAACCAAACCAAACAAGGTAATTAAACTTCAAATTAACTGCTTTTAATTGGTCACGTGTGTACATATACATGTTTATGAGTATTTTACATTTCTTTGTATAATAAATCCCCTGACCAAAAAAGATACAATGTAAGACTCAAGGTGAATGTTGTGGATACATGTATTTGTAGAAGCAAAAGGAAGGGACACAACTGGTTGGAACCTGTATTTCTTTAACATTAGGTGGTAAAATGGAATATACTATGGAAATAAATACCATTGAAATGTTTTATGGTGTTGCCAATTTAATACATATTTTATGATAAGAAAGAAGAGAAGAAGTTCATTGTAGATTCCACACGGGTAAATACTTTAAAAAGTATTCCAAATACAGCTCCTCATATCCTTAATATATCTGTTGTCAATTATTGTATATTTCATGTCTTGGATCAAGTTTTCTTGTTTGGACAAGAAATGGAATGGCAAAATCCAGATCTTTTTAGCTGAAAACCTCACCTATTCTCTATTCACCCACTTCTAAAGTGGACACAATAATTCTTAAAATGGTACTTAAATCAGTATAGATTTGCAGAAACAAAGGCCTGCTTAAGAATGTTCTTTCATTTAAGTATTATGAGGTTAATTAAATGTGTGAAATTGTAACATTTTGAATTATTCACATGGCATTTTAGTTTTTCCTTTTAAGAACCATGGCTTTTCTGTGCAGGTGTTCTTCACTGGGATAATGTTTTAAGATAATCCCCTGATGTCATTTAAAGGAACTCTTATTTCTGAAGCATGATTGTGTGTTTTTGTGTTTTTATAGTGTATCTCTTTCTTATCCTCTTTTGGCCTTTGTTTATATTCTAATTTTACCACTATCAGCTACTATTTTCTATTGTTGATTGTTTTTATTGTTTATTCTATTTTCTATTGTGTATTTGTTTTCACATAACAAATCAAAGCCTGTTTAATTTGTGGAAGACAGTTGTCAAATGTGTAATATATCCAGTTACTAATTTTTCTCTGAATGATGCTGCTCGTCTCCTTTCAGATGAGTGCCTTATTAAAACCATCTAATTTTATGGTGCTTACTAGAAAGAATGTAGAGAAATTGTCAAAATTTTCTATTATTTACTCAGTAACCCAAAATGATGTTTCTGGAATAAAATTTTGGCTTCTCAGTTAGTGACTTGGTGGTAGATGAACATATAACTATTATAATAATGTAATGAAAAAATATTTTTCTGTCAAACATGATTTTTTTTAAACCTTTTACGAAATAAAAGTTGTTGGTAAGTGATGAAATTAAATGCCTTCTTCAATGCCTTGTGGAAAAAATGTCACTATAAGGAGCCACTTTTTATACAGTTCTACCCTGTTCAACTATGGTTGTGTGTAGATACGAGTTTTCCTTTATAAGCCTGTAATTTGGGACATCTGTTAAAACAATAAAAATTTCTAATTCTCTTTGATAGAGCTGGAGTGGACCAGAGAAATTGCTTGCTTTAGATGAACTCATTGATAGTTGTGAACCAACACAAGTAAAACATATGATGCAAGTGATAGAACCCCAGTTTCAACGAGACTTCATTTCATTGCTCCCTAAAGAGGTAAAGATTATCAATTACATTCTTCATTGGGTGTTATTTGAATATATAACTCAACAGCTACCACCTTTAAACATTGTCATGCTAATTATGGTATTCGGTATTGTCAGTTTGACACTCTTAATTAGTGGTAAAGAGGGCTGTAAATTGATAAATTGCCATGACTTAATAATGTAATTGTCAGATTAAAGAATGCATGTGAACTAAGTAACTCCTTTCCACTATTTGAATAAGTCATATATGTGAGAGTAACTATTGAGTTTCACTAATTTGGTTATTTATTTACCAAGATTTTTTTGCCAAGTTATTTGAAGCCCAACCTTTAGTTATCTTGGTATATTCATGATAGTAGATTTTTAAAAATTCTGACCATATTAAAATAGCAATATTTTTTCTCTTATTTTATTATATATCTTAAGTCCCTTCAAGACCAATAGGTTTATGATTCTATTGAATTCTAGTTCTCTGGTACTTAACATTGTGTAATTATTTTAAATACAAATATTATAATTTCACATGTGTATATTTTTCTAATCATTCTCCTCCCCATCTCCATTACACAAATACAGATTTCCCATACTAATTACATGCTAACAGCACTTCTTTGGGAATTATTTGTGCCTATTTCTTTTTAGATTTTTATGTAAGCTGAAACTATCATAGACTGATTATATGGGCATTCATAACTATAAGGCATAGTTTAGATATAGTTCCTTTATTGATATTATAGACCTAGTAATTTTGACAGTGAACAGAAATAATATAACATTAAATAATCAGCATCACCATGATTTATATTTTCATAAGTAATATGTATATGCCCCTAGTTATATGTCAGCTAAGAAGACAATATAAAATACTAATATACCATTTCAAATGATCCTGAAACTTCAAATTTGAACAGAAAAAAGTCATTTTTTTAAGATTATCATTCTAAATATCCTAATGGTGTTAAAGATAGTCCCAATTAGAATTGCACGTTGGATACGAATAAAATAGTTTTATCATATTTAATGCATGGAACTAAGCATAACTCCAGAGAAAAGCAAAGTGGAGAAAATCTTTTCTTCCTAAAATGTGTTTTCTACTGAGTGCTTTTTAAAAATGACTTTGGCCCAGAAGAAAATTTTTATTTTTGCTGGCTCATTCTAAAACTGAATCCTTTGAATAGATTTGGCTTATGAAAGTGACGTCAGCTCTCTTTGCTTCCAGAAGGGCATTAATAATGGGAAACACTTACATAAGTATTTGACTGAAAGTGATTTTATTCACCTTTGATATATTCTCTGTAGTTTACTTAGTGATATCCTCCGTATTTTAGAGGTTATCATTTTTGTTAAAATGCAGGCTTTCTCATAGTCTCATTTTTTCTCTTATTTATAATAATGGTGAGGTTTTTGGTTTGTTTTGCTTTATTTGAATTTCCATAAGTTCTTAACAGACAAAATGTTGTTTAAGATCAGAATATGAAAGTATTTTGAAAAATCTAAGAATTAAAAACAAATAATCAATAACCAGGGTAAATCCAGTAAAGATTCTCTCAGTTTAAGTGTTCTTTTAAAGACTGCCTGGGGAAAAATAAGTGAAATTAGTTATATAGGAGACTAAGGGAGAGTCTTGGTTTAGCATATCATCTGTGTTTCCCTCTTGTTTTCAACTACCAGAAAAAAAAATTCCTATTTTGAAAAATGCTTTATTGTCTAAGTGGATAAATAATGATATAGAAAACATTATCTTCTCGGAAACAAAGTATTATTATTTAAAACATTATTACCTTCTTGTCAGGAAATGGACTTATTTTTCTTATAATTCCTTTGGCCATATCTCAAAACTATTTACAAACATTTACTTTATTAATCTCAAAAAGCTTGACAGAAGTCTCACTAATTTCACACTAGAGGCTTGTGATGAATAGCATTGTCTTTATAAGTGAATACCAAGAAAATCATAATCATATAATAGATGATCTAGAGCAAAACCTGAAATTCTTAATAGAGGATTAGCCAACATTTAAAAATAATTTTTTTTCCTTGACTAGTTTAATCCACTGAAATACAGCAAGTCTGGGAAAATATTGGCTACCTTTTAGTTACAATGTGGTTGTCTTTTATATAGGTTATAGAGAAAAATAAAAAAAAGCAATTCTTACAGAGTTGGACAAGGAAAAGGTAATTATCTGAAATACGTTTCAATTCAAGAGCTTTTCTCTGGCAGAAGTGATCTTTAGGAAGAAATACTAATCTGGGTTTTACCTTTAAAACAAATGAATAGAAAACTGCATTAACTGGACCATTTGACTTGGCTGTAAGAAACCCATAACTCCCTACCATAGCGGTTGGACAGACAAAGAGTCTCACTCTGTTGCCCAGGCTGGGATGCAGTGGAATGATCATAGCTCACTGCAGCCTCAAACTCCTAGGCTCAAACGATTCTCCTGTTAGCCTCTTGAGTAGCTAGGACTACAGGCATGTGCCACCACACTTGGGTAATTTTTTTGCGGAGTGGGGATGGTGGTAGGGGGGGATGTCCCTTTTATGAGAGTACTAATTCCATTCATGAGGACTCCAACCTCATGACCTAATTATTTTCCAAACACCTCACTTCCTAATACCATCACATTGAGGGTTAGGATTTCAACATGAATTTGAGGGAATATGGACATTCAGTTCATTTTAGAGCCCTACATGACAAAACCTTGCTTCCTTTGAGGGAACTGGTATACTTCCTCCTCATAATACGTAGTAAGAATCATGCAACTAATTGCTATTCTCTTTTTGGCTTGGCAGTTTAATTCAAAACCTTGTAAGACGTAACCTTGTTGACAGCATATTTGTGCTCTACTTTTTCTCTAGTTTAAACCTTCTTTTCTGATTTTTTAATTCATATTTTTTTGTTTTGCTTTGTGTATTTTCTGTATTGCTTAGATGTTTTGATGGAACTGGCTAGATGTAAATAGGCAAACATTTAATAAGTCGAAGTTCTTGGTTGAGTTAGTATCTTCACTACTTTTAAGGAAAGTGCGCCAGTAACCTGTAGAGTTAGCACTTCAACTTTCTTTAGCGCCTTAGTATTTCTTTATATTTCTCTTTAATGCACTGGACTAGATGATCTCATAATCACTATTAATGCTGGAAATTTTACCTGGTGATTTGGGGATGTACTTTTGAAATCTAAGCTGCTCTGGATTTGTTGTTTCCTAGTCTTTAAGATACATTGACTATTTCTGTAAATTACCTGATTTGTACTTCAGTTAGATAACGAAAGCAAAGAAAAGAATAGACTTTTTCTGTTTTTAGATAAATATCTTGGTCATTAATTAGCATCTCTTTTGCACAAATATTTTTATGCCTGATAGCTTCTATGTTAAATTACAATTCCACATAGATTAGTAATGGTAACATCACATTACTGCTATACTGACACAAAGAGAACTTGCCTAGGCTTTGATTGATTGGTAATTCCCAAATTAAGTAGCTTTTGGAGTATCTGTTAAGTACAATATTGAGACTATATATGTGTGAGTATTGTTGAATATAGTTACACCTTTTTATTTTAAATGACTCAGCTTCTCTACATAATACTGGTCTTCTCTGATATACCAAAAGTAATTATTTCACAAAAAGTTTTTCACTATCATTCATCAGTAGTAGTATTAAACTGAATATTGGCTGGTTGGAGTATTTTGTATATTGAATATACTCAATACATATGTAATTAATGATGAGTTGTTGTTGTTGTTGTTGAGACAGAATCTTGGTCTGTCGCCCGGGCTGGAGTGCAGCGACGTGATCTTGGCTCACTGCAACCTCCACATGCTGGGTTCAAGTGTTTCTTATGCCTCAGCCTCCTGAGTAGCTGGGATTATAAGCATGCACCACCACACCTGGCTAATTTTTGTATTTTTAGTAGAGATGGGGTTTCACCATGTTGACCAAGCTGGTGTCGAACTCCTGGCCTCAAGTGATCCACCCACCTCGGCCTCCCAAAGTGCTGGTATTACAGGAGTGAGCCACCACACCCAGCCCATGATGAATTCCTTATATATGCAAAGTCATTGGGAAAGCATAATTTATATTATATACTTTACATTTAGCATCAAAAAATAATTAAAATTGTGCTTTTACTCCCTGTGTGACCCTTGACCCTTTAACGGATAATTTATTTTAGTTCTTGTCATTTACTTCATATGTAAACTGAACTTAATTGCTCTATTTAAATTGTTTTCCCTAGTATCATAATTTAAAATTTTATGTGATATGTGAGGCTACTTGAATAATCAGTCAGAGGCTATAATTCCCCTTCTTTCTTTTTTTTCTCTTTATTTTTCCTTTTTATTTATTTGAACTGACACACTGAAAAAAAATCAATAGTTTATAAGTATTATAAACAAAGTTTTTAAATCAGTGGTATACCATAGATTTAGCTCAAATATACAACTCTTATGTGGCCCATCAAGAAGATCCTTATAAGTAATATAAGGTAATCAGAACTCAATTACTTTTATATGTCTATGGAATGGTTTAATAATTGTCCCCCTTTGTCATTTACAGTCAAGGATGTAAGTGTTTCAGAAGTTCATTACAATAATAAACACTTTGATTTGAAGACTGTTAATTATGATATATATCTATCAGAAATGATCTGGAGTCATACCACACAGAATATATACAAATCTCATTTCTTATCTGTCAGGCAAGCATTTAGGTCCTATCTTCAGTGAATTTACATTGTAGTAGGATAGAGAAAAAAGTTAAACAACTAATAACATTTTTTTTAAAAAATTGAGTTGAGGCTCACAGAGTAAAGGCAAGAGCAGAGACAGAGAGGTTTAATAAGTAGTCCTTGAAGAGGGTAAAGAGTTAGTAGAGTGAAGTTCATAAAAACCATAAGGTGTGTGTGTGTTTTTTATCTGGTATATATTTGTTAGGACTGAAGTTACTGCCTTTCATAATTTTAGAAATCAGAGTGCAGAATTATATTTATCAAGTATCTCATCCTGTGGAGAATAATTATTTTATTATATAATATATATATTTATTTAAATATGGGTATTATACTATGCATTTTTTTCTTAGTTGGCACTCTATGTGCTTTCATTCCTGGAACCCAAAGACCTGCTACAAGCGGCTCAGACATGTCGCTACTGGAGAATTTTGGCTGAAGACAACCTTCTCTGGAGAGAGAAATGCAAAGAAGAGGGTAAGGTTCAAAATTGCATAGAGAATATGTTTATACTTTGAAAAGCAGTGATTCTGAAAACAAGTAGAAAAAATAAAAATAATATTCAGCTACTTATGATAAAATCCACAGATTATTCTACACATTCAGATGAGCCGAATCTTAACAGCTAACCCCTTTAACAAGCAATATAACTAATAGCAAATATATCTGATTTGCTTCCTATCACTAGTAGAATTAATAAACAATGAAAAAGTCAAGATGAGGATGACTTAAAGGAAACCCCGAAATTATATTTCCAATTAAATATCCAAATATTTAGTATTAATTCATTCTTTTCATAAATGTTTATTGAACACCTCCTATGAGCCAGACATTTCTTCAAGGTGGGGGATATAGCAGTGAACTGAAGTTCTCTTTTGTCATGGAGCTTATGTTCTTGAAACCTGTTTTTTTCCTTAGTAGAGGAGTAGTTATCCTGTGTATTGGGAGAACTGTTTTTTTTGTTTTTGTTTTTTTTCCCAGCAGACATCCAGAAAAATATTTTTGAAAAAATATAAAAATACTATGTGCCTCAGAAGCAAAATATTTTAGAAAGAATCATAGAGCATGATGTAGGTACTCTATAGGTGATTATTCCCTTCATGGTAGTTATAGTCAAGTAGGAAGCATTGATGGTTAGTCCAGTTAATAAAGGTTTGAGGTAAAGATCCAGGGTACTTGGTTCGTCATCCTGCTTTTGACCTCTGTAGGGCTTGGATTAATCAGTGAAATCTTCATTCTTAAGTATTTGCATACATAAAGTGGAATTAATCTGTGCCTTCCCTTCTTCCATATAATCATTTTTAAATGATCTTTTAAAAATTGTGATAACATGTATGTAATTTATCAGTTTAACCATTTTTATATGTACAGTTCAGTGGCATTAAGTACATTCACATTGTTTTGCAACTACCATCTGTGTTCAGATTCACTACCATCTGTGTTCAGAACTTCATCATCTTCACATGAAACTCCATGCCCCCTGTTCTAACTCCCCATTATTCCTCTCCACAGCCTCTGGCAACCACCCTTTTACTTTCTGTCTCTATGAGTTTGAGTACTCTAGGTACCTCATATAAGTGAAGTCATTACAATATTTTTCCTTTTGTAATCAGCTTATTTCACTTAGCATAATGTCTTCAAGGTTCATCCATGTCATAGCGTGTGTCAGAATTTCCTTTATTCCATTGTGTATATGTATCTAATGCTACATTTTGTTTATCCATCTTTCGATGGACCCTTGGATTGCTTGCACGTTTTAGTTACTGTGAATAATCCTGCTATGAGCATGGGTGTACAGATGACTGTTTGAGACTCTGCTTTTAATTGTTTTGGTTATGTATCCAGAAGTGGAATTGCTAGATCATATGTTAATTCTGTGTGTGTTTTGGGGAACCACCAGACTATTTTCCACAGCAGCTGCACCATTTGCACAAGCATTCCAATTTCCTCACATCTTCACCAACATATTTTAGAATCATTTTGAGAAATGAAATAGTGAATACAAAAATATGCCATATAGAATGTAAACTTTACATTATTGCTACATACTGTGATAACAGTATTGGAAATTTGACAATGTCTTGCATTTCAGTGGTTTTGAGCAGAGAGATGGAATACTCTTTATAAAGATGGAATACTTTATAAAATGTATAACTGTTATTATTGGTGAAGGCAATTTACTCTTGAACTGTAACACTTTAGGGATTGATGAACCATTGCACATCAAGAGAAGAAAAGTAATAAAACCAGGTTTCATACACAGTCCATGGAAAAGTGCATACATCAGACAGCACAGAATTGATACTAACTGGAGGCGAGGAGAACTCAAATCTCCTAAGGTAACTGAACTCTGCACAATGTAACAGAAACCGTTAATCAGTGTTAGTACCTAGTGTACTATTTCCCTTGGCAAACTGTATAATATGACACTCCTCTTCTGTAGAAAGAAAACCGTATATTTTAAAATAACTGAAAGTATTAACTGACAATATTCTTTTATTGCTAATTTCTCTAATCTGACAACTAATTGTGCTTGAATAAAAGATAAGTTAAATTGAGTATCTTTTTATCTTACGTAAATGAAAATCTCTCAATATCCTATTGAATTTTACTGTGTCATACACATTCTACCTAAGAATTTGCTGCCTCCTCTGATCACATACTCCAAACATGATTTTTTGAGGAGTGTCTGTGTTTTGGATTTGGTGACTTTTGTGTGTCTTATTTTTATAAATTGAAGCATAATTCTGGTTTTCTGTCTAATAACATTTCAAATACATAAAGAATGGTAAAAACACTTGAAATTATTGGGCATATTTTTACAACTGGAAAAAACCAATTTGGGGAGACATTGTTATACTAATATGTATATATTATGATTTTTTTTGTTTTAAGAATGCTAATAATTGTTACTCTTTGTGGTTAATAGATGCTTATTTTGTTCTTGTGTGTCAAAGTTGTAAAAATTAGAGGCATATTCTTCTGGTTTGAACAGATGGAATAGATTATTGTCAAATACATTGGTGTTTGAACCATCTTTATGAGGTCTTGATGCAGTAAAACTTTAATAGTTGATGTTTTGAGTATAAATAATAGACTATGGAAACAATAAAATGTTTAATTCTGGATTCGTCAGCCAGGAAAAATAATGCTTTATATAAATTTTAATTCTAGAGATAGACTACAAATTACTGTTCCTGTTTATGCCTTCATTTTTCTCTTCACCAGTATTTTAAAGAACATAATTTAATTAACATATTTATAATCTGCACATCTTTCTTATAGGTGCTGAAAGGACATGATGATCATGTGATCACATGCTTACAGTTTTGTGGTAACCGAATAGTTAGTGGTTCTGATGACAACACTTTAAAAGTTTGGTCAGCAGTCACAGGCAAAGTAAGTTTACTCTTCCTCCACTTCACAAAGTCATAATTTTGTGTATATCATTGCATGTAGCAACTGGAAAAAACAAAACAATAATTCATTTTTGATTCTCAGTTATTTGGATAGCAAATATCAGAGCTCATAACTTAGCTTTTTTCCCCATATTTATGAAAGTCAATGGCATGAGGATAGTGATGCTTCTCATGATAGAGGTTTCATTAATTTTTTTTCATTTACATAGTTTGTCTATCTTTGTGACAGATATTTTAACATTTTCAAGGGTGCTTTATGTTTTTCTTGGCTCAATTTTTCCCCACTTTTATTTACTATCTAAGTTATACCTCATTACTTTGTAATGTTTTTCAAAAGTATGGTTGAGGGATATTTATTTTTCCTTATAAACTGCTTTGTTGATAACCTACCTGTAGTTTAGAACTTAATAAATCATGTTAATTTATACTTATCTCAAACCCTTGTGAGATGAGAGTGGACTAGGCATTTAAATGTTAAGTTTGAAGAAAAAGCCCAAGCAATCAGCTTGACTGTGTACCATATCATACCTTAATGATTCTCTAGTGAATATTTATTTTTATCTGTCCAGTAGAGAATATTTTCATGAATTAAGTAATTGCCACCTAAAAAATAACAGAAGAGAGTATGAAAACAAAAAAAAATCCATGTCTTTTAAAATGTCTTTTACCATGTTGCTTCTTGGCAAGTATCTTATAAATATTCCAAGTCAGATGTTAAAATTTTTTAAAGCAGCTTTATATTTCCATAGTGTAATATTAGTTTGGGATTTATTTCAGGGCTTTAATGTCTGTCTTTACTTGTCTAGAAGTAGCTTCACTGGCTCCTAACTACTGCCCTGGGGCAGATTCAGATGAAATGTGGTATGTAGCCACACCCAATACTGTTGGCATACTTTCATTGAATCTATTCCCATGGAAGAAACCCAGTTGCAATTTCAGTATTATTTCATCAAAGAGGCCAGGCCAGAGCTATCATAACTGCTTTCATATCGTGTTTCCTTTTTATTATATCATGTTTTATATCATATGTTTGCTTTCTACATACTTGTTCCTCAATTGCTTGTGCTTATATAAATTTATAATGCTATTGAATAAACAAAACAATAAATAGTGATGGGATCATTTTATACGGATGTAATATTTTCTGAAGAGCCAAACAAATTGAATAAGTAACTTTACTCCAAATTTTAATGAGCTATTAAATTTTATTTAAATCACTTTTCCTTTCTACCCAAAAGTAATCATCTTAAGTGTTTTTCCAGTGTCTGAGAACATTAGTGGGACATACAGGTGGAGTATGGTCATCACAAATGAGAGACAACATCATCATTAGTGGATCTACAGATCGGACACTCAAAGTGTGGAATGCAGAGACTGGAGAATGTATACACACCTTATATGGGCATACTTCCACTGTGCGTTGTATGCATCTTCATGAAAAAAGGTAAGGGAAAATCTTGTCATGGTTGGGACTTCTTCCTCTATTATTTGTGAATTTGGGCCCTTTCTGTGTAGAGTTACTGAAATAGTGACAGTGTGCTCTTAAATTAGATTTAATTATTACACTTCAGATGTTTCTATTCTAGGAAAGCCATAGCGTTTTGTCTTAAAATTGGTGATTGTCTGTAAATTTCCTTTCTCATTTGCTAGTGTTGTCGGCTTCCTCTTTGAAACTCTCTACTCTCTAATCCTTTTTGTTGTTCTGTATCTTTGATGACTCATCATATTCAAGCAGAAATCATGTTTTCTCTCTCTTTTTTTGATATTCTTATTTCCACAAGTGGGACAAATTCAGGCTTCAAGCGTCTGAGCCTTTTTAAATTACCTACCCACCTTACACCCACCCTATCTCTAAGTCTAGGCAAAAGCTGAGGCCTGTGGGTAATTTGTTCTCTCATTCTGAACTATTGTCACAGCTTTCTAACTTGGTTATCTTATGTTTTATACAGCTGACATATAGTCCTTTTATAATTATGATAGTGTCACTGCCCAGTTCTTAAGTCTTTTTGAGCCTACTGTTGACTAACGAATTAAGGAAGAAATCCTCGATCCAGTTTTCAAAACGGTTTCTGCCAAACTGGACTTTTTGACTTTTTCTTCTCAGTGCCTTTGCTGTTGCTTTTATCTCCTCCTGTAAAGCCCTCCTATTAAAATCCTATCTTTCTATTATCTTCATCATACCCCTGTTAAACAAGTGTGATTTCTACCTCATTTGTCAAAAAAGGTCTCTCTGAAAGGTCCTTACAGTGAATCCATGGCAGTCTTTACCTTTAATTCTGTCTATTGCATCTTCTTTATTAAGAACAATTACATTAAGCAGATTTCACACCAGATTTGTAATATGTGAAAAGGAGTACCTTTTCAATTGTCATTTACCTCTACTTTGAACAGTGTGCTATACTGTTAAAATTTGGGGGATGAATATCAAGAGACCTTGTATTCCAGTTTCCATTATGTTCTCTCAACATTAGGTTCTCAATTAAAGGGTTCTCTCAACCCTTTAATTATCTACTTTTTTAAAATATGGAAACTGGTATTTCTTTATCTCTTCAGAATGACATAAGGATACCTGAGTTTTCAGCTTTGTTTTGTAATCCAAAAGTGATTACAGTATTTGTATATTGCTCTGGTTTTCAGAAGAGTATAGCGCTAATGTTGAACCAAATGTTTAAGGGATAGCCATTGTTTTTAAAGATGTACATATCTTTTAAAATCTTTATCTCTTAATATTTTTATAGCCTATTGCATATTTATAAATCTAATCATTAAAAGCATAAGCAGCCTGTGTTTGAGGACATGTCTAAAACTGGTTAATTTTTACTGGAATGTATAGTGTAAACACAAATCTGCAGCTGTTTAAATTCCAAATTCTGACTTGTTTTGTTGTATAAACTTTATTGAATTTTTTACCTAATCACAAGGGAATATATGCATTCATAATTGAAATTTTGGAAAATGGCAAAGAACATAAAGAAAATTTAAATTCTTTAAACCACTACCACCTAGAGTTCTCCCATTAACATTTTATACATATGCCCACATTAACATTTTATTTCTAAAATCAAAATCTTACTGTATATATTTAGAGGGAGCTTCTGCTGCTTTTTAAAAAATACAGTACAGTGGTTTTCAAACTCAGTCCCACAGAACCTTAAGGTGCTGAATTAAGGTCCCCAGGTCAGGGAACCAAGCATGCAGCATTCTAGGCTTCCCAACTTCCCATTCCCTTATTATGTTTATATACCAAGGTTTTACATAGGATTTCTTTTGAAAACGGTTGTTGCTGTGTAAAAAAAAAAAAAAAAAAAAGCTTAAAAACCTTGACTAAATCTACCATGTTTTCTCATATTATTAAAAATTCTAAACGTGGGTTTTTTTGTTTTGTTTTGTTTTTCTGTTTCTCCCTCTGCAGAGTTGTTAGCGGTTCTCGAGATGCCACTCTTAGGGTTTGGGATATTGAGACAGGCCAGTGTTTACATGTTTTGATGGGTCATGTTGCAGCAGTCCGCTGTGTTCAATATGATGGCAGGAGGGTTGTTAGTGGAGCATATGATTTTATGGTAAAGGTGTGGGATCCAGAGACTGAAACCTGTCTACACACGTTGCAGGGGCATACTAATAGAGTCTATTCATTACAGGTAAGATCTCTTATCTCTCCCTTAAATGCTCTCCTGATGAATCATAAGGTTGTTTTACTCAGATAATCACTGTCAAATTGCTGATCCAGTACAGTCCAAAAAAGATTAATCAGATTATTCTGCTGTTTTTATATACGTTAAAATTGGCATGAAGAAAGTGTAAATTTCAAAATTATTTAAATGCTTTCAATTTTCTGTGATCTATTTCTCCTCTAAATAAAAATATTTGTTTTGCAACCTGACACTTTGGGTCTCTAAGTTTTGCTATGTTAATTAATGGTTAAATAGTCTCATAGGAGAGTAACCTGGATTTTAAGAAACTCCTTTGCAGAAGATTAATATGGCCAAAAGCTGCCCCTTTGCTTTGATAGCTGAAAGTTGATGGACCATGTAATTGTGATTCCATCCCCATTCAAAGTGGAAATAGATCCTTTCTGCATAAAGCACTCTACTGTCCCAGGCCCACTGATTTGTAGTCATAAAGAAGTAAAGTTGACTAAACCGATTTCTTTTTTTTGGTTTATATTTCAAGCCCATATCCTTGAAAACATTGCCATATTTTGAGATCATTAACTAGATGAATAGGAAGTTTAGAATATGAATCTTGTTTTATTTCCAGAAAGGCAACATTTTTAATGTAAAAATATTTCCTATAGCTTATATAGTTTATTTACCAGTTATTGCCCATTAATGTTCAGCAAATTAGTACATAATCTTATGTACTAATTTTGGCACATTTCCTAATTAGCATTAGGTTCTTATAAATGAAATTTTATTTTACACACAGTTTTTAGTGGAACTTACTTTTGAACATCACGAAAGTTATCTCTAGCCCTTTTCATGCCTTAGGTGCTGATAAGCATTCCGTTTATCATAAGCTATGTCATTAGTCTCAGCTTCCTAGTGGGAGGTAAAACTCATAGCAATTCTCTCAGTCATCCATGATATATAGCTAGGTGGGGCCAGATGATTTGAAAATTAACATATTGTTCATTTTAGGTGCTTTGGTTTCATTTTAAGTTGTTTCTGCATCTAGTTTGAAGCTGCTTGGCATAAAGATGAGCCTTTCTGATAGAAGTGTGTGAGAACATACATTGTAGAGTTGCTTGATGGCATGCAGTTTATCCTCATTGCCACTTTATCTTAGTACCTCATTTTGTTCCTGGCATTACCTGTTTCCCATCCTCTTCCCCCTTTCCTACTAGGATTAAGGTCAGTAATTGATAGGAAGAGTATCCATACTTCTATTCTAATAAACTGTGTCTTTTGTAGTTTGATGGTATCCATGTGGTGAGTGGATCTCTTGATACATCAATCCGTGTTTGGGATGTGGAGACAGGGAATTGCATTCACACGTTAACAGGGCACCAGTCGTTAACAAGTGGAATGGAACTCAAAGACAATATTCTTGTCTCTGGGAATGCAGATTCTACAGTTAAAATCTGGGATATCAAAACAGGACAGTGTTTACAAACATTGCAAGGTAAGTATTACTCACCTTTCGTTTTGTTCATTAAAAATGAGATCATTATTCAAGAGAAATATGGAGCCTTAGCATCACAAAAAGAGTCAATCTCATACAGAATGGTTACTTCAGAAAAGTTTATGAATATTTTCACCCTAACTTACAGAACTAGTCTACTCTTGAGGAAATGTTTTAAACTGTGTTTTTAATATGTAATATAAAATTGTTTAATCACTTCCTGCATGTTCAATTGACTCTACTTAACCTTTAAGAACAGTGAGAAGAAAGATCTTGGGTATATCATAGAAGCAACGTACTCATTATATTTTTTGATTGACCATTGCATTTTGAATTTGTAGTCCAATTTTAAAGGGCTACCTTATTGAAAAAAACAACAGCATCCTTGATAGAAAATTTATTTGGCCTCCACTTAGTCACGTGCTTAACTGGAATGGAGAGGAATAATAGTGCCTACTAAAGTAGAGAAAGAAACAAGTGAAAATCACTAATATTAGATGAGGTACAGCAGTGCCTCATGATTAACTTTTTCTATTTGTTATAGCCCTTAGAAAGTGGTTTTTTCAGTGGGGCTATCTGATAGGCAACATTGCAGCTTTTTACTCATTGGTTTTGTCTCTCCTCAGAGTTTTGGAATAGTGACTATTCAGCTTTGAGTGGTTCATGGTGGTGGGGTAATAGATCTCTTAGTGCTCATTTGTCCATCAGCAGAAGGTATGAAGTTGCACTATCTACATCCTCACCAAGGAATGCTGTCGTTCACACAGCCAGAAAATAAGATGTTTGTCTGGTAGCTAACCAAGCTTCTTGGAAGACAGACCTCTTGAAAGTTAATGTTTCAGTTACAAATCACTACCAGATTTTCTTACATCCATGCTGATCCTAAAATACTGAGGACATGGGTTTCTAAATATGTATCATTTCAAATGTTGCATTTATTGTATGTTCTAAAGTAGAAGTCTACAAATTATAATGTAACTAACCCATAGCCATTATTTCTAACCAGTAATTAAATTCTTTTGGTTTTTGTCTAGGTCCCAACAAGCATCAGAGTGCTGTGACCTGTTTACAGTTCAACAAGAACTTTGTAATTACCAGCTCAGATGATGGAACTGTAAAACTATGGGACTTGAAAACGGGTGAATTTATTCGAAACCTAGTCACATTGGAGAGTGGGGGGAGTGGGGGAGTTGTGTGGCGGATCAGAGCCTCAAACACAAAGCTGGTGTGTGCAGTTGGGAGTCGGAATGGGACTGAAGAAACCAAGCTGCTGGTGCTGGACTTTGATGTGGACATGAAGTGAAGAGCAGAAAAGATGAATTTGTCCAATTGTGTAGACGATATACTCCCTGCCCTTCCCCCTGCAAAAAGAAAAAAAGAAAAGAAAAAGAAAAAAATCCCTTGTTCTCAGTGGTGCAGGATGTTGGCTTGGGGCAACAGATTGAAAAGACCTACAGACTAAGAAGGAAAAGAAGAAGAGATGACAAACCATAACTGACAAGAGAGACGTCTGCTGTCTCATCACATAAAAGGCTTCACTTTTGACTGAGGGCAGCTTTGCAAAATGAGACTTTCTAAATCAAACCAGGTGCAATTATTTCTTTATTTTCTTCTCCAGTGGTCATTGGGCAGTGTTAATGCTGAAACATCATTACAGATTCTGCTAGCCTGTTCTTTTACCACTGACAGCTAGACACCTAGAAAGGAACTGCAATAACATCAAAACAAGTACTGGTTGACTTTCTAATTAGAGAGCATCTGCAACAAAAAGTCATTTTTCTGGAGTGGAAAAGCTTAAAAAAATTACTGTGAATTGTTTTTGTACAGTTATCATGAAAAGCTTTTTTTTTTTTTTTTTTTTTTTTTTGCCAACCATTGCCAATGTCAATCAATCACAGTATTAGCCTCTGTTAATCTATTTACTGTTGCTTCCATATACATTCTTCAATGCATATGTTGCTCAAAGGTGGCAAGTTGTCCTGGGTTCTGTGAGTCCTGAGATGGATTTAATTCTTGATGCTGGTGCTAGAAGTAGGTCTTCAAATATGGGATTGTTGTCCCACCCCTGTACTGTACTCCCAGTGGCCAAACTTATTTATGCTGCTAAATGAAAGAAAGAAAAAAGCAAATTATTTTTTTTTATTTTTTTTCTGCTGTGACGTTTTAGTCCCAGACTGAATTCCAAATTTGCTCTAGTTTGGTTATGGAAAAAAGACTTTTTGCCACTGAAACTTGAGCCATCTGTGCCTCTAAGAGGCTGAGAATGGAAGAGTTTCAGATAATAAAGAGTGAAGTTTGCCTGCAAGTAAAGAATTGAGAGTGTGTGCAAAGCTTATTTTCTTTTATCTGGGCAAAAATTAAAACACATTCCTTGGAACAGAGCTATTACTTGCCTGTTCTGTGGAGAAACTTTTCTTTTTGAGGGCTGTGGTGAATGGACGAACGTACATCGTAAAACTGACAAAATATTTTAAAAATATATAAAACACAAAATTAAAATAAAGTTGCTGGTCAGTCTTAGTGTTTTACAGTATTTGGGAAAACAACTGTTACAGTTTTATTGCTCTGAGTAACTGACAAAGCAGAAACTATTCAGTTTTTGTAGTAAAGGCGTCACATGCAAACAAACAAAATGAATGAAAAAGTCAAATGGTTTGCCTCATTCTCCAAGAGCCACAACTCAAGCTGAACTGTGAAAGTGGTTTAACACTGTATCCTAGGCGATCTTTTTTTCCTCCTCCTGTTTATTTTTTTGTTTGTTTTATTTATAGTCTGATTTAAAACAATCAGATTCAAGTTGGTTAATTTTAGTTATGTAACAACCTGACATGATGGAGGAAAACAACCTTTAAAGGGATTGTGTCTATGGTTTGATTCACTTAGAAATTTTATTTTCTTATAACTTAAGTGCAATAAAATGTGTTTTTTCATGTTAGTATGCCTGTTTCTTCCACTGAAGTAATAATCCTTCATTATAAGTATTTAGGATTTGTCTATAATATTTAAATAAGCAAAATCTTGGTTTCTTTGCATCCTGTTGTGTGACATAGAAATCAATACTTCAAGCCTGTTTTATACAGCGAAAGTAAGGATAATGTGCTGCAACTGCAAATTTTATTTCTCTCCTAGACTATGAAGGAGGACACTCCACTGTGCTCATCTCTGTAGATTGCATTGGGGTGTATAAGTATGAAATCTGGTTCCCTCAAAGAATCCACAAAACTTTTGTGATAATTACAACTAGAAGCCTTATAAATAACAAATTCATTTTGAAATTTTGACCACATATTAAGTGCTTACCCTCGATACTTTCTGTTCATTCTCTCTTAAGCTCCCACTATCCCTGAGAAGTAGGCACTATTATCTCCCATCTTAAAGACGAGCGAAAATCTGCAGCTGAGACTGGTTAGGCAATTTGTCAAATCATAGAACTAGCGGAATGCCAGAACTCAAACCCATATTTCCAAAGACTAAATACATGCTGCTCTTTAAGAAAGTTTGACAGACTAAAGCAAGGTTTGAGAGGGAAATAAGCCATTTTTCTGGTACTTTCTGACTCTTCTGTAGCCGTTTTGTTCAACAAATCTAAATTTTATAAAATCTAAATTTTATAATGTAAGGGGAAAAAATAAAGTTGTTTTTGAAACTGTGTAGTTCTAAATATATTTAGTATCTCAAATAGCAGGATATATATATATATATACACATCCAGTAATCTCAACTAACCAGGCCGTAGATGAAAATATAAAAGCTACTGAAAATGGACTCCCCTTTTTCTCATAGTCATAAAGTATGTGTTCTTTACTCATAGGGCAAATCCTGGGCCTCATTCTCCCAAAGCTACTAAATCAGAACACCTGGGAGTGTGACCCAAGAACCTGCATTTAAACTAGCTCACCAGGTGAGTTGTGGATACTAAAGTTTCAGAACCATTGCTTTAGATACCATTCCTGTACATTTGGTTATTTGGTTTATTAGTCCACAGCAAATTACAGACACAAAAATAACAAGGAAAAGTGACAGAGTAAAGGAAAAAAACAAAAAACTACCTGGTTGAATGCAAGGCAAAAATCCTACTAGGCCGTGAAGTGCAGGGTCTTTAGAGTAAACCACGTTACTGCCCAAACCGTGACTACTGTTCACATTGATGACTGTGAATTGTCAAGAAAAAGTTGTAATTCTATTTGATAGTTCTTGAAACTGCTTGATTTTTCATAAGAGCATATAAATGAGGCTTAACTAGAATATAATTGAAGAGAAACACCCATTTTTAGAACTTTAGAGAATAGAATGAGTTCACAGGCTTTGCAGACAAATAACCCTGAATTCATCTCAGTTCTAATATGGTCTAGTTACTGGGACCTTTATCATGTTTCTTGACCTCGTGTTTCCTCATTTAAGATGTAGAGGATACCCATCTCCTAAGGTTATTATAAAGATTAGGTGAAACGTAAAGCACATTGCATACCGATGGCATTTAGAGCTCAGTAAATGGTAGCTTCTATTAAAAATTTTAAGTAAATAGACCCAGATAACTTTCTATATTAGAGAATTGAATGTATTTGTTACTCACTCAGATTATGTAATAAAAATAGCATACACATACACACACGTGCACACACACACACAGCAGTCCATTCTTTTAAGTGGAGCCATCTAGATTCTCATTTGAGTCTTACAGAAACCTTGTGAGACAGACTGATATTGAGCACCTAACAGTGGTTTTGTATATACAGTCATCCTTCAGTATTTGGGGGGGATTGGTTTTAGGATCTCCCCAACCTCAGCCCCATGGATATCAAAATTCATGGATGCTCAAGTCACTGATATAAAATGGCATAGTATTTGCATGTAACATATACAAACCCTCCCGTATGCTTTAAATCATACCTAGATTACTTATAATACCTAAGACAATGTAAATGCTACGTAAATAGTTATTATACTGTATTGTTTAGGGAATCATGACAAGGGAAAAAGTCTGTACATGTTCGATACAGACATAGCCACCCTTTTTTTCAAATATTTTTGATTCTCGTTTGGTTAGATCTGTGGATGCAGAACCCACAAATAATGGAGGGATGACTGTGTTTAGGTGTTCATTAAACATCATTTTATGAATAAATGAATAATCTTTATTACAATAAATCTTTGCTTGAAGGGAAAATGTTAGCATCCTTCTACAGGAATCAAAGTATAATTGTTGTAAAAAGGTCACTAAGAAAACTCCATTTTGTGGCCTTTTTAATGAAAAACTTTACCACCTCATGTAACTGTACATTTTTGAATCTTCATAACAGATATAGGCACACTTCATATTTAGATGTTACAAGTTCCCAAATATCAAACATTGCCTGAAACTAAGGCTGAAATTAGGACACAAAAGTAACCCATAAAAGCCAGTAGCAGGTACTTAGTATACTTGTTGAATTGAGCAGAGTTGATTATCTCATTATTTTATATTAGAATTGTTTATAATTTTGACACTTTGAAACCCCCTTATTGAGATTCAGTTACCACAGCTATTTCATTAGGTTGCAAAAGCTAATGCCTACCAAATGGTAAGTAAATGTTTCAACCAGCCTTGTTTCATTTCAAAAAAGTAATTGACATTTAGTTATTTGTATTAACTGCTTTAAGCCATTTTCTCTACCAGCTTTGAGCTAGTCTGTTGTGTACTCTTCCATTTCCCTGAATTGATTAGAGGCTACAAAAGACCTCTTTGCTTTTCTCTTCCCTAAAGTGAAATGGGGATCAAGGGCAGCTTTCCCAGACCCAGCTGAGCCCTGGTTTTCTGTACACTTCTCCCTGAGATACACATTGCACACTGTGAAACAAAGGTACGGAGGTGAAGGAGAGAAGACATCTCAGAGGCGCCTACTCACCACTGTCCTTGCCCCTGTAACTCCCTCTATTCCATGTTGAAACCAGAAACATGAAGCTCCGTTGCTTTGCATAGCAGAAATAGATTCACATTACATTTTTTTCTGATTGGTTCCCTCCAGGAGAAGGAAAGTTTTTGAAATATTTCTCCCCAATGAATACCGCCCTCAGACACAAATTCGTTTTCATTCTTTTAGTCATCTCCGGCCCCAATAAAAATCAGAATTGTAACCTATACTCCTTCAGGTTCATCAGGCAATAAAGGATCCAGCCTTGTCCCTTATAGCAACTGGAAGAGAACCTCCTATTTTGCAGTGCCATTTGTAATTCTAATAGTAGCAGTGGCTTAGGTTTGCTGATGAATGAATTTGAATAAATGCTTCTGACACAGATTGTTTTAATGTTCTCTGCCTCACTGCATTTTCAAGATGGCTTTTGTTTATGTGTGTTTGTGTATATGTTTACACATAGTTACACATACATACACAAGAATATTTTGGAAACTGAGAATAAGCCTCTTGTTCTTATTGAGTCATACCATCATTCCCTTAGGCCTCTTTTTTCATCTATCAAAAATAAGGAATGGGTCATAAAGGGAAGGGGTTGGTGGCCAAGAGGAGACTTCCTAATATTCCTTTCCATGATAGATTAGTGGTCTCTATGTCTGAAGAGAATGTGTGTGCATAATGTTCCTGGAGCCCTGCATCAAGCAACCATATGGTAATTTGAAAAGTTGATGCATAATTTTTGATTTGGGCATTTTCTGCTGCCCAGGAGATGGATATGAAGTTAGATCCAAAGTAGCTGCACCCAGCTCCTTTTTGGGGGAGTGCCTAGTCATTGCTTTGAATTGCAGACAACATAGCAAGATCTGGCATTGTTGACTAACCAACATGTCCTATCCATTCAGTTAATACTAGTGATGCCCAAATGAGTGAGGTTCTTGCCAACTTTGTACCCTGCCACCTTCTCTTTCTAGGTTGAATGAGACAAAAAATTTCAAGAGTTCTTCAGGGAAAGGAAAAGCATCAGAAGCTGAAAGGATTCAGAATGCACCTTTCACCAGAGCGTGAAGTATAAACAAATTCTAGATCCAGTTCCTAGGAAGACTCATTGCTGAGACAAAAAGCCTGGCAACTTCCCAATTTGCAATTGGGTATAAAAATAGCAGAGTTTCTATTTCAGATGATCTGTTTCTCCCCAGGATTCTTAAGGACAAGGAGCCACTGAGTGGACATTTTGATGTTTCATTCTTTCCTTTGGAATATCTATGATGGCAAAACCTGTGAAGGCTGTTTGGATTCTGTTTTGCTTCAGCGGCCGTGCTCTGCAAGTAAAATTATTTTGAAGCCACTTGCAAATCAAAGATTCAAATGTAATAGACCACAAAAGTATATTGCCAATTTACCCTTTTCCAGGAGGTTAATCGATTATAAAAGAGACATTAAACCCTGCTACTCACCTAGAGGGGAAGGTTATTTGCAAGGCTTTTTAAACTTAGTTACAGCCACTAAGGATTCATCAGACCCTTACTCCTTACTAAATGTAGTTGGAAAAACTAAGTCTTTCAATTTGAGTATGCTCTCCACTCCTTTAAAGGGAGTTTGGATAGCTTAAATACATCCAGCAAGAACACAGTATGGTATAAAGAGTAAAACTGCATACATCTCTGGTCAGGGTTGGATCTGGGTTTTGGGAGCCTAAAGCTTACAAACTTAAGGACTCTCTTAAAAAAAAAATACAATTAGATCCAAAAATAAACATTTAGAATGAGAAAGATGATAAATTACTGAAGCCTAGAAGCCTAGGAAATGCAGATCCTTCCGAGATTTTTTTTTTTTTTTTTTTTTTTTTTGAGACAAGAGTCTCCGTCTGTGGCCCAGGCTGGAGTGTAGTGATGCAATCTTGAATCTCGGCTAACTGCAACCCCCACCTCCTGGGTTCAAGCAATTCTCCTGCATCAGCCTCCCGAGTAGCTGGAATTACAAGCGTGCACCACTAAGTCCGGCTAATTTTTTGTATTTTAATAGAGGCAGGGCTTCACTATGTTGCCCCCATGGTGATCTCAAACTGAGCTCAGGCTCAGGTAATCCACCCGCCTTGGTCTTCCAAAGTGTTAGGATTACAGGCGTGAGCCACCGAATAAGATCTCTTTAGGCAATTATCAGAAATGCTTCAGATTGCAGCCTGGCTTCTCTTGCCCACCTGAAATACTACAACTCCCAGCAACCCCTAGCTCTCCCAGGGATCTGTTAAATGAGGGCCTCAAGATTAGCTTCATCAGTTTCCACATGAATCCATGTCCACCTGTCTCAACTTCTGTGTTTTACCCCATCTATAAATGAGGAAACATTATGAGGACTACGTAAGACCATGTATGGCATAGTGCCTGGCACATAGTATTTGTTAAAGAGTGGTTTGTTGTTATTTCCTGTAATAAACTATCATAGCTAACTGCCATTGTGCACTTAACACTTAGCATGGCTCTAAATATTTTTAAATTATTAATATTCTCAACTATCCCATGGCTTACTATTATTATTAATACAAAGTCTCATTTTACAGATAAGAAAACTGAGACACAAAGATACCAAGTAACTTGCTCAAGGACACAAGAGGAAAAAAAGGGGGGCTGGCATGTGCAGTGGCTCACACCTGTAATCCCAGCACTTTGGGAAGGCAAGGCAGGAGGACCATCCAGGAGTTCAAGACCAGCCTGGGCAATATGGTGAAACCCCATCTCTACAAAAAAATAGAAAAATTAGCCTGGTATGGTGGCATGCGTCTGTAGTCCCAGCCACTTGGGAGGCTGAGGTGGGAGAATATCTTGAGCATGGGAGGTTGAGGCTGCAGTGAGCTGTGGTTGTGCCACTGCACTACAGCCTGGGTGACAGGGCAAGACCGTGTGTCAACAAAACAAAACAAAACTTGGAGAAACTGGGATTTAAACCCGGGCATTGAGGTTCCAGAACCCAACCTCTTAACCACTATGTTATATATTGATTCACAACTGCCTTGAAAATACAGGAACACGTAATATCTCATAGGTCATGCCAGAAAATGATGTAGTCCTCAGCCTTGACCTGTCAAACTAGAAGCTGACATAAAGCTATTCAAGCCAGTGCCTGGTTTTCAACAGGGGAGGCCTGAAGAACAAATGCGTAGTAGATTCCTGGTATGGTTTGGCTGTGTGAATCCCCTCCTGCTTTTTTTCAACTGCAGAAACAAAAGAGAGTGAGTTGCCTAAGAAGAAAGAACCTACTCTAAGCCATCTCCTTAGTAATGAAATTTTAGGAAAAGTAGGTAAAATTGCATATTATTAAAAGAAAGACTACTACCAGATAATTCAGGAGGAAAGAAATGCTGTTTCTACAGAAGATGGATACTTTCGTTACATAAAAAACGTTAAAAATAAATAAATTCACCATTGATGTACTTGTGTTCTAAAGACAACTAGGCAAGTGAAGGAGCAAGCTTGTATGCTGTATTGTCAGGAAAGTCAGGACCATGTAGAACTTATACTGATACCTAGCAAATTCTCAATAAATGTTGCAGCTATTATTATTATTTTATTATGAATCAGGAATGAGGAAGACAGTTGAGTTCAAATTCCATCTCAGCCGCTCATGCAACTCCGAAAGGATTTTAAAATCTTTCTGAACCTCTTTCATCATCTGTAAAAAAGAAACTGTTGTGAATGTTACATGAAATAACATAAAGCATCTGGTACAGTACTGACCTAATTATGTGTTTAATGAATACTAGCCATCTTTGTTATTATTACTACCACTAACAAGATATCGGTAACTATGTTTCAGGTTACTATTTCAAAGTTTATCTGGAAGAGGAAATCTGTAAAATTTCCAGGACGCAATGCTTGAACTGCCTCCCAAAATGTGCCGGGAACCTAAGACAGTAGTCTCCCCTGTTAGAAGGCAATATGCAATCCCAGCTGGGTGCAGTGGCTCATGCCTGTAATCCAGCACTTTGGGAGGCCAAGGCAGGTAGAACACCTGAGGTCAGGAGTTCAAGACCAGCCTGGCCAATGTGGCGAAACCCCATCAATACTAAAAATACAAAAATTAGCAGGGCATGGTGGTAGGTGCCTGTAATCCCAGCTACTCGGGAAACTGAGCCAGGAGAATCGCTTGACCTCGGGAGGTGGAGGTTGCAGTGAGCCGAGATCACATCACTGCGTGGACAACAAGAGAGAAACTCTGTCTCAAAAAAAAAAAAAAAATGCAATCCAGTCTAAAATGACAAATTATTTCTTTCTCTCCAAAGAACCTATTTCAATTGAGAAATCTAAAAATCAGTACCCCAGAAAGGAAGCAGAAGAGAATTGAGTAGACAAAAGATTTCATCAACTTTAGATGTAGGAAGACAGATGTAGGAGTGGATTACTCTAGTTGAGTAGAGTATAAAAGCTACAATCTAATGTGCCCAGAAAGAGGGATACAAATGAGAAGCAAGCTAATTCCTTTTCTGTGAAAGGCAAAAGTAAGACAGGAGCTGAAAACTGGGGGACTAGCTGAAAAGGAGAACACATGGAATGATTGGAGCCCTACATCCTTTTCTCAGCCAGGGGACCACCTCTGTGTTACCCCCATCCCACTACCCACTTCACCCCACCTTGCACTGAGCACACAGGCACAGAAGAGGCTCAGAAACAAAAATGGAGATTACATTCTCCCTAACCCTCTCCCAGAATGCCAACAGTCTGAAATATACCAGAGGATTCTTTCCCAGAGAAGTGAACAACCTGAGAGAAAAAGTCTCTAGATACTGGCATTTTATTGGAGGACTCCTTCAGTGAAACTGCTGGCTCCCTACCCAATCAGAGGAGAAATTTCTCATTCTAAGAGCCCCAACCATACAGAGCTTCCTATTCACTTTTTAGCATCTGTCTCTAAAATATGAACAGATAGTCAAGAATCAAAGAACGTTTGAGAAAAGACTCTGATTTAAAAGACTAAGTAAGCCAAAAACTCATGAAATAAACTTTGAGAAAGAAAGTTTTATACCCTCAAAAAGATACTGCATCTTATAATATGGGAACAGAATACATTTTTTTTTTTAAGACACAGTCTCACTCTGTCCCCCAGGCTGGAGTGCAGTGGCAAAATCTCAGCTCACTGCAGCCTCGACCTCCCCAGGCTCAGGTGTTCTTCCCACCTCAGCCTCCTGAGTAACTAGGACTACTCATGCCACCACACCTGGCTAATTTTTAATTTTTTTCTAGAGACAGGGTTTCACCATGTTGCCCAGGCTGGTCTCAAACTTGGCTCAAATGATCCATCCACCTTGGCCTCCCAAAGTGCTGGGATTATGGGTGTGAACCACTTTGCCCTGCCTAGGATACAATTTTTAAAAGAGCTCATGGAAACTAAAATATAATGGAAATTTCATAAGAAAACCTTAAACTGAAAATAAAAATTGAGGAAATCAAACAAAAGTTAAAGGAAGAGATGGAAATTAGTAGAAAAAATATTAAAAACTTAGAGGATCAGTCTGGGACATCTGACATTCAAATAACAGGGTGTCCAACACAGAAAATAGAAAACAAAGAATAAAATGTTTTTAAATGCAAGAAAAATGAACAGAATTGGATGACAGAAAACCCCTAGATGACAAGGACCCACTGAGTGCCCTTTGAATAAATGAATGAAAAAAAAACTGCCCATCCCTGTTCATCATTATGAAATTTTGAAGCACCTAGGCTAAAAAGACCTTCCTAAAAACTTGTGGAGAGAAAAGTCAGGGTTAAATAAAATAAGAATTGGAATTTTGGACTTCTCAATAGCAACATTGGATGCTATAATAGAAGACAAAGTCTTCAAAATTGTACAGGCAAAGTATTTTCAATTTAGAATTTACACCAGCCAAATAATCAAGTGGGAGGAAGAATAAAGACATTTTCAGCATGGAAGGACGCAAAGCACTCCCTCTCAGAAACCTTTTCTTTCTGAAATGAATATGTGGTCCAACAAACCACAATCAAGAAAAACGTGGCAGAAAATAGGGATTTTAACACAGGAGATGGGTGAAGGGAGTTCTAGGATGGTAGGTGGGCATTTGAATTCAAGAACTAGCAGTTGAGGTGTAAGCAGGGAAAGTAATGGAAGAAACATCCCAAGCATACAAAAGGAAATGATAATCATCTTATTATCATGCCAGAGCTTTTAGAGAAAAAAAGTCTCAGCGTTCCGAACAGCTGATGGTACACTTAGAAATTTTTTATGGTTCAACATATAAAAAGCTATGCAACAGATAAAAATAAGGCAATTATTAATTTTTAAAAGTATGTTTAAAAACATAGTATACTAGTTAGCCCTAGAAACTATACTAAACTATATTTATGTAGCCATAAAAATGTAAATACTATGATTATGATTGCTGAAACATCAGTGGGGGGGAGAGGATAGTAGAGGGAGAGTTAAATCCTCATCTACCATAATTAGAAGTTATTAATGTCTAAAATGAAAAAATAAGGTGCACATATTATATAAAGATGGGACATATATATATGTATATATCAGAAGAGTTAGCTAAAAGTTAAAAATATTTGCCTCTATGGTTGGGGGGAAAGTGGAGGGTTATAGCATTTTTATATACTTTGAGTATTTGCATTACTTTGCTAGAAATATATTTTTTAAAGCAAGTTCCCCCAACACCCTCTGCAAAAAAAAAATCAGTATGGCAGATTTCAGAAATAGTGACCTTTCTTTACCCATGCCAGTAGAATCCATCAACAAGAATGATCTATCTAGTCAGTCTCATGTCACAAAGAGGGCCTGAGGGGTGCTCTTCCTGGAGGAGTTCTATAGCTAGATAGAGGCTAGGATGGAATCCATGTGTGGGCAAATTACCTCAGTTCTCTGGTCTCTTGTTTCATCTGTAAAACAGGCACAATAATAGTCCTAACCTCATCAGGCTGCTGAAGACTGAACAGATGATGTAGGTAATGTGCTTAGCATAGTCTCTGGCTCATGAGTTCTTAATAAAAAGTACTTGATAATATCACTGTTAGCAGCATTCATCAGTCTCAAGGTGGAAACCATCATATATTAAGATCTGGAACTAGCAGAATCCAGAGCTTTTGACTTCAGGTTCTGATTTGAGCATGTGCAGATGGATAAACTGAGCTGTAACCCCATGCATCTTATATCAAGAGGACCAGCCACTTGGCGATCCTCAAGGATATAAGTGCCCTCTCCCCTCCCCAACCTGTTTTCCCATCACCTCCTCCTAACTTTCATTGGGGTTTATTTCCAGATTCTCCCACCAGGTATCTTAAGTGTTTTCTCCACGTGGAAATGCTTTTCAGTAAAATGAAAATGACTGAACTTTTTATAAAGTGAAGTTCAGAGTATCCCTTCTGGGACTCTATTTTTTCCCTTGAAATTCTAGATCAAAATTTCAAAAAGGCCAGAGTGGGGTCCATAGAATAGCAGAAGCAATGAGTTGGAAGGACTTCTGTGCACCTCTATTAGTCCCACTGCATGGAATCCTTAGGATGAGTTCATAATTCCCATGATGACCAAAGGTCTTTCATACCTGGAAGTGTGCAGTGTGAATTGGTCTGGGTGTACATTGGTCCGCAGCCCAGCTGTGACAGGGTGTGCCATCACTGTGAGTTACTCCTGACTTTCCAAATCTGCCCAAGACAGTCAGAGACATTGCCCATGAAATCATCTGCCCTGGCTGCTCTCTCTAAAGGCCTAGAGCCAGTGAGAGCCTCAGAGGCCCACCCACAGGCATGGCAGTCAGCCTGGGGGGCTCCCTGTGTCAGCTCAGCTCTCCAGGCTAAGTCCTAAGGTCTAAATGACAGACTGCTGCCACCTGATCCTTCTGAACACATCCTGTTTTGCCAGAAAGCCCCCAAACCACAGACATTCCATGTCTCTGCACTTGGTGGTTTGTGGTGTTTGAATCCCATAGCCACGGGCTATTCATTTGTATATGTTTCACTGTGGCTTTCCGCTTGGTGACCTAGACTCTTACCCAGCAAGATTCCTTAAGGTTTCAAAGCAGCTAGAGAGACCACTAGCAAGTTTCTCTTTGTTAAGGGCTTTTTAACCATTCCTTCTTAACTGAAGTTGCCTGTTGGTTGAAGTGGGCAGCTTCTTAATTTTCTGAATTCGTCAGTGATGATTGCTAAGATGTCTCTGCAAATATTTTTAGGTATGTGTGAATAAATCAGGCCTAGTATCACTACCCTCAGTGAATTTTTTTTTTTAAATTAAAGCAGCCCTTAGAGGCTTAAGGTCTAATTTAATTGAATAACTAGGTGTCATAATGAGGGACTCCAATGAAAGAATGAAAGAATCTCTGAAGTGTTGATTGGCTGTTTCTGGAACTTGGCCCAAGTTCCTACTACAGATGTACCATCTCCACTTTTCTCAGAATTCAAGTTTCCTGGTTGGTGAGTACAATTCTTTAAAACTCATAGGAGAGGGATCCCGGTACTATATTCCTCAAAGCCTCCCCACCCCAGACTAATACACACACACACACACACACACACACACACACACGTTCTCCACCTGCAGGACCTGAGTCTACACAACCCCCCAGTGTTTCTGTTTATTTCTGCTCAGCTAAGGAGTCATTGCAATGGGGAAAATAAATTAGAACCAAATTAGACTGAGATTCAGAGTCCAGGAAGCATGGCTGCCTATGAAACATTACTGGTTGTTTTATGTATTCACTGCCTGGGGGGGTGAGGTTGGGGGAAAGCCAGATATGTGGCTAATCACTGCACAGAATGGAAATCTGGAAAGAGGTCCAAATCTGATAACATATATAGTATCTTCCCTCCAGTTGTGTCCACCTCGAAGAAAAAAAAATTACAGAATATTCTCAATCTGTTAAAAATATCTTACTTCACTCTTTTCCCTTGCTTACCCTGGAGAAATCCAAATTAGAAAACTTCCTATTTAAGATAATCAACAGAGGAGAACAACAGATCAACTTGGGCTAATATCAGTAGCAGGGAAGACCAATTAACAAATTCATGAATTGTGCTGTTTACACTTCTATTCCTAAGGTTAATTATGCGATCAAGTAATAGCTTTTGCCTTGATTAGAGGGCCCTTAGGAAATAAAAGTGTGTTTCCTCTTTACAAGTATGTTTGCATTTCAGTCCTGCAATGATAGCACAGGAACTGGGCTCAGCAAACATCGCCTGTGCACACAGCTGTAGTCAAAGCAGAAGGTCTTAATTTAAATAGCCTCAAGACTCAACGTGTAAACAGAAGCATCATCCATAAAAGTGCTAACAGGCACGTATACATTTTTCTCTCTCTCTGCTTTGGACTACTTATAGTGTCAATTCTTTGCAGAAGTTTATTTTCCCATTATTCCCTATTGTAAAGAATCAGTAAAATTAGCTCCTGGGGCTATAGGTATAGAAGAAAGAAACATCACCCACATTTCAGGGAGCATTCTCCACAAGGCTGTTCCAGCTTCCTGTTAATAATGGCAGCTCACATTTTTGAGGTGCTATCCCATGGCAAGGGACCTCACATGAATAAATTCTGTAATCCTCACAATAAGCCTATGAGGGAAATATTGTTATCATCCTCTCCTTTTCAGGCGAGAAAACAGAGGCACAGAAAGGTTATGTAAATCACCCAAGTCCATAGCAGCTAGCTAAGCCAGGGTTTGAACCCAGGCATTCTGGCTCCAGGGCTCCAGTGTGGACACATTTAACCACCATGTGCTGTTGCTCCTCTCTTTAGGGCCCTGACTTAAATGTGCAGTGTTAGAAAAAAGTGAATTATTTCACCCAAATGAAGAAGCAACACATTGTGCCATTTTAAATTCTCAAGTGAAGTGCAAAAGTTTCCTTGTCCGTTTACAATCCACTTCTGAGTAATCTGACCCAACGTCATCAGAGAGAAAATGGCTTCCTTGGGGAGTGCTGAAAGCATTAGAGAGATGTGACCAGAGATCTCCGTCACACTGATTCCTCCCTTGCCTTGCCAGGAGCACTGGGCCAGCCTACATTGGTTACTCAGCGCTTGTTGAGGTTGGGTTCTCCTATGGCAACACAGTGATGCCCAGCTGGACCCAAACCTTGATTGACAATGGTGGTAAATTAAGAGATGGCTTATTGGCTTTAACAAGGACTACCCACAGAATATTCTGGATTAAGAGCAATGAACCAATTCATTTCATGTCTTCCTTTTCACAAGAGCACCTACTGAAAAATGCAGGAGCGATGTGCAGGGGTTGTATTCTCAGGCTTTGGAATCAAATGGAACGGAATCAAATTCAGACTCTGCCGTTTACAGCTCGTTGACCTCAGGTACATTACTTCCTGTTTTTGCACATCGGTGGCCTCATCTGTAAGAGTACTACCTCAGACACCATAATGAAGAAGAACTCAGACTATCCAGGTACAGAGCTTCATTCTTACTACTCAGAGTGTGTTGCATTGTCCTGCGGCAGCAGCACCCTCACCAGAGAGCTGCTTGGAAATGCAGGCTCTTGGGTCCTGTTCCAGACCTGCTGAACCAGAATCTGTACATTCACCCTCCGGTGCTGATCTGAATGGTCCTTCATCTCAAATACTGAAATTTGAGAAGTCATGGCAAGTGAAGCACATAATGGCCGTTAATTGTAATGATATATATTGAAATTATCTGCCATCAAAGTAAGCTCAGCATCACCATTCCAGGAGTGAAGTGTTAAAGGAAAGAGACCTTGGAAATGAGAGGCAAGGTCCAGGTTGGAAACCCCCTCCCTGCTTCTCCAGCTCCTCAGTTTCTAAATTCTCAGAGATAAAGGGAAAACACCTGCAGAAAGTAACTAAGCCTTTTTGGAGAAACTCTTGGGAAGACCAAAGTCAGGGAAACAAACAGCTATACAATTCATGGTTTTTGCATCAGGCAATGATAGAAACCAGCAATTCATGCCTTGTACCTGAACTAGGAAAGCCTTTTCTTTTCTTTTCTTTTTTTAAAGCACAACCCAAGTCTCCTGCCAGATCATGGCTTTTAATTTAAGTGTACAGTTGCTGCTCAAAAGTGATTCACAAGCCTTTAAAGAGCCACTCTCCTTTAGAAGTCTGTTTAGAATGCAGAGGGTTTGAAGATTAGTGTTGGGAGTGAGAGCATTTGACTGCCTAAGTGTTCAATCTCCCAGGTACTTAGATATTTCTCAGCAAGAACTGATGTTCATTAAACTGTAAGCAAATTAGAGTTCAAGCCAAAGATATAAAGGAAGACATAATTAGTGTACGGGAGTCATCCACCATCGTAAGCCTTCTCTTAGGTGAGAAGTCTTCAGAATTAGTTCCCTGCACAAAAGAAAATTATACAGCTGCTTTATGCAGGCTGCCGATGCTATGTTTTATTGCACGCAATTTACAATGAAATGAAGCAGAAGTCTGCAAGACTGCATTAAAGCTTTAATTTTCCTTTTGGGTTTTACCTCCATTTTATCTTTAGAAGAACCCAGAATGGTTTGATAAATAGAGTATTTTGCCAGTCAATAAATTAAAAAGCTATTTTTACCAAGTGGACGCTGAATTGCTACTGCACATGACAGAAGCTTCCTGGGATTTCAGAGGGTGGGAGGGCACACCATTCTTCAGCAGAATTGATTTGTGGAAAAAATATTGCTCCCTGTTCCCCAAATCCAACTACCTGAAGAAATGTGGTTCTCAGTGACTTCTGACACACTCTGGTGGCTGTCTTATTACAGGGTCTGGGTTTCAGGCAAAACTTTTGGGAATCAGATAAAGGAACTGGACTCCCATAAGACAATAAATCTCATCAGACATATTGTAGACTGACCCTCCAGCCCCAACAGGAGCTTTGTAAGGAATGAAATACCAATGCTCCCCCATCCCACCCTGTAAACGATTATTTTCAACTGAGCTAGAAAACCTGAGAGAGCTGGTTTGAGTCTGTGGAACTGTCACGTGCCACATTCTGTGCCACCTCCAACTATCCATCCCCAGGATTTGCCAGTTAAAAGGCAGGATGGCTGGCGGCGGTGGCTCACACCTGTTATCTCAGCACCTTGGGAGGCTGAGGCAGGTGGATAACTTAAGTCCAGGAGCTCGAGACCAGCCTGGGCAACAAGATGAAACCCTGTCTGTACAAAAAATACAAAAAATTAGCCGGGCGTAGTGGCTTGCACCTGCAGTCCCAGCTACTCAAGGGGCCGAGATGGGAGGATCACTGAGCCCAGGAAGTGGAGGTTGCAGTGAGTCTTGATTGCCCCACTGCATTCCAGCCTGGGTGATAGAACGAGACCCTGTCTCAAAAAAATAAATAAAAAGAAAGGTGGGAGTGAACTTGGAAAGAGGTTGGGAAAGCCCTTCCTTGAATCTGGATCTGGAAGGTGGTTGTAGAGCTCCGCCTGGCATTTGCCCTAGGACTCCACTTCTCTCACTCTGCAGAGCAGGGGAAGGCCCCAGGGTCTGGTCTGAAGGGGGAGGTTTTGGAAGCCATCATTGGCTGAACAGACCCCTGAAAGAGTAGCTGCAGTATGGAGGCTCCTGGAGGGTCCAAGAGAGGAAACTGCAAGCTGGCTGGGAGTTGGGGCTCGGCAGGCTGACCACATTTAGGCTGCCCTCGGCCTGCAGCCTTGAGGTCCAACTTTATGGGAAAGGTGCTAGGCAGCTGACCTGGCTGGAAACACCGTTTTGAAACTAAAATGGTGTTCCATTTGCACCATCAGTAGTAATAATGGCCACCTCTCAGCAAGCCAGTTTTTGATACTACAGCAAGCCTGAGAAATGGGTGAGTTTTATCTCTAATTTACCAATGAGCAAAAGAGGCTGAATGTGTGTCTGTCATTTGACTCGTCAAACAGATGGTGGTGGAGATTGGAGATTGGCCTCTACCCGGGAAACTAAAGCTGGCCCTCCTCTTTGTCCAGTTCCAGGAAGTTCTGGAAGTTGGGGAATATGTAAGATACAAGAAGAAACTTGTGACATGATTTCTGAGGAAGGGAGTAGAATGTTCAGAGAAATGGGAGGAAATAGGGATTCAGGAAAGCAGGGGAAATTTTTAAAAGAAGGATCCCAAGAAGGAGGGTTAGGAATGGAAGGAAGCTCACGGTCATCTCGAGTTCTGGGCAGTGAGGAGTGAGGCTCTCTGTGTGCACTCCCACCTTATTTGAGTCAAGAACCTCAAAAACATTCCTGGAGCCTCATGTGTGGGAACTGTAGCCGAGAAGGAATCTGAAGGGACATAGCACAAACCACTCCAGAGTCACCTGAAGATGTGGAAATTCTTCCATCACATAACATGGTGCAGTGAGGTGACCACTGGCCTGGTGACAAAACTCCAGCTGCAGCCTGAGACCCACCCCATTCCCCTGCCCGGAGGATAGGTGGGGATGCTCCCAGGGGCCTCTCTCACAAAGAAGGAGGGAGCAGTCCCGCTGCCAGGCTCGGTCTACATGACTCCATGTTCCAAGGGGGATCTGGTGGTGCCCCCTGGTCTTTGGAATAGGGAGGAGATGGGGTACCCAAGTGGGAAGATGTGATGTAGGGCCCGGTCACACAACGTAGTTCTGTTGATTTTGCAACTATCATCCACCCAGTGGCCTTCTTTCTAAAAGCACCAGTAGGTGTATTTTGTTTATTCCTTTGTTTTGTAAGACATACATTTTAGTTAAAACTTAATTTTCTCACTCTCTAAGACACCTGGCACCAAGACTTTGGAATTACTTGTTGAAAAATTGATTGGGGGGCAGGGAACAGAGTAAAATAGAGAAAGAGAGAAAACTAAAAGAAAAATCATTTCTCCCAGCACTACAAATGAATCACTAAAAAAAAACCCTAACTCCCAAAGCAGCAGTATGTCTACTGTTTTGCCTGGGAACAGAATCACCTGGCACGCACGAGCTGTTTCCTGAGCTTGGTCTGTCAATGCATGGCCTCATCATTAATTAACATTTCCGAAAGGCCCTTCTTGCACGGCAGATGAGGGAGCTCAATTTGCTGTCCTGAGGACGGGCGGGGAGCTGACTCATAACATTTTGTAAAAGAAACTGGTCTTGCTGCCCTGGTGCAGGGACAGAGGCTATGGGAGTAAATGAAGCAGAATCAGAAGAATCAAGAGAAGCTGCAAACAGAGGCAAGGCCCTGCCAGGCCCGGACCCCTCCCTGTGGACCACGAGGAGGTGCTGAGGGGGAGCTGCAACCCAAGGGTTCCTCAAGAGGACTGTCAGGCTCTGTGGCAATGGAAACAGGCCAAGAGGGGCCTTGCATACAGAGACACCAAACGTTCTCAGATTTCCAGGACTGACCTGACTGCCTTCTATTCTTTTCAAGAAAAATGTATTGGCATTTCTGCTCTAACATCACATATACATTGCTAAAAACTCTGAGTTCTACAAAATGGCATGCTAAAAAATAATAGGGCTTATGGGAAAAATAGAGTTGGGGCAGTCCATAAAAACCAATGGAACTTGGTAACCAAAGCACTCGCAAACAACAATCACAACCTTAATAAAATATGAGCCTGGTTACATTTCTCCTGACGTTTCCACTGGGCATCATCAGCAGTGAATTCCTGGCAGCCTTAAAGCCTCTTGCTTCTTCCTGAACATAGGGTCTGGAGGGCATTCACTTCCACGAGAGAGAAGTTTCTTCAAAGTACAAAGTCTCAAAGTCTCATTCAGGGTGTAGGCTTCCTCATTAACGTTTTTAACTTTGGGGGATATATAATCAAGCTCCTGGATCTAATTCTAGTTTATAAGAAATATGGGAGATAGATGAACATCTTAAATCACACCATGAAGATACAATTAGCCAAATCCAGTGTAAACCTGATTTCACCACCTCAACTATAAAAATGCCTTTTTTAACAGTCAGCCAAGATTAAGCAATGACTTATCATAGGTGATATTTAGGAATTAGCGTTTATTTTGTGAGATGTGATAGTGACATTGCAGTTTTTATAGTTACATGTTTTAAAAATCTTTGTTAGAGATAAAAATAAAAACAGATGATGTGAATATACCAAAAAAATTTTAGCAGTTGTTAGACCTAAGGGACTGGAATGTGAGATTTCTTTATACTATTTTCTTTACTTTTATGTAAAATTGAAATGTTTTGTAATATTTTTAAAAAGGCTCTTATCTTGTACTGCCAGAAAGTAAGGAAGGTCTAAAAATAAATAAAAATGTTTAAAAAGCCAAACAAACACCCTCTCCCCACCAGTTGTGGGGTATGTCAACTGGAAGAGCTCCCAATGGCCAAAGCTGGAACAATTTGAGCAAAAAAATAATAATAATAAAATAAGATAGAATTATATTATAACTGAAAGTATAAAATAAATATCCTTAAGCTCATACTGACATAGACAAATGAGCGGAATGGGACAGAAGAGACAAATCTCCCAAACAGAAGAATTCCAAATAATTGATGTAGATACTCCATCTTGTAAGGTGGAGCCTGTCTCGCCACTCCTTAAGTGTGGGCTGCATACAGGGACTTCTGTCCAAAGGCTGGAGCATGGAAAAGATGGGGAAAATGAGTAACTCTGTAAGTGAAGAAGCCAGACAAACACTACCTCAGCCCAGTGATCAAAGTCAGCATCAACAGTGATAATTCATATTGATAATATGTGCCCCGGATATGTGATTAAAATGTCATTTTACCTCTGTGATCTTCGTCTGAAAATCCTTTAAGCCCAGTCTAATTATGAGAAAAGCATCAGACAAATCCCAACAGAGGGTTTCTACAAAACGCCTGACCAGTGCTCCCCAAAGCTGCCAAGGACATCAGAAACAAGGAAAGTCTGGGAAACTGGCACAGCCAAGAGGAGCCCAAGGAAACGTAATAACAGAATGTAATGTGGGGTCCTAGGACAGAAAAGAGATACTGATTTTTTTTAAGCCTAAGGAAATCTGCATAAAGTATAAACATTAGATAACAATAATGTATCAAGCCTGGGCAATATAGTGAGACCCCGTCTCTACAAAAAAAACATTTAAACATTAGCTGAGCATGGTGATGCATGTCTGTAATCCCAGCTACTTGGGAGGCTGAGGTAGGAGGATGGTTTGAGCCCGGGAGGTGGAGGTTCCAGTGAGCCGAGATCATGCCACTGCACTCCAGCCTGAGCAACAGAGCGAGACTCTGTCTCGAATAAATAATAATGTATCAATATTGGGTCATTAATTGTGTCTAATGTACTATACAAATGTCAGTTGTTACTAATAGCAGAAACTGGGTACAGGGTATGTGGGAACTATCTTCACAAATTTTCTGTAAATCTAAATTTACAGAAAAATTTTCTCGAAATCTAAAATTGTTCTAAACCATACTTTAACAAAAAAATAGGAGCAGATGGATTAGCAAGATATAATCGTCCCCGGACCCAATTATCTTTTGATTTTTAAAAATGTCCTGGAACACTATGGCAGTTAAAGGAATCCAGTCTGGTAGACCAGTGGAGCAGGCTGTGGCCAGCTGAGGCAGGATGGGGCTCAGGGACCCCCCGCCCTCCCACCTCATTCATTTTTATTAACTCCCAGCCCTTCCCACTTTTCTAACCTCTGCCCTTCTAGAAATGCCCTCAGATTACTTTCACATGCTTTTGCACCTGACTTCCTTGTTTGGTACTGTGTTTAATAACAGCTTTATTGAGATATAATTTAGGTACCCAAAAGTTTACCCTTTCAAATGTACAATTCAGTTGTTTTTAGTATATTTATAGACTTGCAAAACCATCACCACTGTCTAACTTTAGAACATTTTCGTTACCCAAAAAAGGAATCTCAAACTTGTTAGCAATCACTAACCCATGCCCCCAGCAACTACTAATATGTTTTCTGCCTCTATCACTTCGATGGTTTTGGACATTTCATATACATGGACTCATACAATGTGTGATCTTTTGTGACTGGCCTCTTTCACTTAATACAGTTTTCAAGGTCCATTCATGTCATTGCTTGTATCAGTATTCCATTCTTTTTTAAATTTTTAAAAAATATTTCTTTAAATTTTTTTTTTTTTTGAGACAGGGTCTCACTCTCACCGAGGCTGAAGTGCAGTGGCACAATCACAGGTAACTGCAGCCTCAACCTCCTTGGCTCAAGTGATCCTCCCACCTCAGGTGCCCTCCCCTCCACCGCAGTAGCTGGGACTACAGGCCCACCCTACCACACCCAGCTATTTTTGTTTGTTTGTTTTTGGTAGAGACATTCACTATGTTGCCCAGGCTAGTCTCAAGCTCCTGGACTCAAAACAATCCTCCTGCCTTGACCTCCCAAAGTGCTGAGATTATAGGCAGAAGCCACCAGGCTGGGCCCATTCCTTTTTTTTTTTTAATTGTTGAATACTTACATTGTATGTTTATGCCACATTTTATTTATTCATTCAATCGCTGATGGATATTTGGGTTGTTTTCACCTTTAGGCTACTATAAATAATGCTGCTATGAATATTCATGTATGAGTTTTGTGTAGACATATGTTTTCATTTCTCTTGGGTATATACCTAGGAGTGGAATTGCTGGGTCATATGATAACATTATATTTAACCTTTTGAGGAGCTGCTAAACTGTTCTTCAAAGGAGCTGCACAATTTTATAGTCCCATGAGGAATGTAGGAGGGTTCCAGTTTCTTCATATCCTCACCAACATATATTATTGTCTTCTTTTATTTTAGTACATCCTAGTGGATGTGAAGTCAGGTATCTCACTGTGATTTTCATTTGCATTTCCTCAGTGACTACTGATGTTGAGCACGTTTTCATATGCTTATTGGCTATTTGTCTATCTTCTTTATAGAAATATATATTCAAATCTTCTGCCTATTTTTAAATTATCTTTTTTATTGTTGAGCTGCAAGAGTTCTTTACATGTTACGTGGGAGAAATTCAAATATTTTCTCCCATACTCTGGGTGGCCTTTTCCCTTGTTTAATGGTGTCCTTTGAAGCACAAAAGTTTTTAAATTAGATAAGGTCCAATTTATCTTTGTTGTTGTTGTTGTTTTGTCTTGTTCCTTTTTGTTGTTGTATCTAAGAAACCCATGACCCTAGTTCTATGAAGATTTATACTTATGTTTTATTCTAAAAGAGTTCTATAGTTTTAGCTCTTACATTTAGGTGTGTGATTCACTTTGAGTTAATAATGGTATGAGGGTCCAACTTCATTCTTTTGCTTGTGGATATCCAGTAGTCCCGGCAGCATCTGTTGAAGAGGATGATTTTTTTCCCTTGTTGAATTACCTTGTCACCCTTGTTGACAATTAACTGATCATAAATGTAAGGGATTACTTCTACTTTCTTATTTTCTAATAGCTATTTTTTTTCTTATTACCAAAGAAATATTTGTTCATTGCAGAACTTTTGGAAAATATGACAAAGAACAAAGGAGAATATATTAAAACATGCTATAATCTCATCATCTGGAACAAACCAGGTTTTTGGAGCTATCATTTTGAAATATGTTTCCTGGTAAATAAAAAACCTGGGGCAGAGAGTGGAGGTGTTTTGATGGTCTGTATATCCTAACAGTGGCAAATGTGGTTCTGATGGGCAGCCAGAGTTGAGAACCACACTGAGAAAGGCTGTGGTGAGCCATGCAGGTGTGCTCAGGGGAGCTCCAGGGATGAAGGTTGTGCAAGCATCCTAGAGAGTGAGTTGACCCAGGACAGCATCTCAGCAGCCTAACAGTTGGGAGAGTCAGGGTGCCTGGGGTTGGCTGATTTCCTTGAGCTCCCCTGCCGTACCCTATGGCTCCTGCTCTGGGACCCACCACACCCAGGATTCAGCCTTCCTCCGTCTATGCCACTACTGCTTGTGCTTCTTTGTTTCAGTTTTTTCCTAATGTTTCTCTTTTTCTTACTCTCAAATTCACAGCCCTCCGAGAGTAGGTCTGATTGGGTCAGTGATTCACAATCTCCAACATGGAGCAACTTGGAGTCCTCAATACAGGTCACTGGAAGTGACCATATAATTTATCATTCAAATTGGGGCCCTTCTGAGAGTGAATGTAGGGGCTAATGGTGATGAAACTGGAGCAGCAGGGATAAAGTAGGACTGTCCCAGGCAGATTGGGATAAATGGTCACCCTATCTACAGGTCACTGATCTTCCTGAGGTTCATTCCAGCATTCTTCAGTGTGCTCTGTGTGAAATCCTACATATTCAGCCCCGCTCTTCCTACCTCTTTCTTGATCATGCATATTGTAAAAGTATAATAGGTATATATTAACATATTGAAGGCTCTGAGAAAGAAATAAGTGACTGTTTAACCTTTTTCATACTTATGTGACTATTGTGTCTTTTCTTTTTGTAATATGTGTTTCCTTTGCCCTGTGGATTCCTTCTCCCACCTCTCATAACCTTCAGTGCTAGCCAATTAGTGCATCCCCTGCCAATTAAGTGATTGGTTCAGGGATGGTCACATGATAGAATTTGGACAAATGAAGGCATTACTCCCAGAACTTGCGTAAAAGCTACCAAACCTTTTTTCTTTCCTTCTCTGGAAGATGTGAGGTAAAGATGGAATTACCACAGCCATTATGTGAAAATGAGCCTAAATATGCCATCAACTCCCAGGAGGGCAGAAGAGAAATCCTCTGCATCCTGCCTGATCCTAAGGGAATAAGTAAATGAGGGACAACTCCAGTGGCTTTCTAGCAGAGATTTAAAAACCCCTGTCAATGACCAACTCAGATATCATTCGTAAAGAAAGACAGGGGAGACAAATAACTTCCCAAAAGAAACCAGGTCCGTGGTGACATTGTGGAACTATTGGATGGTTTCCCAGCTGAATCCAGCCCTGCCTTTGGGTTATTAGCCAATTTAATACTGTTTGTTCCTAAGCCTGTTTGGTTTGGATTTTCTTTCATTTGCAATTAAAAAAAAAAAAAGCTACTTTGGGGAAAGCTGATTTTGTTCTATACTTCTTGAGCACAGACCAAGGTATTGGGGGAAGAGGCAGGTGTCACATGTCACAAAAGCAAGTGGCTATTGATGAATACTGAGGAGAGAGTTGTGGTCACAGCAGGCTGGGTGTACTCTTCAGTATTTTATTTGACAGTAAAGCACAAATACTTCGAACATCATCAAATCTACTTCTGCTACATGATTTATAATTACTGCATAGTATTCTATTGTATGTATTTATTATTCACTTAATCAACTGCCCTATTTTTGTTCTCTTTAGAACAAAATATAAATTTAATATTATTTAATATAAATGATGCTTTGATGAACATCTTGTGCATAACTAATTGTTCATGGACATCTCTGATTACTTCCTTATGACTGGTTAATCAAAGTGGAATTGCTAGGTCAACTGGTGTGACATGGTCTTAAAGCTCTATGTACCCATTGTTAAATTGCCCTCCAGGAATGTTGCATCAGTTTACACTCACAAGACAGGGCCAGGAGAGAATATATGCCAGGGGCTCCGTGTGGGATTATTCCAACACCTTTGCCAATTGATAGAAAATGAGATCTCCTTGTTTTAATGTGCTCTCTTATTATTATTAATTGGCCATCTTGGGTTTTTATAGGTTTTTTTCTCATCCAAGAATCTAAGAAGAGTCCATAAAGAAGGCTGACAACAAATGAATGGAGAAAACACAAGCCCCAAAGCCTGCAGCACAGCCAGGGACCCTCTGTGAGCTGAGTCTGTGAGTTAGGTAAGAGCATCTCCCAGAGATCTGGAGATAGGCCTGGGACTCAGAAGAGAAAAGGGCAGGCACAAAGGAAGGTGAGACTTTACAAGATCCATCAGCATCACATGTAGTAACTCCATACAGAGTCATGCAGAAGAAAGAAGAAGAGAGAGAGAGAGAGAGAGAGAGAAAGAAAGAAAAGAAAAAGAAACTCAGATCATTTTCAGAGGAGAAGATGCCAGCCAGGGCTTTTTGCAGCAAAGTCATTAAAACTCTTTGCTCCATTTCAAAGGTGTTCCTGGGGGAAGGTGAGGGCCTCACAGACTGGGGACAGGGGAGCACTGGGGGACAGAGGGTCCTTGCCTCTTGGGAGGCCACAAAGGGGCCACCTCTGATCCACAACACCCCTGCCTTTGCTAAACTTAAAACTTGGTGCCTTCCTCTATTTCTCTCTTGGGTTAAAGGCCATTTCTTATTTCTGAAGTAAAAGTAGAACTTTTGTCATTTTTTCTCAGAGCAACACATCCCCCAGGAACCAGCCAACACCCATTTTTCCTGGATTTCTCTGCCCTGGCACGCAGAACCTCTCCTTCTATTTGAACCTCTTGTTGTCATCACTGTTTGCCTGTGGGTTTGGTCTCCTGCGCACATACCATATCCCCAAGGCAATGGGACTGAAGACTGATTTTTTTTTTTTTTTTGAGATGGAGTCTCACTCTGTCGCCCAGGCTGGAGTGCAGTGGCGCAATCTCGGCTCACTGCAAGCTCCGCCTCCCGGGTTCACGCCATTCTCCTGCCTCAGCCTCCCGAGTAGCTGGGACTACAGGCGCCCGCTACCACGCCCGGCTAATTTTTTGTATTTTTAGTAGAGACGGGGCTGAAGACTGATTTTTAAAACACGTTTTGTTTTTTGTTTTTTTTTTCTGACTACAAAAGATATACAAGAGCAAAGAATAAATGAAGATTGTACATAATCCTACCGTCAGAGATAACTACTATTAACATGACCTCTACATATCTGATAGTTTTACTTGACATAGATAAATATGTAATCTTTTCAAAATGTAACTTCTAAAGGAATCTTCTTCCTGGGGCCTCCCCCTCCCTATCCTTGACCCATTTGCTCCAAATAAAATGCATGTCACAGACTAATGAGCTTATTGGAAAAAGAGAAAGCAACATGACTGCTTTAGAAATTCTCTGTGATACACATGAAGGAAATTACTACCTTAACATGCATTTCAAAGGTTTTCTTTTGTATAAATATGACCTGTCAGATGGCCCCTGCTTCCTAAGCTTCCAGGAGGTTATTGTGGAAGAGATTCTTTTCTCTTTTTGACAATCATAAATGGGAAATAATATTCAAGCTGGGTGGTCTCAGAGGCCAAGCAATTGGTGGGATAATGAGATACAAACAGGAACAGATAATAAGGCAGGGGAGGTACAAGTTCTCTCCTTGTGGGAAGCCAGCAGGGAGGTTTCCTGGGAGACTCAGGGTCCACCAACCTCCAGGACCCCAGAGCAAGTGTCTCTTGAAGACCCAGAACAAGCTTGCAGACCAGATGCAGCACTTGTTCTGGCACCTTCTTTGACACCAGCTGCCCCTGGCACTTGGGTGAGGGAGGTGCCTTCAAGATAGATGGGGCATCCCAAGTATAGAGGCTGATAAAGAACTGCTGTAGCCCAGGGCTGCCAACTTCCTGGCCCCATTTGTCTCAAAGCATCCTACTAACAGGCATTTCCTCCTTAGTAAGATGAGCTCTGCCATCTAACTCTGTCATTTGAGGCCCGAGAATCTTTTGGGTGAATCCTGGAACTACAGACTGGCTCATCTAATTTGATGAGATTTCTTTTAAAAATAATTAAAAAGTTACCCAGGCATGGTGGCTCACACCTGTGGTCCCAACTACTGGGGAGGCTGAGGCAGGAGGAGCACTTGAGGCTGGAAGTTCCAGGCTGCAGTGAGCTATGACTGTGCCACCTCACTCCAGCCTGGCCAACAGATCGAGACTCTGTCTCAAAAAAACAAAACAAAACAAAAGCATAAAGGTAGTTTTTACTTAAATACTTAACCCATCCTTTAGCCTTCTTTGGGAATACTTTAGACCAGTGATTCTCAAAGTATGGTCTCTGATTATCAGCAGCAACCTGTCAGAAATGCAAACTATGCCTTACCCCCAGACCTACTGAATCCAAAAATCAGAAAATGCTGGGTAGGCCCAGCAGTCTGCAATTCTGACTCACCTAAAATTTGAGAACCATTGTTTAGGGAAGGAAAAAGAAAAGAAATATGTGTGTGTGTGTGTGTGTGTGTGAGTCTATGCACACATTTATATACTGTATACACACACTCGTAGATGTGACTTAGGTGGCTGTGCAAACACAAGGCATTCTATTATAACAGAAATTCCTTTTGGGAAGACTTAGAGAAAGACTTTGCCAACACCTCTGTCCCCAAGGTCCCAAGTGCACAATCCGAACACCATGACAAGGGCAAGTGGCAGTTTCCATAGGTTTGTCTTTGGAAAATGAACTCCTTCTGCTGGCCCTTGCTTCTATTCCCCTTTCCCGGTTCCCCACCCTGCACTCTCCCCTTTCCATTTTCTTTTCTTGCCCCTGAATATTCCCTTCATGACTGAAAAATGCCTCCTTTCAGGGACCAGCTGTCTTCTCCATGAAGCCTGCCCTGATTCTCCCCAGGGGGAAGGCTGGCCCCCTTTTCCAAACTCCCACTACATTTTGTCCAAACGGTGTTGGAAGCCACTGGGACTCCCTAAGAACAATATCCAAGTTGAAGACACCTTTGCCACCCCCGCCAGTGGACATGGAAGGAGTGCCACACACACCCGCCCTGAATGCAGAAGCAGCAGGTAAGGATGCACAGCAAAGCAGATAGGGGAGGGCTTGAGGGAGGAGAAGGAAAAGTCACGGAAATGAATCAGCATCTAAATGGTGATGTGATGGACCAAGACAAATTGGCCCCTAGTTTCCAGTTTAAAGATGGATTATCACATTAATGTTAAATTCTACTTAAATGAGACTATTTCTTCACAGTGGGCATTCAATGAAATACCCCTGTGGAACAGAATATTAGGAGAAAAGAACAAAGGCTCAATAAAGATGGGAATAGCTAAAGGTAAAACCAACTGTATCCATAAAAAAATACATCTTTTAAGCTTTATTTCCCTGGTCTCAAAGACATCTCTATTTTTCTTTTTGCAACCAGTACCAATTGCTCCTTTGTGTGATTAACAATGAGCTCTTTAATTTTCTACCACTTGACCATGCTCCATTCAGCAAGGTTCATCCTTATTTCCCCAGCCTTCTCTGACAATTTCACCTTTCATGCCAGGAATGTAATTGCTGAAAGGCAACCTCTGAATCCTGGGAATTTGGAACAGCCTTCATTATTCTAGCCTCCGCCTCACCTCCCTGTTTTGTATCAATCCACTGAACTTGGTTCAATGCCAGAACATCCAAAGCATCTTACATAGACTGTTGGTGGGAGGTGAGACGTCAGACAACCAATTCCCTCCTCATTCTACAGACGTCAGAACTATCTCAGCCTCTTGCAGCTACCATTGATCCCTAGGTCTGTGAAAACAGCACATTCAAATTTTAGTGGTTGCCTCCACCGGAGCAAGTAGAGATTAGAATCAGCTGTGGTTCTAGATGCCCAGGCATCTAGATGGGAACACAGACCTGCGGTCCATGAGAGCAGAAGTGGGAAGCCAGACTGACTTGGGTGGGTTCCCCACCCTAGCATTTGAGGCATTGACTTGTAGCATCACCTCCCCAAGGCTCAGTGTCCCTCGCCTATAAAATGAGGGACTAAACGAGAAATCAAAAGACTACTTGGCAGAGTGTCTAGAATAGAGTAAGTGCTCAATAAAAGATATTAACTAATAATTATAATAGTAGTAGACTTCCATGTGGTGACTAGCCAGCCAAGCTGACATTCGGCCTGGGGTCCCTGGGACCTGTTGTTGTTGTTGCTGTTCTTTGTTTGATTTTTACCAGTCACTTCTCTCTAACCTGCTCCGATCAGGCAGAGCTGAAGCTGTGCATGAACACAGCTAGCCAGCTGAGGGGCCATCCCATCATCTCCTCCCAGTCCATTTCAGGAGGCTCGACTCTTCTGCTGTATCAGCTGTACATCACCTCATGTAGATCGCCCTGAGGGCCTGACTCCCTTGCTTGTAACAACTTGAGAACAGGACCGGTTTCATTTAGTCCTAAATCCTCCTTCTCAATAAATCTTTGCTGAATGAATGAATGAGTGAGCAAAAACTACCTCTGCTCCAGCGCCAGTTGTATCTCTATATCCAGTCTAATTCTTTGCTTGATCAACACTTGGTCTGACTTGTCACTGGTCCCTTGGGCTGCTAGTTCCTCCTGGGACAGGGGCTCCTCAGCTTTCCACCTGGACCCTTGTCAGGAACAGTGGAAGCCTAGGCAGAGAGGGCTGGGTCTTAGTAAGAGCAGAAGATCAATAAACTTCCTCTGCTAAGGAAAAAATTCCCATAATGGGATAAGGCTGCACCATTTAGGACAGTAACCCAGGGCCTTTCTTTTTCAAATCTAGCTTCGCACAGAAGCAATAACTTTTATTTGAACATCCTTTGATTTTAAACATTATCAATCAATATACATTTAAGAGCACCAGATATGTGTTTAGCATTTTACTACATGCTGAGGGTAAGAAAGAAGGGCTGTATTGTTCTGAATATAAAGTAGGTTTTCTTTAATATTATACAGTAAAACATGCATTTCTGCTATTTGCTTTACTGGTGATCCCAGCTTTTTTATGCATGAAGTCTGCATGCATAAAAAAGCTGGGATCACCAGTAAGGCAAATAGCAGCATGCAGACTTCATCTCCAGGAAGGGAGGAGGAGGGTCAAAGGATATTGGGGTGGGAGGATGTAATAACAGCACTTATTATTTCACTCATTGTTAGTAACATTTTCATAGCAATTCAAGTCAATAAACATACAATAGCGCTTTGGTAAGAAATAAACATATAGGTACAAATTAAATATAAAAAAACCTAAACTTAAACTGTCATCAATTAATGTTTAACTCTGGTGTCTTTTTCATTTTAAGAAAAATGTTTTCCTCTTTCCATGTTGATTGGGCCAAGATCCAGAACTTTCAACTTCCCACTGTGTTAGTTGATGCATGGAACAGAGAGGCTGGGAGGCTACTCACAGGATGGTTGGGAAGGTTGCAGATGGGAATTAAAAAACAAAAACAAAACAGGACTTCCCAAGCACAGCCATATAGCTGGGTCTTGCAGAGATTAGAATGGAGTCCCGGAAATGAAAGGATCCAGCACAGCTCTTGGGACTGGGCTCTCATTGCCCCCATTAGCAGGAGTTTGTTGATTCTCTGCCATTACTGAGACAGGCCTCATTCTGCCTCAGCCTCTGTTGTTCCTGCCTTTCCATTAGCCCCTCATCCTCTAGTCAAAGTATTGTTCCCACACCTCGTGGATTTTGTCTTCTGTTTACACAAAATTCATCTTCTCTCATGTGAGTTTTCTCTGCTTCTAGTTCTATTAGCCAACTCATGAATTTTCTCCACCCACCCTTCAGTTCAATCCTTAGAAAGAGAGAATACAATTTTAGCAGCTGGTCACCATTGTCTCTGTTGGAGATGAGTTTTGCTCCTTGCCTACTCAGAGGTCACAGGCAGACATATGGATCAGCTGTCCTCAGGCCAGTGCCCACTCAGCCACTAGGATGCAGGCAGAAGACAATACATCCACCTCATGCATCTCCCTAAGCACGGCACCATGATCCCCATGTTACCTATATTTGACCTTCTAGCAAAATTATATCAATCCACTGAAGTTAGTTCAGTGCAGCCTTTGTCCTGCTGCCGGGGACTGTGTGCTCCATCAGGGCAAGGCATGAGTCTTTTTTTAAATCACACCTGTAACCTCAGTACATAACACAAAGGTAGTTTTTTCTCAAAGTTATTGGAATATTTTTCTGAATGTTGAATGCCACTGGAATGTTTTCTCCCTGCACTTCTTTGCCTGGCTAAGTCCTACTCAGTCAAGGCTTGTTTCAAGAGATTAATTTCCGTGATGTCTCCATCATTCTAGATTATTTAATCATTCTCTGTAATCCTAAAGCATCCCATGTGTACATCAGTCACATCATTTGTGCTTTCTACTGTAGTTGTTTATTTAATCACTGTAGAGGACGATGGTCATTTCTAGCAGCCCTAAATCTCTTAAACAGCGTCTCCATATTCTTATAGTTTCCCATGGTTTACATCTCAAATTCCCATCACACCACACCTGCAGTTCCCAGCCTCTTGTGCTAGGATGCAGATATTGATTTATATTCTGCAAGTCAGATATGTTCATGCAGGACTTGGATTCATATCTAAGTTTCATGGGAAAAGAGGCAGGATACGGGCCTTCATTCTGCTGGCTTGGATGATGGCAGATGTGATGTGGTTATGAAGCCAACAGTAGTGGTGGTAGCTTCCTGATTCAGAGGTTCCTGTCTGTGGGAAAGACAACTTATCTTTTGGGCAAGCTATTTTGGTGGAGTCCTGGAAGCTCAGCATAGAGTCTGTTTCTTCCCAATGGTTTTTTGAGATATTTATAAACCTTAATTAATCCCTTTCAGTTTAAACTAGCTAGAGTGGATTATGTTGTCCACAATCCAGAACCTTGACCAATACTGGCTTCTTTCCTATCAGTCTGAACATGAAGGCAGGAATCGTGCCCTATTTGTCTTTGTATCTCTAGTACTTAGAACCATGTGTGGCACATAGTCGGTTCTCAATAAATGTTTATAGGTGGTATAGATCATAGTCATGTGCCAAGTGACAAAGTTTTGGTAAACAATGGACTGGATATATGAAGGTAGCCCCATAAGATTATAATGGACCTGAAAAATTCCTATTGCCTAGTGACATTGTAGCTGTTGTAACATCCTAGTGCAATGCAGTACCTTTTCAATGTTTGGATATATTTAAATACACAAATACCACTGTGTTACAATTGCCTACAGTATTCAGTACAGTGACATGCTGTACAAATTTATAGCCATGGAGGCTATCCCATATAGCCTAGGTGTGTAGTAGGCTCTACCATCTAGGTTTGCGTAAGTACGTTCTGTGATGTCCACACAATGATGACATTACCTATTGACACATTTCTCAGAGCTCATCCCTATCATTAAGTGATGCCTGGCTGTAGTGTGTTAGTCATGTATGTTTGCTGAACTATGTATAACTCCTAACTAGCTAGTAGTTTTGTTGAATACAAACTGTTCTTGTGAGAAATCTAAAATATGTTTCCTACACAATTATTATCCATTTTAGCAACTGTGCTGGGCACAGTGCACATCAAGTTTAATAAGATACAATCCTCATTCCTCCCTCAAACCAATGGGGGTGATGAATCATTTTACTATTTAAATATGATTTGTAACTCATCTTTGGAGTGGGAAAGAAAGCAAGATGGTATTTGGCCATCCTAAGACAAGGTTGACTGAATCCTAAAAACACTGTGGTATTTCAAAAATACTCCCCATTTAACCAGAGTCAACTCTTGATTATTGGTACTGATGGCGAAGAAAACAGCTTTGACCATCTTAAAGAAGCTAATCAGCCAGATAACATTTCTATGGAATTTTGGAACATTTTTTCTGAATGTGGCAGAATCTTATGTTCTGGGAATTTATTTCAAACAACATGATGAAGCAGAACTGGAAAGACTTGACTCGGGTGAATCTGGGAATCCATCCAGTTTCCCAAGCCTGCCCCTCTGTTCAAATCTTTCCGTTAACAGTCTTAATGCTGGGAATAGACTCTTCATCCATCGGATTAATGTAAAGCATCACCCAGAGCAGAGCTGCCCTTACTGAAATCTTTCTTAAAGTTGGAAATATCATTAAGTATTTCATTTCCACGGGGCTTCCCTGTTGGGACACAGGATTTATATAAAATCAGAGCAATATGCAGTTGAGGTAACAATGAAGGAAAGAGAAAAATAGCAAATTGAAAGCAGAAAAGATATAGCCTAACCTGCTGACAAACCTTGGACAGTTTTTATCTATTTTCTCTGTGCCTTGTAAAAAAAAAAATACTTTTCTTTAGCTCTCCTGGAATCCCAAGTTTCTTCAAATCATAGCCTTTCTTGGCATTCACTTCTTGCCAGGCACTGGGCTAAAAGCTTTCCCTGTGTTTCTCATTTAATCCTCACTCTAACCCTCTCTGGTGTGTATTGTAATCCCAGTGTTACAGACGAGAAAACCGCTCAGAGGCAGTAAGGAAGAAAATGAGCATAAGGCCATGTAGGCAAGGATTCAAACTCTAGTTTGAACTGTGTTCTCACTACTGTTACACAGCTGTCCACATTACCAAGAAACATACAAGTAACTTCCAGAAACTTCATCTTGTTCTTTTCAGTACTTTGAGGTACTCAAAATTTTTTGCACCCTTTCTCTACTTCAAAATTAAGCTCCTTCTGGCCAAGCATGGTGGCACACGCCTAACTCCAAGCACGTTAGAGGCTAAGGTGAGTGGATCATTTGAGCCCAGGAGTTAGAGACCAGCCTGGGCAACATGGTGAGACTCTGTCTCTACCAAAAAAAAAAAAAAAAAAAAAAAAAAAAGTAGGTTCCTTCTGATAGTTTTCAATGGCTAAGTCCCAAAGTGTAAAAGTCTACCCATTATATTTTTACTCCAATATCACTTTCCTAAGCTCATTCCTTAATAGAAAATCACATTCTGCCTCCCTATGGCTGGTCTTGTGCTGTCTGTGTGGCTTCTAGAACATGACCTTAGGAATCTGCAATAGTGGTATCTTGTGTGTATGTGCCTTTTTGTTTGCAAAAGGATCATGAATCTATTACCTATTACCTATTTGAAGTGTTTACCACAAAGCTATGAAATAGGTATTAGTATTGTATTTTACACATAAGTAAATAATGTGTATTTTACATATTAGTTTTGTATTTTACACATAAGAAAATCATGGTAAGCCATGCACGGTGATGACACAGCTGTCAGTGGCAGAGCTTTGGGCCCTGTACATGGATGCCACTGCTGCCGTGGCACCAGCAGCTCCATTCAAGAGAAGAGCCCTGCTGAAGTGATAGACTGTTGAAACAGGGCTCAGAAAGCTCAACCGTAATTTCCCACAAAAGCATACATCTTCAAAACAGGCCACAATTAAGTTTCCAGTGGCAGAAGTGTTCCTTACAGTGGGTTTCAAAGTCACAATAGCAGCCAAATGGTAGCTCTTTTGAGCACATGGAAGAACAAAGCATAATTTCACAATTTAGACCTCACTTTTTACATTTTTCAAGCAGCTTCCTGGGAGGATCTGGGCATTTTGGGGTGACCGGTACTAACACATTCTGGCCCTTTATGGCCTCCTTGAGCTGTGGGGACAGTCTTCACAGGCTGGGGGACACTTCTTCTCCCTCCTTGGCTAAATGCTCCATAACTTCCCACTCTCTGTAAATGGCAGATGACAAAACTCTCAAGGAAGCTTCTCATGGCTATATTTGTCTGTTATCAAGGGAAATTAAAATACCCGCATTTACATACTCTGGAGTTTGAGGCTTCATTTGCATATTTTATTGATCCCACACTCACATAGTTTTCTGTTCAATGGGGAAAATGCATCATTCTGTCGGCACTTACCTGCATAACCATGTGAACACTCAGGCCGGCTGGAAACCCCTGGGAGGAAAAATAACATTGCAAAACTCTGAGAATATTGTTCATTTTATAGCTTTCTCTACAGCCTTCATAGTTACTAGATTCAAAATTTGCCCAGTAAAATAAGTCTTACAATCATAAACATTCAGCAATGAAGAGTCCCTCTGCACAATTTTTTTTTTTTTTTTTTTTTTTCAGATCTGAAAATTCTCTCACAAGCGTGGGAAACCTATCCCAAGGCAAGGGCAAGGAAGAGAAAGTTTATTCTATTTTCTTGGGCTTATTGCCTGACTTTAATTTTAAGGTAGACAGTTACTGAACAGGGCTTAAGTGGCTAGGGAGAAAAAATATATATGCATGCACACACAGACCTCCCCCCACATACATATGTGTGTATGCCTCTCTATGTACTTATTTTCACTTAAACTGTTGGGAAGAGGAGAACTACCACTTTCCTTTGCTTACCCTGTCTAGAATTGGGAATTCCCTTCTTGAGTAAGTCAGGACTTGAAGACTCTTAGGAATAAGTGAGAGGAAACCCAATTCCGACTAGTTTAAGCAGGAATTTTTTAAAAAATGAGAATTCTTTAGTTCACTTAGCTGGAAAGTCCAAAAGGAGTGAAGCATCAGGCATGGCTGGATCCAGGGGATCATGCAATGTTATCAAGGTGTGGTGTTCTTCCTCCATTTCTTAGTGTTGATTGCATTTTTCAGCCAGATTTTCTTTATCTGCTGGTCTCCAGCATTCAAGGTTGTAATTTACCAGTTTGGCAGCACCAGTGGAAAGAGAGCATCTTTATCAATCGCTTCAGTGAAATGTCTTGGGTTGGTTCTTATGGGACCAGCTTAGTTCATGTGTCCATCTCTGAACCAGTGACTGTGGCCAGGAAGATGGAATGTGTTGCAAGGCCAAGTGTGAGCCAGGGGAGGTGCCCACCCTTAAAGCTCAGAATGTGGTCAACCCCACTTGCACACACGTCCTGAAAATGGGAGAGGGATGCTTTCCCAAAACAAAATACAAGTTCTGCCCCCAGAAGGGGGAGTTATGCTGGGTAGGCCAAACCTACAAATGTTCACTAAATTTACAACTCCTCAGGATAGATTTAAAGACATTTTTGTTTTTTCTGATCTAGTCCCATCGGTCTCCATGAACTCATTTTTCAAAGACAGGGATCTTAGTGAGAGGAGAGATATCAGTCTTACTTCCCCAGTTAAATAGTCCTAGTCCTTTACTTGGACTAGGTGGAGTAGATTGGATTATTATTAAAAAATATTTGCTGTGTGATAAAATTGCATAGAACTAAATGCACACATACACACAAAGGAGTGTGTGTAAAACCTGACATCTGAATTGGGTTGCTGGAATTTCCTGGTTGCGATATTGTTCTATCATCATGCAAGATGTTACCATTGGGGAAAACTGAGTGAAGGGTATGTAGGATCTCTTTGTATTATTTTTTACAGTGCAGGCAGTCTATAACTAACTCAAAAATAAAAGCCAAAAAGAAATGTGTTACTTTTTCCTGGGGAAAATTCATATTTCTCAACTTCATTAATCCATTTATGGAGACTTAGCCGTGTGACTTGCTTTAGCCAATAAAATGTGAGTCACAACCCTGCTAAGCAGAAGCCTTAGAGCGAGGTCGTGGTTCACCGTGCTCTGATTTCCCTCTGCCTTGATGATTGGCATCATTCCAGACAAGGTAGCTCAGTGGGTCAGCCTGGGTCATGAAGAAGAGCACAATTAGCCCTCGATGAACATGAGGTGTCAGCAAGAAAGCAATCTTTTTCACTATGAGCCTAGAGATGAGGGTTATTTTTTTCTGCAGCATAACCTAGCCCCGTGCTTCTCAGATTCTGTAGCTTGCTTAGAATCGTCTGGAAAGCGTGTTAAGGCACAGATTTCTGAGCCCTGCACCAGAGATTCTGATTCAGCACTTTTGAGGTAGGACCTGAGAATCTGCATTTCAAACAAGCTTCCGAGTTATACTGATTTGCCCATCTGAGGACCACAGTTTGAGTATCACTGACCTCCTTGACTGTTACACCTTTGATTCTCCAGTGAACCTTCCCTTGAACTTTCCAAGTTGTTCATGTCCCTGCTATCACAGAGTCCAGAACTGAGCCTAGAACAGTGCTTAGCACATGACACTCAATGAATTTGTTTAATAAATGGCCCAGTGCTCTTGACAGAACCTGATCTGCCAGTTCAAATGAAGCAATTATCTTTCTAGCCTTAAAATCCCAGTGAAATGATTGTGCTCTTTAAAAAGTATGTTTATTGTTTTCCTGATTAGAAAATACATAAATGTTTGTTATAGAAAATTTTATTTTCAAACACAAAGATAAAAACCAATCCATAATCCAACTACCCAAAGAAGGATACTATTAAAATTTTGGCCATATTTTTCATGTTTTTGGTATTTATAGTTATCATATGATACATAATTTTTGAGTTGCTTTATTAACAGTATGTTGTGCATATGTTCCCATGTCATAAAATAGCATTCTGCAGCTTCCTTTTTCATGGCTGCACAGTGTCAAGCTAAGAGGTAATGCATGTTGCCCAGAGTTTTGTGAGCTGCATACATCAGTAGCCCATGTTCAGTCCATGGTTCATTCAGATCTCTTGCTTCCCTTAACTTGTAACTGCTCTTATCCAATCATTTCCTATCTGTGTTTGTAGAGTTCACCCCAAGGATTTCACCAAGCACTAGTGTTCCTTGTTTTGCTTGTTTTTGATGCCTAAAGAGCCAACAAGTGACTAACAGACTGTTGTTCATGGATTGTCTAGAGTCAGCCTTCTAATAGCACCCAAAGGGCTCCTCATGCTGGTGCAACCCCGCTGCCACTGCTCCTGAGCCTATGTTCCCTTCTCTCCACCATGCACCTTCTGACATCATGACTCACTGGAGAACCAGGCCAGGATCCCAACCACCCCGTGTCTCAGTGGGCCTGGGCGGGAGCCCTGTGCTGCCAGGAGGAGCAGAGATAACATTGATTGTCCAGAAGCTCTACGATGGAGACAGGTTGTCATTGGAAGTCCAACAAGAGACAGAGGCAAGTGAGCTTTATGGAGCACCTACTGTGTGCCAGGCCCCATGCAACGGGCTTCTGTGGAGGCCTGCCCCTGCCATCTTCACAACCCTCAGGTGAGCCAGCTTTAGCTTTACATTTTATAGATGAAAAAACTGAGAGTTGATGAGACTAAGATACTATTTGTGAGACCAAAAGAAAGAGGAAAATCTCATTTAATCTCCAGGGTTTGTTAAATTAGGCAAAGACAAGAAGGAACTTTTATGTGAGGACAGACTGAAGTCCTGGCATTTTCCAGCTCAGAAAGTCTGAGAAAGGATATGCTCAAGAACTATCACATGAAGGAAGAGCTCCTGCTTGACCGTGAGCTGGGCCGTCAAATCCCACATCCTCATGGGGACTCGATGCAGCCTGGATAGCAGGGTGGTAAGACTCTCTGCTTCCTGAGCACAGGGTCTACCCTCCTCTTGTGAACTCTGTGTCCTTCACCAAGTCATTGAACCTCCATCTGCTTCCTCACCTGTTTAAGAAAGGATGATCGTAATAGGACCCACATCATAGGGTTTTGTTAAGGGCTAAAAGAAAAATATGTAAAGCACCTTGCCGAGTGCCTGGTACTACAGTAAGGATTTGATAAATATTAGCTGTTACAGTAATTAGGAGTCATATTTTATACCCTACAAGAGGCATTTGTAGATCAAAAGAAATCTCACATTACAGGGTGGGAAGTAAACTCACTAAACATAGCCCCAAGGGTGGCACAAACGGAAAATATAAATAGAATAAAAAAGGATTAGATCACGAATGGGTAACCTTTCCTCTACCATAAGCCAGTGACACACAGGGGCAAAAAGAAAATCCATTTCTGGCCCCATGTAACTCAAAGAAGCCATTATAGGCTGTGAAGGGAATTCAATTAGTCACTGGTTGCCATGCCAATGCAAACATCACCCTTCCACCTACTCTACCATCAACACATTTGAATAAGTAACAATGATAATAGCATGCACTAAAAATGCTATTTTTAAAAAAGTTACATGTACTTCTTTCGAAAGTCTGGTTTTCAGAAATAATTGCTATAGTCCAGATGAGAATTCACATGGAATCCCTAAAATGGGTTGAGTATCATCAGAGAAGAGACATCTGTAGATTATTAAGGGACTCTTAGGGTTTGGAGTTGATTTTCTTGTGGGGGAGTGGAAATTTTTTCAACATTCCAAGCTTGATGAAGCAACCCTTCATGGTGTCAGAAATTGAGTTCAGACAGTCCCTTGCTCAGCACTGCTCTCCTCACACCCTGAAGCCTGACCTGGATCCCTGGTTTCATTATGCCTTCTTCAAGCTTTGCTTGAGTATCTACAATTTGGCAATGTGTACCTAAAACTTAAAAAAATACTTTGATCTAAGAATTTACTTAAAAAAATACTTTGACCTCAGAATCAATCCTAAGAAAACCAATACTGATATACAGAATTTATAGGAGCAAAAATAAAAGTAAAGAACAGAAATAACCAAAATGTCCAAATTAAATTGTTATACATCCATATGCTAGAATATGATGAGCTATTAAAAATGAGGCTGTCATAAAAATGAATGAGATCATGTCCTTTGCAGGCACATGGATGGACCTGGAAGCCGTTATCCTCAGCAAACTAACGCAGGAACAGAAAACCAAACACGGCATCTTCTCACTTACAAGTGGGAGCTGAACAATGAGAATACATGGACACAGGGAGAGGAAAAACACACACTGGGGCCTGCAGGTGCAGGGGGAGGGAGAGCATCAGGAAAATTAGCTAATGCATGCTGGCTTAATACCTAAGTGATGGGTTAATAGGTACAGCAAACCACCATAGCACACGTCTACCTATGTAACAAACTTGCATATCCTACACATGTGTCATGGAACTTAAAATTAAATTAAAAAATAAGAGATGGAAAAAAATGAGGCTGTCAAAGAACATTTCATGATGTGGGAAAATATTGTATATTCTGTTAAGTGAAGCATGCAGATTACAGAACAGAGGATTTGGTAAAAATCCAAATTTGATGTATGCAATTTTATGCAAATATATGCATAGGAAAAACTAGTAGTGTGTTACTCTAAAATGTTAATAATGGTTATTTCTGGATGGTAGGATTACAGGTGGCTTTTGTTTTTCTTTTGTGCCTTTCCATATCTTCAAAAAACACTTCTTATGATGATTGTATATCTATTCTAGTAATAAGAAAAAAAGTCGATAAATGTGATTGAGAGAGAACGGAGGCCTCTGTGTCTGACCCGCCAGAGGGAAGGGCTTTGCGGAGGGCTGCACTTGGGCCTTCTGTGGCCAGGCCCGCTCTTTGCCCTGAGCACCAGCAGCTATGTCTGGGGGGTCAGCCAGGATGACTACATTCAAGTCTGAGGTGACCTGGGCTCTCAGAGGACTTGTGTGCTCCTGGAAGAAGCATTTCACACTCCCTGAGCTTGGCGCTGCCCACCCCACTATTAATAGTGTTTCAATGTCTCCAATGGGTCTGCACATTCTGGTCCTAGAGGTGACCTCAGATGCTGCCCAAATAGCCCGCTGGTTTTCTAATGGAGGCTTGAGGGGGAGGTCATTATTGGGCTTGTGGATGTCCTAGTTAAGCTTTTCTGACCAAATGAACTCCCATCATCACCTTGCCTTTCCTCTCACAACTCCCATCTCATCTTCCACCCCCAGGAACATCACAAGAAAGGGAATTAGAGAAGTTGTACCCCAAGGGGCACAATGCTGATCGTTGTGTAGGAGATGACTGTGTCAATGAAGAGAGTCCACCTCAGAGAAGGACATTTCCCCTTCTGCAGTATTTCTCCAAGTTCAGCCTTTCAACTATTTGCCCCAGACTTCCCGGCATGAAAATGCAGATCCCTGGGCCCCGCCCTAGGCCTAACAAAAGCAAAATCTCTGGGAGTGGACTCTAAAACTGGAGAGCCACTTCCCCACGAACTGGGAAAGGCAAAGAAAGACTGCCCATGTGTTTGGACTATGCAGCATGCAGAGGGTCACCTCTGAACTGAACCGCTCCACTTTAGTGCCCTCGAATCTAAACCAAACTCTGCCATTTGTTGAGTGTCTCCTGTGTGCTAGACACACCCCAATTGCTTTATAGTCTTTATCACAAATCAGCCTCATGATCATCACCCTCCCAGGAAGTTTTTAGCTACTTCAGGAAACTGAGAGTAAGGCATTTCCTTAGAACTCACGTAAGAGTCCTTTCAGATAAACTTGGTGACTGTCAATTATCTCCTGTTCCCTTTCTCCTCTGGCTTTCTCTCTTCTCTCCCTCCCACACCTAAATTTAATTGACTTTCCTTGACCCCGACAGATAAAAGGGGTCTCTGAGAAGAGACTCCCGAGGTGCCCCACGCTGCTGGCCCTGCAGGTCCTGTCTCCTAGGTGCCTTCGCTAAGTGTTTCTCTCAGAGCTCTCACAAGTCAGAGGTCCCATAGTGCATGGCACAGCATGGATTCAGCACAGGGTGGGCTTGCCCTCTACCTGGGCCCTGTGGGAGGGGAGCCCCCAGGCTGCCAAGGCTCTATCTTGCTGCCCGCTTTCAGAACTTACTCCCTCTTACCACCACAACTAACTAGGCTGCCTATGTCAGAGATGGCTGGTGCCCCCTCCCCAATTGACTGCCTAGCAAAGATGATATATTCTGAGCTCCCTTGAAGCTAGGCTTAGTCCTGTGGGTAAATTCTGGCCACAGGAATGGAAATGATGCATGCGATTTCAGGGCCATGCCTTTCTTCTCTTCTGCTCCTGTGGTGTGGATGTGGTGGTGAGCCCTGTGGACCATGGGGGCAAAGTCCGCATCCTAAGAATGACAGAACAACAAGATGGAAGGAGCCTAGAGCCCTGGCGACTTTGCAGAGGAGGGCTGCAGGCAGTGTAGACTTTGGCAGGAGAGAAACAAACGTGGATCTGGTTGAAGCCAACTGTGGATTTGGGGTCTCCTTGTTGGAATAAGTCACACTGATACCTGAACAAGTGCACTGAGCCTATTAAAACTCTCTCCCAGGAACCTGGAATTACTACTCTGGAGCTCACTGTGGGGGACCAAAAGTTGTTACCACAGTCAGAGACCTGGCCAGCCCAGATAGAAACCCGAGGAAGCAGGGGAAGCTCTTGGTGGAAAGATGAGTGTGAAGTGTGTGGTGAGAAAGATGCAGAGAAGGGACAGCAGGCAGAGGGTGGCTGTCACCATTTTCAATGCCATTCCGGCCCCAGCATGGTTCCTGTAGGGCCTAGATGTGTATCTTGCTGTTGCATGTCATAAATTGCCCTCTGTTCTTTATATTTGAGTTACTGTGACTGAGTTTTTCTTTCTGGCAACCAGGTAAGTTGCAATTAAAATAAAGTGCCCTTTATGACTATATTATATATTATATTACTATGTATTATTGTTATGTCACTATAAACTATATTATTATAGTTCTTTGGGTTTCAGATGTACATTTTTCTCTACATTTAATATTTCTGAAAATGGGATGATGCACTTTTTTTTTTTTGAAGACAGAGTCTCACTCTGTCACCCATGTGGGAGTGCGGTAGCATGATCACAGCTCACTGCAGCCTCCACCTCTTAGGGTCAAGCAATCCTCCTGTCTCAGCCTCCCAAGTAGCTGGGACTACAGGCACAAGTCAGCAATGCTCTGCTAAATTTTTAATTTTTTGTAGAGACAGGGTCTCATTATGTTGCCCACAGTGATCTTGAACTCCTGGCCTCCAGGGATCCTCCTACCTCGGCCTACCAAAGTGCTGGGATTACAGTTTGTGAGCCACCACACCCAACTGGATGCACTTTTTATCTCACTTGTTACCATTTATGTTTAATGTGGTAAATTTTTCCCCCGTCTCTCTCACAACTGTTAGTGAATTCAGGTTCTGTCTTAAGATCAACTTCCCCCATGGATATGGAAGCTCCCTGAGGGAAGGGTCACAACAGTGCTGGGCCCAGTAAATACGTAGTAGGATGAATGACCATCAGCCACAGGCATCATGGAATTAGGAAATTATCCACACATGGTGGGGCCCACCCCCTCACCATCGCCTATCCCACCTGCTCTGGGCATGGTGATGACGGTGGTGCTGGCCAAGGCAGCCCTGCCTGGCAGTGCATTGCTCCGGGCTCCATGACTCCAGTGAGAACAAGGCACCAAACCCTTTGGAAATGTGGACACTTGACTCATTTCAGAGTTTATGGTCAAGGGCACTTGCCTCATATTAGGTGCTGAACACAGGCCAGCCAACGTGCTGAGCTTTTTACAGGCTCCTTCTTCAACAAATGTGGATATGAAATAAATCAGATCCAGTAAAAGCTGACACGTCTGAGTGAGGGATGCGGGCTGAGATGGAGACAAGTACCCGTGCTAAAGATTGTTCTGGCAGGGGCTGAGCCTAGGGCTGGGGCTGCTACCCTGGTCCTGTGTGTCCTTCCCCAGCTTGGCTGCAGTTGGAGGCGATGCCCCAGGGGACACTGTCAAGGTCTGGGTGCAGTGGTGAGCATGGGCCTGGGGGGCTGTGTCCTTAGGGAGCTCCCAACTGTGAAGAAAAGCACCTGTCCTCAGCCTGTGCTCTCAGGCCTGAGAGCTCCAGGTCACCTAACCCTGCAAGGGAACTTCTAGTGACGCCAGATTTGGGCTGGCCTTAGGTGACCTGGGGAGGGGAAGGGGGACTGAACTGTTTTCCTGCCATATGCAGGATAATCAGAAGCCAGTGCAGGGCCTGCCCATACCCTCCGAAGAGACCCATCCTCCTGCCCAGGGCGTATCAGATGGGGGCTAGAAGAGGCCTTCTCAGGCTCACCCCCACGCTGGAGCTAAGGTGGCACTGACAGGGCCAGGGAAGGGCAGTCAGAGGGAAGGGAGGAGGCCCGGGGTGGGCAGCACAGAAGAAGCCTCAGGCATCAGCTGCACTGGCTTTTGCCTGGAAGTGGAGGATGAGTGGAGGCACTGGGATTTAGTCATCAGGAGGCCATGGGTGACCGTCAGGAAGGCATTTTTGGGGAGTGGCAAGGGGAGCCCAGATGCGGGGCTGGGAACTTTCCCTGGCAGGAGAAACATTTCCTCAAGAATTGGAAAGAGCTTTGGCCTGAGGAATTCTGGGACAAGCTGGTGTCACCCGAGTGGTGTCACCTGGAGACCCTCCCAAGCCCTGTCATGGGGAGGTTTGCAGCCTGCAGCAGGATTGGGGTGTTGGGGTTTCCCAAGCTGCCCTTAGAGCTGGCCAGGCAGGTTTGCAGAATAATTACAAGGGCCCGATGTGGAGAGTGTTTGCATATGATTTGCATATGATTTGCACATGAATAGCCTGAGCTTTCTGTTCCCAGGCAGTTTTCAAGTTAAATATTAATTGTTGCTGCCCTTAGGGTTTTCATTTCTTGATTCTGCCTTCTCTGTTTCTTCTCACCCACTTGCTGTCAGTGACTCAGATCTCTGCATGGCGGGGGAAGGGAGGGAGATGCCAGGGTGGGAGGCAGGGGCTGGGTGTACAAGGAAGGGAAAGAACGCAGAGGCGGAGCTGGCAGGTGTTGGGGAGATCAGATACCTACTCCATACAAAAGCAATAAGCATGCAAAGCAACAGACCAGCCAGCGCTGCTACAGAAACTTCCCGGAACTCTCCCAGCCCCAGGCAAGGTCCTGTCTTTCTTAGTGATGTGGAGAGCTGTGGTCTCTTGGCCCTACCCTAGGCCAGAAGGACAGTGCCATCTACTTCCTGTCAGCCTGCTTTCCAGGCTCACATGGTTCCATCTCCCCTGTCACCAGAGGTCCTGGCCACAGGCAGCATGTAGGTAGGGCAAGGACAAACTGTCCTGGCTAGAGCTGTGCAGTGCAGCAGTTAGCTCACAGGCTCTATGGCCAGCTGTGCCTGGATTTGGATCTTGGCTGTGTGTTCTAACTGTGAAGCTTTGGCAACTGACTTACCATTCAAGGGCCTCAGTTTCCTCTTCTGTAAAACAGAGCTACCAGTAGTGCCTGCCTCATGTTGGTGTTGTGGAGATGAAGCCAGCTAGTGTGTGTGAAGTACTTAGCCTTGGGCTTTCCTGGCATGTAGACTGTGCTCAATGCAACGGAGCTGTAGATAGTCCTATCCCAGGAGTGGGCTGCCTGGTCTCAGCTTTGCACAGTGCCAGGCGCCCCTCACCAGCATTTGATCATCCAGCTTCAGCTTGAACATTTCCTGAGGCAAAGGTTCTCTAGCTCTGTTCTCCTGAGGGTTGTTTGCGACACACACATTATAACTATGGTAAAGGGCCTTTGAGAAGGGAACTCAGAGCCTTTCCAGACAGCAACTTCTGTTCTTCACCGACTCTCATTAGGAGGAAGGACTTCCTTGGGCCGCCTCTGAGCTCCACCCTTGCCAATGGACTCAAATCTGTCCTCTGGGGTAGGAAAGCCTGAAACCCCCTCTTCTCTCTGAGAGCTTGTCAAAGATTTCAGGATGGCGCTCCTTTCCTGGGTCTCTTCTTCCCAAGCTGTTTAGACCAAACAACTTGCTCTATCCCCAAAACGTGATGGGTTCCTCAGAGTGCTCTTTGCTGAGCCACTGATAGGGAAGAGGATTCCCCCTTGAGGTTCTCTACCTTGGCCCTGGCTGGGTCCAGAGTCCTCCTGAGGGCGTGAATAACAGCTTAATGTTGATGACAGCTACCTCTTGTTGCGTGTGCTGGGCACTGTGCTAAGTGCTGAAATGCAGACTCTCTTTCCATCTTCACGCTCTGAGAGGAAGGGTTATGACCATTACCCCCATTTCCTAGCTGTGGGAACTGAGGCTTAGAGGGGCTAAGGAATTTTCCCCAGATAGCTCAACTGTTATGCTGGGAGACAAAGTGTGATCCAGACCACCGGCAGCTGCCTGCTGCGGGGCCACCTCTCTATGAGGATTTCCCCCCCAACCAGGTTGTCTTTTATTTTTCTTCTGTAGGAAGTGAATGGGCTTGACATATGAATCCTAGAATCTGCCTGTCTCGGTATCTGCACTGTGAGCACTATTTGGGTGTGTGCTTAATAATGCAGCCAGTAATGGTCTTTATTTCTTTTGGCTTTCCTTGTCAATATGATGCCTTGAATTTTTCCTGGGTCTCCTGTATCCGTAGGGATGCCCACGCCAATCTCTCTTTTCTACTGCAGTTACCTCACCCCACCACCCGCACCCCAGCCCCACTCCCAGGTGTCTCAGTGCCTCTGAGACAAGAGCACCATTTTCTCCTCACCCACAAGCTCCAAAACACATTTCTCCTCATTCCATATTATCCTCATGCAACCTGCCCACACCTGCTCTCCCTTAGGCCTGCCCTGGGCTGAGTACTTTCAGCAGCCCAGAGGCTGGGTCCCTGACTTCCCAGAGAAATGCAATTTCTGGATGGGCTCTCTGAGTTAGATGGTCTATGAGTTTCCCCATGACAAAGAACCAAGGCCCTACGAGAGATGATAGAGAGCCAGTTCTAATGGCCATGACCTTATCCAAATGTATTCAGCAGAAAAGTCCAGAAATCTCTCTGCAAAACTCAGCCTTGCACCAATATGCCTAGGGAGGGGAAATATGATTAGGAAATTGGTTAACAAAGTTGTGATTTTTTTTTCATATTCCCAAGGAAACAGCTCTAGAGGAGGGTTCTTGCACAGAACTTCAGGAGCCTGTGAAGCATTAAAAAACCTGGCCAGTTCTCACTGTATTGGGAATAGCAAATTAATGGCAGAGTATTGGAAATACCATGTGAATGACTGGATCTTTATTTTGTGAATCCAAGAGAGAGCACCTGGAAAGAGGAGAGGAGATCACTTCTATGTTTTCTTGTTTGCCTGGACAGGGCGTAGCTACTGGATAGCATGGTTGTTCACTGGAGAGGTTAGAAACTCAAAAAACACCCGTTCAAGTGCTGGCATTCCATCAAGAAGAATCCAGGAGCTGCCTGGGAATGGTGGTGACCTGTTCCAGTTCCATCTATCTCTTCTCCCGACCTTAACTTCCTCCCTGTGGTCATCAGTCTTTGAAAAACAAAGATGACGACCTACATCTCTAGTTTTCAAACTTAAAAGTATGGGCCCTTCTCTTCAAATGAAATATTTTATGAAAGTCTAAAGTATAAAACAAATCAAAGGGAAGCTGCTTTGGTGAAGACAATGTGTTCTCTGCCAGTGATTCTCTTAGAGCCCTAGGAAATCCGATGGGCAAGTTCAGGATCCACTTCTGACCTGATCTCTAGATGCCCATCCGCTCCAGGGGAACCAGAGGAGACTCTGGTCCTTGGAACTTGGACTCGGTAAGACCATTCGAGGCCCTGGAATGGTGGCTGCTGGGCTTTGTTGGTAGAATTCTTGAGCACCGCACTTGGTGGTCTCTTTTCCTTGCTTTTTTTTCTTACCTTTTCTCCTCTTTCCTGTTCTTTCTTTTCCTTCTCCTCCTGTCATTTGGAGACAGAGCACTGCCCCACTGGTGGTTTTCATTGTGGATCCTAAAAGCTGCTGCTGAGTCCCAATCTAGAAAGCTCCCCCAGGCCTATTGAGAGGACACAGAGAATTCTCCAGTGACACCCCCAGCCAGTGGCCCTTGCTAACTGAAGAAAGGTCATGATCGGGTCCACTGTTGGGAGCAAGTGGGGAGGGGTTGCCAAAATAGGCCATTATTTCGTGGATTTATAACCTCCTGCACCTGAGGTACAGTGTCAATGTTGCTGGGAGCGACGTCTTTTAATGTCCTGGGTCATTAAAACCCAATAATCTCTTTGAAATGGCTTAACTGCTTCCTGCAAGAGATAAAGTAAATAAAACTGCCATCTCTGTGTCCGCTGTCACTGTATTGATGCAGCATTTCTTTTCTTTTTTTAATAACTGCATTCATTTTATTTGAGGCCAATGCATTTATGCCATACTGGTGGTTTATAAATTTGGTAATTAAATCCTGTTATCTTGACACTAAGCACAGAATAAGAAGCAGTTGTGATGCTTCCGAGAGGAAAAACACTGTGAGGGGAGAAAAGAAGATTTGTTTTGCATTTTTAAAAAAATAATTTTCATGGAATCTTGTTTTAGTATTAGAATGTTGACAGATGCCTGACTAACAGAGAGATGCTTCTGTGGGGAAGGATCTAAGGAAATCTGTGAAATCACTCTTCATGTTGTTGTACATCGTAGCAGAATAGAAAGTTTGTGGGATGACATTTGTCATCCCACAAGAGATAGATGGAACTGGACATTTGTCATCCCACAAACATTGAATTTTATCTATGCTCTATGGCTTACTAGCTGTGTGACCTCAGGCAAGTCCCTTACCTCCTCTATCTGTCAGGGTGCTTTGGGCTGCAAATAAGAAAAATCTCCTAGGCCGGGCAGTATGGTTCATGCCTGTAATCCCACCACTTTGGGTGGCTGAGGCAGGCAGATTGTTGAGCCCAGGAGTTTGAGATCAGCCTGGACAACATGGTGAAACCCCGTCTCTACAAAAAATACAAACACTAGCTGGGTGTGGTGGCATGTGCCTGTAGTTTCAGCTGCTTAGGAGCCTGAGGCAAGAGGATCGCTTGAGCCCGAGAGGTGGAGGCTGCAGTGAACCATGATTGCAGCATTGCACTTCGGCCTGGATGACAGAGCAAGAACCTGACTCAAAAAAAAAAAAAAAAAAGAAAAGAAAAAAGAAAAAAGAAAGAAGTAAAGAAAAATAAAAATTTCAACTCAGAGTGATCAAATAATTAAAGACAATGTTTTATATGCTGTATTAAGAAGTTCTGATTTAAGGTAACTCCGGGATGTTGCAGCATGAGTGAGAATGATGGAGGATGTGCAATGCTAATTCTATCTGCAGTGGCTGCTTCTTCCCTAGTTTACCTAAGAGGTAAACACATCTCACCTAGGCAAGGTCTAACTTGTCTTGGAGATGACACAGTCTTAACTTGGATGAAGGAACAGTATTGCCCCTATTAGGAAAGCTTTGTTCTTGCCCTTTTCCTAACATTAGCCCCTGACATTATTGTGCTAAGAAGCATTTGGCTTTTCCTTGAATCTCCTATTGTGTTACATTACAAGAGTCACACATTGACAATCAAATGGCTCTCTCAATGGTACCCAGGAGGGATGGCACCCACTTGGATTATATTCTTTTGGATTCTCCTGATGAAAAAAGAAGGGGGAGGCTTCCAGCTTATTCATAACATGTGCTTTGCTTTTGGTTTGTGAGTGAATTATTCCATGAAAGGTATAAGGGTGAACAAGGGCCTGCTTACCACATTATGGAACACCAGAACTCGTGGGTAACACATGAGGTTTCACTGAGGTGCACTTAGGATAAATGGAAGGAAATGCCACATCATTCAGCAAAAAATAAACTTTTCAAATTCTTGCCCCAAGGGGCAGAAAAAATTAAAATTATAAATCACCTTCAAAAAGATTATGTTTGCATATAGTTATGATTTTTTTTAACCTGGAAAACCCAAAGGAATTAACTAAAAAGCAATTAGAATTAATAAAGTCATTTCATACAAAATCCAGGTAAAATAAAGCATTACAAAAGTCAATAATATCCCTGTATACTTGGATTATTCAGTTAGGAAAAATATAAGAGACAAACAAGCAAAAGTGTCAGGCCTGGCACTGCCTTTGTTCTCCTACCTATTACTCAGATGAAACTGGAGACACTGTGTCCTCAGAAAGGGCTTCCACCCACAGACTTCTTGGACTGCTGAGGGCCCCTCAGGGTATGTTTTCCAGAGAAGCCCATACTTAACTTGTTCGTTGGAATGACAAATTACTGCTTAAGTTTGTATCTTCCCTATTAACCTGAAGGCAAAGACAGAAGGCATATTTCTCATGACTACTAAATTCCTTGTTGAATGAATTAAATAATTAACAGAGCATTATCTAGAAAAACCTCTCTCTAGAGAAATGTGTGTGCCCTATATGAAGAAAAAGTACAGACTTTTTTTTTTTTTTTTTTTTTGAGACGGAGTCTTGCTCTGTCGCCCAGGCTGGAGTGCAGTGGCGCGATCTCAGCTCACTGCAAGCTCCGCCTCCCGGGTTCACGCCATTCTCCTGCGTCAGCCTCCCGAGTAGCTGGGACTACAGGCACCCGCCACTACGCCCGGCTGATTTTTTATATTTTTAGTAGAGACGGGGTTTCACTGTTTTAGCCAGGATGGTCTCGATCTCCTGACCTCGTGATCCGCCCGCCTCAGCCTCCCAAAGTGCTGGGATTACAGGCGTGAGCCACCGTGCTGGGCCAAAAATTACAGACTTTATAAGGGAAAAGAAAACCTGAGGAGGAGTGGCCAGGCACCTTGCCCTTAGATCAGACAACTGGGTGTTGAAAAGTTGTTCATTCTGCCCAGATTGATGTATAGACTTGATGCCATGGCAACTAAACTCCTTACAGAAATATTGGGGAAGATATTATAAAATGATTCTGGAAGGAAAAGACCATAAAATAAAATTCTGGGAAACTAAACTGTAAGCTTCCTATGGGTAGGGCATCTTTTTTCCCTTTAGCTCTAAGTAGGCTCTCACACACAGCTCTGTGTAGCATAGAAACCCCTGCCCATGCCTGCTGTCGCCAAGGGGCAGGCCCTCAAGGGTGGTAGAAAAAAACAAGCAGGAAGTCCCAGGGCAAACCAATCTCTGTTCTTACATTCCAGAAAGGAGTGAGAGCTCAATGTAGACAGGACCAGGTAAGTTCACGAATGCTGTTTTGGAGTTTGGCTCTCACATGGCTGCTGGGAAGGAACATACAGAGTCTGAGACCTGGACAGGAGGCAACTGGAGCCCGCAGAGTTCTGTGCAGGCCACTCGGTGCTCTCCCATGCCCTTCCCCTAAAGGGGGAAACTGGAGACACTGTGTCCTCAGAAAGGGCTTCCACCCACAGACTCCCTGGACTGCTGAGGGCCCCTCAGCACTTCTCTGACAGGGTCCTGGTTCCACTATTGTCTTGCCCCTGCTTATTATTATTTATTTATTTAGAGATGGAGTCTCACTCTGTTGCCAGGCTGGAGTGCAGTGGCGTGATCTCGGCTCAGTGCAACCTCAGCCTCCCAGGTTCAAGCAATTCTCCTGCCTCAGCTTCCCATGTAGCTGGGATTACAGGTGCACACCACCATGCCCGGCTAATTTTTGTATGTTTTTAAGTAGAGTCGGGGTTTCACCATGTAGCCAGGCTGGTCTCAAACTCCTGACCTTGTGATCCGCCCACTTCGGCCTCCCAAAGTGCTAGGATTACAGGTATGAGCCACTGCACCCAGCCCCCTGCGTATTATTTCCCTGATCATCGTCTCATTACAGAACATGCAGGGGCAACCTCTCCGGTAGGGGTGTTTCTGTGCCTCGGTTCTCTGGGATCTCTCCAGGAGGGGCTTGCTGACATCTGCAGCTCTTCCAGGCTTCTTGCCCAGCAGCATCTGTAAATCAAGCCCACTTCACTGTGACTGGGGACTCCCCATCTCCCTTCAGTGCATCTCACTCCTTTGGTTTAGCGGTGGTTTTCAGTACAACGAGTCAAGAAGAACAAAATCATAGGAAGCATTAGCAAATCAAGCATTTACATATCTCATACTTGAACCAAAACTCAAGCAATGACATTGTGCTCCTTCCCCTCAAACTTCATTAAATCAAATTCAACCTAACTGCCTATAAAAATACATCCATCATGTCACTTTACTTTGTCCCTGAAGTTGGGGCATGCATTGTAAGCTGTAATATTCCACTCTGTCCTTTCAAACATTTAAGCCTGCTAGAACTCTTTTAGTTATTAACTCCCTTAGTTACTCTGAAGCCCATCAGATAATTCCAGAGAATTTCCCACTGGACATGGAACCATAGATATTCCCACTGACTGCTGTTTTAGGTTTGATATTTTGGGTCAGGCCAGGAAAATAATTCACCCTTTCCCATTTTTGCATTCCGGTTTGAAATGGTTGATGACAACAGGAGACTGAGGTCAGGAGTTGCAGCAGAGCAAGAACCAGGTGGGGAATCTATGGCTCAGGAAGGAGAAGAGGGGAGTCCAGTGGCTTCTGAGGCAAAGGGGCCTAAGGCAGCCACTGAAACCAGGAGTGTGGATTCAGGAGGACAGTGCAGGGAGCAATGGGTGAGATACACCTGGGGAGTGGTCAGGAGCGGTTAGCCAGAGCTGGCATGTTGTCTGCTGCTACTTCGCATGCCCAACACAGGTAGGTTGCAGTGGGTCTGAAAAAGAAATAAACAAGAGCCTGGGGCTGAATTCCATGGAGCGTGGTTTTTCCTCCATCTGCACGTGGGAAGTTGAGCCTATGTGAGCTCCAGCCCTTGGGCTGAGAAGCCCATCCTCTCACCTTGTTCCTGCATCCTCCTTTCCCCAAGCTCTGGGGACTTCTGATACCCTTTGTGCTTAGCTTGAATGGACACCCCCCAACTGCTGCTTGCAGAGGACCATAGTCCCATTGTTCATGGAGAACCATCAGCATCTAGAAGTATTCACAGTGGGTTCTATATTGACTACCTTGGACATTGTGGGATCCTGAATTGTACTCCATGTAGGAGACTGCTGGTGTCTTCCTAAGAAAAAGCGATTTACCATCTGCCCTGGTTGGTTTCCGCCAGCCATTGCCCCGTGCCAGCCTCATCCTTGAGACCAGCTTGCCTCCTTTTCACCAGCGGAAGCTCTCGGACACTGCATGGCTGGGCTGTGCATTAGTCAATGACCAGGACTACTGAGAACAGGAGTTGGAGTCCTGGACTTGAGTTCCAGTGAAGCCATCTACTATCTGGGTGACTCTGAGCAAGGCATGTAGCCTCTCTGAGCTTGAGCTCTCCCATCTACAAAGATGGAACTTGTAATAACCTAACTCCCAGGGTTGCTGTGTGAGGATTAAATGAGGATTAAACAGAAGCCCATGTGAGAGCTCACTCAAATACCCGTGTGGAACAGACCTGGGGACATAGATCGGATTCTGCCTTCACACGCAGAGTCGCACTGTTCCCAGGCTCACCCTTGAGAGAGGAAACGACTGCATAACCATGCTGTATACACACCCACACACGGATTAAAAATATAGGCCAATATCTACTTGCCAAGGAAAGGACGAAGCTATTTTCATAAAAGAATATATTTAGACCTGACAGCATACCCCAGTATTCATTGAGCTGAACGGGCCTGGGTCTGACATCATAGCTTTCCCACCTTGGAAGGGCTTTGTGCTCAGCAGAGTTATGGTTTTGACAGGTGAGGGGAGGCAGCCTCCAGAAAGCCTTGTTAATTTCGGAGGTGAAATGGCAGGATTGACACTTACGGTGATTCCCCACAATAAGGCCATTGAAATAGTGTTTGTGCAGGGGGTGAATGGAAATGGGTTCTGATGTCTTCTGCACATGGTGTCAACAGCTCACATTAAATAACCATTTTGTGTCTGTCTCTCTGGGCTCATTTAGTAGCTTATTCTTCTCTAGTTATCAGGGCATGGCTCCTATTAATCTCAGGGAGAGAGAAAGGGAACTCGGCTTCCAAAGGGGAACTTTCCCCCTGGCATGAGCTTTATTTACATGGACTCCGTGTTGGCCAGAGAGTTTCCTAGGAATAAAAATTACTGGGAAGATGTTTGGGACATATTTTATTCCACATCCCTTGACCGTTTTTTGTTTTTTTGTTTTTTTGTTTTTAAGAGACAAGGTCTTGCTTTGTCACTCAGGCTAGAGTGCAGTGACTCAATCTCCACTGCTTGGTTCAAATGATCCTCCCACCTCAGCCTCCCAAATAGCTGGAACTATAGGCATGTGTTGCCACACCTGGCTAATTTTGAAATTTTTAGTAGGGACGGGGTCTCGCTATGTTTCCCAGACTGGTCTCAAACTCCTGGCTTCAAATGATCCTCCTTCCTTGCCCTCCCAAATCGCTGAGATTACTGGCATGAGCCACCATTCCTGGTCCTTCCCCCTGACTCTTAGTCTAACTGTGTCTAACACAGAATATTTGGAAGTGGACTTTATAAAAGGAGGATGGGAAAGCAGGAGTAGCCAAGAACCCATATCAAGCCTTTTTACAAGAAGAGGCAAACTTAACTGGATGTTTCTTGCAATGTGTTTTTTGTTTCTTCTATTTCTGGAAGGTGGTAAGTTTTCTACTTGATTTTAACCCTCTTGGCACTGATGGTTGGGCTGGATTAAGGACCACATTCAGAATTGAGCTCATTATCAGTTACTTGGCTTCTTTTCTTGTGAGTCAAGACTTGTCAGGAAGCTCAGAGATGTTGGACCAAGCCTATGGACTGTTGGGTCCACCCCCACTTTTCCATCATCTTTATTTACCTTTTAGGACCTCCAGTAGTAGCTTCATTCCCACCCATAGCACCTTCTCACTGCAGGGCCTTTAAGGAAAAATAGCATGCCGAGCTCAGGCTGTGGATAAAGAAGGGCAGAGCCCCCATCTTCAAAGTCATCATTCTCCAAACCTTTCTTGCAAAGCTCTGGGACCCACCCTCTAGAAGGATCTTGGATCTGCTCTCTTTTTCTTGCAGGAATTGAGGCAACGTTCTTGTAGGGGACATATCCTGAGACTTATCCGGGGCTTAGATTTGGTTGGAAGTGGGTGACCTGAAGCCACCGTTATGTTTTGGTGAGTGTGACTCAAATCTCTGTGCATATGGGTGTATGTCTTTATTTCCCTTAACTGAAAGCATTCACAAGCCATCCTGCTTTTTTTCTCCCTAGCTGCAAGCAATAAAAGTGAGGCACCCTTGCTTTTTAAAAACCTTTAAAGCCCTGCTCTGTCTACTGGATACTGCTAATTCCTGGGTCTCTGGATGAGTCTCACCTCTTTGTGGATCACTCAGAGCTTTGGTGCTTTGGGCTATAATCAGTCTTACTTTTCATCTTTCATCTCTTTTCTGCCGGTGACACATGGTGTTCCCTGCCAGTTTCCACTTCCTCTATCATCCATCTATCTCTATGTACCGGCCTATCTATATATATCTACCTGTCTGTCTATATATATCTCCATCTCTATGCTCACAGTTGACAAATGCTAGCGAGGCCCATAAGAAAGAGCCCCTCCAAGTTTAATCTATAGTAAATATGCTTCAGTGTCTACCTGAAATGACACATTATATTCTCCACCAGACCTCCTAAGGAGATTTTTATTAGATTTTCTAGCCTTCTGGGAAGAGATCAGGGAGAGGAGACAATGCCAGTTTCTGCAGAGCTTCTTCAGAGATGGTGGGTCCCTTTCTTTAAAAGGCTAAAACCTTCTTCAGTTTATTATTTATTGAACACTTTCTGGATGCTGGGCATCACACTGGGCACCAAAGGTGAAAAGCTCATAGCTCCTGACCTCCAGGGCAGCTAGTGGGTGAGGAATGAAACTGAAGACTTCGCAGGTTCCTGAACTTTGACTGTCTTGTTGCAAAATGGCCTAGGGAAAGAAGTCAGTAGAAGGCAGGCCACTTGGCATGAGTAATGCAATTGGGAGAAAAGAAAAAGTCTAGATGGGGATAGAGAAGGAAAAACAGACAAAATAGTGCTGGAAAATAGTAGCCATTTCTGGGCCATTCACTGTGCTCAGGGAATCTGTCTTTCTTGCTTATTGTTGTATTCCTAGGGTCTAGAACAGTGCCTGGAACATGTCTAGTGCCCAAATAATTATTTGTTGAATAAAATGATGAATCTCAGTGACTCACTTCCCTTTCCTTTCTGGCTAGGCCATTTGCTGAAAGGAATACCCTCATCCCCCCGCTCTGAGATAGGACAATGCCATTAGGCAGGTATATCTTGGGAATTTGCGCCATCTGTTTGGGGCCCCATGGAAAGGGTATACCAGATGGACCCCAGGTCTATTTTGGTCTTTACTTTGCATGTTTCTTGTTTTTTTGCATCCCATGCAGATGGATACTGTCAGGTTATTTATAGCAGAAGTTTGCACACAATAATAGAACAGTTGCTCTAATTCCAACGCCAATTGAATAACTTTGGTTTTGCATTCTTCAGAGGACCTGTAGCAAATCTAGTATTAAATAGCCGTGGTACCAAGGCTGTTCCCATATAGCATCAGCTGCTGCTGATTCTGATTGCCTTTCCCAAGACAATTCTCTCTCTTGTTTTGTTTGTTTGTTTGTTTTAGACCAAGTCTCACTCGGTCACCCAGGCTGGAGTGTGCAGTGGTGCGATCTCAGTTCACTGCAGCCTCTGCCTCCTGGGTTCAACTGATTCTCCTGCCTCAGTCCCCTGAGTAGCTGGGATTACAGGTGCCCACCACTGCACCTGGCTGATTTTTGTATTGTTAGTAGAGGCGGTGTTTCACCATGTTGGCCAGGCTTGTCTTGAACTCCTGGCCTCAAGTGATCCACTCGCCTCGGCCTCCCAAAGTGCTGGGATTACAGGTGTGAACCACCACACCTGGCCCTCTCTTTAACATGGGACACAGTGATTTTTGCTTGCATGCATTTCTTACAGGTTTTAGAAAAAGCCCACTAATAGATGAAAAAATTATAAATAAAATATAGTGCTGACAAATTTAATTCAATGGTATATTAAATAATTGATACACGTAGCCAAGAAGGCAAAGATGGTTCTTATGTACAAGGATGTGCATGATCTTAGGATTTATAATAGTAAATATTGAAAACAATCTATATGTTCAACAATAGGGGGCTGGTTTAGAAAATTATGGTACATTCATAGAATGTAATACCATTTAGCTATCAAAAAGTCTATTTCAGGGTAATATGTTGTAATATGAGAGAAAATGGTTATGATATACTAAATGAACACCTGCAGGTCATATTATACACAAACACACACACACGATATATGTATATCTCATATATATATATATATATATATATATATATATATATATATGATCTAATCTTATGAAACTATGAATTCCCAGGAAAAAAGAATGAGAGGGTATGGTGAGTAATTTCTCAATGGGCAGATCACGGGTGACTTTTATTTTCTCTTCCTACTTTTCTGTTTTTAACAGTATTTCTGCAATGAACAGTTATTACTTTTGTAGCCTGGAAAAAAAAATTCCGTAAGTGCTATTTTGAAGAACAGTGCCACTGGTTTCTTCCAGGGTTGGGGCTTTATATCTGAAGTTTGTATTAAAGACTAGCTCAGGACATTCACTATTAGGGACAACCAAAGGGAAAATATAAAGTGTGCAGTCATGGTCTTTAAAGCAGGCATTTAAAAGGTTGCTTTTTATCTAATCTCAAGAGGAAGAGATAAGTAGTGTCTTCTCTGCAGAGATTTGTTAATGCTGGTTTGTACATTATCCAGGCATCTCAGACTTGCCCTAAAGACCATCTATAAAGAACCAGCATGTGTAGATAGTACATGCATTTTCCATATCCATAAATTGTGCACGTTGTTTGAAGCCAGTCATCAGTCAATTTCCCCTGGAAACAAAGACCAACATGTGGAATAAACAGCAGAAAAGCTTTGGAGAGAGGAGGCTCTTGAGGAAGAGAACTTGTGCAACCTACTTTTGCTTGTATCTCGTGCTTTCCAGTGCCCTGTCTTGGAACTTAGTCCTGGATGAGGCATTCGTAGCAACCTCGTCACGCACAACCTCACGTGTAAATCTATCTTGGTTAAATATACGAGTTTTCTAAAGCCGGAGGGAGAAACAGTCTGACTCATCGCCACTGTTTTAACTTGAACAAACTATAATAGCTACACAGCGGGTTCCAATGATTAGCAGCAGTATTTATCTTTCCTAGTTTGCATCGACAGTGACACACTCACAGTTATCTGCCCAGATACAGCTTCTATAAAGCCAGCTGCGTCATGCACGTTATTTTTAACCGTAAGAAGAAGAGCCATAGCTAATGTAATCTATGATAGCTTTGTAATTAAAATGTCTTACATAATGAAGAAATCTAATAAATAAAGCACAGCAAGTATTATGTTGCAAAACAAACACATGCTTGGATAAAGGTTTTTGCCTTAAAATCTAGCTACTACTATATATCCTCAAAACTTGTCCCTGCCATTGAGAGATGAGTGACAGCCTTTGATATCCAGAAAATAAAATTAGGGAGATCCTTTCCAACATGGGACTTAGACAACTGATGGTGAGAAATACAGAACGTGATTTACTTGACAAGTAACTAGTAACCTGGGACAACCCCAAAAGATAAAAGGAAATGGACTAAAGAGTGAGCCTATCTTGATTCTGTGGTAGAGGTTGATAAATTTTTTTAAAATAATGACACATCAACGGCAAAAGCAAATATGCTCTGCTTAGCTCTTTAGAAGCAACCTCATCACCATTGCTAATTGTATCCTATCATTCTGTCACTGCAAATCTGAGGAAACTTTGGTGGCTGTTGTCCTTACATGTCCATTTGAAATTTGCTCCAGGGAAACCGAAGATGTTTTGTTTCCTCTTGTGTCTCTTATGCTATCATTGAAATAGCTGCTAGATGTGAAGACATATATATATATATCCTTTTAGTCCTATGAGACTTTCCACTTTCCAATGAAGAGAAAACCTTTCCCATCAAAAGAGAGAATGGGCCAGGCATGGTGGTGGCCCCTGTAGTCCCAGCTACTCATGAGGCTGAGGCAGGAAAATCACGGGAGTCCAGGAGGTCTGGGCTGTAGTGCGTTATGCAGATCAAGTGTCCACATTGAGTCAAGCATCAAACATGGTGACCTCCTGGGAGCAGGGCACCAGCATGTTGCCTAAGGAGGGGTGAACCAGTTAAGGTAAGAAACTGAGCAGGTCAAAACTCCTGTGCTGATCAGTGGTGGGATTGTGCCTATGAATAGCTACTACACTTCTGCCTGGGCAATATAGTAAGATTCCTCTCTGAGAGAGAGAGAGAGAGAGAGAGAGAGAGAGAATGGGAAATATAGTATTTGAGGTGGAAAGTCAAGTAGATAAGAAAATATCCAGGAATGCTCTGTATCACATTTTGGGTTGAAGAATTCCTATATCTGTTGTCCCTTTGAGCATGAGACTATTGTCAATGCCTTTGACTATTGGCAATGGGAAATGTATAGCCTGTGATGTCTCCATTGCAAGAGAATCTATGGGCTGCCCGGGACAGCTCTTGTAAATCAACAATTGGAAAATGGACTAGGTTAGCTCAGGATTTCCATTTTGGAGCTATTAGCGACTATTACAGCCTCCAACCATATGACTTCCACAATGCCAGATTAAACATTTATTGAATGAATATGTAAATCAATGAACTGTGTAATTGGAAAAATGAAGGAAAGCTTCGATGAGACCTGAGGCTACAAAATCCCTCTAAGTACCACTATCCACATTCTGTAAGTATTGACATGTAATATTATCATTAAAGTTCATAATGATTTCATTACAGTTGCATTATTATTTTATGTTAACATATGAATAACCTAGAGATATGCTTTTAATTTTAAGATAAATGTTTTTAAAAGTTTATCTTTCTATCATTTATTTTTAAGCTAATTGCATTTAGTTATAGAATATGGTCTGTGTATATACAGATTCTTTGAAATATGTTGAGACTTGTTTCTTGCCCTCTATTATGAGGTCAGTTTTACTCATATTTGCATGTTTCACTTATGTTCTACAATGAATTTCATACATATGGTTTTTGATTCTTCTTTTGGTTTTAGGGCTCTGTATGTGCCCATTAATCAAGCCGTGCTGTTAATTGTGTTGTCAAATCTTCTATATCTGTATTGATTTTTTGTCTGCTTGCTATATCAGTTTCACAGAGAAACTCCCACTATGTTTGTGGATTGGTCAGTTACTCCTTGTAATTCTACCAAATTTGATTTGTATATTTGATGCTATGTTACTAGTTTGGGCAAGAGTCAAGTGACCTCTTCCTAGTGAATTTAATATTTTTATCATTATTTAGTGACTTACTAATATTTAAAAAGCTTAAAGTTGATTTTATCTATATTAATATAACTATATATTATTTTGGGGGTTAATATTTCCATAATATGCTTTTTAAATAGGTGACTTTCAATCTTTCCACTTCTTATATTTTAGATGTCGCTTATAAATAGCGTATAGCTGGATGTTAAAAATAGAATTTGACAATCTCTAACTGTTAACTTTAATCCATTTACATTTATTGTGATTGTTCATGTATTTTAACTTATTTATACCATCTTGTGCTATTTACTTGACTTTTTAATACTTTTTTCTTTGTTTCTTGTCTTTTTGAGATTGAAATTTTTTTATATAATTATAGGGAAAAGTAATTTTCCCCATTACTTTTTGGAAAAGATAAACTCGATTTTCTTTTTTTTATTGGTTACCCTTTAAAGTTTAATTGTACTTAACAAAGCCTAAAGTTACTTAGTATCTCTACTCTTTTCATAAACTTTTAGCACATTTAAGTCTGACTACCCCTCCCATCTTATATGTTATTTTTGACTGCTTTAAAAAAAATCTCTAAAATTATGCATTGTTATTGTAACTTCCTACAAGTATTCATTTAGATTTAGCTGCATATTTGCCTATTCTTAGCTTACATTTCTTATTTTTTACTCCTCAACTTTATTAAGGTATAATTGACAAATACAAATTGTATATATTTAAGGTATGCAATGTGATGTTTTGATATATGTATAAATTGTGAAATGATTACCACAATCAAGCTAATTAACATTTTCCTCACCTCACATAGTTGCCTTTGTGTATGTGTGTGTGGGGAATACTTAAGATGAGTCTTAGCAAATTTCAAGTATATAATACATCCTTTTTAACTATGGTCACCATACAGTACATTAGGGCTCCAGAACTTTTTCGAGCTTTCTTGAAACTGCAGGTTTATCCTTTTGGTCACCTCTCCCCATTTCCCCCACCCTGTGGCCCCTGGTAACCATCCTTCTACTCTTTGTTTCTGTGATGTTGACTTTTTTAGATACCAAATATATGTGAGATTATACGATATTTATCTTTCTGTGTCTGGCTTAGCATTATGTCCTCCAGGTTCATCCATGTTGTCACAAATAGCAAGATTCTTTTCTTTTTTAAGGCTGAATAACATTCCTCTCTGTGTGTGTGTATCAATCACATCTTCTTTATCCATTTAGCTGGTGACAGACACATAGGTTTTTTTCCCATATTTTGGCTATTTTGAATAATATTGCCATAGACATGGGAGTGTAGCTATCCCAAGCAAAGCTGCTGAACTATATGGTAGTTATATATTTAATTTTTTGAGGAAGCTACATACTGTTTTCTGTAATGGCTGTACCAATATACATTATTACCAATGGTGTGGAAGGGTTTCTCCATATTGTCACAACAGCTGTTATCTTTTGATGTTTTAAAAGACATCCTAACAGGTGTGAGCTGATATCTCATGGTGGTATTTATTTGCATTTCCCTGATGATTAGTGATGTTAAGCTTCTTTTTATATATACCTGTTGGCCATTTGTATGTCTTCTTTAGAAAAGTGTCAATTCAGATCCTTTGTTCACTGTTAACCCAGTTATTTGTGTGTGTGTGTGTGTGTGTGTGTGTGTGTGTGTGTGTGTGTGTTTGGGGTTTTTTCTTTTCACTATTGAGTTGTATAGCTTCCTTATATATTTTGTATATTAACTTCTTTAATATATGGTTTACAAATATTTTCTTCTATTCCATAGATTGTGTTTTCAATTTGTCAATTGTTTTCTTTGTTGTGCAAAAACTTTTTAGTTTGGTGTAGTTCACTTCATTTATTTTTGCTTTTGTTGCCTATGCTTTTTTTGGTCATATCCAAAAATATCATTGCCAAGACAAATGCCATAAACATTTTTCCCTATATTTCATCCTGGGAGTTTTACAGTTTCAGATCTTACATTTAAGTCTTAGTCAATTTGGACTTTATTTGTATGTATGATGTAAGATAAGGATCCAACTATGGGTTTTTTTTTTGTTTTTTGTTTTGTTTTTGTTTTTGTTTTTTGTTTTTTTGCTATGTAGAAAGTTGGTTTTCCCAACACCACTTATTGAAGAGACCATCCTTTACCCATTGTGCATTATTGGTGCCTTTGTTGAAGATTAGTTGACTGTATATGGATGGGTTTATTTCTGGGCTTTCTGTTCTATTCCATTGGTCTATGTATCTGTTTTTATGCCAGTACCATACTGTTTTGATTACTATAACTTTGTAACATAATTTGGAATCAGGAAGTGTGATGCTTCCAGCTTTGTTCTTCTTGCTCAAGATTTTAACTATGTAGGGTTTTCTGTGGTTCCATACAAATTTTAGGATTGTTTTTTCTATTTCTGTGAAAAATGTCACTGGAATTTTAATAGGGACTGAATTGAATCTATAGATCAATTTGGGTAATATGGGCAATTTAATTTGACAATATTAATTTTTTCAATCCACGAACATGGATATTATTCCATTTACTATGTCTTCAATTTCTTTCATCAGTGTTTTATCATTTTCAGTGTACATGTCTTTAGCCTTCTTGGTTAAATTTATTTCTAAGTATTTTATTCTTTTTGATGCTTTGGCTTATTTTTCATCTTGCATCTTAGTTTTTCCCTCTGAGATAATTTTCCTTCTTCCAAAAGAATATTTTAAAAAATTCTCTTTATCATAGTTTGTTGGTGATAAACTCTTTCAGTTTTTGTATATCTGATGGAATTTGATATATCTTGGAGTGGAGTTGGCAGGATTTTCTGATGACTGGAACAGAGGAGGATAATGAGGGAAAGAGGGCAGCCAAGAGAGTGTATAACAGAGAACTAACCCACAACAGGCATATAAGAGTCATGGGTAACTCAATTATGAGTAATGAGAGGTAACGTGGCTAAGTATTACTCACCTACAGTCAGTGCTTGCCAACAGATGTGCAGGCTCAAGGATCAAATCCTGAGTCCTGAAGACCTTTATAAAAAATTCCAGGCATGTTCATTCATGCAGTAACTCTTACTTTGAACTTACTAAATGTACTATTCATTCATTTGTTTTTTATTTAATTTTTTTTATTTAAACATTTTAAACCATTGATTATGTGCTAGATATGTTAGGTGATGAGGATATGAGATTGAGCAAATCCTTATGTGGACTCTGCCCTTGGGGATCATACAGCCTGTGGGAGGGATAAATAGTAATCAAGTACTCAAACACACAAATGTAAATTTGTGACTGTGATAAGTGTGAAGAAAGACATCTGGTGCTCTGAGAACCTAGAAGGAAAGGTTTGACTGTTGGGGAGGTCCAGGTCCAGGTAGGCTTCTCTGAGGAAGAAAATTTTGAGCTGAGAGCTGAGGGATGAAGAAGAGTAAGACTAGGCAAAAAGTGGGGGAAAGAGCTTTCCAGGATGAGGATATGGCAGGTGCAAAGGCCCTGTGGCAGGGGGAGGGGCATGGGGAAGAGAGAAAAGGGCATCACTGTGGCTAGAGTAGACAGAGGAAGGAGAGGGGTGCAGGTGGAGTCTGGAATGATAAGATTGGGGCTGACTCAGCTCCTAATAGTCCATGGCAGGGGGATTTCCTTATCCGGGGAACAATGGGAATAACTGACAGGTTTTAGATGAAGGGTGGATCCAGGTCAGCTTTGCTGTGTTTTGGAGAGAAACAATACAAGCTTCCTAGCTTTTTCTCCTGCACTTGGCTGACTCAGAGGACTGTAGAGTGACTGACTTTTTCCAAACAGCAACTCTCCGCCTTTGTGGGAGTGAAGTCCGGGCATGTCCACTCAAGGAGCCCTGCTGGAGGTGCTCACAAAACCTTCAACACAGATGAAAACGAACGGTGGGAGGCCTTCTGGGACAGGCACTGGAACTGTGGGTTTCCTCCTCTGTGCTTTAAGCCAAACTCTCAGAAATGTGTTCTAAGTGCCTCCAGGAAGCAAAGGTATAATTAATTAAGAACAGCCGAAAAGGCCTCATAAACCTTTTGATCTCGTGCTGCTGGAGCCTCATCCTCCCAGGCAGGAATGAGAAGCTGCAGCAGGAGAGGGTGGGGCCGGGGCTGCTCAGCGCCTCTGCCTTCTGTGACCTTCTCTCCTGATGGGGCGTCCCCTCCACTCTATCCCCTCTGCCTCAGAGTCCTTGGAACCCTCAAGGGGGCCCAGGAGCCCCAGATGGGGCAAAGGAAGAGCAGTCAGTGAAATGCGGGAACAGGAAGGAAGGGCAGGCGGGGGCGGGCGGGGGGCGGGCGGGGGGCACCCTGTTGGGGGAGGGTCCGAGGAGATTTCCCGAGCTGGTTCTGGGCTTCACTCTGCATCTAACCAGCTGTGTGACCTCGGGCAGATGGCCTACCCTCTCTGCTGGCCTGTGTGTCCTCATCTGAAAATCAGAGATTTCCCAAGGGTGCCTACAGACCTGGGGATGTGGTTAGAGGTTGGGTGGCTGTGGGTAAAGATGGATTCAACTTCCTGGGGAGGATCAATCTTACTAGAAGATTTTTAGGAAACACTTATTTTTATATTAAAACAAATACTGACATTTTGACTCAGAATGCAAATTTTGCACTTAAAGAATATAATAAGCAATTTCAAAAAAATGGGTTAATGTTCTTTCCCCAACTGCTCAGGACACTTAAGTGGGAAGGTGGAACGCCACGGACTAGATGCACTCAAAGATGCCCTCCAGCTCCTTAGCATTGTGATTCTTTGGTTCTATAATGAAGATCAAGGAGAAGTAGGATTATGGAATTTGTGGACAATAAAAGGATTTAGGCAGCCCTTTTAGGTTTTAGGAAAGGATATTAATGTGGGTGGTGAGAAAATGGGGTTGGGGGGCATTCAGCTGTGCCCAGCATTCTCCCATGCTCTGCCTGTGAAACCTCCTGTTCCTCTCCCAGGAAAGCCCTTGTCCTTCCTGCCTACCTAGCTTGGCTTCTCCTTTGTGTCCCCTCCTAGGCAATGCTTTGTCACTTCCTTCTTCCTTCCTGCCCCAGCCTGCTAGAATGTTGACTTAGGCACTGCCTGCACTCCATCTTTCCATAGAATCCCGTGCATAGCTCAAATTTTGCACTCACTGATCTGTATTGTATTACTGTTTTCTTGCCTCATCGTGTTAATCTGCTTAATCCTTCATATTGTTCAGAGAATGTGAGCAATGTATTAGCATGGTGAACAAGCCCTTCATGACATTCCCTTGCCCACCTCCCCCACTTGGTGTCTCTGAACGCTGATGCTTGGTGTGGACTTTTGGCATGCCTGCTGACTCGCAGTTCCTCAAAAGTGGCATGCTGTCTCTAGTCTCTGTTCCCGTTTCCCAGAATGCTGTTTTCTGGAATACTGTTTTATCTTTGCTCACATGAAGAATTTCGCTTTATCTTTCAAGGCTCAGCTCAGTTGCCACCCCTGGGAGAAGCCTTTCCTGGCCTCTCATGCTTTCTTCATGTAGACTTCATGCTCCTCAGGAACACCTCGACATCAGCACCTGCCTCCCTTCTAAGGTCATATGTCTGTATGTCTTCCGAGGAGCTCATGGAAAACCATGAGTATGGGCCCTGTACATAGCACAGTGTAAGCCCACACCTGTGAATAGCAGCTGCATGAATAAATGCATAGATGAGAGAAAAGAAGAGGGGGAATTAAAATCACACTACACTTCCACAAATGCCCCCTCCCCCTCCACACTAGCACAAGCACAGAGGTGTCATTCTGGGTTCTCAAGGAGGTAAATAAAGCCCCACGTAGGCATGCACTAATTCATTTCATCATTCAGTCATCTTTTACTCACTGAATGGAACACCTACTACCCATTTATTAACTTATTCAAAACTACTTGCACTGTTGTAGCTGCTGAGAATTCAGCCTGAAAAAAACAGGCAAAGCCTCTGTCTTTAAGAACCTTATATTCTAGTGGGAAGAAACAGACAACAAAGGAAATATTTACTGCGTCAAATTTTGATCTATGTTTTGTGAAGGAAGAAAGAGCAAGGCCAGTGGTCAGATCGTGTAGTGCATTTTAGGTCATTGTAATGTGTTACTCTGCATGAGCAGAGGGGTGACTGACTTGATCTCATTTATAGTTTAAAAGGCTCACTGTGTCTGCTGTGTTGAGCACAGCTTCTGAGGGGGAAGCGGTGGAAGCAGGAGACCCGCAGGGAGGTGGCTTCCTCCGGAGGAGAGGGGATGGCATCTCACATCGGGGTGCTGGCAGTGAAGCCAGTGGAAAGTGGTAAGATTCTCAATATATTTGGAGGAACAGCCAACAGTCTTTGCTAATGGAGAGGATATAGGGTATATGAGAGAAAAAAAGACAAAGACGACTCCAAGGATTTTGTCCTGGATAACAGGGAGGATGCAGTGTCCATTCACTGACAGGGGCAGGACTCTGGGAGGGGCAGATCAGTGGGGAAGACCAGGAGTTGAGCTTGGACTATTCAGTTTGAGGTGCTCATTAGCCATGTACATGATAGTATGGAATAGGCAGTTGGAGATATAAGTATGGAGGTTAGTGGAAGAGGTCCAAGCTGGGGATGAGAGTCTGGTGTCACTTACATGCTGGTGTGTGAGAAGGCCTTGAGACTGCTGGAAGCCACCTAGGGAGTGGTGACACAGAAGAGAAGCCACGTCCTGAGCCTTATGGCACTCCAATGGCAGGATGATGGGGAAGTAAGGAGGAACCAGCAAAGAAGACTGAGAAGCAGCAGCCAGTGATGTCGCAGAAGAAGAGAGGTCATAAGCAGGGACTGGAAAGAAGAGAAATGCCAGGATGAAGTAGGAGGGGCCCTGACAGGTATCAATAAATAAAAAGTAAAAGTAAAAGGTAAAATCACGGGGACTTGAAGTTTATGACAACTTTCTAGGAAGCTTTTCTATTTGTTTTAGGCCTATTTAGTACAATTAGCAGAGACAGCTGAGATTTTTAAAAATTTATTTTTACTCATAGAGGAAAAGAGGAAGAGAGGAATATAAAATTTATTTTTACTACTATTTATTTTACTATTTGACCATTTTTACTGCTATTTTCACTCACTCAAATATGGTTCCCCAAATAAAGTCTTTGCAGCAAAAAGAAAACTCACTTCAAAAGTATCATTCCAGGAATGTCAAATTGCCCAGAAAACCATCAGTTTGTGTATGCTGGCCAGAGGAGATCAAAGACGATCTAACAGAAGCTCCAGGGATGGTAAACAACTACCTTCAAGATTTTTTAAATGACTAAACACTGTCCAGATTTGTTATAGAAAGTGTTTGAGGTTGTGCTAGGGCCTAGCTCTCCAGAGTTCACCTCTTCTCTCTGAAGCTTCCTCCTGCTCTGGGTGGGTGAGACTTCCTGCTGGAAGTTGCCTGGGTTCTGGCCACAGACCAAAGCCTTTCTCTAAGATTGAGTCAAGTGGCACTTCCTGTCAATACTCAATCTGTCTGCAAACTGCACGCAATGTCAATGCTCAATTCGAGCTCATCTAGACCAGCACTGTCCAATACATATCATGTTGTGTATCCTGTCCAAATATACAGCTAGTGGCAAATGCAAGCCACATATGTAATTTAAAATTTCCAGTAGCCACATTTTAAAAAGTAAAAGATGATACAGGGTACAGGAGGGAGAAATTAGAATTATTTTTATTATTATTGCTTCTCGGCCTTTTGGCTAAGATCAATTGTAGAATTATTTTTATTAGAAGGTACTCACACCACCTGTGAAGTGATATAGTGCTATTTGAAAATGGATTTGGATTAGTTGTAAATGTATATTGCAAATTCTAGGCAACCATTAAAAAAAGTAAAAAATAAAAAGGTAAAAAGGAAAAAGTAAAAAGAACCACTAAAAAAGGAGAGAAAATGGAATCATATAAAATGTTCAACTTAAATGAAAAAAAGGCAGAAAAGATTGGAAGGCAAAAATAAGAAAAAAAAAACTAAGGGCAACAAATAGAAAACAGTAACAAATATGGAACATATTAACCCAACTATATCAATAATCACTTTGAATGTCAACCATCTAAATAAACCAATTAAAGGACAGAGATGGTCAGAGTCAATCAAAAAACAAGACCCAACAATATATTGTCTACAAAAAGCCCACTTTAAATATAAAGACAAATCAGTTAAAAATAAATGGATGGAGAAAAATATATCATGTTACCACTAATCAAAAGAGCATAAATAGCTATGCTCATTTCAGACAGAGCACACTTCAAAGTAAGAAAAGTTATCAGGGATAAAGAAGGGCAATGATAAAGAGGCCAACTCTCCAGGAAGATAAAATAATCTTTAATGTATATGTAACAGAGTGTCAAGCTACCTGAAGCAAAAACAGAGAGTGACAAGGAGGTATTGCTGACTCCACTACCATAATTGGAGACTTCAATATCCCTCTATCGGAAATGGACAGATCGATATAGTTTAACTCAGCAACACCATCAATCAATTGAATATAATTGGCATGTATCTATCTCATCAAACAATAGCAGAATGCACATTCTTCTCAAGTTCACATGGAACATTCACCACGATAAACCACATTCTGGGCTGTAAAACACACCTTAACAAATCAATAGAGAATAGAAATCACGTAATATCTGCTCACAGACCACAATGAAATTAAACTAGATATTAGAAAGATAGCTGAAAAATTCCAAAATATATGAAGATTAATCAACACACTTCTAAAGAATATGAGTTAAATCTCAAGAGAAATTGTAAAATATTTTGAACTAAATGAAAATAAAAACACAACTTATCAAAATTTGTGGGATACAGCAAAAGCAATGCTTAGAGGGAAATGTGTAACATTGAATGCATATATTAGAAAACAAGAAAGATCTAAAATCAATCATCTAAGTTTCCACTTTCAGAAACCAGAAAAAGAAGAGAAAATTAAATTTGAAGTAAGCAGAAAAAAAATCAAACAAACAAGAATTAGACCAGAAATCAATGAAATTTAAATCAACAGAGAAAAATCAAGAAAACCAGTTGCTGATTTTTGAAAAGATGAATAAAATCAGTAAACCTCTAGCCAGGCTAACTGAGGAAAAAAAGAGAAAGGACACAAATTGCTAGTATCAGAAATGAAAGAGGGGACACTTAAAGGATAATAAAGAAATATATGAACAACTCTATGCACATGATTTGATAATCTAGATGAAATGTACCAATTCCTTGAAAGGAACAAACTGCCAAAACTCACATAAGAAGAAATTGCCAATCTGAATAGGCCTATATCTATTAAAAAGATTGAATTAATAATTAATAATAGAATAGAAAGCACCAGGCCCAGATGGGTTAACTGGTGAATTCTACCAAACATTTAAGAACTTAATGCTAAACGACGAGTTAATGGGTGCAGCACACCAACATGGCACATGTATACATATGTAACAAACCTGCACGTTGTGCACATGTACCCTAAAACTTAAAGTATAATAATAATAAAATTAAAAAAGAAAGAAAAAAAGAAAAAAAAAAGAAAGACATTATACCAATTCTTCACAATATCTTTCAGAAAATAGAAGTAGAGGGAATACTTTCTAACTGATTCTATGAAGCCAGAATCACCCTAACACTGAGAAAGACACGACACAGAAAGAAAATTACAGATCAATATCTCTCATGAACATAGATGCAAAAATCCCCACAAAATATTAGCATATCAAATCCAATAATGTATAAAAAGAATTATACATCACAACCAAGTGGGATTCGTCCCAGGAATGTAAGGCTGGTCCAACACTGGAAAATCAATCACTATAATCCATCACATCAACAGGTTGAAAAATAGAAAGCACATAATCATCTTAGTAGATGCAGAAAAAGCATATGACAAAATCCAACATCCATTCATGATGAAAATTCTCAGTAAACGGGGAATAGAGAGGGACTTCCTCTACTTGATAAATAGTAGATTTAAAAGATAGTCTTTTTCACAAATGGTGTTGGAACAACAGGACATTCACATTTAAAAAACTGAATCCAAGCACACACCTAAAACCCTTCACAAAAATTAATACAAAATGGATCACAGGTCTAAATGTAAAGTACAAAACTATAAAACTCCTAGAAGAAGATAAAATAGGAAAAAACCTAGATGACCTTGTGCATGGCAATTACTTTTTTGATACAATATAACACTAAAAGTAAGATTCATGAAACAAATAATTCATAAGCTGGACTGTATTAAAATGAAAAACCTCTGTGAAAAACTTCATTGTGAAACACAATACCAAGAGAATGAGAAGACAAGCTACATACTGGGGGAAAACATTTGCAAAAAATATTATCTGATAAAGGACTGTTGCCCAAAATATACAAATTATATTAAAACTTAACAACAAGAAAACAAACAATGCTGTTAAACCATTGACTAAAGACTTTAACAGACACCTCACCAAAGAAGATATACAGATGGCAAATAAGCTTATAAAAAGATGATCCACACCATGTGTCATCAGGGAATTGCAAATTAAAGCAACAGTGAGGTAGCTAATAGGTAGCCTATTAGAATGGCCAAAATCCAGAACACTGACAACACCAAAGGCCCGTGAGAATATGGAGCAACAGGAACTCTCATTCCTTGCTGATGGGAATGCAAAATGGTACAGCCTCTTTGGAAGATAGTTTGGCAGTTTCTTATAAAACTAAACATGCTCTCATAATACCATTCAGCAATCATGTTCCTTGGGATTTACCTAAAAAAGTTGAAAACTTGTGTTCACACAAAAACCTGCACACAGATGTTTGTAGCAGCTTTATTTATTGCCCAAACATGGAAGGAACCAAGATAGGCTTTGATAGGGAATGGATAAATAAACTGTAGTACATCCATAAATGGAACATTATTCAGCACTAATAAGAAACGAGTTATCAAGGAGCCAGCATGGTGGTTTGCACCTGTAATCCTAGTTACTTGGGAGGCTGAGGCAGGTGGATCGCTGGAGCCCGGAGTCTGAGGATGCAGTGAGTTGTGATCATGCCATTGCACTCCAGGCTGGGTGACAGAGCAAGACCCCGTCTCTAAAACAAAAAAGAAGTTATCAAGCCATCAAAAGGCATGGAGGAACCTTAGATGATGCATATTACTCGGTGAAAGAAGTCAATCTGAAAAGTCTACATACTGAATGAGTCCAACTATATGGTATTCTGAAAAAGGCAAAAAACTGTGAAGACAGTAAAAAGATCAGTGGTAGCCAGGGGTTGAGAGAGGGAGAGGGATGGATAAGCAGAGCACAGAGGATTTTTAGGGTGAGGAAATTACTCTGAATGATAATGGTGGATGCATGACATTATTAGTTTGTCCAAACTCATGAACAAGTTTCACAAGAGTGAACCCTAGGTAAAATACAGACCCTGGGTGATTATGCCGTGGGAATGTAAGTTCATTAATTGTATCAAATATACATCGTGATAGGGGACTTTGTTAATGTAGGAGCCTATGCACGTGTAGGGCGGTGGGTATATGAGAATCTCTATACCTTCCTCCTAGTTTTGCTGGGAACTGAAAACTGCTCTAAAAATAATCTAAAAAAGTAAAAGCAGTTAAAATTAATTTTGATTTAATTTAAATGTATTTAATGCAATATAGCCAAAATATTCTAATTTGAACATATAATCAAAATTTTAAAAATTGGGGCTTTTTTTTCGTCTTTGTTTTTGTTTTTAGAGACACTTGCTCAGTCTCCCAGGCTGGAGTGCAGTGGTGTGATCATAGCTCGCTACAGCCTCAAACTCCTGGGCTCAAGCAATCCTCCTGCCTTGGCCTCCCAAAGCACTGGTATTATAGGTGTGACCCATCATACTATCTTTCAAACCCGGGGTATATTTCACACTTGCAGCTCATCTAAATTCAGATAGCCAGATTTTAAGTGCTCAATATTTACATGTGGGTAGTGGCTACTACACTGGATAGTGCAGAAACACATCTGAGTACTAGAGGGGAATACATGAATTGGCCAAGATCATTTAGCTTGTCAGTACTAGAACCACATCTCTTGGCTCCCAGTCCAAAGAATTTCTCACACGTTCTGCTGTTTAAAAGTAATCCCCATTTAGCTGTTTCTTGGCACCTTAATTTTCATACCTTGTCATAAAAAGCCCCTTCTAATCACAATTTTTTAATACCTTTTCTTATATTTTGCTTAGTGATTCTGTGTGCATCAGAATCCCTAGGGGGACATATTAATAAAGCAAATTCTCTGATCCCTACCTTCAGCCCCTGCAGAAATTCTCATTCAATATGCCTGTGGTAGGACTATACAACCTGTCTTTTTTAACAGTTGTTGTTGGTACAGTACCATTAGTTCATGGGCCCATTTGGAGAAACAGCCTTCTAGCTTCTTAGTTGTTATACAGTCCTGTGGTTTTTATTAAGGGAGATCTTACAAAGATTGCCACAGGGCATTCGGGAAGTTTTTTTTTTGACAGAGTCTTGCTCTGTTGCCCAGGCTGGAGTGCAGTGGTAAAATCTCGGCTCACTGCAATCTCCGCCTCCTAGGTTCACACCATTCTCCTGCCTCAGCCTCCCTAGTAGCTGGGACTACAGGACCACGCCCAGCTAATTTTTTTGTATTTTTAGTGGAGACAGGGTTTCACTGTGTTGGCCAGGATGGTCTCAATCTCCTGACCTCATGATCTACCCGCCTTGACCTCCCAAAGTGCTGGGATTACAGGTGTGAGCCACTGCGCCTGGCCGGGAAGTCTTATTTCAAAAGCAGCTTCATCTTTCTTTCTTATATTTCTTGAGGGTGTAGAATCCTCCCAGCTCTGGATACTCTTCCAAGTTGGAATATTTTCTTTATTGTATTTTCTGGAGCATAAGATCCTTGAGGGAAGGATGGGAATCGCTAGTTTCCCATTTTTCACTTGGGCCTAGTACAGAGTGCTAGGAGTAAATGCTTGTTGAATGAATGAGTAATGAATGATGAATGAACAAATGCTGTAGGAGCTCTTTTATCAAAGGTGTAAAGCAACAAAGGCAAAATTCTTAGATTCTCCTAGCTTTGTTTATCCCTTTCCCTTTTGAATTTAATTGCTTTGGGTCTTAGTGACTTAATATCAGGGGGGTCAGAATAAAGAGCAGAAATGACAAGATTGTTAGGAGAGTGTTTTTAACAATAAGGGTATAGTAAATGTGTCGATAAGTTAGAAGTTGCTTTTCTGGGCCAGGCGCAGTGGCTCATGCCTGTAATCCCAGCACTTTGGGAGGCCGAGGAGGGTGGATCACGAGGCTGTAGATTGAGACCATCCTGGTCAACATGGTGAAATCCCGTCTCTACTGAAAATACAAAAATTATCTGGGCATGGTGGTGTGCTCCTGTAGTCCCAGCTACTCAGGAGGCTGAGGCAGGAGAATTGCTTGAACCTGGGAGGCGGAGGTTGCAGTGAGCCAAGATCGCGCCACTGCACTCCAGTCTGGGAGACAGAGTGACACTCCATCTCAAAAAAAAAAAAAAAGAAGAAGAAGACGTTGCTTTTCTGGGTGATGCCTTGAAGAAGGAGGGGGCGATCTCCTCTGTGTGGAGCAAAATGGGTCTTAGTCTAAATCCTAAAATAACTCTGGCACCTGGAGATGATAGAAAATAATTTATCTTTATGATCTGATCTTTATGGGATTGGTTTTCTTCATAGAGAGAAAAATGTGGAAAGACTGAGGCTAAACTGGTGGAATTTAACCTTTTATTGAATGCTTAAAACTATCTATAGGATATTGTTTTAAAAGATTAAAGTATCCAATTATTGTAATTGATTTATCTTACTAACTTCCATTACACCATCACCACCATCACCCCCTTACCACTACCATCCATCACTGTCTCTATAACCATCTTCCTCTTCCTCCTCTTCACTCTTTGTTAGTGTCGTTTTCTGGCCCAAGCCAGAATAGGGATAGGGTAGATCCTCCAAGACCTGTCTGTAAGCTCTGTGTAGCTAGGTGGGGTGGGCTGGAGTCAAAAGAGGCAAGCATACCTAGGAAAGCTGAATATAATAGGCTGTACATACTTAAGACTTTATTTTATTTTTGTTAATAAAAGAAAGTGATGGTTAATGGTTGTTTTACATCGACTCTTCAAATATCTATAAAATCAGTTGATGTTCCTTATGGTTAACAGCACAGACTGCCCCATAAAAATACCTGATTATATCAGAAGATAATACTGAATTATTAAGTCCTTTCCTTTTCCTCTTTATAAGATCTTACACACCTCCACTTTTCTCACAATACTGCTTTAAGTTACCCTCTTTGTACAGGCTCTAGCTTGGAGGGAATTCTTTGTCTCTAGCCATGTTGGGTCTCGGAGGACTTGACAAAGCCCACGGAGGAGCCTGAACTGGGCAGGTTTCCTCCAGCCGAAGGGGCGTGGGGCCGGTTCCATGGCTCTCCCTGAGCCTCCGGCCTGGAACAGGTCACTCTTCCTGCTACTTATGACCATCATGGCCTTTGTAGGCGACACTGAACATCTACACGGGATTCCAGCTGCACTTTCTCCTCTGGAGAATGGAGGAAGGCAGTTGCTACTGGAGCCCCAATCTCAAAGCATCCCAGAGGTGCCCACCATAGGCCCTGGCCTCTGCAATCCCATCCGGGGCTGGGGGCAATCAGAACAGGATCTGGCACACAATAAGGTTCAATAAATACTGTTGACTAAATGAATGGATCTGTCAAACTGACCACTTGCCAACCGCCTTCACCTGCACTGATTGATTTGTATATGTAAATTCATACATTATGTTTATATGTTGTTCTGTATTTAAATTTGGTTTCTTTTTTCTTCTTTTGGTTTCTTTCGACCTTCACTTCTTTATTCTCCTTCCCCTGAAAGCGCTGGTCCTGATGCCTGGTCACAGCTCTCTGTGATGTGAGCTGTGCGGGGTGACGGCCCAGGCACATGAGGGGTCCGGAAGGCCCTCTCTTAGAAGCCTCCCCAGCATACCTGGGGCTGGGGGAGTCGAAGTGACCTCTTCTCCTCCGCATTAGCTCGGGAGCACCCCGGACACATTCAGGGGGGTCACTGCCAACGGGAACTCCACTTTTGGGGGATGTGGGGTGACATGGGCCCCTTGGCTTGCTCTTCCACATTCAGATGGAAAGGGAGAATTGGGCCTCCGGAAGCTGGGGCGGCAGCTGGAGGTCAGGCCAAGGCATTGGCGCCCCTCTCTGGCGGAGGGAGCTGGATTCCACACTGCGTCTGCTGCGGCCCCAGGGAGATCAGGTGCTGCCTCTGCAGAGAGGCTCTGGCTCCGGGAATGCGGGCGGGAGAGAGGCTGCCAGGCTGAGTAATTTCTACTGACAAGCTCGCTGGCTGGGTCCCGGGGCCGCTGCATCCTGGCTGGCAGATGAATGACTTGTTCCTGTGTCCTGAGCTTGGGAGGCGCTGTCTTTGTTGAAGGTTATATTTGGGAGAAGGGCTGCTTGATGAACCAAAGAGGAGGCTGTAAAGAGGACACATCTGTGGCCGCCTCCCTGAGGCTCTGACGTTCAGAGGAGGAGGGCCAGCTTTTCCCACCCCCATAGCCTGCAGGAAGCTGGCCTGGCTGCACTGGTGGCCTCGGCCCGGGGACCCTGAGAGCTAGAGGCCTGTTTGGGTCCTGGTGACACACACTACATTGCCCAGCTCTATCCTGTGTGGGGTGCCGAGTCCCTTTGAGGAAGGCTGTGTGTCTGGTGAGACCCCAACTAGTTACATCAGTGGGAATGCAGCAGAACCCAGAGGAAACATGCTTTTTGTTTTTGTTTTTTTAATTAGTTAATTATTATTTTTTGGGTAGAGATGGGGTCTCACTATGTTGCCCACACAGGCTAGTATTGAACTCTTGGCCTCAAGTGATCGTCCCACCTCAGCCTCCTGAAGTGCTGGGATTACAGGTGTGAGCCACCATGCCCAGCCAAAGCAAGCTTCTTGATGAGCATGTGTGGTGGGCACATGGAGGACAAATTGAAAGAAGCCACATTTCTTCCTTCCTTCCACACTCCCTAGTTCTTATCTCATTCACAAGATCAGAGAAGCTCCGCATCGTCAGCAGTGCGCAGTGAGCTGACCCGGCAGCGGGGAAAACAAAGAGGTGAGGGTACAATGGCAAGTTGCTCCTGAATGCTGTGCTCTTCACATTCTGTACCCAGCTGTCCCCTCCGGCTGGGAGGCACCTTCCACCTGCTCAGTGCAGAACCTTCTTGTAGTCCCAGGAAACTTTGCCAAGCTTCGAGCAGTTGTGAGCACCCAGCTGTGCTTTCAGCAAGGCACTTCCTGCAGGTGCCGCTTCTGGTGTGCACCCCTTCTTTCTCTGGGTATCTTTAACTGCCTTCCACCTCCGGAAAAGGATCGAACACCATCTTTCAGAAATGATTGCATCTTACAGATGAAAGACAGGAATGTACCTGGTTTGTCTCTCCCTGATGGTATGTCCTCTTTCTGTAATAGTGTAGGCAATGAAAGACCTTTGTTCCTTCCAGACTTGTCAGGATGTTTTTCTCAGTCTCCATCCCATTGTCATCAGGACAATGATGTGGGGTTGCTTTCAACTGTGAAGCACCTCCATCTATGAAATTATTTCATGGCAGAGTGTTGGTATCCGCAGATTTAATGTTCTCACTTTCACAGTTATGTTCTTCCCCACCCCCAATCCTAAGTCCACTGCATGTAGAGTTTGCAGAGGTACAAAATTGAACTTCACTCAGGCGCTGATGTGGATGAACGTCCCTCTGGCTAGTGAGGGAGCCAGCCTTGCTTCCCAGCATCCACATCTTAAGTCTGCATTGTTGTTGTCTACTGGCCATTGGGTTTTCGAGGGAGATTATGAATTTGGGGGTTCCTAAGAGTCTTACAATATACAAGTTTACTATATGATCTTTTAGCTTCTGCAAAAAGCATGGAAAGGTGAAATAAGCAACCAACAAGGATAGCCTTCTACTGACAACCATTTGAGACACTGAATTCTGAAATATAAAAATGCTTGGAGTCTTGGGACCCTTGTCATGGGCTTGTATCATGGGTGTGAATGTCCTAATGAGATTTTTCTGGTCCTTCCTGTGATGATTTTGGATGAAGTCCCAGATCCAAATTCTATTAAGTATACATCATAGCAAATTAGGCTGTGGGGAGGATCTGGTGGGTTGACTTGCAAATCTGTGCAAAGTGATAGGCACTTTAGGCAGGAGGCAAAGGGAGGGGTGAAGTCCCAAGAATGAGCAGTAAGATCATCCTACGTGATCAGCTCAGACTTTGGCTCCAGAAAGTATTTCTTTCCTTCTCTCCCACTGCTCTGTTTCTGACACATAAATACAATCTTGGAGAGTCTTAATAGACAAAATACCTTTAGGCAAAGTTTGCTTTATTGACATTATTTGGATGTTCTTAGTGAATAGCTGAGTATTGATCTGATGAGCTGCCAGTTACAGAAGTTGAGGCTCACCCTTTTTTTATTTTCTGGGTAACGAAAACCATTTGTGATATCTACAAACTACATTAACCTTGCCTAGATGAGACAGGTTTTCTTTTTGGGTTTTGCCTTTAAGTAAGTTCAAGCTCAACCCAAAAACAATTTAAGCCATTCATTCATTAAAAAATAGTTTATCAAGTAGGTTAGGCACTATGGAAATAAAAAGATATGAAGGTATAAAACCATGATTAAAGTCCACTAGGGTTCTGTTGAAAAGATCATGTGTCCAAGGATCTATAATGGAAAACAGAAGTATTTAGGTAATTTAATGAAAAGCCATTCAAAATGGACATTTGCTAGTATGCAGAAAAATTAAACTTTTCTCCTTTTCTGTCAGCTCCTTGGTCTCACCCACGAGCACTTAAGATGAGGTGAGGCAAGATGAAATTGCACTTCAGTTTCTCTGTGAAGGACTGGTTTGAAGTTAAGGATTTTTTGTTTTTACTGCTGCTCCTGGTATAAACCATTCATGGGCTGCATTTCACCTGCCCCTTTCTACTTACTTGCCCCTCACAATCCTCTTCATCTTTTTCATTGAGAGGGAGAGGGTAAAGGAGGGGAGAAGAAGAAAGAGAAGGAGAGGGAACGTCAGCTGCAACCAGGACTGAGCCTGGGGCTGGCATCAGATCCGGTGCTAGAGCATCAGACTGGATCAGGGCAGCCTGCAGCTGGAACTGCTGGGCAAGGAGCTGACAGGGCATGGTATGGGCAGAGAGGAGCAGGGCTGGGTGAGTTCTGAAGGGTGTGGAGTCAAGATTTGAAAGGGGTGAGAGGAGAAAGAGAAAGATAGACAAGGCAAGGAAATGGAGGGGCCTCTGTTTCTGTCCCTTGCTGCTGGTCCTTACACAACCTGCCTTCTCTACCTGGGCCCCTTCTCCCTTTGTATTGCTAGAGCCGACTGCTTCTTTTTCCAAGACTCCTTTTTGACACCCAAATACCCCTCTTATGGCCCCAGACATCAATGCTTCCCCTCCTTGTGGTCCTCGCCACACAATATGCAGTCACCTCTTTCTTGTGGGTACCATGCCCAGGCCTGCAAGCTGCCCGAGGGAAGGGGCCCTGTCCATCGCATTTGCCATGCAATTGCAAATACAATGTTCAGCTCAGGCTATGTGTTCATGAATATCTGATGGGAGAATGTCAAATAAATGTCAGGCCCTGATGTATGTTGCTGGAAAAGGAAATGCATCAGCCCTTTCCCAGAGAAAATAAATTCCTATGATAAGACTTCTGCCCCATAATCCTTCATATATCACCAAGGCGAGCCAGCCACTTCCCATCCACTCCTATTTCTTCACTGACCTGGTACTGTCCTGGGCAACTGCACACGGCCTTTCTAAATGCACTTAGTGGATTGCTCCTTCCCAGTTTGCCATCTGGAGCCTTCATATTGTTAACAGAACATTCTTCAGACATTCTTCAAACTCCCAGCATCAAGCACCTCTGTTCCAGCACGTGACTTCCTGTAACGGGTCCTGCCAACTTCTCACTAGTCTATTAAAAATAAAAGCACACCCAGAATGGCTCCCACATCCCCTCTCCAGTGACCTCAACCCCATGACTAGGGAAACTGTGACTCAACCTCAGGAAAAAACACTGCTAGTGTCACTAGCAGAAACTAAGGATCCTCCTGGGCTGGCGCTGGGGATATTAATAAATCCAGTAGATTGGATCATTTACCCCACCCGCTCTCTTTTCTTTAGGGAATTTGAATGTTCGAGTGCTTTAAAGTGGAGATAAAACGACCCATGATTCATGTTTCTGTCTTTCTGAAGAGTTTCCTTGTATAAGCTCCGACAACCTCTGCAGTTACTTGAAGGTTAATACTATTCTTTCCCAAAAAGGAGGAAACCATTTCCCTTTTCTATTCATTGCTTTCCTCCTACACCTGAAAGGAGAGGTGAATTCTTTTCCCCTTTTCATTCTTAACAAGAGAATCTCTTTCGTACTCTCACTTGTCTGGAGATTTGAGCATTAAAAAAAAAAATTGGTATAATTCTTCAGCTAATCCTTCAAGAAGACACTGCGTGTATTTTTCCCCCTCTCTTTTGGTTTTTTTTATTGGCTATTAGGCTAGCAAATTTTGGATTTGAGCAGTTCAGATCCTAGGCTAGCAGCATCCTGAGCTGATTGTGCAAAGCTCATTCACGAGAAAATGCCCTGAACTGCCTGGTCTCAGCACAGTTTTAAAAAAAACTCTGGTTCTGTTTTCTTAACTAGCCTCCAGCAGCTCTGAAATGGCAAGCACTAGCCAGCATTCATTCCCCTTGGAATTAAGGCAAAATCACTCACAACCTTGAGTACTTCCAGGACACCTGAGGGAGACTCAAGTTCTGGTACCTAGGAGTCAGGTAAAGTCCAGGAAGTGTGGTGTTCTTATTCACAGCAGACTTTCAGAGCACTGAAGGGCTTGGGGGCTTCAGGGTATTTTGTCTGTGACTTCCCAGCGGGACCCAGGACAAATGGCCATGCTCTGTAAACTACTGGCTCTGTGCTGCTGGTGGAGATACGGGATCCAGGACCCCAAATGTCTTATGAAGCCCAAGGCAAACTGAAGAGAAATTCCAGCTCCCAGAACTATCTATAGGAAAAGGCCTTGAGTTTTCAATTAAAATCTTTCTTTGAAGATTTTTGACTTGCATTAATTTCCAGAAAAAAGTTCACTCGCTTTCCAAAGCAGTTTCCCTCCAAAGGGTGGTTTGCTCTCTGAAGGGGAGTTTTAATACTGATGTCTGTCATTTATCTCTTATATCTTTCCTGAGAAGACATACTGTAAAAAAGCCATTAGGAAGCACGTCATATAATAGTTCCATCACCCTTAAAACATCTCCTGAGAAGCAGGGAAGGGGGCCTCTGAGAATGTATTCTCCTCCACCACTTCCCCTGTTTTAGAAACAGAGTAATAGAAACCCACATGTGTCCAGCGACGATGTGTGATGTCCAGTGTCAGGGCTGCCTCCTCCATTTGACAGTCTTTCTTCTCAAGATGATGCTTCTCTGCTCCCAAGAACCTAACTTGTGATTTTTCTTTGGTTTAAATAATTCTCACAGACCTCATTTCTATTTATATCACAAAGAGTCCCCCCACCCCCAACCCATACGTCTGGTTTTTGATTTAAAAATGTAATATAGTAACTTGGTTAAAAAAAAAAAAAGCCTAATACTATGAATTAACTTACAGTAAAAAAATTTCTAATTCCAAGGCCCCCAACCCCCTTGTTTCTCAGAGACCACCACACTTTCTTTAGTGTCCTCCCAGAAATATACTGTTTATAAGCATGCAAATGCATGTGTATGTACACACACACATACACACACACGAGTTTAAATTTCAAAGATTATTTTTCTAATAGAGAAATATAAAAAACCTTCAGAATTATATTAAATAAATTCTATAATTTCTAATGCTGGTCTGGCATGGGCAATGATAAATTCTATTACCAGTTCTCCATAGGAAAAGCGTTCTTTGTATTTTCATATATTCTATATATGAATATGTTCTATATTCATATGTATACATATACATCTATATCCTTTTGCTTTTATATAAATGTTAGTATATTATACACTCTCCTTGCTTTTCTAAAACTTTGTTTTATTTCTAGGAGATTATTTCTCAATACATACAAATAAGCCTATCTTATTCTTTTATTAATTGTTACATGGCATTCTTTATTTTCTAATTGTTGGACAATTTAGGTTTTTCCATTCTCTTGCTATTGTAATACTACAATAAATATCCCCATGTAAATTGTCCAACATGTGTAAATATAAGCATGGAATAAATTTATAGAAGTGGACTTGTTGGGTCAAAGTGTATGTTTATTTAAAAATTTGATATACACTGACAAATTTTACTCCCCAGAGAAGTTGTTGCACATGAAACTTCACCAGTTATATGAGTGTTTCCTTACTAACATGGTATATTATCTAACTTTTTTATTTTTATCAACTTGATAGGTTAAAAGTTGTAGCTCATTATTGTTTTAACTTGGTTATTTAATTTTAAATGAGATTGAGTATCTTATCTGTGTTGGAAAGTCATTTGCATTTCTTTCTTTGTCAGTTACCTTTTCATGATCTTTGCCCATTTTTCTATGAATTGTTGGCTTTTTTTCTTATTGATTCATAAGAGCTCTTTATATATTAAGGAAATAGACCAGTGATTCATGCTAGCTAAAGCTCCATTTTTCTTTACTTCTAATAACCAGTCACTGCTCTCATATGTCCTTTTCCTTATTCTGTCTCCCACCCTGTCTCTCCTATGACTTCCTTGTATAATTAATTTGTCTCATTTATAGGGAAAGGAAAGAAAGATGAGAGTCAGTCTTGCAAGGAAGGACACTTTTGAATGGCCAGTAAGTATACATTTTACAAGATGCATATTAAGAAAACCTGAAGCCATTATCTGCCAACTATAGGAGTATCAAAAGACTGTTCTTCCTCTTGGTTGGTTCATGGCCACTTGGCAACCTTGTATCTTGCTCATTAAGTATAAATAACACTCACATTGAACACATTTTATAAACTTATATTTATGCCCCCTTCATTTTTTTTTCTCTTCTCTCACTCCTACTTCCAATTTTCTCTCAAATCGTGGTCATCACTTGTCCGGTGCAAGTAATATCTCTAGACTCTTAACTCATCATCTATCGAAGCAGGGTGATCCACATGCCGAGATTCTGATGGAGAGAAAGCCTCAGCTCTTGCTTGGGACTAGTCCTAGCCTTTTGTAGTAAAGTCCTTAGGCCACTCTTTCCTCTGACTGATTCAAGGATGTGGGGACCCCAGGGAAGTGTAGCTCCTCTCTCTATGGGTTCCTGTTGAGAACTCATCTTTCCAAATCATGGAAAAACCAATTCGACTTCAGCTAACATGGTAATGATTTGTGGGGAGCAGCAGAAATTCCCCTGTAATTATGTGTGAATTGATGTGTGATTTCCTAATGAGCTTAAGTGAAGAAATCATCATTTTGTGATAAATGCTTTATATCTTAAAATGCCAGCAACACATATCTAATAAATTCAATCAAACCACTCTCATTCATATAACATTTGCAATTATTATTTAACATGCTGGCTTTCTTTGCTGCTTTACTGCTTTGGGTAATTGCAGAGTCTGAAAGTTCCCTTTTTGTAAATAAAGCCACAGAAACTCATTATGTTGGAGTTTTTCTTAAAGCAATCATAAATGAGTTCATTTTGAAATGCATTTGCATGCTGTGCAGGCCAAGACCCCCTTATCAGAAAATGTTGTAGCCATTGAATGAGTTTGCTAAATCAGGGACATTTGTTCCCAGAATGAATCAGGTCACTCTGAGACTGCAGCTTGGGCACCTAACCATGTCCAAACAAGTTGGGAAAAATATTTCAATGATTAAAAGATGGGCCCTTTTTACTGAAGATATGATGAGGGCCAGTGGAGTCAAGTGACATGACCAGAGGTCGCAAGGCAGCAGTGATAGAATCCAGCACAGAGGACAACATAACATATTGATTAAGGAATCAGTTCAAGATTCAGATTCTAGATGTGCTACTTCATAGCTGTGTGACCTCAGACAAATTACTCAGCCTCTCTAAGCCTCAGTTTACTCATCTGTCAAGTAGAGAGAGACCTATTGTTGGGAGGATTAAATGTGGCGGCCTATGTAAGAGCTCTAGGAACACTGCCTATCATATCACAAATGTTTGGCAAACAATTGCTAGTCATATAATTATTGATAGCTTCAACACTGATAAATATCAGCAGTAACTAAACTTACCCCTTCACCCTAAGCATTTTCCCTAGTGGCCAAGATGGTAATCGGTTCTGTTTGTGTCTTCTAAGGAGCTGAGAGGGTGGCAGAAGTTGAAAATAGTTTTATTCCTGGGGCCTAAGGTTATTTCCTGGTAAGTTGCACTGAGTAGGCTGCCAAATCCTAAATCTCCTTCACTTGAGATGAGTTAGAATTTGGGGTTTGGTAAATGGAGGCCCAAACTGGTTTTGAGACTCCTATAAAAATTAGTAGCAGTCAGCTCAAAGCTGGCAGGATATATTAGAAATCTACACAGTACTAGACTTCCTGGGGCCCCTTCTAAGAGACTCTGCCCCATCCACAGGCCCTGCTCAAGGGGCAGTTACAGGCAGCCATGTTTTGTGCTATGTGACTCAGCTCACCTCCTCCCTAGGCCACAGCTGATAGGACATGCATAGGCCTTTGACCAGGGGCAGTCCTTAGGCTTTGCAATGACATGGAAGACAGGCTGGACCAATTGTATTTCTTCACTTAGTAACTGAAACTAAACACCACCATGGTGGAACTGCAAAGGGATGAGATAGAACTGGATCTGAAGGGGCTCTCATGATCCTTGTGCAAGTTAAGACTGGACAGAAGCCAAGGGAAAGAAGAGGAAGGTCAGGGGAGTGAGGAAGAGAGCCTCCATGTGGAGAAAACAGGGTCAGTTGGAGAGAAACCAAGGATCTTGTTAATTCTGGGTGCAGTTCTGGTTCAGATGGTTTTCCAACTCCACACACAGTCTTTCCATACTTTGACAGACCCCCTGTGCCTTGAGGCAACTTGACTTGAGTATGGGCTCTTCCTGTGTCCTCATAAGAGACCACTTCAAGCCTCAAGCCCAGCATGGGCTGCTGGAAGACAGCAGGAGTAGAATAAATAGATAGGTAAGATAAAGGTCAAGACTCTTCTGTGGCAGCAGCAATATGGAGCATTGTTAATTATTCTGCAAGGAATTTGTTTATCCATTATTTTCCAGACAACAGTGCAGACCTTGTAAACTGTAATAGAATGTTTGGTTTCTGATCATAAATGAATTTTAAAAATGTAAATTCTCAAGGTATTTAATTCTAATAGAATTCAAAGAACTTAAACTTCCATTCAAATAGAGAAATCTATTGTCCTTTTAGACAATTGGCTTTTTCATAGGTCCATCCAAGGACATTAAAGAAAACATATCTGAATGTTTCTTTGTTGGAGCCTGCCTCGATTTCACAGTGGCTCGTATTTTTTCCTAATAAACATCCCCTCTTTTCCATTTTTCCCCTGCCACCACAATACTACATTCTCTTCCACCTGATCTATTTTTAAAAAATAAATTTTATTATGCATATTTAAGGTATTCAACATGATATCATGGGATACATATAGAGAGTAAAATGGTTACTATAGTGAAGCAGGTAACCATATTTATCATCTCACATAGTTACTCATTGTGTGTGTGTGTGTGTGTGTTTGTGGCAAGAGCAGCTAAAATCTACTCATTTGGCAAAAATCACAAATACAATACAATATTATTACCTTTAGTGCTCATGTTGAACATCAGATCTCTGGGCTTGTTCATCCTATGTCTCTGCTACTTTGTGTCCTTTGACCTACTGAAGTATGCAGGTGGTCTCCCTAAGCTATGTATGTGGTAGGTGCTCATTAAGTGCTTGTTGCATGCTTCTGCTGTAGGCAGACAACCAAAACTCCTCAAAGCCATTTCTTCACAAAAGGAAACAAAACTTGAAAAAAAGTGTCTTATCATGGAAAATTTCCAACATATACAAAAGTAGAGAAAGTGGAACAATGAATTCACACATATCCATAACAGATCCAAGCATGATCAACTCAGGACCACTCTTGTTTCACATTATTTCTCTTGCCTCCTCTTCTTTCATGTGGATTTGGAAGCTAATCTAAGATATCACAATATTACACAAATATTGTTGTGTGTATTTCTAAAATAAAAGAATTATTTTAAAATATAACCAAAGTACTATCTTTACAATGAAATGAAATTAATAACAATTACTTAATATTACTAACTATCCGGTGTTCCAAATTTCCCCAATTGTCTTATCAATATTTTTCTTTTTTTGAGACAAGGTCTTGTTCTGTTGCCCAGGCTGAAGGACAGTGCTGTGATCATAGCTTGCTGCAGCCTTAACCTTCTGGACACAAGTGATCCTCCTACCTCAGTCTCACAGGTAGCTGCGACCACAAGCACACACCACCATGCCTGGCTAATTTTTTTATTTTTTGTAGAAACAGGGTCTCACTATGTTGCCCCCGCTAGCCTCAAACTCTGGAACTCAAGAGATCCCCACACCTTGGCTGCCCGAAGTATTGGGATTACAGGTATGAGCCACTGCACCCAGCCCAGTGATTTTTATAGTTCATTTTTTGGAAGCCTATTTCAAATAAGCCCAACACCTTATAAAGGCTGATATGTTGCTTAACTGTTTTAATTTTTAAGAATGTCTCGGTCGGGCGCGGTGGCTCGCGCCTGTAATCCCAGCACTTTTGGGAGGCCGAGGCGGGCGGATCACGAGGTCAGGAGATCGAGACCATCCTGGCTAACATGGTGAAACCCCGTCTGTACTAAAAATACAAAAAATTAGCCGGGTGTGGTGGCGGGGTAGTCCCAGCTACTCAGGAGGCTGAGGCAGGAGAATGGTGTGAACCCGAGAGGCGGAGCTTGCAGTGAGCCGAGATCGCACCACTGCATTCCAGTCTGGGTGACAGAGCGAGACTATCTCAAAAAAAAAAAAAAAAGAATGTCTCCTTTTTTTCTTCCTCCTCCTCTTTCATTCTCTCCCTCTTTTCCTTGCAGTTTAGTCTTTGATCTAAACTTTATTTCATCTTCAAAGTATTCCACAGTCAAGATTTTGCTGACTACATCTTTATGATGTACTTAAAATGTAATTTTATCCATTGTATTTTTTTTTAAATTGGTTTTTCGATCTAGAATGAAGTCTCAATAAGATTCAGGTTCAACATTTTGGCAACACTTTAAAGATGACATTGTGCACCTCCCACAAGAGGCACATAATGACTTTTTGTCTCCCTTTTTGCAATGTCAGCGGCCACTGATGATCATTCCTAATTCTATTATTCCCTCTTCATTTATTAACACATATTTTCTAAATTCAAACATTTCATCAGTGGTCTAGTTATCCTGAAATGTTGAGATGTAATTCATGTAGGAAAGGCAAGATAAATGCTTGGTTCAAAGTTGTTTGCTGGTTCCCTAGTTGTTTGTTGATCCATTAAATGTGATCAATGAGTTTCTTTCTCAAGTATTATTCTGGATTCAGGGATTTAAACATATTTGGTGTGTTTCAATCCACTGCAGTTTTTTTTCCATACTGATGGCCATATTATTCCACTTTTGTCTCTGGGGAGCCTCTGCAAGTTGGCTCCTGGGTTCTTTTGACCTGGCTCCAGTGGTCTTTGATGTCTTGCGTGCTGTCTGATATAACAAGATGCCCCAGGCTCATCTTGTACAGTTCCTACCCGAGACCTGGAATTAGCTTTTTCTCTTGGAGAAATCAGTTATTCCCCCTGGTTCCTTTTAGTGGAAATGGCATTTAAAGACCACAATCTGGACGCTAGGAATATTCAGTGGTACAGGGTTGGTTTTTATTTCTGGGCTTTTTCAGAGTAAATATGCATTTTTACAATCTATTTTTTAATTTTTAAAAAGAGGTTTTTTTTTTTTTTTTTAAAGAGCAGTTTTATGTTCTCAGAAAAATTGAGCAGAAGGGACAGAGATTGGTAAGAGTATGTTTAGCTTTGTTAGAAACTGCCAAACTGTCTTCCAAAGTGGCTGTACCATTTTGCATTCCCACCAGCAGGGAATGCAAAGATCCTGTTGAGAATTTCTGTTGCACCATATTTTTACCAGCCTTTGGTATTGTCAGTGTTAGGATTTTGGCCATTCTAATGAGTGCGTAGTAGTATCTCATTGTTGCTTTAATTTTCAGTTCCCTGATGATGTATGATGGGGAACATCTTTCCATATGCTTATTTGCCATCTGTGTATCTTCTTTAGTGAGGTGTCTGTTAAGGTCTTTGGTCCGTTGTTTAATGGGGTTGTTTGTTATCATCGAGTTTTAAGAGTTCTTTGTATATTTTAAATAATAGTCCTTTATCAAATATGTTTTTTGCACATATTTTCCCCAGTCTGTAGCTTATATTTTAAAGATAAAATATACTTTGAGTTCTTGCTGATACTTCTAATTCAAATTCAGGACTACAGAGTATTTAGTTAATCAATCGTATATTTTAAATTCATTGCAAATTTTTTTTTAGTTTGCCACTCATTTTCTTTCTTTTTTACTTTGCTCACGTGGCTTCTCACCATACAAAAGTGTTTTGTTATTTTAAATTGATAAGTAATGATCTATCCATCTGTTCCTTATTTCATCTGAATTTTGAGTCATAGTTAGGATGGGTTTTCCCATTCCCATGTTATAAGAGAATTCATCCATATTTTATTTTAATATGTATATGGTTTCATTTTTATTTACCTTTAAATTTCTGACCCATTTGAAATTTATCTTACTGTGACTGGGTGAAGAAAAAATTCAACTTTATATTTTCTATATGGCCTTTCAGTTAACCCAACATCACTTACTAAAAAGTCCAACTCCTCCTTCTTGATATGCGATAGCACCTTATCATATATATATACAGTTCCACATGTAACTGGGCCTATTTCTGTCCGTTGTGCCTTCTGTCCAGTCATGTGCCAATACCACAGTGTTTGAATTATGGATGCTTCAAACTATGCTCTTCTTTTTCAGAGTTTTCCAGGTTATTCTTGCTAAAACAAAACTTTTGAGTGAGGACTGATCTTCATCTCCTACTGGGGAGAGGTCTTATGCCTACCTTCTGAGATGGACCCTCGCTGAGTTGGTCACTGGGGTTGAGAGGAGACATGAATGGTCTTTCTTCCCCTCAAGACAGAAGTTGGCAAATGATGGCCCATGGCCTCATCTATTTGTAAATAAAGTTTTATTGAAACATAGCTATGTTTTGGCATTTACATAATGTCCATGGCTGTTTTTGCACTCTGATGGGGGAGTTAAGTAGTCAAGATAAAGACTGTATGACTAGGAAAACCTACAATGTTGAAATACTCTCTCTGGCCCTTTACAGAAAAAGTTTACCGACTCCTGCCTTAAGAGAACACACTGGTATCCTAATGAGTCTAGAGATAATGCTAACCCCAAAACGGGACCAGTGACATAATTTGTTGGGCATGGCACACAATTCAAAAATCAGGAAAGAAGTGCTGTTAAAGGTGCTAAAATATAAAGCTTTTTCCTACCTTCTGTGGTTTCTCTCTTCATTTGTCATGTTGTTTTTTATTTGCTTTTTAATGTCATTCTAAGTAAAGAAAAATTAAAATTCAAATTATTAGCATGAATTTTACCTTTCATCTTTACATTGTATAATACCTCTTTTAAATGCAAATATGAGCATTTGACTTGTATGCAGAATCACTGGATTTACTCGATTCATAGTTCTTGGCTTGTCCCTGGAGGTGCCTTCAGCTAGCCAGAACAAACAAACACAAGCCGGAGTCTGCAAGGTTGGAAGGAAGAAGAGAGGCTCCCCGAGTGGTGGAGTGGGCCTGGACCAACACTCGCCCAGGCACAGGGTTACTTGCAGGGAGAGTGCACACCCTCAAGGAAGGCCCGGGCTCTCCCTCACAATTCAGGGCACATGGGGCTTAATGTCTGTCCCATTCCTTCTTCCCACCAGCTGCTGCACCAACCAGCCATTTCCAGGTCAAGGGCAGGAAAGTCCCGCAGAGTCAGCCTCACAAGCACAAATGACCTCCAAGAATATTGCAACCTCTGTACCAGGACAGCTATGTGCCCGGATCAGGGGTAGGCCAGAGACTTGCCCCCACTGAGGCACCCCTGGCAAAGTGTAGAGCTGCCAGCCTGCTGGGGGCCAAGGGCAGCCCTGGGTCTTTGGGCTATGGAAGGAGATGGGTACTGAGAACTATCCCAGGGTGTCAGCAGGAGGCTGGACCATGTGTCAGCCAAAGACCCCAATGTATGCTCCATTGTCCCATTGGATTTCACTTACAAAACACGAATTCAAAATAAAGTGATTAAGAATTTCAAGATGGTGACCACAACCACAGAGGCCTAATCCCAAATGTGGGGCCACGTGCAACTGCACTGCTTGTGCCCCCTTAAAGCTGGTCCTGACCTCAAGCAATACAGTGATGCTGGGAATGTCTGTCAACACAACTGGAAAGGAAATACGTGGGGTGTATAGGTATTTTGGGGAGCCTGTATATGTGTGGTGCTTCTCAGTGTCACCTTAGAGGGGCTGTCCATTTGTTTAAATCCTACTTTTTTTTTTTTTTTGGAGACGTAATCTCACTCTGTTGCCCAGGCTGGAGTGCAATGGCATGATCTCGACTCACTGCAACCTCTGCCTCCTGGGTTCAAGCGATTCTACTGCCTCAGCCTCCGAAGTAGCTGGGATTACAAGCGCACACCACCACAGTGGCTAACTTTTGTATTTTTTAGTAGAGATGGAGTTTCACCATGTTGGCCAGGCTGGTCTTGAACTCCTGACCTCAAGTGATCCACCGGCCTTGGCCTCCCAAAGTGCTGGGATTACAGATGTGAGCCACCAAGCCTGGCCAAAATCATACAATTTTAATTGTCTTTTTAACCAATTTTTAAAAATTATAAAATAAAAGTAACATAGACTTTATCATGGTGACCATTTTGAACAGTTCAGCAGCATTAAGTACATCTACATTAGGGTGCAACCATCACCTCTGTCCCTCCCCAGAACCCTTTCATCTTGCAAAACTGTACCCATTAAACAGTAACTCATCATTTCCTCCTCTCTCCAGCCCTGATGATCACTGCATTTTCTGTCTCAATGAATTTGACTACTCTAGGTACCTCATTTAAGTGAAATTGCCCAGTATTTGTCCTTTGCAATCAGTTTATTTCACTTCACATACTGTCCCCAAGGTTCATTCATGTTGTAGCCTGTGCCACAGTTTATTTCCTTTTTAGGGACGAATAACAGTGCATTGTATATGTACATTACATTCTGTTTATCCATTTATTCATTGATGCGTACTTGGGTTGCTTCCATGTTTTGGCTAGTGTGAATAATGCTGCTATGATCACAGATGTACAATTTATTGTCTTTTAAAACTTAGCTTCTGTCACTGAGTGTTACAATGATGCTGCAGCTACTCTGTGGGGACCTGGAGCCTCAGAGACATGCCCAGATTTCATACTCAATGCTCCACTGAGGATTTGGGTTCCAGCCTGCATAGATTGGCAGCAGAAGGAAAATGTTTCGGAAAGAGACACCACTGAGCATTATTTTTCTTTGTTTCTGCAAAACAACTTTGGTTTATTTTCTCCTATTTGAGTCTTTGTTTTTACCTATGCAAATGTGATTCATCTTTCAGCACTGGAGAAGGGCCCTAAATAACATAATTACTTCACCAATCATCTACTTGGCTACTGGAAATCATCTTTTTAGTGAGGTCGACCGTCGTTGCTTGAGCTCTATACAGACTTCAAATGATGAGCACGCTTCTTTTCTTAACATGCTAATTTGCCTCTGAAGCCAGTGTTATTTTAAAAGGGGGGTTTAATTGGATATTAAATCTGCAATTGAAAGATTAAATTATGAAATAAACAAACATATCAATCTAATAGGTCTTTGGAAAAAAATCAGGAATTCCACTCTAGTTTTTAAATGCAAATGCATTCCAATATATATATTTAATTCTCTGCCCATTTTGCTGTGCTTTGTAGCTCTCAGCCTGAATTCTTTCCTGGGTTGCTTCCAAAGGAAATCATCTCAGGAGGCTGAGTAAGCTCAGGATTCTGTGAGCACTGGCCCCAAAATAACCTTTTGCTTAAAGACTTTACCTGTATAAATGAAATTCAAGAAATGTTGAGAAACCATTTTGAAATGAATAATACTGAAGCAATTCCAAGGGGTATAATTTGGGATGCATCAAAGGTGGTGGTAAGAGAATACATTTACCTCACTGTAAGTTTAAAGGAAATCAAAGATCAAAACAGATACATTCTCGAGAAGGAAATTAAGAAATGAGAAGTACATCATAGCTATAAAAAAATCCCAAATGATTCTTCAGAAAATTATTTCAAGGCAAAGTAATACCTTTTTTAATAGAAAAGTACATGAAACCCCCTCTCCTCAAGTTTATAAAGCAGGCTTCCTGGGAATAGGAAATAAAGATGAGTAGCTTTTCAACTCTACATTTTAAAAAGGTACAAGAAAACAAAGATTTTTTTTTAACCCCTAAAATAAGTACCTATCTGGGAGAATGGGAATACCACCATGATATGAGGGTCTCTTTAGATACAAGTGCTCTGGGCTGAGAGAAATGAAAGCAATATTCATTAGCACCAACACAACTCTGCAATCAGCCATGCTAGGCTGAATTAGACACATCCACAGTGCAAGAGTGCTCCTGGGGTAACCAAGATGGGGGCAAGGAGGAAAGCAGGTGATGGCACGTACTTGCCGCCATCTCTACCTCTTAGGAAAGCCTTGAAAATGTAATATTATGGCTGGGTGCAGTGGCTCATGCCTGTAATCCCAGCACATTGGGAGGCCAAGGTGGGCAGATCACTTGAGGTCAGGAGTTCAAGACCAGCCTGGCCAACATGGTGAAACCCCATCCCAACCAAAAATACAAAATATAATAGCTGGGTGTGGTGGCGTGCGCCTGTAATCCCAGCTACTTGGGGGGCTGAGGCAGGAGAATTGCTTGAACCTGGGAGGTGGAGTTTGCAGTGAGCCAAGATGGCACCATTGCACTCCAGCCTGGGTGACAGAGCAAGACTCCATTTCAAAAAAAAAAAAAAAAAAAAAAGAAATAGTTTCTGTTAAAGTGATATAACGTTTTTGATTTGTCTCAAAAATAACATAGAACATGGCCAAGTGGGTAGGGACTCAGGTGAAACAAGACTGTCCAGGTGTTGATAACTGTTGAAGCCGGTAATGGGTACAGAGGAGCTCATATACCAGTGTCTATTTTGTATATGATTGAAATTTTCCATAACAAAAAGTTTATTTTAAAAGAAAAAAGCCATCTTTACTTAGGAATCCTCTACCCATTTCCACAGGCAGAAGAGTCTCACACTTTCTTTCCCAGAACAGGCCCCATGCTAGTTCTATGTGGAGCTATAGCCCTTCTGGGTTCCCAGTTCTGGCCACACCAACACTGACTGAGGACAATCACCCACTGACACAGCAGCCTGCTCCAGGAGATCAGGAGGCGGTACAGGAGCCAGGTTTGCTGCAGGGGGAAGGAGACAGGGTAGGGTCCTCGTGATGGGACTTGAAGAATCTCAAAGAGCCCACACTGGATTCCATTCAGCAATCATCTGGCTTAGAGGCCAACATTCTTTTTGTTGAGTTTGACTTACAGCAAGACTCTTTCCCCTTTCTTTTTCTTCTTTTTTTTTCCTTTGTATCAGGATGCAAATGTATCTCTCTTCACTCCCTATAAATGGCTAGTCCTTCAAGGCAGGGGTCCCTAACCGTTTTTGCACCAGTGTCTGGTTTTGTGGAAGACAATTTTTCCACGAACCAGAGGTGGAGAGGTTGGTTTTGAGATGAAACTGTTCCACCTCAGATCATGAGGCATTAGATTCTCAAAAGGAGCACGCAACCTAGATCCCTCGCATGCACAGTTCACAATAGGGTTGGTGCTCCTATGGGAATCTGATGCCACTGCTGATCTGACAGGAGGCGGAGCTCAGACGGTAATGCTTGCTTGCCTGTGGCTCACCTCCTGCTGTGTGGCCCAGTTCCTGCTTTAAGGAAGAAGGGAAAAGGAAAAGAAAACCATTGCCTAAATGCTTATTGACTAAGCGTTAAACAAAGAGCCAGGCACTTTACATATGATAGTTGATGTAATCCTGTCAGATGAGGCAATTTTAAAAAATCCCATTTTTAAAAAGAGGCAACTGAGATGGTGACATTAATTATTAAATTGAAATTCAAATTATTAGCATGAATTTTATTTTTCATCTTTACAATGTGTAATACCTCTTTTAAATACAAATATGAGCATTTGATTTGTATGCAGAATCACTGGATTTACTCAATTCATATTTTGTGGCTTGTCCCGGGAGGTGCTTGCAGCTAGCTAGAAGAAACAAACACAAGCCAGAGTCAGCAAGGTTGGAAGGAGGAAGAGTACCTTTGGTTGCAGACTAAAATAGCAAACCAAACTCAAACCGTTTCAAACAACAGGAGAAACTTTTTGGCTAAGGTAACTCCAACAGTGCTGCAGGTGGCAGCGACAGTTTTTCCAGGGCTGTGGTTCCTGTGTCCCTGTGAGTCTCCAGACTGCCTTCCTCCGCGCACTGGCTTCATCCACAGGCTGGCTTCCCTCAGAGCAAAAAGGCTGCCGCAGCCTCAGCCTATCCCCATCGAGGCAAGAAAGAGCTTCTTCTCTTGATTCAGCACAACAAGCCAAGTCCTGCAGTTCATTTGGATTAGACTAATCAATTATTATGGACAGGGAGAGCCATGTGATAAGCAGCTCAGTCCCATCTCTTGAACACAGCAAAGAAAAAGGATGAGATTATATTGCATGGTTATGCCAATTAAGGCCCACCCTTGGGGCTGGGACTTTGGTTAATTTTCCCGAAACCACAAGACTGCTGCAAAGTTAAATAATTGCTATAAAGCAGAGAACTACATTCATCAGAGTTCCACAGAAAAATAGTTGGAGAGAATTAGCTTTCCCAGGGGTCTTTGTGCTTGTCCATTCACAAGAAAGGAGCTCTCGGAGAAACAAAACAAAGCTGCCCCTCGTCCACCGATCCTGGTGTGACCCAGCTTGGCGTCTGAGCAGAGGAAAAGTGTTGGTGGCCATTTCTGGTATGGGGAAAAAGCAAAAGGGAAGATGGTGCTGAAACAGCCAAGTGGATAACTTTTGCCTTCAATATACAAGAGATATTGAGAGAGGCTGTGATAGGGAGAGAAGCTTTTTTTTTTTTTTTTTTTTTTTTTTTTAAGACAGAGTCTTAATCTGTCACCCAGGCTGGAGTGCAGTGGCACAATCTCAGCTCATTGCAACTTCCACCTCCTGGGTTCAAGCGATTCTCCCACCTCAGCCTCCCAAGTAGCTGGGATTACAGGCACCCACCATCATGCCCGCCATACAGGCACCTGCCATCATGCACCCATACAGGCATACATGCCTGCCATGCATGCACCCATACATGCACCCATATACCCATACATGCACCCATATACCCATACATGCACCCATGCATACATGCACCCATACATACATGCAGCAGGCATACATGCACCCATACACCCATACATGCCCACCATACAGGCACCCACCATCATGCCCAGCTAATTTTTGTATTTTTTAGTAGAGATGGGGTTTCACCATGTTGGCCAGGCTGGTCTTGAACTCCTGACCTCAGGTGATCCACCCGCCTTGGCCTTCCAAAATGCTGGGATTACAGGCATTAGTCACTGCACCTGGCTGCTTTATTTTGTTTTCAATGGTGTTTGCTGTGCATTGATCATTCTCTCTTTCTTTTAATATTTGCTAGAGAAATGGAGTAAAGAAGTGAAGCATTAGTAATTAATTTAAATTGTTGGATTGTGTTTCTCCAAACATGCTACTGGGCTGAGAATGGACCATGTAGGGCTCTGGGATTTATTCAGGTTACCTAGCAAATTGAAGCAAGATATCATCAAGAACCAAAAAGGAATAATATGGACAAAGTGTGTTCTGGCTGTGTAGAAGCTGAGGGCTGCTGGAAGCGGGAAAGTCCTGGTGGAGGAAGTGGAATCTGATATCCAGCAGTGCAGAAGGTTTGGCTGGTGAAACTGAGGGGAAGGTGTGAAATTGGCAAAGAAAAAGTTGGGAATCTGCAGAGAGAGAGTAATAGCACACAGTGGGGAGGAAGCACAGCCTGGAGGCAGGAAGGACAGGGTCCAAGCATTGGGCAGCCAGGGAGAAAGGGAAGGCCATCAGGAGGGGAGCTGGGGAGATTGCCAAAATTCACCCTTTATTAGGAGAGCTTAGATGTAAAATATGGCCCTTGACACTATTGAATATATCATAGCAGTTAGATGGAATCAACTCAATGTGCATATTGTACATGGATAGAACTCAAACACATGGTGGTGAGCAAAACAAGAAAGAACCAGAAGAAAGTCTGTAGCACACTATCATTGATGTAATTTAGAAACCTCTACACCCATCAAGCTAAACTTTACAAGGACACAGACAACCAAGGATACCGTGTGCATCAAATTCCTTAGAGAGGGCACCTGCAGGGAGGAGCAGGTGCACACAGGGGCTAGAATGGAAGAGGAGAAAAACAAGGACCTCCCCCAAACAAGAGAGGGAACTGGCATGGAGAGGTGATGGTGAAGTGGCAGGAATTAGGGGATAAGGTTACCTCAACTTCCTAAATCTACATTCAAAAAGGAAAAAGCGCAAAAGACAGTCTTGGTTGACCACACAAGACCAACAGGAGAAGAGCTGTGGGCGCCAGTGGCAGCTCCTCCCATCTCCCCTGCTTTTGATGCTGCGAAAGGGAATAGCAGGTAACTCCACATCCAGGAGCTGCCACAGCAGGGCACGGGATCAGGGATGGCCTGTGGGGTAGCGGAAAGAGCACAGGAGTTCCCTGGCCTGCCACCATCTGGCTGGTGACCGGTCAACTCCCTTCCCTGTTCTGGATCCAAACTGCTTATCTATAAAATAGAGGGTTTGCACTGCAGGTCCTCTATAGACCCTTCCAAATCTAAAATCCCTACCCTTCCTCCTGACCTAGGAGAAAATACCAGCAACCTAAGGAAAGTTCAGCGCTAGTCACCTCCCAATTCTGGGCCATCCCAGAGGGTAGAGTCAGGCTCCACGATTTGATTTCATGGCCGGTGAATATAAAGCAAATCCATCAATGACCCCTCAATACGCTGATATGAGAATTACAAATCAATCTTCATAGAGGTTATATTGTGTTTATAATGTGCTTTGCACACGTTTGTATGACTCATGAAACCCTAAACGTTTGTTTTTCTCTAAAAGAAGGAGTTATATTCAGTGACTGAAATGAACCATGCCAGTGTGTGTGTGTGTGTGTGTATGTGTATGTGTGTGTGTGTGTGTGTTTGGTGTTGGAAATGGGTGTAAATGCTGTTATTTTCCTTTCAGTAATAAACTGATTTCCACATCTAGGCAGGAGCACTCAAGGAATCAATGCTGTTGACCACTGCCACAATTGTCATGTTTTAAGCCATTTCTCGTTTTATTCATGCTCTCGTGTATCTCCTGTGTTTGACAAGCTCTTTCTCTGGGTAACAAAGGACCATTTCTAGTTCCCTAGAACTGCTTATTTTGTCCCCTATTGTTTATTACAATGCAGGTGTGGACTATTTGTGAATTTGCCTAAGTAACAGAATTGAAGGTAGAGTAGTTGTAGACTCAAAATTTATTTATGAAGCATTAATATGGAACCTGAGCCTGGAAAGGTGGCGGGTGAGGGATTTCTGTGGGAGCCGGGAATGTTCTTCCTCTGGATTAGGGTGTTGGTTACACAGGGTATGTTCAGTTTGGGAAGACCCATCAAGCAGTACATTTATGTGTTTTTCTGCATATATATTATATTTCAATTATATATATATTTAATAAAAGTATTGAAGTCACCAGTAGCTCATATTCTTGTGGGGATATCTAGGGATTAACAATCATTAATGGACTTGGATACTAGTAGTCAAATTTCATCTCAGGCTCATAGAAGTTTAAACATGGAAGGGATCTTAGAAATAATTCAGTTTAATTTTTAATTTACAGCTGAGGAAACACAGGCCCAGAGGGAAAGTGGCTTGCCCAATCCCACACAGCAAGGCAGAGATGGATCCCTCCAGCTCTCTCCTCCCAGCTAGGGCTTAGCGACAACACAGCTACAGGTGAGATGGTGCAACCAAAGAGAGCTGAGCTGTTGGAGACAAATATTGTGCTTATTCAGATATTCTCTGGTGGTTTCAGTCTAAACTGAGGAATTATTTGTGCTGAAGGTCACCTACCATCCTATAGTAATCTGTGGCAAAATTACTGGAATCTACATCTGAAAGTCCTTCTGCGGGTTCTTACTTCTAAGTCAAAGATTATCTGAATTAAGGCTGGATATGTGTTTGTGAAGGGAGAAGGTAATAATTTACCAGCGATTGATGGGTGCTGTTTACATATAGAAGCATTTTTTTTTGAGTTTGGAGCTAAGGTAATTTGCTTTTAGATATGCAGAATAAGGCAAGGCCATTTCTGTTTCCTGCCTTTCTCCTCCCAGGGGCATGAGATGCTCAGAGGCCTGGTCCTCTGGCTGGTGGAGCCTTGGAGGCAGTAGTGAAGATCCCTGGAAGAGGGAGGCCATGAAGAGGGATGCAGATACCTGGCAAGCCCACCTCCCTTCTGTGCCACCTGCCAGCCTTCTCTGACATTCCCAAACCAGGGACCAACACCGCCAATCAGGGAGGATTTACACGCATTTAATTATGTAAGTCTCATTAGTTTACGCAGAGGGAACTCGTACGATGAACACACTCTGGCAAGTCGGTTATTTAGCACCTCTCCCTACCTGCTCCACCTGGAAGAGGCCCATGAAATAAATGCCCTGAGTCGTTTGGGCAGTAAACTAGAAACTCAGAATCCATAACTCAGGTTGCCACTGTCAGTGTAGGAAATGCTGTATTGGCAATTTCAAACAAATAAACTGGTTTTGGGGGAGGGAGTGGGGTGCTGAGAAGGGAAGGGGAGGGAGGGACAGACACAGGGAAGGGGAAACAGAAAGAGGATGAGAAAGCATGCCCTAAACAAGGAGGCTGCCACAGAAGTTTGTGCTTCAGGCCAGAACAAAAGGCAGAGGCCTTTAGCAAGGCAAGTGCTGAAGTCCACAGGCAAGGAAAAGAAAAGACTTTAAGCAAGGATTAAAAGAGGCAGAGAAACTCATAACCTGTGTTTGTTGTACCAGAAAGAAAAGCTTATACATATAGTTTATTAGTTTCCACCATTGTCATCGCCTCTGGCAGCATGTACAGTAGGAAATACCAGAAGGGAGGAAAAAAAGCAAAACAAAACTTAAACTTGATTCCCCTCCTGCTAACCCTGTCCTGTCAAGCAAGGCGAGATAAGGGGAACAGTTCACCTTGTCCTCCTGAAGATCAGGCCATCAGGATAGGGTGGCCTAGGGATCACCATGAAAAGCAGCTGAGTTGTTGTTGCTGTTACAACTCAAAACCCCTTTTAGAAGCTGGGGCCCCAGCCAGGCTTTAGAAGTCCACAATGGACATTGTTTCAGGAATCCCCCACCCTGCAGAAAAGGGACTTTATTTTTGTTCCATCGCAGCAGAGCTCTAGCTAATGTCCAGCCTCAGGCCCTTTCCCGCACAGCTGCCCCTGGCAGGACGCTCGCCGGTTTAGCCCAGCCTGTCTGCCCCTCCACCTTTTGCCTTCTCTAATTCTCCCCAGATCTCTCTCTCCTCTTTTTTTTTTTTAATAGTAAAAAAAAAAAGCTGGAGAAGCTACTTGAAGTCTGGGGTTTGGACAGGAGGTGAGATCACTCTCCCAGAGGCACCATGGGGCAGAAGTGGAGAGCCAGGCACTGTCCCCAGCTGGCCTATCCTGGCCACTTCCTTCCCAGGCCCATGTGTGTCACTGGGCTCCTCAGAGTTGGTGTGACCCTGGGTTCCATGGGAAGGGTCTGCTTCTCCAGCCCAGGCCTCTTTCTGATCCGTAGGCAACGGCTGTGGTCTGGGCAGGCTGCTTTCTCCTAACCTGCCTTAGGGTTTCTTTCAGCTTAAAACAAAAACAGGGTGCTCCATGCACACCATTTCTAGATTCCATTATATTTAGCAAGCACAAGGCCCTGAGTCTGCTGAGAAGGGCTGAGTGACTTTTATTAGTGATTCATGAACTGGGCAGCATCCAGTCTACAAAACAGACTGGAGCTCCACTGGGTGAGGCAGAAGAGTGGGTTTCTGTAAGGCAACTTGAGCAGGAACAGGGAGATAGCCTACTGCAAAAAGCAGATTGGTTAACATCAGGTCACTTCAGGTTACTCTCCTTGTGTGGGTTAAAGCAGACGGGGCTCCCTTATCACAAGCTCAGTTGACTGGGCCCCTTTTGATGGGTTGCTGTGAATCTCTTGTTTCTTGGTAAACGGCCCTATTTGGGTGTTAGGCTACTGTCTCTCCTGATTTCTCAGAAGGCCAGATCTTAAAGGTAAACAGCTTAGGTTTCAGTTTGGTGACATGGGCCTTAGCATGAGTGACTTCACTTTAGATTGGTTTGTCAGGGTTTAGTGCAGGAGCTCAGTCCAAATCAATGGTCTTCCATAAATTTTATCTCACTGAGAGTGTTTGTGACGTATGTGTTATGTATGAGCACAGTCCAAAGCCAAACACAGGTTGGGTCATTCATTCAATAAATGTTTACTAAGCTTCTATTTTGTGCCAGGCACTGCTCTGAAACTTACAGACCAGCAGTGAACAAAACAGATAATTTCTGACTTCATGGAGTTTACATCCTAGTTGGAGAGACAGAAAAAATACTAAATAATTCTTTAAACATTAAGGTAATCCTTCTACTAAGGAAAATAAAGCTGGGAGACAGGACCAGAGTACGTGGTGGGAAGAATACAATATTAAACAGAGTGGTCAGGAAAGGCCTCACTGACTGCGAAATTGCTTGGGGATAGGCTGCTGTTTTGAAATCTTTCTACCTCTGCTTCTTCTTTGCCAAGTGTACAAATGATGAGGATAAAGTCAGTAGCCCAAAGCCTTGCCGTCAGCAATCTGTATCTCCAATATAAGTTAACAATTCCTCTTAAATACCCAAATCACAAAAGTCCAGGCCCCACCTGTCAAATCAGCAGGAAGTTTAGACTTCTCTTGGGTTTTTCTCCCAAAAGATTCCTGAGAATCATGGAATGAGTTAGGCTTGTCCATTAATCAGTCCCCTTTTTTGCTACCATCCAGAGAACCAGTTCAAGTCTCTGGAGGCTGGATGTCCAGCCCTCACCCTGGCACAGTGGGCTGTGGGCTCTGCGGTCCAGTTGCTAGTCAGGAGACGTCCTGGTGGCCCCTGATTCATGTTCACGTTCACATCACTGTTCCTGCGGTTCTCTACACATTCACCTTGGTATTAGCTCTCCTTGCCCCTGGTCCAGCATACCTCTTCAGCTTCCAAGTATGGGTCACCTTCCTTATGTAAATTTCCTCTTGGGACTGTATTTTCTTTTAAATAAAAATTGGCCTTGTCCGAGAACTTACTTCATCAGATATAGTCATGTACCTTTGAATGTCTCCTCCTAACTCTGTAAATTTGTGAATGACGTGGGGGGCACAGCCCAGCTCTGTCTGGTGGCACTGGGGATCCAAACGCAGATGAAGCAGCTTGGGAAGTGGCGATACCTTGCTGCTCCCCCAGCGGGGCCAACACAAAGTGCTGTCAGCTACATGGACACCAGTTTGTGTTTGTGTTGTGGCTGTGAAAGGAAGCCATGGCATTGCTTTCCACAAATTCTTACTAAAAAACGGTTTTGTTAATATTTGAAATATTTAAACACAAAAGTACCTACCATTCAGATTTAACAAATTGTTAGCATTTTACCATTTTGCTTAAGACCTTATATTTTTAAAGCAACAGAAACTTGGTATCCTGTGCGCTCTGATTCTATGCAGTTAGTGAGCTTGGATAGTGACGGTTCAGACAGGAAGCTTAGAGAGCAATGCGCACCATTTTATCAGAATCTACGTAGGTCTTGAGTTTCAGGTCGTAAGATTTCAGAGAGTGAGGAGATACCATTTCCTCCAAACAATTCTCTTTCAAAAAAAATCACTGGCCTCTATTCAGTTCCTGAGTAGAGAAAAGAGTTCAAATAGTAAGAATTATAGGTGTTACAGATATAGTTGGGGCCTTTTGTGTGTTCCTCTCAATTTCATTCTCTGCTCCCTCTCCCGTGGCTGCCATTGTCCTGAAGCTGGTAGGTATCATTTCCGTCCATGTTTCCGACTTTACTATATGTGGATATTTTAATAAACAATACATAGTCTTTTGGTAGGGGTTTAAATATTACTTTAACAGTATTATACTATATGCATCATTCTGCAGTATGTTACTTTGTACTTTAGGTTTGCCTGCTGTTGCATGGATACAGTTTTCTTTTTTAAATTCCTATTTCTTCTTGTAGAATTAAATCTTTTATTTGTTTTAATTTAATTTTATTTTTTTGAGACGGAGTCTTGCTCTGTCGCCAGACTGGAGTGCAGTGGCATGATCTTGGCTCACTGCAACCTCCGCCTCCCGGTTTCAAGTGATTCTTCTGCCTCAGCCTCCCGAGTAGCTGGGACTACAGGCGTGTACTGCCACACCCAGCTAATTTTTATATTTTTAGTAGTGACAGGGTTTCACCATGTTGACCAGGATGGTCTCGATCTCTTGACCTTGTGATCCCACCCGCCTCGGCCTCCCAAAGTGCTGGGATTACAGGCATGAGCCACTGTGCCCAGCCAGAATTAAATCTTTTATTGAGGGAACATAAAGGTAGCTCTCTGAGTTTTTGCATCTCTTAAAATGTCTCTATTATGCTTTCACTCAAATGATGAAGTAGATGAGTACAGAATTGTAGATTGACAGTTTGTTTCTTGCAACACTGAAAATATTGCTTTCCTGCCATCATGCATTTCTTGATGTTGATGAGAAGCCTGCTGCCATTTCAATTGTCATTACTCTGTAAGTGACCTGCCTTTTTTGTCTGTTAGCTTTTAAGCTTTGCAGCTTCACAACAATGTGACTAGGTGTGGATTTAATTATTTTGCTTGACATATAAAGTGTGCATTTTCATGCCGAGAACTCATGTCTTTCTCAATTCTGGAAAATTCTTGAATATTCTTAAATATAATTTTTCTGCCATTTTTTTTCTATTTTCTTCTGGACTTCCTGTTAATTATTAATCAGAACTTCTCAGTCTATTCTTGGTAGGCTCTGATTATCTAGTGCTGTACCACAAACCACACCAAAATGTGACTTGAAACAATAATTTATTGTTATTTCTCATGGTTCCATGGGGTGATTGGACTTGGCTGAGTTGTTCTCACTTGGGACCTCTTGTGCAGTTGAGGCCAGATGCCAGCTGGAGCAAAGTCATCCAGAAACTTGACTGGGTTAGACATCCAAGATGACTCACTGGCCCCATGGCTCATGGGCCCAAAATGTCTGACAGTTGATAATCCCATGGGTGGGAGCTCACCTGGGACCATCCATTGGCACACCTACCTGTTGGCTTTCCATGGGTCTTAGTCAGCTCCCCATGTGGCTCAGACTTCTCACAGTATGATTACTGGCTTCTGAGAGGGAGTGTTTCAAGCACCCCGGGCAGAATCTGTCAAGAATTTTTAAGACCTAGCCACAGAAGCCCTAAATATCACCCCTACCACATTCTCTTGGTCAAAAACATCATAAGGCCAGCCCAGATTCCAGAGGAGGGGAGACACTGCCTCTTGACAGGAGAGTAGCCTGTGTGTATGGGGAGAGATGGAATCAATGGTGGCCATCTTTGCAGGAAAGTTACCACACTGTGCCTCTGAAGTCTCCCCTTACTCAGTATTTCTTTGTTGCTGTGTTGTATTCTGCATGAATTCTTCAGTGCTATCTTTCAACTTACTAATTATCATCGTGACTGCATCCAAGCTAGGTTTTATTGCATCTACTGATTTTGTATATTTTATGATACTTCTTGTTTCTGTTGTTTCTAACTAGTTCTTTTTCCTATCCACCTTTTCTTGTTATAGAGTCACCTGTTTTGCTTAATTATGTCTTATTCATTTTTCTATATTTTATTTTTTAATTTATGTTTTTGAACATGCTAACCATAACTATTTCAAATTAATTAATATTCACCAATTTGAGAGGTATTTGTGTGCTAAGATTAGTAAGATTTGCTGATGTTTGGATATGTTGAGAGAGTAGGAGTGTGAAGAATAAAACTCCAAGTTATATGCCTTATTTGGATGAAGTTAGAGACCATGGAAGAAGACCAAGCTTGCAGGAGAAGGTTATAAGTTCCTTCTGAAGCCCTATTAAGGCAGTTGGACAGACCATGATCATAAATGTTAATTTTGACTATGGACTAGGAGAAATATAAATACTCTACAAAGATAGGCTCCAGTTATTGATCCGAGGATAATTCAATAGCTATAATCTCAAGATCTACCTTCATTTATTTATGAACTTATTTAATTCTTCCATATGCAAGTGCATCAATATGCTGTTAGCAACTTTGATAGTCCTTACTTTAAAGTTGCCATTATTTACTTCTAAACATTTTCCTATTTCATCCACTATCATGGACCCAAATCTCTGCTTCAGAAGTATTCTCAGAAATGAAAGTGAGGGAAATGACAGAGAAAGTGAGGGCAGAGATGAATATCAGATCCAAAATTCATCTCTGCCAATTGCTCTATATGTTAGGAGGAAACAACTTCTAGTGCCTTGTTACTTCTTTCTTTCTTTTTTGGAGTGCCTCCATTTATACCTCTGAGTTTCTCTTCCCCTTCACTTTGTCATTTACCTGCCTTGCTTGTTCTGGCCCAGACTGGGAGTCAGAAGAGTTGACTCTGAGCACAGTGAGGTCCAACTTCTGGTGGGATGACAGAGGGGAGGGGAATCCTGCACGTGGGGGGGGGTGAGCCATGCTCCCCTGGATGACTGACACAGCTGGAAGGCAGTTCTCCCCAAGATGTACTGCCAGGGGAGCATGTTTGAGAATGATTGCAGGAGATATTAACATACTTCTTCCCAGACTTATAGGCTAATGATTTTATAATTGAGACCCAGAAGTCTCATCTTTAGTTAATGAAGTGATAGGATGCCTCTTCAAAAGCACTTGGTAAATATTCATTGATGAATGAATGAAGAAACAGACCTAGATAAATTAAGTAATGACAGCACAACAATAGCAGCAAACCCAAAGAGTGGTGACTCTGTGTGCTCTCAGCGCCCGCTGACTAAGGTGTTTTATGCATTTGGAATTCATTACTCCTCACAGTAACTTTATAAAGTGGGTACTTTCTTAACTCCATTTTCAGATGGAAACCTGAGACATGAGCGGTTTCACAGCCAGCAAGTGGCAGAGCTAGGACTCAACACCCTACAGTCTGGCTCTAGCATTTTGGCACTACTATACAACCCTCTCTGCCTAAGTAACCTGTCCAGGTTCCTGCATGGAGATTACTTACAACCAGGTTTGTCTGACATCAGACTATGTGCTTTCAGCCACCATTCTCTACTATTTCCCTGAAGGATCATTGCCTATCAAGGAAGTTTCTTGTGAGGGCACCCTCCAGCTTCAGACTGCTTTATTTAGCTAGTCGATGAATCTTACAAAAGAAAATACAGAGTTAAGAAATCTTAAAACTAACTGCTGGTTGTCATGCAGGGCAAAAAAAAAAAAAAAAGAGAGAGAGATATTTGTTTGACTAAATTTTCTACTCATCCATCTTTCTGGGAAACCAACTAAAGTTATTCTCCAAAAGTCACAACACAAATCTTTAGCAAAATGAGGACTTGCAAAGAGGCAGACCTCAGTATTTATTGTCAAAACAGATGATGGAGGCCACCTACTCCAACCTGCTCATTTCACAGGCGAGAAAGCCAGGCACAGAGAGATTCAGTGTGTCTTATTCTAAGTTATGCACCTGATGAGTGGCGGAACCAAGACTAGAAGCAGATCTCTTGACTCTCTGCTTAACAAACTCTGCGTTATTCCTGTTCAGCCTCAGGTTTCTCTCTGTGCCCTGAGCAGTTAGCATTTCATCCATTCATTATTCAGTCACTTATTCATTCACCCCCCACCCCTCATATATTTACTGAGTGCTTTCTCTGTGCCAAGCTCTATTCTCCGTGCTGGTCTTTGAGTGGGATATAGGAAAGATATAATTTCTGCATCCATGGTGTTTACAATCGACTGAGGGAGACAGTCCCCAGATAAACAAATTAAGAAATAAAAAGAAAATGTCTGGGAGTGAAAACGGCCATGATGAAAGCACGTGTGAAAGAAAGGGGCCTACTGGAGCCCAGGGGACATGAAAGGTCTTGTGGGAGTTGCATTTAAGCCACTTATTGAGTGGTGACAGCGAGGAAGAGCATCCCAGGGCCAAGGCTGGTGGAGGAGCACATGCTAGGAGTGTCTGAAAAGCAGGAAAAAAGGACCATGTGAAGGAGGGAGAGGGGGCTGGGATGCTGAATTTTATGAGTGGACTTGACACAGAATGCCCAGATTAAACACTATTTCTAGGCATATTTTTGAGGTTGTTTCAAGATGAAATTAGCATTTGAATCTGTGGATTCCGTAAAGTAGATCTAGCTCGGTGTGGGTGAGCATCAGCCAATTCCTTGAGGGCCTGAACAGAACAAAAGGCAGAGGGAGGAGAAATTTGCCCCTTTGCTTCCTGCCGTGTACTTGAGCTGGGACATCAGTCTTCTCCTGCCCTTGGACTGGGATTTACACCCTCAGCCTCTGGTTCTCAGGCCTTCAGACTTGGACTGGAATTATACTGTCGGTCTCCTCTCCAGTTTGCAGACAGCAGATCATGGGACTTGATCTGCTCAGCCTCAATAATCACGTGAGCCAATTCCTCATAATAAATGTGTGTGTGTGTGTGTGTGTGTGTGTGTGTGTGTATTTATATACACATACCTCCTATTGGTTCTGTTTCTCTGGAGAACCCTAATACAGAGGTGACCTATTTTGTAGAGCGTGACAGTCCGATCAAAAAGGCTTGTCAAGCCATTAAGAAAGATGATTACAATGCTATATAGCAAGCTGGAAATTGATCACAGTATAATGTGGGAGAAAAAAAGCAGGATATAATTATATGGAAGTCATGACTACAACTCTATGAAAATATTGAAAGGAAAATGATTCGGATGGTCACATAGAATTGGAGGATTATGGATAACGTGGTTTCTTTTTTCCCCATTTCTTTAGTGTTTCCAATTTTTCTCTGTGCTTCATTGCTTAAATTAAGAACTGAAATGGATAAAAATAAACTGTAGCTGATGCTTTAAAAAAAATAACTAGGCTCCAGAGTGTTCTAGATTAGTCTTGAGATACATTTTTCTTAACTTAAATATTTTAAAGTAATATATACATATAGATTTTAAAAATCAAATAGTAGACCCTACCCCTTCCCAACTCCAAGTTACATTCTCCTGAAGCAACCACTTTCAAGTCTTTTGGCTGTTTTTTTTTTTCTTCTTATAGTAATTCTTTTTTTTTTTTGAGACAGAATCTCGCTCTATTCCAGGCTGGAGTGCAGTGGCACAATCTCAACTCACTGCAAGCTCCGCCTCCTGGGTTCACGCCATTCTCCTGCCCCAGCCTCCTGAGTAGCTGGGACTACAGGCACACGCCACCACGCTCAGCTAATTTTTTATATTTTTAGTAGAGACGGGATTTCACCGTGTTAGCCAGGATGGTCTCGATCTCCTGACCTCGTGATATGCCCGCCTCAGCCTTCCAAAGTACTGGGATACAGGTGTGAGCCACTGCACCCGGCCTTCGTACAGTAATTCTTAAATTTTTAAATAACATGCCTCTATTTCTACTGCTTGATTTCCCAACATCCTAGGAATTCTTTTTATTTCTCTACAACTTTAGACTCTACTTTTTCTTAGTTCCCATCTTGGTTTACTTTATTGACTTACTGTTTTACTGGGACATAACTTTTTTAGGAAGAATGCTTGCAAAATAAACTCGCATGTTTGAATAAGCCTTCATTCTATTCTCATATTTGATTGAGAATTTGACTAGGTGTATAACTATAGGTGAGAAATACTTTTTTGTTTAGTTTTTTGAAAGCATCACTCCACTGTCTGTGAGGTTTCACTGTGGCTGTTGAAAGTTTAATAACATTCTCATTTCTAAATTTTTATATATGACCTATTCCCCCTACTCCCTACACCATCTGTTTTAAGTAAGTTCTTCTCTTTATCCCTGCTATATTGGAATTTCACTCAATGTGACTTGTTGTGGATCTTTTTATTATTCATTTTACTTGATACTCAAGGGTCCTTTTCCAACTGAAAACATGTACCCTTAAATATGGGGAATTTGTGTTTAATAATTTTGCTTGGTTTTCTGTTTTCTCCTTTTGGAGTCCCTATTACTTGTATGTTGGACCTCTTGATAGATGTCATATTTTCTTTTCATTTCTCTGTAATTTTCTATCTTTTAAATTCTATTTCCTGAAAGAGTTCTTCTACTTTTATCATCCAGTTCCTTCTATTGAATTTTTAGATGTCTGCTCTGATGTTTCTAATTTTAAAAAACTGTTTCTCTTTCTCCGGATGTTCCATTTTATAACATTTAATTCTTGCTTCATAGATGCAATGTTATCCCCTATCTTTCAATATTAATTATAGTTTGTTACCATTGTAGTTTTCCTCAGTACTTGCCTTGATTCTATTCCCTCCTACTTTCTTTCCCGCCTCCCCCAACAAATTTTTTGTTTTGATGTATGGCCTTCATATTGGGGGCTTTCATCAAATGTCTGTTAACACATGGCCATCTCTTTGCATTTCAGACTGGGACACAAAAGAGATGACCAGAAACTGGGTAGGAGAGGGATAAGGCTTATGGAGAGGAGACTTTCTTCACAATAGGACAAATAGTGGGGACTTGCTGGTTGCATTAGGGAACCCCCAGAAATAAGGGTTCTTAGATTTGGGGGAATGGGGTCAGTCATCAGTCTTTTTCTCCAGAGACAAAATTTCTAATCTGCTTTCTGGGAGTTAGGGTTGGAGTGGTAATAATAATAATAAATATGTGCAGGAATGGGAGAGAGGCTGTCACCGAATCCAGTGTGCTTTCAGTTATGTTTGGTGTTAAGGTTAGACCTCTTTCAACTCAATTTCTCCTGAGACAAAACTTACAGTCTTTGGAATAGAGGAGGACCAGCCGTCTTGCTTAGTATATAGAGGGAAAGAATCCAGGCTCAATTACTCCTTATACAGACTTTTAACCAGTCTTCTAGTTTTCAGCCCCACCCCTCATCCCAGTCTTCTGGTGTATGTGGTGCTTCCAACCTCTAAGGCTTTCCAGGGTCTTATAAAGAGATAATAGAGAAAATTGAGGAAATATAAATGTTATTGGACTAGTGAAAACTATCAATCTACTGATCTGGGAAACAACCCATCTTAGATGAAATTCAGACATTTAAAGAAATTCAGACATTATAGCAGACATTTAAAACCTTAATAGAAAGGATTGGAGATAAACATTGAAGAACTCTTTCAGGAAACAGAATTAAAAAGATAAAAAATTGCAGAGAAAAGATAAGAAAATGTGATATCAATCAAGAAGTCCAATATACAAATAATAGGGGTTCTGAAAGGAGAAAACAGAAAACAGGGAGGGGCAAAATCATTAACCTCTAAGATTACACTGTCATAGACTAACTTGTTGTTGGATCTTTTTATAGGAGCTTAGCAAAGTTCATAAAGCTGAAGCCTAACTCAGCACTTATGCCAATACTTTAATTTGTTACAGTATGTAAATTTTAAGACATTAAAAAGAGTACACCTGCTGTATCTACATGTTAAAAGCCTAATGATAAAATGAATACTAATGAATATACCTTCAAATAAAGAAAAGTAGCACATTACTAATATTAGTGAATTTCATCTAAGATGGATTATTTCCTGGATCAGTAGATGGATACTTTTCATTTGTTCAAGAACATTTACACCTCTTCCATTTTCTTCATTATCTCTGTGTAAGGCTCTATCACACCTTCTCACTTTGGCTTCCAGTTTTCTTAACCTCTCCCTCATATTTCCCACCTTGTCTCTTTATATTTGCTGAATGTATTTTGACAAGGATCTCAGTATATTTGGGCAATAGAGCTTGCCACAAAGTCTAGTCTGTCATACTCCTGGAAATGAAAGTTCCAGGTCTCATCCAGCTTGTCATGTTTAATTGGCATCAGTAGCCTACTCTCATCTCCTTTTCTTTTTCTTTTTTTTAATGTATGTGATTGTAAACGTCTTCAATTCCTTTTCTATCATTTCAGAGGGGTTCCAGGAGAAATATGTGATAAACACTATATGGTTTGGCTGTGTTTCCACCCAAATCTCATCTTGAATTGTAGCTCCCATAATCCCCATGTGATGTGGGAGGGACCTGGTGGGAAGTAATTGAATCATGGGGGTGGTTTTTCCTATGCTGTTCTCATGATAGTGAATAAGTTTCATGAGATTTGATAGTTTCATAAAGGGCAGTTCTCCTGCTCATGCTGTCTTGCCTGCTGCCATGTAAGACGTGTCTTTGCTCCTCCTTTGCCTTCTGCCATGATTGTGAGGACTCCCCAGCCATGTGAAACTATGAGTCCAGTAAACCTCTTTTTGTTTATAAATTACCCAGCCTCATGTATATCTTTATTAGCAGCATGAGAACAGACTAATACAAACACTGTTGTTCAATCTGAAATGTATAAGTGGAAGTTGGTTAGGTGTCTTTTAAAATTGTGCAGCATTGCATTGGGGGGTCTAATATCTCCAAACAAGTAAACTTGTATAGAAGTCTACTGAAATAATCATTTGATATACTTTTGCCTAAGTGAAATTATTGGGACAAATCCCTAAGTGGCATTGCAAGCATTTCCCTTTGGCATCCTAGGTAGGGAACCATCTCGTGGATACAAGGATTCTTTCTGAGACTTATCCAGATGGAAATCTTCACTTCAAAAATAAATCTTTGTATTTCATAACAAAACCTTTAGGAAAAATACATTAGTCATCTTTATTAAAAAACTGAAGAACTTAATTTGATTTAGAGACAAGGAAAGACCAAAATGCTCATGTTAAACCCATTCCTTTCCTTGTCCATGAAGAAAGATTAAGTCTTCAAATGGCCACTTCTTAGTCTGAGTGACTAGAAAATCACTCTATCAGTGAGTGCATAATGATGGCTGGGTAATCACTGGTTAATGAAAAAACTTATTGATTTCACGACTTCTTTGAACTGAACGTCTCTCTGTAAGCCTAAATCTTGGATATGTGAAGTATGAAAGTATTTCGTGACAGGATATTAGTATGGACCAGCTTTATATTTAGACCCAAGCCCTGAACTGCCCCGACACCCCCTATTTCCTTTGTGAGCTAAGAATCTTCCCACAGAGGCCAGTCTGGGTCATCTCTTTCCTGTGATCAGGTAGGGTCCTTCCTGACAAGGCCCTGCCCCCTCCTGGCCTTGACTACCCCTGGGCAGTGGCCCCTGGGGTGGACCTGCTCTCCTGCTCTGACAAGCAGTCATCTGTCTTAGAGCACAGGCTCTAATTACCCCTGCCATTAGCCTGCTTGGCAGGACTGCAGATGTTATTAATGGCGGTGAAATTATCCAATGCCTTTCAAAACTCCAGAGCCACTCGATGTTTGTCCCTGTGACCTCTCACAGCATTTCATTTCTTTGTTCACTTTGCTGCTGTATTGAACCTTAACCTTGAGTGTGAGATAAAAAACAAGGAGGAGAATGTCACTCTCTCCAACGTTCCTTTATTCCCTTCCTCAGCCCCTCACCCCCTACTTATTTGGGGATGTAACCCAGCATCATCCTCACTGCCATGCTGTTTGTCAGCAGGGAGCTCTTGACGGTGTGGATGTGCCATTCTTTCCCGCCTCTACCCATCTCATAGATCTTTTCTCACAAATTATAAAATAACTTGTTGCTCTTTATTAGAAAATCAATATTTTCATGTCTGGGAAAATTAGAAAAATGCAGATAAGCAGAAAGAAGAAAAATAAATCCATACTCTCACCTTCCAGAGATAAAAAATGTTAACATTTTATAGTATATCTTAACAGACATTTTCTATAGGAAGATATGAGATGATACTGTTATAATAATAATCACCATAACTAACATCTATTGGCGCTGTTCAGATTGCTTTGGCATGTATTAATTGATTCACTAAATTGTCTCAAAAACCCTATGAAGTAGGTTTAATTCCTTCCTTCCTTCCTTGCCTCCCTCCCTCCCTCCTTTCCTTCCTCCCTCCCTCCCTCCTTTCTTTCCTTCCTCCCTCCCTCCTTTCTTTCCTTCCTCCCTCCCTCCTTTCTGTCCTTCCTCCCTCCCTCCTTTCCTTCCTTCCTTCCTTCCTTCCCTTCCCTTCCCTTCCCCTTCCTTCCTTCCTTCTCTTTCTTTCTTTCTTTCTTTCTTTCTTTCTTTCTTCTTTCTTTCTTTCTTTTTCTTTCTCTCTCTCTCTCTCTTTCTTTCTCTCTCTCTCTCTCTTTCTTTCTTCCTTTCTTTCTTCTTTCCGACAGAGTTTTGCTCTTGTTGCCCAGGCTGGAGTGCAATGGCACAATTTTGGTTCACTGCAACCTCCACCTCCTGGGCGCAAGCGATTCTCCTGCCTCAGCCTCCTGAGGGATTACAGGCACCCACCACCACGCCCAGCTAAATTTTTGTTATTTTTAGTAGAGATGGGGTTTTGCCATGTTGGCCAGGCTGCTCTCAAACTCCTGACCTCAGGTGATCCACCTGTCTCAGCCTCCAAAAGTGCTGGGATTACAGGCGTGAGCCACTGCACTTGGCCGAAGTAGGTTTAATTTCTATTGCCATTTTGCAGGTAAGGAAACTGAAGCAGGGAGAGATTACAAATATTGCCGAAAGCCTCGTAGCTATTGAAGTGGAAGAAGTGGGAGCTGAACCCAAGTTGTCTGCCTCTAGGCTCTGAATTCTTCAATAATATATTATCATCTAACCTGCTTTTTCAATTTCACAAAGTCTAAATATCTTTCTTTGTTACTCTTAATCCACCACATGATTTCAAATAATTATGAAGACTTAGTAGAATATCAAAATATGAATATGTTGAAATTTCTTCAACCAAACTTTAGGACAGTTTTCTTTTTCTTGTATTTACTCTTATTTTATTTTTTGCTATGATAAACAACACCTAAAATTTTTTTTAATGAGATAATTCCTTCAGGAATTTGGCTATAGGGAAAGCAAAAATAAATAGACAATGTAAACAATGTTCAGTTTATTTCACACTTGCAAATGAAAGCTTCATGTACTCCTTTGTTCAATTCATTATTTCTAAGAGATATTTGTCTACTTTTAAAAATGTTAATAATTATTGAATATTTTCTATGTGTCAGCCACACCTTATTTGTGCTGGTTAATTGCTGATATTTACTCACAAGTAATTCAGGCTCAAAATGAGATTCTGGTAAAGTCAGAGAGGAGGAAAGGAGAAGACTTTCTGGATGTCTCTGCCCCTGTAACATCCTGCCTTTTTCCTAGGTATTCCCAACTGAGCATCGGTTTTTTCATTTCCTTTTCCTTCCCTCCCTCCCTCCTTCCCTCCTTCCTCCCTCTCTGTTTCTTTCTTTCCTGAGCCTGAATATTCTGTCTTTTCCCTTAGCTGGAAACAGCTCAACTGTTGACTATCCAGAAACCCTAATGTAGCTTTAATCTAATTCCTGTTCTGGAAGGACATTTTTGGCATACCATTTTGTCTCATCTGAGTGATAGACTAGGTCTATATTTGGCCAGTTAATCCACCACAGCAGAGTCTCTTTGGAATTTTTAGCTGATTGTCAGCCGGTCTATGTAAAATGTATTTGAATTGACCTCTGGCTGATAGGATAGACTAAATATCTTCATAACTTCATAATAGGTCCATTCTTCCATGATTCAGAGTACAAAGCCAGGGCCCAGGCAAGTCACTGATTGAATAATATGTAGACAGAGACCTTGTTTATTAACTCATTTTTCTACTCCATGTAATGATGCCTAGCACACAGGGAGCATTAGACATGTATTTGTAAAGTTGAAGAGGAACTCCCAGGAGATCTGGGTTCTAGTTTCAGTTCCACTACAGATTAGTAAAACTAGTTAGTAGCTGTTGGGGTTAGGCTTATTATTAACCACTTTGCCCCTCAAGTGCTGCATACACATTACCCGCTTAGGAACTCTTGGCAATCCAATGAAATAACTCCTGAAGCTCTGTGATTTCCACAGAAGAATTGTGTTCTAGGTTCTTAAGGTATTAACTTTCAAGAAAGAGTAAAAAAATATTGACACTCTTTCTTATTTTGAAAGCTATGGAATTTAATTCCAGGATATTGCGCACGGCAAACAGGTGACCTCTTAGATGTTTCAGCTTCCCCCGCCCCATTTTGACATAGATTGCAGATGAAATTTTCATGTAGGATCCCTTCCCATGAGTGACCTAATATGGGAATTACGGGCTATGACAAGGATGAGAGAGGCTGTGGGATTCTGTACCATTCCTAGTCCGCTAATATAACCCTACCCTTCTCTCTCACTTAAGAAAACACATTAGTTAAGACATATTTCAAAACTACCACAATAAAACTGTGGGGTAGTGGTGCAGGAATAGACAAACTAACCAAAAAATGGAATATGCACCTGGACACCCAATCATGTATCCATGGGAAACTGGTATATAATAGAGCCATTTCCCAAATCCGTGGGAGGAAGCTGGATCACTTAGTGAATAGTGTTGGGATAAATGACTCACTATGGAAAAAACCAAAGCTGGATGCCTACCTCTCCATATAGACAAAAATAAATTTCAAATGGACTAAGGACGCAAGTATGACGGGAAAAGACACAATTCTTACAGAAGAGTCTATAGGCATCTATCTTTGTGGCTTTGTAGTTTTCTGCACATTTCTTAATCAATACCCAAACAACATAAACCATAAGGGGAAAATTGATGGGTCTGACTATCTGAAAAATTAAAGATTTCGGTTCAAAACAGTTAACCTGCCTCCAATGGCATGGAGAAAGATGTTCACAGTGTCTAAAATCGATAAGGAATTGATGACCCAAGGAACTCCTGCAGATTGGCAAAAAAAGGATTGGAAACTCACATAAGAGCTACACAGGCAAAGGATATGGGCAGTTTGTAGAAGGAGAAACCCAAATTGCTATTAAGCATGTGAAGAGATACCCACTTCACTGGTAATCAGAGAAATGCAAATTTAAATTATAACACGATCCACTTTAAAATAATTAGATTGACAGAAATTGGAAACCTTATTAATATCAAGTGCTGAAAGGGATGTGGGGAAAAGAGAGCCCTCTGACACTGCTGGTGGGAGTGTAATATCCTATGCTTCGGCAATCCCACTCCTAGTGCAGCCCCCAGAGACAGACATGCACAGATCTGTGAGGGGACATCTCCGTGGGTGGTCCTTGCAGCACCATCTATGCGTGTGTGTGTATGTGTGTGTGTGTGTGTGTGTGGTAGAGTCAACCAAGGTGTTCATCCCTAGGGCAATGGAGGAAGCAACTGTGCTGGATGCAAGGCAGTCAGCATTAATGATTAGATTTCAATATAACAGCAAGGAGATATTCCAAAAAACAGAGCTGGATGAAAAAAGTAACAGAGAGAATGAGATTTATAGCCCATTGCCTTTTGTAAATTAGATATTAAACATGCACACACAAAGTAATACTATATATTATTCAAGGATGTCCGTATAGCTACATAAAGATAGGAGTAAGGGGATCTGGAGGAGGGGGAATGAGAGTGGGATGAGCGAGTTGGAGGGAAAACAACAACGGCACTTTTGAAGGGCATTTGATGAATCCATGAGTGTACCATGCACTAAAGAGTAGAATTAATTCAACTCTGTGGATCTGTGGTCCAAAAGACAGGAAAAAGAAAGTAAAATTAAATTGGAATGTGGGTGAATGAGAGGTATCCTCATGGTAATAACCCTGAAATATTGCTTATAGTCTGTGTAATAAATCATTGATAAATTTCAATTCTCCATTATTTGTAATAGTTTACTTGCAACACTTCCCAGCTGTCAGGACCCCTGGGGCTGAGAGCCCTAATGGGAGCTGTTTGTGTTCATAGTTCTTTGCCTGACATAATGCTACAGAGGTGAACTTAGCCACAGAAACTAAAAGAGGCAGCCTCAATATTCAAGGAGCAATTGGGAGAAAGACTTGGAAAGGGTTTGCAATTACTGTTCCATAAAGACCTAGTCTGAATACCTCTTTATCCATATTTTATTTCCTCCATCTAATATTTAAAGTCTTCCCGTTATATTTGTTGAATGAAAAGCAGAAATCTAAATAGCTCTAACATTATTTCCCTAATTCCCACAGCCTGCACTGCTCAGATGTCAGTCTCTAAATTCCTAACACAAATGAACAGAAGACAAAATCATTTGCAGGATTCTGAAATGAAGTTTTTCAGCGGAACACAGAGAAACAGTTAAATTTTGCAAAGCTGTGAAACTGGAGAGGGGGCTGTCCTCCAAATCTACCAACCAGAGACCTGGAAGGAATTACTTGCATGAGATTCATTTCTCTCTGTCTTTCTCTTTCTCCCCTCTCCCCGCCTATCTGCACCAAACTCACCTGTCAATTTCATCAGCGATACTTGAATGGATTTTCTAACCTGCCCTACTCCAAATTGATCAGTTAATTAAGTTGATCTCTACAAGACTGTTAAAGAAGCAGGTCTTTTTCCTTTCATGTTATGCAGTTCCAAGTAAACTCCCTTTACTCTGGTATCCTTATCAGAGGCACACATCACAGGAAGTGGAGCATTCCTTATGAATATCTTAATCTGCACACAAATAGATTTTTTTCAATGTGAATTTGGATTTCTAAAAGCACACTTACTGCAAGTACATTTTGCAGCCTCTTGTTTCCAGATCAGAATTGAGTGATTTTCTATTATTTATTTATTTATTATTTGTCACTTTAAAATATGCAATTCTTGGGATCATGCAGAATTGCTGTATATTTGCTTTGAAGATTAGAATAAAACTGGTAGATAATGTGGATGTCTCTTGTGATCAATGGCTGTGAGGCAATGTGTGTGGCTTTGGCCGCCGAGTCTCTAAGTGAGGTCACTCCTCGGATCTGAATGTGTGTGCGCATTGTTGATAACTGGAATTAGTTTAGGAGGAAGTGAGACCAGTGTCCTGGGTACTAACGCCCTCTGAGGGGTTTCCAACCACTTGCAGGCCATTATCTCATTAGTTCTCAAAATACCCCAGTGAGGAGGAAAGGAAGGAAGACCCTAATGGAGTAATGAAATGGTAGAAAGCACTTTGCTAATGTAGCCATCACTTCCTCCTCACCTGCCCCTAATCCCTAAGCCCGGATGCAGAAACTGAGGCAGAGGGAGCTGAAATTGCTGACCCGAGACCCCTGGAGAGTCAGCAGCAAAAGGAAGACCGGGATGCTGCTCCTCAGCATGCTGATGGAACTTTTTTTTTTTTTAAAGAAATGCTTAAATAAGGGCTAAATCGCTCACTTAAGATAACAGCAACCTTTTATTTCTAAACCAACACGGGGTGTGGATAGCTGGGAAGTCAAAAATGTGCTGAGAAGAGGGGTAGGCACTGGGCCAAGATAAAGCTGTCGACAGGCTCTCAGAAGTGGCCACTTCGGGGTGCAGCTGGGCTCTTCTGCCGATTCAGTACTTTGCTGATAAGTACAGTTCGATTTGGTTCACATCTTTATAGACACACACACGACACATATTAAACTGACCTCGTCTGCTGTAACTCCTCAGGTGTTTCACCAAGGCCTTTGAGGCTATTTTCTTTAAGAAAAGTCTTGATAAAGACTTTCGTTTTCAAAGAAGATGGTTTGGTTTAAGTTTCTTCCCTGCTTTGAAATGATGAGCCTACATCTCCTTGGAAAGTGCTTTGAGAGTCATCTAACAGGACACTTCTATTTGTTTTCTTTTTTTATTCAAGGGCTTTATCGTACGGCTCGCAGTGACCATCAGTACACCATGCGGGCCCTGGGCTCCTCTCCGAGGTCCCCTGGGTTCCTCTGCTCTGTTTTCATGGTCTTTAAGCTTCCTCCTCTAGGATCTAGGAAATCTTTTTTCTTTGGGGAAGTGGGGACTAAGGTAGAAATGGCTGGTAAGACATAGGTCAAGGGAATAAATCTTTCATTGTGGAATTGCAGGCATGTGGGATAATTTGTGAGAAGAGGGAGTTTTATGACACTCCACCAGGCAGCCTACTTGGAAAGGTCAACCCTACCAGGAAAAAGATAGCATCACTCTTGAAAAACCCAGATGCTATTGTTTCCCCTGAGAGTCAGCCTACTCAACACTTCTTAAAAGTCGAGAATGTGAATGAATACATGGGATTCATTCATTCGTTCATTCATTTATTCAACAGACACCAACAATGAATAAGTAATAGCCCCTTATATCAGGGAACTCACAGACATATAGACAAATTATTGAAGGTCAGGGTAGTCATAAGAAGGATAATAGAGGGAGATTTAGAAAGCCAGGATTTCTGGCATAAAAGTGGAAGTATTCAATGAATTTACAGACAATCAAAATTCAAGAAGACATTTATAGGCCCTAGGTCCTAGGTGAAACTGGCAGGGAAATATTTAACGGAGATAAATATATGATCCAGCGAAGGTATAAAAAGACCAATGGATAATACTTAATGGAGATAAATACAGGATCCAGCATAGGTGTAAAAATACCCATGGGATAATAACAAGATTGGAGATACCGCCATATGATGTGGTTGGCAAGGACATAGACTGGTGGGTCAAGTCCAATCATGGCCCCGCCATTACTTCTTCCATGACTGTGGAAAATTTTCTTCACCTCTCTGTGCTTCAGTGTCCTCATCTATAAAATGGAAGCAATAATAGGTCCTACCCAAAAGCATTGTTGGAGGGATTAAGTGAAATGATACCTTTCAAGTTCTTAGGAAATTGCCTGGCAAAAACATCAGCACTCAGTAAGATCTAACAAGGATTATTATTACTCACAAAGGGTTCTTTTAGAAAAGAAAAAAGAAAGATCCCAGACTTTTAATTTATAGCTTGCCCAGCTGCAGTCAGCAGTTCTCTGATAAGCTCATTGGGTTGTACGCTGGTCTCCCAAAAGGGCAGGAGGCAGCATGCAACTCACTACTTTATACACCGTATTCTGTCCAAAAGAAAAAGGTGTCATCCTGGGGTTTTCTATAGGCAAGAAGAGAAAATCTGAATACGGTTGGACACCTACTTAAGCCATTAGGGAGGCAAATATCAATAGGGCCAGAGACAAAACAGGCCCACTGTGCACTTCTGTGGTATGTGACCCTACAAGAGAGAACCTTTCCTGATAGTGAAAAGCTCTCAAAAATGAACTCAGTCTCTGCAACCACGACAGTCTCCGAGAAGGGAGGAAATTTGGAAGTATTTAAAGAAGCCAAAGTAGCTGTGATGGACTTAATGAGCTCAGGTTTCACAAAGACTTTTGCAGAGAAAAAACACACAACCAAGAATGATTACAAGAGGTATATCGGGAAGGTGAAAGTCTAAAATGAGCTGAGGCATGCAAAAAACTTCTAAAGACAACAAAAAGGACTTAATGAGGTTCCAGACAAGAAGCTCAGGGAAGACAGTGGCAGATCTAGAGCTTGGAATTGATGGTGAAACTGTAGCTGGGCAGTCTGGAGAGGGCAGAACTCTGCAAGACTTCCTTTTGTCTGTTTTCTCCAACAGGGAGAATGGTAGAACAGAATGCAAAGAAAGAATGAGCACTGGCCAGTGACATGGAAGCCAGTGAGCTTTGTTCTTTTTGAGACAGAGTCTCACCCAGGCTGGAGTGCAGTGGTGCGATCTTGGCTCACTGCAACCTCTGCCTCCTGGATTCAAGCAATTCTCCTGCCTCAGCCCGCCGAGTGGCTGCGATTACATGCACATGCCACCATGCCTGGCTAGTTTTTGTATTTTTAGTAGAAGATAGGGTTTCACCATGTTGGCCATGCTGGTCTCAAACTCCTGACCTTGTGATCCGCTCACCTCAGCCTCCCAAAGTGCTGGGATTACAGGCATGAGCCACCGTGCCCAGCCCGCCAGTGAGCTTTTAAGAAGCATGTGGCTGCTCTTAATGAGTTCAGATCTCTGGAATAAATTAATGATGTTGCAAGGTACTGAGGCAATTCGCAAATCAGATTCTCAGTCATTGCTTCTTGAAATTTAAAGAATCTTAGGGAAATGAAGATGTGCTGGGGAAAAAAAATGCCCATGAGCACATCTCACCATTTTTCGAGATGGAAAACCAGTTCATTTTACAGGCTACAGATAGTTAAGCATGTTGTCCAGCTTGCACAGGAATTGATCTTGGAAGGGTTAATTGTTGAGCACTTTGTGGAGAATGTGGGGACCATGAGCACATGGCACAGGCTGACAAGGAACAGGTCGCACCAGGCTGATCTCAATTCTTCTCTTCTTCCTCTTTCTTTTTCGTTGGTGCTCTTGGGACCAGAGTCCTGAGAGGACAACTGAACTGTGTGTTTGGATTCCTTCCTTCCCTTCCTTCCTTCCTTCTCCTTTGTTTTTCTTTCTTTTCTTCTTTTTTATTTATTTCTTTTCTTTCTTGCTTGACAGGGTCTTGCTCTGTTGCCCAGGCTGGAGTTCAGTGACATGATTACAGCTCACCGTGCCTTAAACTTCTGGGCCCAAGCAGTCCTCCAAACTCAGCCTCCCAAGAAGCTGATATTACAGGTATGCGTCACCATGCTTGGCTAATTTTTCTCTACTTGTAGAGACAGGGTCTCCTTATGTTGCCCAGGCCGGTCTTGAACTCTTGGGCTCAAGTGATCCTCCTGACTCAGCCTCCCAGGGGTTACAGGCATGAGCCATCGCGCCCAGCCTTGTGTTTGGATTTCAACAAAGCATTTGATAGTTCTCTCAGGATGTTGTTGAAGGTAAGAAAAATAAAAATAGGATGGTTCCCAAGTAATTAAAAAACTTGGGAACTGCTTGAGTGGCTGTACTTAATGGTTGTGATCATGGAAACTCTCAGCCCACAGGGGCGTTTCTAGTGGTGAAAAAAGCTTTTTTTCCCCCTGGTCCAGTCACATATTTTGCTGTTGTTGCTGTTCATGATTACTACTTATTACATGCCCACTACGTGTCAGACGAGATGTGATATATACGTATATAATATCATTTAATTGAATTTTTATAAAACTGTGGGATAGATATTATGTTATAGAAAGGTTAAATAACTTTCCTGAAGGTACACTGAGATGAAGGCAGAGACTGGGGATTTGAGCCCTAGAACCCAAAGTCATTGCTCTTTCCTTTATACCAAAGGCTCAAAAGCTGAATTGGCGGGAGGAGTGGTGAACAAGGGAAATGAGATCATCAGGACCCAAAATGATATCATCAGGGGCATACACTGAATCCAAACAAGAAAATTTAACTTCCTGCCCCACGGTGTTCCCGTGTAAGTACAGGATGGAATAGACATGGTTTATTATGTGAACAAGACTTAGTTGACAGGAATCTGAATCTAAGACAATAGTGTTCTGTGGCAGCCAAAAAACAAAACAAAACAAAAACTCCAACTAATTAGATTTTAGTCCACCTTGAGAGCATAGCACAGCTACAATGAGATTTGGACAAAGAAAACAGAAAAAGGTCTATGTCTGCTGTTTGGGGCCATTAGTGTAATGTTGATGGATTAAAGAGAGAAGGCAGAATTCCTCACCCCAATTTTTTGTCTGTCTTTATTTTCAGAAAAACACTAGGACTACAAAATGTACACCAACTGCTGGTGAGAGAGAAATGTGGGGTTAGAGAATGCTGTTAGCTGCTATTTCCCAGAACTACTCTTCGATAGGGCTGTAGAGAGAGTTCCAGGGGAAAGCAACCAACAACCACATCATATGCAAACAAGGGAAGGAGCCAGGGGTTTTGGGCTGGGAGGAGAAGGCTTTAGAGGCCATCTCAACTGGTCTTCTCACACTGAAAGTTCCATCAAAAGTACAAGTCTGCTAATTCTCCAGAACACTGGCTTTCAAAGCTGCTTGGCTGTTACCTACAGTAAGAATTATATGTCATATCTCAATGTAGAATATGTGTAAACACCCATATGTAACTGAAATAAGCATTCCAGAAAATATTATTGACCCTACTGTGTTCAGTTTACTTTGATATTTTCTGTTCTATTCTATTCTATTCTATTCTATTCTATTCTATTCTATTCTATTCTCTTTCTTTTTTTTTTTGAGATGGAGTCTCACTCTGTCCCCCAGGCTGGAGTGCCACGGCCTGATCTTGACTCACTGTAAGCCTGCCTCCTGGGTTCACGCCATTCTCCCGCCTCAGCCTCCCGAGTAGCTGGGACTACAGGCACCTGCCACCACACCCAGCTAATTTTTTGGTATTTTTAGTAGAGATGGGGTTTCTCTGTGTTAGCCAGGATGGTCTCAATCTCCTGACCTTGTGATCCGCCTGCCTTGGCCTCCCAAAGTGCTGGGATTACAGGCGTGAGCCACCGTGCCTGGTCCTCTATTCTATTCTTTCTATCCTATTCTATTCTTTTTCATTGAAAAAAAATGCCCATCAAGACCCATTCAATTCATTTTCTGACTTATTAATGGGTTGCAACTCATAGTTTAAAGATTGTTGCCCTAAGGCCTAGAGCTAGAACCCACGGATGGAAGCTATGAGTGCCAGCTATTGCTTCAGGTTCACAAAGAACTTCTATCAAGCAGAGGGGGCAAAAGATGGGATAGTTTTCCTCAGGAAGCAGTGAGTTATTACTTCTTGCAGTATTCCAGCATAGGCAGAATGAAGGCATGATGAGAGCAGTGCAGGAAGGAGTCACATGTCAAATGGGGACTGAATTAAATAATCCACATGGTCCTTTCCATTCCTGAGACATGACGGTAGTATTAGTGGGATTGGCTGCTAAGAGGTTTCTGCCCTTTTAGGCTATGCTGTCAAAAGCACAGTGTACACCTCTTCAGAGGTGAAAGCGGAGTTTATTTATTTATTTATTTATTTTAGAGACAGGGTCTTGATATGTTTCACAGGCTGGACTTGAAATTCTGGGCTCAAGCAATCCTCTTGCCTCAGCCTAGAGGGACTGCAGGCATGCGCCACTGTACCTGGCTGGAGACATATTTTTGAAGTCATTCATTTATTTGTTTATCCAACAAACGTTCATGGCATATCTAGCACAAGCCAAACACCAGGCTAGGCTGTGGGGACATAATATTGACACAGCCCATGTCTACTGAAGCTTACTATTTGGTGAGGAAAAGACAATCATTCAACACATACTTTTTGGTGCCAACTATCTGCCGGCCACTGCTTTCGAAGCTGGGCTTCTATCAGGGCTTCCATGCAAAATCCACAAAATCCCTGCTCTCATGGAGTCTGCAGATTATATACAACAAGCACACAAATAATCAGTTCTGATTGTGGTAAGGACAGAGCACCTGGAGAGGGTAGCAGCCTAGTGCAAGAGTCAGGGAAGTGTTCCTGAGGAAGTGGCATTGAGACACCCGCCTGAAAGGTGAGCACTTCGGGGAGAGTGGGCTGGAAAGCAGGAAGGAACCTTTTCAGGCAGAGGGAAAAGCCAGCATCTGAGGACTGGAAGGAAAGTGAAGCTGGCTGGGGTTAGAAGGGGAGGGAAGGAATGGACCCCACAGGATCAGGAAGTGGGATTTGATCCTCAGAGCAAGGGGAAGCCGTTAGAGGAATACACAGAGATAGAGAGAGATCTATGGATACAGAGAGGATGGATTTAAGAGATATGCAGGAGGCAGCATCAGCATGACCTGGTGAAGGAGGTGAGCTGGGGGAGGGGATAAGGATGTCCCCCTCTCTGTGTGTTCTGCCTTGAGCAGCTGATGGTAATGGTGATGGGGGCTGAGGAGAGAGAAGCAGTCCAGTTCAAGGAGATGCGGAGCAGAGGGGAAGGAGTGATGGGGTGGGGGGATGGGGGGAAGATGAGGTCAGTCTGGGACATCTTTGCTCATGCAGCTTCCTTAAAATGCAGTCTCCTTAAAATATCACCATCCCACTTGTCTGCTGGGAAAACACCTGTCTGTCCTCTAACACTCCAAGAGGCACGAAGCCTTTCTCAGCCCCACTCCTTACCAGACAGAAGCGGTCATGTCCCAGTTTTTATCCCTATTCTCTCCTTACCAGGTTCTGTTGCTGCCTCCACAGCACATCATTGTATTTATTTGTTTGCCTGTAACAGTAACGATGCCCATTGAGCATTTACTGTGGCCAGGCACGGTTCCACACCCTTTACACATATTGCCTCATTTAATCCTTCCAACAGCCCTCTAAGGTCCATACTATGACTATCCCCATTTCACAGATAAGGGAAACTGAGGCATAGGCAGTTTAGATAACTTGCCTAGTGAACATGGCACTGCTAGTAAGGGTGGAGCTGGGATTCAAGTCCAGGTCGTCTGACTCCAGGGTGTGGGATCTTTACCACTGTGTGCATCCTTTGTTTTCTACCAGATCGTAGACCCTTGAAGTTAGAAACCACTAAATATTGTTAATACTACCTTTTTTTTTTTTTACATCCCCAGTCCCCTGCATGACACTTGGACCTTAATAGGCCCTTAAAAAGTTGTTAGGATGGGTAAATGACATAACATTATTAACACATTTGAAGAGGGATTAGGATTGCCTATAGAACTCTAAAATTAGGGGTTGTTCTGTAAATGGACAGATAGTAAATATTTTAGGCTATGCAGGCCATATGGTCTCCGTTACAACTACTCAACCCTGCTGCTGTAATGCAAAAATAGACAGACAATATGAGAAGAAATAGATGTGGCCGTGTTTCAATAAAACTTTATAGATACTAAAATCTGAATTTTTTTTTAAGACAGGCTCTTGCTCTGTTGCCCAGGCTGGAGTGCAGTGGTGCCATCTCAGCTCACTGCAGCCTCTGCCTCCTGGGTTCAGGCAATTCTCCTGCCTCAGCCTCCTGAGTTCCTGGGATCACAGGCCTGTGCCACCATGACTAGCTAATTTTTATATTTTTAGTAGAGATGAGGTTGTGCCATGTTGGCCAGGCTGGTCTCGAACTCTTAGCCTCAAATGATCCACCCGCCTCGGCCTCCCAAAATACTGGGATTACAGGCATGAGCCACCGAGCCTGGCTGAAATTTGAATTTTATATAGTTTTCATGGCATGAAATATTCTTTTTAAAATGTAAAATGTTTTCACATTATAAAAATGTAAAACTATTCTAGAATATAAAAACCATTCTTAGTTTATAGACTGTATAAAAACAGCCTTCAGAGTGGATTTGGTCCATGGGACGTCGTTTGCAGACCCCTGCTCTAGATAGCAGGCCTGAAGCCTGTGAGTGGAAGTGGCTTTTGGTTGCCAGAAGCATCAGCTGGAGAGAGAGGCCCATCAGTAGGAAGGGCTGCCGGGTGCCCTGGGAAGCTGCTTTCACCAGAGATTTCAAAGCCAGTGGGCCCGGGAAATATCTGGGGTGATGCAGAGGGGATTCCTGCTGGAGGGGTGGGGACAGGGGTGAGATACAAGGTGACCTTGAGGTAAAGTCTTTTCCTCTACTTTATAAGATTCCATGTGGCAGCTTCCTGGGCTTTAGAATAAAACCATAAGAGCTGAACTGATTGGAGGGAAGGTCGTTCAGAATTAGTAAAAAGTCTGAGTTATAAAACGGTTTATAAGAAATGATGCTTCATTGCATTCAAGGACATTCAGCAATCAAACGAACACTTAACAAAGGGCTGTCAATAACCCATTTGAATTGCACTTTGTATTTTTCAAAGTGCTTTCCAGTACATTATCTCCACTGATCCACCCAGGCACCCTAGGAGACAGGCAACCCCATTTACAGGTGAGGTCAGGATGTACCCCGCCTGGGACAGCTCAGAACCAGGTCTGTGCTGCTCCCTGCAGCCCCCATCGACCTGCTGAGGGCTAGATAAAAATGAACTTTATATTTTATTTCAAGGGGATGTTACAGAGCTTAAAGAATCTCATTTATATTTGTATGAAGAATAAACATTCCTGACTGAAGCTTATTTTTAATCCCTGAGAATCTGCTAGAAACATGGCCACATACCCAGATTAGCATGTTGAATTTGAGAAACCATATTAATTTAAATAGAGCAAGAGTTCACTGAAAACTGACAAGCTAGAATACTGGTTTTCACCCTGCTCCCTCCCAGCAGGATGGAAAAGGAGTTTCTGCTGTGTTACTTCACATGGGCAGGGGAATTTGGCATAAAGGTAAATGCCAGTCCTTCCTAAGTCTGAAGGATCAGAAATACATTTTGAATTAGAAAGGTTTCTCAGAGTCTAAAACTCATCCTGGTAAATTTGTAGTTTAGAGAAATCAGAGAGAGAGACTCTGACACAGGAGGAAATCAAATCCAATTGCCTTGAGGTGGTTTCCTTCCTCCGAATTGGAGAAAGTGTGACTTGGGGAAACATGAGACACAGCCAGCCAGTGTGCCCTGGTGATGTGGGGGAGAAACCTCCCCCTCCCCAACTTGGGACTCAGCATTTCCCTGCCAAATTGGGCTTTGGCACAGCTATGGACGCCTTGGCAAACTTTTTCGTTTCCCAAGAGCAACTTCCTGGTTCTTAATTAGGCCTTTTATTCCTAGATGTCTATATTTAACTGTGCTCCGTAAATGCTAACCCCTTTTGGATACTGCCAAGAACTTCAGGGAGGAGGCAGTGGAGTCTAGACGGGGCAATTATTCAGATAACTAAGCCCCCAGATCTTATTCTTAAAGACCCTACAAGGAAATCTTCAGTTATGGAGTGATGCCTTCCTGAATTAATTAAGTAACTACTCCACACCTTCTCTCATTTTGCCCAGGGAGACAGAGAGCAAACACTTAACCCATGGGAGGATACGGGCCAGCGCTGTAAGGGTTTCCCCCACGAACTTGGCGGGAAAGAGGATGGAGGGGAAACAATGGACTGAAAAAGAGGCCTAGAGAAAGGCCCTCGACTGTGCACAAGGAAACTGCAAGACTGTTCATTCTGCCCGTTTGTAAAAAAGAACTGAAAACAACCGAAATGCTCTCACAGGAGAAATGGATCAATAAATTGTGGTACATTCCTACAGTGGAATACAATTTAGCAGTGAGAAAGTGAACGAGTTACTTACATCGATGAGGATGAATCTTAAAAACATATTGCTGAGCTTAAGGAAGCAAGTTTCACAGGATACCTGTAATATGAAAACATTCGTAAAAATATAGCGTAAGGATTTAAAAATTCATGGCAATTAAAAAAACTCAACATATCATCTTCTTTTTCTTTTTAAAGGAAAGAAAGAAAATGCATGCTCAGGCCATACCCTAAGTTCAGGGGAATGGTTACCTCTTAGGAGGGAAGCAAGGGAGTGAATCTGAGGAGGCCTGACTGTGTTGGGCTAACTGTAATGTTTAATTTTTTAACTGTAATGTTTAATTTTTACTCATGCTATTGTCAGAGATCCTTTTAGTATACCTGAAATAGTTCATTAAAAAGTGAAAGGGGGATAGAGGAGAGCTGGGTTGCTGTTTTTTCCATGGGATCAGTTGACCCTTTCAGGGAAGCAAGAATGTTTATGGGACAGCATTGATGGACAGTTCAAAAAACAAGACTCCAGAACCAGTTCTGCATCTCTCAGGATCCAAGTGATCATCAGTGAGCCATTCCCTTTCCTGGGTCTCAGGTCGCTGGTCTGTAATGGCAGGGCTTCCCGGCTCTTTCCTGGAGTCCAGCTGCCTTTGTTTCTGGAAGTCGTCCTAGGAAGGCAGCCTTGCTGGGGAGTTGGCCCCTGCTGTTGGCAGCACCGTGGTGATGGTGAGTTAGCCAAGCAGCAGACCCTACCGCTCACAGGGCAGCATGGGGGAGGGAGACTTATAATTACTGAGCTGGGTTAAAAATTTGCTTATGTGACCCTTGGAGCCTTGCAAAATGAGCGTGGGAAATAATTACATGGATCAAGAGAGGTTCTTATCTTAAAACTTTCATTATGGAAAACTTTGAACATACATAAAATTAGATACTATTACTCCTATTTTAAAAAATATCCTTCATCCTACCATGATCAAGTGGGCTTCATCCCTGGGATGCAAGGCTGGTTCAATATACGCAAATCAATAAATGTAATCCAGCATATAAACAGAGCCAAAGACAAAAACCACATGATTATCTCAATAGATGCAGAAAAAGCCTTTGACAAAATTCAACGACCCTTCATGCTAAAAACTCTCAATAAATTAGGTATTGAAGGGACGTATTTCAAAATAATAAGAGCTATCTATGACAAACCCACAGCCAATATCATACTGAATGGGCAAAAACTGGAAGCATTCCCTTTGAAAACTGGCACAAGACAGGGATGCCCTCTCTCACCACTCCTATTCAACATAGTGTTGGAAGTTCTGGCCAGGGCAATCAGGCAGGAGAAGGAAATAAAGTGTATTCAATTAGGAAAAGAGGAAGTCAAATTGTCCCTGTTTGCAGACGACATGATTGTTTATCTAGAAAACCCCATCGTCTCAGCCCAAAATCTCCTTAAGCTGATAAGCAACTTCAGCAAAGTCTCAGGATACAAAATCAATGTACAAAAATCACAAGCATTCTTATACACCAACAACAGACAAACAGAGAGCCAAATCATGAGTGAACTCCCATTCACAATTGCTTCAAAGAGAATAAAATACCTAGGAATCCAACTTACAAGGGATGTGAAGGACCTCTTCAAGGAGAACTACAAACCACTGCTCAAGGAAATAAAAGAGGATACAAACAAATGGAAGAACATTCCATGCTCATGGGTAGGAAGAATCAATATCGTGAAAATGGCCATACTGCCCAAGGTAATTTACAGATTCAATGCCATCCCCATCAAGCTACCAATGACTTTCTTCACAGAATTGGAAAAAACTACTTTAAAGTTCATATGGAACCAAAAAAGAGCCCGCATCGCCAAGTCAATCCTAAGCCAAAAGAACAAAGCTGGAGGCATCACACTACCTGACTTCAAACTATACTACAAGGCTACAGTAACCAAAACAGCATGTTACTGGTACCAAAACAGAGATATAGATCAATGGAACAGAACAGAGCCCTCAGAAATAACGCTGCATACCTACAACTATCTGATCTTTGACAAACCTGAGAAAAACAAGCAATGGGGAAAGGATTCCCTATTTAATAAATGGTGCTGGGAAAACTGGCTAGCCATACGTAGAAAGCTGAAACTGGATCCCTTCCTTACACCTTATACAAAAATCAATTCAAGATGGATTAAAGATTTAAACGTTAGACCTAAAACCATAAAAACCCTAGAAGAAAACCTAGGCATTACCATTCAGGACATAGGCATGGGCAAGGACTTCATGTCCAAAACACCAAAAGCAATGGCAACAAAAGCCAAAATTGACAAATGGGATCTAATTAAACTAAAGAGCTTCTGCACAGCAAAAGAAACTACCATCAGAGTGAACAGGCAACCTACAACATGGGAGAAAATTTTCACAACCTACTCATCTGACAAAGGGCTAATATCCAGAATCTACAATGAACTCAAACAAATTTACAAGAAAAAAACAAACAACCCCATCAAAAAGTGGGCAAAGGACATGAACAGACACTTCTCAAAAGAAGACATTTATGCAGCCAAAAAACACATGAAAAAATGCTCATCATCACTGGCCATCAGAGAAATGCAAATCAAAACCACTATGAGATATCATCTCACACCAGTTACAATGGCAATCATTAAAAAGTCAGGAGACAACAGGTGCTGGAGAGGATGTGGAGAAATAGGAACACTTTTACACTGTTGGTGGGACTGTAAACTAGTTCAACCCTTGTGGAAGTCAGTGTGGCGATTCCTCAGGGATCTAGAACTAGAAATACCATTTGACCCAGCCATTCCATTACTGGGTATATACCCAAATGACTATAAATCATGCTGCTATAAAGACACATGCACACGTATGTTTATTGCGGCATTATTCACAATAGCAAAGACTTGGAAGGAACCCAAATGTCCAACAATGATAGACTGGATTAAGAAAATGTGGCACATATACACCATGGAATACTATGCAGCCATAAAAAATGATGAGTTCATGTCCTTTGTAGGGACATGGATGAAATTGGAAATCATCATTCTCAGTAAACTATCGCAAGAACAAAAAACCAAACACCGCATATTCTCACTCATAGGTGGGAATTGAACAATGAGATCACATGGACACAGGAAGGGGAATATCACACTCTGGGGACTGTGGTGGGGTGGGGGGAGGGGGGAGGGATAGCATTGGGAGATACACCTAATGCTAGATGACGAGTTGGTGGGTGCAGCACACCAGCATGGCACATGTATACATATGTAACTAACCTGCACAATGTGCACACGTACCCTAAAACTTAAAGTATATAAAAAAAAAAAAACCTGAATGATAAATAAACTTTGTCATTGTAAGCCAAAAAAAAAAAAAAAATCCTTCATCCAGCTCCAACAGCCATTAACCCTTGGTCAGTTGTGCCCCATCTATTTGCCAATTCACTCCCCCGATTTCTCTTATTTTGAAGCAAGTGTCAGACAAAAGACCATATTTTAGTCAAGGGTTCTCTGGAGAAACAGAACTGTCTCTCTCTCTCTCTCTCTCTCTATCTGGATTTATTTTGAGGAATTGGATTATGCCAGTTGTAGAGGCCAGTAATTTGGGTAAGAGTTTTCATTGCTGTCTTGAGTCTGAATTCCGCAGGTTGGAAACTGGGGTGGAGTTTCTATGTTGCAGTCTTAAGGCAGAATTGCTTCTTCTAGAAACCACAGCCTTTGGTCTTAAGGCCTTGAACTGATTGGATGAGGCCTGTCTACATTATGAAGGGTATATACTTTAGTCAAAGTCTACTTAGTTAAATGTTCATCTGTATTAGTCTGTTTTCATGCTGCTGATAAGGCTGTACCTGAGACTGGGAATATAAAGAGGTTTAATTGGACTTACAGTTCTACATGGCTGGGGAGGCCTCAGAGTTATGGCAGGAGGGGAAAGGCATTTCTAACATGGCGGTGGCGAGAGAAAATAAGAAAGAAGCAAAAGTGGAAGCCCCTGATAAGCCCATGAGATCTCATGAGACTTATTTACTACCACAAAGACAGTATGGGGAAAATTGCCCCCATGATTTAAATTATCTTCCACCAGGTCCCTCCAACAACACATGGGAATTATGGGAATACAATTCAAAATGAGATTTAAGTGGGGCCACAGAGCCAAACCACATCATAATCATATCTAAAAAAATATCTTCACAGCAACATGTAGACTGGTGTTTGACTAAACAACTGGGCACCACGGCCTTGCCAAGTTGACACATAAAATTAACCATCACAGCCATGTTATTAGTAAATATTTCAGTATGTGTATCTAAATAGGACTCTTTTTTAAAAACAACTATAATATTATCACACTTACAAAATTAACAATTATACTTAATATCACCAGATGTCAAATTAAACTAATGCTGAACTCCAATTTGTCTCATAAATGTCATAACTTTCATTTAATAATTTGTTTAATGTTATTTAGGTTCCAACTAAGGTCCATAGCTTGTGATTAAATTTGTGTTCTATACCTCTTAATCTGCAGGTTCTCCTAACATTCCTCTTGCTTGAAATTGATTTTTAAAAATATTATTTGTCCTATAGAAGCACTCACAGTCTAGGTTTTGCATGGGAAAAACTCAGAAAAAAATGGGGAAAAAATGCTTGTTGCATTCCCTTAGTGTCATTTATCAAGTTCCTCTGTCCTCTGTGTTTTCTCTAAACTGATAGTTAAATTTAGAGGCTCCCCAGGCATTTAAGAGATACTTATTTGCATGATTTTAAAGGCCCACTGAAGGATTCCTTATTATCCCATCCTGCAAACAAACAAACAAAAGCAATATGCCTCCCTTACTAGATTGCTGAGGACTAAAATTGCTCTGCTAGAATAATTTTGTTTTAATCCCCAGTTCACATGCAAATAGTCCTAGAAAAGGAAAAATTTATTAGATATTCTTGAATATAAATGTTTTGTAGGGGAGAAGAAATCATATCTTTTCCTCAACAATTGCAAATCTCATGGCTGACACCCCTATAATAATAGGCAGAGTAACAAGAGAAAAGCATAACAAGTTTATTTAACTAAAGTTTTACATGACAGGAAGCCTTTGGAAATGAAGACTCAAAGACCCAGGGAAAACTGTGTATTTTTTATGCTAAGTCTGTGGAAAGAAGTAGATAGTTGTGGGGAAATAGGTGATTGGACAAAAAGGGTGTGATCTGACAGTAATGAGCAGCAGGTAGAGCTCAGTAGGGCCTGTTTGTTGTGATTCTTTTTTGTGTCTCTGTAAGACATCCGTTTTCCTGGGAACAGGACAGAACACCTATTGTGTGAGGGTCTTATGACCTACATTCAGGAGGGGTAGGACAGAGAATTCTTCTATGGACAGCTGTCCCACAGAAAGGCAGGAGAAGGTCAGAGAGTGACCTCCAAGGTGCTATATATTGGGGTAGCATGTCCTGCACCCTGTCGGCCTCTATGAAATTCCTTTCTGAGTCCCTCTCTGAAAGTGGTGGAAGAGAGATAAATGGTGGCAAGGGAGAAGAGTGCATGGGCAGTGGGTGGCTGCTTCGTGGGAAGAGAGAGATAGGGTCACTACAGAAAGAACAGAGTCAGTTGAGATGGAACTCATCCTGAAAGCCCCGGTAGCCACGGAGCATCTGCTAGGCTCTGGACACTGTATTCGGTGATTTCAAGCAATTATTTCATTGCAATCTTATAACGACCCTGGGAAGTGAGTATAATTTGCAGCCATTTTAAAGATTAAAACACTGAGGTTCAACCAGGCCTGGTAACTGGTTAACGGACATGTGGTTGGTAAGTGGCAGCTCCAAGGTTCCCCTCCACATCTCTCGCTCCTGTGTTCCTTCTCTTTCCATTAACCCATGGCTACTATGCTAATCCACCTCCCTCTATTACTCCCAGCTTTGGTGGGGCTTGACCCGAAGACTCTACCACATGGGTGGTTTCCAGACTCCAGGCTAGCCTGTTCCTGATCACATTCTGGGCTTATACCCAGAATCAGACCATCTCAGGGATTTGCCCAGTGGCCTCTGAGTAATGTCTTTTTTGTTTTCTTTTTAAATTTTTCCTTGCCCTTTTCTGGGGAAGAAGATGGTAATACTATGTCTGGAAATTCAGTCTGCTGATTAGACAGAAAAAATGCTTCTGACTTCTTTGGTGCTACCATGAGTCAGTAGCATTTTAAAAAGAAATTTTATTCATTTATTGCACAGATGAAAATGGAAGACTAACAGAAATTTAAAAAAACAAACAAAAAACAAAGAACTAAAGAAGAACGAGCCATCTCCCAGAAATTCCACCATCCCAACAAAATCGGCTGTTTCCATTATTTGGTGTCCTCATCAGCCTCTTGCTGGACACCTATGCAATCGCTCCGGTTCCATTCGGTTCGTCTCGGCGCCTACGGAACAGTCCGAGGAAGCTGGGAGAGACGCAGATCTTTCTCTGCCCTCCTCGGATTCACAGCCATTTTGAAGTTGCTCAATTGGAAGCATTAACCTGCAAGACTGCATCCTGGGAGCCAAGGAGAGGGGCCAGCAGAGCCTTATTAACTTATACTTTCATCATTTTCTTCTGCTGGTCTTTTTGAGAGCACAGCCATGAACCTTGGTAGGGTAGGTCTTTCTTTTAACACCAGAAGGGGAGGATCAAAACTAGCAAAGGTAATTGAGAAAGAAGGAGAAAGAAACCAACTGTAATGTATAAGCAGTTCTGATCTTTCTTAGTATGGAGATCATACGCAGCTGCAATCCTTTCTCCTTCCTACCCCTGGGTGACTCAAACCTCATTATTTAGAAAAATGTATTTTGTAGGCAATTTCAACAGCTAGGACAAGTTCTAAGACAAAGGAAGTATGTGAAACTAGTTGAACCGTGGACGATTGTGCCCTGTTTATTCGTATCTGTTCAATGCATGCCTGAGTTGGGCCACTGCTTACCTTAAGCAGTCTTGTCAGTGTTTAGAGAGTTAAGTTATATGAAGCATAATCGCTTGCTTTTGCCTGCTAAGAGGAAGGTGAAGTGCATTTACTATCGTTATCTGTTTGCAATAAAACCTTTGAGACATTCTTAAAGAAAAATGCAACATGAGAAAAAGTTAAGTTCTTTAGAAAGAAGTCATTTGTCTTTAGCCAAATTCATCTGGGTACGATATGGGTTGCTACAGACATAAAACTGTCTGGAGTCTGGCTTCAGGGCTTAGAATTATAAAATATTCATGGCATATAATTTTGCATAATTTGTTTAGCTACCAAGACATAATTTAGTTATTTGGTGCATGAATCCTTCAGAAGGTCTAAAGAAGAGAAAAACGGACTTTAAGAAGCTAAATCCAGTTTGATGCAAGATGAACAAATCCTATAGGGCCCTGTGTACTCAAAACACACAAACATATGGTGGTAAACACAGACATCTATCTGCATATAACTAATTCTTCCTACTCATCCTCTGCACTGTTTTACCGGGGCACTTTATGTATATTAGTTACCTAGTTTTGCTTTGCATGTGATTACATATAAGCCCAAAGGAAAAAGCTAGAGAAAGAGCCTTCGATTTCAGCAAGATGCATTTAGATTATAAAACTCCTTGATGGTAAGGTCGTTGAGATAACAAACATGATAATTTATTTATTCAAAGCACAGCAATAGCTTATTTCCGTGTCCAGTACTGTGCCCAGGACTAATGGGTATATGTTAAAAGTGGTTCCTGGCCAGGCATGGTGCCTCACGCCTGTAATTGCAAAGTCCGAGGCGGGTGGATCACTTGAGGTCAGGAGTTCGCGACCAGCCTGGCCAACATAGTGAAACCCTGTCTCTACTAAAAATACAAAAATTAGCTGGGTGTGGTGATGCGTGCCTATAATCCCAGCTACTCAGGAGGCTGAGGCACGAGAATCACTTGAACCTGGGAGGCAGAGGTTGCAGTGAGCCGAGATTGCGCCACTGCACTCCAGCCTGGGCGACAGAGCAAGACTCCGTCTTAAAAAAAAAAAAAATAAATAAATGAAAATGGTTCTTATCCTGGGGGAGCTTACAGTCCAGTTGAGACAGGATGAATAAACAGAAACAGCTAAATAACAAGCTTGAAGGCATTATTTAAGCAAGTACAAGCCAGCATGGCAGAGCCCTCAAACCAAAACACAGAGGAAATGCAAATAAGGGAAGGTGATTACTCTCCCCACCCTCACTGCCACTGCGCAGGTCAAGCTCCTGTCCTCCGTCTCTGCATCACAGCGACACTCGACGACCTGTCTCCACAGCTGCAGTCTTGTCCCTCCTAACCCATTCTCCATATTAAAACAGTAGAGGATCTCTCTCAAAGCATATCTCACTATAGCGTTTACTTCTTAAAATCCTTAAAATTCAATGGCTTCCCATTGGCCTTAAGAAAAAGCCCAACCCCTTAGCCTGGTATTAATGCAAAGTCCACCCCTGAGTGCCAGGCAGCTTGATGGTTTCCTCTGCAAGCGCCCTTGCTTCTCTCAACCTCTCCATTGATCTCTCCACCTGAAACGTTCTCACCTCCTTGTTCGCTTACCTCCAGTTCTTCAGTGTCACCTTCAGCTTCCTCCCTTCTGGGAAGTTCTCTAACTCTCTGAGACTAGGCTGGTATTCCCCATGTGGGCCTCATTGCTCCAGAAATTTTCTTAGCCAGTACTCAGAGAGCATTCTCAGTGTCTGTAATTGGGAATCAACACAGTGAAGCTCTGAGTCAGACCTTCTGGATCTAAACCCAAGACCCACCACTGACTGGTTTTGTGACCTTCCGGTAAATTACTTACCATCCTTGTCACCATTTTCTCATCCATTAAATGGGAATAATGATGGAACCTACAGCACAGGACTGTTTTGAGGAATGCATGAGATTTTATATTAGAAGTACTTAGACTACAGCATGGCACATACTCGGTCGTCAGTAATGTTAGCTGCCATTAGGATAAAGTTTGCTGGTTAAAATAATCAGAAAAAATTATTTTAATCAGAACATTAAACCCATAGACATATAAATGCAATGTGTGTATGTGTGTGTGTGTATGTATATATATATATATATATACTCACACACACTCTCACACACACACTCACACACACACACAAAATAAAGTATGTGGTATAATAATGCTAACTATCACTGTGATAATTACTGGTTAGTATCCTCCCAATGCTAAGAACTGCTAGCTCCCCAACCTTCCCCAGGTCATGGCCCCACAGCACATGTTGAGATTTGACAACACACTGGGGATAAACTGAACGAGCTGCTGCAGCCAGTCCCCAGGGCTGGTGGGTCACTCCCCAGCTTTGCCTGTCACCCTCCACAGCACACTGGCTGGGAGATCTGTTCTCAACTGGGGAAGGGCAGTGGCTGGGCCTAGCTTAGGGTTGTGTCTCCAGCCCCGGCAAGCACAGCACTTGGTGTGGAGACAATGCTCTGGAACTATTTTGAGAATGAATAAATGAATGAGTGAACAACTGACATGTGTCAGCTTTCTAACAGGAATAGAATTTTAGACAGAGGATAGGAGGAAATGCAGGCTTGCCTTTGCCAGGGGTGAGTGGGGAAGCCAGTCCTGCCTGAGGGAACAGCAGGAAGGGGCCAGGGGCCCAGTGAGCACAGGGGCAGGGACAGGCACCTGCTTCTCTCATTGTGCACCTTTTGTGTGGTTTGGATTGTTTCCTGTGTGTGCATGTCACTCAAACCCTGCACACAGAATGCCTGGCTGGAGGGGACAGCTGGCCATCAGAGCATTAAAAGCAGGGCAGTAAAAATAGAGATGGGGAAAAGCATAAAGGAAGAACAGTAAAAACAAGAATTCCACATGTAAGCAAAATAGATTTGATTGCAAAATGACTTCCATAAAACCATAGTTTCATATGAATTTTAAAACTAACCTTTTACCGATTATAACAGTAATACATATTCATTGCAGAGAATTTAAGATATGCAGAAAAGCAGACAAAAAATAAAAATCACCCATAATCCCACCACCCAAAATAACCACACTGATGTAGTTTTGCGTCTAGTTTTTTGCTTGTGCACATGTACATTATCGAATATACAATTTTACATCTTTATCCTTTGATTGTCAGGGATAGCCTAGTCCCAGCCCTTGTCCTATATTTAGTTTTATGGCCTGGGGGTCTGGGATTCCAGACAGGTCATTACAACAGGGACCAGAGATGGGGGAGAGGAAGGGAACTGTCCACTCCTTGCTATATGCCTTTAAAGGCGGGAGACTTGCATCTCCGTTCTGGGGCTATCTGAGGGCTGACTATAAGCCAGAAGCCGCCGATCACTGTGAGCCTCAGAACTATTTCTAGGCAGCCACTGGCTGGCTGCCTGCTGCTGATCCCAGGATGACACGACTTCTACTGCCTGGGCTCACTGGACTCAGGTTGCTTTGGCTGTGTCCCTCAGGTCTGGCTTTCTGGCCACTGGGCTCAACAGTTCAACTTGAATTCAGTACAAGTACAGTATGGGTGGGCTGGTGGACCCTCCTCAAGATTCTGGTGAACCAGGACCTGAACTGAACCACTTGTGAGGTGCATTTGGTGTGTGTGTGGTGTGTGTGTGTGTGTGTGAAAGAGAGAGTGTGTGTTTATCACTGTGTGTGTGTACAAGTGCACATGGAGACTCAGTTTTAGTTCTTGACCGTCTCTGGCCTACAGCCTGGGGTGAATGGAAAGTATCTGCCCTCCCCTGTTCCTGCACAGGCTTCCTGTACAGAAGATCTGATAGAAATGAGACCAGGATTCCAAGCCCAAGACCAGGGTTCACAAAGGTGACTTGATTTCAGAAACGAGAGCACCCAGGTGTCACAACTGGGCCCTAAAGTCTATCTTGGCTCAGCAGCTCTGCTGCTTAACTTCTCATCCCAGAGTGTTGAGTTCCAGCTCCCCAAATCCCACTTGTCTGAGGTCATCATTAGTCCTAGAGCCTGGGCCAGGACTCAGCTCAGGGTGGGAGCCTCAGCGAGAGTCAAGTGATTGCAGGATGATTGAAAGGACAAAGGGTTCTGGGACAGAGAGGAAGGCTGTTCTTAGCAAGAAGAGGTTTTAGAAATTATAATCCATTTTCCCACTCAGTGCAAGAATCCCTTCTGTAAATCTCCTGGCAGAAGATCATGTAGTATATACTTGGAGACCCAGTGACAAGGGGCACATGCACTCATTCACCATTGGAGCTCTCGGAATGATAGGAAAGTCTTCCACATTTAGCTGAAATGCACTTCTTGGGAGCATCATCCTGGCAGTAGCCCAGAGCAGACCCATGCTGGTGCCCTATGGACAGCTGTGCAGATAGTGCAACAAGCTGCCATCTTCTTTTAGGCCAAGAGCAAGTTTTCCATCTGCTGCTGAGTGGCCACCTGGCAGAGAGATGGAAGCAGAGTAGTGAGGCCACGATAGATCTGACTCACAGTCTCCTCTTGCTGGGAGCCCAGGGATGGTGTGTTGCCAACTCTGGCTACAGTGGAGTTGAGGGGTTTGCTTTATGGAAAGCAGAGGCAGATGTGGGATAAAGCCTTGACTTAGGAGCCAGGCAGGCCCAGAGAGACCGAACACATTCACCCCCCTGGGCTCTCTGCAGCTCTAATGATTAGGCTCCTGCAAAAACCAGGAGTGACTTCCTTCTCTGAGTCAGGTCTAGTAGTTGGTTCTTTTTCTAATAAGCCATAATTAAGGAATTTCAGGACCTGGAGGTCTGTACGGACCAGGCTTTCTGCCTCTTTATTCTCTAAAGGGGCAGATATCTAAATGGTGAAATTATCTGGAGATTCTTGCTTCTGCCTTCTGCTTATGAGTTAATCTTTTTTTTTAGAAGTCTCAGCAAATTTTAACCACTCTCTATTTTGGGGGAAGGTAAACGCACAGGTTTTGGTCATAGTGGGACATCAGCTTCAAGGCATCTGAACCTCATTTCACCTTTAAGGCAAAAATAACTGTGAGATGTGGCATTCAGTTAAAACCCATTACCTCAATTAAAGGTTTTCTGGGCCGATCGCTTTCTGTGGTTTTGTACCAACATTAAACAGCAAACGATTTAGAACTGCAATTTCTCATATCAACTTCAAAAGCACTATATATGCCATTTATTGTAATAACATAAAATTTAGCCTTCAGCGATAGGTGCCTACAAATTTTGATGTGACTTCCGAACAATCGTTAAAAGTTTCAGTTGGTTATTTCCATCACCTTCCATCATCTCCCAAGAAAGAATTAAAACATGCAGTGTCAAGGGAGTTTCAGGACCACACAGAGTAATTTCACTAAAGACCTCCTGGAACTCTACCAAAATCTGACTGTGCATGGGATCATGTTAGAAACCATCATGCCAGCATAAGAAAAGATAATTCTCAGCTAAGAGGAGAAAGAGGCAATGATATTAAAGCTTGGGTGGGTTCATTTTAATGAGAAGAGCCATCAGGAAGACTTGTAGGCCTTTAATAAAAATGCAAAATGCCCAACTTGGCAGTTAAGGAAGATCTACTTGAAGAACTATCGGGGGTTAGAGGCAGAAAGATCATTTGGGAGTTGTACTAGTTAAGGTACAGATGAAGCAGTTATAACAAAGAAATCCCAACAGACAATGGCTTACGTAACATAGATGCAGTGTTTTATATCTTGTTTGGTGTGATGGTTGTAAAACTGTAAGGTGTATACCTGTCAAAGAGCAGTGAAGGGGACATCAAGCTCTGCGCAGTTTTTGAGTGTTAATTATGCCTCAATTAAAAAAACCGCACACACGGGCATTTCTTTCTTTCTCACATACTAGTTCAAAGATGGTGGGTAGGTAGCAGTTCTGTCTTGTGACTGGTCAGCTCTGCTGTCCTTAACATGTAACTCCATTGCTGCTGCTTAATAAAGGAGTGAAGGAGGAGGAAGTCCAGGGCAAGTGGCTTGTCTTTAGGTTGAGGCTAACTTGGAATTGGACGCATCCTTCCATTCATGTACCACAGGCCCAGAGTGAATCACAAAGCCACAGAGAAGATTGAGAAATACAGACTCAAGCTGAGAAGCCACGTGGCCAGCCGACACTCCAGAGGGCCTGGGTCTCCTAGGGGAGGGACTCATGGAAGAATGAGGCTGGAGAGGGTAGGGAGGTCTCCACCCTCTGGGGTGATCCTAGCAGCCCACCATCCATGACAGCCACGGAAGAGAGAGGCCGACCCGCAGAGTTATTCAGGGACAGAATGGACACAGTCGTGTTACTGTTTGCACCTAGGGACAGAGTTAAAGTGAATTACAAGGTTGGAGCATGGTGGCTTGGGAAATGGTGAGATCATGAAGGAAAGGGGGAAATCAGGAGGGACAGCTGGTGTGCTGGGGTGGGGCAGAGGGAAGAGATGGCCAAGGAAGACTCAGAGATTCTATCCTACGAGATGTTTAATAATAGAGGAGGCAGCTGTCCCTGCTGTTGAGGGTGTGGCTTTGTCTGAAACCAGGGAGCTAAAAGGAACAGTTTGTCTTAAACAGAAGATTGAATGTTTTGAAGGTAAAACGAAGCAGGAGTTGGTGTCTGAGAGGCAATGGCTGGAATCTCTCTTACCATCCACATTTCAGACAAGATTCTCCCATCTCCACTCTCTCCACTGGCCAGTGACATCTGCAGTGCCCACCGTGGGCTATCGCCACCTCCTCTTTACCACAACCCACACTTTCCCCATTTCTAGATCTGAGCTGCTCAACCTGTTACTGCCTTTTATCCTGTATTTGAAAACAAGGTACCATGCAGAATGACAGATCAGGAACATGGGTTCAACTCTTAGGCACTGCAGTGAGTTGAGGGAGTTTGGGGTGGGGAGAGCTGAGGGGTCCCAGTGTTTGCCAAAGTCATCAGAGGAAAACACACATCAAATGAGTGTCGCTTTCTGTGCATAGGCAACAATCCCTCTGTGGTTTCAGCTGGGGGAAGTAAGCTGCTTCCTTGTGGAGATTAGAAGCTCCTTAAAGGTAGTGGCCACGCCTCCTACTTCCGTGCTTCCCCAGCTGTTCCTAATGGTGCTGGAGAGGTAGGTATTTGTTAAATTAATAACCACCTGGACCTAATGCAGTGTCAAGGGGTTACATATGGATTCCTCCAGCAAAGGGTCACTTTCTTTAACCAACTCCTTAAACCTCCCCATATATACCCACTGCTAGATGCAGGACTTCTTTCTCTAAGTCAAGAATCCATAAGGTTTCTGCCAAGTATAGGAAAGTATGATGCAGCAAGGTATGGGACCTTGTACAAGTCTTTTAATTTTTCTGGCCTCAGTTTTCTTATCTGAAAATGACAGTAGGGACTGGATTAGGTGACATCTAACAACATTTTGCAGCACTGGTATTCTAGATTCTCTCTTAGATCAAGCTGCTTGTTTTCCAGGTATTTTTGAGACATTTGAGTTTGCAACTTCCCTCCTCCACCTTTTTTCTTTTTCTTTTTTTGGAAGTAGAGTGTCTTAGTCCATTCAGGCTGCTATAACAAAATACCATAAAGGGGGTGGCTTATAAACAACAGAAGTTTATTTCTCAGTTCTAGAGACTGGTAAGTTCAAGATCAAGGCACCAGCAGATTTGGTGTTTGGCAAAAGCCTGATTTCTGGTTCATAGACGGTTCCCTCTTGCTGTGTCCTCACATAGTAAAAGTGGCCAACAAGCTCCCTTGGGCCTCTTTATAAGGATACTAATCCCATTCCTGGGGACTGCCCTCATGACCTAATCACCTTCCCAAACCCTTCCTCCTAATACCGTCACCTTGGGGGTTAGGATTCCAACACAGGAATTTGGGAGGGACACAAACATTCATATACAACATAGAATATTCTCTACAGCGTGTTTTCTGGTCTTAGGTGAAAGCCATTCACATGATTCTGGTTGTGTGGGGATATGAGTACAGGTATGAAGGCAAATGATCAAATAGATAGCTATTGTATTGTATGCAGTATTCAATTGCTGCATAATAATTGCCACAAAGATAGTGTCTTGCAACAACACAAATTTATTGTCTCCCAGTTGTTGTGGGTTAGGAGTCCAGGACAGACTAGCTGGGCCCTCTGCTCAGGGTCTCACCAGACTGAAGTCCAGATGTTGGCTGGAGCTGTGATCTCATTTGCTATGTCCTGAATGTTTGTGGCCCCCCAGTTTCGTACATTGAAACTTAATGTGGTCATATTAAGAGGTGGGGCCTTTGGGAGGTACTTAGATCAGGAGGGCTCTGCCCTCATGAATGGGATTAGTGCCCTTATACAAGCCCCAAAGGAACTTTTTGGCCCCTTCCACCCTGTAAGGATGCATAGAAGGCGCCTTCTTTGAAGTGGAGAGTGAGCCCTAACCAGACGCTGAATCTGCTGGTGACTTGGTCTTGGACTTCACAGCTTCCACGGCTGTAAGCAATAAATTTCTGTTGTTTACAGATTACCCAGTCTAAGATGTTAAAATTTATGGGAGGCTATTGTTTCAGACTGAACTCCTGCACTAGGACCCAGTGGACCAGACAAAAGCAGAATGGAGGCACTCATGTTAAGTGCCACATAGTCAAACTTAAACTTCAAAAAATAGGGGAAATCCCCAAGCAGGCAAGTTATAAAAAAGAAAAAAAAAAAAGGGATTCACAGCAACCAATCAAAAGGGACTGAGTCAAGCTGAGCCAGCATGATAAGGAAGTTCTGTCTACTTCAACCCACACAAGAAAGGTAACTTTGAAATGACCAATGTGCTCCTTGTCCTTTCTTTTTGCTTTCCTCAGCATTTTGCTGCCTGTAAAGCCCACTCCCTCTGCTCAGCTCAGCGGAGCTCCTTTTATTTCATAGACAGGATGTTGCCCAATTCATGAATCACTAATAAAAGCCAATTAGATCTTTAAAACTCAATTTGCTGAAATTTTGTTCTTTGACAATGGCATTTTGTTACAGCAGCAGGAATGGACTGAGACATCATCGGAAGCTTGGCTCCTCCTCTAAATTCACTCAGGTGGTTGGCGGGATTCAGTTCCCTGTGATTAGAAGACTGTGGGCCAGGCCTGGTGGCTCACGCCTGTAATCCCAGCACTTTGGGAGGCCGAGGCGGGCAGATCACGAGGTTAGGAGATCGAGACCATCCTGGCTATCATGGTGAAACCCCATCTCTACTAAAACTACAAAAAGAAATTAGCTGAGCATGGTGGCAGGTGCCCTATAGTCCCAGCTACTAGGGAGGCTGAGGCAGGAGAATGGCATGAGCCCAGGAGGCGGAGTTTGCAGTGAGTCGAGATCACACCACTGCACTCCAGCCTGAGTGACAGAGACAAACTCCATCTCAAAAAAAAAAAAAGGAAAAAAGAAGACTGTGGTCTCCATTTACTTGCTGGATCTCTGCTGGGATCACACTCCTGGGGTTTGGCCTCAGGTCCTAGCCTTTGTCCCTTTCATAGCATGGCAGGTCACTTCTTCAAGGCCAGCAGGAGAGCATCTGCAGCTGCTTCTGGTCTCCTTTAAGGGCTTACCTGCTTAGGTCAGGCTCACCTGGAATCATCTTCCTTTTAATAACCTCAAAGTCAACTGATTACAGACCTTGATTACATCTTCAGAATCCCTTTGCCATATATCAGAGAGGGATATTCCATTGCATTCATGGGTCACAGCCACACTCAAGGGAAGGAGATTCTACATGGTGTGTATACCAGGTAGAGGGGATTTGGGGAGCCAGGGCTTCCCAAAGGCAGCCAGAGCTGCCTTCCTGATCCACTAACAGGGGAGGCCTAGATGATTCCAAGATGTCCTGGCCAAGGTCCTTTGCTGACAGAGAAGGAAATTCACCAAAACTAGTTTGAGGAAAGAGATAAATTAAATGGAGGGACAGAGGTGATTTCATAGTCTCTGCCCACGACAGCTATGAAAGCAGGGGCCATAGTCTCAACGTCTACAAAGCTAGACAGGCATGATGACTCAGTAAAGACCCCAGAGTTGGCCAGGCACAGTGGCTCATGCCTGTAGTCCCAGCACTTTGGGAGGCCGAGCTGGGCGGATCATGAGGTCAGGAGTTTGAGACCAGCCTGGCCAACATGGTGAAAACCCATCTCTACTAAAAATACAAAAAATTAGCCGGGCATGTTGGCGGGTGCCTGTAATTCCAGCTGCTCAGGAGGCTGAGGCGGAGAATTGTTTGAGCCCGGGAAGTGGAGGTTGCAGTGAATTGAGATCACGCCACTGTACCCCGGGCTGGGCAATAGGGCAAGACTCTGTCTTAAAAAACAAACAGGCTCCAGAGTCTAGTCAGTAGGGAGTAATGAGGTCTGTGGTGAATTGGGTAGGACCTGACTTCCCTAGCAGGGACAACCTCGACTTAGTGCCATAGTGTGGCCAAGCTTCGGAATTGCCAAGACAATCCAGAAGTCCGGATTTTCATGTGAAAACTCCTGAGTTTTAAAGTTGGACAACCATTTAAAAAATGATTTTAAATTTTCAAAATAAAATTGAGAACAGAGGATTTGGGAGGCATTAAAACCGCTCTGAATGATACTCTGATAGATATATGTCACTAGACATGTGTCCAAACCCATGGAATGTATAGCACGAAGAATGAACCCAGTGTAAACTATGGACTTTGGGTGATAATGATGTGTCAATTTAGGTTCATCTGTTGTAACAAATGTACCACTCCAGTGGGGGTAGTAGAGGCTGGGGGGGTGGGGGAGGTGCTGATAAGGGGGGAGGCTTTGCATGTGTGGGTGCAGGGGGTATATGGGGACTCTCTGCACCTTTACTAGGTCTTGCTGTGAACCTAAAACTGTTCTAAAAATAGTCTGTTATAGTTAGAATTTAAATTTTTTAAAATCATTTAAAACCCCACAGTTGTGGGTCAGAGATGACCTATTGACCACCAGTGCGTGATTTCTGTGTTAGAGAAAGCCATATCCAGTTGAAGGAAGCAACACACTTGACCTAGCCAGGGAGAAATCCAACTCTAAGGACAAAATAGCTTCAGGAAGAATGTGATCTCATGTCAGCCAGGGCCCTGTATGTGGCAACACATCTTGGGCACCAGAAGCTGGATTTGTAAGTCAGATCCCTGAGGTGAAGTGAGGCCGACTGAGGGAGAGAAGGCGGGAGGCGTGAGTCCCACTGGGATCACTGGGCTAAAACAGTGTTTACTATGAAAGAAGGCTCTCGGCCTTGTAATGTGGTTTCATGAACAGAGTGGCACATCACCTCACACTTGGAATGCAACACCTTCAATGGTTTGCTAGAAAATTGCTCCCCAAATTATACTTCTGCAAAGAGTCCATGATAATAATACACAAGGGCAGAGAAAAATGGATTACAATTGGATACATTGAATAATGTAATGTTTCAACAATACCAGAAAGAATGTCCTATTATTAAAATACCACAGCGGTTTTTAAAAGCAGCATTAAAATCACCATGAGCAGGCATTAAGATCTGAGAATAACAAATATTGAGTTTTTCTCTGACCTATGGTAGGGCAAAAATCCCTCAATCTGCTTAAACTTTCAGAGAATATCCAGGCATTTACAGGAAAGGATAACTAGGGTGAAAAAGAAATTGCTCTGACTCTCATTCAATATGGGAGTGGCAAAATTATGGAGGTTTTAATATCTCTTTAAGCAAACCACACAGGTATAGTGAAGCGGGGAGCTGTGCAATTATCCAGGGAATGTGATTAACACTGAAAGCCCAGTCTAGAGAATTCAGGCGCTAAAATGCGTACCTTTTCTGGAATTGTCAGGCTGTGAGGGTAAACTGAAGGTGCTTTCAGTTCCCTGAATGATGGTCATTTCCTGTTGTAGCCCCAACTGGTATCCAGGTGTGTTATGAATTACAGAAAGTTTAACTTGAGTGCTGTCTCTGAACCTCACGTGGTCTCTTCCTCCCATGGACCCCCTCACTCCAGATCCCTTCTCTCTGGCTTCCAATTTCTCCCTGGGCCTTAGGCTACCTTACTTTCTTGTAAGTCTACCTGTATCTTATGCTTATTTAAGGTGTCAGCTAATCAATTTGCTGTCTTCTTGATCCACTAACAGGGGAGGCCTAGATGATTCCAAGATGTCCTGGCCAAGGTCCTTTGCTGACAGAGAAGGAAACTCACCAAAACTAGTTTGAGGAAGAGAGAAATTAAATGGCGGGACAGAGGTGATTTCATAGTCTCTGTGAGCAAAAGCATAGGCAGGCCTCATGGGACCCTGGAACCAGAACAGAAATACCTGCAAATGAAGTTTCACTCTCATTCTCTTACCAGGGGCCATTCCTGCATTGCATCCGCAGACGTTGCTGCTAGTCTGCAAGAAATTTGTGGGGTTCTAACCTCTGCCTCACCATGTGTCTGCTTCAGTTTCTTCTTTCTGCCAAGGTGGAAAGTGGCCATCCCACTTGTACCTTTGCAGGACCCAACGCTGACAATTGAGAGACTCTGGGTCAACTCCAAGCTGGAATGAGAAAGAGCTGAGTTGACCTATCCTCAAGCCCAACCAGAATCCTTCCATTCAGGTTTTCCTTCCCTGTTAATCTCTCTCTTATTCATTAATCTTTTCATTGCTTCAGTATGGTAACCCAAACTGGTGGAAAGGGGACAGAAAATGGCACAATCAGAAACTGAAGCCACAAAGACCTAACATCCCATGGATGAGATTATCCATCTGCTGGAGAGATGACTTGAAGTGTACACCAGATGAGCTTAGAGGGCCTCTCCAGACCCGTCGCAAAGACGCCATCTGAATGCAATTTAAGATAAATAGTAATCATGGAAACACTATCATATTAATAACAGAAATAAATGCAGTCCATGGGCTCTACGTTTGTGGATTCAACCAACTGAGAATTGAAAATATCCAGAAAAGAAAAATGGATGGTTCTGTCTGGACCGAACATGTACAGACTTTTTTTTTTTCTTGTCATGATTCCCTAAACAGTACAGTATAACAACTATTTACATAGTATTTACATTGTATTAGGTATTATATATAAGTAGCCTAGAGATGATTTAACATATATGGGAGGATGTGCGTAGGTTATATGCAAATACTACCCTACTTTATATCAGGACTTGAGCATCCATGGATTTTTGTATCTGCAGGGGGTCCTGGAACCAATCCCCAATCGATACTGAGTGATGACTGTAGTTGCTCTGCTTGGGATATTAAAAATAAAAATAACAAATGAATTGAAGAGTTACCATTTCTCTCTGGCCCTGTCCAATGGAGCTGGGTACCTTGCCCAGCTCCAGGGGTCTGCTGGCTCATTTGGTAGGTGCCACTTTATTAGAGCAGAGGATTGTTATAGCTTGATGACACCAACCATTAAAAATCTTCCCACGCCCTGCTCTATGACCTTGCCTTGAATTAGTAATTCAGTTTTTCAAAAATACTTTTCATTTTAGAAAAAAATTTGCTCAGCAGCTGCCAGCGAGTCTCATGAGTTTGATTAGCCTGAACCAATCATCCAGAACTTCAATGAATTCACAGAATTGAGCTCCTGAACCCTCAGATCTGAAGACCTTGGTGACCTTGTCAAGGTGCCAGCCAACCAGCTCCTTCCTGACTTGAATTATGCCAAAGAAAAGTCTTTGTAGTGTAGCCTAAGAAAAGCACAATAAGAAGTCCTATAACAAGGAAGAGGGTCACTCATCCTGGGGCCTTTCTTCCTCCACAGCTATCAGCAAGTTCAATGGAGAGAATTCCGAGCCGGGTGGGGAGGGGGGGCAAGACAGCAGAGACACAGGGAGCAGGTGGGCCTCTCAGAACTCTGTAAGTCACCCCATAAAGGCAGCTGCTTCCTCTGCCTGTAACAGTGGCAGGTCTTGCCCGAAGGTGTATTTCAGGAAGACAGGGGATGAGCTGAACTATGCCTTCTCCAGAGCAGGCTAGACGTGTGGGTGAGTGCTGACTACTGGGTTTCCTCTACTTCCACTGCTTCTGTCTTAGTCTGCTGGGGCTGCCATACCAAAATACCATAGACTGAGTGACTTCAACAACAGAAATTCATTTCCTCACAGTTCTGTGGGCTGGGAAGTCCAAGTTCAAGGTGCCAGCAGATTCAATTCCTGGTGAGGACCCTCTTCTGGGCTTGTAGACAGCTTTCTTCTCAGTGTGTCTTCACAGTGGAGGAAGAGTGTGCTAGCTCTGTGGTGTCTCTTCTCATAACGGCACTGATCCCCTCAGACCAGGGTCCTGTCCACATGACCTAAGGACCTCCCAAACCCATTTCCAAACACCATCACACTGGGGGCTAGGGCTTCAATATCTGACTTCAGGGGTATCCCAGGGTGGGGCACACAAACATTCAGTCAACACATTCCCTTCCTCCTCCTCCTTATTACTGGCTCCTATGCAGGGACAAGAGTCCATTGCTGGGGCCCCAGGAGCTGGGGAGGAGCAGAGCTGGGCGAATTGCCAAGTGAAGGCCCCGAGTCCTTTTAGAGAAGATGCACTGGGAAAGAAGGGTGGTTCATGTGGCTTGACTGGGGGGAGTTGGTCCCTGTTTTCTTATGAACATGCCTAAAATGAAGGTGCTACAGCTCAGGGACCAGTCTAAGATGGTGCAAAGGGGTGTGTGGAGAAGTGGCTTCAGCTGATTTGACCATGCACAATCTTAGGTCTCTGTTGGTAGATGATAATGGATCTGAGGTCCCTGTTGGTAGATGATAATGGATCTGAGGTCCCTGTTGGTAGATGATAATGGATCTGAGGGGGTGGGGTTCACAGTATGCACAGCCTCACTGCATTTATCACCAACTGGGTGTAAAACAGACCATACAACTTTTTTTCTGAGAACTAAATGACATTTGAAGAATTGTCCCCTTAAGTGCTTCGACCTACACTACACCTTTGATGATAATTCATTTGAATGGATGTGACAATCACCTGGAAGCAGGATGCTATCATTTCCATCACTGGCTCAGACAACCCCTCAATGGCAGTCACGGGCTATTTAGGTACCCCGCCTTGGGTGTCACCTCCAGGATTACGGCCACAGATCTCACTGGATTTTTATACCCTTTTCACACAAGGGTGAGGAATGACTCTCAAATATTTTGACCAATCAGCATGCTTCTCTGGCTTTGGCACTCAGGCCTTTCTCTCTGATTGGATTTAACATTCAGCCTTGGGTTTTACATAGTTGCTGCTACATTTGAGAGTCTCTTACTGCCCAGCCCAGTTCCTTAACATTCAAACTAGCCTAGCCAATTGTGCCAATTTTCCCTGCCCTGAAGTGAGGTGAAGAGATGCCTTGGGCAGGGCACTGTGGCTCATGCCTGTCATCCCAGTGCTTTGAGAGGCAAGGCGAGATGATCGCTTGAGGTCAGGGGTTAGAGGCCAGCCTGGGCAACAGAGCAAGACCCCATCTTTACCGAAAAACAAATTAGCTGGGTGTGGTGGTGCAAACCTGTACTCCAAGCTACTCAGGAGGCTGAGGTGGGAGGATGGCTTGGGCCCAGAAGTTTGAGCCTGCAGTGAGTCATAATTGCATCACTGTGCTCCAGCCTAGGTGACAGAGAGAGAGCAAGACCCTGTCTCTAAAGGCTAAAAAAAGAAAGAGAAAGGAAAGAAGGAAAGACAAAGAAAGAAAGAAAGAAAAAAGAAAAGAAAGAAAAAAGGAAAAGAAAAGAAAGGCAGGCATTGGATCATGATCAAACAGATGTAAGAGGCAAGAGTAACATGAACATGATTTTGAATGTGGGACTTGAATCCTGATAGACCTGTGCTCAAATTCCGGCTCCACACTACTTGCTATGTGACTTAGGACAAGGCACTTTTCTGAGGCTGTTTTCTCAATTCTCCAATTGTATGAAGATGAACAGTAATTTTGCAAAATTCTGACACATAGAAATAGACACTGACTATTATTATTGTTGTACTCAATAGGTGAGCAAAATGTAGTGGTGGGGACCCCGTGACTGGGCAGGCACACAGTCATTTTTAGGAAAACTGGTCATCTGGAAGCCAGATCTCAGCTCTTGGACTAAGTTCAGATGGGATGTCAGTCTCAGAAAGAGGGGTGTGCAGAGCCAGAGCAGAAGACCCTATTTTGTGATGAAAAATGATAAACTGGGCAGGCAGCTAGTAAGAATCTAAGAAATATTAGACATAGGCAGAAATCCATTTAAAAACTGGGACTCCAGGGCTCTGGGTCTCAGCACAGCAGAAGCCCAGTGACTTACATGGAAGGCACTGCCAGGCCCTGCTGGTAGCAAAGGTGAACCTGAACCCTGCAGTGTGCATTTACCCTTTATGATCAGGATTGATCCTGGGGAGCAAGAATGTGGAGGAGCTTGAGATGAATTCTAACCAGATTCTCTTAGTATGAAAAGCCTGAAGGGTGGGGTGGGTTGTGTCTGAGTTGAATTTCCCTTGGCCAAATGCTGAGCAAACACCCTTGGCTCTGTCCCTGAGAAAAAATTCTAACTAAAATCCAAATTGCTTGTTTATTAGCAAATGTGAATAATGTACAAATTAAACCACCTGCTCCTGGTGAATTAATTTAGGTTATACTGCAGCTGGGATGGAGTGGCTGATGGTTAGTTAACACAATCATGCAAATTAACACACGCCTGACTTCTAGGCAGATCCCCACCGTCCACAGTAGGGGCCCTAAGGGAAATCAGGCAACAGACCTTAAAGAAAGCAATAATCTCCGCTTTATCTGTTCTGACAGTTTTCAGCTACTTTCTACAAGAGTCTTTTGGGGAGAATATTCAGTATCTTTTTTCCTAGCCCAATGATGCAGGAAGCAGTATATAAAATGTGGAGACTGGGTGCGGTGGCTCACGCCTGTAATCCCAGTACTTTGGGAGGCCAAGGTGGGCAGCTCACCTGAGGTCAGGAGTTTGAGACCAGCCTGATCAACATGGTGAAACCCCATCTCTACTAAAAATACAAAATTAGCCGGGTGTGGTGGCACATGCCTGTAATTCCAGCTACTCAGGAGGGTGAGGCAGGAGAATCATTTGAACCCAGGAGGCAGAAGTTGCAGTGAGCTGAGATCGTGCCATTGCACTCCAGCCTGGGCAACAAGAGCGAAAACTCTATCTCAAAAAAAAAAAAAAAAAGTGGAAAGAATGGTTTAACAGTGGGTTTCTGGGACCTGGGTCCCTCATGTGAGCTGGTGATGTTATTCTTGTGTGTCTCACTTTTCTCTTCGGGCTCCTGGGACTTTCCTCTAAGTGACTGGAATCATACTCGATCCATTGGGTTATTTAAGATTGCTAAGGAAAGACTGACCCAGACCTACAAGAGTCTTTTGGGGAGAATATTCAGTACCTTTTTTCTTAGCCCGGTGATGCAGGAAGCAGAATATAAAATGTGGAAAGGGCTGGGCATGTAATTACAAGTGTAATTTATATTACAATTATATTACACTTGTAATCCCAGCACTTTGGGAGGCTGAGGCAGGTGGATCACCTGAGGTCAGGAGTTCGAGACCAGCCTGGCCAACACGGCTAAACCCCCGTCTCTACTAAAAATACAAAAAAATTTAGCCGGGCATGGTGGCAGGCACCCGTAATCCCAGCTAGTCGGGAGACTGAGGCAGGGAGAATTGCTTAAGCCCAGGTGGCGGAGGTTGCAGTGAGCTGAGAGCACACCACTGCCCTCCAGCCTGGGTGACAGAGTTAGACCCTGTCTCAAAATAAATAAATAAAATAAAATAAAATAAAATGTGGAAAGAATAGTTTAACTGTGGGTTTCTGGGACCCAGGTCCCTCATGTGAGCTGGTGATGTTATTCTTGTGTGTGTCACTTTTCTCTTTGGGCTCCTGGGACTTCCCTCTAAGTGAGAATCATACTTGATCTGTTGGGCTATTTAAGATTGTTAAGGAAAGACTGACCCAGATCTCTTTTGGTGATGGGCCTTACTTCTAGGACACAAGGGAAAGGGGCAGCATTAGGACATCTGTCTTCATTAGCCACAGACACTCTGGGTCTCGGCACAGTCAGGACTGGTGAATGGAGAACCCGAGTCATTTGCCTGAGCCCATACGCATGTTCACATGTGCCAGGCGAGACATCTGATGGGGTCAGCTTGTCACTCTGCAATATAGAGCACCTCTATTGGGGTGAGTTGGTGCCAAGCCACCTCAGAGGTGGTTGGTCACTCTGGTGAGCAGCTTGCATTGGTTGGGGCACTAGTCCTGGGTATCATCAGTTGTGGCCCAGGTGGCATGAATGGTCCACTAAATAAAAGTATTAATACAAAGCTGGAGACAGAGAATGCTGTGCTTTAGGAAAGTGTTCCTCTAAAGGGGGTTGAGGGTGTGGCAGGTCCTTACCACACCATGGATTCTGCTCTAGAATACTCCCGTGTAGGGTAGGTGAGCTTTGGGCAAGACACATAATTGCAAACTCCAGATGGCCTAGGCAGGTGGAAAGGATGGCAGGGGATGCAGAGAAGGAAGTTCATCTCAGCTGTTACCACCTTTGCCTTTTTGTTCCTACCTCTGGGTTCTGGAGGCCCCCTCCTCATTCTAAATCCCTGAGCCCTGGCCCCACCTCATTCATAAGGAGGTTGGTGACCAGTTGAGGCAGGAGCACACTTGGGGACCATTTTCATAGTGGGCAAGCCCTGGACTCTGCAGGTTGCCATTGCAGTCTCACCCTGTGTGTCCTGGTAGGAATATCCATCCACCTTTGCAGGCTTGTCTCAGGCAGGAGAAGCACCACTATCAACAGCACCAATGAAGGGAAGGCCAGGAGGGCAACTTTATAGAGAAGCACCTTTTTAACATTCTTTTGTGAGGAGTTGGCTATAGCTTGTGATAAGTCCTGGTGGAAGGAGTAGAGCATCTGGAGACATTGGGAAAGACTGCTGGAAGCCCAGGTTTAAATTTTTGTTTGGCTCTCTCTTGACTGGCTGTGAAAGTATTGGAAAATCACTTTACTCTTTTCTCTTTTTCTTCTCTTCTCTTTTTTGTTTCTTTTCTTTCTTTCTTTTTTTTTTTTTTTTGAGACAATGTCTTACTCTGTCGCCCAGGCTGGAATGCAGTGGCACTATCTCGGTTCACTGCAACCTCCACCTCCCAGGTTCAAGTGATCCTCCTGCCTCAGCCTCCCAAGTAGTTGGAATTAGAGACACACACCACCACGCCTGGCTAATTTTTGTATTTTTAGTGGAGACAGGGTTTTAGCATGTTGGCCAGGCTGGTCCCGAACTCTTGACCTCAAGTGATCCACCCGCCTCAGCCTCCCAAAGTGCTAGGATTATCAGAGTGAGCTACTGTGCCCGGCCCACTTTACCTTTCTGATACTTAGTTTCCCCATCTTTAAAACAGGAATAATAACCTAATCTTTAAAAAATGTGGTAAACATGAAATGAAAATTTGTCAGGAAAGCATTTTGTAATCCTAAAATGCCATCCTCATGTTTTGTTTCCATTTGTTACTTTAATCATGTTGCTTTTGCTCAATATGGCAGAAAGGTTTTTTTTTTTAATGCAATATTGCAATGCCTCCAGGAAAAATAGGAAAAAAGATAAAGGCTAGAATATCTATTACAGGTACAAGCTAACATATCAAGATAACTATCTGGATAATATTAATCCCTTCTCTTAACTAGATATTTGAATCTCCATTTGGTAGTTAATTCCCCCAGGAATCCCATCAAACAGAAAATAATCGAATTAGAACTTCATTTTGTTTTAAAGTTTGCATCACATTCTCTGTGGGTTGTTGCATGTTACAGTGAACATATGGGAGGTTGCATGTAGCATTAGTTAATTTTTGTTAAACACCTTGAAGAGAAGCAACTATGTGAACAGTTGCTAAATCCATATATCATACATGTGTATGACTCTACTCAATGTGTATAAATAAACAAACCGATCTAATTTAGAGTTGACATATAAAAATTGGTAAGGGATGTCACAGCCTAACATCAGTGGAGGCAACATGATTTTTTAAACACTCTTTTAAAACGTTCTGCCCTTTCTCATGGGTAATTTGTCTGTCACGTCCTGATGTTCCAGTTGTCCCATTGGCTCTGTAAGCGGCATCAAAGGCTGAATTTCCCTGCAGGCGAAGGCACGGAACAATAATCCTCTGTGCAAACAGCTGCTTTGTTATGCTTGAGGTAAAAATTGTGATGATGGCAATGTAAACTCAAAAAATCTCCAGCTTGATTTGAAAAATCTTGACAGGCTGTGTTGCAGAGGTCTCTGGTTTGCTGTATGGAGAATCTGCATGCTGGGTCTCTCAGTTTGTTGGGGCTGCCATAATAAAGTGCCACAAGCTGGGTGGTTTGAACCACAGAATTTTTTTTCTCACAGTTCTGGCAAATAGCTGTCCAAGGTCTGAGTGTCAGCAAGGTTGGTTTCTTCTAAGGCCTCTCCTTGGCTTATAGAAGGCTGTTGTATTAGTCAATTCTCATGCTGCTAATAAAGACATACCCAAGACTGGGTAATTTATAAAGGAAAGAGGTTTAATGGACTTACAGTTCCACGTGGCTGGGGAGGCCTTACAATCATGGCGGGAGGCAAATGAGAAGCAAAGTCACATCTTACATGGCAGCAGGCAGAAGAGCTTGTGCAGGCGAGCTCCTATTTATAAAGCCATCAGACCTCATGAGATTGATTCACTACAATGAGAACGGCATGGGGGAAACTGCCCCCATGATTCAATTATCTCCATCTGGCCTGCCCTTGCCATGTGGGGATTATTACAATTCAAAGTGAGATCTGGGTGAGGACACAGCCAAACCATATCAGCTATCATGTCCCTGTGTCTTCACATGGTCTTTTCTCTGTGTATATCTGCATCCTAATCTTCTCTTCTTAAAAAGGTACTAGTCATGTTAGATTAGGGGCCACCATAATGGCCCCAATTTACTGTAATTACCTCTTTACAGATCCTGTCTCCAAATACAGTCCCATTTTGAGGTACTGGAGGGTAGGTCTTCAATATGTGTATTTGAGGTGAGGGATACGCAATTCCACCCATCGCAGTGGGGGAATTTGTTCTTGGTCCAGGGTATCTATTCAGCCTGATAAAAACTTTTTTTCCCCCAGTTTCCCAAATACTTGCTTTGTCCTATAGCTTATATTTTTAAATTTCCAAAACCACTTCCAAATTTTTTCTGGGGCTGGTTCTGATAGGATGGAAGAGGGTTTCTCTGTCATCTAAAGACTGTAAAGAAGTTATGTTTGGCCTCAGTGCAAGCTGGTGAAAGAAGATCTGAAAAACGAGGACACCTGGGAGTTGATGGGAAATGACTTCAACCTGAACTGAACTCTCAGGCCCCTATAATCACTACCAAGTCCCTACAGCTGAATGGCTACTTGAATGGCTACCCAGCAACATCCAACAGAACATTGTGCAATAGTGGGAATGTTCTATATCCGTGCTGTCCAATACAGTAGCCACTCACCACATGTGACTACTAAGCACTGCAAATGTGATTAGTGCACCTGAAGAACTGAATTTTAAATTTTACCTGATTTTAAGTAATCTAAATCTAAATGGCTACATGTGGATAGTTGCTGCCATATTGGGCAGCATAGTCCTAGACCACAGATAAATAAGAGAAGCTCTGATATTTGTGAGATGCAGTAGGATTGGTGCACCATACCACTCTCCCACCTACCACACACACTCCACATGCTCTGCTATCAATTTGAACTGGCCTTCGGAGAAGGAAGCTATCGCGAAGGTTGGCTTGGGGATTCACTCCCTGACGCTAGCTTCAAGTTGGGGGCCCCATAAAAGTGAGCCTGGTTTATTGCTTTGCATACAAAAGTATCCAAGAGACTAGATGAGCACAGATAGGAATGTTCCTTAGCCACAGTGGAACAGTTTCTTACTAAGAAATATAACTCTCTGGAAATATTATACTGGCAGATCAATTGAAAGCAATTTGTGTCCACTGTGACTTCCTTTGCAAATGCTGCTCTGAGAACTCCAGCTAAGGGGCTCGGTCAGAATAGCGCTTTGGTCAAAATAGGAAGTATCCATAATGCCTGCTATTTTATAGCATGGGCTAGTCATATCCCATACTGTAAGCAGTTCAAATGTTTGGAAAATTAAGTTGCTTTTGCTCACTCTTATCATGCCTCTGACTCTGCAGAGCATAGGTAAGTACCAATTTGGAGCCCTACCATTTTTATTTGTTATTTCACCGAGGTAAGCAGGGTGGGAGCTGCCCAAGACAATGAAGGCAGTCATTACCCTTCATTGGGCTAAGTATATAATTTCCCCAGTGATGCGCTGGGTAATAACAAAAACTTATGTGAGGTACATGTAGTGTTATATTCCCTGGGGCTTAATATGGCTCTCAGTAAAATTGATTTTCTGAAATCTTGCAATATACCTCATCAAACTAAATGAAACCTGCACTGGTTTTATAAGAAGTGATTGGATTCCATGTGATAAATTAACCCTCACCGTCAGAGAGGTGCTGGGTAATAGGCTGGTTCATTTCAGCCCCTACAGCTGCCATCCAGGATTTAAATTTCTCCCCAGATCCTTATCTAACCCCCTCTGGGACCCGGAGGAGCTTCCACCCAACTGAGAGCCTTGGAGGGCTTAGCTGGTCTGGCTGAAAATCATTTCTCCCAAGATGGAGATTTATCCCTGTCTCCACGGGAAGGGAGATTGCTGGTGATAGTGGGAGGGCCTTGGAGGTCGGAGAGCAAAGGCGAAGGCACACGGGAGTGCCGGAGCTCTGGGACAATGGGTTTTGTGAATGGTCAGAATGGGGCTGTGTGTGAGAGGAAGATCACCTCTGCTCCTCTGCGATTCTCCCTTTAGCAGCATCAGTGGGTTATGTTAGGAGGTGTGAGGGCCCCTCCTGACCTGCGTTTTTACCTTTACATCTTGTGTGTATGTTTATAACACTCAGGTGGCTGAAATTAGCTTTGCCTCTCCAAGAGAAAACAGAGCCTTCCCCCGTAAATAAACATGTGAATCAGCCCTCAGCAACCTAAAGGGGGCATCTTCGTTTGGAAGGGAAAGTCGGTATGACTGGGCTTTGATTCAGCTCATCCCTGGGAGACCGGTTCCTAAGGTAATAATAGCTTGAGGGAAATTACTCCGCGCAAATCCTAGGGGAGAAAGTTGGTTTCCTCTGTGAGGGTAACCAACATCCATTAGGCGGGGATACCTACACAAGCATTTCCAAAAGACACAGAGTTTCACAACGATATTGAAATCCAGCTAACAGTATGCACCAAGTGCCTGGGGGAATCAATGGCAAGATTGCTTACCTTGCAGAAAGATACCCTAGATGCGAGCATTGTATTGCTAGAAATCCAACTCTGTTTAGCATGATTAACTTGGCAAGAGTAGGCAGAGCCCCTGAGAGGTGAAAATAGCAGGAGTTTAAACGAACAAGTGCTAGGTCCCCTTTCTACCCACCACAGCTCAGAGTAGATTAATTCTTGGCCCCACTCCCTTCTTCCTTTTCCTAAGGTCCTGCCCAAATTAATAAGTCTTGGGAAAAGCAAAGAACTGACAAGTTCCCCCCAAGTGGCCTGTGCAGTGTCTTGTTTCGCTGGAGGGTAATCTTTTCAGGGAGGAAAACCAAAGTCCAAGAGAGAGCTTTGGGGTTTGTAAACCATTTGCAGGGAGGGGATAAGAAAAATGGGAGAGATGTTTTCTGTTTAGGAGTATGATGAAGACCAATGTTCCCCAGCCCGAAAGCATAAACTATTTCAGAGCATCTGGGTGTCACAGAGGACAATTTTTCAACGGCGAAAATAAATGGGTCACATTTTACTTTCAATAATTAACATCACCACACGAGATGAGGTTTTTGTTGTTGTTGTTGTTGTTGTTGTTGTTTTGAGTCAGAGTCTTGCTCTGTTGCCCAGGCTGGAGTGCAATGGCAAAATCTCAGCTCACTGCAACTTCTGCCTCCCAGGTTCCAGCATTTCTCCTGCCTCAGGCTCCCAAGTAGCTGGGATTACAGGTGTGTGCTACCACTCCTGGATAATTTCTGTATTTTTAGTAGAGACAGGGTTTCACCATGTTGGCCAGGCTGGTCTCGAACTCCTGACCTCAGGTGATCTGCCTGCCTCAGCCTCCCAAAGTGTTGGGATTACAGGTGTGAGCCACCATGACCGGCCATGATATGAGTTTTGTTTGTAAAAAATGTTTTTAGTTTTGCTATTCAAGTTTATGTTTTCCGTATTAAAAAAAATAAAAAGATAGTGGCATGCCATTGCTCCTGTCTGACTCCTTTCCTATGTAGCTGTGTTCTGATTTATTGCTGTAACCTGGGTGCTGTGCAGATGTCCTGGTGTATAATAAAAGCTCTGTGACTGTTGGTTGAAAGAATATGATGCCAGGATTGCAGAGCTCTTCACTGTGATGTTGTCCAAGAAGCAAATGGTAACCCTGGGCAGGTTCAGGTGGAAGTCTATACTCAACCAGTGGGGGAAGCCCCTGGACCAGGTTGCTGGACTGCTGTTAGTGCCTCTTCCTCCCTTTAGTGTCTCCAAATGAGCAATGCTACTGTGCAATGACTACTTGCTGTTTGGCTTTGTCTCACCCTGTCAAGACCTAGAACGTGACCTTTGGCACCTGGATGCCTTGTTAGGTTTGATGCAGGTTTTAGACTTACTTGAACTTCTCCATCTTTCATTTCACTTTAAAAATGGAGACAATTCACGTAAGAATCTGGGGTTAGCTAGGACCTGCTATCCCTTTATCTTTCTCTTTGACGTCAGTATTCTAAATATACTGAGGTATATGGTTGAGTGTGTGTGAGTGTGTGTGTCTATGCGAGAGAGACAGAGAGAGAGAGAGAAAATCAGGAAAAGAATAAATAATCTCTCCATGCTGTAACCTCTTTCTGTTTGCAAAGGACACCTTCAAAAGGAGCCCTAGCCCTTTGATAGCATGCTAAAATGTTCATTTTTAATTAGTTTCTACTTTCTTCATTTGCAGCAATTAATCCTGGTTCCTAACTTTCATTTCTATAAATAAAGGTATTTAACAGAATTGTGAGGTATTTATATCCTCTGTACCTTATGTTCTATCTTGCAAAAGCACATTATTCTAGGAGATGTGTGTGCTCTGACCTTAATCCAGAAGGTGCAAAAAGAAGCAAGTTTTCTACTACTTATGGCTTCTTGAGAGTTGAATCTCTAGCTTCAAGACACTGGTGGGCCCAGAATTGGACAGAAGGGTTGTTTGTCTGGTTCTTATGCCTAGATTGAGCTTCTTTCAAAGGCCGTGATGATCTCAGAGACACACTAAGGTGGTGCAGAGCCAGCCCAGCCGTGGGAGAACCAAGGAGAGCTAGTAAGTTTTATTGTGACTGTAGGGCTCGGACAAGGGTACTCAGCCACCTGTTTTCCCAAGTCTGCAATTGCCATCTTCAGGTCTAAGGCCACTGGGGAGACTTACCCAAGGAAGTAGTGAAGAAACACTGAGTTTTACTGGTCCCATTCCTCAACATGTATTTATTGAGTGGTAAAAAGTAGACATTGGTGGAAAAAGCACTGCTTCCTATATGGTAATTAAGCCCTATTTTGGTTTCTAATTTGAACAATATGGTCCACACTCCTCTGCTCATAGATGTGATGTGGCTAAAATGTTAGGGAATGGGCAAAGAAAGGGGGCTGGGAGCAGGGGCTAAGCCCGCATGTGGGCTACTGTCCTTGGTCCTGAACACAAACGTCATCGCATGTTACGACATAGTCACATCTCATAACCCAGAGACACTAATGTCTCCTGTTCAGCCTCTTGGAGAAATCCTGAGTGAGGTAAAGGAAAAGGCAGTGGTAGCAGAGAATGCAGGAGGGTGTCAAAGAGATACAGCTACCGATGGGAAAGAGTATTTTTATTTATAAGGATTAAAAGAGATTTTATTTGGGCAAAAGTGCTCATAGTTTCTCTTTTTAAAAATTATCTTTAAGGGGACAAAATGCAGTTTCTGTCCTGCTATTGAAGAAATGTGGCTGTACCTTATGCTTTACGAAGTGGTTTATGTTGTAGAACGTCTGGCTGGCTTCTTGTAAATTTGACAGTTACAAATAGTTTCTCTTCTGGGGTGAGTGTGTGAGGGTGCCACATGCCCCTGTGCCCCACCACTCCCTGCCCTGTTCCCCCAGGATTCCTCAGCCTGACACAGTCACAGTAGAGTAACTCCCTTGCTGGGGTGTGCTCTGCCATGATCGCTGTTCATTGCCCACCATCGATTCTTAGTTTATATTAAGGATTCATGTAAAAGCCCAGCCGTGCTGTCAGCCTCCTATCAGATATGTGTTCTCTGCTCTCCTGTACACTTTTCTCCTAAGCTCTCAGAAGAATCTTTCATCTTACCACAATTCATCCCACAATTTCTTGGCCTTGGAAAGGGTTCAGCACAGAGAAGAGAAACCAAGAATAGCTTTTGGAAGTCTCATGCCATGGCTGACAACGTGAGTAGGTTTCTAAGGACTGTGTCTTTTCAGATGGAAACCAAACTCAAGATGTTTTCAATTCCTTGGCAGTCAATCTTCCACCTTGACTTCCACATGTAAGGAGGTGTTTAAAAGTCTATTTACAACTCTTGTATAATGTAAGGGCAAATTATTTTGTTGCTATGTTCATTCCTGGTTAATTGAGAAAATCATTCCGTTTAGCCAAGAGTAAAACCTCTGAGATTTTTCTTCTCATTTCTCTGCATGTCTGGGGAAACAGGCAGCAGTAAACAATCATGCCCTATTTTATTCCTAGTTAAGTGAATTATCATAATACTAATTACTAGTAAAAACATCTGGTTTTGGCACAGCTCGACACGGGGATTTCTCAGTGCAAGATTTGATATTTGCCCTGAAATCTTAACCTTTGCTGGGCTTCCCAGCTCCTTAGACTGACCCCTCTAATATTTGAGCTCAAGACCTTCCAAAGCTGATAGTACTTTCAAATTTAGATGAGCTATCCCATAAGAGACTTTTTCTGGTTACTGATATACACAATACCTTTTTGTATGTCTTTATTGCTTGTTTAATTTTCCATGGAAACCATTTGCATGAAAACAAAGTTTGGTTCCTTACATCAGTTCCTGTTGCTTCTCCCAGTGTGACCACCTGAGATGATTATCCAGTCACTGTGGAATTTAGCAGGATGCCACTGTGAGAATAAGACACCATCTGCAGGATAATGCTCTGAATCTGGGGGCTGGTGGTGGTGGTGGCTAAAACTCTTGTCAGACTGAAAGCTTGTTTAAAAGCATGCAGTTCCTGAAGTCTGAGCCAACTTTAGTTCTTCCATGGGAAGGTTTTAATGACAAAGAAAAATTAAAGCCATGTATCTCAAAGTGTGGTCTGGGGACCATTTCATCATAGCCACCTGGGATCATTATTGAAATACAGATTCCTGGGTTATGCCCTAGACCTACTGAATCAGAATTTCTGGCATTTGTATTTTTATCAAATCCCCCCAGTAATCATAAAGGGGATACTAAAGTTGAAGAACCACTGGATCTGAATATATGGATACTTTATCCAGGCAAATAACCCCAAGGTTGTTGTCCAATATCTGGAAATATGCCTAAGAATTCTGGGCATTGAAGAGATCTGCTTCATGTACTGATGCTGATGTGTCTCAGCACACAAGCCTGCTCCTGGTGGTGAAAGCTGCAGAACTGGTTAGGCATTAAAGCTGTTCTGGGACCCAACTTGTCACACAAAGCAAAGTCCGTATGACCAACAGTGTGATGCAGGCAAAGTTTGTGGACCACAAATCAGGAGATTTGGGCTCCAGACCTGGATATGCCATTATAAAATGCTCAACCTTGGCCATGACGATGGTTCCCACTTGGGCCTTGATTTCCAAATCTGTAAAATGAAAGAATTGAAATACGTTTGTGGTTTTGTTCTGTTTTTTGTTTTGTTTTTGTTTTTTCACAGCCCTAAGGTCTCAGGAAACTCAAGGGGGCAATGAGGAGGCTGAATGGGCAGTTCATGCCTACTTCAAGCAGAGAAGGTCAAATCCTCTTCTATATCAAACTTCCACAAAAAATTAATTTTGAAAAGAGAGATCTGTTGCTAAAAAAGGAAAACAGAAAAGAGAGAAAGAAATAAAAAGAAAGGGAAGGAAGAGAAAGAAAGAAGAAAGAAAGAAAGAAAAAGAAAGAAAGAAAGAAAAAGAAAGAAAGAAAACTACTAAATGATTCATTAGAGGTCTTCTAGCATTATGATTTTGAGATAATTTTTTAGTGGGTTCTAGTTGGTTTACCTGGGAAAATACATTATTCCTCTCTTTAAAACACAGGATTATGAAATACTACACCAACTATTTTGCATGCCATCTTACAAAATGTTAATTTAACATTTGCAATTTAAAAATAAGTCAAGGATATAAAAGTTCCTTTTCTCCCCTAAGAATACATATACACTTTAGAACATTTCTACCAAAGAGAAGTTGGGGCTTTCCCAACTGCATGATATTTTATGGATAGTTAAAGGTAATAGATAAATTCATAACACTGCTAGGCTTTTCCTCAAAGGAAAACAGCAGGGGTTGATGAAGTCTGAAGTGTTTGAGCAGGTTGACATTAATGGCTAATACTGGGGTTTGGAATGTATGTGGATTTTAATTTTCTGTGCAGGCTCTATTCCACATTAATAATGGATAATCAAGAGTTGATTGTTCTTTGAAAATATGTGCTTAATACTGGTTTTCCCACCCTATCAGTCAGGCTGGAGAACAGAGCTGTGGTGAGCAGAGAAGGGAGAGGGTCGGGCTAAATCCCGTCCATCCAGGGCTGAGCTGAGAGATGCCGGCAAAGTTCGCCAATCTTTTCCTGCTTCATTTTTATCCACCTGAAAAGTAAAGAAAAGATCTGTAGCCAAGTAGATTTTCCATGTTAGAAACTATTCTGAAAGTTCATGGGTGGCTGGGCGCAGTGGCTCATGCCTGTAATCCCAGCATTTTGGGAAGCTGAGGTGGGCAGATCACCTGAGGTCAGGAGTTTGAGACCAGTCTGACCAACATGGTAAAACCTGATTCTACTACAAATACAAAAAATTAGCTGGGGATGGTGATGTGCACCTGTAGTCCCAGCTACTCCGGAGGCTGAGGCAGGAAGGCAGAATTGTTTGAGCCCGGGAGGAGGAGGTTGCAGTGAGCCGAGATCGTGCCACTGCACTCTAGCCTGAGAGACAGAGTGAGACTCCGTCTCAAAAAAAAAAAAAAAAAAAAGTTCATGGGCATATTAGTTTGTTAGTGTTGCCATAGCAAAATGCCACTCAGTCATAGGTAACACTGAGTAGCTTACACAACAGCTCACAATTTTAGAGTCAAGAACAAGATTAAGGCATAGAAATGGTTGCTTCCTTTTAAGATCTTTCTGCTGGGCTTGCAGATGGCTGTCTTCTGATGATCTGGTGTCTTCACATAGTGCCTCTGTGTGTGTGCCCGTCTGGTCTCTTCCTCTCCCTCTCCTCCCCGCCCCTTCTCTCTTTCCCTCCCCTTTCCCCTTTCTCCTCTTCCTTATCCTCTATTCCCTCTCCCTCTCCCTCTATCCTTATAAATGACATCAGTCAGATTGCATTAGGGTACACCCTAACAGCCTCATTTTAACTTAATTACCTCTTTGAAGACCCTATCTCCAAATGCAGCCACATTCTGAGGAACTGGCCATTAGGGTTTTCACATATGAATTTGGTAGTGGGGGATGGGGAACAATTTAGATCTTAACAACGGATTAATATGAACAGGGAATTTTGAGCTGTACTGAATAATTACTAAGTATTATTACTATTATTACTAAGTTGACATTACTTAGGATGCATTTTGCCCTAAATGATTAATTTTGAATCAGCTCATCTGGAATGCTGGTCTCTAAGTTACTGCACAGAACAGGCCAATTCTGGCCACAGCCTGGTATGAAGAGTGGCTCAGTGCCTCCCTTCTAAAGAGCATCTAGATAACGGGGATGTGGCTGACCTGGCCTTTTAAGTTCCTGTTTTTATAAATTGTCCACATATTGATGTCATTTACTTTTGTCCATCCAGCATAAGGTATTTAATGATGAGATTATTTAAATTTTATCTTGAGATGAGGGTTCAAGCCATAAAATTTTTTTGAAAGATACCAAACAAATAAATAATAATGGTTTTGCCAGAATAAGGATTTTAACAGTGGGACAGTAAGTCATACTCTGATTCATACGGGAAGGATAAAAATAGCCTGACAACAATGGGGAATTATGAAAAGTGCCTATTGAGCAGTCACTGAAAGCCCAGTAGGGCTGTAAAGGGAAATGAATGCATATCTAGCGGGTAACTTCCATACTCATTTGCAAGTGCATCTCTTTCTTGGACAGGCATCTACTGGTGCTCAATAAATACTGGGTGATTGATTAACAGAAAAAAAGATAAGCTGAATATGGGGCTGCAATCTCAGACTTCTGCTTTTAATACTTAAAGAAGTCTGAATTTAAGCCTTCTTGTGTCATAATAGCTTAACTTTGGATCACAGAAGAGAAGCTGTCTGCTGCTACTCAGAGATGCCTGTGGTTTCAGTGTAAATGACAATGAAGGCTGGTCTGTGTGTCCAGTTCTAGGAGGACTTAGGCATGTGTCCAGGACAATTAAATGCTCGCTAGCACCCTTTGGACTCTAATTTTGAAATTATTTTCTTGGGCATGTATATTGGAGAATGAATGCTGGCTATATCATCTAATGGCTGCTTTTCTAGGGCCCAGGTTGTCACGGAGAGGGTGGGGATTCACAAGCCTTTTCACTGTCATGACACACATAGAAAATGATGTTTTTACAGCACACTGAGATGACTAGATACATCAATCAGAGTCCAGTTCAGGACATCAGAAACCACTCTAGTTACAGTAACAGACTGAGCTGAATATGGGGAATTGGTTGAACAAGCATTAGGACTGAGGAAGTAGAGAAAACAGAAGTAATCCAAATGGAGGAATTGCAGCTGCCTTCTCTAGGCTGGGGAAAAGAGGCTAGAAGTTTGGAATATCAGACCTTGGAGCTTGGAAGAGGGTCCTAGGGAGCTAGGACCAGTTCTCTGAGCAGGGGTTGCTGCTCGGGGACCGCTGGTACCTTAGGAGCTTGGAGGATGGAGCCCAGGGACCCGGGAACCTGCTTCTGGGGAGGGGCACTGCCTGGATGCTGCTGGTACCTCTGAGGGGCATAATAAGGCTGGTTCTGGGAGGATAGGGAAAAGCTGGAAACTGGAACCCACTGCTGCTGTGGGGCTAAAGAGCCAATGCCAGGTCACCACTGCCAGGAACAGCCAGCATGTGGGAAGGAGCAAGTCTTCTCTGCCGCCTCCTGCCTCCCAGTCTCCCTTCAATGCCTCACTTGAGGACCATCTGGGGAGTTATCTGTAAAAGGAGAAATGTATTTGCAGCCCCCCAGCCCCAGCATCACAGACCCAAGTACAGAGGGTAGGTTTGGAGCTGGGAGGCAGTAGCTTAATGGTTGGCACCCAGGACTACCAGCCCAAGATGTGGCCACCCCAGGTCCTACACTCCTGCCCCTCGGATTGGTAGGGGAGCGTCAAATCTGAGCCTACCAGTAGCCTATTAGGTAAGTGCTGGTTTAGAGACCTAACTGTCAGCAAAAACAGATGGGATCGCGTTGTGGGGAGAGGACGCTGCATGGGTATGTAGTGAATGTAACAAGATGGGGGGAACCTCAGTGGGCCTGATGCAGGGATGGAAAGAGCCAATGGCTAAGCGTGGGCTCTGGAGACTGAATGCAGAGCGGAACACCGGTTCTATCCCTGACCTGGGGCAAGCTGCTTAACCTTCTTGAGCTTCATGGAGCTGCTGTGAGGATTAAATGAGATAATCCAGGTAAAGTGCTTAGCCCGGCACTGGTCACAGGGTGAGCATTCAGCAAGCGTTAGTCCCTATTACCGAAAAATTTGTGGAACTTGTTCACCCACTTCTCTGTGACGGTGATCACTGTGCATGCACACGATGACTCGTTTTCTCATCCTGACAGGTCTGTGCTACCCGAGTCCTGCATGGAACACAGTGTGACCTGTACTGGCCAATTAGATCATTCATCTTCCATTGCAAGTCTGCTAGGGAGAATGGGTCTACTATATTGTGTCATTTCATGCCAGGACGGTCATTTCTTACCCTCATTAGCAGAGTCAGCTCCCATGTGATCTGGAATCTTAATTTCTCTATCCTTCGAGTTAGTACCATAGCCCCTTAGTTATGAATGCTGACATTAGAGCAGGCCTTACTCTTAGTTCCTTATTACTATTCTTGGCGACTGTGAGCATTTAACCAAATGCATGATTATTTACAAGGCTGGCTTTCTGGTATGCTTTGGGCAGTACCAGTCTGTAAGGCCATGTGGTGTCTTTAAGACACCCCCATGCCAGAGAGGCCACTTATGGGACTGGTGCAATAAAACCCACTTCAGTCTGAGCTTATCTCATGCTCTTGTCCCATGCTTGTTCCTGTCCCTCAGTGCCTAGCAGCTGTCCTTGGGCTTCAGGTTTTAGCCTTGGCCTGAACAGTCAGCACCTCTCTGATGTTACTTTTGGTTGGCATGCAGATATGCTCTTATCCCTGATCTGGGCCTTTCCTGGATTCTACATCTATCCAGTGGCCCTGCCCGGGTCAATTAAGGGGGTTGGGAGAGGAGGGGACACTCAGATGGGGATGATACTCCTGTTTTTTTGAAGGTACCTAAAATCTCACTGTTAAAGATTCATTGCTTTAGGCTTTAGGCTGAGGTGCAGAATTTGGGATGTTAATAGTTTTTACTTGGAGATGGGAAAGCATTTTGTGATGGAAGCATTTGAGAAACAATGGGTTAAACAAAGTTGAAAAGGCTTTTTTAACCCAAGTCTTATCCCAGCTGTTAAAGTGTTAATGTTAATTGGTGAACCTCTAAGAAAGACAGTATGCGGCAGTTTTCCAAAATTTATGCAATGCTCAACTCATGTTTTGAAGGAGTAGTGCTTGGGACTGGAAAGTATTGCTTTTAGGCTAGGCATTGACTTTCTTTTATGATCTCTTTCTCTTTCTTAGTGTCTTCCTTCTAAATAAAAGTACTTCTGGAAGGAAATATCTACAAAGTCACTAACACTTCAGCGAGAATTAGCCTGACTAGTTTCCAGGCACTTTGGATTCTTCCTTTACAGAGACTCTCACATTAGCTCTTCCTTTCCATCTCATCCCCACTGTCTGCTCAGGCTTGGCCTGGCAGGTTGTGTAAAAGAGGTGGATTGGAAGGGACTGATGTGGGACACCTGACTCTTCATTTTATTTTGGATGCAAGGATGAGTTCCTTGGACTTCCACGTGATCTCCTGTTCCTTATCCCTTTCCTTCTCAGGTCAGTTTAGTGTCTTGGATTTAAACCATCTAAAGCACTTGCTTGGCTTACGTTAAGATGACAAACTGTTAGTGCTGAGGGACTCTTCAGTAGAAAGGATGGAAGGTTAAATGCCAGCAGCTCCTGCCTCCCAAGCCAGGTCTCCTCTGCCCTGCACTGAGCTGCCCCATGGTGCTTCCATGTCCTTGATCCCACAGAACCGCCTGTACTTTCGAAGGATACAGAGGTCTCCTGGGTTTGGCAGATGAAGGCCCTGAGGGAGGCTCTGGTGGAGGCTGACAGTTTCCATCTTTGGAGATGGGCTCCTGAGGTGGCCTTCAGCACTCTCAAGCCCGAGGGACCTCTCTTTCTTGGGTCCAACATGGACAAAGCCCAAATCCCTTTCCCTGTTCCCCATCGCACAACCCAGACACATGGAATTTTCAAAGGGAAATCAAAGGGAAATGCACCATGAAAACAAAAAACAAAACCACAACACACATGTATACACGAACAACAACAAAAGAAGTGAAAAAAAAAGAAGAAGAACAGAGAAAAAGGAGAAACCGAAGAACAGTTGACTTCAAAGCTCTGGGCTGCAGCCACCCTGGCCAAGCTCCAGTGAGATTCTTTGAGTCTGTGAGAGATGAACTGTTTCTTGGTGACAGTAAAACCTCCCCTTCCACAAGGACCTCATGCTCCAGCCCTCCTCCTCTGCATTATTGATTTAAAAACACACACACCAAAAACCCCAGCCTCATTATGGGGTCCATTTGGCAGTAACTTCTTCTTTGGACTGAGTTCAAGACAAGCCAATGCTGCACTCAAATATTTCTCTGGAATAAATCTATTTCCATCCAGTGTGCATCCTGACTTAGTTCTCTGTGGTCCCCAGACCCCAGAGTCCTTCAGGCTTCATCTGCCTGCAGCTGCTCCCCCTGTTCCCAGCTCCCTGCAAACAACAAATAAACAAAAAAAAGCTGCACCTTTAATTTATGGAGGACTTAGGGTGGCGCCAGGCACCACATTCAAATCTTCACAGCAGCTTTCAGAGAAGGATTCCATCATTATAATCTGAATTTTAGGAAGTGAGGAAGCTGAGGCTCAGAAAAACTAAGATGAATGACATAAGACAGCTAATAAGCCAAGGGGGCTGGGGCACACCCCTGTCATTCTGACTCTGTAGTCAGAGCTCACAACTACCCCCTCGTGCCTTGGGGTGGAGATAGATGGGCTTGCTTCTTGCTGAACTCACTAGACTTCTGCCTGCGGTCACTTGGGAGGTCACACAACAGAGCACGAGGACTGAGCTGAGAATGGAGCCCAGCCATAGATCTCTTGTAGCTGTCTATGCACTGTGGCATTTCACCCCTGGCTTCACTGAATTGAGATCTTTCTCATTCACATATGACACACTGCAGTTCAAAGTTCATATTTATAAGATCAAGCCTATAAAATTGGCACATCATGAAGGCACTAATTAAAGCCAAGCATGTCAACACTGCTTAATAAAATATCTCTCCAAACCCAGGGGTTGGTAGAGTTAGGCCCCTGTGGGAGACATACACCCAACTCCCCAGTCACTGTCAGAACAATGGGAGGCCTGTGTTTCTGGCCTCTTGGCAGAGAGCCCTCCTGGGCACCCCAGAAAGAACAACAGATCATGAATCTTGAAGGCACCCCTCAGAGATGAGTAGTACCCCAGCATCCACATCAGGCATCCTGAACTGATCAGAGCCTAAATCACAGTCCTTTCAGCAACATGTGGCTCCCAGGAGCCATTTGCGCATGGCTGTGAAGTGTGCGTGTGGGCAGGAGGTGGCAGAATTGATGCAAAGGGTTAGTATGAAAATAATGACAGTTCTACTGAGAAAGGCAAAGGGCTGGGACAAACCCAAAGAGCTTAATTTTTGGCCTTCTCTGGTGGGCTGCCCTATGACCAAAGACTTTTAAGTGGCTACAAGGGCAAAAACTCTAAAACTCAGTTACTATTTAAAGCGCCTATGTACCACATTGCAGGCAAGAGGGAAGGGTTGGGGAAAGCAGGAGAAACCCTAATCCGTGCCCCATCGGGCTTAGTCAAGCCTCTTTCCCCAGCCATTCAAACAACAGAAGGTGGACTTCTCTGATGGAGAAGGGCAGAGTTTCCTTCCCGAGACCTGAGGCTGAAGGAGAGGGCACTGCCTGGCATCCTCCTGGCAGCCATTCACCCAGGCTACTGCGGCAGATCCTGCCTTTGGACTCTAAAGGAGCTGCAGGATGCTTCTGCAGAAGTTTCCATGGACCGTGTGCCCTTTACTTTCACTCAGGGCTTGATTCCAAGTGCACTCTCTTTCCCTGAGGGGCGGGGCAATGCTTTGGGTTTTGGTGATGAAGCACTGCTCAGCAACAGGACAGAAGGACAGACACCAGGTTTGCGTGGAGGAGGGGGAGGAGCGCCGCCCCTGGAGGCCTCTGGCTCTTGACAGGCAAAGCTGGAATGCTGTCATGTCTGGCTGGTGTGTGGGCAGCTTCTGTCGACACAGACACAGTTCTTATGTCTACACTACCCTGAAGTATGGAGCAAACATGGATCAAAGGAATATTTTATTTGCATCTGCGATTTCAGAGGCAGAGAGGTCAGTGAGGACTTTGGAGGCATAAAGTAAGGCTGAAAAAGGTCGGATTCCTGGAGATGGTTAAAAGACAGCACAGAGGGCCGGGCATGGTGGCTCAAGCCTGTAATCCCAGCACTTTGGGAGGCTAAAGCAGGTGATTACTTGGGGTCAGGAGTTCGAGACCAGCCTGGTCAATATTGTGAAAACCCCATCTCTACTAAAAATACAAAAATTATCCAGGCATGGTGGCAGGTGCCTGTGGTTCAAGGCAGGAGAATCACTTGAACCCGGGAGGCAGAGGTTGCAGTGAGCCAAGATCGCGCCACTGCACTCCAGCCTGGGTGACAGAGCAAGACTCCATCTCAGAAAAAAAGAAAAAAAAAAAAAGACAGCAGAGGGAACAGCCTGAAGAGGGCTGCTCTTTGCGGGAGGGAGAGGGAGTGGAGCCAGCCAGTGAGTTGACGACTGTGACCACAGACGTTGCCACCTGCCTGAACTGAAGAATCACTGGGGTGGGGAGGGATGCCCCTACTTTCAAAAATTTGTTAGAACCCAGTAGGACTAGTTCCTTCAGAATAGACAATACTTAAACAACCCATTCCTTTATTCAGCATTTTTGTTTCACAGTGATCCACCAGGAAAAGAGACGAAAACAATCTGGTTTTTGTCTTAGGTGAGAGCCATGCTGTGGGAGGCATCTTTCTGAGGTGTTGGAGTTGTTCTGTAATTCTGCATTGTCCAATAGTGTAGCCGCTGACCACATGTGGTTACTGAGTACTGGATTACTGGATTTGTGGCTAGTGTGACTAAGGAACTAAATCTTAAATTATATATATTATAATAAAATGAAAATTAATTACAATTTAAACAGCCACACGTGATGAGTGGCTATTGTATTGCACGACATGGGTTGAGAGGATTTACCAATCAGGATGCTTTTGGTTGTAAGTTGCAGAAGACACAACTCAAAATGGACAAGAAGCCCAGGGATGGTGTGGTCTCTGGGTTGGTTCAATGACATCATCAGTGATCCAGGTCCTTTCCATCTTTGGGTTCTGCCTTCCTTAGTGTGTGGCTTTTGTCCACAAGATGGTTGCAGCACCTCTGAGTGTTCGTGTTCCCACATAGCAACATCTGTATATGTACACTCTTCCCTTTTGTCTTTTGCTAGGAGTAAACACTTCTTAGAAGTCCCCTTGCCTCTGCCCCAGCACACTTCCTCTCCTGCCTCATTGATGAGGCCACGTCACATGCTGTGAAGCACTGGACGTGTGACTGAATCACCATGGCTGGAGAGAGCAAGTGGGCTCACATGCCTGGGAGAGGAAGGACCCAGCCCCCCAACGCACCTGACTGCCAATACACAGCCAAGTTGTGTTGTGCTGCCAAGGAAGAAGGGTTGTGAGAGATGCTGGGTAGACAATGGCTGGGACTGTTCCAGTGGAGATTTCAACATGTATGCAATCCTAACACACACAAAATTGAAGGGCTCTAAATGAGATATGAACAAAGAGCTATGGTAGCACAGAGGAGAGAGTGAAGTCTTCCTGGGAGAGTTAGAGAAAGTGTCGCAGAAAAGATAACTGAACTGGGCCTTCAAGAAGAGGATTAGAAGCAGTCACTTGACAGAAGTCTGGAAGCTAAGCTTTGCCCTAGGTGAGCACATTTTCCCACTTCTCTAATAGATGTGAAATTCTTCAGGTTAACTTGTCTTTTGAGAGATGACTGTACCATCTGCTTGCACAGTCCTTCTTCTCTCTCTCTCTTTCTCTCTCTCTTTTCTAAAGGTATGGAGAGATCTGTTGAGCCAGCAATGAAACACATCCCTATTTTTTTGCTATATTCAACCACCATCTATTCATCCACCTACGTACACACTCAACCCTTCTCTGACTCGACTTCCTTTTCTTAGAAGGGCAGATGGAGGAATATCGGCAAGTGAGAGGCAGAGTACAGAATAAGCATGAGAGCAGAGACACATGGACACACACCATTCAAGACTATGAAAATACTGTCATGCTTTCATACTGCCATAGGCCTACAGGATTCCTGCCCATGCTGCCTTCTAGGGGACATCCTTTCCTATTGACACCTTCAGGAGGTCCCTGGAAAATGACATCTCATTTTCTGCTAGTGGGTATGATTAGGCCTAGGGCTCAATTAAGCTGATGACTGAGTGAATCCTTCAAAAGTCAGGCAGGTGGTAATAAATGAAAACCTTTAGCAATAACAACAAAGATGGCTATCTGCCCCAAGATGCTTTCATCATTTTCTTCCTGAGCATCCCCCGTTCCTGTCTTGAAAGTGGCTCAGTTTCATCACCAGCCAGGGACTGAGCTGTCTCTGCTGGCCAGGTCTAGGGCTCAGCCTCCAGCCCTCTGTGAGCATCTACATCCTCTTCAGGGAAACCAGCCAGGGAAACAGCCATGTTCTTGCCTCAGCTGTGGCATCTCATGAGCCCCATCATAGCCCTGGCTGGCAGCAAGGGATTTTCCATTGATTTAGTGAGACATTTGAGAGCAAAAGGGATCCAGAAAGGTCATCTACATAATTTAAGACATTTTCCCATGTAAGTACATGCACGTGCACACATTTACTCACGTCACGCAGGCACACACAGAACTTGAGTGCTATGGGCTGTCGAAGGATTAATTCTTTCAGCTATTGCTTTTTCTCCCCCCATTCACTAAATTTTGCTGTGAAAATGTGGATGACTGAACAAGAAGAGTTAAGTGGTCTGATGTTGGGAAATAGAGTGTGAGGGAAGCTATTATGCCAACAAAATGTTGAGAGTCTTCTAATTTTTAGCCAATTGTTTAAAAGATGACAGACGGTAATGTTTATGAGATGTATAATTCAAGGCAAATCTGTCCAGATAGAGAGGAGAAAGCATCTTTAACTTGGCTAACAAATGTTGAGCTGCATTCAGATAAATAAAACCAACAAAACCCAAGGCACATAATTCCAACACTGCAGAGATGGAAAACAATTTTTCTTAAGGAGAAGAAAAAGAACTATAAGAACTATATGTACTTGAATAAGAAGTTTTGATTCTTCCATCCTTCCATGCTAATCAGTTATATTTTTAGTCTCAGGTGAAGACAGGATAGACCTCAAATCTTGAATAGTTGAAATTTTTCGACAAGGTCATGCTGCATGCCAGTTTTTCAGTTTCCCCCAATTTTTGTTTTGAGCCAAATATCATGATCTTTGTTCCATTAATATTTAAGAGTAAGTTAGATTGTGCCCGATGATCTTAAAGCTCATTTAAATCAGCTTGAAGATAATATTAAGCTTCCTCCCAGCATAATCTACTACCATAAGTGATAGCGTCATCTGCATATAAATAATGGACTGGATATGATAATGAATAGCCAAGATTATCGATATAGAATGACAACTGCATTTGATTTCAGATAAATCTTTCAAGGATCCATTATTGTGTTTTCAGAGTTAAAGATGCATTGTTTTTGTCCAAATCTTCTAAAGAAACACAAAATGTTTTTATGAAATGAATCCTTTATTGTGTTAGAAAGAGAGGGGGAAAGTTCACAAATTATACACATATTGTTTTGCAAATACAATAATTCGAGTTTGCACAGATCATTACTTTATTGGATTGAACAACTGTCTCTTGGCAATTGCTGCTTCTCCTTTTTTTCGCCTTTTCCTCTTCCTTTTCTTTTAGATAGTAATGAACAATCTAAAATATCCTTCATTTGAGACTGGCTTGAACACATTTAAATTGCCATAGGCCTGTGGAATTCCTCCCCATGATATCTTCTAGGTTACATCTTTTCATACTCTGAAAACATTTGATTTTAATAAATCACCTCTTTCCTTTTCAGTAACCTAAAACTTACTGATATCTCTCATTTGAATAAAGTAAAGCCTCTGGATAACTATGCATTAGATAAGATTTGTAAGAGTTAAATTAAGGACATTCTTTTCTCTCCTAAAAGAAGAGACTATTTTTAAAGTCAAAAGGAAAAAAAAATGAAAAGAAACTGACAAAAAGAAGAGTCAATGCCAATAAACACATATTGATCTGTGTGTGGTTGATGGTACAAGCCTCTGGCTGCAAATATAGCCATTTTTATTTTCTTAGCAGATGCTGGGCAGCTAGGCAGGATAGTGGTCATTCTTCCTTTTCTCCTGTCTCTCCCTTTCTCTTTTTATCTCTAGTGCTCCATCCTGTCTCTTCCAAACACAGCGGAATCTGTATACCACCTTCAGGAGTTTTTGGAGGTGGTCTTGAAGTCTTAAAGCTGGCAAAGAGGGTGAAAGGTGCTGTTGGGCAGGAAAAAGACGTTTTTCCACTTTTCTAATTCAGCAGAGTCAGTCACTGCTCTGGGTCCAGGCAACTGAATCCTTGGGGAAACACACCATGAAACACACCAGTAAGGACCATGCAGGCAACTGCATGTTTGGTTTCTCTGTGTATCTCCTCGTACAGCTGCTGGGATATAAGAGATACCCAATGTTTGCTAATTGAATGAGTAAATGGGAATATCATGAACTTAGAGGAATTCTGGTGTAGGAGATAAGGACTTACTGCTCATCTATACACCATGGGACATGTTCAGGCAAGCAAACATCCTTCCTCTTCTGGGACCCCTTAGCTTTGCACACACTTGAGGAATCTCTCTCTCTTTTTTTTTTTTTTTTGATGGAGTCTCACTCTTGTTGCCCAGGCTGGAGTGCAATGGCGCAATCTCATCTCACTGCGGCACCTCTGCCTTTCGGGTTCAAGCGATTCTCCTGCCTCAGCCTCCCAAGTAGCTGGGATTATAGGCACCCACTACCATGCTGGGCTAATTTTTGTATTTTTAGTAGAGATAGGATTTTGCCATATTAGCCAGACTAGTCTCAAACTCCTGACCTCAGGTGATCTGCCCACCTCAGCCTCCCAAAGTGCTGGGATTACAGGTGTGAGCCACCGCTCCCAGCCGAGGAATCTCTTCTTTGACTTTTCAGTCCTTTGAGACAAAGGAGAGCCTAGGGGCAGAGTTACCTAAAAGGTTGTGAGGCAAGAGGAACTACGGGGCCTCCAGGTATGGTGGGGAGATCTAGCGTAGAAGTCAAACCAAATTGCTGTGCAAAAATCACCCAACCTCACATCTCCATGCCTTGGCTCAGCCAGTAGCTTTTGCCTAAAATATTCTTGTCTGTATAGGGAATTGCTACTCTTTTTCCTTAAAGATTCTGCCCCAGATTTCACCCTCCTTTGGAAGTTTTCTGATCCTTCTTGGCAACATTACATCTTCCTTCTCTGCTGATATAGTATTCTGTGTATGACTTTTTTTTAACACTGGATATTTATTTTCAGGTATCTGTTTTCTGCACTAGACTGTGTCTTCTGGAGGATATATTTTATTTATCTCGATTTGTTCTATGCTTAGCATAGTGCCTGAAACATGGTAGACATTTTAAAGAGATTTGCTGAGTGGGAATCACATTACAAAGCACTGAGAATGCACAATGGAGAGAGCGCTGGCAGGGCTGCCCTGGACAATTGTGTAAGTTGTGAACTGCACATCTGGATGTAGTGGTTCTCATCTCTGGATCCCCAACATCTGGGTGGAGAGATGAGGAGCTTTGGGCTCAAAAAGAGGTTATCTTAGGGCCCTTCTGTCCCTTTCCACCTAGTCCCCAGGGCTCTGAAATGGTTTAAATTCTTGAGGAGACCATGCCTTGCAGGACCAAATGAAGTCCCTGTTTTCCACCAAATCCCCCCCTCTGTACCTAGTGCCTCAGGTTTTCCCAATAGATTGCAGTCTTGATCTTTCATTTCTTCAGTAAACAAATAGCTTGGAGAATTTTGGTGTGTTTTAGTTAAAGAATAATATTGAGACCAGATTTTTTTCCTGTTAGGATTACTTGAAGAGACTAGAAAGTAGAAAATCACTGTGCCCAGTTGGGTGGAAAGTGGGAGTGGGGTGGAGGGGAAAAGGTTGTAGAGAGACTATGTTAAAGACCAAGAAGACATCCCTCAATGCCAGGGGTCTGCCCTGTTAGCTCTTTCTGGGTAGGAAATAAGCAAATGTGCACACGTGAACTTGAAAAACAGCTAGGTTTTAACCACAATGGAAGGGAGGCTGGGGTTAGGAGAGGTGGGCTTACAGGGCAAGGCTGTTAAGGGAGCTGGCTCCTTTCTTCACCGGTTGAACATCTGTGTCCCCCCAACATTCACATGTTGAAACCTTACTGCCCGAGGTGATGGTATTGGGAGATGGGGCCTGTGGGAGGTAACTGGAATTGGATGAGGTCATAAAGGGAGCCCTCATGAATGGGATTAGTGTCCTTTAAGAGCCAGGAGATTTGCTCCCTCTCTCTGCCCTCCACCACATGAAGAGACAACCAGAAGCTGGCAACTACCAGAACCTGACCCTGCTGGCACCCTGATCCTGGACACCCACACTCTAGAATTGTGAAAAATAAATTCCTGTTGTTTATAAGTCATCCAGTCTGTGGTACTTTGTTATAGCAGCCAGAACCAAGACGCCTGGTTTCTCTTGTCTGGCCTCAGCGTGCATTGCCAGTCTCTCTCAGGGTTGTTCTGAAGCTGGGGGTGGGCAGAGGCACAAGGAGTGCTTTGGAGCCTGGGGGAGGAGGAAGTGAGAAGAGGCCATCAGTGTGGTCTGGACCCACAGTCAGCCCTTCCCCGCTGTGAAACACCGCCTCTTTTGAGTGTATTTTCTATGAAGCTAAAGAAATATTTGTCCTATTGCCAGACTTGAATGACATTAAACAGGGTCCAGCTTTGAGTCTTGGAAACTGGAGTTATGGAAGGAGAAAGGATCTTGTCTACCACATTTGAAACTTGGATTTTAGATGAATTGCGTATAATTAGCACAAGCTAGGACAGAGGGTTCGAAAGTGTATTCTGAGGAACCTAAGATCCCTGTGGATATTTTTGAGATCGTTTGAGTATTTTGCAAACACTTGATTTGAAATTTTATTTTATTTTATTTTGAGACAGAGTCTCACTTTGTTGCCCAGGCTGGAGTGCAGTGGCACAATCTCCACTCACTACAACCTCCGACTCCTGGGTTCAGCCCTCCTCAGCCTCCCAAAGTGCTGGGATTACAGGCGTGAGCTACTGCACCCAGCTGAAATTTTAAAATACCATATATTTTAATGTGAACAAACAATATATTATATATCAACTTTTAACAATCAGCACATTAACTTGTGCTTGCCAACCTAATTTTGCGTGTATAAGCCCAGATATCGGAATAAAGCGTTTCCTGATATCACTGTTAAGTGAAGAGTGTCTTGAGTTTGCAAAGCAAATTTAAAAAAAAACAAAACAAAACTGGTACTCCTTTTGCAGCTACTCATCTGTGGAAATTAGACTTCCCTCACTATTACACACTCAAAACAAAATGCTAAAATAAATTGGATGCTAAGACTGATATGACTTCAATTTATATCCATAACTCTCCATTTTAAGTTTTGTGTCTCAGCAATTCTTCATTATCTTCTTATAATAAAGCTTACAAATTAAAGCCTATAAAATAAATGTTTAAGAATAATTTGTCAATTTTAATCTGTTTTATACATTAGTGTATAAGAATTATTGCTGTTGCAAAGTACAGACACCCAACTAAAAATGGCTTAAGCAAAAAGAGGATTTATTATCTCACTTAAAAAGAAATTCCAGGGTTGGTTAATTTGATGGCTCAGAAACATCCTCGAGGACCTGGGTTCCTCCTGTTTTCTGTTTAGCCTTCCTCAGGGTGTGATCTTTGTGCTAACCCTTATCAAGGTGGCAGGAGGGCTTCCATAGTTCCAAGCACCCTGCACAGACATGGAAATATCCAATGGGGGAAAAGGGCAAAATGTCTCTTCCTAGGAAAGAGTAATTTCTTCAAGAAGCTCCTGTGCAGGCCTCCTCTGCCATGTCCCAACCCTGTCTAAACCAGTTGTGGCAAGAAGGCCTTCCATAATTGGCCTTTCCAGAACCATGAATGGAAGATGTAGACCCTGAACAGGGTCTGGGCTCAGCCAGCAAGAACAGAGAGGAGGAATGCTGCTGGTACTCTACTAACAGTGTCTGTGAGAATTTGGCTTCCTTATATGAATCATTTGATTAAACAATGTGGCTAGTTTAAAAATTGGTTGAAAAATCTTCTGGGAGTATTATGAACTTTTCCTGGGCTGGGCTGTGGGGCTGTTTTCACTGCTGGTCAGATTTTCTGGGAGGGGAGAATTCCCACCTGTGTTAGCCTTGGCACCATCCACCTGCTCTTCAGTGCCTTTCCTTTCTTGGTAGCACTGGCTGCCATCTGTGTGGAAACTGACAGTTTACAAGGTATTGTTATGTATATTCACCTATTTAATTCTCAAACTAGGAAGTAATCTCCAGGCTGGATGACCACTGAATCACCTGGGAGCATCTTGAAAAGAAGAGATTCATGGGCCTCCCACTGGATCCACCGAACCAGAACCTCCTGAGGTAGAGCCTGGGAATTTATTTTTCAAAAAAGTACTCTAGGTATTTCTGCAATTATAGGAAACTGCAAGAGGTTTGGCATGGCTGGGGAATTGATGTCGCTGAGGATGAGGCTGCAGATGTGAGCAGGGGTCAGGTTTTGCAGGGACTCCAAGTTTAGGACTTGGACTTTGTCCTGCAAGGCGGGATCAGATGAGCACCTTTGCAATGGCTCTCTGGTGGAACACAGTGGATTGACAGGTGATGGGCATTAAACCAAAGCAGTGGGAGTAGACGAGAGGAAAGGGCAAAAGAGAGGCTAAGGAAATGCAGTCAACAGGTCTTAGTTTCTAATTAAATTGAGAGGAAAGAAGACTGAAGTGGCTCCCAGGTGTCTAGCTTGGGTGATTCTCTCTCAACAGCTGGCTGTTCTGTCACTGGTTTCCTGGCTGAGGAAGACAGTGCTGTAGACAGAAAGATTCTCGACTCTTTCACCTCAGTCTTTTCTTAACTTCCCTCCCTATTCTTTCACTCCCTACTCGTTCGTCCTAATCCTGAACTTACCAGCATCGACTGCTGTAGTGATTTCCTAATTCTCCCTTCCTCTCTTACAACTCAACCTGACCATTCACCTTTCATCACAAAAGAACAGTCATAAATAACCAGGCTTCCATTGAAGATCTGCCTACTGACATTTTTTGTCTGCAGAAAAAAGGAATAAAGCAAGTCCATGTCAGCTGGAGAGAAAATATTCCTATACAACCCAAGCTAGGAGAGGAACAGTGTGGGGCTGATTTTGATTTAAAGAAAATGCTCATGGTCAAATGAAGAAAACAGTGAAAAGTATGTACTATGATGCCTACACTAGACCAGAAGATATTTGAATTCTCAAATTATATTATTGCTTACTGTATTCATTCTATTGTATTGTCTTATAAGAAAAACAAATTCTAATGTTTTGCAGAAAGACTAATGGAGACTGCAAGAGGCTGGAAGGTGTTAATACCTATCCTTACCCATCATTATGGTCACGGCCAATGCTCCCATAACAAAAGACAGGTTAATAAAGGAAAAGTATAACCAATTTATTTTAATCAAGGTTTTCTCTGACATGGGAGGCTTCAGAAGTGAAGATCCAAAGACCCAGGGAAAGCTGTCCATTTTTAGGCTTAAATTTAATGAAAAATGGATAGGAAAGAAGACTGGACAAAAAGGGTAGCAATATGGATTGGCTGTGTCCCCATCCAAATCTCAACTTGAATTGTATCTCCCAGAATTCCCATGTGTTGTAGGAGGGACCCAGGGGGAGGTAATTGAATCATGGGGGCTGGTATTTCCTGTGCTATTCTCGTGATAGTGAATAAGTCTCGTAAGACCTGATGGGTTTATCAGGGGTTTCTGCTTTTGCTTCCTCCTCATTTTTCTCTTGCTGCCATCATGTAAGAAGTGGCTTTCACCTCCCACCATGATTCTGAAGGTTCCCCAGTCATGTGGAACCATAAGTTCAATTAAACCTCTTTTTGTTCTCAGTTTCAGGTATGTCTTTATCAGCAGTGTGAAAACAAACTAATACAATAAATTGGTACCAGGAGTGGGGTGTTGCTGAAAAGATACCTGAAAATGTGGAAGTGACTTTGGAGCACAGGTTGGAACAGTTTGAAAGGTTCAGAAGAAGACAAGAAAATTTGGGAAAGTTTGGAACCTCCTAGGGACTCGTTGAATGGCTTTGACAAAAATGCTAATAGTGATATGAATAATAAAGTCCAGGTGGAGATGGCCTCAGATGGAGATGAGAAACTTGTTGGGAACTGGAGCAAAGGTGACTCTTGTTATATTTTAGCAAAAAGACTGGTGGCATTTTGCCCCTACCCTAGAGATTTGTGGAACGTTGAACTCGAGAGAGATGATTTAGGGTATCTGGCAAAAGAAATTTCTAAGCAGCAAAGCATTCAAAAGATTACTTGGGTGCTGTTAATAGCATTCTATTTTAAAAGGGAAAGAGAGCATAGAAGTTCAGAAAATTTGCAGCCTGATGATGCAGTAGAAAAGAAAAACCCAGTTTTTTGAGGAAAAATTCAAGCTGGCTGCAGAAATTTGCATAAGTAGCAAGAAGCCTAATGTTAATCCTGAAGACCATGGGGAAAATGTCTTCAGGGCATGTCAGAGATCTTTATGGCAGCACCTCCCATCACAGGCCTGGAGGCCCAGGAGGAAAAAGTGGTTTCATGGGCCAGGCCCAGGCTCCTCATGCTGTGTGCAACCTAGGGACTTAGTGCCCCATGTCCCAGCTGCTCCAGCTGTGGCTGAAAGGAGTCAATATAGAGCTTGGGCTGTGGTTTCAGAGGGTGGAGGCCCCAAGCCTTGGCAGCTTCCACATGGTGTCAAGCCTGTGGGTGCAGAGAAGTCAAGACCTGAGGTTTGGGAATCTCCATCTAGATTTCAAAAGAGTCTGGAAATACCTGGATGCCCAGGCAGAAGTTTGCTGCAGGGGCGGGGCCCTCATGGAGAACCTCTGCTAGGGCAGTGCAGAAGGGAAATGTGGGTTTGGAGCCCCACACAGAGTCCCTACTGTGGCACTGCCTAGTGGAGCTGTGAGAAGAGGGCCACCTTCCTCCAGACCCCAGAATGGTAGATCCACTGACAGCTTGCACCGTGCACCTGGAAAAGCTACAGACACTCAACATCAGCCTGTGAAAGGAGCCAGGAGGGAGGCTGTACCCTGCAAAGCCACAGGGGTGGAGCTGTCCAAGACCATGGAAACCCACTTCTTGCATCAGCATGACCTGGATGTGAAAGCTGGAGTCAAAGGAGGTCATTTTGGAGCTTTAAAATTTCACTACCCCACTGGATTTTGGACTTCCATGAGCCCTATAATCCCTTTGTTTTGGTCAATTTCTCCCATTTGGAATGGCTGTATTTACCCAATACCTGTATGCCCACTGTGACTAGGAAGTAACTAGCTTGCTTTTGATTTTACAGGCTCATAGATGGAAGGGACTTGCCTTGTCTCAGATGAGAATTTAGACTGTGGACTTTTGGGTTAATGCTGAAATGAGTTTAAGACTTTGGGGGACTTTTGGGAAGGCATGATTGGTTTTGAAATATGAGAACATGAGATTTGGAGGAGTTGGGGGTGGAATGATATGGTTTGGCTGTCTACCCACCCAAATCTCAACTTCAATTGTATCTTCCAGAATTCCCACATGTTGTGGGAGGGACCTAGCAGGAGGTAATTAAATCATGGGGGCCAACCTTTTCTGTGCTATTCTCATGCTAGTGAATAAGTCTTATGAGATCTGATGGGTTTATCAGGTATTTCTGCTTTCACTTCCTCCTCATTTTTCTCTTGCCACTGCCATGTAAGAAGTGTCTTTCACCTGCTGCCATGATTCTGAAGCCTCCCCAGCCATGAGGAACTGTAAGTCAAATTAAACCTCTTTTTATTCCCAGTTTGGGTAGGTGTTTATCAGCAGCATGAAAACAAATTAATACAGGTAGGATTTAATGGTAAGAGAGTTTGGGGGGAAACCTAGCAAGGCCTATCCAGATTCTTCTTGGCCTCTCTGTGTAGCACTTTTCCTTCCCTGGTATAGGGCAGGACCCCTTAGGAATGAGAGTCTTATGGCCAACTATCAGTCAAAGTCGGTCAGAGAACTTCTTTAAGGACAGCTCCTACACAGAAAGCAGGAGAAGGTTAGGGTGACTTTGCTTCTGAGGTTGCTTCGGAAGCCTTCCAACCTCCTTCAGTTCAAAGTACTCAGCATGCCAAAGTGCCATACTTTGGGGTGTGATTTTTCAGAACTGCAACAAAACTATTACTGAATAGTGGGAGGGTAAAATTAAAATCCTTGAATTTCATGAATAGTGAATTTTAAGAAATATTTTTTGAAAGCCACACATGAAAAACTCTCAGAAATTTAACTTTTTTTTCAGAAAATGTTTGATTAGCATCATCTCCATCTGACCACTTCTGCCATTTCCAAGATTTCTAGGCTGACATATGCTCCATTCCTTTTCTCTACATAAAGTCCCTATGTGTCCCCACTCCTTGCTCCACTCACTGGAAACCTGACTTGTGGTTCAGCTGCTGACAAATTCTGGATGAATACAAGAAGCTCACTTCTTTGCCACTAAAATAAAACACATGAAACACATGAAAGGGAATCATTTCATGTGTAAAAGACTAAAGGACTTTTTTTTTTTTTTTTTGAGACAGGGTCTCGCTGTCACCCAGGCTGGAGTACAGCAGTGCAGTCATAGCTCATTGCAGCCTCGAAGTCCTGGGCTTACATAGTCCTCCTGCTTTAGCCTCCCAAGTAGCTTGGAACTACAGGTCTGAGCGACTGCTGTGGGCTGAGGAACTCTTTTTTTTTATATATATACTTTAAGTTCTAGGGTACATGTGCACAATGTGCAGGTTTGTTACATAGGCATACATGTGACATGTTGGTTTGCTGCAGCCATCAACTTGTCATTTACATTAGGTATTTCTCCTAATGCTATCCCTCCCCCAGCCCCTCACCCCCTGACAGGCCCCAGTGAGTGATGTTCCCTGCCCTGTGTCCAAGTGATCTCATTGTTCAATTCCCACCTATGAGTGAGAACATGCAGTGTTTGGTTTTCTGTCCTTGTGATAGTTTGCCGGGAATGATGGTTTCCAGCTTCATTTATGTCCCTGCAAAGGACATGAACTCATCCTTTCTTATGACTGCATAGTATTCCATGGTATATATGTGCCACATTTTCTTAATCCAGTCTATCATTGATGGACTTTTGGGTTGGTTCCAAGTCTTTGCTATTGTGAATAGTGTTGCAATAAACATACGTGTGCATGTGTCTTTACAGTAGCATGATTTATAATCCTTTGGGTATATACCCAGTAATGGGATGGCTGGGTCAAATGGTATTTCTAGTTCTAGATCCTTGAGGGATTGCCACACTGTCTTCCACAATGGTTGAACTAGTTTACACTCACACCAACAGTGTAAAAGCATTCCTATTTCTCCACATCCTCTCCAGCATCTATTGTTTCCTGACTTTTTAAAGATTGCCATTCTAACTGGTGTGAGATGGTATCTCATTGTGGTTTTGATTTGCATTTCTCTGGTGGCCAGTGATGATGAGCATTTTTTCATGTGTCTGTTGGCTGCATAATTGTCTTCTTTTGAGAAGTGTCCATTCATATCCTTTGCCTGCTTTTTGATGGGGTTGTTTGTTTTTTTCTTGTAAACTTGTTTGAGTAATTTATAGATTCTGGATATTAGCCCTTTGTCAGGTGGGTAGATTGCAAAAATTTTCTCCCATTCTGTAGGTTGCCTGTTCACTCTGATGGTAGTTTCTTTTGCTGTGCGGAAGCTCTTTAGTTTAATTAGACCCCATTTGTCTATTTTGGCTTTTCTTGCCATTGCTTTTGGTGTTTTAGTCATGAAGTCCTTGCCCATGCCTATGTCCTGAATGGTATTGCCTAGGTTTTCTTCTAGTGTTTTTATGGTTTTAGGTCTAACATTTGAGTCTTTAATCCGTCTTGAATTAATTTTTGTATAAGGTGTAAGGAAGGGATCCAGTTTCAACTTTCTACATATGGTTAGCCGGTTTTCCCAGCACCATTTATTAAATAGGGAATCCTTTCCCCATTTCTTGTTTTTGTCAGGTTTGTCAAAGATCAGATGGCTTTAGATGTGTGGTATTATTTCTGAGGCCTCTGTTCTGTTCCATCGGTCTATATATCTGTTTTGGTATCAGTACCATGATGTTTTGGTTACTGTCGCCTTGTAGTAGAGTTTGAAGTCAGGTAGTGTCATACCTCCAGCTTTGTTCCTTTTGCTTAGGATTGACTTGGCAATGCAGGCTCTTTTTTGGTTCCATATGAACTTTAAAGTAGTTTTTTCCATTTCTATGAAGAAAGTCATTGGTAGCTTATTGGGGATGGCATTGAATCTATAAATTACCTTGGGCAGTATGGCCATTTTCTTGATATTGATTCTTCCTATCCATGAGCAGGGAATGTTCTTCCATTCGTTTGTGTCCTCTTTCATTTCGTGGAGCAGTGGTTTGTAGTTCTCCTTGAAGAGGTCCTTCACATCACTTGTAAGTTGGATTTCTAGGTACTTTATCTTCTTTGTAGCAATTGTGAATGGGAGTTCACTTATGATTTGGCTCTCTGTTTGTCTGTTATTGGTGTATAGGAATGCTTGTGATTTTTGCACACTGATTTTGTATCCTGAGACTTTGCTGAAGTTGCTTATCAGCTTAATGAGATTTGGGGCTGAGATGATGGGGTTTTCTAAAAATACAACCATGTCATCTGCAAACAGGGACAATTTGACTTCCTCTTTTCCTAACTGAATGCCCTTTATTTATTTCTCTTGCCTGATTGCCCTGGCCTGAACTTCCAACACTATGTTGAATAGGATTGGTGAGAGAGATAATCCTTGTCTTGTGCCAGTTTTCAAAGGGAATGCTTCCAGTTTTTGCCCATTTAGTATGATATTGGCTGTTGGTTTGTCATAAATAGCTCTTATTGTTTTGAGATATGTTCCATCAATACCGAGTTTATTGAGAGTTTTTAGCATGAAGGGCTGTTGAATTTTGTTAAGGGCCTTTTCTGCATCTATTGAGATAATCATGTGATTTTTGTCATTGGTTCTGTTTATGTGATGGATTCTGTTTATTGATTTGCATATGTTGAACCAGCCTTGCATCCCAGGGATGAGGCTGACATGATCATGGTGGATAAGCTTTTTGATGTGTTGCTGGATTCGATTTGCCAGTATTTTATTGAGGATTTTTGCATCGATGTTCATCAGGGATATTGGTCTAAAATTCTCTTTTTTTGTTGTGTCTCTGCCAGGCTTTGGTATCAGCATGATGCCGGCCTCATAAAATGAGTTAGGGAGGATTCCCTCTTTTTCTATTGATTGGAATAGTTTTGGAAGGAATGACACCAGCCTGAGGAACTCTTAAAGACCAAGTGTCTACCATCTCATTCACCAAAAAGTAGGTGGGAACAATATTTAGAAAGAAACAGACATTTGGAATTTTTTTAATGTGTTATGACTGTCCTGTAAGTTTTACTCAACAACAACAATGTATGACAAAAATACACAACTGTATTGATGTGTGAAAATACATGGGTGAATTTCAAAAGTGTTTTGTTGAGTAAAAGAAGCCAGACCTCCCAAATGAGACTATATAGTATATAATTCCATTTTAATAAAATTTCATAAACTAAAAACTAACCTATAATGGCAAAAACAAAACAAAACAAAACATCGGTGGTTGCCTAGGGCTGATGGGAAGGAAGGACAAATTACAAGGGAGTATGAGGAAATATTAGCAAGGATGGAGACATTCATAATCCTGATTGCAGTGAAAGTTTCACCAGTGTCTACCTATGTCAAGTCTCATCAAATTTACACTTTAAATATGTGCAATTTATCATGACTCCATTCTATGCAAATAAAGCTGTAACAAAAATAAGCGAGGAAGAACAGAGATTGATTCCTTCTCAGCTGAAATCTTCAACGTGGGAATACGAATCATCTTTCTCCAGAGTAATTTTTCTTGATCACTTTACAGCTTTTTTTTTTTATTATTATACTTTAAGTTTTAGGGTACATGTGCACATTGTGCAGGTTAGTTACATATGTATACATGTGCCATGCTGGTGCACTGCACCCACTAACTCGTCATCTAGCATTAAGTATATCTCCCAATGCTATCCTTCCCCCCTCCCCCCACCCCACAACAGTCCCCAGTGTGATATTCCCCTTCCTGTGTCCATGTGATCTCATTGTTCAATTCCCATCTATGAGTGAGAATATGCGGTGTTTGGTTTTTTGTTCTTGCGATAGTTTACTGAGAATGATGTTTTCCAATTTCATCCATGTCCCTACAAAGGACATGAACTCATCATTTTTTATGGCTGCATAGTATTCCATGGTGTATATGTGCCACATTTTCTTAATCCAGTCTATCATTGTTGGACATTTGGGTTGGTTCCAAGTCTTTGCTATTGTGAATAATGCCACAATAAATATACGTGTACCTGTGTCTTTATAGCAGTATGATTTATAGTCCTTTGGGTATATACCCAGTAATGGGATGGCTGGGTCAAATGGTATTTCCAGTTCTAGATCCCTGAGGAATCGCCACACTGACTTCCACAATGGTTGAACTAGTTTACAGTCTCACCAACAGTGTAAAAGTGTTCCTATTTCTCCACATCCTCTCCAGCACCTGTTGTTTCCTGACTTTTTAATGATTGCCATTCTAACTGGTGTGAGATGGTATCTCATAGTGGTTTTGATTTGCATTTCTCTGATGGCCAGTGATGATGAGCATTTTTTCATGTGTTTTTTGGCTGCATAAATGTCTTCTTTTGAGAAGTGTCTGTTCATGTCCTTCGCCCACTTTTTGATGGGGTTGTTTGTTTTTTTCTTGTAAATTTGTTTGAGTTCATTGTAGATTCTGGATATTAGCCCTTAGTCAGATGAGTAGGTTGCGAAAATTTTCTCCCATGTTGTAGGTTGCCTGTTCACTCTGATGGTAGTTTCTTTTGCTGTGCAGAAGCTCTTTAGTTTAATTAGATCCCATTTGTCAATTTTGTCTTTTGTTGCCATTGCTTTTGGTGTTTTAGACATGAAGTCCTTGCCGATGCCTATGTCCTGAATGGTAATGCCTAGGTTTTCTTCTAGGGTTTTTATGGTTTTAGGTTTAACGTTTAAGTCTTTAATCCATCTTGAATTGATTTTTGTATGAGGTGTAAGGAAGGGATCTAGTTTCAGCTTTCTACATATGGCTACTTTACAGCTATTTTTGCAGGTTTCCATTTCCCCACTAGCTCTGCAAGTCATGTCAGTAGGTCCTTTCTATTTACCAGACACTTGGACATAATGAGACTTCCAGAGGCACAGGCTGACCAAGATGTAAAATGTGACTTTTCTGGTTTTCTGGGTCCCACTCGAGTTCTTGGTTATTTCCATTCCAGCCCGTGAGCCAGCGTGGGTGGCAGGGGCCTGTGTCTGTGCCTGTGCTGCGCTACCTCCAGCTGCCCTTTCTCCTGTGTGTGCTGGGAGTATCGTCAATGAGTGGCAATTGGTATGTGGAGATGAGCAAGAGTTCAGGTGGCTGGAGGAAAACTGGCTCCCTTGGGGAGAATGCAACACAGGAAGACCAAATCCCCCTGTGGAAGAGAAGCATAAAAGGGAAATCAGAGCAGGGAGGGGCCATTTCTATGGACAGCTTGCAGGGGCAGGGGTTGTCCCTGCCTGTGTTGGCCCCAGAGCTGGAGGGCTGCTGGAGGTGAGGTCCCAAAGTCCGTCTTTCCTCCTTCAAGTCTGCCTGTCTGCATCTTGCATGAACAGATGGCACTGTGGCATTTGTGGTCATGATGCAGCCGATCCCCCAGAACCATCCTGCTTCATCATGCTCTCCAGAGTTGATCTGCTTAGAGGTTAGGGCTAAGGCTTACAAACTGATACAGAGTGCAGTTGCATTTCCTTGCCCTTTCCAAATCTCCCTTTGCTATCCTGGTAGATATTGCCGATCTCCAAGCTCTTACAGCTAAAATCACTCAATTTTACATAAATGAAGCTGTTAAAAAGAAGAAGAAGAAGGAGAAGAAGAAGAAGGAGAAGAAGGAGAAGAAGAAGAAGAAGAAGAAGAAGAAGAAGAAGAAGAAGAAGAAGAAGAAGAAGAAGAAGAAGAAGAAGAAGAAGAAGAAGAAGAAGAAGAAGAAGAAGGAGAAGGAGAAGAAAATGAGCAGGAGAAGGAAAAGAAGGAGAGGGAGAAACAAGTAGAAAAGAGATTGACCCTTCTCAAAGGAGATTCAACTATGACTATTTGGCTATGATTCCAACAGTATTATATGTATTGAAAATACTTGCTGTACTTGATTGAGGGGCTATTTCATAGTCAGGCACTTCACTAAGCACTTTATATACCTTATCTATTTGAATACACACCATACCCCTGGAAGTTGTTGCGATCCATATTCTACAGATGAGAAAATTGAAGCTCTAGGAAACAGAGTGACTTCCCTAAGACTACATAGAGCTGCTGAGATTTGAACTCAGGTATGTCTAGCTGTAAACCCAGTTCTCTTTTTTACATAGCAGACCACCTACCCATTCCTCGGGCAGCATTGAGTTAGACACAGTTGGCTTGCCTCACATCTCTTTGTTCAGAGTCCTATTCTGGGTTTTGTATGCTCTGGGCCAAGTCTCTCCATCCCCAGCCTCATAACAGGTTGTCAAAAACTATGTTGGCTGGTAAAGAATTTAGGTATAGCACTTCCATTTTCAGAACAGAAACTAAAGACCAAAAAGCAGTCTGAGCATCAATGAATGAATCTGGAGGACTCTAGTGGGGTCAACAATGCACAGTGCAGTTGCATTTTCTTGCCTTTTCCAAATCTCCCTTTCCTGTCCTAGTAGATATCGCTGACCTCCGAGCTCTTTCTCAAATCAGTCCCAAGCAATCTCATAGTCAAGGAGACAATTTTGAGGTGGGAGGGGCATGGGTGAGCCCCTGAGCAGGGCGTCTCAAGGGTTACTAGGTGGATGCCCATGCCAAGTCCCCTCTGTTCATGGAGCCAGACATGTCCATCCCTGAGGGGGCTGTGGCATTAATTTGTTTTCCTTCCTGGGTCTGCCAGGGCCTCAATGTCCTCTCATAAAAAGCAATGGGGAGGGAGTGCAGAAAGAGAAACAAGAGGAAATGAAAGCTCTTTTGGGAAAGGCAACTGTGACAAATTGAAAGGGTGGAGGAAATATGAGCACAAACAAGAGAAGGGAGAACAGCCTGGAAGAGAGGGAGCAAAAGAGGCCTGTATCTGCAGCCTCTAGACCACAGAGCACCGATTTGTTTTCTATAAAAAGAGATGTGTTATTTTTCCCCCTCTCTTGGCAAATAATGACAAAGAAGAATGGTTACGGAGTTTGCTGAAATAGAATAGTCTGCGGGGGTATTCTGAGTGAATGAAATGTGCTCTCAAATATCTTATCATGTTCCCCACCAACTTGTTTTTATTTCAAATTGCCTACAACAGGTGCCAGAGTCTGGGCAAACTATAATATCATACCTTGCAACAGCTGTGCATGGAACACACATAGAAACAGTAAAGAAAGGTTACACAACGTTACTGGTCTCATATGGCTCAGAGCAGCTCTAGAATTTAAAACATTTCCCCATCCTTGAGTTAAATTGGGCCCCCATGATATGTGTTCTGTAACTTAATATGAAAGGCTGCTGGTGGATGGGTTGATACCATGGCCACCAAAGTTGGTGGTGGGCACCTGCAAGGAACACGTGTGTCCTGAGTGGACAGTACCGCAAATACAGCCCTTCCTGAAATGGTCGCTTCTCATAGTACAGTGTTTGCTCATGTGTGCAAGCAGGCTCTCCCCTGCATATTGGAAAGATGAAACAGTTTAATGCACATGTCAGCCATACCTAAGACACTTCTCAAGATGCAGCCCAAACAGAATAAAGTGTAGTCTGTGAAAACAGTTTTAGCACCATCATTCCACTTGTTTTTTCTTGTTCAAGAAAGCAAATATGAATGCAAGTGAGTGACAGTGGTGGCATCGAATTGGTTCTAATTTGATGGAAAACTAAAATCCCTATATTTCCATTTTTGATTTGTAACAGACTTACAGATGCACCACCTAGAGTTAGTGATGATATGTCCATGTGAGAACCAGGACTGCATCTGAGAACCACTGGCTAAAAGGACTTTTTAAATTTGATAAAGTATGTTACAGTAATATAGAACATTATTTGTTTTCTCCAGGTATTTTCCTGTATGGGATTTGAAATGGAACAGAATGTTCTTAGCGGGTAGAAGGTTAACCATGTGTATCAGTCAGGATTCTGAGGTGCAAGCAACAGAAACAAATTCTGGCTGCTTTAAGCACAAAAAGGATATATTAAAAGGATAACATTTGGCTCACAGAGTTGCTGAGGCTATGGAGGACCTGCACATTCAGAACAATATCCAAAATCAGCTGCAGAGCTTGCCTGGTAAGGGTCTGGACTCTGCTGGGCTGCCTCTGAGCCCTAATGCTATGACCAACCCTATCTATACCAGCAGCACCAGCTCTGCTGGCTCAAAGGCTCCATGTTTCTGTAAACCCTGCTACTACCAGAGGGTGTGCCTCATGGCCCCTGCTCCTATGAGGCAGCCCCAGACAACTGGCCAAGTGGAGGGCATGAGTTGGAATCCTAGAAAGTGCTTGGTAGTAGATGTATTATGAAGGAAATCAGTTGGTAATCTTAATTCTGACATTTTGCTAGACTGTGGACTGGGCCACCATGTTTCTTATTCACATCTCTATCCCCAGGCCCTAGCATAATACCCGGCACTTAGAAAGGGCTCAATAAGCATTTGTTGAAATGAATTAAAATTGAATTTTAAATTTAGAAGCACCCTTTCCAAGGGCTGGCTGCCAGTCACTATTGCAAATTAGTTCTAGTAAATCAAAGTAAATTAGAAATGCAATAAAAAATAGAGTCTCTAAGTCCAGTGGTTACATGCACTTACCTACCACAGCATTTGCCCTTAGACCTGTGGCTTAGTGGTTTGTTTGTTTTTAAGCTCAATGACAGCTTTACCTTTTCTAATAATAATGATGTGTGCATGTGCCTGTGTCTCTGTGTGTCCGTGCATTTCCATCCATGTAAACATGTTGACAAGAGGTTATTTTTTAATCAAGAAATGAAACTAACATTAGCCTTCATCTGGAGGCCAGAGAATTCCAGAGTATTTGCTCTTGTTTTGTGAGTGTTCTTTGATGGGGGAGAGGGAAAGGAAGGATGATCCTTTCCCCTGTGCAATCTCTCTCTCTTTCTCTCTCTCTCTCTCTTTAAAGACCCACTTGCAGTGGGTGGGCTACTATATTAATCAAATATGCACATATCGTTCTCACTTAGAAGTGTAAGCTAAACACATGGTACACATGGACATAAAGATGAAGAAAATAGACTCTGAGGATTCCAAACCTGGGAGGAAAAGAGGAAGGTGAGGGTTGAAAAATTACCTACTGAGTACAATGTCTAATATTTGGGTGATGGGTACCCTAGAAGCCAACCCCCACCATTGTGCATGTAATACCTATGTAACAAACAAGCACATGCATACCCTGAATCTAAAATAAAATTTGAGAAATGAAATATACACATCATATTCTTATTGAATTACTGCAGATGTTTTGCCCTGTTCATTTCTTCCTGGTCACTTGCAGAATTCCAGAGTTCAACACTGGAGAGTAGAGAGCATTGCAGAAGATCATTCCTTCAGCAGATTCAGCAAGATGGTTATTCTTAACACAAATTAGTGTTGGAGTTTTGCTGTACGATTGAAGTATGGATTACTTTCCGTACCATACATGCCAAAAAAGTTTTACTTGAATCTACATAAGCCATACGTTTTTATGTCTTTGATTCAGAAAAATCCTTTTAAAGGTCCAAAATTTCAAAGTCATCATATCTGGAGAAGAACACTTTTCATGAGCTGGGATATCCTTCTTCTTCTTCTGTCCGCCAACATCGGAGCTCCAGGTTCTCAGGGCTTCAGACTCTGGGACTTACACCAGAAGCTCCTCATCCCCCACTCCCATTTTGGTTCTCAGGTCTTCAGACTCAGTCTGATTCAAACCACTGCCTTCCCTGGTTCTCCAGCTTCCAAAGGGCATATTGTGGGACTTCTTCGCCTCCATAATTGTGTGAACCAATTCCCATAATAAATTCCCTCATATATAAGCTATACATATGTTATTGATTATGTTCCTCTGGAGAACCCTGACTAATATAGATTTTGTTGCTTAAAAATCATCATGACCTGGCCGGGAGCAGTGGCTCACGCCTGTAATCCCAGCACTTTGGGAGGCCGAGGCAGGCGGATCACGAGGTCAGGAGATCGAGACCATCCTGGCTAACATGGTAAAATACCATCTCTACTAAAAATGCAAAAAAAAAAAAAAAAAAAAATAGCCAGGTGTAGTGGCAGGCACCTGTAGTCCCAGCTACTCAGGAGGCTGAGGCAGGAGAATGGCATGAACCTGGGAGGCAGAGCTTGCCGTGAGTGGAGATCACGCCACTGCACTCCAGCCTGGGCAACTAAGTGAGACTCTGTCTAAAAAAAAAAAAAAAAAAAAAAAAAAAAAAAAAAAAAAAAAAAAAAAAAAAAAATTATGACCTAAGTTCCATCTGTTTTAACTTCAATTGGATTAAACTCTGAATGTGCCCATTTTCTACCCTAAAGAGTTATTTTCTCAGGGTAGGAGGGTTGTTTTATGGTGTGTGTGTGTGTGTGTGTGTGTGTGTGTGTGTGTCTAGTTTCCCTAAGTGCATTCTTTCCCTCATCGCTGCAGAAATTATATTTAAAAATATTTTGCATTCTTTCATTTTGAAAAATGTAGCATCTTGATTCTCACTATGGTTAAAATAAGTATATGTGAACTGGAAAAAAACTAGTAAGATATTAAAAATATCTATGAGTAGAATAATGATCAATTATTGCATTATTTTCTTGTACTTTTCTGTAGTTTCCGGTTTTTCAATAATGAGCATGTATTACTTTCATGATCAGAAGAAAAACACCTATTACAGGCATTTTTTGCAATATTATCATTCTTGCATTCTTAAAAACTCCCATTCTGAAAAGTTATGCACCAAAAATAACAGAGCTTATGGGGAAAATAGGATTGGGACAAATCACTGAAACCTATGGAAGTTTGAAAGCAGGATATTAATAAAGATCACTAGTAATCCTAGTCAAAGTACTGACATAGGTATATTCAGGAATATGAAGCCTATGGCTAATACTTCTTTTGAAATATGTTTTAGAGGGCATTCGCTTTTGACTGAGAACATTTTCATCAATATTAAAATTTGGATCTAGGTTATAGCCTTCTTCATTAACTTCTTGTTTTGACTCAGGGCATAATATTTTATCTGCCCTCTCACTCTGCCCAGATAGTTTAAGAAAGTGCAAACATAGAGTTCTGGAAGCCACTGCTTGAACCAGAAACTACTTGAACTAAAGAAAGGCAAGACTGCAGATTTTCAGAGTTTTTTTCCCTGGAGTTTTAGCATATATTTTTAAGACTTCAGTTTTGAAAAAGTTTACTTCAAATTGCTTCAAAATATTAACATGCTGGGGAAAGTTGCCTCAGAACCAACACAACTTCTGCATAATACTGACTCATCCCCTGCTTGATTACTTGTAAGCTCATTTGTATTAAAAAAATGCATTGCCACAGTACAGACTTTATTAAAAACTCTATGCCCAGCAAAGATGGTGCCTAGAATGTAGGCAGCTGGAAAGAGCAACAGGGAGAAACATATGAGCAGGGCAGCCAAGTAGTCTGAAATCTAAGGAAAAACAGGCCCCTCCTAGAAAAGATGGGCATTAACATTGGCTCCCCTACGGAGGAGCACAGGAGGAAGAGACATCATGTGCCATACTCATGGATATGAAGAGTTAAGCTAACATTTTAATAAATAGTAAAAAACGAGTCTGGCTACTGAGACAGTATAGAACCCACAGACATAAGAGACATTGTATCTACTCCAAGGCTCTTATCCAGGGACCTTCTCCAGGTGCTCACAGGTAAGACTGGGGCAATGGTGGGAGACCTGAGAAAGCAGATCTGGAGGAAGAAGCAGCTGCCAATGCAGGAAAGGCAAAAGCCTTCACTTCCATTGAGCAAAAGCCTTGAGCTCCTGAAGGTGGGCAATAAATCTTGACACCTGCAGGATACAGGGAAAGGGTAAAGAGAAAAACACTGTTACCTCTGGGCAAAGGGCAGGAGGCACTCCTGGGCCAAGGATCCTACACCAATGCTGTGAGAGGTCTTCTACTGCTGGAGGAGGGCAGGAAGATTCACCAAAGACACAGGACACAGTTTGCCTGCCATAGGGAGGAGGGGTAGAATCCTTGAAAAAGCCCCAAGAATGATACCCAGGACACAGAGCCTGCCTGAGACTGTGGGTGAGCTGGGAAATAAAGACCAGCCCCACCCCTCTTTCCACTACCAGCAAATCCAAGTAACAAGCAACAGCTGTCTACTGTTATATGACAGGCAAGAGTATTAAAAGAGACTCTCTTTGAGGTACAGGCACATAGTAAAGGCTGAAACATGATGGTAGACAAGAATCTTTGAGAATAAATCTCTGGAATCTTATTCCCTCTACCCTAAGTATAATTCAAAGTTAGACCAGGATTTCTCAACTTCGTCTTATTAACATTGTTGGCCATATAATTATTTGCTGTGGGAGGCTGTCCTGTGTGTTGTAGTGTGTTTAGCAGCATCCCTGGCTTCTACCCACTATACTGCAGTATCATCTCTTTTTCCCAGTTGCGACAACTGAAAAAAATGTCTCCAGACATTGCCAAATATTCGCTGGGGGTTGGAAGTCACCCCTGGTTTAAAACCACTGCATTAGAGGAATTGGAAGCTACTACTGAACAAAAGGTGGCCACAAACCCAAACCCAAGTCCACCTCAACTCCTAGCTAGATTGACTCAACACTAAAGCACAGACAGAAGAAAAGACATGCTCATTTCTAGACAGAAATAATATTTATCTCAGTCTCTATTATTTTACACATGATTCCAGCACTCAGCAAAATATCATGAGACAGAGGAAAATGCAGGAAAAATCAACTCGAGACAAAGTTATCAACAGAATCAAACTCAAGGATGACCTGGATGTTGGTACTGGCAGACAGGAAATTACTATAATTAATATTTAAAAGCTCTAGTGGGCTAGTGAAGAACATGAATAAACAGATGAAAAATTTGAGCAGAGAGATGAAAACTATAAGAAAGAGTCAAATGAAAACGCCAAAAATAAAAAGAGATGAAGAACGCCTTTGAGGGCTCACAAGCAGAACTGACACAGTGGAGGATCAGTGAACTTGAAAACAGGTCAACAGAAATTACCCAAACTGAAACACTAAAAGAAATAAAAAGTAAGAAAAACAGAATAGAACTGTAAGACAATATCAAATTGTTCAATGTACCCGTAATTGAAATCCCAAAAGATAAGAAAGGGACAAAGCAGAAGAAATATTTGAAGAGACAATGGCATAGAATTTTCCAAAAATAAAGAAAAACATTACTGGACAGATCTAAGAAGTTCAGACATCCCCAAGCATGAGCAATAAAAAAAAAAAAAAAGGATGAGAAGGAGGAGGGGGAGGAGGAGGAAGAAGAGAAACAATATGCCTGACACATCTTATGCATGCACATTCCTGTAAACAATATTTAAAGAAAAATAGACACAAGGAAAAAGATGAGAATTGCAACTGATTTCTATTGTGAAGCTATACAATCCAGAAGACAACACAGTGAAAAATGTAAAGTACTGAAAGGAAATATATAAACAAACAAACTGTAAACCCAGAATTCTGTATCTAGCCAGAGTATTTTTCAAAATGAAAGTGAAATAAATGCTGTTTCAGGCAAACAAAGGCTGAGAGTATTCACTACCTGCAACTCTGCACCTTTAGAAATATTAAAAGAAATTCTTCTAGACAGATATGACATCCAACAGACACTTAGATTTACAAACAAAAAATAAAGATCTAAGGAAATGGTTAAAATAAAGGTAAAAATATTTTTTGTTATGTTTAATCATTCTCTAGAATGAAAGATAACTGATTCTCTAAAACAAAAATAGTAGGAGGGAGGAATGGGAAGGAAGAATGAGAAGTTTACTGTTGTAAAGTCCTTACATTATACATGAAGTCCTATATTATTTGAAGGTAGATTGTAATTAATTATGACATATATTATAAAACATAGGACATCCATTAAAAAACTTTAAAGGCATAAATAATAAGTCAATACTAGAGATAAAATTGAATAAAACGTATTCAATCCAAAAGCAGGCAAAGGAGAACAACAACAAGAAAAAACAAATAACACATTGAACGAATAAAAAACAAATATCAATATGGCAGGTAAGTCCAACCATGTCAATAATTACATTAAATGTAAATGACTAAACACATCAAATTAAAAGACAGAAATTGTCAGTTTGGTTAAAAAAGCAAGATAGATGCTGTCTATAAGAAACCTACTTTAAATACAAAAATATAGAGAGGTTGAAAGTTAAAGGATGAAAAAGATATATCAAGTATACCAAGTAAATGCTAATCAAAAAAGTAAGCATGACTTCATTAATATCAAAGTAGACTTTAGAATAAGAAATATTACTAGGGTTACAAAATTATGTAAGATAATAATAATAAGGGGATCAATTCATCAAGAAGACATAACAATCCTAAAGAAATATGGACTGAACAATAGAATTTCAAAATACATAAAGCAAAAACTGAAAGAACTGAAAAGAGAAATAGATAAATTCAAAATTGTGACTAGAGTTCAACAATTCTCTCTCAGCAATAGATGGAACAGGCAGACAGAAAATCAGTAAGGAGATAGGTGACTGAACAACACTATCAACCAACTTGAGCTAACTGACATTCATAGAGCACTCTACCCAACAATAGCACAATACACATTCCCTTTTCACATGCACATGAAACGTTCACAAGATATAACATATTCTGAGCCATAAAATAAATCTTAGCAAATTTAAATGAACTGAAGTAATGCAAAGTATGTTCTCCTGCCAGAGTTCTGGTTTAATAGAATTAAGCTAGAAATCAACAACAGAAAGATATCTGGAAAACCCAAAATATTTACAAATTAAATAATATACTTGTACATAACCTGTCATCAAAGTGGAAGTCACAAGGGAATTAGAAACAAATTTTGAGAGGTCTCGTCTTCACTGCTCTGTGTCCTCTGCTCCTAGAAGCCCAGCCTCTGTGGCCCTGCGACCTGCAGGTATTGGGAGATCCACAGCTAAGACACCAGGACCCCCTGGAAGCTTTGAAATGAAATTTTCTGATTATGGAATTGCTACAATCATGGCGGATGGGAGGCAGGACTAGATTGCAGCTCCAACTCAGATGGACAGAGCAGTGTGTGGAGGCTCGCATCATGAATTTTTTGTTCCAGAAGGACTGCAGGAATAAATCAAGAAACCTGAGAGGACCCACAGACCCCCCCAAAGGAAGTGGATTGCTCCTGCAGAACTCAAGAGACACCCCTAATACTGTGCTGGTACCCATGGCTGAGAGACCCATAGACAGTTCACATCACAGGACTCTGTGCAGAAAACAGCCAGTATTAGCCTGGAGTCTGGTAGACTTGCTGGGTGGCTAGATCCAGAAGAGAGATAACAATCACTACAGCTCAGCTCTTAGGAAGCCACATCCATAGGAAAAGGTGGAGAGTACTACATCAAGGAAACACCCTGTGGGACAAAAGAATCTGAACAACTGCCTTCAGTCCTAGACCTTACCTCTGACAGAGCCCACCCAAATGAGAAGGAACCAGAAAACCAACTCTGGTAGTATGACAAAACAAGGTTCTTTAACATTCCCAAAATATCACACCAGCTCACCAGCAATGGACCCAAACCAAGAAGAATTCTCTGATTTACCTGAAAAAGAATTTAGGAGGTTAGTTATTAAGCTAATCAGGGAGGCACCAGAGAAAGGTGAAGCCCAATGCAAGGAAATCCAAAAAATGATACAAGAAGTGAAGGGAAAAATATTCAAGGAAATAGATAGCATGAAGAAAAACCAATCAAAACTTCAGGAAACAATGGGTACACTTATAGAAATGCAAAATACTCTGGAAAGTCTCAGGAATAAAATTGAAAAAGTAGAAGAAAGAAATTCAGAGCTCAAATACAAGGTCTTCGAATTAACCCAGTCCAACAAAGACAAAGAGAAAAGAAAAGAATGAGAAAATATGAATAAAACCTCCAAGAAGTCTGTGCTTATGTTAAACAACCAAACCTAAGAATAATTGGTGTTCCTGAGGAAGAAGAGAAATCTAAAAGTTTGGAAAACATATTTGGGAGAATAATCAAGGAAAACTTCCCCAGCCTTGCTAGAGACCTAGACATCCAAACACAAGAGCACAAAGAACATCTGAGAAATTCATTGCAAAAAGATCATCACCTAGCCACATTGTCCTCAGGTTGTCTAAAGTTAAGAGGAAGGAAAGAATCTTAAGAGCTGTGAGACAGAAGCACCAGATGACCTATAAAGAAAAACCTATCAGATTAACAGTGGATTTCTCAGCAGAAACCTTACAAGCTAGAAGGGATTGAGGCCCTATCTTCAGCCTCCTCAAACAAAACAACGATCAGTCAAGATTTTTGTATCCAGTGAAACTAAGCTTCATATATGATGAAAAGATACAGTCTTTTCCAGACAAACAAACACTGAGAGAATTTGTCACTACCAAGCCACCACTACAAGAACTGCTAGAAGGAGCTCTAAATATTGAAACAAATCCTGGAAACACATCAAAACAGAACCTCTTTAAAGCATAAATCTCACAGGATCTATAAAACAAAAGAATAGAATTTAAAGAACAAAAACCAAAACCAAGGTATACAGGCAAGAAGTAGCACAATGAATGGAATGGTACCTCACATCTCAATACTAATACTGAGTGTAAATGGCCTAAATACTCCACCTAAAAGATACAGAACTGCAGAATGGATAAGAATTCACCAACCAACTATCTGCTGCCTTCAAGAGACTCACCTAACACATAAGGACTCTCACAAACTTAAGGTAAAGGGGTGGAAAAAGACATTTCATGTAAATGGACACCAAAAGTGAGCAGGAATAGCTATTCTTATATCAGACAAAACAAACTTTAAAGCAACAGCAGTTAAAAAGACAAAAAGGGACATTATATAATGATAAAAAGCCTTGTCCAACAGGAAAATATCACAATCCTAAATATATATGCAACTAACACTGGAGTTCCCAAATTTATAAAACAATTACTAATACACCTAAGAAATGGGACAGAGTGACACAATAACAGTGGGGGACTTCAATACTCCACTGACAGCACTGGACAGGTCATCAAGACAGAAAGTCAACAAAGAAGCAATGGATCTAAACTATACCCTGGAACAAATGGACGTAACAGATATATTCAGAACATTCCATCCAACAACTGCAGAATATACATTCCATTCAACAGTGCATGGAACTTTCTCCAAGATAGACCACATGATAAGCCACAAAACGAGCCTCAATAAATTTAAGAAAATTGAAATTATATCAAGCACTCTCTCAGACCACAGTGGAATAAAACTGGAAATCAATCTCCAAGAGGAACCTTCAAAGCCATGCAAATACATGGAAATTAAATAACCTAATCTGGAATGATCATTGGGTCAGAAATGAAATCAAGATGGAAATTTAAAAATTCTTTGAACTGAACGAGAATAGTAACACAACCTATCAAAACCTCTGGCACACAGCAAATGTGATGCTAAGAGGAAAGTTCATAGCCCTTAAACACATACATCAAAAAGTCTGAAAGAGCACAGATAATGTAGGTCACACCTCGAGGAACTAGAGAAACAAGAACAAACTAAGGCCAAACTCAGCAGAAGAAAGGAAGTTACCAAGATCAGAGAAGAACTCAATGAATTTAAAACAAACAAACAATACAAAAGATAAATGAAACAAAAACCTGGTTCTTTGAAAAGATAAATAAAACTGATAGACCATTAGCAAGATTAACCAAGAAAAGAAGAAAGAAAATTCAAATAACCTCAATAAGAAATGAAATGGAAGCTATTACAACTGACACCACAGAAATACAAAAGATCATTCAAGGCTACTATGAACATCTTTATGTACCTAAATTAGAAAACCTAGAAGAGATGGATAAATTCCTGGAAAGATACAATCCTCCTAGTTTAAATCAGGAAGAATTAGATACCCTGAACAGACCAATAACGAGCAGTGAGATTGACATGGTAATTAAAAAATTATGAACAAAAAAGGTCCAGGACCAGATGGATTCACAGAAGAATTCTTCCAGACAGCAGTATTCTACCAGACATTCAACGAAGAATTGGTACCCACCCTTTTGACAGTATTCCACAAGATAGAGAAAGAGGGAACCCTCCCTCATTCATTCTATGAAGCCAGTATCACCCTGATACCAAAACCAGGAAAGGACATAACCAAAAAAGAAAAATACAGACCAATATCCTTGATGAACATAGATACTAAAATCCTTAACAAAACACTAGCTAACCAAATCCAACAACATATCAAAAAGATAATTCACCATGATCAAGTGGGTTTCATACCAGGGATGCAGGGATGGTTTAACAAACGCAATTCAACAAATGTGATACACCACACAAACAGAATTAAAAACAAAAATCTCATGGTCATGTCAATAGATGCAGAAAAAGCATTCGACAAAATTCAGCATCCCTTTGTGATTAAAACTCTCAGCAAAATTGGCATACAAGGGACATACCTCAATATAATAAAAGCCATCTGTGACAAACCTGTAGCCAACATAATACTGAATGGGGAAAAGTTGAAAGCATTCTTTCTGAGAACTGGAACAAGACAAGGGTGCCCACTCCTCTTCAACAGAGTACTGGAAGTCCTAGCCAGAGCAATCAGACAAGAGAAAGAAATAAGGGCGTCCAAATTGGTAAAGAGGAAGTCAGACTGTCACTGTTTGCTAATGATATGGTCATTTATTTAGAAAACCCTAAAGACTCCTCCAGAAAGCTCCTAGAACTGACAAAAGAATTCAGAAAAGTTTCCACATACAAAATTAATGTCCAAAAATCAGTAGCTCTTCTATACACCAACAGCAACAAAGCTGAGAATCAAATCAAGAACTCAACTCCTTTTACAATGGCTGCAAACAAACAAACCAAAAAAAAATGAAAACAAAACAAAACAAAAAAACAAAACTTAGGAATATACCCAACCGAGGAGGAGAAAGACTTCTACAAGGAAAACTAAAAACCACTGCTGAAAGAAATCACAGATGACATAAACAAATGGAAACACATCCCATGCTCAAGGATAGGGTAGAATCAATATTGTGAAAATGACCATACTGCCAAAGGAATCTACAAATTCAATGCAATTCCCATCAAAATACCACCATCATTCTTCACAGAATTAGAAAAAAACAATTCTAAAATTCATATGGAACCCAAAAAGAGCCCACATAGCCAAAGCAAGACTAAGCAAAGAGAACAAATCTGGAGGCATCACATTACCTGATTTCAAACTATACTATTTGGCCACAGACACTAAAACAGCGTGGTACTGGCAGAAATAAACCCAAATACTTACAGCCAACTGATCTTCAACAAAGCAAACAAAAACATAAAGTGGGGAGAGGACACCCTTTTCAACAAATGGTGCTGGGATAACTGGCTAGCCACATATAAGAAAATGAAACTGGATCCTCATCCTTCACCTTATACAAAAATGAACTCAAGATGGATTAAGGACTTAAATCTAAAACCTGAAACTGTAAAAATTTTAGAAGATAACATTGAAAAAACCCTTCTAGACATTGGCTTAGGCAAAGATTTCATGACCAAGAACCCAAAAGCAAATGCAATAAAAACAGAGATAAATTGCTGGGACTTAGTTAAACTAAAGAGTTTTTGTATGGCAAAAGGAACAGTCAGCAGAGTAAACAGACAACCCACAGAGTGGGAAAAAAATCTTTACAATATCAATCTATACATCTGACAAAGGACTAATATCCAGAGTATACAATGAATTCAAACAAATAAACAAGAAAAAAATAAACAATCCCATAAAAAAATTGGCGAAGGACGTGAATAGACAGTTCTCGAAAGAAGATATACAAATGGCCAACAAATACATGAAAAAATGTTCAACATCACTAATGATCAGGGAAATCCAAATCAAAACCACAATGTGATACCACATTACTCCTGCAAGAATGGCCATAATCAAAAAATCAAAAAATAATAGATGTTGGTGTGGATGTGGTCAACAGGGAACACTTCTACACCGCTGGTGGGAATGCAAACTAGTACAGCCACTATGCAAAACAGTGTGGAGATTCCTTAAAGAACTAAAAGTAGAACTACCATTTGATCGAGCAATTCCACTCCTGGGTATCTACACAGAGGAAAAGAAGGCATTATATGAAGAAGATACTTGCACATACATGTTTATAGCAGCATAATTTGGAATTGCAAAAACGTGGAACCAACCCAAATGCCCATCAATCAACGAATGGATAAAGATACTGTGGTACATGTATCTCAGCCATAAAAAGGAATGAATTAATGGCATTTGCAGTGACATGGATGAGACTGGAGACTATTATTCTAAGTGAAGTAACTCAAGAATGGAAAAACCAAATATCATATGTTCTCACTCAAAAGTGGGAGCTAAGCTATGAGGATGCAAAGACATAAGAATGACACAGTGGACTTTGGAGACTCAGGGGGAAAGGGTGGGGGATAGAAGACTACAAATAGGGTGCAGTGCATACTGCTCAAGTGATGGGTGCACCAAAATCTCACAAATCACCACTAAGGAACTTACTCATGTAACCAAACACCACCTGTTCCCTAATAACCTACGGAAATAAAAAAAATTTTTTAAGGAAAAAAGTTTTAATGGAATGAAAACAGTATATGAAAAGTTGTGAAGTGTAATGAAAACAGTGCTTAGAAGGAAATGTATAGCAATATACACCTAGTTAGAAACAAGTAAGATCTCAAATCAATAATCTCAGCTTTTATCTTAAGAGAGTATAACAAAGAACAAACTAAACCTAACAAAAGCAGACAGCAGAAAATAAAAATAGGAGCAGAAAGCAATAATGCTGAAAACAGAAAAACAATACAGATAGGCAACAAAACAAAAAGCAGTTTCCTTAAAAATAAATAAATTTGATAAGCCTTTATCCAGATCAAGAAAAAAAAGGAGAGTGAAGACTCAAATACCAGCATAAGGAATGAAAAAGGGAACATTGCTATAAATCATACAGACTTTAAAAGGTTAAGAGAGAATATTATGAACAACTTTATGTCCATAAATTCAACCAGTTGGGTTATAAGACTAGTTTCTTAAAAGGTATATTCAAGAAGCCACAGATAATCTTAATCGTTTATATCTTATTTAAAAAATTTAATTTTTAGGTAAAAACCTTTCTATAAGGAAAATTCAAGGCCAAGATGGCATCACTGAGAAGATTTAGGAAAAAATAATACCAATTCTACAGCAACTTTTTCAGAATATGGAAAAAGAGCAAATGCTTCCCAACTCATTTTATACCAGCATTATGCTGATACCAAAACCAGAGATATTGCATGACAAGAAAATTACAAACCAATATTCCTCATGAACATAAATGCAAAATTCATCAACTGAATATTTAAAAAAATGAACCCAGCAATATATAAAAAGGACAATACATTAGGATCTTATCCTGGGAATGCAAGACTAGTTTAACATTTTAAAAATCAGTCAGTGTAATTTACCATATATACAGACTACAGAAGAAAAATGAGGGCATCTCATCTGTTTAAATTTAAAGTCCATTCATAATAAAACAAAAACAAAACTCTCAGCAAGCTAGAAATAGAAAGGACCACTCTCAATCTGATAAAGGGAATCCACAAAAACCCTACATCTAACATCATATTTAGCAGTGGGTGACTGAATAATTTCCCCTAAAATGGAAAGCAAGGTAAGGATATCTATTCTCACCACTTGCATTCAAAATTGTCTTTGAAGTCCTAGACAGTGAAATAAGACAAGAAAAAGAAATAAAAGGTATACAGTTTAGAAAGAAAAAAAACTGTCTCCATTTTGCAGACATCATAATAATCTATATAGGAAATTCTAAAGAATCTATTTTTAAAAGTGACTAGAATTAGTAAATGAGGTTAGCAAGGATACAGGATATAAAAATCAGTATATCAAAGCAATTATATTTCTACATACTAGCAACAAACGTTTTTCAGTTAAAAAATGTCATTTCAAGGGAAGTATCATTTACAATAGCATCTAAAAATATTAAATACTTAGGTTGAAATATTTTTTAAATGTGCAAGATCTGTATTCTGAACACTACAAAACTTGGATGGAAGAAATCAAAGATCTGAATAAATGGAGATATATACTATGTTTATGGAAACTTATATTTTTAAGATGTCAATTATCCCCAAACCAATCTATTGATTCAATCGACCCAAAAATTTTCAGCAAGATTTTTTGTAGAAATCAATAAGGCAATTCTAAAATATATATAGAAACTAGCATAGCCAAACTAGTTAAAAACAAATAAATTTGGGAGACCCATGTTACCTTACTTCAAGGTTTATTATAAAGCACAATAATCAAGATAATCTTATAATGGTGAAAAGATAAACATCTAAATCAACTGATCAGAGTAGAGAGTCCACAAATATAACCACACATATACCATTCATTGATTTTGGGCATAAGTTCAAAGGCAATTCAATGGAGAAAGGATAGACTTTCAAAGAATGATGCTGGAAGAATTGGATATCGATATGCCAAAAACAAAGAAACAAGAACATGAATTCATACTTCTATAAAACATGTAAGAGAAAAATTTTGTTACCCTGAGTTAAGCAATGAGTTCTTAGATATAAAACCAAAACCACAATCTAATTGACCACTTGGGCTTCACCAAAATTAAAAACTTCTGCTCTTTAGAAGACAGCGTTAAGAAAATTTAAAAAAAAAAAACACAGACTGGGAGAAAATATTTGCAAAGTCCATCTCTGACAATAATAAATGGCTTATATGCAGAATACAGTTAACCCTTGAACAATATGGGTTTGAATTGTGCGAATCCACCTATACGCAGATTTTTTTTCAATCAAATGCTGAAAATACAGTATTCACAGTATTCATGGGATACAAAAACTATGAATATGGAGGGCAAACTTTTCCTTCAGGCAAGTTCCCCAGGGCAGACTGCAGGACCTGAGTATACTCTCATTTGGTTATAAACGGGGGCCCTGGAACCACTCCCCTGTAGATACGGAGACTGTATACAGAACTCTCGAAACTCAGAATTAAGAAAACAACTACATAAAAAATGGCCAAAAATTTTAACAAATATATCATCAAAGAAGCTATATGAATGGCAAATAAGCAAGTGAAAAGGTGTTCAATATCTTTCATCATATGGAAATGCAAACTAAAGCAACGATAAAATACAACTACACACCTAGTAGAATAGTTAAAAGAAAAGAAAATCTCACAATACCAAGTGGATGTGGAACAACTGGAATTATAATACACCGCTGCTAGGAATAAGATGTACAGCTATTTTGGAAAACAGTTTGGCAGTTTCTTACAACATTAAACATACCCTTACTAGACAACCAAACAATCTCACTCTTGGGTATCTGCCAAAGATAAATGAAAACCTATGGTCACACAAAAATCTGTCTCTTAGTTTCTTTTCTGTTGCTGTACTGGAATAACTGGGACTGGGTAATTTACTAAAAAAGAAAATTTATTTCTTACAGTTCTAGAGGCTAAGTTGAGGGGCCAACTTGTGGTCCAAGGTTGAGGGGCCACATCTGGTGAGGGCCTTCTTGCTGGTGGGGACTCTCCGTAGAGTCCCGAGGTGACACAGGGCATCACATGGCCAGGGGGCTTAACGTGGTAGTTCAGGTCACTTTCCCTCTTCTTATAAAGCCACCAATCTCACTCCCATGATAACCCTTTAATCCATTAATAAATGAATGGACTAATCCATTCCAGAGGGCAGAGCCCTCATGACTTAATCACCTCTCACAGTCTCCACCTCCCAATCCTGCCACACTGGGAATTAAATTTCAACATGAGTTTTGGAGGGGATGAAAATTCAGATCATAGCAACATGTGTTTGAATGTTTACAGCAACTTTATTCATAATCACAAAAATGCAAATGTCCCAAATGTCCTTCAACTAGTTAATGATAAATAAAGTATGGTACATTCATACGTTGTAATACCATTCGGCAATAAAAAAGGAACATGCTATGGCTATGCGCAACATGTATATATCCACAATGAATCATGCTAAGTGAAAGAAGCCATATTTGAAAGGCTACATACTGTATTATTCTATTTATATAACATTCTAGAAAAGGCAAAATTATAGAGACAGAAATCAGATCAGTGGCTGCCAGGGAATGGGGCTGAGGGGGTCAAACTTGATGATGAAGAGGCACGAGGGAACTTTTTGGAAAGATGGAAATGTTTTACATCTTGATTGTAGGGAGAGTTACATGAACATCTATATTTGTTTAAACTGAGAGAAACAGTGAATTTCACTGTATATAAATCATATCCCAATAAAATGTCAATCTGAACAAAAATCTAAAATGTTTATAGTAAAAACTGAAAATAAATTAGTCCCCCAGTTCCCCAAGTGACCTGATGTTCACTGCTCATAAGACCGTGTGCTGTCTTCTGGGTGGGAAAATGTTTGGGATCCCAAGAACTCAGGTCAGACCCATCTCTGCAAAGCAGGTGCTGGACAGCTTCTCAGGGGTGGGGCCAGTTTCTGCTGTGTGACCCTGTTTCTCTCACTCCTGCCTGCAGGCTGCCTTCAGACTGATGCCCTGTGGGTGCTGAGCTCCCGCCACACCTGTTCCCAGAGATTCTCCTGATGTCATGCGGCTGAGCCTTTGTAAGGGGGGATTCATAGCAGCCTCCCGATGCGCACGTTAAGGCACTTGTGGTAGGTGCTGCAGCCCTCGCCAGCCCCCCAACTTCAGAGTGAAGCTCCAGTTGACCCTCAAAGTTCCTTGAAGCAAACCTCTGTGCAAGTGAAAGGGTCCGGAGCCACCACAGTGGGGGCGGGGTGTCTTGGTGGCAGCTTAAACTGTTTTGCAGCCTGTGCTTTTAGGGACCCAGGCCAGGAGTTAAGACTCCTGCTGTTAACAGTCACTTTATCCTCTCCGCCCACTCCACAGAGCCTGGCAGGAAGGCAGTCCAGAGCAGCAGGTCAACAGATGTATACGGGCTGCTGAGTGGAGACCCAGCAGGGAGGATTAAGGCGCTGGAAAAGGCCACTCTGCCTAGACTTTGAATTCCTCAGTTCCTTGGGGCTAAACATTACACTGCTTCCTCAGTGGAGCCCCTCTTCCCTTGCATTTATAAACCTTAACTCATGCATTGATGCCATTTAACTGCCAGGTAGCTAGCTAGAACTGGAAATGTAACCTTTAATTTGAAGGTCTATACTTGAAGAAATTGCTTGTCTGCAGTGCTGAGGTTCTGGGAAGGTAGCAATGAGGAGGGATTGAAAGAAGGGAGAGTCACAGCTGAAAAACAGAATCTGGTGCCTCTGCGCTCCATAATGTCTCACCTTTCCTTTCCAGAAGCCCCCAAGCTCTGGCTTAGCTAGAATTATTTTGATTCATTCGGCCACCCCTCAAGATATTCAGCCAGGACACTTTGATTGGACAAAAGGGAAATGGGTTATTTAAGTGGCCCGAACTTCAGGAACAAGATATGTGTTTACACCTATTCAGTTGCTCCATTTCGGCTCCATCGGATGATAGAGAGGAAAGACTCCCTGGGCTCTCTATAGCAGAAACCTGTTGGCAAGGCAAAGACCACCTGGCCCCTGGCCAAGCCCAGCAGAGATGCTGCTTGAGAGAGACAAGTCAGCGAGTATTTGTGCAGGCTCTGTTACCTGGAAGAAAAATATGCCGAGCCGCAAATTATGGCTTTCAGATGTCACCACTGCCATCTGACATTGTGTTTCAGCTGTTCACGTCTTCATTACTGTGCCGCAGCCTCCCATTAAGGCTGTTACTGTGTGTAAGACAGATTTATGTTATGTGGGTTTCTGTACACCCTGAGCAACAACGCTCACAAGGGTTATCAGGCTGATTTCAAAAGCCCTATGGTGGAGATGCTCTGAGTCTATAGGTTGCTTTGAGGGGGCCCCTGTGTGCATCTGTGTGTGTCTGTGTGTGTGTGTACATCCCTCCTGCATGCCCCATCTTGTAACAGCTGAAAGGAATCAGCCTCCATGCTACAGGAACTTGTTCTTTGTGTGGTTTTCTCATCTCCCTTTGCTCCCTTACGGCCCCCCTCCTGGCCCATGTGCCAGATCCTTCCTCCCCCTTCTCTCTTGCTCCTCTTTGAGGTGGTAACCAGACCAACACAGCAATGCCCTTGTGACTCCCTTTTCATTTTCTCAGCCTCACTCAGATTAATGGAACAGAAACATGTGCTTGCATCTGATGCCAGTAATCATATCCTGAGTGACCACAGAGAGGGAGATTAAGCAAAGGTACTGGCCCAGTCCCGGGGGATACGGTTACAGGAAGAAAGTGTTTCTTGACAGCAGCCGCTCTGGCTCCCTCTCGCTTGCCCTCCTCCTTTCCTAGCTAGGCTCATTAAGTCCCTTGAATATTTTCCATAAGATTAGTTAAAATCTATCCAGCAACGGTCCAAGTCACTCAAGAACTGGGTTTTGATCTACATTCTGATCTTCACCCATGGATGTGAACAGAACATATTTCCATATTCTTTACTTTGATTTAGTCCCTGTGATTATATATTTTGGATGTGTATTTTCAAACAGTGAAAGGTAAACAAGTGTATGCTTATCTAACCTGATGACTTAATTCAGCAAGTATCAACCGTGAGCAAATGACTCCTTTAGTAGGACAACATCCCTGACCCAGAGGCAGGGCAATGAGGCACATACTCAAATACTGCAACATGAGATTCAGTGTGATGAGTGTGCAGGGATAAACTGAGTGAAGCCAGGGAGCACGGAATGGAAAGCACTCCTGGCTGGGGAAACCCTGGGAGGCATCCTGGAAGAAGTGGCATTTGAGATGACCCTAAAGGGAAAGGTAAGATTTTGGTAGACGTAAATAAAAAGAAAGGCATTACCTGAGAAAGGTCCAGCTTGAGTAAAAGCCTGGAGATGGGAAGACAGAGTGTTTCGAGATGAGTGGGAATTTGAGGTAAACTGCAGAAATGTGTACCTAGAGGGAAAGTGATGGAAAGTGGACTGGGAGAGCCTTGAATTATGATGAGTGTAAAGCCAGGCTTAGGACTTATTATCAGCAGTGGGAACCATTGCAGGTTTTAGAGCAGGGAGACAAAATAGTGCCTTCCTGATGGAACTTGAAGAGTGTCCTCAAAGAAGCACAGAATATAGGTTGTGGGGAAAGGGGTGTGGGAGGAGGAGAGAGTAGAGATGGATCCGTTAGGAGGTTACTGCAATGGTCTGAAAAAGAGTAGAATATAAGCACTTGATGGGAATACAAAGATGGTGATATCAGAGAGATGTGGTAAAGAGAGAACTTGCAATTGGTTGGATCTTGGGGGTAAGGCCACTGGGTAAGCCAGAGATGACGCTAAGATTTGGAGAGTGAACACTGGAGGGTGGCGGGCTCTTGGGAGAGGAGGATATAAAGGGAGGACAGAACTGGAACAGAAAATGACCCGTTCCGTTTGGGATATTTAGACATTCAGAAGAGGCACCCGAGACCTGATGCCCGACAGGGGTTGGAGCTCAGAGCTGGTGCTGACAAGAGAGGCTGGAAGTGAGGACCATCTGCATGGAGGTGTCAGGTGAGGCCCAGGGTAGGTGAGATAATGAAGGAGGCAGCACAGAGGGAGGGGTGCTAAGCTCAGACCCTTGGGGAGGCACACACATTAAAAAGAGAAAACAACGGGAGTTTCCTGCCACGGAAACCCAGAGGGGGGAGATTTCCTGTGGAATGCTGAACCGGCTGAGGATGAGGGACTGGGGCAAGGCTGCAGGATTTGTGGCTGAGAAGGAGGTCCTTGGAGTCCTTCCTGGGGCTCCATCAGGAGCGAGGTGGGGCGGAAGCCGGATTAGAAGCCCCGAAGAGCGAGTGGGTGGTGAGGAAGTGTAGGCAGCAAGTGTATTTCCTGGAGAGTTTTTAAAAATAGGACGGATGCACAATGCCCCTCATTTGTGCATAGTTTGAGGGCCTTCTGCCAGGGAAATCCAGGAGACTACGGAGGCTGTGAGGGGCCAAAAGCCACCATCTCTCGTGGGTGTTTGTAAGTTTCCCTCCAAGCCAGCAACCCTGGTACGTTGGTTTCCTCATGGTAGCAGGTGAGGAGTGGTTGTATTTGTTGTCAGCATGTGCTTGTTAATGTCACAAACCAGACCTCTCCTTCAACAAGGCCCAGAGCAGGTTGCCCCAAGGAATGAGCACTGACTTGGAGTTTTCTAAAATGTTCTGCATCTGGTTTTAGGGACCACCCTAAAGGGGTGACTGTGAAGGAATCACTGCTTTTCCAGGATCTTGGTAGGAGTTGCACGAAGAATAAACAAAGAGGCATGTCAGCTTCCAGGGTCTCGTTTCTGTTTCTCAGGAGAAAAAAGACTCTAACCTTTTGAAGACAGACTTGAGGTTAATTGCTCTTTCCTCAGGAAAGCCTGCCAAAGAGAAAACGAATCCCATAAATGATGTGACAATGCCCTAGGAAGGCAGTTGATTATCCTGGTTTAGGGAGAACAGGGACTCAACTGCCTCCCATGGAAACTCCCTCCTCTCCCTAGCTTCTCACAGGTGACCCTGACGACCCACCACCCCAGCTGTTCTCCATCACCTGACAGCTGAGCCTCCAAGATGCTGGCGAGTTCTGCCTGTGCATGGCTTTGACCAGCTCCAGCCAGAAAGAGGAACTTTCAGAGTCCAGGTTTGGGGCCTGTGGATGAGTTACCTGTTACCAAGAAAGGTTACCGAGTCTCCATCACTCTTTTGGGAATGAGGCCACTTCCTACTGACAGATCCTGTAGCTATTTATGGAGAGTTTTGGCCTTTCAGCATCCAATCCCTCTTTCAATCAGGAGGCGTTCTCCACTGTGTATTATCTCAGAGGGTCCCAATGTACCACCTCCTGCTGTGGAAGCCAAAGCTGGGGTGGGGGAAGCAGAAGGTGAGAATGTGACTCAGGGTCAGTCAACCACATGGGACCCTGAATCTTGCAGGAGAGGCAGAAAGAGGCAGATGTGGTTTATAAATTATTGGCAGTTATTGAAAGTCTAGAGGTGCAGCATCAAGTGTCCAGCATGGTGACATCTCACTCCAGTATTCTAATTACTTTCTCCCGTAGCGAACTGGGCTCTGGTTCCAGCTCCCTGGCCTCCCTTGCTTTCTGTGTATTTCCTGGGCCTGGCCTGGCCTTCCAGCCTTTATGCCTTGCAGTGAATTTTCCTTTCACCCAAGTTAGTCAGACTGGGTTTCTGTTGCTTGCTGCCAAGAACCTTGACAATGTAGAACAGTGAAGGGATGTGCTATAAGGCATGAGCAATAGGTTCAACTGGACCCAAGACACACACACTGTATGAAAGTTACCCTCCTGCAAGCGACTCAGAATGTCAATCCTCCAGTAAGAGAGACAGAGAATAAATAAATGTCTATACATAAATACACACACACACACACACTCACACACACACACATATGTCAGGTGGTGACAAGAGAAAAATACAGTACAATGAAGGAGTAGAGATCGAGTGGGCAGTATTTTAGATGGGGTGGTCAGAGAAGACTATTTGGAGGAGGGGATGGTGAGCAGACGCCTGAGTGGAGTGACAGAGCAGCCAAGTCGGGTACTCAGAAGAGCTTTCCAGGCAAAGGGAGCCCCAAGTGAAAAGATGCCAAGGCAAAAAAAAAAAAAGTGTCACCTCTCTGTCTCTCCTGCTGGCACAACTTCCTGAGAGCAGGGACTCTGTCTGTTTTCTTCACATCCACCAGGCCTAGGACACTTTCTGTCATGTAAATATCTGTTCATGAATGAATATCTGCTTGGCACGCAGGGTACAGTTCTTCACACATCATTTGCAGTTCTTCCCGATTTGCCTACAGTGGGGCATAGGATGGGAAGGAACTCGTCAGGAGTAGGTTTCAGACATGGGACCTGGGTGAGACAGGATAGGTTACCTTAGTTGTCCCCTGAAACTCAATATGATCCTCATGCAGTTGTCAGGAGGGGTTATATTATTTCATGTTTGTAAAGGTCTTAGCACCAAGGGCACAGGCCTTTATGTTCTAGAGGTTGGCTGTTATTATTACTATTCTTACCAATCAATAATAAACTGTAAATCTATATATATCTATGCTCATTTGGACTTGGCCTGTTACTTCTTTGTATTGAATTGATAAAGCACTGATCAAATATTCATGTTATTTATCTGCTAAGGAACAAATATAGGCAGTCTCATTCACAATACTGTTATGCCTTAGCTTATCTCCTGGGACCCTAGAACTTCCAATCCCTTTTCTTGATTCACAGGCAAAGTCAAGGGTGGTCTCTGGCCCCTTAGGCACTTGTTTATTCCCCTGAAGGAGAGGAAATAGTATCTAGTATGGAGCTTCCTCAATGGGGAATCCCTGTCCCCTGCCCCACTGTCGCCTCCCCTCATCCCTGCCTGTGGAAGTTGGAGACTAGGGTCTCAGATGGGGGCTGTGTTTATGGGAAGGGGGTTCCATGGGCCTCCAACCCCAGCTCTGGATTTACCCTCCTCCTTATCCCTCCATCACTCTCCTCTCCTCCTACTTCCCCACTCTCTTCCCCTTCTCCTCTTCCTCCTTCCCCACTCTCTTCCCCTTCTCCTCCTCCTCCTCCTCCTCTTCCTCTTCTGACTTCAAGGCATCTTTCTCTCATCGTGGTGACCCAACTTGTCCTGGCTTCTCATTTGTGCCCAAGTCCTGCCCTGACCTTCTCTTGCTGGAATAATTCCCCAAAGTAGCCCCATGAAGAACCTCATATGACCATCCACTGTTGTTTATGTTACATTTGGCCTTAGGTAAGTGAGGTCAAATGAAACAAAACTCCCACCCAGCAGCCATCACCTCACTTCCCTTTGTCAGACACTTCCACTGACCTTGGAGTGAACTGACTGTGAAGCTTCTTTCAGTCTTAAAACAGGTCAGTTTTCACAGCTGGGAGGTGTGACCTTTCACACCACGGTCTCCAGGACAGGCTGCTTCTTCCCCTAGCATCTTCTCCTTTACTGCAGGCAGCCATCACCAGTTCTCTGGGTGAACATGATTGGTGACTCTATATATATTACTTGCAGGCATTTAAATTGGTATAATAACATTCTGGAGAACTATTTGGTGATATATAAGAAAAGCCTTAAAAAATGTAGATTCCCCTGACCCAGTAATGCCACCCCTAAGAATTTATCCTGAGAAAATAATCAGAGATGCAGCCAAAAATGTATGTATAAGAATATTTATTGCAGCGCTAGTTATAATGGTAAAAAAATGAGAAACACTTCACAAGGACTGGGTTAAATAATTTATGGTACTTTTCTATAAAGGAATACTAGGCGGTGCCTTTTTTAAAGGTGTACTTAAAGCATATTGGATGATGTGCATGATGGACGTTCTCCTTTTGCCTTTCAGATTCATCCTGCGCCACCCAGGCTCCCTGCCCTCTGAACTCCTTCTGGGTGTGCCCAATGGGAAGTGCACCCTGAGGAGCGGGAGGGCAGGATGGTCATATAAGGTTCTTCATGGGGCTACTTTGGGGAATTATTATTCCAGACAGAGAAGGTCAGGGCAGAACTGGGGCAAAAATGAGAAGCCAGGACAAGGCGGGGCACCAGGATGAGAGGAGGAGGACTCAAAGTCAGAAGAGGAAGAGGAGGAGGAGCAGGAGAAGAGAGTGGGGAAGTAGGAGGAGAGGAGAATAATGGAGTGGAGGAGGAGGAGGGTAAATCCAGAGCTGGGGGTGGGGGCCTGTGAAGCCCTCTTCCCATAAATACAGCCCCCATCTGAGACCCCAGGGTTTCATTCCTGGGCTTCTCTACTCAAGGCCATCGATTTGGCCAGGTGGCACCCTCCTCCACTCATCCTCCCTACCTACTTCCTTCCTGTCCCAGTAACTTCTCCCTCCCCTTGACTCTTCAGGATTAGGGTGGGAACAGCTTCATAGTGTGCCTACTCCAGGTTTATTTCAGCATTCCTTTTGGTCATCTAATCTAGCCTCAGGAGATTAAAGGGAAACTTGTATCCTGCTAGGACCCTAACTGATGCAATGCAAAATATATATATATATATATATATATATATATATATATATATATATATAGTGGTCAAATTGGGTTAGAAAACAGTACAATCCCAGCTCTATAATAAATAAATATATTTAGAAAGAAAAAATATATATGTGTATATATCTACACATAGGAGAAAAAAGAAAAGACTGGAAAGAAATAGACTGAATGATTAGCTGTCATTGCTTCTGGGCTGTGAGATTGTAGGTGATTTTTCTTGTCTACTTTATACAATTCTGTGATTTCCACATCCTTGAAAATAATTATGTATCACCTTTAAAGTGAAAAAAAAATTAGATAAATGTATACTTTAAAACAAAACTGAAATAAAATAGAAGAGTTAGCTACACAGTAACAGTATCATGGCATACCAGTCACCCACAAATAGCACTGCAATTAATCAATTCTAAGTAAATTGATTATTTGGCAAATTTCATGTAATCACATAATTTAGAAGGAAATATAAACATCTTAGGAGGAATTGTAACCAGGCCTTGACTATTATAAGCCACATCTTATCTAATGCTTCTTAAGCCTCAGTGGTGCTTAATATAACCGCTTGCTGGGCCTGGAATCCTTCACAAGCTGCACTTGTCCCAGCTCTGGCTTTGACTCTGAGTCCAGTTGTGCTCAGGGTGGGGTGGGGACAGGGGACAGGGGAGCCTAGGATCAAGTTGACAGATTAGGCCAATGCTTTGGCACCCTCCAAAGTGTATCCTTAAATATGGTTCCACACTCATTTAGTAGGGATAGAGGAAAATCTGATTTTCCATTAGTAGAAGTCATGTGCCTCTCTGCTCAAAGTAAGGGATTTATTACAAACATCAAACACGGCATAACGTTTTGGCTTACTTGAAACGGTCTTTCCTTCACAGTTTTTCTAATACTCCTAAATGGAAAGAGTTGGCTACTTACCCACTCAGGACAGAGGTAATGCATATATCGATATGGTTACAAACACTTGTTCAAAATGTTCAAAAGTTGGTTTTATGTTTGCTTTGCTTTTCTTGGGGTGCGGTGGGGTGGAGTGGGACTTTCACGTGGGCAAAACTTTTCTGTAATGTTTGATGTTGTTCAGATGTCTTTTGTACTTTCTAAGTCAGATGATTTCTTTTGAGATGTACTAAGGGGGTTACATTTTTAAGAGAGAAAATTAATTACTTGAACATAATAAATGCTCATTATGCAGGACTTCCTTTCAGAGTTTCAGCTCTCAGAGGGTGCACGTTAAGGAAATGTTCAGGTGGCTGTCTCAGGTAGGGGTGCAGCCTCCAGTGGCACTAGGCAACTTGCTTGAGCTCATCACAAAGATGGTAATGAGTAGCTAACCATTATAAAGTTCCTGCTACATGCCTGCCTGGGGTCTAAGTGTTTCCTTTATGCCCACTTAGCCTTCAAAACTGGCACTATTAAAATTTTTATTTTATAGCTAAGGGAACAGAGCACTAGGAGGTGAAAGAAGTGGTCTGAGGTCACACATCCAGTGAGTAGTGGAACCTGGATTTGAACGCAGGCAGGTTGGCACCAAATCAGGCTCTAAGGCCACCAAAACTTTCTGTATCCATCAGGAGTGTGTTTTATGTTTTGCTTGAGGATGGAGTGTACTTTGGCTGGAGTTTCCACTTCACCAATTATATCAAGAGTCTTGTGTGGAAAGCGGGGTTAACTGGCACCATCTTTCTGATTTATTCTCATGATCTTTCAGCTCCCCTCATAGATGGGTAACTGGGACAGCTGCCCAGCTCTTCTGCCTCTAAATCCAGCTCTGCTGGACATCCAAGTGTCCCCAGTCACGGCCTGTCAGAGAGGAAACATCAGACAGGATCTCTCAGTAACGGAGCCAAGAAAAGCTGCATCCTGCTGTTCCATGGGCTTTGAGTTCCTGCACACACTCTGCCTCCTGATTCGCGGAAAGAGAAAACCACATTTGAATCTTCAGGCATCCTTTGTAAATAACAGTTTCCTCCCAATCAGGAAGAGATTACTGCAGTAACCAAAGCCCCTCGCACTCCCTCCCGACTCCAGAGGTGAAGGTGTTCACTAATTTCCTTCATCTGCAAAGACCATGTCTCTCTAAGCAGTGTGCCCTCAGCAGGACTTTTTAAAAACCTGCTGCAGGTTAAAAAGCAGACCTGCTCTTAATTTATTAAAAGACTTGGCATTTTTTTTCCCCACTGAGCATTTTAAAATGCAATTAGACCAAATGGAATAATAATCAGGCAAAAGTACTCAGGCGTTTTCACACTGGGGGCCACACTTTCTCTCATGCTCTTTTCCATTTCTGGGCTTTATGTTGGGACAATATGCCCATGGAGCATGGGGATGGCTCTAGGGATACATTCATGGCAACCCTCCCTCACCCCATCCCCATGTTCCTGCAGCCCCGGGCTGTCTGGAATCAACCTCTGGATCTCCACCCCACCCTTTCTGGATGCCAGGGGCTCTTCATCCTAACAGTTCTGCAATGTGCATGGGTCAGTCTCCTGGTTAGGGACATGGAATCACATTTTCCTCCAGACCAAGCCTGGGACATCTGCATTTTTAAACAAGTTCCCTAGGGAATTGTGATGCCCAGAAGCATCTGAGAGCCACTCTGAACTCCAGGAAGGAGGTTCATATCTACCTTTTGCTTCCTTGTATACCGAGCCCCAACACAGTGTCTAGAACACAGAAGCACTCAATGAATATTTATTGCATGAATGAATGGAATTTCATGAGACCTATTAGGGTTTTTTTTTATTGAAGACAAAAAGGAAGTACAACCCCACCTCATTCATCAAGGTTAGGTATGAGGAAATGGAAGGTAAGGACGTGTGAGGAACCTCCTAGTTTTAATTAACACATTCAAGTATATATACAGTGCGCAGGAATTTCGTGGTGTACGTGACATACACCATGGAAGTACCCACATGTTCTATGAATAGAAAGCTCATACCCATTTTTACCTTATAACCACTGGCATGAGCAGAATAGAAAAACAAACGGCAAACTTAGCTGGAAAAGGGCAAGATGCTGCCTGCAATGCTGGTATCTATGCCATAAACTAAAGAGGTGAAGGTGTGTGGTTCCGTGATATTTATTTAAACGTCTTTGGGTTGTATAACCTGATACATTCCATCTCATCTCCCCTCCCATCTCATCTCTGCCCCTCATCTCATCTTCCCACCCATCTCCAGTCTGGGTCAGGTGCCCCTTCATGTGCCCAAAGAGCAGTTGCTGTGCACAGCTGCACATGTTGTCTTATTAAAATATGCCGGCGTGCCCATTTGTGCTGGGAGGGCCTGGGGTACAGGGTCTGCGCTTCATTTGCCTTTATGTCTCCAGGGCCTCACTTGGGGCCCACTCACACCTAATGGGCTCTCCATAAATCTTTGTCGAGTCCATCCATACATCAAGCAACGTGGATTTCAGTAATTAAAACTATTTTCACTGGACTGGGATTCGTTGACAGGAGAACAGCAAGTTCAGAGAGCATTGTGAGCCTCAGAAGGGAAGCTATTCTTGCTTCACCAGCTTCTAACTGTCCTATTCCCTTGCCCAGCCCAGCCCTCCTCCTATGATTTAATGGGCAACTAATCAAATGAAGCCTTGTTCTCTAAAAAGAAACCAGCCAGTTTGAAAAGGCTTGCAGTGAATTCCTTATCCAATCAGGGCACTTCACGCTGAGAGGAAGAAACCAGATTTGGGTATTGGCCAGACTAAATTTCCATTCAAATTCTCCTTCTCCTCCTTTCCCTCCTTCCTTACTTCATACCTTCCTGCTCTCCTTCCAGACCTCCCTTCTTCCATCTCCCTGCCCCTTCCTTTTGTCCAGATTACTGCCCTTTACACAGGCACTGCATCTGAAGCACGGTAACATTCTCTGTCATGTGTAACAGACACCACATCAATTGCTCCAAGTTCAGCCTTTGAAAAATTAAAAGGGTAATTGTCACCCAGGCAGTTTGTTTGCATTTCACACCTCCTGGCATTTCCCTGGCCCACCACTGTTTTCCTTGGGAGGCCCACCAATTTACTCTTCCTGGTCTATGAGAAAAGTCTTGGACATTTGGGCATGCACATCAGACTCTCCTCCAGCTACATAAACATTGAGATGTCCATGCAATCCTTATTTGGCCGCAAACAAGGCCAGCTTCCCACTGGACTCCTCCAGGCCCTGCTCATGCATACCTGTAGCTCCATGTCCCTGCTAGGGTGTGTATCCTCAACGTCTCTAAGCCAGGGTCTTGGCACTCAGTTGGCTGACAGTTTTAATATGCCTGGGAGAAGAGAGACCATGGGTTTGACCTTCTGGCTTTATATTTCCAAGGAGGAGAAATTGGCTGGACTCTCTTTTGTGGTGAGTATTCATTTATTCGTCACTTGACAAACACTCACTGACCACCACCATGTGTGTGCAGGGCAGAGGCAGGGTGCGGGCTCTGTTGGCAGGTTGCCCAGCTTCATGCCCAGGAACAAAGTCCATGCACATTTGGTCATCCCATGCAATGGGCAGATGCAGCTCTCACCAGAAAGGCCACAAACTTGAATATCTAATCACACGAACATTTGAGGCCAGAGCATGGTTCAGACACTCTCTTACAGTGACCTTGTAGTCCCATGGAGTCAGCTTTGGATGGGTGCCCGGGATCCTCCTTTCCTTCTGGCCTTTTTCTCTCTTATTTTTTCCTGGTCCTCTGCTCAACCCCAGGCTGCATCCCCATATGGTCAAAGCCATGAAGGCTGCTCTCTGGTGGATCCTCAGAGCAGGAGAACCTTATCATTCCCCACAGTAGGAGGCAGAGGTCTTTCCTCCAAAGGGTGCATCATGAGACACACCTTACCTCTTGCTGGGAGTTTACCTTGCACTGTACCATAACTTTGGTGCCTCGATGTGCCTGAGGGCCTCCCTCCTCTACTAGGGATGAGGGAGAGAATGGACATGGAGGATGGATGGGGAGATCAGGGGAGGGCTGCCAGGCAAAATATAGGAATGTTTTATCCCATGCAGTATTTGAGACATAGACTGAAACATTATTCGTCATTCATCTGAAATTCAGATGAAACTGGGTATCCTGTGTATTTTTATTTGCTAAATCTGGCAACCCTGCTAGGAAACACATCGTCACTTTAGGAAGATCACTCCTTACTTCCTGCCACCACCAAAAACGCTGATTCAGCTGGCTGGGGCTGAGTCAGCACTGTTTAAAAGAGGAAACACTCCTTTGAAAAATGTCTTTTATTTGGAACTTCCATTTGATTGAGTCATTGTTATCCAGGCAAACCCTTGGCAGAAGGAATGACTCAGCCTCCCCTTTCTCTACCCATTCCCGTGGCCTCAGAAAAATTCCTATTTTATGATGAGATGGGACCACTTTTCCTTTCCTCTGTGGATTAGAGCTTTCTGTGTATATTTTCCAACACAGACCAACATAACAAAGTACATCAAAGTAGATTGTTTAAACAACAGAAGTTTATGGTTTCCCAGTTCTGGAGGTGAGAAGTCTGAGGTCAAGGCATGGGCAGAGTTGGTGCCTTCCAAGGCCTGTGAGGGGGCATCTTTTCCAGGCCTTCCCTCAGTGTCAGGAGGTTCACTGGCAATTTTTGGTGTCCCTTAACTTACAGAAGCATCTTCACACAGTGCTATCCCGGTATGTGTCTCTGTGTTCAAGTTCTCCTTCTTTTTTTTTTTTTTTTTTTTTTTTGAGACAGAGTTTCACTCAGTTGCCCAGGCTGGAGTGCAGTGGCATGATCTTGGCTCACTGCAGCCTCCACCTCCTGGGTTCAAGCCATTCCCCCACTTCAGCCTCCTGAGTAGCGGGGATTACAGGTACCCACCACCATGCCCAGCTAATTTGTATTTTTAGTAGAGATGGGGTTTCACCATGTTGCCCAGGTTGGTCTCGAACTCCTGGCCTCAAGTGACCATCCCGCCTTGGCCTCCCAAAGTGCTGGGATTATAGGCGTGAGCCACTGCACTCAGCCCAAGTTCTCCTTCTTATAAGGACACCAGTCACATTCAATTAGGGCCCACCCTAAGGACCTTATTTTAACGTGATTACCTCTGTTAAGGTCCTATCTCTAAATAAGGTCATATTCTGAGGTACGGGGGGTTAGAACTCCAACATAGCTTTCTTTCGGGGGGTGGGGGGTTGAGGGATACAGTTCAACCCCTAATACAGGTGCCTCAATGTCATACACATTTATATTTGCTGGGAAGATAAGGAGACATTGGAGTCAGTGGTTTGGTTTCTTTTGCTGGCTTCAGGTTGATAATGATTTAAGGCTTTGGAGTAATGGAAGATAAACTGCTTGTCACTGCCTACTCTGTGTTGCAGAAGATTGCATTTCCGTGTGAGGCCGGCCCCAGCCTGGCTCTGCAGAGGGCTTTTCCATTACCTTAAGAGCTGGTGGTGATAGCCCCCATTAATATTCAGCCCTTTGGCCTCCACCCTCTTGCATTCCCTCAGCCCTAAGCACTTCCCTCTGACCCTCCAAGAGGTAACATCAGGGTTATTGTCCCCAAGAGACCTCTGCAATTACTTGCAGGGGGAACCCGGTGAGGCTTTGCTGAGAGTGTATGCCAGGAGGGGTGTGGGTGGAGAAAGGGAGCTCAGCGTGCAGATCTTCGCCCTCCCCCGTCCAACCCAATATTAGAATCAAGGGGAACCGCGATGTCTGTCTTTGCCTCTGCTTGCTTCCCTCCTCCATGCGGATGCTGGGAGAACAAGATTAAATTCCTTGTCAGCTTGGGCTCTAAATTCTCATTTGTTTATTAAGAAGATTCTGCTTTCTCCAAGGAGCTGTCTATCCTGCTCTCCTGGGCGCTGTCCATTACTAAAGAAATGAAAGGGGACAAAGGTCCATTTTTTGGTCATGGGTTTTTTGTTTGTTTTTGGCATTTTTGTTTGTTTTTTGTTTTTTTGGGTGTGTGTGTGTGTGTGTGTGTGTTTTCAGATGTCTGTATCACCAGAGAGAATGTTTTCTGAAGCCTGTCCAGGAAATTTGGTTCTAAGAACAGCCTGCTAATTTGAGCATCTTCAGGGATAACTCGTGTGATGAGGCTGGCATGCTGTCCACAGACAGTGGCACCATGGCGGTGGGAAGTGCGGCCTGCACTCGTCTGCCAGGGCTGCCATGACAAAGGACCACAGGCTGGGCCGCTTACCCAACAGAAATGTATTTTCTCACAGTTCTGGAGGCTAGAAGTCCAAGATCAAGGTGTCCGCAGATTGATTTGTTCTGAGTCTCTCTCCTGGGCTTGTAGGTGGCCAAGCTTCTTTGTCCATCCTCACATGGTCTTCCCACTGCACACTAATGTGTGTCCCAATTTCCTCTTATAAGGACACCAGTTGTATTGGATGAGGATCCCCTCAGTAAACTATTTAACCTGTATTAGCTCAAGAAAGACCGTGTGTCCAAATACTGTCCCATTCTGAGGTCTCAGGGGTTAGGAATGAACCTGGAGAGAGGCACAATTCAGCTCATAGCTGTGCCCCTGCAGGGGACTCAGTAGGAACTCAAATCTCAGGCTGGACCTTGCCCTGGGTAAGTGACCTTGGGGAAGGGGAACGGTATCAGTTGGGGTTTTTTGTTGTCAGCAACAGAAAACCATCCAGGCTTACTGGAGCAATGAGAGAATTGAATGAGATGATCTGGAGAGATAGTGATGCCATGGAAGGCTGGAGGACAGGCAGTAACCCTGGCACCTTGGAGAGGGGAAGTAGAAGCCGCAGGAACTGCCCTTTGGTGGAAACACAGTCAGCGCTTGGTGGCTGAAGTGAGTGAACTCAAGAGTCCTAGAGGACAGCTGTCCTGCCGGGTTCCCTGCTGTGCTGGGGCAGGAGGAGGAGGAGGGGTCCAGACCCTTGGCCTCAGTGATGGGAGTCAGGGTACAGGGTTCACATCCTCTCAGGACCACCCAGAGTCCAGGGGGGTGAGCCCTCGAGAGAAAATCAGCAGCTGTCAAAAGAGGAAATGAATGTTGGGAGGCTGAAACAATGACAGATATCTATCACATAACATTTCCTTGCTTGAAAAAGAGGGGCTGCATTGGACGACCTCTATGCTTCGTCTTCATTAAACATTTACTAAAGCTCTCCTGTCACTGCTTTCTTGAGTTCTGTGCCTTTCTTTGTCTGGGGGTGTTGAGATGCTTTGCTCAGGGATGTTTTATTGCCTGCAGTGTCTCCCTTGGCCTTTGGTGTTCCCTGGAGTTCTCCTCAGTAAGGCAAGGGACTCTGTTTGCTCAGGAAGGTCACCAGGCTTAGAGTGCTATAAAAAACCAGGGAACAGCTTCCTGGTATAGATCAGTTTATTAATGTCTTCTTTGTGATCTGTACCGGTTGTAAATATTATATTCATTATAAATAATAATTCAACCTGCCATTCCTTCTCTGGTTCTCAGTCACCTTGTCTATAAAACAAGAGGGTTGAATTAAATGATTATAAAGGTCTCTTTCCTCACTGACCCTATTGGATTCCATGAAAATTAAACTCCTCTGGGTAGACAGTCTATGGGGCTTGACTGTGAGGCATCCCCCAAGAACTTGGAAATGGGAAATACAATTTCCATCTGAGAGAAAAATTATAAAACCAGCCAGCACCAGATCAAAGAAGATCTATTTAAAGTCTCCTTATATGGACAGGATGAATTTCAGACCAGAGCAGCCTGGACTGACAGCAGGAACATTCTGAGGGACAGAAGGGCCTGTCAGAATGGATGCAGCGTCACAGACACAGAGAGAAATGAGACCGAGGAGGATCGTCGGGGTGATTCAAGCTCTGACTGAGACAAGGCTGGGGTGATGGGTGTCCACACATTAGTAGGCTCTGGGCCTCTCCTGGCTGCATCTCTGTTATGGAGAAGGTGAGGGGCATCCAGCTATCATGACTGGGTGCCCTAAAGTGGGGATGAGAGTCAACATCTTTAACAATCCATACAGCACAGGCACCACCCAAACAGCAAGATCTTCAGCTACAGCTGGAGCAGGGACCTAGGGTCCCCATTCTACCTGCATTTACCTTCTAGTGGCTGGGAGCTCTGTGAGGTCCCTGATATGAGAAGGGCAGTGAGTAGGAGCAGACAGGAGGCTCCAGGAGCAGGCTCCTTACCAATTAGCTCAGGATTTTAGTATGTTGATAACTTAACATGTTTGAGCTATTCGGTTCAACCCCTTTGTCTAATTCTAACTCACTGGGAAATCCCTGGATTGGAATGCAGTTTCCCATATGCTTTGATCTACAGGGAACGAACAGGCATGACTGGCTTACATAATTGTGAGATGACTATATTTTTCAAGGTAAACAGAGTTTCTGCTTTATCAGTCTCTTAGGAGCCTGGTTACATTGATCAATGTGAATTCACCCCTATGAGAGAAATCCACTCTTGGCTTGCTGACAAAGTCAATTGCCTCAATTACAAAAAAAAAAAAAAAAAAAAAAAGATTCCCGAACTTGCCCCATAGAAGCAAGACAGCCAAGCTGAGAAGCAGCCAGCCAAGCCCTTTTTCAAACTTAGAATCAGTGATCCAAGGATCCTTTCAGTATTTTTCCACAGGATCTCTGGCTGAATTTCCACAGCATGTGAAAATTCAGCTATAGACAAGACAGCATGATGCAGCGATTTTTTTTTCTTCTCTCTCTCTCTTTTTTTTTTTTTTTTTGCACATTTTATTTTAGTAGCACAACTCTTATTTTCAAATGATCTTACGAAGGACCTCAAGCTGCAGATATTCATGTCTTCACATCAGGCATCTCTACTTGGGTGTCTGACAGGCACTTAAAATATAAGATGTCCAAAGAGCATTCTGGATGCCCTGCCCCAGCTGCACATGCTCCTCCCCAATGTGCCCTCATCTCTCAGGCCTAACACCTAAAATCATTCTATTCTCAGGTCATCTCTTAGCCTCAAACTCCTGCTTCCAGCTACAAAACATATGTAGAATCCCATCCTTTCCAAGCTAGGGCCCACATAGCTGAAACCTTGTTTTCAGCCAGCATCCCCTCTTACCTGGATGACTGCAACGAACTTATAATAGGTCTTCCCACTTTTATTACTGCTTCCTATACTTCCCTGGATTGGAATGCAGTTTCCCATATGCTTCTACCTACAGGGAAAGAACAGGCATGGCTGGCTTACATAATTGTCAGATGGAGCAACATTTGCTTCACTTAAAATTGTTTTTAGAAGTCTAGACTTTAGAATCTCTACTTGTTAATGACAATATAACAATGACCAATTACTACCATTTTAAACGTATTATTTCTCTATTTAGTGAAATAATACGTTTAAAATGTAGATCAGATGGTGACTTTCCCCTGTTCAAAGTGCTCCAACATCTCCCATCACTCTTAGAGTAAACTGCAAACTCCTTACCGTGGTCTACCAGGCTCTCTGCCATCTGGTTTCCTGGTAGCCCATTGGCTGAACCGCCAGCTGCTGTCTCCTTGACTCTCATGGCTCCAGACACACTGGACTTATTGTTGGTTCTCAAATGTGCCAAGCTTGTTCTCTGCTTTGCATTTGCTGTTTCCTCTGCTTAGAACCTCTGGTGCCCTTGACTTTGAATGGCTCACTTCCTCACACCAATCAAGTCTTTGCCCAAAGTCTCTGCCTTTGCTCAGAGAGGCCTTCCCTTGCCACCTCTTTAAAATAGCCTGCCTCACTCCTACTCTCGAGCTCCTCAGTCAGCCGCCACCCAGCACACACCACATTTCATAGTGGATGTTGTTGTGTGCCACTCAGATCCCCTGGCAGAACCGAGAAACGCTCGTCACCTTAGCTGCTAGGAGTGCAGGCTCCACCAACTCACACCTGAGACACTTTCCAAGCATTGCAAAGTGTCAGAGGTGTGTCATTTCCTCTGTCAGAGGAAGCTGCTCCACCCACATGTACACCCACTTCCTGGAGGCAGCTTGCATCCAAAGGCTGGTCACATGGGAGTGCAAATGCCCAGTCCTCCAATCTTAATTAGGACAACACTGCTTGTTGTCCCAAGCTGCAAAGCTCCTCAGGAGGAAGACAGAAAGCAGCTTTTCCATCTGTCCGACCTGCGTCCCTTACCCTTCACACTTGTTGCTCCTGAGATCACGCCACAAAAACCTCCTGCAAATCTCTTTGTCAGAGTCTACTTCCTGCAGAACCTGACCTGTGGGCCTCTACCCCAGATTGTGGGTTTTTAACTTACTTGTTTATTTCCTGTCTCTCCAACTAAGACTTAAGTTCTGTAACAGCAAGGAAAGGTCTGTCTTACTCCCCTCTCTATCCTGGCCCAGATGCCTAGACAGTGCCTGGAATACGTGGAAGTTCAATAAATATTGAATGAATAAATGAATGCACCCCCCAATCTATATAATAGATAATAGGGAAACTGTCTTCCTGAAATTGTTTGTGTGTCAGGGGCCCTCCTCCCTCTGTCACTCTTCTACCCACCACTGGAGAAGTACCCAGGGCACCTCAGCAGCACCTTCAGGCAGAGTCGATTTTAGAATCAGGAAAGCAAGATTCATAGCCAGGTTCCATCACTAGCAAGCCCTTCCCAGTATCTCCTGGAGTCAGTATTGGGCCTTGCAGGCTCTTTAGCTTGTTCGACTGCGACAATGAGCGCCACACTCCGCTCCTGGAAAAGAAGCTGGGAGAATGGAAAAGCTAATTGAATTGGTTCATTTCTCTGAAGCCAGTGATAAGTCTTAGGGGTCCGAAGAAGGCCCTAGGGGATCTAATGCCCCCAGTGAGATCTGGGGTGGGGAAATTGACCTCAGACTCTGAACCTTGAATCAAGAGTGGTTCATTTTTACTACAGAGCCTGGAAGGGAGACTGCTTGGGACCTGCCCTTGGGTGACTCCTGCTGGCCCCTGGGGAGCCAAGTTTTATTCCAGTAGAATGTCCAGGAAGCTGTGCACCCTGGTGACAACTCACTTTCACCTATGCCTTTAGAGTAAGTCTCCTTCTTGATTTCCAGGATTGGAATTCCCTGGAATGCTCAATGTGCCATCATTACCAGGACATAAAGAATGTTTCTGGGTCAAGAAGGTGCCAGAGATGGTTTAATGCACATCTTCATTACCTAATTGTTTTCTCCTGGTCTCTTCTCCAATTGCTTCCGTGTCTGATGAATTTTTCTCTGCTTTCATATGTGTTTTTGACAGAGACAGGGGAGCAAGGCTATCTGTGGGCTTTAGAACTCCTGACTTTTCTTTTGAGTATGATGAGTTGGAGTTAGATAATGCAGGGAGACCTTCCCTCTGAACCGGGGAGGGAAATGTGGCTGGGAATGCCCACAGACGGGTGATGCCCCTCTGTCCTCAAAGTGTGTTAGACGAGTTCTGCTCTCACCTGCCCCTAGACAAGAGGCAGTCCGTTAGATACTTCGCATCTGCGGTAGACTGAAGCAGCACCAGCTGTGAGAGTGGCTGCAGCTTGGATTTCACTTCCTCCAGAAGGCAGCCAGGACAAATGCTGCTGCTCATTCTCCAGGAGGAGGTTCAAGGATGATCCAGCCATTGTTCCTCTTCAGTAGCACAAAGGCAAGGTTACCCAGAGCGGACCCAGCAAATATCTAACAGCCTTTGAGACAGTCTGGACACATCCACAGTGGTCGTTGGATGGCTCATTACACACTCTCTGAGGAGACTGGTCTCGGGTCCCTAAGCAGGTTGATGTTGGCGGTGGCCTGGGAGGCAGGAACATGCATGAAGGACACAGAGGCGAGAGGAGGCGGAGCTGGATGGAGTGCATCTAAGGCCTGGGGCCAGCCAGAGAAGACACATCTCCTCCTCAGCACCAGAGGCCACACAGCCAGGCTTGTGAGGAGATGCCTCTGAGGACCTACATCACTGGCTTGAGTATAAGAGGTGCTGGAGCACCTGTAGTAGAAATTGGTGAGCAAACATCCTCCTAGAAAGGCAGATAATGCCTCATCTCTGCCAAGGCTAAATTGTTTTTATAACATTCTCATCATTATTCTAAAGAATAAAACCATTACTAGTACCTAATGTCCTCATCAGGGTACGAGACAGGCCCCGGGCTCTATTCTTGGCCCTGGCACTTATTTGGTTGAGTGACCTAGTAATCTAGGCAAGAGCTGCCTCAACCTTTTTTTTTTAATTAAATTTTTTAGGCCAGGCACAGTGGCTCACACCTGTAATCCTAACGTTTTGGAGGCCGAGGTGGGAGAGTTGCTTAAGGCCAGGAGTTTGAGACCAGCCTAAGCAACAAAGCAAAATCCCATCTCTACAAACAAACAAACAAACAAAAACAGCCAGGCATGGTGGTGCACCTGTAGTCCCAGGTACTTGGGAGGCTGAGGTGTGAGGATCACTTAAGCCCAGGAGGTAGAGGCTGCAGTGTGCTAGGATTATGCCTCTGCACTCCAGCCTGGGCAACAGAGTGGGACCCTGTCTAAAAAACAAAATTTTGTTTAAATATCTAGGCTTTAGAATCTCCATTTGTTAATAATAATATAACAATGACCAATTATGGCCTTTACTCTTGAATGGCCACTATGGGTCAGGCACTGTCCCAGGAGCTGGGGGAATAGTGGTAAGCAAGCTGACAACCACGCTCATATCCTGGAGCTCATATCCATGGATCATCAGACAGGCAATACTTCCCCTGTTTTGGAGCTGAGGCCACTAAGGTTTAGAGCCCTGAAGTGATGGCAGGCGAAGCACTTGCCCATGGGTGCCTGTTAATGGGTCATTGCCTCTTGGTGCTAACCTACCCTTCGGTGTTCCGCTTTGTGATGCTGGGGCTGGGACTCTAAACCAATTTTTTTCTAGCCTTTGCCAGCTGCTCCATGGTAGATTCTATCAGTAAGGGGGTGCTAGGGGAGGCAAGAGAGGAGGAAAAGGGACCTGCTTCCCCCTGGGTGCTTTCAGAGCCTGCCTTCGTTCCTTCCTTCCTTCCTTCCTTCCTCTCTCAATCTTTCTTTCTTTCTTTCTTTCTTTCTTTCTTTCTTTCTTTCTTTCCTTCCTTCTTTCTCTCTTTCTTTCTGTCTTTCTCTTTCTCTCTCTCCCTTTCTTTTTTTCTTTCTTCCTTTTCCTTCTTTCCTTTCTTTCTTTCTTTCCTTCTTTCTCTCATTCTTCTTTCTTTTTTTTTTGTTAGACGGAGTCTTGCTCTGTCGCCAAGCTGGAGTGCAGTGGCGCGATCTCAGCTCATTGCAACCTCTGCCTCCTGGGTTCAAGTGGTTATCCTGCCTCTGCCTCCCAAGTAGCTGGGACTACAGGCACATGCCACCACACCCAGCTAATTTTTGTATTTTTAGTAGAGATGGGATTTCACTATGTTGGCGAGGATGGTCTCAATCTCCTGACCTTGTGATCAGCCCGCCTCAGCCTCCCAAAGTGGTGTCCGAGGCTTTCTTCTCTGCCATGGTCTTTGTGAGCATCACTCCAGCCTCTGCATTTGCCTAGCAGCTGCTATCACAGCTTTTCCAGCACTTACAGAACCAGCCTTGGTGTGCCCCTTCTGAGACTCCAGCACCAGCCCAGCAGAACCCCCTCCTCAGAGAGCAAAGGCTTGGCTCCCTGGGGCCTCCCCTCCAAGCTTCTAGCTTCTAGCTTCCAGGTTGTAGGAACACCATGGTGTTCCCAGTTCCAGCTTCTTCTCTTGGTTCCCCCAGGCCTAGGGTGGAAGCTGCTTCCTCAAGCTGCCACCTCCATGGTATCTTAGTGTTCCTTCTCTAGCTTCCTTTTAATTTCCTAGTTAACAATGCTTTATACCTAGCTAATAAGTCTTTATATAAAATCCTTCTGACCAGAATACCTGGTGGGGCTGCTGTCCCCTGACTGGTCCCTGCTGAATGCACATGGTCATGAAACTGACCCAATTTTCCAACAAGCTGGATGCCCATAGAAGCAAAGCTTGAGGAACTTACATTTGTACAATGAGGCGCACCTGCTGCCTGTGGACCAACTCCTCTCCCTAGCCCCTCCTGTTTTCCTTCCCAGCTATGTAAACCCCTAACTTTAGTCAGCAGGGGAGGAACAGATTTGAGGTTTGGCTCCTGTCTCTCTGGCTGAAGTCACCCAAATAAAAAGCCTTCTTTCCTGGAAATATTCATTGTCTCAGGGATCGGCTTTCTTTATGGTGAGCAATGGGACCTAGACTGAACTCCTGCCATTCGGTAACAGTTTCACCTGGCTGAGCCAGTAGAGAGCTGGGGCTTTGACGCTGGCCCACTCCTTCCACAGACCTTGCTGTACCCACTATGCTCCTGGGTGATGTCTGGCTGGCAGGAGATCACTGGAGAGGGCATTACTTCTGATCACCAAGCCCCCTAAGAAGGCCTGGCTCACTTTCCTTCATGAGAGACAAGGAAGACAGTGTCCACATGCCCACTCCCCAGGGAGAGGGGCACTTGTTGCTGAAAAAATGATGTCAGTCTGCACTAGCACCCTTGCCTGCCCACAGCACTTCTGAGGGCAGCTGGTGGCAGACCCTCCAGTGCCTACCCCACAGCCATCTCCCTTCTTCTTTCTTGCAGATGGGACCTGTGATTGGGTCAGGCAGAGGTCTCTTGGTCTTGGGCAAAATAGACCCTTCCCCCCAACACAGGGGATGAATCATGATTGCTCTTAGCCAACCATGATTATGTCCCTTCATTTTGCCAGTGGTTGGGGATGTGACTCAGGTATGGCCAGTGAGGAGAGAGACAGCAAGAGAAATCCACTGGCTATGGAGTGGAGGCAGCCTGGATGGGGCTTCTGGCTGTCTCACTTCTCATCTCTATAACCTTGGGCTTGTTACTTAAACTGTCCTGAAATCATAATAGCGACATCATAGGCTTGTTGAAAGGATCAAATAGGAAATGATACATCAGTGAAAGCACCTTTCTGTGCCTGCCAGGTGCTTAATACATACATTTCCCGTTTCAATGTCCAGCCTTGTTTATGAAGTACACAGTTTTGTATTTACTCTGGCTAGTCTCGGCATCAGTCACTATTGGGTACCAGTAACAAATTTTCATTTTAACATAGATTCTTGGCAGGGTGCAGTGACTCACACCTGTAACCTTAGCACGTTGGAAGGCTGAGGCAAGAGGACTGCTTTGGTGAAGAGGGAGTTGCTATGCCCTCCCTTCCTTCTAGCCTGGAGCTCCAGCAGCTGTCTTAGGACCATGAGATAACAATACCAAGGATGGAAAGTCAACAGCTAAGGGCGTCAAAGCAAAGAATGAGAAAAAGCCAGGATTCCTCATGGCACTCCACAGTCTTGGACTCCTCTGCTGCTTGCAACCAAAAGCATTCTCATGTGCTATAAAATGAGCATTCCTAGCAGACACGGCCCCACTGTGCCAGCCCTCACACCTGCTGCTGTAGGCTGCACCCCAAAAAGGCAGCCCCATCCTGACAGTTGTGGCCGCTGGTTTGCACTGCAGTGGTGGCTCCTAGCCCTCCACACATGCACTGTGTGTTCTGAGGCTGGGATCCAGCACAGCCCTTGGAGCAGGAGGATGTATAAATAAAAGACCTTATGTTTTATAGGCTAGTCAGTATTTATTCAGCCCCAACAGAGCAGTGGACTGGAAGGAACAGAGAGACTATAAAATGTGTTCTGTATTGAAGCCTGAAATCATGCAGGGAAAAGGGGCTTCTCAGTGCTCACCCTGCAGAATAGTCCTCAGCACAGCAGAGCTTCAGAGGCCTCCTCTTTGAAGGAAAGGGGCTGGGGCAATCTGGCAAAGGAGGACAGAAATGAAGCCAGGGCTGAGGACACAGGAATGGTTGAGCTCTCAATGCAGTTCTAACAGGTGGTCATGGATAGTTGATCTCAAATGCAAACGATCTGTACCAGAACAGGAGTCCCTGTCCCTTGTCTTCAGAAGCCACTCTTCTCTCTCTCCTTAGAGCATCTCATGGGAAGCCTACACTTTTAAGAGCAGCAATGGTGCAGTCTTTTTAAAGCCCTCTGGAGGGGAGTTTGTGTGTGTTTGATGGAAGGCACATCCCCACAGGATTTTTGGGTCCTCCCTGCCCCTCAGTTTTCCCTGCCATGTAACATTCCTATGTTCTGTTGACTTTGCCACTCTCTGCTCTCATCTGGGCTGCTGCATTTTCTCTCCTCTCCCCACTCCCTGTTACACAGTGTCTTAGTCTGTTCAGGTTGCTATAACCAAATACCTTAAATTGAGTGCTCATAAACAACAGAAATGTATTGTTCATAGTTCTGGAGGCTGGGAAGTCCAAGCTCAAGTTGCCAGCTGATTCCGTCTGGTGAAGTTCCTCTTCCTCATAGACGGCACCTTCTCGCTGTGTCCTCACATGGTGGACGGGGCAACCTACCTCTCTGCAGTCTCTTTGGTAAGGGCACTAATCCAGTCTTGACAGCACCACCCCCATGACCTCATTACATCCTAGAGGCCCCGCCTCATAATACTATTGCATTGGGGATTAGGATCCAACATGAATTTGGGGAGACACAAACATGCAGATGATAGGACCCAGCCTTTACACAGATATCTGATATTTTATTTGGGCAGATTAGAGGATTCTCTTCTCTACACAAAGCTTTCAAATCTCCCCCTGCATGACTGAATCAGGCTCCAAGTCTGTTGCCTGATATTCAGAGCCGTCCCCTCTCTGCCCTCAAGCATCCAGCCTGACTTTGATCTCTCCCTTGCATACACCCTGTGTGCTCCACAGAAACAATCATGCCTCTCCCAACCTGCTTCTCAGCCTCTTCTCCGTGCCTTTTCTTAGGCTGCTATTGGCAAGAACCTAACCAAATCCAAGGCTCAGCTTAGCTACCTTCCTCCTTTTTCTTCAATGTCTGCTTTTCTCACTGGGAGAGCACTTCCTTCCTTTAGATCATTGTAATAATTAACACCCATTGCACTAGAATTACTAAAATTCGCAGCTTCATGCATTTCTTCCCCCTTTCTCTTACATAATGGATCAGTGGATTTCAACCGGAGTGATTCCCACCTCTACCACAGGGCATACTGGGCAGTGTCTGGAGGCATTCTTGGTTGTCACACTACGGTGATGCTACTGATGGGTAGAGCCAGAGATGCTGCTGTAAACTCCCTGCAATGCCCAGGACAGCTCCCCACACCAAAGAAGCATCTAGCCCAAAATGTTAACAGAGCCAAGGCTGAGAAATCCTGTATTAGATTATAAGCTTCCTGGAGGCAGAGACCACACTCCTATTCTTTTTATTCTCCATAGTACACAGCTTGGCATAGAATGTTATTCAATTATTTAAAATGAATGACTATAAATGTTTAATACGCATTTATATACCTTGTTTTGAACCTGTAGGTAGAGGCCTACTCCCCAAATAGTGGTGCCTCACCCACATTACCCACATAATCTTCCCATTATCCAGCATGTGTAGCGTCTCTGAGGGCCGATGACTGGGTAACCCTTCATCATTGATATTCTCTAAGGCATTCTCTGCTCTGCTAGACTCCATAAAGCAAAGTCCCAGCTCATATTCTCTCAGCTCCTTATAGAAATTCCTTCACTAAGCTGTGCTTTAGTATATTATGTCTTCTGTCTTTATAGAGGGTCCATAAAAGCAGCGCTCTGTTGAACGGTGTTTCTGACTCTTTTGCGGAACTTTCGTTAGCAGTATTTCATGCACTCACTGCACTAGAAGTTGACCTTAATGTGGCCCCCTTCTTTTACAAATGAGAGTAAGAGAGTAAGGTTCTCTGTGTCACTCAGTGTCCTTTATCCAAGGACCTACGTGATGAATTTCTACCTAAGTTTCCTACCAGGAAAACGTTTTGTCTCTGTAGATGAATATGTATGCTTTACCTTGTTGGAAAACAAAACTCTGTGCAATCCAATATGCTTCTCTTTTTGGCTTAGCTGTCAGAAAAGTTAGAACCAAATTAAATGCCCAAGTGTTAGAATCTGCTCCACTCAGGTGTCTAAAACCATCTATTTCTTTTGCATTCTTCAGCAAGAGTGTTATCCTTAAATGCCTTCTCTTGCACTGTATTTTAATCTTTAAGCTGCCTCAAGTCTTTTGGAAGTAAGTAGGATACAAATCTTAACTTCAAGAAAAAAAAAAAAACTTCTGAATGTTATTCAAAGCCATCTTCTGTTGTTGAGTGTGAAATGCTTTGGCTATGGAGTGGAGGCAGCCTGGATGGGACTTCTGACTCTCTTACTTCCCATCTCTATAACCTTGGGCTTGTTACTTAACCTCTCTTGAAATCATAATAGCGACATCATAGGCTTGTTGAAAGGATCAAATAGGAAATGATACATCAGTGAAAGCACCTTTCTGTGCCTGCCAGGTGCTTAATACATACATTTCCAATTTCAGTGTCCAGGCTTGTTTATGAAGTGCACAGTTTTGTATTTATTCTGGCTAGTCTCAGCATCAATCACTATTGGGTAGCAGTGACAAGTTTTCACTTTAACACAGATTCTTGGCTAGGTGCAGTGGCTCACGCCTGTAACCTCAGCACTTTGGGAGGCTGAGGCAGGAGGACTGCTTGAGCCCAGGAGTTCAAGACCAGCCTGGGCAATAAAGTGAGACCCCATCTCTACAAAAAAAGTTTTAAAAATTAGCAGGGTATAGTGGTGCATGGCTGTAGTACCAGCTACTGGGAGACTAAGGTGGGAAGATCGCTTGAGCCCAGGGAGGGCTGCATTGAGCCAAGATCATGCCACTGCACTCCAGCCTGGGTGACAAAGCGAGGCTCTGTCTCAAAAAAAATTTTTTTTAATATGAAAACAAAAAAAACATAGATTCTTATATTTCTCATTAACCTTCCCATTTAAAGGTCATGTAACTGATATAAAATTATCACTCTGTTCCTGTGATTCTAATTATGAAGGTAAGTTATGTAAACGACAGCACAACACTCCACTTTGTGGAAATGGAACCGAGGTTCTTTGATTGGCTGTTTTGGTTGCTATTTTCAGGGCTTGGCAATGTTTCTGCTTCTGCCACTTAGGCTTATAGATGGCTTTGAGATTTCATATTGTAAATATAGGGAATATGGCCCAAAAAAGGCTACTTGCTTTCCTTCTTGCCTTAAGATGGGATGAATTTAGAAACGAATGAGGAATATAGAACATTCTACATATATTTGTCATTAAATGGTTTCCCATTTGTTTAGAAACCCCAGGACCCATAACAGAACAATCGCTTTATAAAACAATCTTAAATTTTTAGAGTGGCTTAATTCTCATAATTCCTTGTGAGGAAGTCAGTGAAGAAACAGGCTCAGAGAGACACCAGGGTGTGTGCCGGTCCTATAGCTGCTGGTTATTGTACCTGCCTCTGCAGGGCTAGTTCCAGTCCTCATCAGACCTTACCCCTCACATAGGACTCTAGTGCCATGCTCCCTAGATTACTAAAAGGCTCCAATCCCAGAGACATTTACATTCTTTACTGAGTTCAAAGGACAGGAGTTGGGATTAAAGTTAGTAAACCTTCCAGAGCTGTGCTGTGCAATTCAGTAAACACTAGCCACATTTGGCTCTTTAATTTAACTTTTAGTTAAGATAAAATAAAATTTAAAAACCCAGTCTGTCATTTGCACTAGGCACATTTCAAATGCTCAACAGCCACATGTGGCCGGATGGTAATCATATTGGACAGCCCAGGCGTAGACCGTTTCCGTCATTGCAGAAAGAGCTACAGTGCTATTCTAGAGCCATTTCCTACCTGCATGGGGGCAGAGGCAAAACAGACATCATTGCATGTCAAGCATTTCTTACTCCCTAAAGAGATGAAAGGAGGAGGGGTTTTGCCACAAGGGCTCTTGACAGTGACTCACCCCAGGCCTATCTTTTCTGTTGCCTGTACATTTTACACTCAAATCCTCTTACACAGTTAGAGAGAGCTAGTTAGCGCAGGCAGTGACCAGGCCTGGGAGCAATTGGCAACCGCCAATGTGCTTGTGCATTTAGCGGAGTGACTTAGTAACGTTTGGAAAGTGGGGAGCAATCTTAAATACCTTATGGAGAGCTGCACGCAGTGGTTCATGCCTGTAATCCCGGCACTTTGGGAGGCCGAGGCGGGCGGATCACCAGGTCAGGAGTTCAAGACCAGCCTAGCCAACACGGTGAAACCCCGTCTCTGCTAAAAATACAAAAATTAGCTGGGCGAGGTGGCACATGCCTGTAATCTCAGCTACTTGGCAGGCTGAGGCAGGAGAATTGCTTGAACCCAGGAAGTGGAGGTTGCAGTGAACCGAGATCATGCCACTGCACTCCAGCCTGGGTGACAGAGCAAGACTCCATCTCAGAAAACAAAACAAAACAAACAAACAAAGAAAAAAACCTTATGGAAATATTGCCCTTAAAGCATTTACTTTCTCAGATAGAGTTCCCCTTCTTGCATGGCCATGGTGAAAGATTCAGTATCTACCCCTAAACAGGAAGGGCAAGGGATCATTAGGTTTCTGAAAGGCCAAACTTGGTTTCCATTTGCCCCTTTTTATATTGATTTAGATGAATTAAAGTGTTTCTGATATGGTATTTAGGTGCTTATGTGGTTTCTAGCTTCCATGTAGAAACCAGGGAGGTTTCTACATTATGTATCTTGGTATATAAAAACAAACAAACAAAATGCCCTCACTCTTGAGTCTCCTGTGTCTCTGAATCCAGATAGCCTCCTAGCTGACCTTGACTTTTCTTAATTCTCTGCTTCTCTGGAGGATTTGGCTCAGGGACAGATCCCTTGCTGTAGCACCCGCATGGTGCCTTTGAAGCTCAGAACAATCTTTTATTCTGGTCCCAAAATAGCACCTCTGAGATTACCCCTGATACCCAGGCTGTCGTTATCCTATGTTTCTGGCTCTGCCTTCTCTTTATTCAGATAATGTCTGGCACACTGAATGTTGTGGCTTTCTTTTGCCCCTGACTTCCCACTTCTCCCCATGTACTTTGTTAATAATAATAAGCACCATCACCACCCATTGGGCACTTATTCTGTGCCAGAAACAGTAGTGAGTGCTTCACTAGAATTAATCTCTCCACCTCCACCACCACCACCTTGCTCCAAGCTGCCTTCATCTTTCACCTGGAAAGATGCTTGCAGAAGCTTCCTGACAGGCTTCCTTTCTTTTGTCTTTGTTGCCTTCACTCTTCTCTCAACAGAGCACCAGAAAGATAGTGTTAAAATGTGAGTTAGAGCATATTCTTCCCTACTGCTCCAGCATCCTCTCTTTTGACTCAGAGTAAAATTCAGTCTTTGCAATGGCCTATAGTACCCTAAGCAATCTGCCTCTGCACCTGCTGGCATTGCTCTGACCCCACTTCCTACCACTTGCTTGCTTCGTGCTCTGATCCAGCCACATGGGCCTCAGGGCCTTTGCACATATGTTTTCTCTGTCAGATATCCCCAAGGCTTGCTCCCTCACCTCCTTTATGTCTTTATGTCTTTTTTTTACTCTGATATCTCTTTCTCAGTGAGGAATTCCCTGGTCATCCTATTTAAAATTAAACACACACACACACACATGCGCACACATACACACACATACACACAATCACCCATGCACACTATTTATCTTCATAGCACTTATCACCATTAACATGTCATATACTTTACTTATTTATTTATTGACAGTCTCTCTCAACTAAGAATCCAAGCTCCATGAGTATAGAATTTTGGTCTGTTTTGTTTATTGATATATTCCCAGCACCTAGCACAGTGCTGGCACATAATGTGCTCAATATGTTTTTTTTTAATAAGTTAATGAATTCTCATATACCCTTAGATTTCAGCTCATTCCTGCTGTATAGGTGGGGAAAGTGAAGGTGAACATTAAGCAATTTTCCTGAGATCACCGGTTCCTCGGACCTCAGAGCTGTGTGCTTCTCCCCAACACACGCTCCCCCCATGATGCTGACCCGGTGCGTGCCCCTCTAGCCACCACTCTGTGCATGCTCCACAGCCCACTCATCCTTCTGGTGGAGGACTTCAGAGTGTGCCAGCCTCCACAAAAGCAAGTTCAGCAAATTCCTAAGATACTAGGCTACCGTCAGGCAGAACTTCTGAAAACGGCAGCATCTCCTTCCCATCTGGTCCAGAAAACCTCAAAAACTACGGCCTTTCCAAAGACCCTGATGCAAACCCACTACAGTCATGGGTAGGTCAATAGCAGGGTAAGATACTTTCCTACCAGACAGAGTTGGGCAAAAACAAGTTAAATATTTTATTTTGATCTAGGATGGGGTAGTGAAGATGACAGCAAATAAAGACTGGACTTTAAGCATGTTTTCTGTTATGATCAGAAGGTTAAATTTTAATTCAATTGTAATTAGAGATGTAGAAAGGAAGAAAAGTGTTTTAAATGTTAGTGAACAGGTATAATGAAAAGTAAAGTTTTATTCAAGAATGAGGAACCGTTGGTATTCATTTTTAAGTTTATTTGAAAAAAAAATGTTGGTAAAATATACATAGCATTGGCTGGGTGTGGTGGCTCACACCTATAATGCCAGCATTTTGGGATGCTGAGACGGGCGGATCACTTGAGGTCAGGAGTTTGAGACCAGCCTGGGCAACATGGTAAAACCTCTTCTCTACTAAAAATACAAAAATCAGCCAGATATGGTGGTGCACACTGGTAATCCTAGCTACTCGGGAGGCTGAGGCAGGAGAATCGTTTGAACTTGGTAGGCGGAGGTTGCAGTGAGCCAAGATTGTGCCACTACACTCCAGCCTAGGTGACAGCAAGACTCCATCTCAAATATATATATAATAAAATGTACCATCTTAACCATGTTTAAGTGTATAGTTTAGTAGTGTGAAGTATTTACATTGTGGTGCAATTGATTTCCAGAACTTTCTTCATCTTGCAAAACTAAACTCTATGCCCACTAAGTAACTCCTCATTTTTCCACCCCTGGCAACATCAATTCTAGTTTCTGTTTCTATGCATTTGACCACTCTAGATACCTGGCATATGCAGACTCCTGTGACATTTGTCTTTTTGTGACTGGCTCATCTCGCTCAGCATAATGGCCTTGAGCGTCATGCATGCTGTAGCACGGGTACTCTTTGAAACCAGCTTCTGTGTGCGCTTCATTTTATTGAGCAGAGTGTAAAGTTCAGAGGCTATTTTTAGAGTTGTTTATTTTCTAATAAGTATTTTGTCTGCATTTATGATATGTAAAAAGTAAGGCTTTGTTTATAACCATCCGTTTCAAACAGAAAGGCTTGCCACAGAACAATGCTTTTCTATTTAATTAAACCTTTCCATTAGAATAAAATCATTTATTAAAACAATTAATCATCAATAAATAGAGAACAGCACTTACATAAGACACACAATGCAATGCGTGTTTTAGAGCAGTGGTCATCAAACTGCCTCCAGGAGTCCTGGGTCCTCAGAGATGTGTCAGGGGCTGCCTGAGGAGGGGTCTCGTGGTGGGGGTTGAATTCCAACCTCACCCTCTCCTCTCAGGTTGAATCAGAGCAGCTCCAGTAAACATATCTCATATTTTGGGTCCTGCATAATATTTTATTTGAATAAAAAAGTGCCACGGTGCCACATTGTTTTGTCATTAGTGCTGTCCACCAATAATTCTGGTTCTTCCCCCTTCCAGGTGCATGGTAGCATTGTCCTTCCTGGCCTCTAATGGTTGGGTGGAGCCATGTGACTGATCTGGGGCAATGAGCACATATCTCTGGTTTGGAACATTTCATTGCCAATGCGGGACCATCCAGATCACCCTCACCCCTCTCTTTTTTGTTTTGCCATGTTTACTGGCCTTGCTTCAAGTAGTAGCCACTCAGCCTGGGTCCCAGGATGAGGATGACAAACAAGGATGGCACAGAGCAGAGTGTTCAGACACCCTTAGATAGATATTCAGCATGAGTTAGAATAATCCTTTTCTGTTTTAACCTACTGAGATTAGGGGTTGATACATCGCTGCCGTATAATCTAGCCTATTGTGACTAATATACACAGCTTTTAAAAAGTGCGTGAAACACCCTTTTGGAGATGTATGAGTGTTTATGTAGATTTGGGTGCCTTTTCCCTAATCTTTGACTCGTCTTAAACCTTGCTTAACTCAGTCTTGTTTTCCGTGGTCTTAGATTAGACTCGAATTTATTTATCTTCTCCTCCTTTTACATGCCTACCCACCATGTTTGACTGGGACTCTTAGAAATTCTGGGAGTTTCACCAGGTAGTTAATTTGTGCAGCTTTTCCGGGGCTGTAGATTTAAACTTTTCCCAAGAAAGGAATCTTTTGATTGCCACAGGTTTTCTCATTTAGCAAATGATGCTGAGTAATCCTTCTTCCCAATCCTCTACCCCCACCTTGACTGTATACGTGAGGAAACCAATTACATTTCCATTTTTCCCCAGCATCATGGTTGAGCCAGAGCTGGGAGAGAGAGAGAGACAGAGAGACAGAGACAGACAGAGACAGAAAGGGGAGAAAGCACGAAGGGGAGGAGGAGAAGAAAGAGATGGGAAACATTGTTTGGCTGCTGGGTTATGCTGGGTTACGTCGCTGGTCTTTTCTTCTAATGATGGCCTCCTTTCTAAGTCAGGGTTTACCAAAGTTTAGTCCTGCTACATCAAAAACAACAACAACAACAACAACAAAACGTGGTGGGCTTGTTAAAATGCAGGTTACTATTCAGCACCCACTGTGAATATCCAGTGAATATTCAGGTGGTTTCCACATATGTTAGAGTTTGACAAACATGGTTAGAAATCATTCTGGGTTCTCTCTTTGATCACGGAGCATCAAAAACATTCTTTCCCTTTGTAATATTGAGTGAGATCTTGTTTTTTTTTCAGCTTAGTCTTGGTATCCAAATTACTTTCTGCTAAAAAAATTTTACAGTTACTTAATTCTCAGCCTGCTTCAGAATTTACCTTTTCTTATATGTAAGCAGAGTATATAAATATTTAGAAATATAAAATAAAGTGAAATGTTTGTATTTTGTGTGCTTATCCTTTATATCCATTAAACTGTTACATTCTTTCTTTGAAGACAAAAACAAAACAAAACAAAACAAAACAAAAAACACCCAATAACTGATTGTGATAAAGCCAAGTAAGGGTAGGGAACCTGGTCCTGGGCCCCAGGATTGTCAGTGAGGCAAGTCAGTGGCAATTGACATGGATTATCAATTATGTGTCTAAAACCTGACAAGTATTATCTCATGTAAGCCTTGGAACTGACTGCCCTTTGAGGGAGGAATTATTGTTTTTACACGGAAAAGATCTATGCTCAGAGAGGTAAAGTAACTTGCCCAAACCAGTAAGTATCAGTGCCTGACTTATACCCCAAGGCAACTGGCCTTCGAAATCCATATTCTCTGCACCAAGCTGTACTGCCTCTGTGAGGGACTATCTGAGACAGACGAGGAGGAGGACTAGAATGGTGGAGGGAAAATTCAGGCAGAATGGGGACAATGTCCCAGAGATCAACTCCACCAAACCAAATCATACTTAATTTGCAAGACGGACCGCAGGTTATAGCATGAAAACCTTAGGAAGACTGCACTGCACGCCAGCATCTCCTCTGAAGATTTGCCTGGTCAGGGAAAAAAAAGCCACGTTCAATATAGATGTTATTTCATTTGGTCAAAATAGGTCAGAGGAATTGGGCAGAGTGATCGGTGGTTCTTTATCAGGAGTTGTGTTTGACTGAGGAAATTAAACTCTGATGGAAAGAACACAATGAAGCCACAGTGTTGATGTCAGCTGGGTAATATCAGGACTCTCTATTGAGGCAAGAACATTTACAGTTTCTATATGAAATGTCATCAGGACAGATTGGCCAATGGAGACTATCTTAGAAATAACTGCCTACATGCAAAAAAAATCTATATGCAGCTGCATTTCTAATTCTATTCCTGCAGGAGTGGGACGGGAAGAAAATAAGCTAGGAGGGTACATTCTCTTGTTCACCGTCATTATAAACAGAAGGTGCACGTTCAGGTTTATTCTCCTGTTACCCACTGGAAATCTCCCTGGACTTTTCATGGCAAGTGCTGGCTTCATGTGCCCCCACAACCAGCCTGACGCATAATTTTTATTAATGCAATTGGCCTTGAATGACACAGGTTTGAACTCCGCGAGCCCACTGAAATGCTATTTTGTTTTTCAATAAAAGTTACATGAATGTGCCTGCCTCTCCTGCCTCCCCTTCCACCTTCTCCACTTCTTCCACCTCTGCCACCCCTGAGACAGCAAGAATCCCTCTTCTTCCCTCTCCTCCTCAGCCTACTCAACAAGGATAAAAACCTTTATGATGATCCACTTCCACATAGTGAATAGTAAATATATTTTCTCTTTCTTATGATTTTCTTAACAGTTTCCTTTCTCTAGCTTACTTTATGGAAAGAATACAATATATGATACATATAACACCTAAAAATGTGCATTAATTGACTGTTTATGTTATGGGTAAGCCTTCCAGTTAGCGGTAGGCTATTAGTAAAGTTTTGAGGGAGTCAAAAGTTATACCTGGATTTCCAACTGCATTGGAGGTTGGCTCCCCAATCTCCATGTTGTTCAAGGGTCAACTCTTCCTTTCTTTGGATTTTAATTTAGTTGAGTGTAAAGTTCCTTTCTATGTCTATATCCTTTTCAGCAATGGCATGCTGTGGGGACATAATAAATGCTTATTAAACATGATCTTTCTCTGTTGTGACTTTTCTGTACTTATTATGAATTGTCATTGGAGGAGAAATGCTCTGCAATAATATGTGTCAACTTTTTAATAAAAACTGTTATATTGAGTGTCTGCAAAGAGCTATTCCAGTGTAAGTTATTAGGATACCACAGCACTAATTTTTAGGAATTGATATATACTTATGTCGAGTGGCTTAAGAGCACCTGAGCTCCTGGAGCAGGTTGAATTGTAACTTAGACGTTTTGCTACTTGGCATGCAGGGATGCTTCTCCATTAGCTTCAAAAGCTTCTCATGGTGTGGTTGCTTTGCTGATTGAGTCATGTAGATCACTCAAATTCCTTGTGATGGTTTACACTTTAATCGTTCTCTCACGGTAATATGATGGTAATTGGTGTCGTTTAATCTACTGTGGTGTTTAATGCCCTGAGACTTCTGGGGATTTCACACAACCCATCAAACATTAACCTATACTACCTATTTACTCCATGAAAGAAAAATCTCCCTTTTCCTCAGGCACCCCAGCTTTTCAAGAAGCTGGCCGAGGTGGAATTCATCCCATTGGTTATGTCTCAAACTGGATAGAGGTTTCATGTGTCCCAATTCTTCTGAGCTTCATGGCTTTTTCACTTTTCCCAAGGAACCCTTAAAGTCACTGAGTTTATTCACTCATGGGCCTTCGCCCTCCCCTCCCCTCCCCTCCCCTCCCCTCCCCTCCCCCTCCTCTCCTCTCCTCTCTTCTCCTCTCCTCTCCTCTCCTTTCTTTCAAGAAGGAGTCTCTCTCTGTTGCCCAGGCTGGAGTGCAGTGGCACAATCTCGGCTCACTGCAACGTCTGCCTCCTGGATTCAAGCGATTCTCCTGCCTCAGCCTCCCGGGTTTTTCTTTACTACTATAATTTCTCATTTTCCCTCACTTCAGACTCTACTACTGTTTGAAGGCTGAGATGAGCCAAGCGCAGAGATAAGAGGGCGTTCTGCCTTAAATTAGGGTACATTCTCTTGTTCACCGTCATCATAAACAGAAGTTACACATTCAGGTTTATTCTCCTGTTACCCACTGGAAAGCTCCCTGGACTTTTCATAGCAAGTGCTGGTTCCATGTGCCCCCAACACCAGCCTTACACATAATTTTGTTAATGCAATTGGCCTTGAACAACACAGGTTTGAATTCCGCAAGCCCACTGAAATGCTAATTGTTTTCAATAAAAGTTACACCCAATGTACCTGTCTCTCTTTCGTCCTCTTCCACAGGATCCCACTCCCGGGACCCCACTCTGTTTACGCAAATGATTTTTTAACCCATTGTTTAGAATTTGCCTACAAAACCAACTTAAGGTGCACCTATGGATAAAGGCCTGAGAGGCTCCTCAGCTCTGATGTGTTCCTAAGCTGGTTACCCTTGAACTTGGTCTGCCTCCCTAAGCCCCCATTCCTCCTGCAGTACAAAAATGTCAGTGCAGCACCTCATGAAAACCAATATTGTATGGTATCACCCTCCTGTGGAAATAAATGACCCTAGCAGAATGGGAGAATAAACTCGCCAAGAACATAAATAACCATTATGGGCATCTATGCATGACTGCAAGGTATTGGATCCAGAATCTGACAAAACATTAGAAAGATTTGTAAGTGGTTGTGGCTGTAAAGGTGGGAATCAGCAAACCACATATCCCCAGCATTTTCAAATTTATTTTATTTTTGTCAAAATAGCACACTTAACCTTGATCTTTGCTTTCTTGAATGAAAAAGAAACAAGATTCCAGTGGGTAGCTATACTATCCAGGTGCAGATAGGATGCTAGAGGGGCTGCGGTGGATCAAGGTCCTGTAGGACCATTGCCTTCAAAGTTATTCCCTTCAGATGGAGATATGGGAGAAAAGGGGAAGGAACGGCAAATACTTTAGCAGGCCAGGCTCTCAGTGACTATGCAGAACTTCAGGGAACAGGAAAAGCAAATTGGAAAACCAGCAGCCTTAGAGGTGGGAGTCAGGGGAAGGCAAAGGCCAGCTGTATTAGTCTGTTTTCATGCTGTTAATAAAGGCATATCTGAGACTGGGTAATTTATAAAGGAAAGAAGCACAGTTCCATGTGGCTGGGGAGGCCTCATAATCATAGTGGAAGGTGAAGCCACGTCTCACATGGTGGCAAACAAGAGAAGATAATAAGAGTCAAGTGAAAGGAGTTTCCCCTTATAAAACCATCAAATCTCATGAGACTTATTCCCTACCACAATAACAGTATGGGGGAAACGACCCCCATGATTCAATTATCTCCCACTCTGTCCTTCCCACAACACTTGGGAATTAGGTGAACTACAATCCAAGATGAGATTTGGATTGGGACACAGCCAAACCATATCACCAGCTTTCTCTTAGTCAAAGGCCGAGTATTTCTTACATAGGTTAATCACATTATTTCCTCTTATTTTGTTCCATTCCTGTGTTCCTTTTTTTCCCTGACCATAAACATCACCAAGGTTGGCCAATCTCCTATGCACCTGCCTCATTTCTTCTTCCTACAGCTATGGCAGAGCCTCCTAGTTGACCATGGCTTTCTTTCCCCCTGAGCCCACACACGGTCTCAGCACATTTTTTTCACATGCACTCCAGTGACCTTGACCCTCAGCAGAAACTAGATTTCAGGACGGAACTCATCATCCACTCTGAGTAGGCCCTAGAGAGACAGTGTCTCATAGCCACAGTTTCTCTCTAGCTCACCACGCATAGTAGATGCTCAAAAACTATTTGGTGAGTGAATGAAGAGACATGACTAGTAATAGAACCATAGTAAATTCATCTGGAAACTTACAAATAATCTTGGAAGAGGGAAGACAAGATTCTAAGATAGTTTGAATTATTTACGTGCCCTATCTGTTCCATTCTTTGTTGTGCTCATTAACAAAAACAATAGATAGCTAGCTATAGTTGGAAAACCCATGTATACGTTAATATTGTAAGAAACAACAATATAAGGTTTTTAGAAATGGTATGCAAGATTAATGTCAGCTAAAATAATACTTCTAATAATGTTTTACTGTTCATTATAGAAAATCTGGAAAATAGACAAAAGTAAGTAAAAGAAATCAGAAATCACAAATAATCCCACCCAAATAAATACCATAACAATTGTTAATATTTAACCTTTATGGTCTTTTTTGGATATACAGAATTATAACTTTAAAATGATTTTTCTTCCTTCCTCTTTCCTTCTTTCATTTCCTTTCTCTCTTTCTTTATTTAGACAAAATTAAGATCGTGCTGTGCATAGTCCTGCAACCCACCTTTTTTCACTTAAAAATTCATGCTGAACATCTTTCCAGATAAATGTCTACAATTTAGAGCTCAGAAATGAATTTCTAGTTTTCCATCAGAATGCAATTTTCTCTTTGGGGTCAAATGCTGGATAGCAACAAACCAACATCTTCCAGAAAATGCCTTCGTATAAGGCATGTTAAAAAGAACTATCAAATTTTCTGCTTCCCCACCTTTTCCCAGCCCCCAAATCACTAACAAGTGAAAAATTTCTGCTACCATTGAGATGACATTTAAGTATCAATAATTCTATTGGAAGGAAGTTCGTGGTTGTGTGAAAAAGAGAGCCTCTCAGCTGTTCTGTGAAGGAAATGAACATTTGATTTTCTGTGGGCCTTTTCTAAACTGGAACAATCCTGCAAGCAGGAAAGCAGAGAACAGTGCTCTCTCCTCATGGGGAGCAGCAGTAACTTGGGACCCACCACCTGCTGTGGATGGCAGTTGGCTCTGGGTTTTTTTAAGCACCCCAGGAGGGCTGAAATGGTGCTACCCAGAAACCACATCAAAACGGACCCAGGGCCTGCAGCAGCACAGTCAGCGTGGCCTTACCCAGCATCAACCTCCACCGCAGGTGGCAAGAGCAGTCAGATCTAAAAATCATATCCACTGCTTCAGTAAGTCAGGAAAGAAGAAATCTGCAACCAGAGGATTGCTATGAAGAAGATGCTTCAAAGAAACCAGAACTAATGAATAGGATGATTCCATTCTACACCATTAAGTACAGCCCTGAAGCCTGTGGACAGAGAATACCTGTAGAAGGGACCATGCCTGTGCTCCCTTTAGCTTGGCAATTTCTTCTTTGAAGCCTCACCAGAGTACAGACAGAGGGCCAGGAGTGCCTCTAGCTCTTTGCTTGAGCTGCGTGTTTGACCATACAAAGAAACTGCATCTCCACATCTAAGATTACCTCTCTGATGTGCTTGTCTACAGGGAGGGCCATACCTAACTAACCCAGCCCCCAAAAACAGCTGCCCACCCTACTCAGATGATTTCCAAGGAAGGAGGTTGTTCAAAGACTCCTGGAAATCTTTCCAATGGCTCATAACCTGAGTAGGTCATAGCCCTAACCTCTTTGGCTGCTGAGAAATAGTCTCTGGCCTTGTCTTCAGTAAAAGAGAGCATCACCCTTGCAAAACTCTCCCTTTGTACCCTCAACTCAAGCTTCCTTGTCTTGGTGAGGGATTGCTTAATTAGTGGTAACAGAAACCTACTCAAGCTAGGTGAAGAAAATAATAAAAAGTATTAAGATACCGAGTTATCTCACAGAATCCAAGGGCTGAAATGCAGCTGAGTCTTGAATTGCAAATTCCAATGGGGCCTGGAATTTACAATATGTAAATTGGAAATGTGCTTGATGCGAACAACCAAAACAAATAAAGAAACAATAAAAAAGAAACAAAACAACGACTAAACCCCAACAACTAGTTATATTGGCTTAAACAATCAGAAGTCTTATTTTTCTCATGAAATAATTTCAAAAGTTGCAGTCATCCATGTCATTAGGAATTCAGGGGTGGAGCTTTTGTCCACCCTTGAATGGTTGCAAGGTGGCTGCTGCTCATCAAAGGAGGAGGTCTGCATCCTAATCTGGAAAAAGACACAGGGACATAAAATGAAAAGGAATGTTAGACACATCTAACCTTTTGGAAAGCTCTCTGAGAGTTTCCACCCAGTGATATCTCATTGGCTAGAATTTAGCCACTTGGTGATCCATGACTGAAAGAAAGATGAGAAAGCTTTTTTTTTCTTTTATTATACTTAAGTTCTGTGATACATGTGCAGAACGTGCAGGTTTGTTACATCGGTATACACATGCCATGGTGATTTGCTGCACCAATCAGCCTGTCATCTACATTAGGTATTTCTCCTAACGCTATCCCTCCCCTAGCCCCCTACCCCCTGAACAGGCCCCAGTGTATGATGTTCCCCTCCCTGTGTCCATGTGTTCTCATTGTTCAACTCTCACTTATGAGTGAGAACATGCAGTGTTTGGTTTTCTGTTCTTGTGTTAGTTTGCTGAGAATGATGATTTCCAGCTTCATCCACGTCCCTGCAAAAGATACGAACTCATCCTTTTATGGCTGCATAGTATTCCATGGTGTATATGTGCCACATTTTCTTTATCCAGTCTATCATTGATGGGCATTTGGGTTGGTTTCCAGTCTTTGCTATTGTTAATAGTGCTGTAGTATATATACGTACGCATGTGTCTTTATAGTAGAATGATTTATAATCCTTTGGGTATATACCCAGTAATGGGATTGCTGGATTAAATGGTATTTCTGGTTCTAGATCCTTGAGGAATTTCCACACTGTCTTCCATAATGGTTGAACTAATTTACACTCCCACCAACAATGTAAAAGCATTCCTATTTCTCTACATGCTCTCCAGCATCTGTTGTTTCCTGACTCTTTAAAGATCGCCATTCTAACTGGCACGAGATGGTATCTCATTGCAATTTTGATTTGAGAAAGCATTTTTTTTTAGTAGGCCAATTGTGACTTCACATACAATCTGTTTCTGCTGGTAAAGAAGAAAAAGAAAGGGATATTGGGTAGCAGTTATCTCCTGCAGTGCAACAAATGACCTTAAAACCTAGTGGTTTAATGCAACAGCCACTTTTATTTTCTTGTGATTTTTATGGGTCAGGAACTAGGGCAGGGCTTAGGATGGATGGTTCATCTCTGCTCTACATGTCTGGGACTTCACATGCAATGGCTCAAACACCTTAGTCAAGCTGGTGTGGCTGGGTCTCTCCCCTCTGACGGTGTCAGTTAAGGTAGCTAGACTGGCCTGGGGCATCCAAAACAGACTCACTTGCATGTCTGGGGCTTGGTCTTTGGTGTGGGCTGGGACCTTTCAGTTCTCCTTCACATAAATTCTCTCTCAGTACATGGTCTTTATAGTTCGGAAACCAAGGCCATGCATTACTACATTTGATCGGCTTCCAAGAGGGTGAAAATGAAAACTGCAAGGTCTTTTAAGGCCTGTCCTGGAAATCACACAGCATTACTCTCAACACACTCTCTTGGTCAAAGTAAATCATAAGACCAGCTGAATTTAAGGGCAGGTGAACAGACGTCACCTCCTGATGGGGAGAGCAGCATGCACGCACCGGGTTGAGAGGACTGTTGGTGGGCATCCTTGCACAGAATCTCCTTAGCCAGCCACAGACACCAAGGTTGCTCACTCTTTCTTCCTGTCCACATGGCACTTTGCCTCTGCTTTTCTCTACAGGTCTATTCATTCTTTCCCTGCATTCTCTTTTTCTCTGAGCATCCAGCTTAAACATAGCTGCCCTAGAAAGGGCAAACAAACCAAATATCTTAGACTAGGTAGCTTATAAACACAAGTTTATTGCTCACAGTTCTGGAGGCTGGGAAGTCTGAGATCAAGACACTGGCAAATTCGGTGTCTGTCGAGGACCTGTTTCCTGGTTCATAGAAGGCCATTTTCTCGTAGAGTCCTCACATGGCAGAAGGGACCAGGGATCTCTCTGGGGCCTCTTTTATAAGAGCATTAATCTCATTTATAAGGGCTCCACCCTCATGATCTAATAACCTCCCAAATGCAATATCTCCTAATACCATCACCTTGGGAGTTAGGATTTCAATATATGAATTTGGGAGGGTGGTCACAAACAATAAAATCATGGCACCTTACCTTTATGAGTTCTGAATCTATAGCCAAAAAATGAGTTGCTGAATCCCTATTCCTCTAACAAGTGGTGTAGGGGCAGTTAAAAAATCACTAGGTGATCCTCTCCTCTAGACCAGAAATCTCAATGCCCTTAGGTATTTTTTCTACAGCTCACTTGGGAACTAACCTTCAAGAAAAAGGCATTACCCTATAGTAGGTATTCGACAGTGGGTGTGGATGTGGATAATGTTGAATAGCAGCATAAAACCATTTGGAGAGCTTTTAAGAAGCAGTCCATGAACATGTAGTTTATATTTTGATTTTTAAAGCTCTAAATCAAAAGAAAAACCAATTTCTATCAGAGTCCATTGTTATCTGATGGGTGAGGGGGCAATTTTTTATCTTGATGCCTTTCTCTGCACACACACACACACACACACACACACACTATGCTCTGTTACCAGGTAAAAGCACTGTTTCCATAAACAGCAAAGAGACAAGCATCAAAGAGGGCATTCACCTTGTTCAAGTGAAGAGGGCTGCATGTAGAGAATCAGTGCCTCTCTAATTCTATACAAACGTCCTTCTGGTCCAAGGATGGGTGACAGAGATCTAGGCACCTCCCTACTTTTGGAAACAACTGGAGTAGGGTTTCTTAATCTGAAGTTCGAGGAAAGTGTGAACTTCCTGAAATTATATACAACTTTTAGCATGTGTGTTCATTTTTCTCCCCTGGTATCTGTAGCTTTTATCAGATTTCCAAAGGGGTCTATGAAACCCCTTTTCCCTCTCTCTCCAATCACCTAAAGCCAAGACCTGTTGAGAATGAACAAATACCCCTCACGGTTTGTGGTGACTGAATGATACATGAGATTTATTGGGGTCACTTTTGAAAAATAAGGGCCTGCTTCTGCTGGGGTGCTTTTCATTCTGTTACGTGAGGGACAGATATAAAAACAGTCATCATCAAATGAGGGCAGTGCAAAGGGACCCAGAGCTCAGTGGAAGCACAAGGCCAGGGCTGATGGCTGAAGATTCTTTTGCTGTTGAAACACACAGAGGTTGGAGAGGTACAGCCTTTTTAAGTTTGGCAATCACAGCAAAGCTTGTCTGCTTCCCTGCTTCCCTGAGCAGGGACAGAGTGGTCCCTTATCTGAGACGCTTTATCTGAGATGCATGTGGATTCAGCCAGTCGGTCTCCAGGCAGAACCCAGCATCTCGCTGGGTCGTTGGGCTCTCCTTGTGTCCCAGAACGGGGTCTGTTAGAAGTGGGAAATTGCTGGACTGTTCCAAAGGCATTCCTCCACCCTGTGATGCCACTTCCTTCTCTTCCAAGTATAACTGGGACATATAACCTAAAACAAGCAAAGGGTATCTCCCCTGACAATAGTCACAGGCTTCCTCTCCTTGCAAAATCCTTCTGCTCAAGGCACACCCCCTGCTGTCCTCAAATCTCCATTTCTCAGTGAGAAACTTGTGTCTCTGTAGCGCATCCCTTGCCCTCCTTTGTTAATGCATCTGCTCCTTCATGCTCTGAAGTGGAGGCTGGATGGGATTCACAAAGCCATCGCCCACAAAGACCCATGAAGCAAACTACCAGCAGAGATGCACAGGACAGTGAAAGTAACAAAGGGGGAAACTCTTCTCAAGAGGATTCGCTTTCTTCCTCTGTCCACCTGCTCCTCTGTCCCTCTTGCTGAGGCTGATTTCCCAGAACTCATTTCTGCTAGGTAAATAGCAACCAGAACATCAATTTCCGTTCAATGCCGGCAGCCTCGACAGTTGCCGTCCTTCATTCAAACATGTGAATGCTCTGCCTAAATTGCACATTTCTCATTTAGCACACCTTGAAAGGCTGTGCTGTCACTCGCTCATAATCTTGGAGCAAGAGTGTTTGCACGAGCCGCGGATGGCACCGGGCAGCTCCGTGGAGGTGTCAAAGCAGCAAAAGGGGACACTTGAGCAGATCAGCTTACTTCACAGAGAGACATCAGCTTCAGCAATTAGATTTCTAAAAACCTGATGACGAGGAACACATATAGATGCTTGCTAACCACTATTGAAGAGAGTTCTGTATGTGTGTTTTAAGATGCTTAAAAAGAGTTTCTGTTGTTTCCTGCAGGAGAGGACTGAAAACAATGGTATATTTGTCATATACCATCTGTAGAGTGACCTTTACCTCTGGATGACTCTAGAGTTTTCAGTCAGCATCTGTTGCTGTTTCCTAGCTCTTAGGGAGGCTGAAGAAGTCTTAGTAAGCTACCTGCCCCTCTGAGGCCCCATTAGACTCTATGGGTACAAATATTTCAATGGCACTTTCACATATATTCTTATAGCTCATTCTTCCAGCAACCCTATGAAGTAGGTATTAAGAGCTCCATTCTTCAGATGCAGAAACTGAGGCTCAGAGAAACTGGGATGCTTGCCCAAATTCACACAGCTAGGAAGGGGCAGGGCCTGGTTCGTTTTGAGGTCTTCCAAAGTGAGTCCTGGGTATAGTCCACCTGACCCAAGGCAGCCCCATTCTCAGGCACCTCAATAAGACTTAAGGTGCTGAATAATATTAGGGTTGGAGAATTTCATTCCCTGCTGTCTTTTTCTTTGGACTTGGCTGGATGCACTGTATTCTTTAGTCTCTTGGCCTGAGAGGAAGTAGACAGTGATGACAGTATTCTGAGACTTAATTAACTAATGTCTTTAACATTCAGCTGCCTTGGGCAAAAAGTTCTATGCTACAATATTCTCAGAAAATTCTATGGACAGAGGATCTAGCTTTTCAATTGCAAAAGTCCTTTATTACAAGGGGGTTGGGGAGGCGGGGTGAGGAGGTCTTCTCTTATGCAGCCAGGCAGGGAAGAGAGTTCGGCATCAGAGAGCAGAAAGCCAGCTGCTGGCTGCCACCACCACGCAATCTCAGGAGCGAGGAATGAGAAGTGACTCAGACCAGCCCTCACTCCCACTCCCAAGGAGAAGTGGCTCTCAAGGTGCCATGTGACGGACAGGTGACCTTGATCAGGATGACTTGCTTCCTTATTGTGCAACAACGTCTCAGTGTGGTGTAGGGGAGCACTGTCCCCTGAGATTTGATGTCTCAGCCTTCATGATAAACACGGCTAAATGAATTAGCAAGAAAAAAATTAATCGAATTTGATAGAGATTGTTTTGCTTATCTTGTCTTTGCTAACAAAACCGAAACAATTCTGGAGTTGTCATGGGCTTTTCTCTTCCCCCTTCTTTTTGACAAATCTCCCACAATACTCAGTGCTGGGAGATGCCCAGGCAGGAGCTTGTACTGCAGATCACATTCCAAGCCTTGCCATTTCAAGGCCTCCTTGGAGACTGCTTTTTATTTGCCACTGAAGCCTGGGGATTACTTTGATATGGGGGCCACATGGCTTACCATTGTTTCTAAGCAGAATCATAATCCAGTCTCACTGATTAAAAAAAGAGGGATGGGGCAGGCGAGAGCTGGAGGTTACCAGGATCAGGTTCAGTAAATCATGCCCATGTCAAAGGGCTACCCTTGAGCACCTAAAATGCCACCTGCACTCTCAGCCTAGGGAAAGCATTCCTTTCAGAGGGGAGGAGAGCAGAAGGAGGCAGCTTCAGTGTGGAGTTTGGGGCTGCTGCTGTAAGGCTGAAATTTCATAGGAGGAAGATGAGCTGATGAGGTTGAAAACAGCTGTTTTCATTTCCTTTAGAAGAGCCCCACACTCTTGTCCCAACGCTCAGTAACCCTGTGACACGCTCACGGGCTGTCATCATCAACATACTTAATGATCCTGCCCCAACTGCGCAGGCCACAAATCACTCTGCGGAGACGCTGTCTGAAAGGCTGCCCAAGGTGTCTTCATTCCTCGACTTGAGACAGGGGAGGAAGACTGGGGCTCAGGTAAGGACTCTCCTCATGTAGTCACTGGATGAGACGACTGACCCTAATGCAAAAGTCGAAGCCGAGAGATAGAGAGAAAGAGAGAGGCGGGGGGAAAGGGAGATAGAGGCATCTGGAACAGCAGAAATGCTTGAAGTACTGCTCTCTCCCTTACGGCCCTGGTGCCTTCCTTTTCTGGAGGGTCACGGGAGTGACTGGAGTGGAGGCTTGATGGGCAGCTCACTGTTGGAGAAGAGGAGGTTAGGAAGTAGGGCTGAGGCAGGAGCAAGGAGAATTGGGGCCTGTGGTTTCCTCTTTGGGAACCTCCAGCCCAGTGCCCACTTGTGATTGCTTTAATGATTCGAGCAAGTTTGCTAAGACCCCTCCAATCTGCCTTTCCCAAGGATCACATTCAGTTCCCAGAGGTTTTCAGGGGCAAGGATGGGAATCTAATTGATGTGTCTTACCGTGAGAGTCCTTTCCTCTTCTCTCTATCAAATAGGGATTAACAGTGTTTGTGGGAGGATTTTTTCCCTCTCACCTCCAGTCACCCCACAGCCACCTTGTTCTCTGCAGCAAGGGAGGATTTTCTGCTGACAGGGAGTTCTGTGGACTCCATTGCAGGTTTTTGACTGCAGCACATTCCATCTGTGACAGTCACAGCAGCTTGAGGTCCTGGGAGTTCTAGTGTGGGATTCTGGGCCTGAGCTCACCAGGGGCATCCAAGCTTGGAAGTGTGAGGCCAGAGTTGTGTGGGGGGAGTGGCGTTCCTAGGAGTGGCCCCTGGCTCCCAAGCGGTGCTGTGTCACTGACTCAGCACACACCAGGGGACACAGGGCTCCATTTTCTCGTCCATTAGAAGTGACTGCTAAATCCTGGCTGGTCGCCCTCCTGAAGTGGTTTGAGATTGATTTTGTAAAGCTGCCAGGCAGGATTAGGCCATGCCACTCAGCAGAGCTGCTAGGGAACACTTACTAGAAATGCTAAAGACGATGAGGCTGATGGGTCAGCCCTGGCCCACGGAACACACCAAGTCAGCAGAGCTGGGGGCTAACGTGTCCTGAACTTTGCCCCATCTGAGAGGCAGGGGTGGCTCAGTGGAATATCATGGGCCTGGGTGGCCAGGCCTGGTTCCCACACTCAGACACAGTTCACTCTGTCCTCTTAATGCCCATCCTAGGCCGGGACAATTGTTCTCCCCACTTTGTAGTCAAGGTCACACTGGGGCACACTGAGGTTAAGGACCTTTCCTATGACTACAGTGTTGGGAATTGGCAGGACCAGGATTTGAACCCAGGGAGTCCAGTTTCAGAACCTGAGGGTTGTAGGAAAAGCCTACTGGAAGAGTGGGGAGGCAGGAAGGATATTGGAGGAGAAGCCTCGGTTCTAGGGCTGACTGCAGTGGAACCACTGAGAGACCAAAAGCATGTCTTTTCACAGCCCTAGACTGTAGGCCCTTTATTTTCCTTTACAATGAGGTTTTTGCGAAGATCATCCCTTCTATCTCTAAAATCAAGAAAACTGTAGTTCAGCATACTTGGGGGTCATGGTGTTCCTGTAGAAGAGCTGGACAATCACCAGAAACTCAGGAGCAGAAGAAACCAGATATTCTAATAACAACAACCACAAGCACAATTGCCACCACAATTGCTCACATTTACTGACACTTGTTAGGTGCCAGGCACTAAGCCTTTCGCAAGTATTGTTTCATTTAATCCTCATAACAGAACTAGGAGGTAGCTACTAATGCCATTCCTACTTTATGGATCCAGTAACTAAGGCCCAGAAAGGTTAATAAAGTCACCGGATATCACACAGCTTATAAGTGGTGGGAACCTGAAGCATTTCTCCCTGCCCTCTCTGCCCACCAAGTGTGTTCCCTCCCGCTACACCTGATGTGACAGCACACCCAAGAGCTCCAGAGAAGACAGTGTTTGGGGTTAACAGAAGAACAGCCTTCCCAAATGCAATTTCCACCAGCAGCTGCTGGTACGCATCTGGCCTCGGAGACTTCCTTTAAGCCCACCTGGGGGCTGAAGATGGATTCTGCGGATGACAGGGCAACCCTGAGGAGACTGTCAGCTTTCAGCTGCCTTCTACCTTTACGTACCTTGGGGCACCAGATGTTGGAAACTCACATCAGAGGACTTTGCCCTTTGCTTTCTTCCCTTTTGATTATATATTGAACTAAAATGTCAGCAGAGGAGTAGAGGACAAATAGGCTTTGTACTGATGCTTAATTGTGGTAAACATTTTCCAGGAAAAATTTAATTGCAGACTAGAAAACTAGAGTAGGTCCCAAAGAGCCGGGAGGAAGAGGAAAGAGTTGATTCCTAAGTGCTGAAAAGGGACAGGGAAGAGTGTGGGTGTAAGACAGTAAAAATGTATCCTTCCGGTCATGAGATTGCACCTGGAGCCAGGTGGACATCTGGGAAGAGGATAAGGCATGCATCTGTCTGTGCTAGGCAGGGCAGGCTACCTGCTGTGACAAATGACCCCAAAGCCCAGGCAGCTTTACTCCCCTTCCCCACCAGAATTTACTTTTCTCTAACCTCACTGACATCACAGCCCAATGAAGTTGGAGGCTGGGGGAGGTGAGGGATGGGCTCTGCTCCATTGAGCCACTTAGGGACCCAGGCTCCTTCCACTCAAGTCTCTGACATTCCCTTTGAGGCCGAGAGAGTTCTTTACTGTATTCTCTGTAACCAGAAGATGAGAGAAGAGAGATCACATGAAGAAGGCAACCTTGCTCCCACCACCCAGATAATAGGCCACACTTCCTCCCACATTCCATTTGTGGGAACTAATTTTATGGGCCCACCCGCATGCAAGAAGACTGCAAGTTGGCTTAGGAAGGCTTCCTGGAAGATGAGGATTGGGGTTGGTGAATTGCGTTCTTCTTGCCACATTCTAGGTTCCCCAGAAGTTGACCCCCGAGACCTTCCTCAAGTTTTAATAGAACCTACTACCTGAAGGTCTCTGAGAAAGTCCCAGTGAGGATCATGTCCTTTTCCCCTGGCATGTATCTAAGGGTGGAGAGAAAAGCCATTTTGTGGTTTTGTAGTGGCAAACAGTGCTGTAATCAAAATCCTTTTGGTCCTTCTGTTCATCATACTCCTGTGGACAAAGTCCAAGATCAGTCTGTGTACTCCAAATACAATGATGTACTTAGTCTATACGTATAATCTCTAGCCGATGGCTGCATGTTAACTCTCTGAGTCTGGCTACTGTGTTATCTCAGCCTATGATGGTCATGTGTGCTTATCTGAAGCCATGCAGGTAGTTTAACCAGTGGTTTTCAAACATGACTGTATTTTAGGATTGGCTGGAAAGCCTGTTAAGGTGCAGATGTTTTCCCTGCCACCACCCCAGAGACTCAGATTTGACAGGTCTGAGGTGGGTCTCTGCACCTGCTTTTTTTTTTTTTTTTTTTTTTGAGACTGAGTCTCGCTCTGTCACCCAGGCCGGAGCGCCGTGGCATGATCTCGGCTCACTGCAACCTCCATCTCCCAGGTGCAGGTGATTCTCCTGCCTCAACCTCCGAGTAGCTGGGACTACAGGCGCACACCACCACGCCTGGCTAAATTTTTTGTATTTTTAGTAGAGATGGGGTTTCACTATGTTGGCCAGGATGGTGTCGATCTCTTGACCTCGTGATCTGCCTGCCTCGGCCTAGCACCTGGATTTTTAAAAAGCATCTTAGATAAGTCTGATGAACACCAAATATTGAGAACCATTGAATAGCACCATAGTTCAGTTTCTCAATAAGCAGATCATTTGGAATATACTTGAATTCAGAGAACTTGATATAGTTGATGTCACCTCAAAAAATAAGCAAGCAGACATCACACTTGACATAGTACATGCTAATGGGAAACAGTTTTGGCCACGTGTCAGATGACATGGGACCAAGTCTTAACTGTCACTAACTACCCATGTGAACTCCAGTAAGCAAAGCACTTATGAAACACACTTCCTGTCTCCTCTTCAGAAAGTGGGAGCCACGGCCACCCCACACTCTCCCTACAGAGTCATTTGGCTGATCGAATACATTTAAGTGTGGTAGCACTTTGAAAAATATAAATGTCTATAATAGCAGCAGGTAATATCAATATTAGATAAACTGAGGGGGTTACTTACACTTCAATTGAATCATTTGCCTTCCAAAGAGATTTCCTAACATTCCTTAACATTTAAATGCTTGCTTACAGAAAACTAATTGGGAACCAAGGCCGGAGGAATGCACTATTAATGCATTGTTAAGGCACTAAGGTAATAAATCAGATACGAAGGATTCTGAAACAAGCATCTAAGCCAATAGATTGATTTACGAAAGTTCAGTTCATATCCATCCATTGCTGAAAGCAAGGTACAACTATAAGTAGCTCTTCTTCATAATTGTTATTAATGAAAACAGAAGTTTCCCTACCATTTTTGCATGTATAGTTATTTTATATTTCCTTTCCCCCAATTTCTTTCTAAAACCTGCTTCTCAAGAATAGTTTCTTTTCTGAGAATGGCAGGTGGATTTATTTGCCACACTTTCCTTTGTTCTTGCTAATACTGATCCTGTTTCCTAAATCTATGTCCCTAAGAAGTGGGACTGTTCTATGGTGAAATAGCCAGAGAAACAGGCTTTAAAAGCCTCAAATCCTTTCAATTTGCCTCATTTTACTAAGGCCAAGGATGCAGAATAGAGGCTAGAATTTTTGTTCTCAGGCATGGGTTTTAGGTCTGTTACAGCAGGTAAAGATGGTAAGAGAAACAGGCATTTTTAGAAGAAATTGTAAGTCAGGTATAAACGAATGCAATGGATTATGAGCAGGGATGGCTATTAAGTTCCATACCATCAATTGGCAGTGGCTACCTGGAATACAATGCTGAGGATTCTGAGATCTTATTTGGGCACCCAGGAAGGAATGCCACAATTGATTAGTGATGTCTGCCATGGGCAAGGAGTGAGAAGGAGCACCATTCTGCTATCCTTGACTAAGATGATGGCCAAGGAGTAGGAAGGTGGGGAAGAAAAGAAGAATGAATAGATTTCTAGAAATACACAACTAATTGGAAGAATTTCTAAGTTAGTGTTGTCCAGACTTTCATCCTTCAAAGCCTACTTCGTATATTCTCCATGAAAACAACAAGACATCATACATTTTTATAATTTGTTTCCTTGCCCATTTCCCCACAGCTCAGACCTCCCTCTCTCTATCACCTTCAATCTTGTGAATTCCTTAAAAATTCCCTCTGGTCCCTGGATGTTCCTTATTTTCTTTCTGCCCACCTGAAATTTCATAGTATATGAGGGTAAGATTTTTATTAACTAGTTTTATTTTTATTGCATTATTTGATATTCATTGACTGTGCTTTATCTGTTTTCACAAGCTAGATTTTGTCATCCTTGGGATGTGAGGCCCTAGAAAAAATGAACCTTGCCAAGTGCTGGTCTGTGAACAACATCGTAGAGTGGCTGCTGTGGTACTCCACCCCAATCCCCTTTTCCAGTCCTAGGGCACTCGTTTCCCCAGACACTGGGAGTGTTGGTGGCTGACAGCTCTTAGTGCCATGATGAAGGGTGCCAGCTTCTCCACACAGCCATTAGCCAAGATGGTGCCTTAGATAGAGAGACTGGCATGGGTTCAGCACATCCTGTTGGGTTGAATCTCAGCTTCACAGGTTCTAGTTTGTCCTGCATTCTCCACTTCACTTCCGTCTTCTCTTCTGACTGCCTAACTTTTTTTTTTTTTTTTTATACTTTAAGTTTTAGGGTACATGTGCACATTGTGCAGGTTAGTTACATATGTATACATGTGCCATGCTGGTGCGCTGCACCCACTAACTCGTCATCTAGCATTAGGTATATCTCCCAATGTTATCCCTCCCCCCTCCCCCCTCCCCACCACAGTCCCCAGAGTGTGATATTCCCCTTCCTGTGTCCATGTGATCTCATTGTTCAATTCCCACCTATGAGTGAGAATATGCGGTGTTTGGTTTTTTGTTCTTGTGATAGTTTACTGAGAATGATGGTTTCCAGTTTCATCCATGTCCCTACAAAGGACATGAACTCATCCCATCAAGCTACCAATGACTTTCTTCACAGAATTGGAAAAAACTACTTTAAAGTTCATATGGAACCAAAAAAGAGCCCGCATCGCCAAGTCAATCCTAAGCCAAAAGAACAAAGCTGGAGGCATCACACTACCTGACTTCAAACTATACTACAAGGCTACAGTAACCAAAACAGCATGGTACTGGTACCAAAACAGAGATATAGATCAATGGAACAGAACAGAGCCCTCAGAAATAACGCCACTGACTGCCTATCTTGCAGACTTCAGGATTGAGCACCAGACACAGAAAAAACAGACTCAGATAAGCTATATAACCAGCTCCAATGATTGCATAGGTCATGTTCCTTTAACAAGTAAATTTCCAATTCTATCTATCTATCTGTCTATCTATCTATCTATCTATCTATCTATCCATCCATCCATCCATATATCTATCTACCTACCTACCTATGTATCTATCAATCCATCCCTCCATTTTTCCATTTACCTTCCCACTGAATGGTTCTCCTGGGACCAAACTCTGGTTGATGCAGTCACCTTGCAGTAATTTCCCCCCACTCGAAGGGAGCTGTTGACCCTAAGGAGACAACATCCAATAACTAGTTGACAGGGGGTTATAGAGGCCTGGACCTCTTACTTCAGGGTAGGACAGCTCTACAGGGACTTTCAGCTCTTGAGCTCACTGTGGAGCTAGCTGGGGTCTCATCACGACTGCATCACTATCCAACTTCTCCCTATGCCCAGACTTGATTCCTCCACTTCCTCCTCTTCCTCCCTGCCCTGCTGTAGGGATTGAGTCCCAGGGCAGTCCCAGTAAATTTCCTGCAGGCGAACTCTTCCTTTGAGTCTTGTTCCTAGGTAACTCAACTGAAGACACAGTTTAGTATCATTCATTTCAGTTTGGCAAACTTTTATTTAGCATGTTTTTGAAGCTGGCGCTGTGTGGAAACTCAAAGTACAAAGATGAATGACACCCAGTTACTGCTCCCAGAGAACACATAATAGTGTAGACAGAAACATGGGCAGGTGATTTCAAGACATAGGCATGTCCAGAAAGCTGCAGTGGTAGCCTATAGCCCATACAATTCAAGAAGGACTTCCTAGTATGCCTGACCTGAGTCTCAGATGAGTAAATGTTTGTCTGGTGAGGTGGGACGTATACTCCAGACAGAGGAGACAGCATGAACAAGGACGTGGGTCCTGAAAGAGCACACAGAGTGCACCTTGGTGTCACAAGAGAGTCAAGTGTGAGGGCTGGAACTTGCACATTATTTTATGGCCAATGGAGAACCATGGAAAGAGTTTCTGCAGAGGAATGACATGGTCAGATTTGTATTTCAGAAACATCAGTCTGGTGACTTGAAGAGGAACATGGTTGTATTAGTCTGAGTTCTCCAGAAAGACAAAACCAATAGGATATACAAGAGGGGATTCATTAGGGAATTGATGCAAAGAGGAAGGGAAGTCCTATAATAAGCTGTCTGCAAAGACCAGAGCAGCCAGTAGTGTGGCTCAGTCCAAGTCCAAGTCTGGGAGCATCAGAACCACAAAAGGTAAAAAAAAGATGGTAAAGCCCCCAGCTGAGGCTGAAGGCCCAAAACCCCCTGGGAAGCTGCTGGTGCAAGTCCCAGAGCCTGAAAGCCAAAGAACCTGGAGGCTGATGTTCAACGATAGGAGAAGAATAGGCATCTCACACCAGAAGGAAGACAGAGAGAGAGAGAGATCTCCCTTCTGCCTGTTCCAATTGGGCCCCCTGCCGATGAGAGGGTGCCTGCCCACATTGAGGGCATGTCTTCCTCTCTGAATCCACTGACTCGCTCTTCAGTCTCCCCTGGAAACACTCATACCCAGAAGCCACACTTCACCAGACATCTAGCCATCCCTCAATTCAGTCATGTGGACACCTACAATTAACCATCACAGCAGTTCACACTCCATGTCTATCGCAAAGTTCTCCTAGGGAGCCTTCCTCTACTGCAGTTCTGCAGCAACTAGGAAGCTCAAAACTACACCTTTAGGGTGTAATTTGGGTTCTGGACATGATTTAGGTTTTATCAACCAGAAATATTTGCCCGGGATTTGGAAGGTGGAAGCGAGGCTGCACCCCTGGGGGTTCTGCTGGTCCCCTTGCTCACAGAGGCGCTGGGTTTTTCTGCCGTGGTTTCATGATCACAGTTTCTTTGAATCATGGCTGTTTCCTAATTGCCATGGCTTTCTGAGCACGCTGGCATCTGATTATGGCAATGGAGGCATGGTTCTGGAGCTGGCAGCTCAGGCATAAACTTCTTTGTTTGACATGCAGCTTCTGGATTATAAAAGAGGCAGTAGATCCCACGCACTCAGTTTCTGCAATGTGGTTCCCAAAGCCATTTTCAAAAGCTCCACCTGCTTCTTCAGCTTTTCCAGCAATTCTGTAAGCCATTTAATACCTTGTAACAAATCACCATCTACTTAAACTGGATAGAGTGAATTCTGTTCTCTGCAACTGAATCCTGATCAACACCAGTGCCAAGACTAAAGGCAGAGAGACCTGTTACAAAGCTGTTACAAATGTCCAGCCAGATGATAAACAGGGTTGTGGGGATAGGGAGGAAGGGAGGCATTAGAAAAATGTGGAGGAGGTAAAATTAGTAGCACTCAGTGATTAATTAGGTGTCAAGAACGAGAAGTTAGAAAAGTGATTGCTAGGATGACTCAGTTTTCTGTGCAGACAACTCAGATCAGATTTTGGGGGAGAAGCAACTTGGGGGGTAGGATGCAAAAATGAAGAGTTCAGGTACCTAGGGGGTGTCCAAGGAATTTTTCTCCTGTTTCATAATTAAATTAGCCATAACTGCACATGTAATTGTGTAATTATTTATTACTATTGATTTCTTCCCTGGATCTATGAATTCTACAAAAGTAGGAACTACATATGCTTATTCATTCCTGGCACAGTCTCTGGCAAATAATAGGTTAGGTGTTCAACAGACATTTGTTGAATGTGGAATAAATGAGTTGGATAATAAAAATTGTAATGATCGTAGTCAGCATTATCAAGATGAGCAGTCTCAGGCACTGCTGCTATGAATAGCTATTAGACACTTGGCAAAATTGTGCTTTTTTGATAATGATGATGGCGATGCTGATGATGATGATGATGATGATATGTTAGACCAGGAACATCTTTATGGTTGGAAAACCAAGCCAGAGGTATGGAATTTTATCAGCATTCTTCTAAAACCCAGAAAAAATAGGCCAGAATCTCCTACTTCCATCAAACTGTACTTCTGTTACATATTCATTAAGTGACAGCCGTGTGGTAGGCCTATTAGGAAGTTCTCCCAGGTGTTTTGCACGGGAAAAGGCTGCTGTTGATCTGTCGTATACTCAGTGAAATTGCCAGCTCTTGTAAATCAAAGCCAAAGTTGACTCCAGCGACTCAGAGAAAAGCACGCCCTCAGCCAGACTGATTCCTGCAGCTGCTCACAGGGTGAGGCAGCAACTGGATCATTATCTGCAACACGATCATGAAGCCGGGCTGTGCTTGGGGCGGGGTTCCCCTTCTGGTTTTGTGCAGTCACTACTGTACTGTGTATCTGCTGTGCGTATGCTGCCTCCTACACATGTGCACAGGAGGCAATCATCTGACCTGCCAGACCCAACGCCCCTTGTAAAACTACTTATTGTGCCTCCTTACCTGCCTGAAGTGAAATTCAGAGATAATATAACCTAGATGCATACGTAAGTGCAAACAAATCCGTATCTCTTAACTGTAATAGTTAAGAGAGATATGATCGAAACTTACAATAAGATGATGTGTGCCTCAACATGTGAATGACCACACTACTAGACATGAGGAAGTGCTCCGATGCTTGGACCCATATAAAATCCCCATGAATGTGACAGCTGCGAATGTAGACTCCTAAGGGTATGTTATAATATTAAACAATCCTTTGATAAAGTTCCAGTGCAATGAAGAAAATTCTTCCCTTGATTTACACAGTGGTGACATTCTTTGGAAATTCAGTGTATGTTAAAGTAAACAAACCAAAATAAAACCCCAAAACAAACAAAAAGACCAAAATGTTTGTTAAGGTTCTAGATGATTAAAAACAGGTTTTTCACCTAGGTATTGTCCAGAAGGATAAACAAAGTCGTGTGGGACTCGGCCAATTCTTGATCACGGGGACTGCCCTGGGCAGTGGCCTACTAAATGCCAGTAGTCACTTAATCATTGTGATGACCAGAAAGCTGCTCTCCCAAATTTTCAAATGCCTCTTTGGGCACAGTACCAACCCCACTGAGAACCCCGTCATTCCAGCAAGAGCTCCCCTATCAGATCACTCCATTGAGCAACCTGCCAACTTAAAAAAATATAGAGCCAGAGGACTGGAGTTAAGATTCGGGAGGACAACAGGAAGCTACTATGGTTTTGAAAGTGTAATCCACCCACAAGGGTCAGCATAATGGAAATTTGCTCAGCACGCATTTTGCAAGGATTCACTACTAAAAAACTCATAAACAAATAGCAATGGAAGTTCAGCAGCCTTCATCTCTTTTGGTTACCTGGAGTTTATGCCTGGGATAGTAGTTCAGCCTAATGACTTGAAGTCATTATCTGGTTAGAAGTATTCAGTAAAAAGGGCCAGGCACAGTGGCTCATGCCTGTAGTCCCAGCACTTTGGAAGGCAGAGGTGGGCAGATCACCTGAGGTCAGGAATTCGAGACTAGCCTGGCCAACACGGCGAAACCCCATCTCTACTAAAAATACAAAAATTAGCCAGGCTATGGTGGCTTATGCCTGTAATTCCAGGTACTCAGTGGGCTGAGGCAGGAGAATCGCTTGAACTTGGGAGGCAGAGGTGGCAGTGAGCTGAGATTGTGCCACTGCACTCCAGTCTGGGCGACAGAGCAAGACTCTGTCTCAAAAACAGAAGTATTTGGTAAAAAGGATCATTTAAAAAACAATACTGAAGATTAGGGAGTAACTACCTCAGTTTGAATCCCGTTGTCACTCACTAGCTGTGTGATTTTGGGCAAGTTACTTTACATCTCAGTGCCTCACAATAGTAATACTGTTTCTGTTACATGCTGTCGAATACATCATAGTGTTCTTATGAGGACTGAGTGAGTTCATATTTGTATTAGAATAGTGTCTGGCATACAGAGTAAATCATCACATGGACATGTTAAAATAGCCTAATACATACATTTTAAAAACAACAAAAAAGTCTCATTCCTATGAAAAGTATTTACACAAATGAAGTATGATAAGCAATAAAAAGGAAGACAGATAAATAATACAACAATTAAAAAGATGTTGCAAAGCCATTCAAGGCTGATTGTCAAATGGATATGGTAGCAATTTGAGAAATTTGGAGGAAAGATGGGTCTCAATGAGCTGATCTGGGGATGCCACACAGGGAAAGAAAGTCTTAGAGTGAGTCCCAAGGGACAGCAGTAATCTATACTGGTGAAACGAAGTGGGTACCAGCCTGAGCCACCCAGGCCTTGGGAAGCAGAGCCATCACAAGAGGCCTGGAGACTAGCTGGGGACTGGACTGTGACAGATCAGCCCCCAGCCCAGGGGGCTGCAAGAAGTCTCACTCCTATCCCTGTTTCTCTCCATCCTGTTAGGTAACTATTTTTATCCTTACACTTTTTCTTTATGGCAATATCAGTACATATTTCTAATTCCCCTCTTTTCTTACACAAAAGATAGCATTCTATATATCCTATTATTTGTTTACTTCTCACTTTAGAAAACATCCTGGGACTTTTTCCATATTGGCATTCAGAGAACTTCTTCAGTTTTTCTTTGACTGCTGCATAGTATTTTGTTGTATGTTGCACCATAATTTATTTAAATAGCCCCCCATCAATGAATATTTGGGTTGCTTCCAGTCTTTTGCCATTACACTGCTGTAATAAATAACCTTGTGCCTATGTCAGGTATGCTGAGTGGATTCCCAGAAGCAGGAGTGCTGGGTAAATGGGTGAATGTTTCTGCAATTTTGGTAGCTATTGCCAGGTTCCCTATCATGAAGTAGTAGCATCATTTTGCATTCTCACCAACCATGTATGAGGATGTCTGTCCCCACAGTCTCACCAACAGAGGATGGTAGCAAACTTTTGGTTTTCTGCTAATCTGGGAGATGGGAAACTTTATTTTACTGTGACTTTTCATTTGCATGTATCTTATTGCCAGTGAGGTTGTGAACCTCCTCACATATTTAAAGACCATTTGCATTTGTCTTCAGTGTCATGTTCTTGGCTCATTTTTTCTATCGAATTTTTGGGATTTTTTTCTATTTTTAGAAAATTTTTATTATGGAGATTAATGAACTGAAAATATGTTAACCCTTTTCTTTTGCCTTTTTTATGGTTTTGACATTATTTTAAAGAACTACAGTTCACCCTTAAACAACACAAGTTTGAACACGTGGATGCACTTTTACAAGGATTTTTTTTCCATAGCAGTTATACCGAGTATACCTGCCCCTCCTGCCTCCCCTTCCACCTCCTCTACCTCTTCTGTCTCTACCATTCTTGGGACAGCTAGACCACCTCCTCTTCTTCCTCCTCCTCCTCAGCCTGCTCAGTGTGAAGACAATAAGGATGAAAACCTTTATGATGATCCACTTACACTTGATGAAAAGTAAATATATTTTCCTTATGATTTTCCTATAGCACTTTCTTTTCTCTAGCTTACTTTATTGTAAGCACACGGTATATAATACATATAAAAATTATGTTGTATGTGTTATATATAATACATAAAACATACAAATCAATCAAATGTTTATGTTACTGGGAAGGTTTCTGGTCAAAAGTAGGCTATTAGTACTTAAGTTTCGGGGAAGCCAAAAGTTATATGCAGATTTTTGACTACATGGGGTGTTGGTGTTCCCAACCCCTGCGTTGTTCAAGGGTCAACTGTGATAACTTACTAAAATGATTTATTCAATATGTTAACATTGACTTAATAAATATATTCATTTAATAAATATATTGAATATATTTAAAATATATTCATTTAATAAATGTATCGAATATATTTAAAATATATTCATTTAATAAATGTATCGAATATATTTAAAATATATTCATTTAATAAATGTATCGAATATATTTAAAATATATTCATTTAATAAATGTATCGAATATATTTAAAATATATTCATTTAGTAAATGTATCGAATATATTTAAAATATATTCATTTAATAAATGTATCGAATATATTTAAAATATATTCATTTAATAAATGTATCGAATATATTTAAAATATATTCATTTAATAAATGTATCGAATATATTTAAAATATATTCATTTAATAAATATATCGAATATATTTAAAATATATTCATTTAATAAATATATCGAATATATTTAAAATATATTCATTTAATAAATATATCGAATATATTTAAAATATATTCATTTAATAAATATATCAAATATATTTAAAATATATTCAAAAATATATTCAAGGGAATCCCACAATTTCAATATATTTAAAATCTATTCAATACATAAAAATATACATTTCATATACTAAAATTTAATAAATATATTGAATTCTATGCCAGCTATTGATGACAAAAATAAATAATTTAAGGGGGATTCTCTTGAAAAGTAACTAGTGCAGAAGATGAGCTCAAAATCTGATCTGGTGCAAGGAATGATAACAATATTTGACATTTGCCCTTTACGGTTTACAAGTTACTTTCACAATTATCATCTTTTTAGTAACTCGTAGATAACTTCTAAGGTTGTATTAGTTAAGCGTTTGTTTCACTGCGGTGAAGGAAAACTGAAAATAACATTGCCTTAAGCAAAACAAAATGTTTCTGTCCTATGCAAGTTTAGATGAGAGGTCTAGGGCTGGTATTGGGCTCCATGGTGCCAAATATGTAGGCTCTTTACGTAACCTCAACCTCATGGCCCAAAATAGTGACATCTACGGTCCAGAGAGCAGGATGGGAGAGCAGTAATGAATAAGACAGCAAATGCATATGCTTAGTGTCTCTTAAAGACAGTTCCAGCTGCTACAAGACCTTTCCATTTATACCAAGTTGGCCAGAGCTCAGTCACATGGCCACATCTATTTGCAAGGAAGGTTAGATTATTCCAGGTTGCCAGGTGCCAGCTAAAGATGGTTGACAAGGGAGCGTTTATTACAAATGGAGAGGGGATACTGGGGTTCAACCAGAACTTTCTTCCAGAAAAATACATAGAAAAGGCATCATTATACTCATAATAAAAGGGGAGGAAGGGACAAGTATTTTCTTGTTAAAGACATTTAATTGAGCACATCTCCTTCCCACTGACACCTCACAAAAAGAATAGCAAAGGGGGAAAAGGCATGAACCCCTAACAGTAAAGAGCATGAAGAAGGGGATCCATCAGTGGATGAGTGGTTTTAGCAAATTTCTGACAACCAAAAAGTGCAAGTGAGAAATTTTGATGGGGTTGCAATAAAGGATGAAGTCAATCTGCCTTGCAGAATTTGGGAAAGGTTCTGGTCCTGAGTTGTCAGGCAAGGCAGAGGGGAGGACTGAGGACTGGAACTGAAAAGAGAGATTGATTAAAGGTTTGTATACAAAACAATTGCCCACCCTCCCCCCATACAGAATGCATGACAGCCAGGAAGTTACCACCATTTCTAAAAAGCTTCATTTTTCTCTAAAGAAATTATACAAATGGTCTGGAAAAAACTGGGACAGCTGGTATGACTATTGATATCACAAAAACAGTTCTTCTTATCCTTTCTTTTAGACATCTCCAGAGCAAGAGTCAGTTTCCTGCCTACCCATACTAGAGCAGAGTCTACCAGTCTACAAGTTCTATCCATGTATCCAGAACTCCTAATTCTTAACTCCTTATTCTTAAATATCAATAGACAATCAAAGTTTAAAAGCCTTGAAAACATCACCCTGAAGAAATAGAAATAATTCAAGAATAGAAGAGAAGTTAAAAATAAAATTCAACAATATCTTCAGAGTAAAGTGACCATGTAATTAATTTATTATCTAACCTGGAACAATTTTGAGAATGATATGGGGATCTATTAATAATTATGCCAGGACAGCAATATAAACCATGACTGTCCCCTACAAATCAAGATATATGATCACCCTACATCAGAAAGATTTAAAGGTATTGTATTCATAAATGAACACAGGATGCTAACAAAAAGAAACAGAAGAGGTGACATTGCAGCTGATATCACAGAAATGCAAAAGGAACATAAAAGATTACTATGAACAACTATACACCAACATATTGAATTACCTAGGAGAAATGGATAAATTCCTACAAATATATAACCTACCAAGACTGAGTCAAAAAGAAATAGAAAATTTGAAAAGACCAATAAAAAGTAAGGAGATTAAATCAGTAATAAAATTCTCCCATCAAAGAAAAGCCCAGGTTGGGCATGGGGCACACACCTGTAATCCAAGCTACTCAGGAGACTGAGGGAGGATAATCACTTGAGTCCAGAAATTCAAAAGCAACTCAGACATCATGGCAAGACCCAACCTCAAATTTTAAAAAAGGAAAAGAAAATAAGAGAAAAGCCCAAGACCTCATTGGCTTTACTGATTGGCTTTCCAAACATTTAGAGAACTAATAACAATCCTTCTCAAACTCTTCCAGAAAACTCGAAGAAGAGATAATACTTCCAACCTCATTTTATGAGGCCATCCTTATCCCAATACAAAAGCCAGACTAGGACATTACAAGAAAAGAAAATTACAGACCAATATTCCTGATGAGCACAGGTGCAAAAATCCTCAACAAAATACTAGCAAACAAAATTCAACAGCACATCAAAAAGATCATTCACCATAATCCAGTGGGATTTATTTCAAGGATGCAAGGATGGTTCAATATACACAAATCTATAAATGTGATATACCACATTAGCAAAATGAAGGATAAAAACTGTATGATCATCTCAATAGATGCAGAAAAAACATTTGACAAAATTAAACACCCATTCATAATAAAAAAAAACCTCAATAAATTAGGTATATAAGGAATGTACCTCAACACAATAAAAAGCCATATATGACAAACCCATAGCTAAAATGATACTTAATAATGAAAAGTTGAAATCTTTTATTCTAAGATTAGGAACCAGACATGGAGGCCCACTCTTGTCACTTCTATTCAACATAATGTTAAAAGTCCCAGCCAGAGCAATTTAGGCAAGAAAAAGAAAGGCATACAAATTGGAAAGGAAAAAATTAAATTGTCCCTGTTTTCAGAAGGCATGATCTTATATATACAAAACCCTAAAGACTCTGCAAAAACCCTGTTAGAAATGAATTCAAAGTTGCAGGATACAAGATCAACATAAAATCAGTAGTATTTTATACACTAACAACAAATTATCCAAAAGAGAAATCAAGAAAAGAATCCCATTTACAATGGCTACAAAAAACAAATGTAGAAATAAACTTGACCAAGGAAGTAAAAGACCTGTACACTAAAGACTAGAAAATTGATGAAAGAAATTAAAGAAGACACAAATAAATGGCAAGATATCCTATGTTCATCAATTGGAATAATTAATATTGTTAAAATGTCCATACTACCCAAAGTGATCTACAAATTCAATGTAATCCCTATCAAAATTCCAATGACTTTTTTTTACAGAAATGAGTAAAAATTCTAAAGTCCTATGACCCCCAAATAGCCAAAGCAATCTTGAGCAAAAAGAACAAAGCTGGAAATAACACACTACCTGACTTCAAAATATATTACAAAGCTATAGTAACCAAAACTGTTTGGTACTAGCAAAAAACAGACACATAGAGCAATTGAACGGAATAGAGAGCCTAGAAATAAATCTACACATTTGCAGTCAATTGATTTTCAACAAAAGTACCAAGAATACACAATAGGGTAAGGATAGTCTCTTCGAAAAATAGTGTTCGGACAATTGGATATTCTCATGCAGAGGAATAAGATTAGACTTTTATTCACACCATATACAAAAACCAACTCAAAATGTATTAAAGGCTTAAATGTATGACCTGAAACTATAAAATCTTAGGAAAAAAATATAGGATAAAAGCTTCATGACATAAATATTATCCCAAAAGCAAAGGCAACAAAACTGAAAATAGACAAATAAGATTACATCAAACTAAAAAGCTTCTGCACAGCCAAGTAAACAATCAACAGAGTGAAGAGACAATCTATGGATTGGGAGAAAATATTTACAAATCATACACCTGATAATGAGTTAATATCCAAAATATACAAAGAACTAAAATAATTCAATAACAAGAAAGCAAATAACTTGATTTTTTAAAAATGGACTTGCACAGACATTTCTCAGAAGAATAGATACAAATGGCCAACAGGTATATGAAAAAATGCTCAACATTACTAATCATCAGGTAAATGCAAATTAAAACCACAATGAGATACCACTTCACACCTGTTAAAATGGCCATTATCAAAAACACAAAAGATGGCCAGGCACAGTGGCTCATGCCTGTAATCCCAGCACTTTGGGAGGACGAGACAGATGGATCACATGAGGCCAGGAGTTCAAGACCAGCCTGGCCAATGTGGTAAAACCCTGTCTCTATGAAAAATACAAAAACTAGCCGGATGTGGTGGTGGGTGCCTGTAATCCCAGCTGCTCAGGAGGCTGAGGCAGGAGAATCACCTGAATCTGGGAGATGGAGTTTGCAGTGAGCCGAGGTTGTGCCATGCACTCCAGCCTGGGTGACAGGGTGAGACTCCATCTCAAAACAAACAAACAAACAAAACAAACAAACAAAAACCCACAAAAGGTAAGTGCTGGCAAGGGTGTGGAGAAAAAAGGATCCCTTGCACACTGTTGGTGGGAATGTAAATTAGTACAACCACTACAGAAAACAGTATGGAGGTTCTTCAAAACATTAAAAATAGAACTACCATATGATCCAACAATCTCACTACTGGGTATACATCCAAAGGAAATTAAATGAGTACGTCAAAGAGATATCTACACTCCCATATACATTGCAGCATTATTCACAATAGCCAAAGGAGTTCAAGACCAGCCTGGCCAAGCCAAAATCCGGAATCAACCTGAAATACTATACAGCCTTAAAGAAGGAGGAAATCCTGTCATTTGCAACAACATGGGTAAACCTGGAGGACATTATGTTAAGTGAAATAAGTCAGATACAGGAAAACAAATACTGCATGATCTCACATGTGGAACCTAAAAACGTTGAACTGGTAGAAGTAAAGAGTGGAATGGTGGTTACCAGGGGCTGGGGAGGTGGGGATAGGGGGTGGTGGGGAGATATTATTGAAAGGATACAAAATATCAATTAGATAGGAGGAATAAGTAAAAGAGATTCATTGTACAACATGGTGACTATAGTTAGTAACAGTGTGTTGTATTCTTGAAAATCCCTAAGAGAATACATTTTAAATGTTCTCACCACAAGAAATAAGTATGTGAGGTAATGCATACATTAATTAACTGGATTTAGCCATTCCACAATGTATACCTATTTCAAAACATGTTATACCAATAAATACATATATTTTTACTTGTCATTAAAAAATTAATTAATTAGTAAGGTGAAAAAGACAACTACATAAAAAACATGTATATAATATTGTCTTATTTCCAATCGCAAGGCAAGTGAAAATTTTCAACAGAGGAAAAATGACCAGCTAGAGTTTTCATATCTGAAAATGGTGATAATAATCATTTAGGTTTGTTGTGAGAAATAAACTAGTTTATGTAAGTAAAACACATAAAATCGTCCCTGGCACACAGAAATAAATGTTATCTATTAAGTTTATTATGACTAACAGCAAGACACATCAGACCAAAAGATATTTCTATAATGTGTGCCCTGTTCTCCCCAAATTTCATTAGGATTTTAAAAAGCCTCACACACTACATTTTCATCTGTTTTGTTTCTTGGAGACTTGATGTGTGATTATCTGATTTTGTCTTTTCTACATTTTCTGACTATACTGTTTATATTCCTGTTCCATTTCAGTTTTATGTTGCTGATGTTTTAGTTTATATCTGCCTGTTAGTGCAGGCAAATTTTTAGGTATCATGTTCTCCTCTTAGAGGTAAAAATAAAAAGTATGCTATCCACCAGAAAAAAATCAAAATAATTAGTAATTTTTCTTATTGCGATTAACAGGTTTATAGTTATTTGCCTTAGCATTTATGCCTAAGAGAAGGACCATTTATGATATTTTAACACTCATCTGGTACAGCATCACCAACCAACCAGAGCAGACAGAACTGCACAGAATGGGCACTGGCCTTAAATCCCAGTAAGCCTCTCTCTGTCTTGTTTCCCAGCTGAAGATCAGTCCTGACAAAAAGAATTTGAGAAGCGAAAAATGGACTTTTCTTTCTTCTTAGGGGTTTTAGATAGACTTTCTTTTCCCCTACCCAGAATAACTCCATTGTCAATTATTTCTTCCGAAATAGTCATAGGAATTGGAAATCATTAATAATGAAGTAGTGATTGCCATTTCTAAATTTTCAGATATTCTACCTTCTGGTATTATTTAGTTCCCTGCCACATTTCCATGGAAGTGAGAGATAATCAAGCCAGTGGCACACATATTGGCTCAGAGAGGGACAGAAAAAATAAAATAAAATAAAATAATCAGAAAGCAGGATTCTCAGAAATTAAAAAAATATGATTGCAAAGTTTATATAAATAATGGAATAAAAAGCTGAGGAAAATCTTCCAGAACATAGAGGAAAAAGAGAAAAAATGTCAAAATTATTAAGAAAACAGGCACAAAAGACCAATCTTGGCACTGACTTTGAGGAACTGGCATCTGACTTTTGGGAGTACAAAACAGAGAACAATGAAAACCAAAGGGAATGTAATCAAGGAAATAATAGAAGAAAAGTCTCAGAACTTTCAAAATACAAGGGCTGCCAAATTCCCAGCAAGAAAAAAAAAGAAACAGTTCTTGTGCTAAGACACCCTCACTGTGGAATTTCAGAACACCAGCAATCAGAAGATTCTAAGAGGTTCTAAAGAGAAAAAAGTAAGTCCTCTGCAAAGGAAAGAGAATCGGAGTGATATCAGATTTCTAATTCACAATGCACAGGTGCCAAAATGCAGTACAATGAAGTCTTTAAAAAAAAGTTTTTAAAGCAAATTATTTTAAACTAGAATTCTATATCAAACTAAACAACAATTTAAGTGTGAGTGCACAATAAAGACAGTTTCAGATAGTCAAGAATGAAGTTTGCCCCTATATACCCTTTCTAAGGAAGTTACTCGAATGGATCGACCCCAGAAAAACTAAGGCAAAATCCCAGACAATGGAAGATTTAAAAATAAAAATAAAAGATATAATATAATTCATCCCGGAAATTCCTGGTTGCCTGTTGTCAGTTGACCTAGCAAGAAATTAGTCTGAATTAAAACAGAATGTCAGTGGAATCCAAGAAGAATGAAATGAATTCCCAGGGCTACAAAGAATGAGTCAAAGCTGAATGTGATAATGAAATAGATGTCTCTTCTATCAATAAAAACAACAACAAAACAATCAGAAATTTCAGGAAAAACAAAAAAGTGTACAAATAAGTCAGTCCAAATAGAAACTAAACTAAAATGTGGCATTTTTCTGAGCAATGGACGAGTAGGGGAAAGAAGACTATTTGTTCCTGATGCTAGAAACATTTTGCACTGGGGTCATAACATTGGAACTATGGAGAAGAAATGTAATCACGGCACATTGCTTAGCTCTGTAATTAACAATATTTACAAAGTCATAACGTAACCACTGTTTTCTGGTTTTCAATTTTTAGAATCAACCTATAAACAAAGCAGGGGAAACTTAATTGTGGTTACAGAGTATCTAGAATTTGGGAGGTAGGAGAGTAGAGAGGTAGAGGAAAAACACATTATGCTTCTATCTTCATCTTACAAAATGAGGAACCAAAGGTATCATTGACTGTTGATGAAACAACAATTAGAGGTTTGTCTACAGTTACAACTGTAACTCAGAAACTAAAATAGCTAGAATTTTCAAAACTTGCAAGGGAGTGGGGGACATGAATTAAAACTTTATCTACCCTAGAAGGAATTGGGTAGATAATGTCTACGGAGGTTGTTGATCAAGACATAGCCAATATAAACATACCATTTGGAGATGGAGTAAGAAACCACAAGTGCTAAAAACAGAAACGGTTTAAAGGCTGCCTTCTGTGGGAAGCAAAATAAGAATGGGGAGACGAGGAGCAAGGAGACTGTTTCTTTACATTACGAAACTTCTGGATGATTTGACATTTTAATCAGGTGCATGAGGCATTCTGATAAAACTTAAATTTAAGTCTTAGAAACCCATTTCACAGCCATGTAAATAGAAAAGTTGGTCACAAAATAAATGACATATTCATAATAAAGTGAGAGAAAGTAGGGGCTCAGATAGGTGAGGTGAATCATCCCAGCTCACACTGGCCTGAGGCTGGTAAGGGGCAGACTTGGAATTTGAACCCAGTTCTTCCAAGACTGAGTGCAGTGCCTGATTCACAGAGCCTTGGAAAGGGTCAAGGAGATCCAAGTGAGAAAGTGTGTTGTGAGCTGTGGAGCACAGTGCAAAGGTTGAGCACTATTTCAATTATTCCATCTGCCTGTACTCACCAGTTACCTACAAGTACTTAGTCTCTTCACTCCGGTTTGAGATTTTGATGGGATCTGTTGTCAGTTGACCTAGCAAGCAGTCAGTCTGAATTAAAACAGAATATCAATGGAATCCAAGAAGAATGGAATGAATTCCCAGAAGTATGAAAAATGAGTAAAAGCTGAATGTAATAATGAAGGTATTTGTCTCTTCCATCAACAAAAACAACAATGAAGCAATCAGAAACTCCAGGAAAAACAAAAAAATATATATACAAATAAGTCATACCCTAAATAGAAACTAAACTAAAATGTGGCATTTTTCTGAGCAAACATAAATAGCCCACGTGACTGGCAAATGTGCCCTTTACATGTTTGAAATGTCCTAGGGGATGGTCTGTAAAAAATGCATTGTAGCCGGGCACGGTGGCTCACACCTGTAATCCCAACACTGGGAGGCCGAGGCAGGTGGGTCACGAGGTTAGGAGATCGAGACCATCCTGGCTAACATGGTGAAGCCCCATCTCTACTAAAAATAAAAAAAATGAGCTGGGCGTTGTGGCAGGCACCTGTAGTCCCAGCTACTCAGGAGTCTGAGGCAGGAGAATAGCCTGAACCCCGGAGGTGGAGCTTGCAGTGAGCTGAGATCGCACCACTGCACGCCAGCCTGGGCGACAAAGCGAGATTCCATCTCAAAAACAGAAAAAAAAATTCATTGTAAATGCAACAGCATTTATAATTAGTATGAGGCATCTCCTGTGAAAAGGAAAGAAGTCAAACCTTCTGCAAAGTGAACAGTCTTTTTGCAATAGAAGCACTCAGCTCCAGTGTATCCAGGTGCACACGTGCTTCCACCATGTTTTCTGAAGCATCTCGTTCACCCTCCGATGGGCAAATGAAATGGACCAGTGCTGTCTCAAAGCCTCCCTCCTGCCTTCTCCTTGACTTGTCTGGCTTACCCTCCTTTGCTTCGCTACCTTAAGACTTCAGCTGCTGGTATTTTGGGGGCTGATTTCTGTCCACTTGCCTAGGTTAGTGATCTAGTCCCAGTACCTTTCCAGAACCATTCACTCCTCAACAGTGATGTGTGCCCACTGAGCTAACCACTGCAGCTCTATGACAAAGACACCATCTCTCTGCCCTCCAGAGATTTAGAGTGGAAGGGAGGTATTGCCAACAGTGCAAGGACCTTCCTTTTCTACACATCTGCTCCAGGTAGGGGACTGAACTGCCCCAACTTCAGTCCTGGGCCTCACAGACTCAACCTCCTTTTTCCCTCCTCCTCCTGGAAGGAACTGGCAGAGGAAAGCCGACTTTGAGTTTCTCATCTGCCCTTAGGTGTTTTGCCTATTAAAGGTGATAGTTCTCATCGTGGACCCAGCTTCTTATCGGAATTCATGGATCCCTGGTTATGCACGAAGGATTAGAATATTGCAAACTTCTACTTCCAAGGAGGGGCTTGACAGAAAGCCTCAAATACTATAATCTGGAAACATAAATCAAATACGTACAGCCATTTACGTAGCTAGGAGGCCATTAGGGAAGAAACACATATTTTCCTCTGGGATGTAACATGCAATCACCTAGGTGAGCACTGAGAGATAAAATACAGACTGACAATGTTTAAGTTCAGAGGTACAGGGTACAGAGGCAAAGAGGTCCTTGCTGCCTCCTCTTCCTAACTATTGACAGAGCTTGATGTAGTTTTGAATGTTGGGCTTGATTTAGATCAAATCAGCCTGGAGGTAAGCAAACTTTGCCCACTGGTGGGGAGATAGACTGAACTGGTCAGACCACTTATCTGCAGTCATAAGTGGTTGGGTATGTTGGCGACTGTGGTGGAAAAGGCTGTCCCAGCCTTCACTTGGTGTTGATGTGAGTCCTGAGCAGGGAATCAGTTTTCTTTAAGATCTCCCTTGAGAAGCCCTGCAAGTTGCCACGAGAGCCAGTGGAAAATGAGGAATATTCTGGTTAAGGGTCACCAGTCCTGCAGGAGGCTATAGAGTTTGCAGGATACTGGGTGCCCATGTGTGCAAAGTATCTACAATTCTAGACTGAATAATGAACTCATGCATATACAAACTATCATTTTCCACATGTATATATAGATGCTGTTATGATTACTAATACACAAATAATGTTAAAGCATTACTCAATTGACAGTAACACTTTATGTGGTTTCTAAAAGAACATTAAAAATACAGCCATATGTATGCCTGCAGTCCCACCTACTTGGGAGGCTGAGGCAGAAGAATCACTTCAGCCCAGGATTTCAAGGCTGCAATGAGTTACATTCATGCCACTGCACTCCAGCCTGGGTGACAGAGTGAGACCCTATCATTTAAAAAAGAAAAAGAAAGAAAGAAAATCAAACAAACAAACATAAAAGAGCCCTAAGTCTTTTCTCTGCTCCCTCAGCTCCTAATCAGGCTTCCATAGATCCCTGCTTCCCTTCAGAGTACTTAACACAATTTATGATTGTATTTCTATGTGCATGACTGTTTGTTTCATGTTTGTCTCTCCCACTAGACTATAACCTTCATGAGGGCAAGAACTGCTTCTGTTTTTCTCATAAATTATATACCCAACCTTTAGACACATGACTCATACATAGTCAGTGCTCAGTAAATATTTGTTAAGCAAATGAATGAGGTGGTGAGATTGAGGGAGGGTGTCCAAGAAGTTTTTTGATAGTTAAAAAGTTTGAGGCAATACTATTTTATAAATATAACTGAGATCCAGAAAAGCCAAGAGACTAACCAAAGAGACATGTTGGTTCATTACAAATATGGGAGCAATCCCAGCTCAGTGTTCTTTTCAACATTATTGTCAATGTCTAATAACATTTTTTTTGAGCCTATACATATGTAACGTGGTGCTAGGGTAAGATGGTGAAACCCTGTCTCTACTAAAAATACAAAAAAATTAGCTGGGCGTGGTGATGCGCGCCTGTAGTCCCAGCTACTCTGGAGGCTGAGGCAGGAGAATCACTTGAAGCCGGGAGGTGGAGGTTGCAGGGAGCCAAGATTGCGCCACTGCACTCCAGCCTGGGTGATAGAGTGAGACTCTATCTCAAAAAAAAAAAAAAAAAAAAAAACAGTGAGTGTCTGGTGGCTATATTATGCAGCATCTTGTATATTGATTGACACTTTCTTTGAATGATTTACTATAAACTATATACTTAGCTCTCTGGGGTGTATAATGGTGTCAATTGCAAACAACAGGTTACTAAAAAGAGGAAAATCTATTTTCTGCAGCCCTCTCCCCACTCCATATGCCTCTAGTCCCTTCCTGAACCTTAAGTTAGACAGTGCTATGTATGAAATGCCAGTCACTGGGGAGAACAGTTCTAGGTGCTGTGGGGGAAATACACAGGACTTAACAGGCACAGTATCCACTTTAGAGGCAAAACCAAGGAAGTCTACATTTATTTTCCTCTGTAGCTAGAATTCTTTCTCTCCAATGATCTGTTTTAGGCATTTGGCAGCTGCAGAGTTGACCTGCAAATAAATTCAACTACATTCACAGTTCCTAAAAATGACTGTGACCAGTTTACTCACATAGGTGAGAAGAAAACATTTTCAGAGAGAGCAAAGGTATGTAGCAAAAAGCTGCATAAAATAAGGAGAAAAGGCTTGAGATTGTATATATCCAACCCCAATTCTTGGCTATTACGAAGCTACAGTCACTGGGTTAGGAAGGAAAATCTCAACACGCAGCCTCCATGGGACCCTGCCAGCAGCCTGTGGGGCACGGCCCTGCCCTTCTCCAGTGATTGCCCATTGCCATTGCTTGACAAGGAATATTTAAAAACTCTAATGCTACTCTCAATCAACTGGGACTTTCGGTGCTGGAGGTCCCAGCTGGAAAATAGGGTGACCATATTTCAACCAGAAAAAAACATGTTTTAAATAAAATTTCCTCTCCCTTTGTTTGTTAACAGCAGCAGGACCCCTAAAAGGGCTTTTCTCAGGTCACTTAGTTTAGCATACTTGGAGAAAGCCTCGGGAAAGGGAGTGGTATCAGTAATTGGGCTGTTTGTGAGGGTGAAGGTCTTGCTTACCTGGCTATGGGCTGCAATAATTCATCTTTCTGAAAGGGCATTCAGCCTTATCTCCCTCTGCTCTGTGCCAGAAGCCGTACTGGTCATTTTACCTGTGACAACCCATTTATTCTACCCAGCCATCCAGTGAGAGGCTTACCATTCTTTTCGTCTTGCAGATTTAAGAATAAACAGGTTCAAAAATGCTAAAGTTCCTCACCCAAGGTCACACAGCTAGTACAGAGTGGAGGCAAGACTTGAAGCCATAATCTTATCTAGTATTACAAAGCTAAGGTCTACTCACAGGCAAGAATTGTGTGTACATCTAGAGAGAAGCCCTTCTATCCACCATGACAAGGTAGCACTGTAACAGATGTTGGGGGGCACATGAGCTTCTCACTGAGGAGCCCAGGGGGTTCTCTTCCAGGCAGAGCCCTGCCTTGGTTCTTCTGCAGGAGAAAGCAGATCCGTGACAGACACACAAGGTCCACTCTTCAGACCTTTCTGTGGAGCTGCAATATGTTCTGTTGCATGTTTCCCGAATTATTTGTAACAGGCAGCTGCAGTAGGTCAGAATCTCAGAGGTGTTTCTGAGATTCCAGACAGGGTGGGGGCTGCCACCCTGCTCTCTGGATGGGAATAATACAATTTACAAATGTGGAGCATCTGGGGAATTTAGGAGCTAAAAAGAGGAGCTTCTGGAGGGAAGTGGCTAAGATTCTTGGGCCTTCATGGTGTCAGGGAACAGTTTCAAGGATGTTTTACTTTTGCCATTGAGCTAATAATAAAGCAGCCATCTATTGACAGTTATTGTAGGCTCCAGGTACTGTGCGAAGGACCCTTGACGGGTATTAAACTCATACATTCCATCAGTTCCAGTGGCATTTAATCATGAGCCATTTAATCATGGCTCAACCATGCTGAGAGCTAGGGATCAGCAGCCACATTTTATAGATGAGGAAATGGAGGCTCCAGGATAATAACTTGCCCAAGTTTTCATAGCTTTAAGACCAAGTGAGGATTCAGACCCAGGCTATTTGAAGCAAACTTCATGTTTTTAACAACAACAATATGCTGCCTCTAATGAATTTATTCAGACGCTAATAAATATAGTAGAGAGGCTTTTCTCCACCCTATACCCTACCCACCAAATGTTTGGCCAATTAAAATAGTTGAGTTCACTTATAAGGGGAACGGGAAAACAGCATTTGGGCTTGTCCCAGTTACATGAATTAATTCTGTCTTGGGGTTCTGATGGCGGCATAAACCAAAGAGCCCAGAATCCCATGATGAAATTATATCGTTAAAGCCCTTGGCAGCTTAGCTATTATTTTATGTAAAATATATGCATAGCTTCTGAGAATCCCTTTCCACCAGCAAACAGAATGAAAAATATATATATATATATACATTACTAATGACAGGATTCTCGGCTATCATGCCGTTATTTACGTGACATTATTGATGGGAATGTTGCTTGTTTGGAATCTGGAAGGTAAACAGAGTTTCAAATTTCAATCCTCTATTGTGGAAAATAATAACCTTGGTGCATGGCCATGCAAATTAAGGAACTCTGAAACCTCAAGCCTCCAATCACAGCACTCCAGACACCAACATTCCAAACACGTCTGTCTCTCCAAAGAGAGCCAGGTTCATGCCACAGAATCTTTCCAGAGCCAGCATCAAAGGCTGTGTGAGGCTCAGTATTTGGGACCTCTCCTTGCAGCCGCAGTCCCAACGTGGGGTGAGGTCAGCGAGGGCAAATAACTAAATAGTTTTCTCCAAAACGCCATAGTTGGAATTCCCTCTCCTGGCCCGGGCTCCTTGCGTCCCCTCCCCGGCTGCCACACATTTCCTAGCGTCGCGGAGTCCTCTGGGCCCAGCGCCTGGCGGGCCTCACCCGACCCACCTGCTGCTCACGGCGTTGCCCAGCCCAGGCATTAAAGAACTTTCCTGCCGCAGAGAACCGAGCCCGAGACACGCCCTGGCTATCTATAGAAAATCCCTTTGGGGGTTCTGCTGACAAGTCACTTGAGATCCCTCCTTGGGCCTCATTATGTCACAGGAACCCTGGCTGGAATGCGGAGGATTAAATTCCTAACCCCTCCCTGTCGGCTGGGCCCGGAGGGAGGGAAGCCGGGAGCTCAGCGCCCACCTGGGCTCTCAGGCGCCCCCTATTGAACGTTCCTGTCCCTCTGGCCCCGACGGCTGCAGCGGCTCCGCGCGGGAGTCCAAGCCTGCTAAAGCCCCGGGGCTGCAGGCAGCAGGGAGGACCGAGGTCCCAAGGCCCTGTGCATTCTTACAGCATCCTGGGGACACGGAAGGGAGAGTGAGAACACAGACTTGATCCTCAGGCCGGCTCTAAATCCAGCTCCCCACGTGGATTTGGGCAAGTCGCTAATCCCTCTGGGCCGTGGTTTCCTCTCCCTAAGAGCACCTGATACATAAAATCATGAACTTTACTGCTAGAGGGGGAAGCCAGGGAGCGGAAGCTACGGAGGTTGTTGAGTTCTCAGCAGGTGCTGATGCATGGGGGGGTCACAGTCCCATGCTCCCTGAATGAGGACAGTAAAGAGCAGAGAAACACTTCAGATGCGGGCTAATTCTTTGTAAAAGGCCAGGTTACTTAAACCTAACTACCCTCTGTGTCCTTCATCCCTAATATAGGAGTACTAATGCTACCTACCACATAGGTTTGTTGTGACAAAAATGCATAAAGGACTTAATGACACATGAAAGGGTTAATGCACATAGGGGAATTCAAATGGTGCCTGTAAGCCACCTATTATTTTATTATTATCATTATTATTATTATATTACAAAAGAGTCACCTACTACCGTTCTTATTATAAGCCCTAAAGCTTTTGTAAACACAATGCTTTGAAAAGACCATTAATGTTGGTAGCATTTATTGCACGTTTATTACATGCTAGTCATTTTGCTGAGCACTTTTAGAAATCTATTTTATTTCTAAAACAGCCCTGTGCAGTAAGCACTATCACTTCCATCTTTTAGCAGGTGAAGAACCTGAGCTTTTCGTGAGCTGCCCCTGGTCAAAGAGCTGTAAGTGACTGGGCCAGCCACGGTCATTCCCCTTCCATCATGGGGTGCTGGTTCGGGCTGGATTCCACTCTTGCTCTTTGAACTTGCACACGTCCTTGACCTGTCTGTGTCTCATGTGGAGATAAAGGGCAGGTATTATTTTCTTCATGCTATTGTCGTGAAGAAAGTGCTGTGTAAACTGTGACGTTCCCCCCAGAAATGGGAGGACTTTGATCACTACACAGGAAGACAAGTCAAAGGAGAGAATAGAAAGTCACAGTCCCGGGGAGCCTGTGTCTTCCTGGAATTGTCTTGGTCCTCAGAGAAGTAGAAGGAACTAACTACAGGGACATAGGACACATTTGATCTGAGCCAAGAGCCCAGGGAGGCTCTTGTAGACCTGGGGAGGCCACTTGTGCTCTGAAAACTTGCAGGTTCAGAACCCGTCAGATCTCCTTGAGTCTTTCAATGACACACACATAGACACACACAGACACACACACACACACACTGATGCTGTCAGTAATAATGCATCACTGGACTTCCACCTTAGCAGAGTAAGTGAAACATGTAAACAAATAAAAAATTATGTCTGAGCCAATGGGGCGTAGAAGCAGTAACTATAAAATACTGCCCAGGGGGGAGAAAGTGTACTGAGACTGTGATAGAACACCCCAAAGTCATTGCCAACAGCATTATTTCATGACCTGAGTAAGCTGGCAGAGTTGTTACTTCTTGAAAGGAGACTTTGTCTTTTTCCTTTTTCTTAGACATCTGATTTTTATTCTCCTTTAAACAATGCAAATCTTTCCTTCTGAAGGGATCTTGGAAAGCAGATTCCTTCCATTGCTTTAAAGGGAATTCAAGTTGGACAGAGTGAAGGCATTCTGGTGGCAGGGCTGTAAGCAGTGCTGATTTGTCAAGGCGGGCTGTCACACATCATTTCTCTGCAGGCTTGGAGATGTAGCGCAGACCTTGGTTCCTGGATGGAAGAGACACTTCTCATGGTCAAGCCTCCCCGGGCCCCAGGTTGAGAGGTGATGCTGCATAGGGGACGAGAGCAAAGGTCCCCAAAGTGGGGTATCCTCAAGGGCACCACCTCCGAACAACCCACGGGAAGAAAGAAGAGGAAAGAAGGAATTGGAAGGGGAGGGGAGGGGAAGGAAAGGGTGAGGAAGAAAGGAAGAAAGGAAAGGAAGAAGGAGGAAGGGAAGGAGGAAGAAAGGAAAGATTAAAACTCTTTATATTTACTGTAATATCATCATTACAAAACCATTTTTTGTTAAAAGTTTAAATATATATAAAAGTAGAATCATATAATGAACCTCCCATATACCCATGTTCCCACCATTCAACTTCAAAAATTACCAACTCCAAGGCCAGTCTTATTTCCCCTATTTACCCACCTACTTGTCCCCCCTGCTCCTTTATTTTGTTATCTAAGACAGCAAACACTAACTCATTACATCTGTAAATATTTCAATATATGGGCCTAAAAAACATGCCCTCTCTTTCTAAAACTTGAACCACAACATCATTATAGTCCAAAAACATCAATAATTAGCCCACAATATAACTGAATATCCAATCAGTGCTCATATTTCCTTGACTTTCCTAAAAATTTTTTTTACAGTTTGAGTTGGGATCCAAACAAAGTCCACACATTGTGATACATAAATATGTCCCTCAGGTCTCTTTTAATCTATTGCTCCCTCTCTCAATCTCTCATTCTCTATTTTTGCAAATTTTTTTTTTTGGTTGAAAAACTTGGGTTGCTTTTCTTGGTTAATCTACAGGCTAGATTCTGCTGATTATGTTCCCATGGTATCATTTATCATGTGCCTCCATCCCCTGTACTTTCTGTAAATGGGAAATCAAGAGGCTCCATCAGGTTCATATTAAATCTTTCTGACAAGAACATTTTGCAATTGGTGTTATGGACATCTGTTGGGAGAACATAATGTCTGCTTGTCTCTTTTTTTGTGATAGCAATCATTATCAAATACCTTGTTCACTAGCACTTACAAAGTGTGGTGTCCTATGGTATCCTCATTCTATCTATGTGTCTTCACTTATTAGTTGGAATACTTCTTTAAGAGAATCTTCTCATCGTCTATTTGCTAATCCAGGGACACAATTCTTACAGGAAGGGCAGAACAAATGCTTCTTTTTCTTTACCAGTTTTCAAAGTAATTAGTTGGTCATCTAGTATTCTCTAAAAGTGATCACCAAGGTATCTTTTTAGTATCATAATAAGCATATAAATTTGAAAAAAATACACACACACACACACACCCCTAAAATGTGGTTTAATCAATCGCAGTTTGCTCAAAATGTCCCATGTTTAGCCAATGGAAACCTCTTCAGGTTGGTTCCCACATCCTTTTGACAGGACCCAATAATAATTGATAGATTCCTGGCTTTCTGTATGACAAAATGTTCCAGGTGCACTTCCCAGACTAAAAATTAGACACTTCTCCCAAGACCTAGTTTCTTTTAGTGAGAGACCACAATCTATATTTAGGGTATTATCCTTTAATTTCTATTTTTTGTAGTTTATGTTTTATAATGCATGTAATATATTAATAATATGGTAAATACATATAAGTTAGAAATGGCAAACAAAGACATATATTTTCTGAAAGGGATGCCCGATACAGAAAGTTTAGAGGCTACTTATTTAGTGCATAGGGCTTGGAAGCGTGCTAGAATTATGATCCTGGGCCCTCTTTCTTTCAAGCTGTTTGGTCTTGGTCAGGTTCTTTTTTTTCTCTCTGACCTTCAGTTTCTTCAAGTATACAATTAACGTAGTAATAGCTACTTCATGGAATGTTGTGATGACCAGATAAGATAGATGGATGATTGATAGATAATTGTAACTAGATAAATAGATGACAGATAGATATATACATAGATACATAGATATATACACAGACAGATGGACACATAGATACATACACATCCCGGCCTCACTCAGTAAATGGGAGCGACTCGTAATATATCAACAATGTTGACAGAGCCCTTCTCATACAGAAAGTTCTGTGCCTGCCCTCGAGGAGCTTGCAAACCAGAGGAATAGAGAAGCATCATGCACAGAAAACACAGGTAGCCTCTGTCTTTCCAAGGTCCTAATGAGCAATATGCCAGGCCAGTCTTTTGAAATTCAGAGGAGAGTGCTCTCTGGAACCTCGAGAGTTCTGGAAGTCTTTGTGAGGATGATGGGACTTTAGCTTGCCCTGAAGTCTGGCCTGGGGAGGTAGGAGTGGGATAGGGCATGCAGGGAGGGGATTTTAGGGTGGGGGAGACGGCCAGATCCTGGAAAAAGAGGAGGCAACAAAGCAGCAGTAAAAAGAGAAGCTACTGCTGAAAACAGTTCCAGGAAAGGAAAGAAGGATTGCTCCGCAGTGTCCAGCCCTCCACAGAGGCAAACAGAGGAAGACAGAGAACAGGCCCCTGATGATTTTAAGAGGACCAATTTTGTCTCAGTAGTAAAGGTAAGATGGACTGTAGCTGGTGGGTGGGGGCGGTGGGGAAGTGAAAGGGCTCTTCGTGGTTGGTTTGTAAAAGAGCAAAGCAACCAAGGCACTGGAAACCTGCAGTGTGACCCAAAAACACACCGGCTACCCGAGCGGGTGGCAGGCATCTCTCCACCAGGAGGGAGATGCTGGAGGAAAATAGAGACTTTTAAAATGGCTTTGATGACCCAAACCCCAGGAACTGTGAAGACTAGGTTGGCAGCAATAAAGCAAACACTAGGAATAAATGAAACAGTGCTTGCCTCTAAAAACCCTGGGGAGACCCTGGCTCCTGTTTTGAGCTGGGCTGTGTCAGGAGCTCACATGTTCAGAAGCTGATTATGTGCTAGGCACTGTGTTGAGCCTTTAAAATACATACTTGCATTTAGTCCTCACAGTCAGCCTCGAAGGTAGAGAAAGTGTTCCCATTTAACAGATGAGGACACTGAGGGTATGGGAAGTCTAGAATTTATTTAAAGTTAAACACAAACTGGAGGTGATATGGAAACTCAGGTCTTTCCTTAAAACCCACGCTCTTCCTAGTACTACTGACTGCCCCTTACAGAGAGGATAGGATTCACTCATTGAGCACATAGTCCTCAATCACTCATGGTGTGAGCTCCTGTTTACCACACCTTTGGGGTACGCCAGGCATGTTTTATGTTTTTTTACATGTGCTAACTCATGTAATCCTCACATGCCTTATGAAAAGCTCTTCTATTAATATTATTCTCATTTTGGAAATGGAGGCACAGAGAGGTTAAATAACCTACCTAAGGTCACGTAGAATAAACAGTGCAAGGATTCAAATCTAGGCAGCCTGGATCCAGAGCCCACATACTTAACCTTAATACTCATGCTGGACTGGGTGCGGTGGCTCATGCCTGTAATCCCATCACTTTGGGAGGCAGATCACTTGAGGCCAGAGGTTTGAAACCAGCCTGGCCAACATGGAGAAACCCTGTCTCTACCAAAAATTCAAAAATTAGCCAAGTGTGGTGGTGGGCACCTGTAATCCCAGTTACTCAGGAGGCTGAGGCAAAACAATGGCTTGAGCCCCGGAGGCAGAGGCTGCAGCTGCAGTGAGCCGAGATCACACCACTACACTCCAGCCTGGGCAACAGAACGAGACTCCATTTGGGAAAAAAAAAAAAAAAAAAGCCGAAAACACCAAAGAAACAAAAACTCACACTGTATTCTGCATCCCAGTGGATGTCCCTGTGTGCCAGGCTTCTTCTCCATCCTAATGTTTCCTGTCTAATGTGCCCGCTGGAGAGGCTCTCTGGATGGGAAAGCTGACGCCACTGAAATTTTCTGGGAACAGAAGGCCAGAGGTGGTGGGTGGGAAGCTTTTGTGGCTGTCAGTTCTATGCTAATGACATCTGCTTCTTGGCAGGGGCACCTCTGATCCTAAGGTGAGATTAGTTCAGTCCCTTTCAGCACCTGGTTTTGGGATCTGAGAAGTCTGAATGTTAGGGGTAACAGTGCATGGACCAGGGAGGCAACTCACCCAACTACTCTGCTGTCCAAATAATTTTCTTTTAATTAAAAACTCCTCTTGGGAGGTTATAGGGAGAGCACAAGCAGGTGGTGCTAAGAGTGAGAAAAATCTTCTCTGTCCCTTGGGGAATGACTAAGAGCAATGCCTATTCTACTGAGATTTGCAGTTCAATTTATCTTCCTTAAATGACCACATAGGAAAATGATCACAGCAGCGAAGCGACATTAGAAATGTGAAATGGATAAATAAAACTTTGGATGAGCGCACCGGCTGCTGAACCCATTTGAAAAATGGAGATCTGAGAAGCACACAGACTGAACTGTGAGAGGCCCTTGGAAGGAAGGTGTCGGAACAAATGTCAAATGTTTATCTGGACTAAAAGATAAACTGATGTGCACAAGCCCTCAGGCCCTTGCAGGTTTCCTTCTTCATGGGCAAGGCTGTGGTTTCCATAGGTCATTTCCCTGCAGTGGTTATAGCTGCTTTTAGCATCAGCCAAGAATCACCGTCTGTTGGAGGTGGAAGGGGGCCTTTGGGGTCACACTGTATAGTCTGACCATCTCACTTTGCAAATGAGGATCTCAAAAGATAAAGTGACATGAGAGATGAAATGACATGGCCTGGTATTCCACGTGCATTTTCTTGGAGGATGTTTATAAAAATCAAACCAGTCATCAGATTGGAATGTAGGCTACGTAGCAGCAGCCACTAACATCAGCAAACTCGACGACGTTCCAGATACTCGTGAGCTTTCTACGTACATGATCTCATGTAGTCTTCACAATGACCTGACGAGATTGGAACTAATATAGCCTGTATTTTCCTAGATGAGGACATCTAGGCCTGGAGAGATTCAGTGGCCTAACCGAGGTCACACTGCTAGGAAATGAGAGAGCCACGTCTCAACCCAGCCCTAGTACCACATCCCATGGAAACCCTGCTCTGCTGCCTTCTAACAAGACAAGAGTAGGAAAATGGTCAAAGGAACCAGATGTCCCTCATGGGAATATTATTCTACAATTCAAAATCATTATAAAATCCATGTACGAATATGGTAAATGTTTATTACTTAGTGTTTAGTGAAAATGCAATAGTCGATGCAAAAATATTCAGAAGAAAAATGAAAGAACACTTAAACACCAACAGTTGCTGACTAGTGTGGAAAGCTCTTTTTTCTTCTGATTTTTCCCTTTTTGAATTTTCTATAATGTGGTATAGGTCTTTTGTAATGAACAAATAAATGTAATCATTTTTCTTTAAACAACTATCACTGTGCTCACAGAATCGATAAGAAAAAGACTAAAATGAATGGTAATATATTTTCCTTTCCTTGGCAATAAAAACTAATAAGTAATTGATTTGCACCAAGAGATAGAAGATCATTTTACAAAGTCCATACACAACACAAGTCCCTTTTCACGTTTCATCAGATGCAACAGAAACTAAAATTCCAAGAATTTAAGTTTTGAAGCTACCCTATTTTTGTGACTTGCGTAGCCTAGTCTATTAATAAAAGGAGATAACCTTGCTATGTTTACCAGCATAGTGACTAATCATTCTTTCCTTCTGTCTGTAGCTGAGTTCCAGCCAACATTAAGACTCATGGACACATTGGGTTGGAAGGTTGCTTACTGTTCACCTTCCACACACTCAGGCACAGAGAGGTGAAATCACTTGCTCAACGTCTTGTGAGTCTAAATATTTAAACGCTGAAAATAAACTCTCAGCTCCTCAAGGGGAAGACCCTTTCTTTATGGTGCCAATCCCAGCACCCAGGGCAGAATGCTTCCTTTACTAGATGAGTTAAAATCTTAGTGAGGGGCCAGGATGAAAAGTCCAGTTCAATACACAGAGGCGATGGAAGAAGTGGCTCACAGTCACTAAGCACTTCATAAGTGCCAAGGACTATGCTGAATACCTTACAGGATTCACTTACAGGGGCTATTCACTAAATAATCCTGTGGTAGTGGTAATATTATTTCTGTGCTGAGAAAAATGTGCCAACCTGAGCCCCTTGCCCAAAGCCATAGAGCTAACTGGTGATGGGGTCAAGATTTTAACCTAAATTTCAGAGCCAGTCTTTTTAGCCGGACTGGGACTCACAGCACCAACTCAAGCCCTTAGGCAGGTTTTCATTCCCAAAGAGTTCAGAAACTTGCCCGAAGGAAGAAGGGGAACTAGACTGAGTGCCAAATGTCTGTAGGCCTGAAACATGACCAACATGTTTGTTGCAATTCAGTAGACCTTAAAATGACCACCTCATAAAAACCAATCCGTGCCTCTTCCACTCTTCTCCATACTCAAGCTTGCCTCCAAGTAAAATAAGTTGTATCAGCCTGTGGTCAACTTGCTCTTAGTTACTTAGGGTGGGCACTCATTTTTAATAGAAATTGTGTTCAAATGTAAACATGCTAACTCAGCATTCATTCAATGTACATATCTCAAGTTTCAGGCCTGTGCAAGGCATGAGGTAAGGATGTGGTAGCAAAGTTCTTTTTTAATATAGCATCTGACCTCAAGATTTTTTTTTTTTTTTGAAATGGAGTCTCACTCTGTTGTCTAGGCTGGAATGCAGTGTCACAATCTCAGCCTACTGCAAACTCCACCTCCCAAGTTCAAGCGATTCTCCTGCCTCAGCCTCCCAAGTAGCTGGGATTACAGGCGTCCACCACCACACCCAGCTAATTTTTGTATTTTTAGTAGAGATGGGGTTTCACTATGTTGGTCAGGCTGGTCTTGAACTCCTGACCTCAGGTGATCCACCTGCCTCAGCCTCCCAAAGTGCTGAGATTACAGGCGTGAGCCACCACGCCTGGCTGACCTCAAGAATTTTTAAATCCACCAGCTTTCACTGTGAGCCAGATGGATTCAAAGGAGGCCAATAGGTGATGCCTTTGCTGTTGTTCATTAATAGTGAGGATTGCATGCTCATATGTTTGCCAGAGGAATTATGTAAATATTTATATATTCTAATACCCATCAAGGTGGGCCTCAACTCCCTGCACTGAAAAGGCTGAGTTCTGTTTCCTCTGTTAAAATTAAGTGGTCCTGGCTGAATTCAGGGTACACTGTCTTAACCAGTCAATGTATAGAGCCAGTAAAATTGGCATCGAAGGAAAGAAAGAGAAAGGAACAAGCAGACATAAGGTAACTGAGAAACACACATTTGGGAAACAAATGGATCAAGAACAGGCTTTGGAGCCAGTCAGGTCTGAGTCAGAATCTTGGCTCCACCAATCCCTGGCTATGTGACCTTGGTATATCCTGTAGTTATTTTCAGACTCCATTTCAAATCACTAAAATGATATACTAATGCCTCACTTGCAAGATTATTCAATTTGTGATAAAATAGATGAAAGGTCTAGCACAGTGCCTGGCATCTTGTAATGCCAATGTGTGGTAATTGTCACTTTTATTTAAAATCACTGGGGATTTCCACTAACACTTGGCATGTCTCAGTTGTAAATGAAGTAGAGGACCTCCCAAAGTGAGGAAACATAATTTCTTAAAGTGAAATCAGCAATCAGCTCAGCAGTATTTATGAAGTGTCTTTTGGTAGATATCACTGGTGTGGACTCGGGGCGGGTGGTTGCAAAGCCGGATGTACTATGGAGCGTATTTTTTTCAACAATGGTGAGAAAATAAAAATGCAAATTAAAATGAAAACAGAACTTAAAAAACTTATTTTCCAAACACTAAGCTAGGCCTCCATGGAAAAAGAAAATGAAATCACCAACTTGGTTTGGCTCCAAAGGCAAACTATAAATGAACACAGGTATCCAATCATCACCAAGGGTTGATCATCTAAGGATGCACTAGAGCAAGGTGTAGTTAATGTAATGCAAGCTGCTGTAACAGACAACCCCCCAAAGTCCAAAAGCCTTAACACAGTGAATGTTCCCTTCTTGTTGCATAAAGTCTAACAAACTGAGCATGGGAGGGATGGAAAGGACCTCTCTGCTCCATGTAGTCACGCAGCTCCCAAAATAAGCAAGTCTCTGCCATCTACAACAAGTGGCTTCCAATGCTGCCCTGGCATTCACATCCAGCCTACAGCTGGGGAAGCAAGACAGAATTGAATGTGGTAAGTTTTCATGGGTCAGGCCTGGAGAGCACACATATTACTTCTGCCTCCACATTTCTTGGCTGAAATTGAATCACACCTAACTGCAAAGGAGGCTGGGAAAACAATCTCTTTGCATTCTTAGGAGGAAATGGGAATCGGTGTTTGGAACAACAATTGATCTGCCATGCAGGGCACTTGCAAACTCCAGGAGCACTCCCCGCAGTGTTTGGGAAACCTAAGACCTGCTCTTCCTTGCCTTCATTCTTAAAACTAATCTCAAGTATCTAGTCCCCAGGTTCATGGTGCTCAGGCATATTTCACACAGCACAGTAATGAAATAAAGGAAAATAAAATATTGGGGGGAAAAGATAACAAGGACTCTAAAAGGGAAAAAAATCAAATAAAATTTACACTAAGAGGGAAAAATAGACATCCACCTTTTCTGCTCACATAAGACTCTGAAGATGAAGGCCGTGTAAAAGAAATTGAGTCGGCATTCATGCCACTGCACTGGCAGATTTTGTCATGTTTTGACAGAGCTAAATTTAAGCCAGACCTTGCTTCTTATGCAAAACAAGAGTGTTTGATTGATTATTTTGGTGTTATGATTCCTGAACGTTGTGACTCGAGCCTACATTGCCAAATAATACCATTCGTAATGATCTTATCTTGTTCTGGGAGATCTTAGTTCTTAGAGTTTATTGACTTCAGAGGTATGGCCTCCTTCATCAGCATCTCTGAACCAAGCACGCACTATTCTCATTGGTCTGTCATTGGGCCACTGCTTCTACTGGGCCCCATGTGACTCAGTCCAAAAGAGGCTGAGGCCCTTGTGTCCTGTCTCACCGTCCACATCCTTCTACCTTCCTGCAAAAACTGCTTTGAGGATTATGTCATCTAAGCTTCCAATTTTTTTCATAACAACCCACAATAAGAAATGCATTTTACATTTTGACCCAGTATGCACACACACATACACACACACACAATTAAAACAAAGGTTTCTCAAACATTCTTTTTGTTAAGAATGATGCATTGGGCCGGGCACCGTGGCTCATGCCTGTAATCCAAGCACTTAGAGAGGCTGAGGTGGGCAGATCACAAGGTCAGGAGTTCGAGACCAGCCTGGCCAAAATGGTGACACCCCATCTCTACTAAAAATACAAAAATTAGCCAATTAGCCGGGCATGGTGGTGCACTCCTATAGTCTCAGCTACTTGGGAGGCTGAGACAGAAGAATTGCTTGAACCCAGGAGGCAGAGGTTGCGGTGAGCTGAGATCATGCCACTGCACTCCAGCCTGGGGGACAGAGGGAGACTCCATCACAAAAAAAAAAAAAATGCATTGATAATTTCTATTTTGTTCTATTTCCTTCCACTAAAAACAAACAAATGCCCCTTGGGACCCACTAAATTGTTTGATTGTTTGGGCAAACCCCCTTCAGTTGGTTGCCATGGCTGTGGTCTATCACTAGCCTACCTTTTTTTTTTTTTTTTTCCTTTTGAGATGGAGTCTCACTCTGTCACCTAGGCTGGAGTGCAGTGGCACAATCTCAGCTCACTGCAACCTCTGCCTCCTGGGTTCAAGCAATTCTCGTGCCTCAGCCTCCCAAGTAGCTGGGATTACAGGTGCATTCCACCACGCCTTGCTAATTTTTGTATTTTTAGTAGAAACGGGGTTTTACTATATTGGTCAGGCTGGTCTTGAACTCCTGACCTCAGCTGATTCACCCACCTCAGCCTCCCAAAGTGCTGGGATTACAAGTGTGAGCCACCGTGCCCAGCCATGTCACTAGCCTACCTTAATGGAATTATTTCTTCTCTTCTTGAAGCCAGTGAACATCACCTCTGCTCCACTTTACCCATCTTCTCCTAAAACCACACCCTTGGCTTTTCTCTGCTTCACCTTTCAAATTCATAACTCCCATATTTCACCTGGACCTCAGTCTCCTTTTCTCCCAGCTGTCCCCCAACCCTCTTTCTCCACTTTTCCCATACCTCAGGCTTATCAGGAACTTCAGACCTCTACTCTTCCATTGCTTCGCTTATCAGAATCTTCCTGGTTTTGCTTCCTCATTAGTCTACACGGGCCCCATGATCGCAGCCTCCTGATCTGCCCACCAGTTTACCACTTGGCATAAGACATTTTGGTTCTGTCCTCCAGCTAACCAAGCCTGCAGCTTGGCCATCAGCCCAATGGGTCGGCCCAGAAAGTGTACAGATTCGTGTCGGGACCAGGCTTATCATTTAGGGATGACGTCTACCCTGATTCACCACTAGCCATTTATTCCTTAGCCCACTGTAATCTTCCTACATCCAATCCCTCTGCACTACCTTATAGACTGTGACAAGTATGCATACTTTTTTAGTCCTTATTTTACCCTCTCTGCAGCCTCTGAAATAACTGACCTCCTTCAAAAACTCCCCCCTCTACTTTGATGCCTACCTTGTCCCTAGCTCTCCTTCTTTCTCTCTCACCACTCTTTTTCAAGCTTCTTCATAAATTCCTCCTCTTTTCTCTACCCCTTAACTGCTGGTGTCCTGGAATTTCTCCTCTTCTCATCATACTCTGCAACATCCCTGGTCAAACCCGTCCACACCCATGATTTCCACTACCACCTCTATGATGATGATTCTCATAAATGTACCCTAAGTCCTCATCGCTTTGTGGGGTTCTTATCTATTGTCTGCTGTACAACCCCCCACATCCTGGATGTCTCATACACCCTTTCAAACTCAAATGCCCCAAACTGAAGTGAATCTTTCTCCCTACTTAATGCTTTCCCATGCTTCCTCATTGCATTTAGAAGAAAATCAATAATTATTGCTATGGTCTTCAAGGCTCTGGGGTTTAAGTGATCTAGCCTCTAGCTCCCTTCTCTGCCTCATCATCTAGATTCCTCATGACTCACTCTGCACAAGCCAAGCTGGCATCCTTGCTATTCTTCCAGTAAGTCAAGGACGCTTTTTTCACAGCACTTTGGCCTGGTTGTTCTCTCTGCCTGTAATGCTATTGCCCCAGATCAGACAGCCACAAACCTCTCTCCTTCACTTCACTTAGGTTTCTGCAGACATGTCAGCTGCTCACAGAAGCTTCTCTGATCAGCCTATCTAAAATACTACCCCCATCACTGTCACTCTCCATCCCCTTACCCTGCTTTATTTCTCTTCAAAGCAATTATCACCACCTTCCATGAATGTGTTCATTGTCTGTTTACCATTCCTGGAATATGTTTCTTTATTTAGCTGAATCCTTGGCACCTAGAACAGTTCTTGAAACAGAGTGAGGGCTCAATAAATAATTGAATGAATAAATAATTTATCTCCTCCCCCTCTCCTACCTCAGCCTCAAACTCTGCTTTCTCCAGGGTCCTAGGTAAAAGATACATGATTCTCCCAGTCATGGCTCAAGCCAGAAGCCTGGCCTTTGGTCTCGTCTCCTCCCTCTCCTCTCCCCACACATCCCATCTGTCACACTCCCAGTGACTCTTTCTAAATCTCTCTCCCATTGCATTTGATTCACCATCCTCGCTGCCATGGCCTTAGTTCAGTGTCATGGATCCCCCTGAATTTTGATGAAAGCTATGTATTCACTTTTTAGGAAAACACACACAAATACATTTTCACGCAAGAATTTCTAGATTCTCCAAAGCCCAGTGAGACCCTGTGATGGTTAATATTGAGTGTCAACTTGATTGGATTGAAGGATGCAAAGTATTGTTTCCGGGTGTGTTTGTGAATGTGTTGCCAAAGGAAATTAACATTTGAGTCAGTGGACTGGGAGAGGCAGACCAACCCTCAATCTGGGTGGGCACCATCTAATCAGCTGCCAGCACAGCTAAGATAAAAGCAGACAGAGGAATGTGGAAGGACTAGACTGGCCTAATGTGGAAGGAGTAGATTGGTCTGAGTCTTTCGGCCTTCCTCTTTCTCCCATGCTGGATGCTTCCTTCCCTAGAACATCAGACTCCAAGTTCTTGAGCTTTTGGACTCTTGGACTTAACAACAGTTAAGTCCACAGACTGAAGGCTGCACAGTAGACTTCGCTACTTTTGGGGTTTGGGGACTGACTTCCTTGCTTCTCAACTTGCAGACAGTTTATTGTGGGACTTCACCCGTGATCATGTGAGTCAATACTCCTTAATAAACTCCCTTCATATATACATCTATCCTATTGGTTCTGTCCCTCTAGAGAACCCTGACTAATACAGACCCCCTTCTCTGGGTGCTTCTTTGTCCAAGGATAAAAATCTCTGGCTCAAGCTTCATTATGTCTCACCTGGATACCTATAACAGGTATCCCTGCCACTCACCCTACCCCTCTTTTGATCTGTTCTCCACAGGAGCTGTCCAAGTAATATTTTAACAGAGCAGGTTTGTTCATGGTCTTTCGCGTGTCCTCTGTAACACCTGTCAGTGGTTCTCCAACACCTTAAGAATAAATGCCTGAATCATCTATGTGGTAACACAGTGCTGCTGTCCCCCAGCCTCAGCCCCTTTGCACTCGTATCCACACTTGGCTGAAATCATTCTGAAAGGCCACTCTTTCAGATCTCTGTGCCTTTGAACATGGTGGTCCTTTACCCTTTCTGAGTCCTCACCTACCATCTGCTTGGCTACCTGCCACTCATCTTCCCCCAAACAGCTCAAGGGTTATCATGAAAGTACTCCCTGATCTCCTGGGGCTTAGGGGCCTCTCCTCAGATCACATCGTATTGTGATCATCATCTTGTCAGTTCCTTTGCCAGGAGGTGCATCATTGAGGCTGTCTTGTTAATATCTGTGGCACATAGTAGGTGCTCAGTAAAGGTATGTTGAATGACTGAATGGAATATTCAGGTGAAAGGACAGAGAGGTGATAGCAGCACATCTTGGATTCCTATAAATGGGGCAGTTGTAGCCAACAAGGCTTCCAAAATAGGAAAATCCATATTTACAGGGGAGATAAACTGGACAGTTCTTCCATTTACAAAAAGGATTCACCACAAGGGACCTCTAAATAGCAGGTGCTTTAACTGTTCTGTGTAAGTGTTTGTTTACTGATCATTAATCATTTCACAAAGAGGCCAACGGCTAAAGTGTGGCCAATCAGAGCCTTTAGAACAGAATCACGAGGCTTCTGAAGCTACCCTGCAAGTTAACAGGAAGAAGCATTTGATGTTAAACTATTCAATTAACACATAATTTTTCAGGAACAAGCCAGAGAGAAAAAGAGGGAGGGAAGACAGAAGAGAAAGAAAAGGAGAACAGAAGCAAGTTTTGAGAAGTTCAGCTACATAAGCCAGGGCCTGCCTTTAAGCACGGACATCTCCACTCTTTAGCGAGAGAGCAGGGGTCCACATGATTAGAGATTTGTAATTAGGCCCTTACAGTGCTCGGTGAAGGCAAAGCTCTTGATTGATAGAGAAGACAGGGATACAAAAAGATCTCGTTTTGGCCATCATTATGCAATAACAACTTGGATGGATTCACTCTGGCACAAACGAAACTTTAGTTAATTCATCTCTTCACCAAGTATCAATTTATCACCTGGGACACTTCAGGCCCTACGCTAGGCACCAGAGATGAAATGCTGACCAAAGCCAGGGCAATCTCTTGCTTGCAAGAATCTTGTCTTTTAGAGGCAGGAAGCAAGCAATCAATCATCACAAAAACAATTGCTGTGGAGAAAGTGGTGGTAATGGAGTAAGAAGATGCTGCGACAGTGTGGGTGGGGACACCAGAAGCTGCTGTAGAAAGGGAAGGCAGGCGAGGCCTCTCTGAAAGAGTATCATCTGAGCTAAGCCTCATGGTTGAGACTAAGCCAGGTGCAGAAAGACCTGGAAAAGGGACCATTAACATCTAAAGCACTTTGGAGGAAAAGATCTAAGCATATTCTAGAAACAAAAAGGAAGCCACGGTGCCTGGAGTTCAATGGAGAGGCAAGGGTTGAATGAGGTTCGGGGCCAGACTTTGAAGGGCTTTATAAAACCTATAAGGACAGGGGAACTATTCTAAATGCAAGGGGAGGCCGCTGAAGGAATTTCGTCAGGAGATGATAAGATAGATTTACGCATGAGTAATTATTCTGGTGGCTGTGTGGAGAACAGGGTACAGGGGAAGAAAAAAGGAACCAGAGCATCAGTTAGGTGGCTATTGCACAAGTCCAAGCAGCAGAGCATGGTAACTTTGACCAGGATGGCAGCAGTGACGGCATAGAGGTGGACAGATTCTAGACCTAGAACTAACGTGGGGTGCAGAACTGTTGTGAATGGTGACACGAGAGCTCTCCCTAAGGTCCTGGCAGACATTCTGAGACTGTTACCCATGCACCATGGCTATCAGAGTGGAGCTCTCTGTGGAGGAGATCTGCTAGGCCTCAAAGTTTGGCAGAACTATGCTTGGGTCATTTTGTGGTCATCACAGGCCCAAAATTTTGGGGTGATAATTCTTGTAAACCAATCACTTGGGAAACCCAGAAGAAATCCATTCTGTATGTTCTAAAAGTTCCTGGTCTCAGGGCTGGCTCCACTGCATCCTCCCTCCTGCCCTTGGCCATGGGCACTCCCTTGGGATCCCCTGTTTCAGGAATGGCATCGCTGGTCCAGCCAGAAAAGACAAATCATCTTTGACAACTCAGCTACAAACTGACCAAAGTCAGGTTGGTTGTTCACAATTACGATCTATTTGGTAGCTAATGGGATCTTCCAACTGTTAGAGGAAGGGAAGGACTACAGGTCTTCTCCTAGCAACCTCATAATCAAAGCAAGCCTCAGACCAGATTTTGCCTCACACAGAGACATTTACTAGCAAACGAGTACAAAAGGGTCACACAAGCAGATCCGTGAGCTCAGTGGAATCCCAGCTCCCTATCACATGGGCACGCAAATGCACCTCACACAAAAGGTTCACCTTGCAGGCAATGGGACCATATTCCGCAGCAGGATTCAGTTAATCTAGGCCAATATTCTCCACTGGAACAGATTCTGTCCCCCCGGATTTTGCCTTCCAGGCAATCTCTGGTGCTATTTTTGTTTTCACAACCCAGGGAAGTGCTACTCCTATCTAGTGAGTAGAGGCCAGGGATGCTGCTAAAGGTCCTATGGTGCATTTGGTCTGTCCCCAGGGACTATATGCTCTTCTTCCTAAACAGGTATAGAATCAATCTCTCTCGTCTTCTCCCTTCTACTCTCCTAGTCTGGGGCTTCAGCACTTGAGACAAAGCCTTCTTCCCACCAGCCTTCCAGCCCTCTGGAATTCTCCAATCTCCAACCCCGCCATCAGACTCATCTTCCCAAACCAGGAGTGGTGCAGAATTTTTCTAAATTCTCCAGTGGCTTCTCAATGCACACAAAATGTAAATCTCTGCTTCCTCTCCCATCTCTTCCCCTCGGGCATTTTGTTTCAGCCTCTTGCAGTTGTGTTAATACACCAGGTGCTCCTAAAGCTCTGTGGCTTTGCACCTGCTGTTCCTCCTGCCCGTGTCTCATACTCTCTCCTTGGTCTCCCGCTCTTGAGCCTCAATTCAAATACTGCCTCACCCTTTGGCTCCACTGGATTGGCTTTGGAGCTCCTGATCAACCTTGCTCTGCTCTGGACACATCTCCATTGAAGCAGATGTCACAGGTGTCTTTTTGTATTGCAACCATTTATTTGCATGTCTGCCTCCCTCCTGGACTCTAATGCTTTTACAATGGGGTTTGTGTCTAGCTCACTGAGCCCAGCCTGCTCTGCTACACAGCAAGCAGCAGCTAAACATTTGTTCAATGAATGGTCACTTTCAGTGCCCTGGGTTGCCTATTTTTGACTTGTTTGTTTTGTTTAGTTTTTTTTTTTTTAACAGATTTTAAATACTTAGAATTTTCAGAGGATATGAAGTGATACAAAGGAGATAGTTATGGCTGTGGTTTTCCAATCTCAGTGTGTCTAAGAATCATCTTGGGGACTTATTTCAAATACAGATCCCCAGGTAATTTTGAAGAAAATTAATTCATTTTTAAAAACTGAGATAAATTTCACATGTCATAAAATTCACCTTTTTAAGTGTACAATCCAGTGGTTTTAGTATATTCACAAAATTATGCAACCATCACTACTATCTAATTCCAGGACATTTTTTATCACTCCAAGAAGAAACTCACATTCATTAACAGTCACTTCCCATTGCTCCTTCCCCTCAGTCCTTGGAAACTACTAAACTGCTTTCTGGTCTCTATGCATTTGTCTATTCTGAATATTTCCTAGTAATGGAATCGTATAATATATGGTCTTTTGTGACTTGCTTCTTTCATTGAGCATAATGTTTTCAAGGTTCATCCATGCTGTACCATGGATCAGTACATCATTCTTTTTTATGACTGCATAATACTCCATTGTATGGATCTATACTGCATTTTGTTTATCCATTCATCAGGTGACAGACATTTAGATTGTTTCCACTTTTTGGATATTACAAATAATGCTGATACGAACATTTTGAGTGAGTTTTTGTGTGGACTTGTGTTTCCAGTTCAGTGGTATATAGCCAAGAGAGTGGAAATTGCTAGGTTATTTGCTAACTCTATGCTTAACTTTTTGAGGAGCTGCTCAAACTGTCTTCTGCAGCAGCTGAAACATTTTGCATTCCCACCAACAATGTATGAGGGTTTCAACTTCCTTGCATCCTCATTAACACTAGTTATTGTCCATCTCTTTCATTATAGCTACCCTAGTAGGTGGGAAGGGAATATCCCTCCGTGATTTTGATATGCATTTTCCTAATGACTAGTTGTGTTGAGCATCTTTTCATGTGCTTATTGTCCATTTGTATATGTTCTTTGGAGAAACGTTTATTCAAGTGCTTTGCCCATTTTTTTTTTATTGGGTTGTGTGTTTTTTGTTGTTACTGAGTTTTAGGTGCTCTTTATATGTTCTGGATGTTAATCTCATACTAGATATATTATTTGCAAATATTTTATCTAATTCTGTGAGTTATCTTTTAACTCTCTTGTTAGTGTCTTTTGATGGACGTGAGCTTTTAATTTTGATGGACGTGAGCTTTTAATTTTGATGAAGTCCAATTTATCTATTTCTCTTTTGTTTCTTGAGCACTTCATATTATATCTAAGAAACCATTGCCTAATTCAAAGACATGAAGATTTATGTCTGTGTTTTTTCCTAAGAGTTTTATAGTTTTAGCTCTTACATTTAGGTTACTGATCCATTTTGAGTTAATTTTTCTATATGGTGTGAGGTGGGGGGGTCCAACTTCATTCTTTTGCATGTGAACAACCTATTATTCTAGCACCACTTGTTGAAAAGAATGATCACTTTAGATAGTCCTGACTCCCTTGTAGAAAATCAATTCACTGTAAATATCAAGGCTGATTTCTGGACTCTCACTTCTATTCTACTTATCTATATGTCTATCCTTATGCCAGTATGACACACTCAGGTGCCAAGGAACCACTCTTAGGAAAAAAAAAACCCTGTCCTATATTATAATTGCTGTAAAAAGGAGCTAACCCAGACCAATGGTTCCCAACCAGACTGAACATCAGAATTATCACAGGGTCTTGAAAAAAACCCTGACCCCCTAGATCTCCTTCTCCCCAGCTCCCCCCTCCCCTCGGGGTTTGATTCGGTAGAATGGTAACAAGGCTCAGGACTTACTGTTTTTAAAGAACCCTCTGGTGACCATCCAGAATTGGCAATTACTGGTCCAAGTGATCATATAAAGTCTTCTCCAACATAAGAGACCTATCATGTTGGGAAAAGAGAAAATATAAGGTGGAAGTTTGATCCAAAAACATCTTAAATGAGCATTCTATGAGCATTTGGTTGACAGAAGGCCATCTCTTTGATGAAAAAATGTGAAGATGATCTGTGAAAAACAATAAAAGTAGAAGGACCAGTGTAGCTCCAAGATGTCTAGATTGGGGAGGAGATAAACCACATTTCAGTGTTCATCTGTGGGACCCACCCCAAGGCCGGCACAGCACCCTCCACACTGCTCCCATAAACCCTGTGCTCTGTTGGTGGCGTGTCTGTCTCCCTACTGGATTCTGAGTCTTTTTTAGCAGACATGGGATCTTTTCCTCTTTGGATCCTCAATCCCCATCACTGTGCCTGGCCCATCACAGGTGTTCAACAAAATGTCAAATTAAATGAAACATTTTCTATGTTTAGTCAAATGCATAGCAAATGCATAGGTCAAATAGCAGGCTTTATGTAAAAATGCTAGGTATGTGGTGCTTTAAAAACAGAAGTGGAAGGGAATTAAGCAATGGAATTTAGAAGATCATTTTTTTAAATGTGATTATTTTTGAACCATGGTTATCATCTCTGTCCCCACCCACCTGCCTACCAACTGTATTCCTCAGGGTCCCAGCAGGAAACAGATGGCTCACCAGCATTGAATGAAGAAACTGTTTGCAGAGGAGTGGGCAGAAATAAGAGGACACCAAGGAGTGAAGCCCCTGGGACTAGCAACAGTGAGGTGTCCTAGCCTTCCTTAGGCCTGAAGGGACAAAGGGACAGAGCAGGGTGACCAGAACCTACCAAGATTTGGAACCTTACAAAATGGCTTCCCAGAAGACGATAGCCATAGCCAGAAAATAAGCAGAAAATTCCTCTGGAAGGACAAGCGGAGAATAACCAGCACACCCACCCATAAAGGACAGGAAGATATGGACAGATTCAACAAAGAAAGTAGGGTGCTGAGGTACAGCAAATCAGTTACACTTCTTAGCCTGTGGTTTGTCTGACTTTCTGGGGATGTTGTGCTTTCATTAATTCATTCATCAAACACTTATTGAGTTTTTTCATGCTTTGCACACTATTTTGGGCACTAGAGCTACAAGGATAAATAAGACACCTTTTCTGCCTTTAGGAAGTTCACACTGGGGAGTGGTGAACATGGACAGGCAGGTCATTACAATAAAACACAAACCACAATGATGGGTGTGTCTGTTTCCTAGGGCTGCTGTCACAGAGTACCACATGCTGGTGGCTTCACAATAGAAGTGTATTGTCTCCCATTTCTAGAGGCCAGAGCTTCCTTTTAAGAGCTGCCAGGGAAGGCTCTGTTCCAGGCCCCCCACAACTTCTGGAGGTTTGTGGGTCATCTCTGGTGTTCCTTGGCCTGTGGAAGCATTATCCCTTCTCTGGCTTTATCTTCCCATGGTGCTTTTGTAGGTCTGTGTGGGTCTGTGTCCTAATTTCTCCTTTTTATGAGAACACTAGTCATATTGGATTAGGGCCCACTCTACTCCAATAGGACCCCATCTTAACTAATTGCATCTGCAATGATTCTATTTCCAAATAAGGTCAGTCTGAGGTTCTGGGGTTAGGACTTCAATACACTAATTTTGGAAAGAGAATTCAACCCATAACATAGGGGATAGGCTCAGAGCATTATAGGAGCATTTACAAGATGGTCAGGGAGGAGTGATGAAGAGGGTACAACTTACCTGGTGTTAAGGATGAATAAGTTTCCACCAAGTGAAGAGATGAGTGGGCAGGGAGGAGGAGGACGAGCCACTTTGCGCTGAGGGGAAAACCAGAGCCAGCACCGGTGATTTGGCACTGCAGGTGCAGAAAGCACAAGGCTGCGGAGAAGGAGCAGCAGCTCTGGCCCCAGAAGACCTCCCACGATCTGCATAGAGTCCAGACTTAAGGAGGTGGTAGAGGGACGATGAAAAGGTTTGAAGCAGGGACTTGGCAAGACCAGTTTCATTGTTCAGAGGGGTCACTCCAGCAGCTAGGAAGAAGATGGTAAGGCCTGCAAACAAGGCAAACATCCAGGCAGCTGTGGATGGAGGTAAGATAACAGGGAGAGAGGGAGACCTTTAGGAGATACTTAGGAGAGAGATTTGGGAGGACATGGCAATTGAGTGGATGCGTGTAGCGAGCGGGGAGTGCGGTAGCAGCACCCCCACCCCTGCAGGGGGCCACAGTGCCGTTTAGCAAGGTGGGGAGAGTGGGCAGTTTAACAGGAAAATGACTGTGCTCCCACTGCCATTTTGGGAGTGCTGGCTTTGTGTTGCCTATGGGAGAAGCTAGGGCAAAGAGTTCCATTGGAGACAGGGATTTGAGAGTAATTTGCATGTCCCACGAGAGAGGATGAGCTTCTCCAGGGAGTGTGTGTGGCAGCACAAGAGGAACAGTGAGTTAGAAGAGAATCCTGGGGAACACCAACAGGCACGCAGCAGGCGCGGGCCGGGAAGACGGGCCCCTGCAGACAGGCAGTGCAGAATCGAGAACATAGCATATGGAAGTTCAGGGCTCAGGAAGCTTCAAAGAAGTAAAACCATGTTTTCAAATGCCACAGAAAGTCTTAGTCAGGAAAGGATTGAAACGAGTCTATTCAATTTGTTATCAGGGAAGTTGGTGGTCACCTCAGTGACAGCAGTTTTAGGAGTATGGTGGGTGGGAACAGAAGCCAGATTCCAGAGAGCTGAAGGGCGAACGGACGTGTAGGCAGCAGGAAGTTTGGAAGAGAATGGGAGGAGGGAAGCTGAGCAACAGCGAAAGGGAGATACGGGGCACAAAACTCAAGTATAGTCAAGGGAGATGAAAGCAATTTTAAAAAATGACTATCAAAGTCTGTAGTAGACATCAAAGGATAGAGCAAAGGACACGAAAGAAAGAGGAACACACCTCAGAGACTGAAGGTGAGGATGGGGTGGGTGCAGAGGTGTTTGTAGGAAGGAGGTAGAAAGTTGAGGGACATTGGGCCTGATGGCCTTGATGTTGGAGACAGGTTTATGTGCTAAGTATGAGACAGAAGGTTGAGTAGGAGCTTTGGGGAGAGTGCTAGAATGCTTGGAATGGTCACCTAGGGGCAGAGGAGAGGAAGCTCTTCCAGGACAGCTGGGGAGATGGGCAGCCCTGAGGCCCAGCAGAGGTCAGGGGCCATGAACTTGTAGTGGCCTGGCCTATGCAGTAGAGTCCATTTCCCCGGGAGTACTCAGTCTCAGAGACGGAGCAAGACAAAGGTTGACAGGTTGGAATTTTGCTTTGTGAATGTCTGGTGAGACTGGATGAGCCACTGAGTCCAGAATGAAGAGAGACAGGGCAGGCGGAGCCTGATGAATGGGGAGAAGAGGGAGAGGTCACTGGATATGAGCACCGAGAGAGCATGAAGGATGCACGGATGTCATAGAAAAGCAACACACTTGTCCTGCTTTCGATTTTGCTCTGTGTGAGATACAAGTAAACAGCCAATTTTCACACTAAAGAGTCTATGTAACTTTGCAAATAGCTTGTACAAAAGCATTAAAGCTGAGTTAAAAGGGCAAGTATGCATTTCAGCTACACTGATCCCACAGTGACATCACTAGTTATGATTGTAGGGGTGGTAACTGTTTAGAAAATAAAGGGAGGGGCCATTCAATATTTCTTATCTTTATCCAAATCTGAAGTATTTCAGCCCTATTGCAAGACAGTACCCTGTAACAGATAGCTGCCTCTCTCCAAGAATAATAAAGCCCCGCTTTGCAGGGAGAGGCTGTGGATGAAGAGCAGTAGGCGGAGGGCTCCAAGGAGTTTCCAGCTGTATTTTCTGAGCTTGCTAAGCATTTAATCAATGGCAAGGAACATCTCAGTTGTCCAGATACAGTCATCCCACGCGAGGTGCACGGAGACCAGTGTTCTGATATGCAAAGAGAGCCTGGGACTCTCATCAAATCACCAAACAGGATGCTGGCCATGCAGCAAACAGGCCTGCAAGCTGTTGGCAGCTGAATGTCGGGCTGCCAGAGCCAGGCCCAGCCACATGATGGGCATGGCCCCAAAGGCTTGGTGGCAATCTGTATTCCAATGCATGCCCTCCACCACGCTGCTGACCCTCCGCCAAGCGGGGCCCATGCTCAGGATCTAGAGACGCTGTTGTTGCAATGCATACAGGCCTCTTTGTTCAAAAATACTGTATGCATGAGAGAAAGCAGCTTCCTTTGGTTCTTTCCCCATGGCCTGGAAAGAAAGGCTTCACAGTCAAGCTGCCCAGCTGACCAGCATTGGGCAAAGGGGCGGGAGGGGAACTTGCTGAAAGCTAGCTGGTTGTAGTACATCTAAAAATGGAGCTTGAAGGGGTTTGGCTGGGACTGTGGCAACCTCACTCAGGTGTCATCCAGGCCTGTGTTGGGCTGGCAGGGGGCCCTTGGCAGCCCTTGCTAATTAAATGTATTGAGAAAGTGGCTTTGACAGGGAAGGCTCTGTCAACACTGCCACTTTGGTGCAATCTTTTCAAATGACAAGGAGCCTCTTCCTTTATGTGCAGAAAGAGCTGAAGAGCAGGATAGATTCAAAATGAGGTGCACGAGCAGTTGAGTAATTACCATTTTCTTCTGTGGCTGCTCCACCTGCCCTGAAGTGATCTTCTATCAGCTGAAGGACACTCTACTGTCCAATTCAGGGGCATGCTCTCTCTGCCTCCAACTTTACCACCTGAAAACCTGGAAGTCACATGAGTAAGAGGGACCCAGTGGCGAAGATGTCCTCAGATCATTCTTCACTTGAGAAAAATACCTAGATGGTCACTTCGCAGGCCTCAAGCAGTGCTGACAAATGGGCTCCACTTAAACCAAGGGGAGAACAGTTTCCATTCGCAATGGAGTGCCATTACCCTTTACTAAAACAAAACTTTTTTTTATCCTAAAGAAATTATTTCCTTATTTGTTGACTCCAGAAAGCTATTGGGTAGTTCGAAATGTTGGCTGCACAGCTAAGCTCCTGTTGGGTGATTTGCAGTTTCCCAGCAAGGTCAAAAGGAATTCCCTGGGTTCCTGGAAATAGGTACCCGTGGTACCCACAAGCTAGGGCGAAGCTAGAATGATGGAGAGAGATGGCAGGGACAAGCTTGATGGGTCTTGGGGGCATATGCTTTCCCCAGGCCTGGACCTGCATCAGTGCTGGCTCCCATGAGTTTCCTCCAAGTGGAAAAGAAGTCTTGTGATCAGCCTCGAGTGTGATTCCTTTTATGGCACTCCAGCACCTAGTACAGCACACAGCAGGGACCTAGCAAATTTTTAATAGATGGATAGATGTTTCACTTTTTTCCAGGGACTAGGAAGAACTGTTTCTTTGAATTTTGGCTCTATCAGCTTTGTTTGGGCGTAAGACAAGGACATGCATCTTTTGAAAGGTTCCCAAATCTAGATATTCCTAATATATCACTGCTCCCTGCAGCTCAGCAGGGCACCCCTTCCCTGCCACTAAGGAAAGACCACCAAAGCTGAATTCAGCCTTGCTGAATTAAGCATCCCTGAAGCTCACTCTACTCCAAGTGAATTCTGGTTGTTGACATTTGAGCCAAAAGACTTAAGGAGGTGCACTCCAGTTAATCCAGTGCCTCTAATTGTTCCTCCTGATTTCCAAGAACATGTAAAATTTTCTAGAGATCTAGCCCACTCTTACCTTTTCACCTTTTCCTTCAGACTGACCTCCTCCATGCTTCCCACCTTACATTTATTCACTCAATGTTTATTCAAGGCATATTGAGCATCTGACACTACAGGTTACTAGGGACATCAAATGGCTAAGACCCGTCCTATGAGTTTACAGACCACTGGAACTGGGAGAAATGCAGATACTCAGCGTTGGTCTTGACACGCGATCATGTCCATGGAGTTACAGTGGTGGGGGCAGGGCATGGTGAAGGAAAGTCAGACTTAATTTTTGTATTTGGGAAGATTGGTTTAGTGGCGTAATCATACCACCTTTAATTTATATTTGCAGTTTATGAAGGCTTTCCTTTCCTTTCCTTTCCCTTTTCCTTTCCTTTCTTCCCTCTCTCTCTCTGTCTCTCTTTTTTTTAGACAGAATCCTACTCTGTCACCCAGGCTGGAATGCAGTGCCACAATCTTATTGCAGCCTCGACCTCCCAGGCTCAGGCGGTACTCCCACCTCAGCCTCCTGAGTAGCTGGGACTGCAGATGCGTGCCACCGTGACTGGCTAATTTTTGTATTTTTTGTAGAGACAGGGTTTCACCATGTTGCCCAGGCTGGTCAGGAACTCCTGGGATCAAGCTATCTGCCTACCTCAGTCTCTCAAAGTGCTGGGACTATGGGGATGAGTCACTGCGTCTGGCCAAGAGTTTTCTGATACATTATCTCTTTAATCTTCACACTAATCCTGTGAGATCAGGGATTACAGCTTTGTTTTATGAATAAGGAAACTGAGGCAGAAATTAGTGACTACTCAAAATCCCAGGGTCAATAGCGGGTTTGAACTCAGGATGTCTGCCAGTAGCCCTGGCCCCTCCTACTCCACCAAGCAGCCTTCCCAGCAGGCTGGCAGCTCCTCCTCCCCTGCAGGTGGGAGTGGAGGTGAGGAGAGCACTCCTAGGGGGGCTAGGCAACTTATCCAAAGCCCATGCCTACCACCCCACCTATTTCCTTTGCCCACAGCTGCTTGTCTCTTTGTTTTTCAGTTTCCAAACTATAAAAAAAGAAATAAAAATAGTTATGAAAGTGTTCTGTTCCATCCTTAATGAACCCACCTGCTGGCTATTGCCTGAAATTCCTTTAAAGAGGCACAAATCCCTTCATTCTGCAGGTATAAATAAAAAGTTTAAGATGCAAATACCTGGAAGCCTCAACACACAGATATAAATAAGTTCCACTCAAGTTTAAATGATAATAGAATATCTATCCTGCCTTTTCTGAGGTGGAAGGCAGAAATAGAAATTACCGGTATTGTATAGCCTTTATAATTCCAAAGCAGTTTTACCATAATCTCACTAATTCTATAAATATTCTATGTATAATCTACATATAATCTATATTTATATCTATAGAGACAGCATCTAATAGGTGCTAGGCATTGTGTTGCCTGCTAGGGATGGAGTGGGAACCAAAACAGACATAGTGCCTTCCCCCATGGAGCTGAGTCAAGTGAGAAACACAAAAACATAGGTAAATAAATGACACCAGGCTTGGTGCTATGGAAGAGAACAGAGCAAAGAAGGGCTGTTCCAGGGTAGGGGGGAAAAAGTCATACCTTTTCTTCATCCATCAGTCATACAATCATGACTGACAATTCTGATAATGAAAGACAGAGTGTATCACAAGGAAAGCACAACAAACTTACTTAACAAAGTTTTATGTGACATGAAGTCTTCAGAAAGGAAGACCCAAAAACCGAAAGAAAGTTACATTTTTATGCAAGTTCTGAAGAAAAAAGTGCATGGTTATGAAGAAATACGATTGGACAAAAAAGGTCTGATCTAATGGGAATGAACTGAGGGGCGGTGGAGGTCTGCAGGGCCTGTTTGTCCAGAGTCTTTTCTGTGTCTCTGTAAGACATGCCTCCCCGCAAGGTATGGGGCAGGACACCTGTCACAGGAGGGCTTTCAGCAGGGAAGGGAGAAGGTCAGAGACCTTCGTAGGTTTATGACTTGCTTTGAGATGAAGAATTCTAATTTCTGTGCCTCGTTTGAGGGAGAAAGCAGGATAGGAGAAGGTCAGAGTGACCTTGTTTCTGAGGCCCTTGTAATCTCTGTCAGTTCAAAGTACCCTGCATACCAAGGAGCCATACTCTGGGGTATCATGTTCTGAACCCTGATATCAGGCAGAGGGAACCACATAGTCAGAGGCTCTGAGATGAGTGTGAGCACGTGAAAGGCCTGAAGGCACCCAGGAGCAGGGAGGCAGTGGAGGAGAGCAGGGATGGGTGGGTAAGGGCAGGCCTGCACTGAGGAAGTCCTAGGAAATCATGGTTAAGGACTTTGAGACTTGAGCCCAAACTTAAAGGGCAGTGGAAAACATGCAAGAGCTTTAGAGCAAGAGGGATAACCATATGATCTTTAGCCTTAAAAAAATGTGAACTTTCCTGCAGGCTGAGGAATGGATTGGGAGACAACAAGAATGTGGCCATTGCAGTCATCCAGGCCAGAAGGGACAGGTGCTTGGACTAAGATGGAGAAGTGGAGGTGGGAGGATAGATGATTCCAGAGATACTATAATCTTATAAAACTTGTAAGATGTATTAATGAGATAAGGAAGAGGGAGAGTCAAGATGACTTTAGCTCCTTACACTCATTGGAGCAATTGGGAGACAGAAGGGCCAGCAGAAAAGAACAGGCTTTGGAGGGAAGAAGATGAATTCAGTTTGGGGCATGTGGGGTTTCAGTCTGCATAAATGTGGAAGTGGATAGAGATCCTGTGACATTTTTGCTCTTTAGTGGCTGAAATTGCCTTCTCTGACCCATGGGACTCGGCCAAGTCAACCTCCAGCCCATTCCTTCTAGTCCAGCCCCCTCTGCTGTCTCCCCTGAACCCACCAAACACAACACCGAAATACAGTAACATGAAAATGAATGTTCCCCAGGCCTTCAGTGTTCCTCCTCTGTGCGTTCCTCATTTCCTGGCAAAACAGGAGTGGGAGAAGCCAATTTCTGCAATTTGCACATTGGAGACATTCTTATTTACCAGATACCACCAGAAAGCTGATCACTGATTCCCAGCAGCCTGTTGCAAACGCATATATCACATGTGGAACTCCAGCTCCTTCAGTAGGAGAGGCGAAAGGACAGCCCACCTCCGTGCTCATCAGCCTGGCTGATGGGATGAACGCTGCTATTGAAACAGCCCCAGCTTTCGAAAGGCAAATAAAAGTAAACCTCTGCAAGAGAAGCGATGCAGATGAAAACCCACTTCAAGACTCCTTATGCTCTCTATAGTTCATTTTTTCCAAATCCTTTCATTGATTATGTTGTCTTAAAAGAGAGAGAGAACAGAAGTCCTTCGAAGTACCTGAGCTATGCCTGCTATGATTTTTCCTTTCTGGGCAAGTTTTTAGTCGATAGACAGAAAAGGGCCTTTTTCAAGCTACGCTCAGCCTGGAAAAGGCTTGCCAAACTATTCTCCGGAAATCCCACCTCACTGACATTTTTCTGCATTCTAACCTGTCTGCTTCTAAAATGCTTGGAACTTTGTAGATAGAAGCATGGCAGATTTTCCCTTCAGGGTAAATGAAGGCCAATGGAGTGAGCTTTTAGGAGCAAGAGAGAAAACTCCTGTCTCTCCTCCTCCCCTAACCCATGCCTCCTCTTCCTCCTTCGCTTCCTTTAATGATTAACAAATATAAAGGCCACAATTAGAGATGTGTTAAATACCTTGGAGGAGAAGTAAGAGAGTGGGTGGGGCTTGATCTCTCAATAAAATTAAACAGGTGTCTTGGCCATTGTCCTCTAGAAAAGCAGGGACTGGGCAAGGAGACAGGTGGTAAAGGTCAAAGGAAGGTGAGGAAGGTCAAGGTGAGAAGTGATTCCACAGGAGGCGCTTTCACTCTGGGCAGTACTAGCCAGGAGGACAGCCAGGGGCTTAGCAGATATGTTTACTTGGTACAAGGGACTTCTTCAGAATGACTGCAAGGAGAAGCACACCTCATCTACCAGAATAGTGCACAGGAGGGAGAAAGGAGAGGAATCTGTCAGGCTCCCTCCTGTCTCTCCTCTCTCATTTTTCAAGTTTCCTCCCAAAGGGAGCTACTCCCCCATACTTCCAGATTATGTAATTCAGTCCCTCGTCTCAGGCAGCCAGATCCCACACCTTACATGGTGGTGTTTTATTCAGCTCCGAAAGTGGCGGGGCAGGAAGCCCAATCTCTCTCCCCGACTGCAAAACCTCATCGAAGTAGTCCTTGTACCTACCATGATCATCCTGAATAAAGTCTGCCTTACCATCTGTCTGAGTCCATTTTCTGCTGCTATAACAGAATACCACAGACGGGGTAACTTATAAAGAATAGAAGTTTATTTGGCTCACGGCTCTGGAGGCTGAGGAGACCAAGAGCACAGCGTCGGCATCTGATGAGGGTGGAAGGCATCACATGGTGAGCAAGTGCGCGAGACAGAGAGAAAATAGGGGCTGAAGTTACCATGTAACCAGGAGCCCACGCCCGCAATGACTTATCCACCCCCATGATAAAGGCATCCCTCTAAGCCATTCAGGAGGGCAGAGCCCTCATGACCTAATCACCTCTTGAAAGTCCTATCTCTTAATTCTGTTATAATGGCAATTAAATTTCAACATGATTTTTAGAGGGGACATGCAAACCATAGCACTATCTTTTTCTGAAAAAAAAAAAAAGTGGAGAGGGAAAGCAGAACAGGTGGGGACACTAACAAAAAGAGAAAGACGGAGGAGGAAGAGGAGTAGGAGGCTGCAGCCAAGGAAATCTGAAAAGGAACATAAGATCTATGTCTCAGTATAATCAATGACATCATCTTCTTTCCATATACTAGGTTTTAGTAGGAGAGGAACGAAAAACACAAAGGAGCACCTGGGTGGGGTATGGCCAACAAGGAGGTGTAGGGAGCACAGTGAGTGTGCCCAGAAGGAAAGGACCAAGGGCACAGGGTTGGCTGTGCATGGGCATTTTGCATCTCAGGAACCCGGGGCCACTGAAGAAGGCTGAGGGCGGGAGCACAGGGCGTCAGGATCCCCACTGCTGGGAGTTAAGCTCTCAGAGAAGCACACAGGCACTTTCACACAGAGGAGAGTGCATGTGAAGCCAGTTGCCACGACTGGTGATGAGGAATGCTGGTCTGTGCCCTAACCTACCTGCCGAGGCCAGCAGAGATGTCAAGATGGTGCCTGATGATGTCCTGTCTCTCTAGTTGGTCCTAAGGTTTGACTGTGTGTGCATCCTCGAGTGAGGAAAGTGGTAGGTATAAAACTGAACAGCCCCATTTCCTAAAACAAGTGCAGGGCCAGGCCCTCTCCTTGGCAGAGAAGAACTCAGGGCCTCCTTGAATGATGTTGCATGTTCCACTCTGCCTTGCCTGGCTGCAGGAACACCACCACTTCCCTCCCAGGCCTCATGCCTGAGAGGGCCTTGTTAGCAGAGCACCCGCATACGGGGCAGCACTTTCAAGGTCCCCCTGTTAGCCACCTGTTGGCCTCTTGGGAGTAAGTTCATTGGCTTTTCCCTAGCAGAGCCCTGTGAAAGCTACAGAGGACATCCAAGGCCTCCTGGACTTTGCACTGGACCCCAAGAGTTAGTTACAAGGAAGCCAGAGGGCTTGGGCAAGATCTTGCTATCCAGTTAAACTGGGCTGTGGTGTTTTAGACCTCCCAAGGCTAGAGCTTGGTTGTAACAAATAAACACTATTCGTGTGACATTCCACAGTGTGCAAAATGCTTTCAGCTTCACTGGTGCTTGTTTTTTAGTAATGGCCCTGTGAAGTTGCTGATGAGCAATCTAGACTAAAGAGGTTGTTAAGAGGAGTTCCTAAGGTCATATAGCTGATAAAGACTTGAGCTCACATCTTTTATTCCTGAATTCTCTTCCAGTGCTGTGTTAGAAACCTAAAGAGGAGCCTGAGGGAGGAGACTGCATTAATGCAATTATTCTAATTTAGAGACATAGTTCTGAATTCTTGCATCTAAGGTAGCAACCAAGAACGTTTTAGGCCCTGGTCTTCAGGTGGCACCCACCCTGCACTATCTTGGGCAACAGCCATGAAATCCTCCAAATCATGCATTTGCATTTCTCAGTTATCATCCCTCCCACCTGGACTATTTTGAGAAGGAAAGCAGCAAGCACTTCCCAGTCTGCTTCTCTCTGTTTCTCTTTCTCTTTCTTTCTCTCTCCAACCCCCAGCCCCGCCCCTGCCACCACAAATGCCACTTACAGAGGCTCACTTTAACAGTATCCATCAGCCTCCCAGCTGGGGGCAGAGATAAGGGTGCAGTAGTTACTCCCCTATGCTCTTCTTCAGGGTTTGAGGGTGTCACTATCACTTCAATTTGGGAGCCCTTCACACAAAGACATGTGTGCACAATTACCAGTTCCTAGTGTGGAGAGAGGAGGGGAAATCAACTCTGGCACCCAGCCCAACCATGCCTCTCTTTTACCTGTAAGGATCTCTTCTCCCACCACCTGGATGCCTCCTCTCTGTCCTTTCCAGGCACTCCAGCCTGCCTTCTTCCCCGCTTTGCCTGATGAGCTGAAGGTGAGGAAACTGGCCAGTGGGCAACTCTTCCTGGGACACAGGAAAACTCTGTTTGAGGATCTGGGTCATTTCTAGACTTATGGCTGTGGCAGGACCCTGGAGCAGTGAACTGGGTCTGCAGCTGCTTCCCCATAGATCCTTTAGACCAACCAGAGGTGTTGCCACCTTCCTAAAAACACTTGTTTTGTCCTTTCTTGCTCCTTTTTAATTCAGTAGCCATTCCTGGATTTTCTATCTCCATCTCTCAGATTTTACTTGCCTTGAGGGAGACGATGTAATTGCTGATGGGTTCTTCTTTCCCTCTGCACAGAAAAAAGCAGGTCACTGAGACCGTGGTATCACAGTACAGAAAGAGTTTTATTGACAGGAGGCCAGCCACACAGGAGATGGGGTTTTTGCTGAAATCAGGTTCCCCAGAGGCTTGGAGATTAGGGTTTTTCAAAGACAGTGTGGTGTGCAGGGGACTAGGGAGTGGATGCTGTGGATTGGTTGGGGATGCAATCATAGGAATATGGAACGTGGTCCCCATGAGCTGAATCCACCCTTGGGTTGGGGGCAACAGGATGGGTTGAATCATGATAAGTCATGAGTCCGGGTGGGTCAGCCAGGAAAACATCTCAAAAGACCAATCTTAAGTTCTACAATAGTGATGTCATCTGTAGGAGCAATTGGAGAAGTCACAAATCTTGTGTCCCCTAGCTGCGTGACTCCTGAGCAGTAAGAGGTTATAGAAATATACCTACCTTTTAGCAGAATTTGAGCTCCTCCCATAATCCTAATCTTTTGGCCTTTCATTAGTCTTACAAAGGTGTTTCCAGCCTCTGAACAGGAAGAAGTCAGTTTTACGTGGGACTATTATCATCCTTGCTTCAAAGTTAAACAGTAAACTAAATTCCCCCTATGGTTAGCTTGGTCTATGCCTAGGAATGAGCAAAGACAGCCAGCCTGTGAGGCTAGAAGCAAGATGGAGTCAGTCATGCTAGACTTCTCTCTCTGTCATAATCTTTGCTAAGGCAATTTCAAAGACATTGGATTATTCATAATTTTATGGCCCAAAGTTTTTAATGGGCTAAGTGGTCCCAAGATGTCATATAAGAAGGTGATAGGAAAAACTGTATTGAAATACTAATTTTTGCACTTTGCTGGTGTGTGTCCTTGGGCCCATTACTTAACCCAGAAGTCCCAAACCTTTTTGCCACCAGGGACCAGTTTCATGGAAGACAATTTTTCCATAGATAGTAGGCAGGAATTGGGAGATAGTTTGGGGACGAAACTGTTCCACTTCAGATCTTCAGGCATTAGATTCTCATAAGGAATGTGCAACCTAGATCCCCCCCATGCACAGTTCACAATAGGGCTTGTGCTCTTATGAGAATCTAATGCCAGCCCTGATCTGACAGAAGGTAGGGTTCAGGTGGTAATGCTGGCTTGCCACTGCTCACCTGCTTCTGTGTGGTGTGGTTCCTAACAGGGCACAGACTGCTACCAGACTCTGGCCCTGGGGTTGGGGACCCCTGACTTAACCCCATTTCTGCCTCAGTTTCTCCACCTATAAAATCTGAACAATCCCTGTGGAAGAGTCATTGCAAGGACTCAATGAGATAATGCATATGAAAGCCAGCCACTGGCCCAATGGAGGACTCAATAAAGATTTGGCCCTTCCCTGACAGGGTCTTCCTGACTAGATACTCGGTGCCTCAATATTGAATTGAAAACTAAAGAAAAACATCACCCGTCACTTCAGAAATCACATTGTCCCTGTGGTTCTTTGCTTCTCCTCATACAAGTCTGCTTTCAGACACGCTGAAGCCCTCACACTTCTTCTTTTCACTGTTACCCCATTTCACTTAAATGTCAAGTAAAAGCTTCACCCCCATTTCTACCCCAAGTCACCAAGGCAGTTCTGTTTTCCCCATCTTCCATTACCTCCCCACCCCTAGACACACCTGTACCTACAACTAGGGGAGAAAGGCCAGGGAATTATCAGTTCATTTATTCATGTTTTGTGTCCACTTTGCCCCAAATAGGATCCCAGGCAACTCCAAATGTGTCATGACAGTAAAATTTCAATTTAGATTAAATTCAAGTTTGGTAGGTGAGGACATGGTGACATCGGGAACGTGAGCTACTGGAAGGATAAGAGGGAGCCAGGTGGGAAGTTAGCTCACAAAATGCATGTCAGTTATGTGAACAGATCCAAGAAGAGTTGGACATTGATAAAGAACCACGTACTTACTCCCTGCCCCAACTGGCATTTTTGGGGAAGGGTTAGAAGAGAAAACCACTAAAAATAACAACCATGGCCACACCCTCTGTCTCTTCCACGGGCAGAAAAGCACTGGGGCTGCTGCATTCTCAGTGTGAGAGTCAGGAGGGGCCAGGCCACGGCTGCTTTCTTCATAGTCTCCGGAAGAAGGTGGCCACGTGTTCATCATCCAGGAAGCCAGGAGCAGATACTCCTAAAACTGGTCATTTAAATTCCTAGTTTAAATGACTAAATTGAGATAACTCAGGGCTTTGCTTGGAAAATACAAGTCCACAATGAATTCCAGCAAGCTTTGACTTTATGACACGGAAACACTGCAGGCATCGTAGTGACTCAACAAATTAAACAATTATCAAGTGACATTAAGAGTTTAAAAACTAAGATGACTAAAGATGTGTACCCCTACACACACGCACAACCACTAGGTAGGTTTACTCGGAGTTCATGGAATCACTAGAACTGGAGGGAAACTGAGAGGGCCTGCATTTGCTAGTGGATGAGGATGTGCAGGTTACTGACCAGACCCATCCCAAAGTGACTGAACGGCAGCATGACCATTGCCAGAGCTTCTGATGCTCATTCCAATGAGTGTGTCTCTTCTACTTTTTTGTACCTTATTTCTCGACTCACCTACTTTTTCTTTGCCTTTGATTCTGACCATCCCACCTGCAAAGTCCCATCCTTGTCTTGCTGTCTTCCCTATTCTTCTCTCCCCGGACCTGACTCTGTGGCAAAGCTGCTACTGGTATTTTGACTGCTCACTTGCGGGGCCCATCAGAAGTCTCAGCACCAGGAGTTTTATTCTCCTGTTTCTAAGGTGATATTTGGGTTATTTGCAGTAGAGGTGTTTACACCACACACCCTGCATTCACGTTGCTTCCTTTCTGTTACACTATTGATTCTTTCTCTTGGCAGCTGAGGGGAGGCTTTGATGTGGGGATGTGTTGTAGTTTCTAAAGGAGGAAGATGTTGGTGGGAGGATTTACAGCTGTTTGAAGAATCCTCCTCCGCCCCGGCAATTGTTCTAGAGGGAGGAGCCAGTGGTGCATTTTCCAGGCTAGGGGCTGCTTTCCTGAACTCTGTCTCTCTCTGAGAGGGAGAGAGAGGAAACTGAAGTGCTTCCAAATAAAGATCTGAGTAATGAGATTTGATCTACAGGGATTTGTTATTAAACTCCAAGAATTTCCAGATGCAATCCATAGCACCAGCAGATTTTGCTCCTTTCAGACGGGCAAAGGGGCTGCTCTAGTTGGCGATGAGGAGGTACAGGGAGGTCCTCTCCACTATCCCGTTTCCCCTTTAAATTCTTCCGCCATAAGAGACTTCTCCTGTTCTGTTGCAGCAACTCTCAGCAAGTGAATAGTGCTTTCTGGGGACCTCGCCTTTGTTAAGTAGATCTGCAGTGATACAGTAGAGATTTTAATGTGCAGTGCTGTGTTTTAATAGACTATTAAACTACAGCATTACACATTAGCTGGCTATGGCACAATTGCAGAAATATCAAAGATATGCTCTCGGGAAAGCACTATTTACTTTAATGGGGAGATGCTGAAATAGACTGAAAATCTCTGCAAAGTGAGCCAAGAGGAAGACAGGGAGAGGAAAGAACCAGGGAGCTCGTGATCCAGGCTGAAGCAAAACCCTTTTCTCATTCCCAGTTCCTGTATCTGTGAGGGCAGGTTCTCGCTGGGTTATAACCAACTTGAGTCTGGATGACTTGTTACCATGCTACAGGAGACTTTTCCAAGCTGTGAGTTTCAAGGTTGGAGTGACTTTGAGGCATGTAGTCATTTGTCTTAGCTTATGGGGGACCGGAGCTTTGATTTTTATGGTTTGTTCTGCTCTCTGTGGCTAAAATGACAGGAGCACAAGGTAGATGATGTTCTTCTTTGGAAAAGTCCTTTTGCTCCGAGATTTTCTTCTCCCAAGTGCCCCCACCTCAGCACACACTCGTAAGTAAGCACAAACACACAGAGTTGCATCCACACACAGACCTTTTGGTCTCAGCAATAAATAAGGAACTCGGGAATTCCAGAATCTGTTCCCCTCTCATCATTTCAGAGGCGGCTGGGCTGAGACTCTTCCCCAGAGAAAACCACCAGATGTCTGATCAGCTGTGATATAAGAGAGCAATTCAGCAGCTAAAGGACCCCATCCAGCCATTATGCAACGTAAAACTGCGGGCAGGTCGTTCTCCACCTTTATCATACTGCAGCAGAAATAAACTCTGAGAACAGAGCTATCCAAGCCTTACTCAGATGAGAGCTGCAAACAGCATTTTCCAAAAAAAAATCCATCTTAACTCACACGCTTTTTCTTAACATGCCTTCCTGCTATACAGCAACATTTAAAAACCAAATTGCAAATGCTAAAAAGAGGCCAGTGCCTTCCCAGGATATGCGCCCCCAAAAACACTCTTTATGCAAACCCAGGCCCACAGGAAGCCTGGAGGAGGCAGGAAGAAATGGAAAGACAAGGGAAATAACCCCAAAATCAGGAGTACAACAAGACTTCCCCATCTGCCTAAAGAGTTTGCTCATTCAGCCTTGGAAGTAATCGCTTTCTTACTCACCCAGTGACATTTTATTCTGGGTGAGCAGACAAGAATGTTAATTTCATTCATGCTCTCTTCTGTGTGTTATTATGAGGAAGGGGGGATTGCTTTCCTTTTCTTTTTTTAGATGGGGGCCTTGTGAGTAGGGCAGGCAAGCTGCTGTCCACAGGGTAGGATTTGAGATGGTTCTGGGCAAGGCCCCTGGCCTCCCTCCTACAGCCAATGCCTGTCATCCCACCTTCAAAGCTTCATCCCTCTAGGGTTTGAAAGCACATACAAGAAGGGAGTTTCACAGCCTGCATCTTTAAACCTTTTCAAAAATGTATTATAAAAATAACATGCATATGGTTAAACAGTTATTTCCCAACAGCCCAGGAAGTTTTCAATTATAAAGAAAATATCTTCTTCATCTACCTTATCCCTAATCTAATTCCTCAAATGAAGCCACCATTAATAATTTCAGTGTTTGGTTCTTTGGGTTGTTGTTATAATTTTAAGTGACTTATTTTCTTAATTTCATTTCAAGAAGCAATCAAATGATTCCCTGTGGTTAAAGAAGACAGAAACATATTTTCCTACCTTGGTTGTCCCTCCAGTTCTTAAATGGACCCAACATCTTTAGGTAACGCCTTAGAGATTAACTGTAATTTTAGCAACAGTTAGTTAAAAGTGAGCTGAAGGTTCTAGGTGCTGGGCAGGGCTCACAGGGGAAGTCTGGAGACTCATTTATTTTTACTACATGGCTCTGTCCGATTGTAGTAACTTTTTCCCTACCCCCTCTTCCGTTGGTTAAAGGATTGCAGGCATTGGAAGACAGACAGCCTTGATGCCCAAGGTGAGAACTTGCTTTAAGAGCCTCACCTGTCTTGAATTTGTCTTCATTCATTCAGAAAACATTCATTCATTCAAAAAACATGTGTATTCTACTTGCACCTTGTGGTAGACAGTATTTATGGCCCAATTCTTCACACCCTTTGCCATGTAACTTTGCAGTGTCATGCCACTGTGTGGGCAGAATGAAATTCCCATCCCTAGCCCCAGCCACATGTCTTCCATCCTTGACTGATGGGATATTAGTAAACATAGCACAGACATGCTGGCCTTGCTTCTTCTTGCCTTTCTGCCATCACCATGACAAGGATGAGCCCCAGCTAGCCCTTAGTCTTGAGAAAAGCATGGCTTTCCTGGCTAAGTTGCTCCAGCTGAACCAGCCCAGTGGTGATGAGCCAGGCCCAGCCTAGATCAGCCAGACCCCACAGACCTGTGAGAAACAAATGTGGGTGGTGGTAGGCCCCTGCCACTCTATAGTTTTCATTATGTGGCAGTTTTGATTGATACGAAATAACCGATACAATCTTACAGGCACCATCCAGAACACAGGAAAGGCGGCAGGCAGCTGAGCCACTACTCTCACGGAGCTCACATTCCATTAGCGTACTTTCTAGTTTTCACACCTATATATTACCCCTTGCTCTTCCCACCCTGTATGGCAGTCCCACTTTTAAGATGAGAAAACTGAGGCTCAGGAAGTCTAAGTGGCTTCCTATTATAATGTTATAATAGAAGCAATCTAGAAAGTACCAGAGCTGGGACTATGAACCCAGGTCTTCTAAGTCCAAATGCTATGCTCTTTCCACTACCCCATAGCAGCCTCAGCCTCTACCTTCTCCTGAAGTCTGTACCTCTCACCAGAGTTGCAGAGGGACCTGACTTTGAGTGAGAAGATAGATGGACTAAGTAAGTCTATAAGTCTGACCCAAAGTGGACTGCTCTATTATCAATAAAACAAGGAGAAACAACTCCTTTTTATCCCCTGAAATTGTTTCTTCTTGCAATTAAACCAATCTCTGTTTACAAGTATTTAGCATGATTCTAGAAATTGCATTTTAAAATTATGCGAACAGAGAGAAAAGGCAGCCCACACAGTGAGTGATTTCTCGTGGGTAATTGGCTGCTGGTTCTGGCTCCAATGACGCCTTCTTTTTTAGAACATAATTAGTGATTTCAAAGGAAACTGTTAGAAATGGCCTAGGTCTCCAAAGAGAGGCTTTTCTAGCTCTTCACATCAGGAGGTCTACTCAAACTCATGCTGACAAATTTCCCTTTTTGTTTTTCTCCCTTTCCTAATGACCTCCCAAACTCTTTTTCAAAGGTTGGAGAGGCTGTAGATGCACAGAACTCTTCCAGATATGGGAGGAATTCCAGATTTGCATCAGAAAACTCAGAGTCTCGTTCCCCTGCCTTCCTTCGTTCCCTCCTTTTCCTTCCTTCCCTCCTTCTTTCCTTCCTTCCTCTTCCTTTATCTTTTTTTCTTTCTTTTTTTCTGTCTCTCTTTCTTTTCTCTTTCTCCCTGTCTTCTTTCTGAGAAAGACAGAGTGTTTAGATTTTAAACAAAGTGTTCATTATTTTCATCTTTCATTAAAATTAGATTCAAAAGCTTAAACAATTTGAAAGCTTATTTCTGTCTCCTGTAAGAAAATCTGGCAATAGGCAATCCCAGGCTGCTATGATATGGTCCCATGGTCAGTAAAGACCAGGTTCCTTTATCCTTCATCCTCAAGGTCACCTCATGATTCAAGATGGCTGCTAGAGGCTCATTACATCCACATTCAAGCATCAGGAAGGAGGCACGGCTATCTACCCCAGCTGAGTCAGTTACTTTTAGGGAGACTTGCCTGAAGTTCCACAAAAGAATTCTATTTACAATTCATTGACCAGAACAAGGCACATGACCATCTCTAGTTTCAAGAGAAGCTGGGATCAGAGCAGCTAAAAATTAGAGTTCTGTTACTAAGGAGGAAGAAAAGAATGGATGTTGGGATAGGAAACTAGTTTCTGCCGCAGAAAGTGGCAGTGGAGAATTAAGGATTGTGAACCGAATGAGAATATAGCTTGGTTAGTTTGAAACTAATATTAAAACTAAAGAGGTTTGCTTAATTTGTTAGCATCATACTGGAAGCTCAGGGTGCAGAAGGGTTTTTCTCTTGCCCGTTCTGTCGAAAATGTTACTTATGATTTAAGTGAAGACATCAAGAGCCCTTTGTCTATCTCTGCTGATGGCACAGACCTGAGAAGTTTAGCTACCATGTTGGACAATAAAATCCGGATCCAGAAGCTCAGGAAATGGTGTAAGGCTGGGGAAAAAAAATAGCAAGAGAGAATTTAACAGGAAAAAATATAAAATTCAATCTTTACATCTAAAAAATGGACTGCACCATGATTTCACTTATATGAGGTACCTAGAGTAGTCAAAATCATAGGAACAGAAAGTGGATTATTGGTTGCCAAGGGCTGAGGGGAGGAGGGAATGCAGAGATATTATTTAATTGAGTTTCAGTTTTGCAGAATTAAGAGTTCTGGAATTGGATGTGTAATACAATGTGGAAGTGATGGTTGTACAATGATGTGAATGTGCTTAATATTACGAACCATACACTTAAAAATCATTAAACTGGTGAAGTTCATGTCATGTGTTATTTCACCACAAGAAAAAATAATTGAAGCAGGGCATGGTGGCTCACGCCTGTAATCCCAGCATTTTGGGAGGCTGAGGTGGACAGATCACCTGAGGTCAGGAATTCGAGACTAGCCTGGCCAACATGGTGAAACCTTGTCTCTACTAAAAATACAAAAATTAGCCAGGCATGGTGGTGGGCACTTGTAATCCCAACTACTTGGGAGGCTGAGGCAGGAGAATTGCTTGAACCCGGGAGGCGGAGGTTGCAGTGAGCTGAGATTGCACCATTGCACTCCAGTCTGGGCAACAAAGAGCGAAACTCTGTCTCAAAAAAAAAAAAAAAAAAAAAAAGGCAAAAAGAAAAGAAAAAAAATTGAAAAAAAAATTGCCCAAGTGCGGGATGAGAGAGACATGGCTTAGCTACAGATTTAAACCCTGGTATTAAAAGTGAGATGTAGCTATTGAAAAGTGTATTTGAATCTGGATTTTGGAAGAAAAATGGAGGCTAATATTTATAGAACACCTACAGCATGCCACATCTTTTTATGGGCCCTTAATGACAATTCTGGAAGGTAAGTGTTGCTACACCCTAAACAACAGAGAAACCAAGTAATGGCCCAGTTTCAAATAGCCAGTAAGGTCGGGGCTCTGCTGTTTTCTCTATCTACACTTTCTCTGTTCAAAGATACGGCCCCTCTGTGGTAGGCCTGGAGGAACTGCCAGGCCCTGGTATTCACTATCAGCCCTGCCTGAAAATCACATTGTAGAGACTGCTCTTCGCTCCTTGGGGAGCACAACCTTAGTGGCTCAAGGTAGCGTTTTACTTGCAACGGAATGCTTCCGCCAGGTAGTGTTAACAGCAATTAGTTTATCTGATTAAGCAATTAGCAGTCTTTGTCACTTAGCAGAGATCTGGGCCCACAGGAACGAAAGCATAGCAGATAAGATATGAAGGGGAAAAGATGGGAGCAAAACACCACGAGGAGCAGTAGAGAGGCTCGGAGAGAGAACCAGATGCCTTCAAAGAGAAGAGGACAGAAGGGAGGTCCTGGAGACCCACGACATCACCTCGGCAACATCCCCCAGAACAGATGAGGAAACTGAGGGTCAAAGTCAACAACAATTTCCCAGCTAGTTGGTTCCAACTGGCCAGGTCAGTAGTTCTCAACTGTGGCTGCACATTAGAATCATCTGGGGACTTTAAAAAATACCTATGCTGGAGCCCCACCCCAGACCTTGTAAATCAGAATATTGGGGAAGGGGCCTGGGCATTGGTATTTTTAAAAAGGGTCCAGGTGATTCTAATGTGCAGCAAGGGTTGGGTGGCCTTGGAGACCCTGGTGGTGGGTTGCTCAGGCAAGAGGTATAGCTCCATGCAGGGATTTCCGGCCGGGGAGACACCGTCTGATCAGCTTGGGAACCTTACTGCTATCAATGCACATCTTCCCTCTGTCCAGTTGCATGGTTCTGAGGATGAAAGCACTTTCTCATCGAAGGTGGGGAATCCCAGAAGAGTGAAGGATCACAAAATCTGAAGCAAGCCAGCCTGGCCTCTTCATTTCTCCCAGGATATCCATATAATTCCCCTTTTTTCCATGCGTGCTTCTGAATCTCACCCTGGCTCCATTGCTGCCTACAACGCCTGCTCCTTCCTGAGCTCTCTTCATTCAGGTTGGTCTGAAATACTCATTCTTCCATAAATTGTTCCCCAATTTCCAGGAAAAGAGGATTTATCTGCTTCTTTTACTTTGCATGATTATATAATATACTTTTACTCTTTGTCACTGTAAACTATCCCAGTTTTCATACCTGTGCCGGGCTGGCTACATACAGCAAACCACCGACGAAGTTAGCTAGGCTGGGCATGAGGACTCTCAGGGCTTACCCTCAAAGCATCTAATCCAAAGTCCAGGCTGGGCTCAGGAATCTGTACCACTAAAAATACTGCCTACTTTAGCCAGGTTTGCCCCTTGGCTTATACAATATGTTATAAAATGTTAAGGAGGCTCTCTTCTTAGGTTACTGTAGTCTTATGTAAAATGTGTGTGTATGTTTTGAGGAGGTACAGGGGAGAATGTTTCATTGTGTTACACAGGAACCACCAGGCACTTATATATGGTGAATAAATTAACTCTTATTTATCCTTGAAGTTGAAAGTAACTTTTCCACCAAAAGAAATTTAAAATTCCCCTTCCATCTTCACAGCGTGGAGAATGCTGATTGTGGCAGACAATGAAGAGAGAATATAGACATGGACCAACGGACGAAGGAGGAGCAACTGGGTTGTAGGCAACCAGCATTTTGTGGTTTTAGAAAGACTAAACTTTGAAGAAATTAGTTGATAGAGAATGTAAGCCAAAAAGATTTCCTGCAAATGAAACAAGAAAAAGATACTCCAACTTAGATCTCCAAGAGATAATAGCATCATAGGACATATGCAAAGGGCAAAATCTCAACAGACAGGACTCAACAGACTCAAGAACAGAGCCTTTGTAAGACCCTGCTGCTAAATTTAATGTCCTTCATCATGGGCTCTTCAAAGGCAGGTAGATTCTAATCTTCTTGACGGTGTCTTGCCGCCCTTAGCATCCCTCCCCACAATCCCACACCCACCCTCCAGCTCTGAGCCTCAGCTGTCATCTCCCTGGGTCTGAAATCCAGTGAAGTCAGAGTGACTGTAGGGAATGCATGGGTGCAGTGAAAAAGGTTGCTCTACTGGGAAGGGCTGAGAATGCTAGTCCTAAGCTAGGGTGACCCTCGTCCTTACATTCAGGGACAGGAAGAGTCATGAATTTCCAGGGTAGGCAAGTGGGTTACAGAAAGAGGCTGCCTTAGAATACCCAGCTTCCCAGGTGAAATTTTACTGGAGGAGTCAGTTGAGGGTCTATATTTGACAGCAGAAATCATTTGAAACGTTTTCCTAGATTGGATATTTTCCAATGCAATAGGGAGAGTCCTTAACCAGATGAAGATAAGCAGGGGTCTGTGATAAACTTCAAGTGGTCTGTAAAACCTCTGAAATCATAGTCAAAATTGTGTCTGGGGTCCATACCTTTTATCAGAATCTCAGAGAAATATATGGCACACAAAAAGCTAAGAGTCACTTAACAGTGACTTGCAGTGGCAACACCTCCACCCAGCCCCCCCAGCAGCCTCAGCCTCATCAGTATCACATCATTGCTGGGAATATTGTCTCTTCCAGCACACTCTCCTGAAAAATTTACCCTATTGGGAAGACCTTCCTAAATTTACCCTATCAGGAAGACCTTCTCTAGGAAACCTAGAGACCATGAAAGAAAGTGCTGACAGATTTTATTACATAAAACAGAAAATTTTTTATACAGAACAAAACACTATAAACAAAACAAAAAGCAGGCGTGGTGGCTCACGCCTGTAATCCCAGCACTCTGGAAGGCCGAGGTGGGCGGATCACCTGAGGTCAGAAGTTCAAGACCAGCCTGGCCATGGTGAAACCCTGTCTCTACTAAAAATACAAAAAATTAGCCGGGTGTGGTGGTGCACACCTGTAATCCCAGCTACTCAGGAGGCTGAGGCAGAAGAATCGCTTGAACCCGAGAAGTGGAGGTTGCAGTGAGCCAAGATCGCACCATTGCACTCCAGCCTGGGCAACAAGAGTGAAACTCCGTCTCAAAAAAGAAAAAAAAAAGCAAATGATAGGCTAATAAAAATATTTATAATTGACATGGACAAAAGTTAATATTCTTAATATACAAAGAATAAAGT